>NC_137785.1:7162631-8362631 GCF_963455305.1 Plecotus auritus
GAAAGAAAGAAAGAAAGAAAGAAAGAAACATACTCAGAGCCCTGGCCAGGTGGCTCAGTGGTGAGAGTGTGCTCCTGATGCATCTGGTTGAGGGTCAATCACCTGCCAGGGCACATGCAGGGAGCAGCCAATGAATGCATAAATGGGTGGAACAGCAGATGCAAGTTCCCTCTCTATCTGTCTCACATCCTCTCTTCTAAAACCAATAAATAAAAAGTATAAATAATAAGTAAATAAACTCAGAGGAGTTACAGGATACAACCAAATCAACAAAGAAATATTAGTTCCACCCTAGATGGTTTGGCTCAGTGGATAGTGTCTGCCTATGGACTGAAGGGTCAAGGGCCTGTGCACGGCTTGCAGGCTCGATCCCCAATGGGGGCATGTGAGAGGCAGTCTATCCATTCCCTCTCATCATTGATGTTTCTATCTCTCTCTCCCTCTCCCTTCCTCCCTGAAATCAATAAAAATATACATTAAAAAAAAAAAGAAACATCAGTTCCATTTCTACACACCAACAATCAATTCTTTGATAGAGAAATGCAGAAAGTAGTCAAATTTACAATAGGGTCAAAAGCAATAAAATGCGTAGGAATATATTCAATCAAAAGGTGAAATGTCTGCAAACTGAACACTGTAAGACAGTGATGAAAGAAAACACAAGTGGAAAGATGTCCTGTGTTCCTGATAATTTATTAATTTTTTTTTTTTTTTTTGCAGAGAGGAAGGGAGAGAGATAGAGAGTTAGAAACATCGATGAGAGAGAAACATCGATCAGCTGCCTCCTGCACACCTCCCACTGGGGATGTGCCCGCAACCAAGGTACATGCCCTTGACCGGAATCGAACCCGGGACCTTCCAGTCCGCAGGCTGACGCTCTATCCACTGAGCCAAACCGGTTTCGGCAGTGTTCCTGATAATTTAATATCATTACAGTGTCCATACTACCCAAAGCAATCTATAGATGAAATGTAATCCCCATGGTAATTGCAATGGCATTTTACAACGAAATAAAAAGAGAATCCTGAAAAGCATGGAATCTCAAAAGACCTTAAATGAGCAAAAGTAATCTTGAGCAAGAACAAACCCAGTAGCATCACACTTCCTGTCTTCAATCTATTACAGAGCCAAAGCCACCAAACAGTGTGTTCTTGGAATAAACACAGACACAGAGACCAATGAAACAGAACGGAGAACACCGAAGTCAACCCAGGCATATACATTCAAGTCATCTTTGACAAAAACCATAAGACACATTAAGAAAGAAAGGAGAGCCCTAACTAGTTTGGCTCAGTGGATAGAGCGTCGGCCTGCGGACTGAGGGGTCCCAGGTTCGATTCCGGTCAAGGGCATGTACCTTGGTTGCGGGCACATCCCCAGTGGGGGGTGTGCAGGAGGCAGCTGATCGATGTTTCTCTCTCATCAATGTTTCTAACTCTCTCTCTCCCTTCCTCTCTGTAAAAAAATCAATAAAATATATTTAAAAACTCAATAAAATGTATTTTTTTTTAAAAAAAAGAAAGAAAGCAGAGTTTCTTTAATGTAAGGTGCTAAAAAAAAGAAAAGGATATTCACATGTAAAACAACAAAACTGCACACCACTGATAAAAATTAACTCAAACTGCATGAAAGGATTAAATGTCAGTCCTAAAACTTAAAACTCCTTCAAGATAACATAGAGAAAAAGCTTTGGAGATTTGTTTTGTTTTGTTTTAATATATTTTATTGATTTTTTACAGAGAGGAAGGGAGAAGGATAGAGAGTTAGAAACATGGATGAGAGAGAAACATCGATCAGCTGCCTCCTGCACACCCCCCACTGGGGATGTGCCCGCAACCAAGGTACATGCCCCTGACGGGAATCGAACCTGGGACCCTTGAGTCCACAGGCTGACGCTCTATCCACTGAGCCAAACCAGTCAGGGCTGGAGATTTGTTTTGCACGTGATTTTCTGGACATCACACCAACCACCAGGCAAAAAAAGCAAAAATAAGACAGTCTGGACTACAACAAATGAAAAAGCTTCTTCACAGCTACAACAGCAATTAACAAAATGAAACAAAAAGGCAACCTACAGGAGGATGGGAGAAAATACTTGCAAATCGTATGAAGGTATTGCTTGGAGATACTGTGGATATTGTTCAGATCCCCACAATAAAGCAAATATCGCCATGCAGGAAGAAAGCCACACACATTTTTTGATTTCCCAGTGAATAATGAAGATACGTTGCCCTGGCCACTGTGGCTCAATTGTGTGAGCACCACTTCATGTTGGGAAAGGCTGTTGCTTCTATTCCCAGTCGGCGTACATGCCAGGGTTGGTTTTGGGCTTCATCCCTGGTGAGGGGCGTGCAGGAGGCAGGCAATGTTCTGCTCTCACATCGATGTTTCTCTTTCTGTCTCCCTCTCGCTTTAAAAATCACTAAATACATTTTAAAAAAATGTTGACACTAACTGCAGACTATTAATGCAATATCTCTGCCTAAAAAACAAAAAATTCTACAGGCCTTGGGTTCAAAAAAAAAAAATTCTACAGGCCTTAATTAAAAATATTTTATCACGAAGAAGAAATACTTTCTTTTTTTTTTTTAAATATATTTTATTGATTTTTTACAGAGAGGAAGGGAGAGGGATAGAGAGTTAGAAACATCGATCAGCTGCCTCCTGCACACCCCCTACTGGGGATGTGCCCGCAACCAAGGTACATGCCCTTGACCGGAATCGAACCTGGGACCCTTGAGTCCGCAGGCCGACGTTCTATCCACTGAGCCAAACCGGTTTCGGCAAGAAGAAATACTTTCACAGTAAACACCAGTAAACAGCATCTGAGCCTGCTGGAAAATAGCGCTTCCTGAATGCAGGGCTGTCCAAAACAGGGAATTTGGGGGGAAAAAACACACCAAAAAAAACACACACACAATATCTGCAAAGAATAATTAAGCATATGCAAAAAGACATGTGCTTAAATGTAAGTGAAAAGAAATTAATATAGAAAGTATTCAAAAGGCACATTAGCCAAAAAACATGGAAAGTATTCAAAAGGCACATTAGCCAAAAAACATGGTTAGAAAACGGGCTAAGGATGCAGAGACAATTTCCCCCAAAATGTGTACAAACGATCAACAGGAATATAGAAAATGCTTTTCCTCGCTAATCAAGGTGGAATCCATTAGGCTCCCTGCCACCCTACCAACCACATATTCTTCCCTGTGAGTTCAGGGCAGCAGGTATTGGGGCTGCACGGACAGAAGCCGGCAGTGCAAGCAAAGGACAGCAACTGCCCAAAAACTGGAAATCATGCAGTGCCCACTGTCCACATGGGAGGACAGAGCCCACCCGGGAAAAGGGGCTGGGGAAATGCAAAGCCAAGTCCAGGTCACTGGTGAGAGTGAGGGTCTTACCCAGCGAGGATACAAGTTCAAAGTTCTCCAGCATCACATTCAGGTACAGCTGTCTCTGACCCTCATCAAGGAGGCTCCATTCCTCCCTGGAGAAGTACAGGGCAATGTCCTCAAAGGTCACGCCAACCTGTCCGAATGGAGACAATTGAAACCAGAGCTGTCTCCCTGAGAACCCCCACTCCTACTCCTTACACACCTTCCCCCCCTCAACCTCCTCCAGGGCACCCGGTTAGTGTGGACACCAGGCCCTAATGCCAGTGCAGGCTGCTCTCTCATCACAGTCCCGTTAATCACTGGGATTGCCCTCAGCACAACAGATGGGCTGGGAAGGGGGACAGCAGAGAAACACCATTTAAGCGCTGCGCCATGCCTGCAGGGCCCCAGCCTTCCTGCCAAGCAATACCACTGCAGTCTCCTAGATCATGCCTCCAAGACAAAGACAAACCTGGGCTTATGCTTCACCCTAAGTCCCCACACCAGGTTCCCGGGACCAACAGCTCACACTTCCTCCAGATGTGCACACCACTGGGTAATCTTTAACCTCTTCCCATCTTCAGACCCAGGTTCACTCCCTCAGCTCTGCCCCCTTCCTGCTCCAATGCCACTGGACCTCGCTGGACTCACCCATGAACTTGGCACATGGCATGTAGAGAGCTTGTCTTCCAGCCGGGTCCAGGACCACCCCAGGCCTCTGATGGACCCCACAGCCCGGAAAGCCCGGATTGAGTCTGTGACGTCCTCCCTGCAGCCTCTGATCTGCCCCCCAATCCTCACAGCCCACACCCTCAGGGGAACCTCAGGTGCAAGTCACCCCTGTCCTCTCTGCCCTGCACTGGCTGTGTCCTCAGAAGCCACAACACTCCTCTCTCCCCTCCTCCTTCCTCACGGTCCTCCACGGGGGACTGAGCTGCAGGACGTGACAGGCGCCTGCACCGGGCTGTCCTGTTCGGTGTGAGGAGGAGTTGGGGCGGCGCGGGGGTCTCGCACTCACCTCAGCCCGGCGCCTCAGCGCGGGCGTCGCCATCGGACTTTGTGTGCGGAGCGGGGCCGGAGCAGCGGGAGAAGAGGCCGCCGTGGAGCGGGTCACCTTGGTGACCACGCCGAGCTTCACTCTGGCGTGTGTGATGTGTGCACCACGATTATCGCCCGTTTTCTGTCGGGGCATCTCCGCGGGGACCCTACGATCTGGAGAATCCGACCAGGTAGCTAAGCTGATGCTGGGTGGACACCGGAAGTCCCTCCCCCGCGCCCTGTCATTCAATGTTAACTCCTTTCCTGACCTTTCATTGGCTCAGCTGGAGGAATTCCACACAAGGTCTTCTGGGTAATGTAGTTCCTGGAGCTTAAGGCCACAGGTATGCAGGGTTTTCCCCCCATCACTCCAAGAGAAAAGCCCGAGGTCACCTGCAAGAGGGGAGGGGCTAAAAATTCTGGCTAAAGAAAGTTGTCATCGCCCTAGCTGGTTTGGCTCAATGGATAGAGCTTGGGTTCCATTCCCGTCAAGGGCACATGTCTGGGTTGCCGGCTCGATCCCCAATGATTCTCTCTCATCATTGATGTTTCTATTTCTTTCCTCTCTGAAATCAATAAAAATATTTTTTTAAAAGTTGTCATCTTTTTCTGGTGAAGGGATTGGAGTCCATGTAAATTAAAACATTATCTGTGAGCCCAATACAGCGACTTACTCTAGTAGAGAGATATGCCCGCATTACAGAGTCTGGAAAATTTTATCACACAAATGACCTACTTACACCATCATATATGTATGTGACAAATATAGCACAAGAATGTGGGACAAAGTTTTGAAATAAAAAAAGAACTAAGATGCATAATATAAACTTTATTTATTTATTTATTTATTTTTAGAGAGGGATAGAGAGAAACATCGAGAGACACGTCCACTGGCTGCCCCCTGCACGCCCGCTACTGGGGATTGAGCCCACAATCTGGGCATGTGTCTGATCAGGAATGGAACATGGGATCTCTTAGACCACGGGAGGACGCTCAATCCACTGAGCTACACCAGCCGGGAACCTGACTGCCTTACAGAAGGCAGAGCCTGTGGTTTGGGGCCAGTAGCCAGGGAAGGCAGGAAGGTGTGAAGTTCCTGAAATCATCTCCTTTCCAGGCAAATGAATGGAAAATGGGAGTATATTTCAGAGGCTGGAGCTGCATGAGGCAAATAAGGAGGGAGCTACATTGCGTTCGGTGGGCTAGGCAATGAAGTCCTATGGCCGCAGCCTTTATTTTAAACTTTGTATCATATTGTTGTTTTTTTAAAACATAGTCTTGAAATGGCCAGGAGCTCAAGTGTCATTGTAGCAGCAGAGAATGAAATCCTGCAAAGAGAAAACACATAAAGAACTCCCAAACCTCAACAATATTGAAACAACCATCCAAATAATTTAGGTATGAGGTCATGAATTTTCTAATACTGAGATTGTGGTGATGATGGTACAATGCTATGCTTACTAAAAGTAAGTTGGTGCCCTAACCGGTTTGGCTCAGTGGATAAAGCATTGGCCTGCAGACTGAAAGGTCCCAGGTTCAATTCCGGTAAAGGGCATGTATCTTGGTTGCAGGCACATCCCCAGTAGGAGGTGTGCAGGAGGCAGCTGATCAATGTTTCTCTCTCATCGATGTTTCTAACTCTCTATTCCTCTCCCTTCTTCTCTGTAAAAAAATCAATAAAATATATATAAAAAATAAAATAAAAGTAAGTTGGACAATAGTACATAATACAAATTATGGCGGTAGAACTGTTAAAATGAATTGCTATTATATACTACAAAATGTATAGGGTATGAATAAAAAAAAAAACACATCACCAAGTACAATTACAAAATTTAAAATTCAAAGTACCTGGAGCTCTAGCCAGGTAGCACAGTTGGATGGAGCTTCCTTCCATACACCAAAGAGTTGGGGGTTCTATTCCCCATTCAGGGCACATGCCTAGGTTTCGGGTTCAATGCAGTTGGGAAGAGTATAGGAGGCAGATGGTCGGTGTTTTTCTCTCAATTTATCTGTCTTTCCCTTTTTCTCTCTAACCATATTCTCAGGTGAGGATTAAAAAAAATTAAATGGAGATGTCTGGGACATAGAAGGAAAAAGGTACCAACAAATCATGGATTAAGAATGTAAGAATATGAATAATGAGAGAATCATAAGAACATAACTGCATTTTGTTTTTCAAGTATACCTCATTTTAATGCATACCCTCTTTATGTGACTCATTACCATCCTACTAACTCACCCACTTAATATTAATTACATATAAATATACATAAACATTTTATAATATGGAAACGTGTTTATGAGAATGTAAAATAAAATTAGGTTATACCTGACTTTTTTCTAGTTTTATTGAGATTTCATTGACATAGGTTAGATGTATTTTTTTTTAAATATATTTTTTTATTGATTTTTTACAGAGAGGAAGGGAGAGGGACAGAGCTAGAAACATCGATGAGAGAGAAACATCGATCAGCTGCCTCCTGCACACCCCCTACTGGGGATGTGCCCGCAACCAAGGTACATGCCCTTGACCGGAATCGAACCCGGGACCCTTCAGTCCGCAGGCCGACGCTCTATCCACTGAGCCAAACCGGTTTCGGCGGTTAGATGTATTTTTTTTTAAATATTTTATTGATATTTTACAGAGAGGAAGGGAGAGAAATAGAGAGCTAGAAACATCGATGAGAGAGAAACATCGATCAGCTGCCTCCTGCACACTCCCTACTGGGGATGTGCCCACAACCAAGGTACGTGCCCTTGACCGGAATCGAACCTGGGACCTTTCAGTCTGCAGGCCGACGCTCTATCCACTGAGCCAAACCGGTCAGGGCTAGATGTATTTTTAATAAACTTTTTATTTTGGGAAAATTTTATTTCTACACAAATATCACAAGGTAGTATTACGAAGAGTTCACATTTACCTTCCTTTGACTTGCTGTAATAGGAACATTTTTTAAAAATTTTTTTAAATTTTTCTTTTTTTAATTGTTTGAAGTATTACAAATAGTAGTACATATGTCTCCTTTTTTTTTTCCCTTCCCCATTGACCTTCCCCCGGCCTCCCCTTCCCCCTATGTAATAGGAACATTTTACATATCCCTGGTACATTTGTCAAATGCAGAAATTAACATTGGCTTAATATTCAACCAAATTACAAATTCTACTCAGATTTCACAAATTTTTTACTACAATTCTTTATCTGTCCCAGAATTCAACCCAAAATACAATATTGTATTCAGACATCATGGTTCCTTGACTTTTTTTTTCTGTTTTGTGACCATTTCTCTGTGTTTTTCTCATTTGTGTCCTCAATCATTCTGAGAAGTACTAATTAGGTGTTTTTTTTTTTTATATATTAATCCAACTTTTGGGTTGGTCTAAATATTCCTTATTAAAGAGGGGTTATGAATTTTGGAAAAGACACCCCCGAATTGAAATCTCCTTTTCATCACACCCTTTCTAGGGGTACATAGTATCAAAATGACTTAACATTGAACTCCTGGTAAAGGTAATATCTGTCAGGTTTCTACAATGAAAATACAAAAAAATTCAGCCCTAGCCAGTTTCACTCAGTGGATAGAGCAGGAGCCAACCAATGAATGTATTTCTCTCACATCAATGTTTCTCTCTGTCTTTCCCTCTCCCACTCTCTATAAAAATCAATGAAAAAATGTCCTTGGGTGAAGATTAAAACAAACAAACAAAAAAAACACACACTGAGTTAAAAGATCCCATATAAATTAGGAGGTGGGTAAACGGAAAAAGCGTTCCAAGAGGTCTGTACAGATAGAGAAGAGTATAAAAAGTATTAATTATCACAACACTTGACAAATAAAGGCTGCATGTTATTTGTAATCTCTAGTATTAGGAATAGAATAATTCTTAGGAACATAAATAATTTTCATATTAAAAGGAAGGAAAAATATAATGTGGAACCTACTCAAATCTACCTTTATACCTTGGAAAACAGCCATACTTAAAAAAATAAGTGTCTGTGGTCCAATAAAACTTGATTAAGATCATCTAAATCAAGAGTCAGTAGCCACGGCCAGTGTGGTTCAGTGATGTCCGTTGGTTGGACATCGTCCCATGCACTGAAGGGTTGCCGGTTCAATTCCCGGTCAGGTTGTGGGCTGAATCCCCGGTAGGGGGATGCAGGAGGCAGCCAATTGATGTTTCCCTCTAACATGAATCTCTCTCTCTCTCTACCTCTCCCTTCTTCTCTCTCTAAATATCAATTAAAAAAATACCTAGCCCTGACCGGTTTGGCTCGGTGGATAGAGCGTCGAGCTGCGGACTCAAGGGTCCCAGGTTTGATTCCGGTCAAGGGCATGTACCTTGGTTGCGGGCACATCCCCAGTGGGAGGTGTGCGGGAGGCATCTGATCGATGTTTCTCATCGATGTTTCTAACTCTCTATCCCTCTCCCTCCCTCTCTGTAAAAAATCAATAAAATATATTTTTAAAAAAATATCTAATCACCTCTGTGAAAACTGTATCTTCAAATAAGGTGACTTTTTTAAAAAGAGTCTGTAGAAGGTCTTCTCATCAAGACGATGGAGTAGTATATCAATTATAATTGAAAAGTAATTTAAAAAATTTTTTAAAGAGTCAGTAACAGCCGAAACCAGTTTGGCTCAGTGGATAGAGCGTCGGCCTGCGGACTGAAGGGTCCCAGGTTCGATTCTGGTCAAGGGCATGTACCTTGGTTGTGGGCACATCCCTAGTAGAAGTTGTGCAGGAGGCAGCTGATCGATGTTTCTCTCTCATCGATGTTTCTAGCTCTCTATCCCTCTCCTCTCTCTTCCTCTCTGTAAAAAATTAATAAAATATATTAAAAAAAAAAAAAAGAGTCAGTAACAAATTGTCCAGGGCCAAGAGTACCTGTTTTAGTCTGTGAATAAAATATTATGGCAACATGGCCATTTGTGTTCTCAGTCAGGCTGTTTTTCACACTACAATGGCAGAGTTGAGAAACTGGTTCTAGAAACATTACCCAATACCAAGCAGTTTGAAAAAATAATCAAAGATGACTTTTGAATATAAATAAAGGCAAATCATCAGTACTTGCCTAAGATGTTTGTATACCTCTTCACCAAGTAGTTGGTAAGAAAACTTAAATAGAAAAATTCTGTACCATCCTAAAGTACACACATATCAGTGTTAAACAGAAGAACATTTCATTAGAATAATTTAACATTCAATTGGAAACAGACAATAAAAGTGTCACTAGTTACATAAAAATCTATTTCTAGCTCTGGCCGGTGTGGCTCAGTGGCTGGGCATTGGCTGGTGCACAGGGAGGTTGTTGGTTCAATTTCCAATAAGGTCACGTGCCCTCGTTTCGGGCTTAGTCCTTGGTAGGGGGTGTGCAGGAGGCAGCAGATTGATGTTGTGGTCTCACATCAGTGTTTCTCTCTCTCCCTATCCCTTCCTCTCTCTTTAAAAATGAATTTTAAAGCAATTCTTAAAGAAATTATTTCTGCCTGGCGGTATGCTCAGTAATTGAGCATCGACCCATGAACTTGAAGGTCATGGGTCAGGGCACAAGCCGGGATTGCAGGCTCCGTCCCCAGTAGGGGCCATGCAGGAGGCAGCTAATCAGTGAGTCTCTCTCATCCTTGAAGTTTCATTCTCTATCCCCTTCTCCCTTCCTCTCTTTGAAATCAATAAAAGCATATTTTTTAAAAACTATGTCTAAATATTTCTGAAAAGAAAATATTGGCAACAATGTAATTTACAGCAGGTCATTTTTAGTTTCTTCATTACATTTTTCCTAAGAGCATTTTGTTTAAAATCAGAAAAGACAGCATTCTATATTTAAAAATTATTGATACTGCTAGGTCATTAATGTAAGTTTATGGCTTTATAAGTTTTCACTGAAAAAAAGAGAGAGAAACTAAGAGGGAGGAAAAGAAAGAGGAAATGAGTTATAAGTTGAAATTTTACACAACACAAAACCATATATATAGGGCGATTAGCAGCCTTTTCCACGATACAATGTTTCTGCTCTCACAGATCAGTATTTTAGGTATTTTAATTCCCTTAATCTTCAAAATTGAGTTGAGGAAGAGATTTTAACTTCCCCTTTTTCTAACTATGAAGCAGGCAAAGGTCATACCAGCCGCACGATGAACAAGGGCAGAATCTGGATTGAAAAACCAGATTCATTTCATTCTGAGGGCCACCAGTGAGGTGTTACCAGACAGCCCTCTGAGTCCGTGGGAGAGGGCTGTTCCCAACTTCGATCCTTGTCTCCTCCTCTAAGTGGGTTTATGGGAGAGACCTTGACTGTATTGTGTAAAGCCCATTGAAGCAATTAAAGCATGCACCTTAATTGAAAAAGCAAAGCAAGTAAACCTATACATCTGGCTTCTGAAGCACAGACAGGCTCTCAGCTCATCTGAAGAGCAAGTCGGGTGGGGGGTCCCTCCTCTGCTGAATCTCTTGGTACAGATTCCTTCTCAAGGTCCCTTTTAACGTTGTACTAGTGGAGTGGTCGGCAAACTCATTCGTCAACAGAGCCAAATATCAACAGTACGATTGAAATTTCATTGGAGAGCCAAATTTTTTAAACTTAAAACTTCCTCTAATGCCACTTCTTCAAAATAGACTCGCTCAGGCTGTGGTATTTTATGGAAGAGCCACACTCAAGGGGCCAAAGAGCCGCATGTGGCTCGCGAGCCGCAGTTTGCGGACCACGGTACTAGTGGCTTTCCCAGAATTCACGAGAAGCACCTGGCCGCTTTATCTTGCCAAGCCTTGAGACTGCTGGCTTCTTTTCTTTTCTTTTCTTTCTTTTTTTTTTTTTTACAGAGAGGAAGGGAGAGGGATAGAGAGTCAGAAACATCAATGAGAGAGAAACATCGATCAGCTGCCTCCTGCACACTCCCCACTGGGGATGTGCCCGCAACCAAGGTACATGCCCCCGACCGGAATCGAACCCGGGACCCTTCAGTCCGCAGGCCGACGCTCTATCCACTGAGCCAAACCGGCTAGGGCTGGCTTCTTTTCTTAAATGGCAATACTGTCCCTTTTTCCCTTTTCCCGTCCCCCTTCCCTTTCTGCACACTCTCTTTAGGGAGGGTTTGAACCATTTGCTCTCCAGTGTCCTTGGCTTGTCAGTTACAAGCTGGTTGCAGATTGCCCACACTGTCTGGCCTTGCTTTAACTTTCCTGTCTCAGTTTCCCTGCTCTTCCTGACCTGGAATCCTGTAACTCTTTCACTGTACTTCCCAGGAGGCTAAAATTACCTCTCTATAGAAAAGCCCAAGATGCAAATTGTCCCCGCAGGAGTTTGACTGGGAGACGGATCGCTTGCTATGACATGCGCTGACCACCAGGGGGCGGCGCGGAATGAAGGAAGGCCCCGACCAACCCTGATCGCCAGCCAGGCCTAGGGATCCTACCCGTGCACAAATTTCATGCACAGGGCCTCTAGTTTGTAAATAAGATATCTGTTTAAGTTAAAATTAAATAAATAAATAAATAAGTAAGTAAGTAAGTAAGTAAGTAAATAAATAAATAAGAAGAGGACTCATACCTTGTAGAAATAAGAATTTCAGGTTAGCCCTAACCAGTTTGGCTCAGTGGATAGAGCATCGGCCTGGGGACTGAAGGGTCCCAGGTTCGATTCCAGTTGAGGGCATGTACCTTGGTTGCGGGCACATACCCATTGGGGAGTGTGCAGGAGGCAGCTGATCGATGTTTCTAACTTTCTATCCCTCTCCCTTCCTCTCTGTAAAAATCAATAAAATATACTTAAAAAAAAAAAAAGAATTTCAGGTTAGCCATGTTTTCAACACAGCCATAGCTCAAGTAAATTTTTTCATCTTTTAGACACCAGTGTCCTTTAATTACCACCCATTGAGACTTCTTGGGCTGCATAGAGCTTTTTGTCTTCTAGCTATTTAAGTAATGCTCATTTTATAGCTTCATTAATCAACCTTAATGCTTTTTCCATAGTTCGCTCACTCTGTAATTCTCTTTTGGAAATAATCCGCAGTCCCATGTAGACATTGCCACTGCATTTACAGGTGAAGTGGTCATTTCCCAGCAAAGCAGTGAAATCCTGGAACCCAGAACCTTTGTCTCACATCCAGATGCCCACCTTCCAAAACCTCACACATGACAACATTGCAGCCATCCTGAACCTGTGAACATAAAAACATTCAAACCTGTAAAGAACTTCTGTGAGTTTATTTGAGCCAAACTGTCCACAAATGCAGGGAAGCAGAACCTCAACGCATTGAGATAATGCTCTGGAGAATGGCGGGTTACATCTGTATTTATACATTGCCATCAAAGAAAGGGATGTTGATGGGTTACATGAAATCCATTGGTGATAGACTAGAGAGGGAGGAGAAAGCGTAGCAGGGGAAACCCCTGGGATTGGATAAAAAGTAAAATGATAGACGCATACTTAGGTGGGTGCAGGAACGATTAACATGATAATTTGTGTTATCTGTCCTGGCGCCCAGGCAAATTGGTTGTGCCCCAAGGGGTCCCGAAAAAGGGAAGTTACAAGTCACCCAGACATATCAAGGGTATGTTATTATAGATGCGAAAAGACAGATAGGCTCAGTTAAGGTGAAGGTAGACCTTGTCAGTGTAGATACCGGCCTAGGATGTAACTACCCACCGTAACTGCTTTTAGTTAAAGTTTAATTTCAGACCATCCTTTGTAGTTACTTTAGGTCTCTGAATTTATAAGACGGCCATGCAGACCTCCCCTGAGCTTGTCAGGTCAGCATGTGGCCCCTTTTGTCCACAAACCCAATGTAAATCTGGTACCTGATCATTATTCCCAGGTGCATGTCATATTCTTCAAATTTCAAAACATCGCTCTGGCCGGTTTGGCTCAGTGGATAGAGCATTGACCTGCGGACTGGGGGGTCGCAAGTTCAATTCTGGACAGGGGCACATGCCTGGCTTGCGGGCTCGATCCCCAGTCAGGGGCATGCAGGAGGCAGCCTATCAATGATTCTCTCTCATCATTGATGTTTCTGTGTCTCTCTCTTTCCTCTCTGAAATCAAAAAATATATATATATATATTTTTAAATGTTGTCCCCATACATCAAGGCTGTGGGTTTTTTGTTTTTTTTTTTAAATATATTTTATTGATTTTTACAGAGAGGAAGGGAGAGGGATAGAGAGTTAGAAACATCGATGAGAGAGAAACATCGACCAGCCGCCTCCTGCACACCCCCCACTGGGGATGTGCCTGCAACCACGGTACATGCCCTTGACCGGAATCGAACCCGGGACCCTTCAGTCCGCAGGCCGACGCTCTATCCACTGAGCCAAACCGGTTTAGGCCAAAATATATTTTTAAAAAATTTTCAAATCATTGCATATCTAAGAAAATTCAGTGAGAAATGTCGTGTGTGGAAGCGTCTGTAGACGCAAGTGGCAGACCTTCCCCACACACCACACGCATCTATTAAAAAAAATGGTTTCCAATAAGAGATCAACTGAAGGACTTGTATGCATGCATATAAGAGTAACCAACGGATGCAAGACATTGGGGGGTGAGGGCATGTATGGGAGTGGGGTGGGGGGGGCAATGGTAAGATATGTACACATATAATACCTTAATAAAAATTTGAAAAAAAAAAAATGGTTTCCGCCCTAACCAGTTAGAGCATGGGCCTGCAGACAGAAGGGTGCCAGGTTCGATTCCGGTCAAGGGCATGTACCTTGGTTGCGGTCACATCCCCAATAGGGGGTGTGCAGGAGGCAGCTGATCGATGTTTCTCTCTCATCGATGTTTCTAACTCTCTATCCCTTCCCCTTCCTCTCTGTAAAAAAAATCAATAAAATAGTTTTTTAAAAAATGGTTTCCCTAAGTGGCAGCCCTGACCAACTTTAAAATCATTTTTCATGAGAATTTTCAGCTGAAAATATTCAATAACACCCGAATTTGCGGCAGGATTTCAAAGCTCACCCGGGACCAGCCCACGAACCCGGACCTGCGCTAGGATCCAACAAAGGGCCCATTGAGCCTGCCAGCTCCCGGCCCAGTGGGTGAACTTGGGTGAGTTGTCTCTTGAATTCAGGACCTTCCCTTGCTTGTGGCAGAGATGTTATTTGAGCTGTGTGGTTTTTTTTTTTTTTTTTTTTTTTTTTTTGCTTTTTTACAGAGAGGAAGGGAGAGGGATAGAGAGTTAGAAACATCGATGAGAGAGAAACATTGATCAGCTGCCTCCTGTACACCTCCTACTGGGGATGTGACCGCAACCAAGGTACATGCCCTTGACCGGAATCGAACCCGGGACCTTTCAGTCCTCAGGCCGATGCTCTATCCACTGAGCCAAACCGGTTAGGGCTTGAGCTGTGTTTTTAAATCCTCGAGTTTGAGGGTTGACAGAACACAGGCTAAAGTGAGACAGAAAAAATGAGTGGTCGGTTTTTAACTTTGTTTCTTCTTATTTTTGTTTTTGTTTTTCATCCTCACACCAGGATATTTTTTCCATTGATCTTTAGAGTGGAGAGGGAGGGAAGGGAAAGAGAAAGATAGATGATAGATAGATAGATAGATAGATAGAAAGAAAGATAGATAGACAGACATTGATGTGAAGGAGACACAGCAATTGATTGCCTCCAAATACCTTCAAAAGTTGGCTCAGACTCCGCAGATATACTGAAAAACAAACAAATTGTCCCAAGTAGATTCCGGGAAAAGATCTGGGGCATATATCTAAGGTGTCTCTCTTGATAAACTTGAACCACGCAGGAGTTGGGACACTCAAGTAGTTGCTAGCAAAGAGGCTACACTACGCCAGCAGAACCAAGGGCAGGCTTAGGACCAAAAAGAACAGAAGCTTTACTTTAAATTTTAAGCCTACGCAAAATAATTCAATGAACTGCCAGAGGAATTACACCACATGAAACATATGCAGTTGCAAATCACAAAGCATTTTATTACTCACACAAATTCCTGGTGCTGCGGGTACAAACTTAACTGGGGATCCCGGTGGTGCTGTCCTCTGGGGTCCCGCAGCTGGGCTGGGCTGGTCCAGATGCAGGGGGCCGGTGTTCCTCACCCGAGAGCTCGGTAGCGTCTCCATTGGGAGTTACTAGCCGTTCTTCTGTCGTCTGGCAGGAAGAGGAGCGTGGAGCAGCATCGCTTGCTGGACTGACGGAAGGACGTGCCTTAGTGGCTGTCTTGACAGGTGAGCATCGTTAGCTGACGGGGATTTGTTTTTAAAACCTACTCCGCACCCGCAGCAGTTCAGGTGGCTATCCGTGAATTATGTCAATGCACACATGTTAATCTCAAACATGGTGAGGGGCTACATGTGGTTATCTAGGGAGAATACATCACTCACACAAATGGTTATCTTCACAAGTCACTCTGAGTCAGTTCAAATCCCTATCTCTGGGGTACACACGCTTCAGGGCAGTGGGGAATGTGTCCTTAACATCACACTTCAGGTTTCAAAGAAACCTAAACATTTTAAAACCTTCCTAACGTTTTTAGGCATTTCTTAAGCATTTTTAAACATTTCTATATTTTATTACAACACAAACAAACCACGAAACAAACTAAAATTGACATGGGAAGTTGTACCTCCAAGGCTGGGGAACTCCCAGACCCCAGCCCTCGTTAATACTAATAGGAAGCCTTTACTTGCAAGCGATTTACAGAAATGGGAAGATTTAACTAGAAACGGTATCAACTTTAAATGGCCAAAAGGCAGTTGTGTTTGGCTGCCTAAATTAAAATTTTGCATGCAAAAATTCGGAAAATGGCAGCTCTAAAATTAAACTGAATGAATGGGAACTGTATCTTGATTTGGAAATCAGAAGCTTCTGAGGGACAGATAACTTCTTAAAGAAATTAATAACAAATTTTAGAGCCTTGTCTCTGAACTGCTCTGAGGCTAATAGATACCCACACCCCATTCTGCTCCCTTCTATAGCTCTTCCACTGTATCTTTTGTTCTCTGAGCTTCCTTGTCCAGACCTGCTCTTCCCCTCTCTTCATTCTTCCCTTTCCATCTCCTCCTCTGCCATTCCATACTGACTGAAAGGAAATGAGAATAGGAATTCTAACAGCTCCCTTTGGGGAAAAGCTGGTCTCAGCTAGAGAGGAACCAACAATTGTCCCCAATTTTATCAGGGATCCTGATGGGTTTGCAATGCAATTTAACTGTTAAAAGGATGTTTCCCCTTCTCACTGATCATTAGGTCCCTGTAGATACTGGGGCTACTTTATTCGTTCTTAACCACACCCGACTAATTGCCTTCTCCTTCAGAGTAAAGCTTCTGTACAAATGACAGGAATATTGAACCAATGTCTGTTTTTAAATCAAAACCTGTTTCCTTCCAACTAGAAGTCAGTGATGCCCACATATGCTTTTTCCAGAAGGATAATATGTATTTAGAATTAAATGAACCAGATACTGAACCAAAAGGGAAAAATGATGACTTTAAAAGAATATTCCAAGAGGAAACTAACCTTGAGACTGATTGAATGTTTGCTAACCATCTTTTCTTCATTCTTAACTTCCATGAGAGCCCCAGAGACAGCTTAACAGGATACCTGCCCTACTCATAATGGCCCCAACAGTCCAGACCTCCAGAGATGCCTCTAACTCTTGGATTGCTACATGTGTCTCTCTGTAGATGGGGAAGCGATCCACAGTGTCTTGAGAGTCCCTTTTTGGGGTATATAATCACCAACTAGGAGAATTCTGACCCTGAGTTCCTCAAGAAAAGGCCAATTTTTGTAACACAGCCAGACCTCAATATAAAGTGGGGAGTGGAGAAGTTTGGCCAGTTAATGACACCATTAATTTTAATATTTTCTTGCAGCTGGTGATGCAGAATTTTTGGACTGGAACCTGGATTCTTTGTCCGCCGGAGTCGAAGAACGAATCCACGGACAGAAGGTGGTATCGCAAAGGTGGAGGTTTATTAAAGAACAAGTACAGACACCCACGTGGGGAGGGTGGGAGGGGGCAAGGATCCCACTGAGTTCCTTTTCCCTATGGCCTATAAAGGCTGCACCTTGATATCCCCTCGGATTGGTCACTACTCCTTTGGGCTGGTTACTATAACAACGCCTGGGCTCAAAGGTTGAACCTCAGATTGAACATGTGAGGTTCTCTCCCCACCCCCCACCCACCTTATTGTTTTCCTATTCTCTTTGGGCTTTTTTTCTTCTCCTTCTGGATGAAGGGCTTCCTTTTCTTTATTTTGCATAGATCTTTTGCTGTTTCCAGCTCCCTCATTCTATGGAAATGTACCTGTTGCAGCTTTTCGACTTCCCTACTCTATGGAAATATACCTTCTGCTGCTCTGCAGCCCTGTGCTTCTTTTAATTTCTAAAATTTCTCAAAACCTGTCTTTTTCACCCCAAAAAACTCGTTTCACCAGGATCTGTTTTACCATTCCCAAGAAAAATGGACAGAACTTCTATATATCTAAGTGTTATGGTTCTCAGAGGTGAACCTAAGCAATGTGTGGTCTGCAAACTAGAAAAATGTGCCCAAATGGCAAGAAACATTCCAAAAATTGGGTAAATGGATTTGTCAGGCCCTTGTTCAGATGTGAAAGCACTGTTCTTGTTTTATATATGCAATCTTTACAGGACCAAAGATATGGCTCCAGATGATCTAAGTCCTTTTACCTTCCCCAAACCTCCCCAGTTCACCTCAAGAGGCTTGTAGATAATTGGCTTTATGAAACCAAAGTCCCACGACCTTTGAAATGCAAATATTTGTCTTCATCAAGAACTCTTTTGTGGGCCATTTTTAAAAATACAAATTTCTGGAAGGTGATTCTTATCAAAAGGGGGAAAAAAAAAGAACCTAAGCAAGTAACTTTAATTATTTCCACTATTCCTTTATAAATTAATAAATATTTTTTTCTTACCTTTTTAATTAGTGAATGCTAATTAAAGTCATTGAATCCAGGGGTCCTCAAACTTTTTAAACAGGGGGCCAGTTCACTGTCCCTCAGACCCTTGGAGGGCCGGACTATAGTTAAAAAAAACAAACTATGAACAAATTCCTATGTGCACTGCGGACCCGGGACGAGTCGGCTGCTAAGCAGGACAGGCAGCGGCACCTGGCGGGCTGGATAAATGTCCTCGGCAGGCCGCATGTGGCCCGCGGGTCGTAGTTTGAGGACCCCTGATAGACATTTTGAAATAATGGGTAATACTGAAATACTGATTGCTAAACAAGTCTTAAGTTCGTCTGCTTTTGGCTTTTTATTGCTGAAAGTCTATAAAGTGCATTTGTAGCTGTTGATATATGTAGGGTTAGATTTCCCATATTAACTACACTCATCAGGCCTTTCTCTAGTGTGAATTTTCTGATGACAACTAAGGCAATATTTGGTGGTAAAAGATTTCCCACACTCACTGCACACATAAGGCTTTTCCCCAGTGTGAACTCTCTGATGACGACGAAAGCCATTACTACTGGTAAAAGATTTGCCACATTCGTTGCACTCATAAGGCCTTTCTCCAGTGTGAACTCCCATCTGATGGTAAAGGAGGCTACTTTCACGGGTAAAAGATTTTCCACATTCACTGCACACATAAGGCTTTTCACCAGTGTGAATTCTCTCATGATGATTAAGGACATTTTTCTGAGTAAATGATTTCCCACATTCCCTGCACTCATAAGGGTTTTCTCCAGTGTGAACTCTCTGATGATAACGAAGATAATAGATACTGTTAAAAGATTTCTCACATTCATTGCACTTATGCCTTTCTCCAGAGTGCAATCTCTGATGATGACGGAAGCCATTACTACTGGCAAAAGATTGCCCACATTCATTGCACTTATAAGGCCTTTCTCCAGAGTGAAATCCCATCTGATGGTAACGGAGGCTACTTCCACAGGTAAAAGATTTTCCACATTCACTGCACACATGAGACTTTTCACCAGTGTGAATTCTCATGACAATTAAGGACATTTTTCTGAGTAAATGATTTCCCACATTCACTGCACTTATAAGGCCTTTTTCCAGTGTGAACTCTCTGATGACCACAAAGGTAACTCATCACTGATGTTTTTATCTCCCTCTCCCTCTCCCTTCTTCCCTGAAGTCAATAAAAATATATTAAATTTAAAAAACACAAAAAAATACAAAAGGAATATGTAGGTAGACAGAAATCATAAAAAAGTATGAAACAAATGCTAGAGTTGACAAATTACAAGAAATGAATTGAAAACATAAAACGAAGAGTATCAAAATCAGACACGAAAGAATATGTGATGTCAAAGACACATCATTTGAAATCATACAGGTGCAAAGAAAGAGGAAAAATAAATTTAAAGAATACACCAATGTGAACTTAGAAACACCATCAAGAGAGCCATTATCTTTGCATTATGGGTTCTTATGAAACACAGGGGTGGGAAGAGACAGAGGAAGGGAAAATGAAAAAGGATTAAAAGTTTATTTTAAAAAATAAAATAAGCTCCCTTAGCTGGTTTTGGTCTATGGACAGTGTTAGCCTGTGGACTGAAGGGTCTCGGGTTCAATTCCAATCTGGAGCACATGCCTGGGTTGCACGCTAGATCCCCTGTAGGGTACATGCTGAAGGCATGTGATGAATGATCCTCTCCCATCATTGATATTTCTCAATCTCTCCCTTCTTCTCTGAAATCAATCCTATATAGTAAAGAGGTAATATGCAAATTGACCATCACTCCAACACATAAGATGGCCACCACAAGATGGCTTGCAGGGGACGGCAGTTGGGGGGGACCCAGGCCAACAGGGGAGAACAGTACGGGGGGTGACCCCAGGTCTGCAGGGGAAGACAGTTGGGGGCGACCAGGCTAGCAGGGGAGAGCTGTTAGGGGTGACTGGGTCGGCAGGGGAGGGCAGTTAGGGGCAACTAGGCCTGCAGGGGAGGGCAGTTGGGGGAGACCAGGCCTGTAGGGCAGGGCAGTTGGGGGGGGACCAGGCCTACAGGAGAGGGCAATTGGGGGTGACCAGGCCTGCAGGGGAGGGCAGTTGCGGGCGAGCAGGCCTGCAGTGGAGGGCGATTGGGAGGGACCAGGCCTGCACGGGAGGGCAGTTGCGGGCGAGCAGGCCTGCAGGGGAGGGCAGTTAGGGGCAATCAGGCTGGCAGGGGCAGGCAGTTGGGGTGACCAGGCTGGCAAGGGAGGGAAGTTAGGGGCAATCGGGCCAGCAGGGGAGCAGTTAGGCGTCAATCAGGCTGGCAGGGGAGTGGTTAGTTGGTGATCAGGCTGGCAGGCAGAAGTGGTTAAGGGCAATCAGGCAGGCAGGCAGGCAGGCAGGCGAGCAGTTGGGAGCCAGCAGTCCTGGATTGTGAGAGGGATGTCCAACTGCCCGTTTAGGAGCCAGAAGTCCTGGATTGTGAGAGGGATGTCCCACATTGGAGAGGGTGCAGGCTGGGTTGAGGAACAAACACACCCCTTCCCCATGCACGAATTTCGTGCACCGGGCCTCTAGTAAAAATATAAAACAACAAGTTGTCTTTCTGAGAACCTGCTATCCTACTCCTTACACATCTTCCCCACCTTCAACCACCTCCAGGTCTCCCCAGTTTAGTGTGGACACCAGGCCCTAATGCCAGTGCTGGATGCTCTCTGATCACAGTCCCATTAGTCACTGTGAATGCCCTCAGCACAACAGATGGGCTGGGAAGAGGGACAGCAGAGAAACACCATCTAAGCTCTGGGCCATGCCTGCAGGGCCCCAGCCTTCCTGCCAAACAATACCACTGCAGTCTCCCAGATCATGCCTCCAAGACAAAGACAAACCTGGGTTTATGCTTCACCCTTATGTCCCCACACCAGGTCCCCGGGACCATCAGCTCACACTTCCTCCAGGTGTGCACACGACTGTGTACTGTTAATCCCCTTCCCATCTTCAGACCCAGGTTCACTCCCTCAGCTCTGCCCCCTTCCTGCTCCAATGCCACTGGATCTTGCTGGACTCACCCATGAACTTGGCATATGTTATCCGAGAGAGCTTGTATTCCAGCCGGATCCAGGTCAACCCAGTCCTCTGATGGACCCCACAGCCTGGAAAGCCCGGATTGAGTCTGTGATATCCTCCCAGCCTGACTCTGATCTTTGCATCAATACCGCCCACATCCGCATGGGAATTTCAGATACTCGTCACCCCCGTGCACTCTGCCCTGCACTGGCTGTGTCCTCAGAAGCCCCAACACTCCCCTCTCCCCTCCGCCTTCCTCCCGCTGCAGGACGTGACAGGCTCCGGCGCCCGGGCCGTCCTGTTCGGTGTGGGGAGGAGGCGGTGAGGGCCCGGGGGACTCGCACTCACCTCTGCCCAGCGACTCAGCGCGGACGCCGCCATTGCACTCTGTGGAGGAAGCGGGGCGGGAGTGGCGGGAGCGGAGGCCGCCGCGGGAAGGGCGGTCCCTGTCCCGGCCATGGAGAGGGTCACCCACGTTACCATGTCCATCTTCACACCCGCGCAGGGGCTGTGTGCACCCCAACGCTCACGGCTTTTCCCTCGGGGGATCTCCACGACGCCCTAAGCGATCTGGAATCTCAGATAAGGTAGCTGGCGCCAACCTTTGTGAAGACAAAAAGCCTGCCTTGAGGACACCGGAAGTCCCGCCTCTAGTAGCTTCGCCGGAAACGCGTTTTCTGGCCCTTCATTGGTTCCCGCCGGGATTTCACATTTGGTCTTTGGGTGATGTGGGTGAGTCCCAGACCAGGGTCCCGGTTTTCCCGCCTCACTCCAGGAGAAAATACCCAGATCCGCCTTTTTTTTTTTTTGCAGGGGCTAGAGACGTCCCATCCGCATGAAAGAGACATCTTGGAAATGGCTAAAGGAAGTTGTCATCTTTTCCTGGTGAAGGGACTTGAGCACGTGCTAATGCAAAAACATTTTATCTTTGAGCCCAATACAGCGACTCATCATAAAGAGGTATGAATGCATTAGTGTCTAGAACATTTTATCCCATAAGTGACCTACTTACACCATCATATGTCAATGTGAAAAATACAACGCAGGAATGTAGGACACACTTTTGAAATAAAAAAGAACGAAGATGCGTAGTATAAACTTTATTTTATTTATTTTTTTAGAAAGATAGGGAGAGATACAGACATCATGAGAGAGACACATCCAGTGCAGCTGACAAATGATAGCGTTCCCCTGAATACTGGAAGGCCAAGGGTAAGTGCTCTGACATCTCAGAAAAATCCTATTTGCAACAATGGCAAGAGCACCTTCAACCGAGCCTTCCTGGTCCTCACAGTGTACCTCGAGGGGCCAGACTGTCCCAGGTTATGGAGCCAGAATCCCATGTTGGAATCCAGTCTCCTGTACCAGACACATGTCTGTTGAGTCAACTTGCAGAACCTATTTCATTTCTCTAATCTTTGATGTTCCCAGCAATTTGAAATTAGTTTCTACTTCCCAGGTGGTTGTGAGAATTGAAAAAGAAAATGCTTGGAGCCCTAACTGGTTTGGCTCAGTGGGTAGAGCGTCAGCCTGCAGACTCAAGGGTCCCAGGTTCAATTCCGGTCAAGGGCATGTACCTTGGTTGTGGGCACATCCCCAGTGGGGGGTGTGCAGGAGGCAGCTGATGGATGTTTCTCTCCCATCAATGTTTCTAACTCTCTATCCCTCCCCCTTCCTCTGTAAAAAACAAAAACAAAACAAAAACAACAACAACAACAAAAAAATAAAATAAAATATATATTTAAAAAAGAAAAAGAAAAAAAAAGAAATTGCTTGGAGAGCTAATCCTGGAATCCTCTCACCAGGAAGGACTGAGCTGGTTTTTAATGACCATCAGAGGTTAAGGTAAGTGTCAACATCACCTTCGTGTCACATTCAGCCCAATGAGATTCAGGGAGCTCTACGAGTCACCTGGAGATTTGCAGGTGAAGAACCTACACTTGAGACCTCAGGGCCCAGAGCACCTGCCTCCCTGCAGGTGGGTCAGAGGGTTCTCATGAGCCACATTTATTTCTCAAACACACCCCAAAGGTGCTTGTCAGCATTGGGAGAGTGAGGGATGTCTGGCCCGAAATGTCTCTATACTCAGAGGCTAGACTTGCCCGAGCCCAGGCAGGCCACAGGCGTAGATGTCGCACTGCAAATAGGCATCTTAGCATTTGACCTCCTCCAACAGCTCAGGGATAGAGACGTACCTCATAAGCAGGTTATGGAGGAGAAAACTCAGCCCAGACTAGAGGAAGGGATCGTTTTCCTTGTGAGTCCCAGCGATATTCGGCAATCTGGGATTCAAATCCAAAATGCCTGACCCAGGGCATGGGGAGTCTGATTCCTGCCCCCCCCCCCCCCCCCCCCCCCCGTTTCCCTCTGCACTGGCTTTGGGACTCTTAAAACACCCTGCCCACCCTGATGCCATCTGGTCCTCCTGAGGGACCTGTTCCAACCCAAGAACCCACATGACAGGAGACAAGGAAAATGGCGTTCCCTTACATCAGTTTGCAGAACACTACAAAGCAAGGGCTCAGTGCAGGATCAGATGACTGGTGTTCTGAAAGTGATAGTGCGGGTTAAAATGAAAAGTGTCGATTGCATTGTGTATAGTAGGAAAAAAGTAAAAAACATTAGGACATATCATTCGAACCCAAAAAACCTTTATTCCATAAGGCCAGAAAGGCACCATGAAATTCCAATATCCACCTTGGTTGTTTCACTCTCCTTTTGTTACAACAGCCAAAACTCACAGCAGATTAGGCAGAACCCACGGCCAAACATTTTAACAAAGATACAAAGGTAGCAAGAACACACTCCAAGATGGGCTCACCGTAAATCCTTAGGACAGTGGTGGGGAAACGGCGGCTCGCGAGCCACACGCGGCTCTTTGGCCCCTGGAGTGTGGCTCTTCCACAAAATACCACGGCCTGGGCGAGTCTATTTTGAAGAGGTGGCGTTAGAAGAAGTTTAAGTTTAAAAAATTTTGCTCTCAAAAGAAATTTCAATCGTTGTACTGTTGATATTTGGCTCTGTTGACTAATGAGTTTGCCGACCACTGCCTTAGGAGAAAACAATAAAACAACAGTGAGGTAGCATGACAAAGTTTTAAAAAGTGTCTAAATAAAAAATGATTGACCAAACCAAGTATTCTCTAATTTGAGGAGGAATTGAATCCCTCATATGCTGCTGGAAAATGCACACAGGCCAATCAGTGTCAATCACTACTTGCAAATATCTGTAAGTTAAACATTCACCTACCCCAAAACTCAAAACTATGTACTGAGTTTTTTACTCAAAACTATGTACTGAGTTATTGACAACGGTAAATGAAACACATCCTCATAAAGAGTTCTACGAAAATGTCTGTAGCAGTTTAAATAAAGTCAAAAATTAGAAATAAGCATCGCAAATGAGTAAAGCATGCTACATTCGAAGATACAAACATTTCTTCACAAAAAAGGTGAGCTACTAATATATCATTAATAAACCTCTAAACATTTACGCAACGTAAAGAGCAGAAAAAAATACATTCCAATCATATAAAGTTCAGAAATTGCAGTTATCTATTAAGATGGAATGTAAGTTAGTGGTTCCATGAACGCTATCAAGGACAGAGATTCAAAAAGAACACGCCGTAAATTCACAGAGACTGATATTGAAAGTATTGTGACAACAGTGAAAGTTCCAGTAAATGATTTATTGTCATTTATCCTTGTTAATCTGTCGACTCCTCAAATATTATACCTGATATGTCAGTTATTAATGAAACCATTTTAAAATTGGTTCAAGATAAAAGAAATTTGCCCTAACCGGTTTAGCTCAGTGGATAGAGCATCGGCCTGCGGACTCAAGGGTCCCGGGTTCGATTCCATTCAAGGGCATGTACCTTGCTTGCGGGCACATCCCCAGTGGGGAGTGTGCAGGAGGCAGCTGATCGATGTTTCTCTCTCATCGATGTTTCTCTCTATCCCTCTCCCTTCCTCTGTGTAAAAAATCAATAAAATATATTTAAAAAAAAAAAAAAAAAAAAAGATAAAAGAAATTTGCATGTCCCAGTTTTTTTGGAAAACAGATTTGACAACTTGATCGTCAGCCCCTGTTCTCATGCCCCGTGAAAGAGAGGCTTGCCTCAGTGACAGCAAACAGACAAACAATAAAGGGCTTTCACCCAAACCAACAGGAATGCTCCCTGGTTCACAAGTCACATCCTGACCTAGAGATACCCCTTTTTTTTACGAATAGTTTTTTATTGATTCCAGAGAGTAAGGGAGAGGGAGAGAATAGAAACATCAATGATGGGAATCACTGATAAACTGCCTTCTACTCGGCCCCTACTGGGGATTGGGCCCTCAACCCGGGCGTGTGCCTTGACCAGGAATGGAACCTAGGACCCTTCCGTTCGCAGGCCGATGCTCTATCCACTGAACCAAACCAGCCAGGGCACCCCTTTTCTTTATCATTCTTTTTGTGCCAAGGTACCAATGGCTCTGACATGAACACCCGAGAGGCCACAGAAGATAGTAAACATGCGTGGAGATCCTCAGATCTGTGTACATGCCATCCTGCAGTCTTTTCCTCAGAACATTTCTGAATGCACATTTTTAAGAGGCTTATTCCATCTAGCTGGCAGCAATCTCTTCCAACACCATGTAGGCCAGTGGTTCTGTAGCAATCATGGCTCCTCTAATCCCTATGGTCCTCCAACCAGTGATAATCACCCATGGAATTATAGGCATTAGGGCGAATAACCCTTTGTAAGACCTGGGCTAGAGATCTCCCCCACAAAAATGGAAAATAATTTATGTTGCCTCCAGATGGAACAGGGGTTGTCACAGCTAGCCACTCTTTAGAGTGATCTCCTGAAATTCATAGCATCAGGCTTAATATGAGGGCTATTTGGCACAGCAATGCAAATCTGGCCTAAACTGCTGAGCTAATTTCTGCACCATGGCATTCTCCTCAGGCAGAGAAAGTTTGAGATGCCCATAGAATTGTTCACCTCCTGATTCCGGTAGAAGCCAAATCTGCTTATTAACTACCACAGTAAATAGAACACCCAAGTTAAAGAAGACTGAGAAAGTCCTTCACTATTTTACAAACCAAAGGGACAAGAGCATGCCAGTTCTTACATCAGTGACTCAGCCACTCAAAAAAATCCGTCACTGTTAGCTAGAAAAAGCCTGTCCCTGGGAAAGGTAGTTATTCTATAAGCTGCTCGCTGAACTCAGGTGATGTTCTCTGGGGACCATGAGTCAGATCCATATGGCAACTAGTCAGAGTGAAAGGAAATAAGACCTCCTACAAGCTCAGGCTGCTCCCAATTTTCTCAAACAAATCAGAGAACAGTTAGCTTTCCTGAGCACATGAGGATGGTGACCGATGCAATCTGTGAAAGCCATATAGGATGGACCAGGTGAAATAGCTCCATCAACCAGAATATGTAGTGAGATACACGGTGTGGCTCAGTGGGTGAGATTGGACCTATAAAACAGGTCATGGTTCCATTTGGGGTCAGGACACATGCCCGGGTTGTAGGCTAAATCCCCAGTTGGGGATGTGCAGTAGACAGCCAATCAATGACTCTCACCATTGATGTTTCTATCTCTCTTTCCTCTCCCTTTTTGAAACGAATAAAAATACACTAAAATAAAGAAAAATACAAATATATTTAAAGGAAAAAAAGATTGACAGCCCTATTTGGTTTGGCTCAGTGGATAGAGCGTCTGCCTGCGTATTGAAGGGTCCTGGGTTCGATTCCAGTCAAGAGCACATGACCAGGTTGTGGGCTCAATCACCAGCAGGGGGCATGCATGAGGCAGCCGATCAATGATTCTCATCATTTATCTTTGTAATGTTTCCATTTCTCTCTCTCTCCTTCTCCCTTCCTCTCTGAAATCAATAAAAATATATTAAAAAAAAAAAAAGATTGACAGAGGTTGTCAACCTGGTGAAAGGACATAGGTGTAGAAGAAAAAAAAACCAGGATGTAGTGACATAGATCTGTCAAGACACCTGTGTAAATAACAAATTATAACATACATGTGTGGCTCAGTGGGTTCCCCTTCAAGGTACATGCTCATGTTGTATGCTCAACCCCCAATAAAAGACACGCAGGAGGGAGCTGATCAAAAATTATTGTCATCATTGATGTTTCTATTTCTTTCTCCCTCACCTTTCCCCTGTGAAAATAATAAAAACTTTAAAAAATAAGTGCAAAACACACACACAAGATTTTCACAGCACTCACATTTATTGGGAATCTCCATCCTATTGATGTTGCAGTGTATGAGGTTCAGTTCAGACAAATAGGGCTTCATGGAGTTTCTTATAGTATTGCTATGGGTGAACAAAAAAGTCTACCTTTCCTGCATATCCAAGATTTTACTCCAATGTGAACTCTTACATGGGGAGTAGGGTTAGAATTTTGGCTAAAAGATTTCCCATATTAACTACACTCATCAGACCTTTCTCTAGTGTGAATTTTCTGATGACAAGTAAGGCAATATTTGGTGGTAAAAGACTTCCCACATTCACTGCACACATAAGGCTTTTCTCCAGTGTGAACTCTCTGATGACGACGAAAGCTACTACCACTGATAAAAGATTTCCCACATTCACTGCACTCATAAGGCCTTTCTCCAGTGTGAATTCTCTGATGACGACGGAAGCCATTACTACTGGCAAAAGATTTCCCACATTCATTGCACTCATAAGGCCTTTCTCCAGTGTGAACTCCCATCTGATGGTAACGGAGGCTACTTCCACAAGTAAAAGATTTTCCACATTCACTGCACACATGAGACTTTTCACCAGTGTGAATTCTCTCATGACGATTAAGGACATTTTTCCGAGTAAATGATTTCCCACATTCACTGCACTTATAAGGCCTTTCTCCAGTGTGAATTCTCTGATGACAATGGAAGGAATATTTCTGAATAAATGATTTCCCACATTCACTGCACTCATAAGGCCTTTCTCCAGTGTGAACTCTCTGATGATAACGAAGATAATAGATACTGTTAAAAGATTTCTCACACTCATTGCACTTATGCCTTTGTCCAGTGTGCAATTTTTGATGATAATGGAAGCCACTACTATTGACAAAAGATTGCCCACATTCATTGCACTCATAAGGCCTTTCTCCAGTGTGAACTCTCATCTGATGATAACGGAGGCCACTTCTACAGGTAAAAGTTTTTCCGCATTCACTGCACTCATAAGGCATTCTTCCAGTGTGAACTATCTGATGATCACGAAGGTTACAGATTCTGGTAAAAGATCTTCCACATTCAATACATTGATAAGGCCTTTCACCTGTGTGACATCTCTGATAATAAAGGAGGCCAATACTACTGGTAAAAGATGTCCCACATTCACTGTGCTCATAAAGCCTTTTTTCTGCATGAAATCTCTGATGATAACAAAAAGTAGAAAATCGGGCAAAATATTTTCCACATTCACGGCAATAGAAATACGCTTTTCCAGTAGGGACACCCTTGTCCCAAACACATGTGTAGTTATAGCCTATGGCTTTATTACATTCTTTTCTAGTAAAATAATTATTTTTCTCTTGATATGTCACCCCACACATCGAGATACCATTTGGCTTCTCACTGATCTGAGGAGCCTTTTGCTGGAGATGCCCTGCCGTGCTAAGGATGTCCTGCCCCACCTCTCCACAGGTAAAAAGCTTCTGAAACACACTGAAATTGCAGCCCTTTTCAAGTGAGACCGTGTTCACACCTCTTATCAAAGGCTTCTCTCTCAAGTGCTGCTGCTGGTGAAATGGGGCACTGAAATAAAATTGTTTTGCACATGCCCCACACCTCAACAGGATCTGCCTGTGTTGTAATTCCTGCTGATGAGTCAAGTGGAAAATGTTTCTCAAAACTAGCCCACAACTCTCACAGGGGTGGCTCTTCTGGGAAGACAAAGCTAACTTGGGATTCCTTGCCTGTGACACTCTTACAGAAATGTTCTCTTCAAAAGGTGCCTCCACATTCTCTGCTCCACAGCAGCAACCTAAATAAAAGGAAATGCAGGTGAAGTACATGATGACTTTAGAAGGAAGAAATACCCTCATCTCAAATGTGTATCTGTCACAGCTAGGCATGAGTGTATGGGACGCTTTTCAAGACCAGTGAGTTATACCCTGAGGAAATGGTGTTATACATTATTTGACCCCTAAGGTCAGTCAATGGTGGAGACCTTACCAAGGGAGGGGCATGAACATAAGATGGGACACAAACAAGAGATGCAGGGCCCACTAGTTGGTTCTTTACAAACAGCTTCCTGTAGGACCATTCGAACTGATGACACAGTCTATGTAGAACAATGTGAATGTGCTCA
This sequence comes from Plecotus auritus, assembly GCF_963455305.1. NCBI lineage: Eukaryota > Metazoa > Chordata > Mammalia > Chiroptera > Vespertilionidae > Plecotus > Plecotus auritus. Next base: position 7,192,322 of record NC_137785.1, read on the forward strand.
AACATATTAAAACCCATTGCATTACAGCACATGATGTGTATGATTAATATAATATGTGACACACGAGGCTCTAAAGGTATGGACCAAAGAGGAACCTATATGGGTAGCAGTTGAGGTACAAAGTTTAGAGAGTTAAAGATTATCCATAAGCTGGAAACCTAAGTAGAAATAATAACGGCTAGAATGCAGAAGGTTAGCCATAGATAGTGTGGCTCAGTTGGTTGAGCATCATCCTTCCCATTGAAAGGTCGCTAGATTGAATCCCTGTCAGGGCACATGCCCAGATGCCCAGGTTCCAGGTTCAACCGTCATTTGGGCTGCATACAGGAGGCAAACAATCAATGTTTCTCTCTTATCTCTCTCTCTCTCTCTCTCTCTCTCTCTCTCTCTCTCTCTCTCTCTCTCTCTCTCTCTCCCCCTCTCTCCCTCCCTCCCTCCCTCCCTCTCTTCCTCTGTGTCTAAAACAAAGAAAAAACATTTTAAAAAAAAGAACTGAGTAGTTTTCAAAGTGTCAATAACAAGCAAGCACAAGTAGAATGGGGTACAGAACTGGCAATGGAAACAATACAATGTTGAACAAAGTAAGTTCTTACTTATAATCTTAATAAAGCTCTCGTGTCAATCTCTATCCAACAGCCCTTCACCAAGGCAAGACAGCCTCTGGATCCACCCTGCCATGGATGTAATCATATTTCTCCTATAATGCACAAATGATTATTCCCCTTAAATCACAGTTGAGCAATTCCATTGGATACAGATGACAGAAATCCTCAAAGAAAAACTGAAAAGATGGATGGCCAGTATTGTGGTAGAACAAGAGAGCATGGAAGAAACCATAGAGAAAAAACCAAACCAAAAAAGAATAATAAAAAAAACAAAACTATGTGAGTGACAGCAGCAATACTAGAGCAAAATAGGAGATACAAGAATTTATCTCCCTGCCAGAATAAGTAGACAGGTATCCACAAACAAACAATAAACACCCACCAGAGATGGAAATAAGAGCTCAATAAAGACAAAGAGCAATGCAAAAGAGCAAAAAAGGAGAGAACTGCATAGAAAGGAACACTGGGAAGATGGATAATCAAATACATTTGAAGATACATAGGGTTAAAAACCAGAGTCAGAGTAAGCACACTAGCATGAGTGGACTGTTCTGTGAAACACACTGGAATCTTGTGTTTTGAAAAACTGCGAAAGCTATATAACATCTGTGAACTCCCCACAATTTACACATCAAAGGATCATTTAATGTTTGTTCGCATGAATTATCAAAGAAATTCTTTTGGCCACAACCTACCATAGAATAGAAACAGAAATCAGTATATCCCAGCACTATTTTTTACCCTTAATTGTCACTGAAAAAAAAATTGCTACCGAAGTCATTGTGGACTCATACATTATTTGTTATTATGACCTCAGCTCATAGAGTATCAAGGAGGCAAGACTGTTGAATCTTTATTCAAGATCAAAACAACACCCCTCCTAGCCAACACCCTTTATCCCAGATACAGATAAATCTATTTCTCAGGCCATAACTGGTCCATAAGGGTTAAAGTATTAAAGGAGTAACTGCTTCATGAAATGTGAAGACACTTAATCTATCTATATATAAAGGGATAATATGCTAAAGTGGTCCTAACAGTGTCCCAGTCATGACCGGAGCTGGTGGGCGGGGACAGGGGCTGGGACTGCCCCCCCCCCCCCCCCCCCCCGCAGGCCTTCCTAGTGCTAATGTCAGGCTGCCTGGGGAGGTGGAGGCTGCTCCCAAGGGAGGCACAAGCAGGCAGGAGCAGGTGGGCGGGAACGGGGCGGGGACTTCTGCCCCAGCGCTAACATCATGCTGCCTGCATGCGTCCCAGCCCAGCACTGAGGTGAAGCTGCCTTTCAGACTATAACTTAAGCCACTGAAAATCAAACTGTACACCCCAAATGCTTTTTCTTGGATGGTCCAGGTGGTAGTGGAAAAACATATCCTTATAAAGTTTTAATACATTATATTAGAGGTCGTGGTGGTATTGTTTTACCTACAGCATCTACAGGAATTGCTACAAATTTACTTCTCGGCAGAAGAAACTTTCATTCCCAATACAAATTACCAATTCCATTAATTGAAACTTCAATTTCTAGACTGGATATAAAGAGTGAAGTTGCGCCGAAACCGGTTTGGCTCAGTGGATAGAGCGTCGGCCTGTGGACTGAAGGGTGCCAGGTTCTATTCAGGTCGGGGGCATTTGCCTTGGGGGGGGGGCATTTGCCTTGGGGGGGTGTGCGGGAGGCGGCTGATCGATGTTTCTCTCTCATAGATGTTTCTAACTCTCTATCCCTCTCCCTTCCTCTCTGTAAAAAATCAATAAAATATGTTTAAAAAAAAAAAGAGTGAAGTTGCTAAAACCATTAAAAAGGCCAAACTTGTCATTACTGATGAAGGCACCATGGCATCCAGTCATGCTATAAATGCCATAGACTGATTACTAAGGGAAATTATGAATTTGAATGTTGCATTTGGTGGGCAAGTTCTCCTTTTCAGAGGGGATTTTCGACAATGTCTCAGTATTGTACTGCATGCCATGCCATCAGCCATAGTACAAATGAGTTTAAAGTACTGTAATGTTTGGGGATGTTTCAGAAAGTTGTCTCTTAAAACAAACATGAGATCAAAGGATTCTACTTATAGTGAATGGTTAGTAAAACTTGGAGATGGCAAACTTGATAGCAGTTTTCATTTAGGATCGGATATTATTGAAATCCCCTGTGAAATAATTTGTAATGGATCTATTATTGAAGCCAACTTTGGAAATAGTATATCTATAGATAATATTAAAAATATATCAAAATGTGCAATTCTTTGTCCAAAAAATGAGCACGTTCAAAAATTAAATGAAGAAATTTTGGATATACTCGATGGAGATTTCCAAACATATTTGAGTGATGATTCCATTGATTCAACAGATGTGCTGAAAAGGAAAATTTTCCCATCGAATTTCTTTATAATATTACTCCTTCGGGAATGTTGAAAGTGGGTGCAATCATCATGCTCATGAGAAATCTTAATTGTAATGGGGTCTTTGTAATGGCACTAGATTTATTATCAAAAGATTACGACCTAACATAATCGAAGCTGAAGTATTAACAGGATTTGCAAAGGGAGAGGTTATTCTGATTCCAAGAATTAATTTGTCCCCATGTGACACTGGCCTCCCATTTAAATTAATTCGACGACAGTTTCCCATGATGCCAGCATTTGTGAGGACTATTAATAAATCACAAGGACAAACTCTAGACAGAATAGGAATATTCCTATCTGAACCCGTCTTCGCACACGGTCAGTTATATGTTGCTTTCTCTTGAGTTTGAAGAGCATGTGATGTTATAGTTAAAGTTGTAAATACTTCATCACAAAGGAAATTAGTCAAGCACTTCTGAAAGTGTTTACACTCTTACTGTGGTATACAGGAAGATATTAGAATAAGTTTAATCACTTTATCAGTCATTGTTTGCATCACTGTTGTTTTTCTATAATGTTTTTGTTGTTGTTATATCATTTTGTTATTGTTTATTTATTAATAAATTTATATATTATTTTCACGTACATTGTACTAATTTCCTTTCATCTCTGACACTTCCATTATAGAGAAAGGGCAAACAGCAATATTAAAATATTTCCTCTAATTACCTCCCTTTTAATGTGCATGGATTTTGTGCACCAACCACTAGTACAGTAATAAAAGAAATACTAAAGGGGAGAAACAGTGGCAATGGAGTAAGTTTAAGGCACACTGACAAGCTCCTAAGACCAAGCTGGTAAGACAACTAAAATGCAGGACAACCATCCTGAAAAATTAACTGAGGACTAGCTGGAGAGAACCCTGAAAACAAAGAATGGGAAGTGGGGATTGCATACAGACTGGTAGGCAATGTGGAAGCACAAAAGGGTTGGCTGGGTCCCCACAGACAACAGTTGAATTTCGGAGGAATATTTTGGCTGTGGGGTGTTCCTACTAAGAACTCTGGTGTCTGAACCCCAGCTGAGATCCCCAGCCCAGAGCACCAGAACTGAGAGGGGTGCCCGCAAAACATCTGGCTGTGAAAAGCGGCAGGGTTGCAGTCTGCCAGCGAGATGGCTAGAAACGCAGGCACCCTCTTAAATGGCCAATTTCGTGTGCAGCCACTCACCATGGGCTCTGGCAGACGGAGGGCATAGTGGACTGGAGCTGTGTGAGGAGAGTCTAGGATTGGGGGCTCTGAGGGCAGCCACCCTGGTATCCTGTGCTAAGTCATTTCCTCATGATGTGGAGGACATCTTTCTGCTGTGGACTATTGCCATCCAGGCAGTTTTTGCCTGGGGGGAAGCCAATTGCCCCACCCTATTGGAACACCTCTCGCCCCACCCAGTGGTCAATAGCATGAAGTTAATCAAGGATGACAACAATAAGACTGCAGGCTGAGGTGGGTCTCTGGAGGCTTTGAGTCTTTGGACCCAGGGATCGGAAAAGCAGACCCTGGTGCAAATTGTGGTGCTTTCCGAAGGAACCAGCCACAGCAGAGGGATTCAAAAGCTGCGGGTTGCTGATAGCACAAAACAAGGTACGCAGTGCCAATCACAGCAGTGCCTGACATTGTCCTACACTAGAGACCAGAAGTGTAGCAGATCTACCCAAATGCAAACAGGCAACCAAAACGGGGAAACAAACAAACAAAAACCCCAAGGAAAGAACAAGAGAATTCTCCTGAAGAGCTATCATTCAAAATAGATGGTGAAATAAAGAACTTTCCAGCCGAAACCGGTTTGGCTCAGTGGATAGAGCGTCGGCCTGCAGACTGAAGGGTCCCGGGTTTGATTCCGGTCAAGGGCATGTACCTTGGTTGCGGGCGCGTCCCCAGTGGGAGGTGTGCAAGAGGCAGCTGATCAATGTTTCTAGCTCTCTATCCCTCTCCCTTCCTCTCTGATGAAATATCAATAAAATATATTTAAAAAAAAAAAAAAAAAAAAAAGAACTTTCCAGACAAAAAGAGGCTAGAGGAGTTTAGCATCACCAGCACAGCACAACTGAAAAAGCTAAAGGGATTGCTATAATGAGAAGAGAAAACAGAGAGAAGGAGAGAGGGACAAAGGGGGACAAAAACATGGCCATACAGAATTAAAATGGAAATAAATAAGTACCTATAAATAAAAAACTCAAAGGTAAATGGATTAGGTGCTTGAATCAAAAGATATAGGGTAACTGAATGGATAAAAAAACATGACCCTATTAAATGGTATATAAAGGACCCACCTCAGAACAAAAAACTTGCACAGCATGAGTGAAGGGATGGAAAAAAGTTTGCCAGGGAAATCGAAATGAAAAAATCAAAAACAAAACCCAATAAGCTGTGGTAGCAATACTCATATAGGACAATATAAACTTCAAAATAAAGGACATTATAAGAGACAACAAAGGTCAGTACATAGTACTAATAATTCTAAAGGGATCAATCCAACAAGAGAATATAACCCTGGGAAACATATATGCAGCCAATATAGGAGCACTTAAATAAATAAGAAAACTTCTAGATGACCCAGACAGTTTTGCTCAGTGGATAGAGCGTCGGCCTACGGAATGAAGGATCCCAGGTTCAATTCCAGCTTGGGGCACATGCCCAGGTTGCGGGCTTCATCCCTCCAGTGGGGGATGTGCAGGAGGCAGCCGAATGGTGATTCTCTGTCATCATTGATGTTTCTATCTACCTCTCTCGCTTCCACTCTGAAATCAATAAAAAAAACAACAAAAAAACTTCTAGAGAATTTTCAGGGAGAGATCGACAGTAAAACAATCATAGTATGGGGACTTTACCACCCCCTGACTTCAATGGATAGACCTTCCATACAAAACATTAACAAGTTAACAGGAATTCTAAATGAAAGACTGGATTAGGTGCATTTAATTGATATTTATAGAACATTTCATCCCAAAGCTGCAGAATATACATTCTTCTTAAGTGCAAATGGATCATTCATAAAGATACACCATATGTTAAGACACAAAACAAGTCTCTATAAGCTCAAAAAGATTGAAATCTTATCAAGCATCTTCTAAGATCACAGTGGAATGAAATTAGAAATCAATTACAATAAAAACACTCCAAAACATTCAGGCTAAATATAATGTTATTAAACAACTAAAGGCCCGGTTGACAAAATTCGTGCATGGGGGAGTTGGGGGGGGGGTCCCTCAGCCCAGCCTGCACCCTCCCCAATCTGGGATCCCTCTCACAATCCAGGACTGCTGGCGCACAACCGCTCGCCTGCCTGCCTGCCTGAATGCCCCTAACAGCTTCTGCCTGCCAGCCTAATCACCCCCTAACCACTCCCCTGCCAGCCTAACTGCTCCCCTGTCAGCACGATTGCCCCTAACTGCCCTCCGTGCCAGCCTGATCACCCCTAACGGCCCTCCCCTGCCGGCCTGGTCACCCACAACTGCCCTCCCCTGCAGGCCTGGTCACCCCAACTGCCCTCCCCTGCAGGCCTGGTTCCCCCCAAATGCCCTCCCCTGCAGGCCTTGTCCCTCCCAACTGCCCTCCCTTGCAGGCCCTGTCACCCATAACTGCCTTACCCTGCAGGCCTGGGTCTCCCCCAACTGCCCTCCCCTGCAGGCCTGGTCCCCCCCAATTGCCCTCTCTTGCAGGCCTGGTCCCCCCCAATTGCCCTCTCTTGCAGGCCTGGTCACCCCAACTGCCCTCCCCTGCTGGCCTGATTGCTCACAACTGCCCTCCCCTGCTGGCCATCTTGTGTACAGATGGGGGCGGCAATCTTGTGTACAGATGGGGGCGGCCCTATTTTGTGTTGGAGTGATGGTCAATTTGCATATTGCCTCTTTATTATATAGGATAAATGGGCTACTAATGAGATCAAGAAAGAAATAAAAAACTTCTTGGAAACAAATGAAAATGGCGCTAGGCGGTTTTGCTCAGTAGATAGAGCGTTGGCCTATGGACTGAAAGCTCCAATGTTCAATTCCGGTCAAGGGTACATGCCCAGGTTGCAGGCTGGATCCCCAGTAAGGGGCGTGAAGGAGGCTACCGTTAAATGATCCATTCTCATCATTGATGTTTCTCTCTCTCTCCCCTTTCCCTTCCTCTCTGAAATCAATAAAAATATATATTTTAAAAAATATTTAACCCCACAACTTGAAGAACAAGAAAAGCCCAAAATAGAAAGAAGGAAATAATAAAGATTAAAGAAGAAATAAATAACATAGAAACTAAAAAAAAAATACCAAAAAATAAAATCAATGAAACCAAGATCTGGTTCTTCAAAAGGATCAACAAAATTGATGAACCATTAGTCAATCTCTTCCAGAAACAAAGAGAGAGGACCCAAAAAAATAAAATAAAAAACAAAAGCAGTTAAGTAACAACTGATACCACAGAAATACAAAGGATTTTAAGAAAATACTATGGCCGAAACCGGTTTGGCTTAGTGGATAGAGTGTCAGCCTGCGGACTGAAGAGTCCCGGGTTCGATTCCGGTCAAGGGCATGTGCCTTGGTTGCGGGCACATCCCCAGTGGGGGGTCTGCAGGAGGCAGCTGATCGATGTTTCTCTCTCATCGATGTTTCTAGCTCTCTATCCCTCTCCCTTCCTCTCTGTAAAATATCAATAAAATATATTAAAAAAAAAAGAAAAAAAGAAAATACTATGAACAATTACTGGTATACACTGAGTGTCCAGATTATTATGATCTCTGAACCCATAATAATCTGGCCACTCAGATATATATATTAGAGTAGCAGTTTTCAACCTGTGGGTTGCGACCCCTTTGGGGGTCGAACGACCCTTTCACAGGGGTCGCCTAAGACTATCAGAAAACATAGATATTTACATTACGATCCATAACAGTAGCAAAATTATAGTTATGAAGTAGCAACGAAAATAATTTTATGGTTGGGGGTCACTACAACTGTATTAAAGGGTCATGGCATTAGGAAGGTTGAGAACCACTGTATTAGAGGCTCGGTGCATGAATTCTGCATGGGTGGGGTCCGGCCAGCCTGGCCAGGGGGAGGGGACGTGGACGGTTGGCCGGCCTGCCTGCTGGTCAAACTCCTGGTTTGAGGGCACAATTTGCATATTAGCTTTTTATTATATAGGATATACACTGAGTGGCCAGATTATTATGCGTTCAGAGATCATAATAATCTGGCCACTCAGTGTATACCAACAAGCTGGACAATGAGGATGAAATGGACAAATTCCTAGAAAAATACAATCAATCAAAACTGAATCAGAAAGAAGCAGAAAACCTGAATGAAATATAAGCAGTAAGAAAAAAAAAACTCCCCCAAAAGAAAAGTCTGGGTCTGGACAGCTTCACAGGGGAGTTTTACCAAACATTCAAACAAGAACTAACATCTATACTCCTCAAACTATTCCAAAAAAATCCAAGAAGGAACACTTCCAAGCCCTTTCTATGAGTAAAGCATTATCCTAATTCTAAAACCAGATAGACACTACAAAGAAAGAGAATTATAGGCCAATATCCCTGATGAACACAGATGTTAAAATTCTCAACAAAATATTAGCAAATCAGATCTATATATATATTAAAAAGATCATACACCATAATCAAGTGGGACATATTCCAGGGATGCCGCCTGGTACAATATTCACAAATCAATAAACGTGGTACATCACATAAACAAATTGAAAGACAAAATTCACATGATCATATCAACAGACGAAGAAAAAGCATGCTATGAAATCCAACACCCAATTGTGATAACAACTCACAGCAAATTGGGAATACAGGGAGCATATCTCAACATGATAAAGGCCATATATGACAAACATACAGCCAACATCATACTAAATGGGCAAAAATTAAAACCATTTCCCCTATGATAAGAACAGGAACCAGATAGGGATGTCCGCTTTGAACACTCTTATTAAACATACCAATGGAAGTCCTAACCACAGCGATCAGACAAGAAGAAATAAAAGGCATCCAAATTGAAAAGGAGGAAGTAAAACTCTCATTATTTGCAGATGACATGATATTATACGTAGAAAAACCGAAAGACTTCACCAATAAACTACTAGATTTAATAAATGAATTGGACCCTGACTGGTTTGGCTCAGTGGATAAAGCGTGGGACTACGGACTGAAGGGTCCCAGGTTTGATTCCAGTCAAGGACATGTACCTTGGTTGCGGGCACATCTCCAGTAGGGGGTGTGCAGAAGGCAGCTGATCAATGTTTCTCTCTCATCCATGTTTCTAACTCTCTATCTTCTCTTAAAAAAAAATCAATAAAATATATTTTAAAACAACAACAACAAAAAAATATAAATGAATGAATTGGGCAAAATCAACAGCATACAAAATAAACATCCAGAAGTCGATGGCTTTTTCATACACCAAAAATGAATTCTCAGGAAGAGAAACTAAACAAACAATCCCATTTACCATTGCAAAAAAATTTTTTTAAGATACTTAGGAATAAACGTAACCAAGGAGGCAAAAGACTTGGAAAACTACAGGATGTTGAAAAAAGAGAAGGAGATAAAAACAAGTGGAAGAATATACTGTGTTCATGGACTGGTAGAATCAACACCATTAAAATGTCCAGAAGGCTCAAGGCAATCTATAGATTCAATGAAATTCCTACTAAAATACCAAAGGCATATTTCACAGAGCCAGAAAAAATTTATAAGGAATCAAAAAGACCCAGAATAGGTGCAGCAAGAAAAACTAGGTCGGAGAGATCACAATACGTGATAAGTTTTACTACAAAGCCACTGTACTCAAAACAGCCTGGTACTGGCAGAAGAACAGGCATATAGATCAACGGAACAGAACAGAGACCCCCAAAACTGACCCAAGCCATTACCCTCAATTAATAATTGACAAAGAAGACAAGAACATCCGGTGGAGTCAAGACAGTCTCTTGAATAAGTGATGTTGGGATAATTGGACAGATACATGAAAAAAAAAAATGAAACTAGACCACCAATTTACACCGTACACAAGAATAACCTCAAAATGCATAAAAGACTTAAATGTAAGTCATGAAACCATAAAAATTCCAGAAGAAACCATAGGCAGCAAAATCTCGGACATCTCTCGTACCAATATATTTATGGTTATATCTGCTAGAGCAAAGGAAACTGAGGAGAAAAGAAACAAATGGGACTGCATCAAAATAAAAAGCTTCTGCACAGCAACAGAAACCATTGTGGTAAATTGAAAAGGTAGCCCACTATAAGGGAGAACATTGTGGCAATGATACATCTGACCAAGGGTTAATATCCAAAACATAGAAAGAACTGCTACATTTAACAAAAGGAAGGCAAATAGTCCAATTTAAAAATGGGCAAAGGACCTAAATAGACACTTCTCCCAAGTAGACATACGGATGGCTAAGAGACATGAAAAAATGCTTGAAGTTACTAATCATCACAGAGATGCACATTAAGATGACACCTGTCAGAATGGCTACCATGAAAAAGTCAACAGAGGAGAAGTGCTGGCGAGGATGTGGAGAAAAGGGAGCCCCAGCACACTGCTGGTGGGAATGCAGACTGGTGAAGCCATTATGGAACAGCATGGAGTTTCCTCAAAAAATTAAATATGGGACTGCCCTTTGACCCAGTGATCCCACTTCTGGGAATATATGCTAAGAAACGCAAAACACCAATCAGAAAGAATGTATGCACTCCTACCTCATAGCAGCACAATTTATATTAGCTAAGATCTGGTACTAGCCCAAGTGCCAATCAGTCGTTGTGTGGGTAAAAAAGCCGTGGTACGTGTACACCATGGAATATTATGCAGCAGTAAAAAAAGAAGGACCTCGGGCCCTTTGACACAGCATGGAGGGACCTGGAGAATATTATCCTACGGAAAATAAGCCAGTCAGAGAAAGACAAGTATCACATGATCTTACTCATATGTGGAATCGAATAAACAAAATAAACTGATTAACAAAATAGATCCGGAGACATGGAAGCATGGGACAGACTGTGGAATCTCAGAGGGAGTTGCTGGTGTGTAGGTGGGTGGGAGGAGAAAAACCAAAGAACTTGTATTACTATGCATAACCCATGGACACACAATAGGGTGGTGTAGGTCTAGGGCAGGGTATGTGGTAGCACTAGTAAGGGTTAATGGGGGGGGGGGGAGTGTAAACGGGACATACGTAATACTTTCAACAATCTCTATAATAAAAGCCTAATAAAACACTTCAGTCCATATATGGCCGTTATGATGGAACAACCAGAACGACCAATTGCTATGATGTGCACTGACCACCAGGGGGCAGATGCTCAACACAGGAGCTGCCCCCTGGTGGTCAGTGCACTCCCACAGGGGGAGCGCCACTCAGACAGAAGCCGGGCTCTCAGCTAGCAAGCTCAGCTGTGGTGGTGGTAGCCGCTCTCCCACCTTGGCAGCATTGCAAATGAACAGTGAGATGTGTGGTAAGGGTCAGTTAGCAGGCGGGCTGTAAGGAGCGAGGGGTCCTGGAGTGGGAGAGGTCGCAGGCTGGGCTGAACCCAGTCCCCCCCCCCCCCCCGCCCCGCCTCCAGTGCACGATTTTAGTGCAGCAGCCCTCTAGTCTATATACTAGTATATAAAAGCCTAAGCAACCAAATGACCATTTGACCAGTTGCTATGACACCCACTGACCACCAGGGGGAAGATGCTCAACACAGGAGCTAACCCGGGTGGTCAATGTGCTCCCACAGCAGGAGCCCTTCTCAGCTGACTGATGGGTGCCCAGACGCTGGGCGGATGCCTGGTGAGTGCCGCTGCGGTGACATGAGCCTCTCCGAGCCTCTGTGGCAGCGTGAGACTGTCTGTAGCTTCGTTCCCTACTACATCCCTCGGGGGATGTTGACCTCTGCGGGAAATAGGGGTGCAGTCCGACATCCCCCGAGGGAGCCCCGATTGCTAGAGGGCGCAGGCCAGGCTGAGGGACCCCACGGCTGTACCTACCTATTCACCGGGCCTCTAATAAAGGTACAATTAAAAAAAAATACTGAAAACCAAAACACCACCAAGAAAACATAATTTCCCACTTATCAATAGGAAACAAATGGATAGCTACATATAGCTTGATAAGATATCCAAACTACTTTTACTTTTAAAAACATCCCTGAGCTATAAGAAAACACGAATGGAACCAACATAATGACAAAATCAACCCAGTAACAAAAGGAAAATATCATCCCTAGCCGGTTTGGTTCAGTGGATAAAGCGTCAGCTTGCAGACGGAAGGGTCCCGGGCTTGATCCCTAGTAGGGAGTGTGAAGGAGGCAGCCAATCAATGATTCTCTCTCATCATTGATGTTTCTATCTCACTCTCCCTCTCCCATCTTCCCTGAAGTCAATAAAAATATATTAAATTAAAAAAACAATGGGAGTGGGGGGGGGGCAATGGCAAGATATGTACACATATAATACCTTAATAAAATAATTTAAAAAAAACCACACACACACAGAAAAAAAGAAAACATAGGTAGACAGAATGAAACAAATGCTAGAGTTGATAAACTACAAGGAATGAATTGAAAACATAAAATGAGAGCCAAAACCGGTTTGGCTCAGTGGATAGAGCGTCGGCTTGCGGACTGAGGGGTCCCGGGTTCAATTCCGGTCAAGGGCATGTACCTTGGTTGCAGGCACATCCCCAGTGGGAGGTGTGCAGGAGGCAGCTGATCGATGTTTCTCTCTCATCGATGTTTCTAGCTCTCTATCCCTCTCCCTTCCTCTCTGTAAAATATCAATAAAATGTATTTAAAAAAAAAAAAAAAAAGAAAAGAAAACATAAAATGAGGAGTATCAAAATCAGACACGAAAGAATACATGATGTCAAAGACACATCATTTGAAATCATGCAGGTGGAAAGAAAGAGGAAAAATTAATTCAAAGAATACAGCAGCCCCAGCCAGTTTGGCTCAGTGGACAGAGCGAAGGCCAGCAGACTGAAGGGTCCCAAGTTCGATTCCAGCCAAGGGCACATGCCCTGGTTGTGGGCTCCATCACCAGTAGGGGGCTAGGAGGAAGTAGCCAATCAATGATTCTCTCTCATCATTGATGTTTCCATTTCTCCCTCTCCCTTCCTCTCTGAAATCAATAAAGAAATATTAAAAAAAAAAAGAATACAGCAATGTGAACTAACTAACATCCTCAAGAAAGCCATTATCTGCATTACCGGAATCCTAAGAAACACAGGGGGATGGAAAGAGACAGAGGGGAAAAAAAAGGAAAAAGAAAAAGGCCTAAAAAGTTTATATTAAAAAATAAAATAAGCCGAAACCGGTTTGGCTCAGTGGATAGAGCGTCGGCCTGCGGACTCAAGGGTCCCGGGTTCGATTCCGGTCAAGGGCATGTACCTTGGTTGCGGGCACATCCCCAGTGGGGGGTGTGCAGGAGGCAGCTGATCGATGTTTCTCTCTCATCGATGTTTCTAGCTCTCTATCCCTCTCCCTTCCGCTCTATAAAATATCAATAAAAAATATATTTAAAAAAATAATAATAAAATAAAATAAGCTGTTGTAGCTGGTTTTGCTCAGTGGACAGTGTTGGCCCGTGGACTGAAGGGTCCCGGGTTCAATTCCAATCTGGAACACATGCCTGGGTTGCAGGCTCCATCCCCAGTAGGGGACGTGCTGGAGGCATGTGACGAATGATTCTCTCCCATCATTGACATTTCTAACTCTCTCTTCTCTCCCTTCCTCTCTGAAATCAATAAAAATATAAAATAATAACGACAACAAACACAGGCTAAGGATGTAGAAAAAAGCTTCCCAAAATTATGTACAAATGACCAACAGGAATATAAAAAATGCTTTTCCTTGCTAATCAAGGTGGAATCCATTGGCCTCCCTGCCACCCTACCAACCACATATTCTTCCCTATGAGTTCAGTGCAGCAGGTATTGGGGCTGCACGGACAGAAGCCGGCAGTGCAAGCAAAGGACAGCAACTGCCCCAAAACTGGAAAACATGCAGTGCCCACGGTCCACATGGGAGGACAGAGCGCACCCGGGAAAAGGGGCTGGGAAATGCAAAGCCAAGACCAGGTCACTGGTGAGAGGAGGGTCTTACCCAGCGAGGATACAAGTTCAAAGTTCTCCAGCATCACATTCAGGTACAGCTGTCTCTGACCCTCATCAAGGAGGCTCCATTCCTCCCTGGAGAAGTACAGGGCAATGTCCTCAAAGGTCACTCCAACCTGTCAGAATGGAGACAATTGAAACCAGAGCTGCCTCTCTGAGAACCTGCCATCCTGCTCCTTACACACCTTCCCCTCCCTCAACCTCCTCCAGGGCACCCGGTTAGTGTGGACACCAGGCCCTAATGCCAGCGCAGGCTGCTCTCTCATCACAGTCCCATTAATCACTGGGATTGCCCTCAGCACAACAGATGGGTTGGGAAGAGGGACAGCAGAGAAACACCATCTAAGCTCTGGGCCATGCCTGCAGGGCCCCAGCCTTCCTGCCAAACAATACCACTGCAGTCTCCCAGATTAAGCCTCCAAGACAAAGACAAACACGAGCTTAAGCTTCACCCTTATGTCCCCACACCAGGTCCTCACACTTCCTCCAGGTGTGCACACCACTGTGTACTGTTGATCCCCTTCCCATCTTCAGACCCAGGTTCACTCCCTCAGTTCTGCCCCCTTCCTGCTCCAATGCCACTGGATCTTGCTGGACTCACCCATGAACTTGGCACATGCTATCCGAGAGAGCTTGTATTCCAGCCGGGTCCAGGTCAACCCAGTCCTCTGATGGACCCCACAGCCCGGAAAGCCCGGATTAAGGCTGCGACATCCTCCCTGCCTGTCTCGATCTTTGCATCAATCCTCACCGCCCACATCCGCATGGGAATTTCAGATACTCGTCACCCCCGTGCACTCTGCCCTGCACTGGCTGTGTCCTCAGAACCCCAACACTCCCCTCTCCCCTCCGCCTTCCTCCCGCTGCAGGACGTGACAGGCTCCCGCGCCCGGGCCGTCCTGTTCGGTGTAAGTAGGAGGCGGTGAGGGGGGGCGGGGATCGCACTCACCTCTGCCCAGCGACTCAGCGCGGACGCCGCCATTGCACTCTGTGGAGGAAGCGGGGCGGGAGTGGCGGGGGCAGAGGCCGCCGCGGGAAGGGCGGTCCCAGTCTCGGCCATGGAGAGGGTCACCCACGTTACCATGTCCATCTTCACACCCGCGCAGGGGCTGTGTGCACCCCAACGCTCACGGCTTTTCCCTCGGGGGATCTCCACGAGGCCCTAGCGACCGGGAACCTCGGAAAAGGCAGCTGCCGGTATCCCGAGTCCAGACAAAAGGCCTGCCTTGAGGACACCGGAAGTCCCGCCTCTAGTAGCTTCGCCGGAAACGCGTTTTCTGGCCTTTCATTGGTTCCCGCGGGGATTTCACATTTGGTCCTTGGGTGATGTGGGTGAGTCCCAGACCAGGGTCCCGGTTTTCCCGCCTCACTCCAGGAGAAAATACCCAGATCCGCCGATAAAAAAAAGTCCCATCCGCATGAAAGAGACATCTTGGAAGTGGCTAAAGGAAATTGTCATCTTTTCCTGGTGACGGGACTTGAGTACGTGCCAATGAAAACACATTATCTTTGAGCCCAATACAGCGACTCATAAAGAGGTATGAATGCATTAGAGTCTAGAACATTTTATCCCGTAAATTAACTAATTACACCATCATATGTCCATGTGAAAAATGCAACGCAGGAATGTAGGAAACACTTTTGAAATAAAAAAGAACGAAGATGCATAGTATAAGCTTTATTGTTTCCTTAATTTTTTTAGATAGATAAGGAGAGAGACAGACACCATGAGAGAGACACAGCCTTTGGCTGCCCCTGCAGGCCCCCTATTGGGGATTGAGCCCACAGGCTGGGGGGATGTGCCCTGACCAGGAATGGAACTCCAGGATCTGTTGGTCCATGGGAGGACTTTCAATCCACTGAGAAACACCTGCCAGGACATAATATAAACTTTAAATGGAACTCTATTGTTTAGTTTTAATTTGAACATCAACTAAGATAAATAAATTTTCAAAAAGTGTAAAAACTGAATTTTGTTATTGGTGTGTTTCTTCATAAGAAAATGCTATTGAAATTATCATAGTGAAAGAAAATTTGTCCTTTACAGACATATCTAACATGTCAGGTGTGATGATGTTTTAGACGTTTCAATGTGATGAGATTATGAACATATTTATAAATAATATTTACAGTAAATCCTCATATTTATAATGAAAGTTCAGCCATGTATAGCTCAGAAACTTAAAAAAAATCACAAAAAATATAAAAAGAAGTTACGGGTTTGCATCTCTACAAAAATATCAAAATTAATAGTAATTCTTGCCTGGCTGGCGTGTTTCAGTGCTTGAGCATCAATCTATGAACCAGGTCAGAGTTTGATCCTGGTCATGTCACATGCCCGAGTTGCGGGCTAGACCGTGTGTGTGGAGGGTGCAGGAGGCAGTTGATCAATGATTCTGTCACATAATTGATGTTTCTATATGTCTCTCCCTCTCCATTCCTCTCTGAAATCAATGAAAATATATTAAGAGAAACAAAACAAAAAACCCTAAATTATCTAACAGAAGAGTTTAAAAAAATGTTAAACTTACCATAAATTATAGAAATCAGTTCTAAATAAAAATAATCTCCAGCCCCCTGAAACTGAAACAATGGTCAGAGTCTGACACTCTTGGTAAACTGCTGGCATGGGAACACTGGATAGCACTTTCTTGTTCATGAAACATCTTCCCAATATACTCAAATACCCTTTCTCCCCTCCTTTATTTTTTTTTATTTATTTCAATTATAATATATATATATATATATATTGTTTTAATTTATTTCAGATGAGAAGGAAAAGGGTGAGATAGAAACATCAATGATGAGAGAGACTCACTCATTGGCTGCCTCCTGAACACTCCTCATCAGGGATTGAGCCCATAACCAGGGCATGTGCCCCTGACCGGAATTGAACCCAGAACCCCTCAATTGATAGACTGAAGCTCTACCTTCTGAACCAAACCAGTCAGGGCTCCCCTCCTTTAGATGTGTGCTCTTAAAATCCTCAGGAGCCACATGCTTGTCATTCCTCAGTGCTGCTCAATTTATACAGGGGTGGAAAAAGTAAGTTTACAGTTGTGAGTATGCAAAACACAGTTCATTATTGTATGATTATTCTTGAATTATTGTATTACAACTGTAAACCTACATTTTCCCACCTCTGGGTATTCCCATCACCTGTCACCTAAGAATTTATAACATAGAATATATTCTGTTGAATGATTGGCTACCCTTTTATTGAAGCCTGTGAAGAAGCCTGGTATGGAACCCATTGCTCTGTTCACTGCTGTGTAATACAGCCTCTGAAGCAGTGAGGTTACTAATAAAGAACTGTTGAAACAATGAAACTTGCTGCCATGGCTATTCTTCCACAACTCTAAATTGTTCTGCTCACACCTTACCCTATCTTTCTCACCTCGCCAGTATTTCCCCAAGTTCTCACGAATTGAAAAAAACACACACACACTTGGTTGTGACAAGAATTTCAGTGTAGCCAAGTTTTCACCAGAGCCAAAAGCTTAGGTTAATTTTCTCATCTCTTAACAATCAGGCCCTTGCTTGGTTGGCTCAGTGGATAGGGTGTCAGCCTGCAGACTGAAGGGTCCCAGGTTCGATTCCAGTCAATAGCACATACCTGGGTTGCAGGCTCCTCCCTGTGCCGCGCCAGCACAGCGGAGGGTTCGGCGAGCCTGAGGGAGGGCTGGCTAAGGATGAAGAAAAGACAAAGAGCCCTAGCTGGTTTGGCTCTATCGCCTGCGGACTGAAAGGTCCCAAATTCAATTCCAGTCAAGGGCATGTACCTTGGTTGCAGGCATAACCCCAGCAGGAGGTATGCAGGAGGTAGCTGATTGATGTTTCTCTCCCATCGATGTTTCTGACTCTCTATCCCTCTCACTTCCTCTCTGTAAAAAATCAATAAAATATATTTAAAAAAGAAAAGAAAAGACAAAGAGAATGAGCTGGGTCTAGGTGGATCTTCTGTGCGTGACTGAGACCACAGAACAGATCCAGACTGCAAGCTGAGCCTTTATTTTATAGTCAGAGGTAAACAAGGTAATTTACAATGTTCTTGTAAGTTTCACTTGTTTTGGCAGCAGTTGCTGCACCTCCCACAGCCCATTAGCTACCCAGGAAAGATCTAGAGAGCAGTCACAAGATCAAGCTTAATTATGCTAAGAGGGCTGTGCCCTCCAAGCTGGGACTTGTTTGCGGCTCTGCCAGCAGGTCAGTCTGAGGCTTAACCCTATAACCGCTCCCTACATCTTGGCCTTCTTTTAATTTTAAGCTACTAATAATGGAAGTAAAACTTAAACATCAAGAACAACGTTCTATTAAAGTATTAACAAAACAATGCCAATGCAAAACCCAATAACAGCCAAAACCGGTTTGGCTCAGTGGATAGAGCGTCAGCCTGCGGACTGAAAGGTCCCAGGTTCGATTCCGGTCAAGGGCATGTGACTTGGTTGCGGGCACATCCCCAGTGGGAGGTGTGCAAGAGGCAGCTGATCGATGTTTCTCTCTCATCGATGTTTCTGACTATCCCTCTTCCTTCCTCTCTGTAAAAAATCAATAATTAAAAAAAAAAAAAAAAAAAACCAATAACAAAACAATGCCAATATAAAAACCAGACATGGTTATTAATAAAATAATGCCAATGCAACACTACAATAATAGAGAAATCAAACTACAGTAACATTTTTCTACTAAATAAAAGTTTCTTTTGCTGATTTACTCAAGAGTCCTCGGACTTGGTTGCGCAAGAGTTTGTAGAAGACTGGCAGCTAACCAATGCTAGCATGGCCAGAAACATGATTGAGGGAGTAGCTTCCACTTCTTGCTTTTCTGCCATCTGCTGGGCCTCAGTTGTTAACTTCTTTAGCTGACCCCAGGTTGGCACCTGGGTCTTTTGTATAGCCTTCGTCATCTTCCTTTTCCACTTTGCTGTCATCGGGGCAACTCTCAGTCTTTTGAACGATGGGACAAGGAGCTTCTCTGGGTCCATTGTGGTGACGTACGTAACGCTTTGGCACCCAAATTGGCTGCGCTGCTCCTTCTGGAAAGATACAAACACAACCTTTCCCCACATCATTATTGGATCTGGTCCAAACCATTGTCCAGTCTGTGCATCCTTCCATGGGGCTAACCCCACAGACGCTATTGTACAGGAGGCCCAAAGCCTTTCGGCTGCTGTATGACCCACTGCATCGCAATTCAAAAAATTTAAAGTATAAGGAACATGACTGAGTTTGTTTTGAGGTGACACATAACATCCATCTCCCCCTTTCTGTTTTAGTAATTGCATTTTAAGAGTACGATTTGCTCTTTCCACTATTGCTTCACCTTGAGGGTTGTAAGGGATACCAGTTTTATGACAAATTTGATAATGCTGACAAAAATGTTGAAAAGCAGAACTAGTGTATGCGGGTCCATTGTCTGTCTTTAGCTCTAAGGGAGGACCTAGTACCGCAAAGGCAGCTAGGCACTGATTAATTAATTACATGCTTGGCACTCTCTCCCATTTGGGGAGTCACAAAGATAAAGCGGGAGCAGGTATCTACATGAATATGTCCCCATCTATGCTTACCAAATTCCGGTATGTGGATGACATCCATTTGCCAAATGTGATTAGGTTTAAAACCCCTAGGATTAACCCCCAACGATTGTACAGGGCAATGAATTACACACTGAGAGCACTGCTTAACAATTTGACGAGCTTGCTCCCTAGAAATATGGAATTGTTTGCGTAAGGCGGCAGCATTTTGATGATGCAAAGCATGGGAGGACTGGGCAAGAGAAAATGGGGTAGCCTCTTGCATTACAGCAAGGAGGCGATCAATAGCATCATTGCCTATAGCTAATGGACCAGGGAGACCTGAATGAGATCGGATATGACCAATAAAGCAGGGAAATTGTCGTTCTCTAATGACTTTTTGAAGGTTGAAAAATAAATGAAAGAGTTCCTCTGAATTAGTGTGCCCTACAGTAGCCGTTTCAATTAGTTTGGCCATACTTACCACATAGGCACTATCACTATATAGGTTAATGGTCTCCGTAGCAAAGTCTGTCAAGGCATAGATAAGAGCTTCTATTTCCATCTGTTGTGCTGAAATATAAGGGTTTTGAAGGACCTTTGCACCTCTGCTGCAGTAGTATCCAGCTTTTCCAGAACTGGATCCATCTGTAGAAATGGTTAATGCCTGAGGTATAGGTTGTGACTTCACTATCTTTGGGAAGGTAAAGGTAGTAACTGAGAGAAATTGTAAAACCTTATTTGCTGGATAATGGTTACCAACCTGTCCGAAGAAATTAGCAAGTGCAACTTGCCAATTTGTTGATCGTTGCCAGAGCCAGTCTTGCTGTATAGCTGTAAATGGCACTACAATAAGGTCAGGGTCTTGGCCCACTAATTGGCCTGTTCAAAGGCGGGCTCGAGCTATTAGCTGGGAAACCGAATCATGGAAAGGAGTTAATACCTTAGTTGGAGAATGAGCCAAATATAGCCATTCAACAACTCCAGGAGCTTGCCAAATGACCCCAGTGGGTGTATGTGTCGTAGGGAAAATTAAAACCTGTAAGGGAAGGGAGTAATCAATTCTAGTAAGTTGTGCTGAACTTAAGGCATCCTCAACTTTATGTAAGGCTGTCTTGGCTTCCTCTGTCAAGCAGTGTGGGGATGATGGAGATGAATCTCCCCTTAGTATATGAAATAAAGGGCTTAAGTCAGCAGTGGTTAACTTTAAAGCAGGTCGAACCCAGTGAATATCTCCTAATAATTTTTGGAAGTCATTTAATGTAAGTAAAGTGTCAGTCCAAATTTGAATTTTCTGAGGTTTTATTGTTTTTCCCTCAATAATGCTGCCAAGATAAGAAAAAGGAAATGTCCTTTGAACTTTTTTGGGTGCTATGCATAATCCAGCACAATGCAGGGAATCCTGCAAATCTATATAGATATTATTTAGATGCGTTTTATTTTTATGAGCTAAGAGAATGTCATCCATATAATGAATAATAGAAGACTTAGGATATTTTTTCCTTATAGGATGTATGGCTGCAGCCACAAAATCCTGACATATGGCAGGACTATTGGCCATGCCCTGAGGCAATACTTTAGCATATCTCTACCCCCATCATCCCAAACCCACCAGCGCTGTTCCCTTGCTTCCTCCAATCCTTGCTCATATTTGGGAGAAAGCCCATCATCTGGAGGGCTCTCTCCCACAGGAGCTGTAGCCCCAGGGACTGGAAGGGGGCAGCGGAGGCGCCCAGACTTGGAAGCCTCTGGCAACCTTCCCCCATCTGTCTTAATTCCCCTGCCACATTCATCCACTCCCTTTCTGGAGTGGGCTCTAGGCAGTCCCGAATCAGGGACCACAGACTGAAAGTAGAGGCAGGCATTTCCTCTGGACCTTCAGCTATATAATGATCGCAAAGTTGTTTTCCTACCTTCTCCCAGGCCTCTATATTTACCTTTTCTTCCTCAGAAAACCATGGGCAGGTTTTACTCACAAAATCCAAAAAATCGAAAAGCTGTTCATACCTCACAGAACAGCCCCTTGCTTGGAGCATAGCCTTAAGCATGGATATGCATACATTCCTTCCCTGCGATCCTGAATTTCCCATGTTTTACACCTAGCTAGTACTACACCCCTCTTACTTACTGTGTGTGCACGTGTTGGGGCCTCCTTTCACCTGACAACTGCAGTTCCCTTACACTCAGGTCCGCATTGAGTGCCACTTGGGCCGAACTCAGCCCTGCGTTGGGCGCCACTTGTGCCACGCCAGCACAGCCAAGGGTTCAGTGCCTGAGGGAGGGCCTGCAAAGGATGAAGAAAAGACACACAGAGAGAATAAGCTGGGTCTAGGTCAGGGGTGGGCAAACTTTTTGACTCGAGGGCCACAATGGGTTCCTAAACTGGACCGGAGGGCCGGAACAAAAGCATGGATGGAGTGTTTGTGTGAACTAATATAAATTCAAAGTAAAGGAGCAGAGGGGAGAGCAAGAGAACCCTCCACTCTTTTGGCTCCGCGGGCCGGATAGAACAGCCAAACAGGCCGGATCCGGCCCGCGGGCCGTAGTTTGCCCACAGCTGGTCTAGGTGGATCTTCTGTGCGTGACTGAGACCACAGAACAGATCCAGACTGCAAGCTGATGCTTTATTTTATAGTCAGAGGTAAACAAGGTAATTTACAATGTTCTTGTAAGTTTCGCTTGTTTTGGCAGCACTTGCTGCACCTCCCACAGCCCATTAGCTACCCAGGAAAGATCTAGGGAGCAGTCACAAGATCAAGCTTAATTATGCTAAGAGGGCTGTGCCCTCTAAGCTGGGAGTTGTTTGCGGCTTTGCCAGCAGGTCAGTCCGAGGCTTAACCCTATAACCGCTCCCTACACCTCCCCAGCCCAGATCCTGGTCGAGACATGTGCAGGAGGCAACCAATCAATGTGTTTCTTTCACATTGATATTTCTCTCTCTGTCTCTCTTAAAATCAATAGAAACACATTTTTTAAAAACATGCCTATTTTTTTAAAAAGGGTTTTTTTTCCCCCCTCTTACCCTGTCCAGTGTGACTGATTTTAGAGCACTGGCCCAACCACTGAAGGGTCTTGTGTTTGATTCTAGTCAAGTGCACATACCTGAATTTTAGGTTCAATCCCAGTCCTGGTTCAGAAAGTGCAGGAGGCAACCAATGGATGTGTCTCTCTCACAAGGATGTTTTTCTCTCTGCCTTCCCCTTCCTTCCACAAAAAAAAAATCAATGGAAAAAATATTCTCGGGTGAGGATTAACAACAACAAAAAAGGTGTGTTTTTCTCTCCCACTCTACATCTCAATAATATATATATATAATATCTCATTTTATAAACCACTTGATGCTACTTAAAACCTTGATGAAACACATCCAAATGTGCTGTTGTCTTTATGAAATCAACATATTGTTCATTTTTTTAAAAATGTGTTTTTATTGAGATTGAGATAGAGAGGGAGATAGAGATAGAAATATCAGTGATGGATGAACTGCATCCTACACGCCCCCTACTGGGGATTGAGCCCAAAATGTGGGAATATGCCCTGACTGGGATTCAACCCAGTGACCTCTTCATTCATGGGTTGAGACTCAACACCTAAGCATACCAGCCAGGCTCAGTTTCATTTTCAACTACGTCAAATATTCTGAAATAACACAAAGTATGAAATAAAGAAATTCCAAAGTTAATTACACAATGAAATAAGCATAGACCACTCCTCTGTTGTACATATTAAAATTTAATCCATGATGAGAGCAACTGCCACAGTTTAAAACTTACAAAATAATTGGCAAAGCAACTAGAAATATGGCTGAAGGTATCCTGTCCCCAATTGTTTGTGAGGTATATTAACTGTTTAGATGACTTGTGACAATGCTTTGTCATTCAAGGCTTCTTTCCTTGATTAAGTTACCTGAGATTTTGCTGAAGTCCACGGAATTGAATGTGTTTGTGAGTTATTTCCGGATGGATTACCTGGCAGATGAGGCAACATGAATTACTTCAAACCATGCTATATTCACTGCCCAACCAGTGACTAGGTGTAGTGTCAACTGATGTCTAATGTCTTACTTTCCAGAAGACATTTTCCCACAATTAAAATATTTACTCAGTCATGATCACATGATCATGACTAATGATCACATGTGAGATGTTCTACTTCCAAATAAAGTGGTTTTTCAGTCTGTCACATTTCATTGGATTTACCTCAGAAAACACTCTTTAGATATATCATATCCTAAAATATTTTCATCAATTTTGATTGTATCTGAGATTTATAAATTTTTTCATCAATATAAAATAAGGGGTAATTGGTCAGTAAATACAGCACTACATTCTTTACATTAAGCTATTCTTTGCATACTATTATCTTGAGGGCCTACAGTTTTCCCCAAAGCAACTACCTGTAAATTCTCTTATCTTGAATAAGGACTGACAGGCGGGCAAAAGCGTTACCACAATTGCTGCATCCCTAGGGCTCTCTCCTGTTTTCTTTGATGAACATTGAGACCTGACTTCATAGTGAAGGCTTTCCCATCTTTATTACATTCATAGTGTTTCTCTCCCATGTCCATTCTGATGGGTAATGGGATTATTTTTGCACAATGAGAATTGCCCACATTCAGAACATGAAAAGCAAGTCTTTCCTTAGTGAGAGCTCAGATGTTGCACGAGGCATATCTTTTTCCTAAAGCCTTCACCACATCCACTGCATTTGTAAGGCTTCTCTGCAGTATGGATTTGTTGATGTATTCTGATTCTTCATGGTAAAGTCCATTCATGGCATATAGTTTATCTGCATATGAATTTTCAGAGGTGCAATGACCATGTTTCTCCAGGTTAGCCTTTGACACATTCATTGAATATATAAAGTTTGTCTTACATATAAGTGCACAAATGTACAGAGATCACTATTCATGGAGAAGTATGAGTTTGCTCATGCACAGTGAGATGCCCCTTCATGCTAAAGCCCTTTTCACATACATTGCATACACAGGGTTTCTCTCCTGTATGTGCTTGCTGGTGTCCGATGAGATGGCACATCCAGGGGAAGCATTTCCCACACTCATTACATACATAAGGTTTATCTCCAGTATGAATTCGCTGATGTACCACGAGGCAGTGCTTCATTGAGAAGCCTTTCCCACATTCACTACACACATTCGGTTTCTCTAAAGTGTGAGTTCTTCGATGTACAGTGAGATCAGTCTTCATGGTGAGGCCTTTTTCACATACAATACATATATAGGGCTTCTCTCCTGTGTTTGCTGATGTCTGATGAGTGTTCTTCCAGGTGAAGTCTTTCCCACACTCATTATACATGTAAGGTTTCTCTCCAGTATGAGTTCAATGATGTAGGATGAGGCCACGCTTCACTGAAAGGCCTTTTTCACATTCTCTGCATGTATAAGATTTCTCTCCTGTGTGAGTTTTCTGATGGGTAGTGAGACTAAACTTACTAGAGAAGGTCTTCCCACATAGACTGCATCCATGAGGTTTCTTTTCTGTATGAATTTTTTGATGGGTAGTGAGACTAAACCTCGTAGAGAAGTTCTTTCCACATAAACTGCACACATGGTGTTTCTCTCCTGTATGACTTCACTGATGATAAATGAGCCGAGGCTTTTTTTAAATAAATCTTTATTGTTCAGATTATTAGTTGTTCCTCTTCCCCTCCCCCCATAGCTCCCCTCCCCCCCAGTTCCCACCCCACCCCAGCTCCTTACCCCCCCTGACTGTCCTCATCCATAGGTGTACGATTTTTGTCCAATCTCTTCCTGCACCCTGAACACTCCCTTCCCCTAAGAATTGTCAGTCCACTCCCTTTCTATGCCCCTGCTTCTATAATGTTCACCAGTTTCTTCTGTTCATCGGTTTTTTTATTCACTTAATTTTTAGATTCACCTGTTGATAGATATATATTTGTTGTCACTTTGTTGTTCATAATTTTTATCTTTACCTTTTTCTTCCTCGTCCTCTTTTTAAAGAATACCCTTCAGCATTTCATATAGTATTGGTTTGGTGGTGATGAACTCCTTTAGTTTTTTCTTATCTGTGAAGCTCTTTGTCTGACCTTCAATTCTAAATGAGAGCTTTGCTGGATAATCTTGGTTGTAGGGTCTTGCTATTCATCACTTTGAATAATTCTTCCCATTCCCTTCTGGCCTGCATAGTTTCTGTTGAGAAATCAGCTTACAGTCGTACAGGTGCTCCCTTGTAGGTAACTGTTTTTCTCATGCTGCTTTTAAGATTCTTTGTCTTTTGCCCTTGGCATTTTAATTATGACGTGTCTTGGTGTGGTCCTCTTTGGATTCCTCTTGTATGGGATTCTCTGTGCTTCCTGGACTTGTAAGTCTATTTCTTTCACCAGATGGGGGAAGTTTTCTATCATTATTTCTTCAAATAGGTTTTCAGTATCTTGCTCTCTCTCTTCTTCTGGCACCCCCATAATTTGGATGTTGATGCGCTTGAAGTTGTCTCAGAGGCTCCTTACACTATCTTCATATTTTTGGATTCTTTTTTCTTTTCTGGTTGGGTGTTTTTTGCTTCTTCGTATTTCAAATCTTTGACTTGATTCTTGGGATCCTCTAGTCTGCTGTTGGATCTCTGTATATTATTCTTTATTTATGTCAGTAATGCTTAATTTCTGATTGGTCCTTTTTCATATCCTTGAGGGTCTCATTAAATTTCTTGGAGGTTTCTATGAGGTTTTTTTTTTTTTAAATATATTTTTATTGATTTCAGAGAGGAAAGGAGAGGGAGAGAGATAGAAACATCAATGATGAGAATCACTGATCGGCTGCCTCCCGCACACCCCCTATGGGGGGATCAAGCCCGCAACCCGGGCATATGCCCTTGACTGGGAATTGAACCCGGGACCCTTCAGTCCACAGGCCCATGCTGTAGCCACTGAGCCAAACCAGCTAGGGCTCTGGGAGATTCTTGAGTAATCTTATAACTGTGGTTTTGAACTCTAGATCCAGCATTTTGCTTTCATCCATTTCTTTCATTTGTGACTTGTCTCCACATTTTGGCTGCTTCCCTGTGTTTGTTTCGATGTACTGAGTAGTTCTAAGTCTCCTTGAGTTGATAGAGTGGCCTTGTGCGGTTGGTGTCCTAGAAGGCCCAGTGGCTCAGCCTTTTCAGTCACATGAGGTGGACACTCTTGGTGCACCATTTTGTAGGCTGTTTGCACAGTCTTCTTGTAATTAACCCTTGATTGCTGTTGGTATCACTGGGAGGAACTGACCTCCAGGCCAAATGGCTGTAATGACCAACTGTGTCTACACTGAAAGATCTGTTGCACACAAGACACCCTTATGGGGCAGGACTTGCTTTAGTGGGGCTTTGATGCTCACTGAGTCTGACCCTTGATTGTGTCTCTTATGGATGTGAAGAGTTGTAATGTGGTATGGTCTCATTCTGACCACTGGGTACACTGGCTCTTGGATCTCCAAGGAGGTGCAAGGTCAGCCAGTGTCTGGGGCCGCCTAGCAGGAGCTACAGAGATATCTGCAGATTCCTCTTCTTTTTTTTTTTTTTTTAAAATATATTTTATTGATTTTTTACAGAGAGGAAGAGAGAGGGATAGAGAGTTAGAAACATCGATGAGAGAGAAACATCGATTCAGTTGCCTCCTGCACACCCCCTACTGGGGATGTGCCCGCAACCAAGGTACATGCCCTTGACCGGAATCGAACCTGGGACCTTTCAGTCCGCAGGCCGACGCTCTACCACTGAGCCAAACCGGTTTCGGCAGATTCCTCTTCTTTGTAGGGGGTTTGGAAGTGCCCAGACGAGGCCCAGCTGTGAAGCAAGGATGGCAGGGCCTTGGGCTTTCCTTTGGAAGCTCTGGGGCTCTCTGACCCAGCTGCAGTTTGAGAGGTTTTAGGCAAAAGGACAGGCCGTTCATATGCAAAAACCGATGCCCACAACTTGTGTGGGGTTTTAAATTGGATGGGGTGGGGTCTCTGGAAATCACCAGGGCCGAGCAAACAGCAATAGCTGTCAATAAGCTCTGAACCGGAGAAGTCACCGGTTCCCCGCTTCCCACGCCCCCATGCAGGAACAATGATTGCTGCGAGCCCCTCTAAGAAAAAGCCACCCTCGCATTCCTGTCCCGATGCCAGACAGTCCCGTTTCTTCAGGTATGTGGCTGGGTCCCCCAGAGTCTCGTCTGGAACTGGAGTTCAGAGCAAATGGGAGCTTGTATCTCCATCCCGGTTAAAAGAGCAGCACATCCAGTTGCCAGCACTTCCCGTGCCTCCGCGCCACTTACCAGTCTCAGTGCGCCTTCTTCACCTCTCTAGTTGTGGAACTTCCACTCAGTCAACTTTCCCGTGGTTCTGGGTGGTAGTTGTTATGCCGTTTCGTTGTGGTACTGATATGGTTGTGAGAGGCAGCAAGTATAGGGGATTACCTATGCCACCATCTTGGTTCCCTCGAGCCGAGACTTTTTGATGAATGCTTTACCACATTTACTACACGCATAAGATTTCTGTCCCATGTTGGTTTTCTGATGTATACTGAACTGTGATGTCGTGAGGAAGGTTTTGTCACATTTAGTGCATTGATACTTCTTCAGGTCTTCATGAATTCTTTGATGGTCACGCAGCCTGGACTTTCTAGAGAAGGCTTTACTACATGGACTGCATCTGCTAGGATTCTCTGTACAATGAACTCTCTGATGATCAGTGAGCTATTTCCATGAAGGCTTTCCCTAAGCACATATGTGTACTTTCTCAATGTTGTGAGTGCTCACTTCCTGAATGGCCTGCGATTTATTATTGATGGGTTTGGTGCTGACAGGCAATATAATTTCAGTGTAAAATTGTTCATGGTTAGCATGCAGAATGGGTGTCTCCTCTCCTTTCAACTCAACAAAGTTCTTTATGTTACAATTTCTGTTTTGGTTTTCAAAACTTAACTTTGAGGAGAAACCAGGATGGCGGCATAGGTAAACACCTAAACTGCTGCCTCGCACAACAATTTCAAAACTACAACTAAAAGACAAAAAGTCTATCACCCAGAACCATGGGAAAGCTGGCTGAGTGGAAGTTCTACAACTAGAAGGAAAGAGAAAAGACCACTGAGATGTGCACAAGCGCTGAAAAGCTGAGGTACGCAGGTGCGCGTATCGGGCTGGTGGCGGGCAACTGGGTGCATTGCTTTTTTTAACCCGAAGGGAGACAAGCTCCCGATTACTCCAAACTCCAGTTTCTGGGGAGACGCTGGGGACCCAAACTCATATGGGGAGAAGCTGGACTGTCTGCCATCAGGTCGGAAAGTGAGGGTGAATTTCTTGCAGAGGTGCGCCCAGCAATCATTGTTTACTGCGCTGGGGCACGAGACACGGGGACTTGGAAAGGTGGAAATGCAGAGACGGCTGATTGGCAGGCCTCACTGTTTGCCACGCCCTACCCTAGTGACTCCCTGAGACCCCGCCCCACACAATCTAAAAACCCAGCCAAGCTCCATGCAGCAGCTTTTGCATATAAATGGCCTGCCCTATCGCAGCTTAACCAAACAAACTGCAGCTCTGGTCAGACAGCCCCAAAACCTCCAAACCTCAAGCAAAGAGGAGAAAACTGTAGTTCTCACTGTACCTCCTGCTGGGTGGCCTCAGACAGTAGCTGACCTGCACCCCATTGGAGATCCAGAAGCTAGTGTATCTAGTGGTCAGTGTGAGACGACACCAGATTTCAACTACTCACATCCATAAGTGACACATTCAAGAGGCAGACTCAGTGAGCACCAAAGCCCCACTGAAACAAGTCCTGCACCATAAGCGTGTCTCCAGCACAGCAGTTCTTCCATTAAAGACACAGTGGGTCCTCACAGCCAATTGGCCTGGAGGTCAATTCCTCCCAGTGACACCAACAACAATCAAGACTTAACTACAACAAGGCTGTACACACAGTCCACAAAGGGGTGCACCAAGAGTGTCCACCTCAGGTAACTGGGAGGCCGACCCACTGGGCCATATAGGACACCTAGCACACAAAGCCACCCTACCAACTCAGGGAAGCAACGAAAATGTGGAGACAAAGAAACAGATCACAAACGAAAGAAATGGAGGAAAACTAACAACTAGATATAGAGTTCAAAACCATGGTTATAAGGTTTTTCAAGAATTTCCTAAAAAAGGCCGATAAAGCCAAAACCGGTTTGGCTCAGTGGATAGAGCGTTGGCCTGCGGACTGAAGGGTCCCAGGTTTGATTCCGGTCAAGGGCATGTACCTTGGTTGCGGGCATGTCCCCAGTAGGGGGTGTGCAGGAGGCAGCTGATCAATGTTTCTCTCTCTCGATGCTTCTAACTCTCTATCCCTCTCCCTTCCTCTCTGTAAAAAATCAATAAAATATATTTAAAGCCAAAACCGGTTTGGCTCAGTGGATAGAGCATCAGCCTGTGGACTGAAAGGTCCCAGGTTCGATTCCGGTCAAGGGCACGTAACTTGGTTGCGGGCACATCCCCAGTAGGGGGTGTGCAAGAGGCAGCTGATCGATGTTTCTCTCTCATTGATGTTTCTAACTCTCTATCCCTCTTCCTTCCTCTCTGTAAAAAATCAATAAAATATATTTAAATATATATATATATATATTTAAAAAAAAAAAGACCGATAAATTTAACGAGACCCCTCGAGGATATGATAAAGGACCAACTAGAAATTAAACATACACTGACTCAAATAAAAAAATATTATACAGAGACCCAATAGCAGAATAGAGGAACGCAAGAATAAAGTCAAAGATTTAAAATACAAAGAAGCAAAAAACACTCAACCAGGAAAGCAAAAAGAAAAAGCATCCAAAAATTTGAAGATAGTGTAAGAAGCCTCTGGGACAACTTCAAGTGTACCAACATCAGAATTAGGGGGGTGCCAGAAGAAGAGACAGAGCAAGATACTGAAAACCTATTTGAAGAAATAATGACTGAAAACTTCCCCCACCTGGTGAAAGAAATAGACTTACAAGTCCAGGAAGCGCACAGAACCCCAAACAAAAGGAATCCAAAGAGGACCACACAAAGACATATCATAATTAAAATGCCAAGGGCAAAAGACAAAGAGAGAATATTAAAAGCAGCAAGAGAAAAACAGTTAATTACCGACAAAGGAGCACCCATACGAATATCAGCTGATTTCTCAACAGAAACTATGCAGGCCAGATGGGAGAGGCAAGAAATATTCAAAGTGATGAATAGCAAGAACCTACAAACAAGATTACTCTACCCAGCAAAGCTATCATTCAGAATTGAAGGTCACATAAAGAGCTTCACAGATAAGAAAAAGCTAAAGGAGTTCATCACCGACAAACCAGTATTAAATGAAATGCTGAAAGGTATTCTTTTTTTTTTTTTTTTTTTTTTTAAATATTTTATTGACATTTTTACAGAGAGGAAGGGAGAGGGACAGAAAGCTAGAAACATCGATGAGAGAGAGAGAAACATCGATCAGCTGCCTCCTGCACACCCCCCACCGGGGATGTGCCCACAGCCAAGGTACATGCCCTTGACCGGAATCGAACCCGGGACCCTTCAGTCCACAGGCCGACGCTCTATCCACTGAGCCAAACCGGTTTCGGCTGAAAGGTATTCTTTAAGAGAGGAAGAAGAAGAAAAAGATAAAGATAAAAACTATGAACAACAAATACATATCTATCAAAAAGTGAATCTAAAAATCAAGTGAATTAAAAATCTGATGAACAGTTATTCTTAAGACCACCTCAAATTTAAAGGCTACCTTATTGTACGTTTAAAGTGTATTATAACAGTGTGGTAGTTAATAAAACACTATTTTTTTTTCTTTTGAAAAAAAAATCTGATGAACAGAATAAACTGGTGAATAGAATCTGGGGCATAGAATGGGAGTGGATTGATAATTCTCAGGGGGAAAGAGGTGTGGGGGGTACGGGAAGAGACTGGACAAAAATCGTACACCTATGGATGAGGACAGTGAGGGGGGAGCTAAGGGCAGAGGGTGGGGTGGGAACTGGGTGGAGGGGAGCTGTGGGGGGAAAAAGGAGAAACAAATGTAATAATCTGAACAATAAAGATTTATTAAATTAAAAAAAAAACACACAAAAAACTTAAGTTTGATATTGGAAGTTTTTCATGTATCTCAAACATAGTGTGATTTTGCTTTAATAGGAAATTACCTTTGCTCTGATTAACACTATCTCCAAACATACTATTTTCACAGCATCTTTCCAGACTCGGAATGCTTCGACTTTGCAAGGGATACTGCAGAGAATCACCAACTGTATCTACTACTAGGACAGAAGAGAAAAGTGAATCATTCTGTAATCTCTCATAAACTTAGTTTGAAATAAAACTTTTTACAAAATGCCTTCATGTGAAGTAACTATTTACTGACAAGCCTGTGTGTTGTAGAATAAGAAATAAATTTGGTCTATGTCCACAGTACTGGACAATAAGCTTGTAAAACTCTATAATTTCCTAAGTGATAGGAGCACCTTTTGCTATACATAAAAAAAGTTTTATAACAGTGCAGTTTATGCTAATAAGGTGATTTAGCACAGGCTTCCTATAAAGCCTCAGGATGGATTTAGTCAGCAGAAAGACCAATTGATTAGTAAATTGGACTTTCATCTCTACCCACTGACCTCTGGGAAAAGTCAAAGAGTTTAAAAATTAAAACTCTAGAAGGAGATCCAAGATGGCGGCGTAGGTAAACACCTAAACTGCTGCCTCGCACAACAATTTCAAAACTACAACTAAAAGACAAAACGTCTATCACCCAGAACCACCGGAAAGCTGGCTGAGTGGAAGTTCTACAACTAGAAGGACAGAGCAAACAGCATTGAGGGGTGCACAAGTGCTGAAAAGCTGAGGTACGGGGGCGCGCAAATCGGGCTGGCAATGGGTGACTGGGAGCGCTGCTGTTTTCAACCCGAAGGGAGATAAGCTCCCTATTACTCCGAACTGGTTTCTGGGGAGACGCGGGGGACCCAAACTCCTACGGGGAGAAGCTGAACTGTCTGCCGTGGGGTCGGAAAGTGAGGGAGGCTTGCTTGCAGGGCTGCGCGCAGGAACAATTGTTTATTGTGCTGGGGTGCTGGATGCGGGGACACAGTGGGGGACGCAGAGCCACAGAGCCCACTTACTGGCAGCCATCGCTGTTTGCCACGCCCTAGCCTAGTCACGCCCTGAGACCCCACCCTCCACAATCTAGGAACCCACCCAAGCTCCAAGCAGCAGCTTTAGCATATAAATGGCCTGCCCTATCGCAGCTTAACCTAGCAAACTTGCAGCCCGGGTCAGACAGCTCCAAAACCTCCAAACCCCAAGCAAAGAGGAGAAAACTGTAGTTCTTGCTGTAGCTCCTGCTGGGTGGCCTCAGACAGTAGCTGACCTGCACCCCATTGGAGATCCAGAAGCCAGTATACCTAGTGGTCAGTGTGAGACACCAGATTTCAACTCCTCACATCCATAAGTGATACATTCACGAGGCAGACTCAGTGAGCACCAAAGCCCCACTGAAACAAGTCCTGCCCCATAAGCGTGTCTCCAGCACAGCAGTTCTTCCATTATGGACACAGCGGGTCCTCACAGCCAATTGGCCTGGAGATCAATTCCTCCCAGTGTACCGACAGCAATCAAGGCTTAACTACACCAAGACTTTGCACTCAGCCCACAAAGGGGTGCACCAAAGGCGTCCACCTCAGGTGATTGGGGAGGCTGAGCTACTGGCCCCTATAGGTCACCTACCACACAAAGCCACTCCATCAACACAAGGAAGCAGCAAAATGCGGAGACAAAGGAACATGTCACGAATAAGAGAAATGGAGGAAAGCAAACTAATGGACGACATAGAGTTCAGAACCACATTTATAAGGTTACTCAAGAATCTTCTAAAAACTGCCGAGAAACTTGATGAGACCTCTGAGGAGCTTAGTGAGACCTTCAAGGACCTTAATGAGAATGGCAAAAAAATGGAAAAGGACCAGTCAGAAATTAAGCATACACTGTCTGAAATAAAGAATATACAGAAACTCAACTGTAGATCAACGTACCCCAAGAATCAAACCAAAGATCTGAAGTATGAGGAAACAAAAAACACCCAACCAGAAAAACAAAAAGAAAAAATCCAAAAATATGAAGATAGTGTAAGGAGCCTCTGGGACAACTTTAAGCGTACCAACATCCAAATTTTTGGGGTGCCAGAAGAAGAGAAATAGCAAAATATTGAAAACCTATTAGAAGAAATAATGACAGAAAACTTTCCCTACCTGGTGAAAGAAATAGACTGACAAGTTCAGGAAGCACACAGAACCCCATACAAGAGGAATCCAAAGAGGACCACACCAAGACACATCATAATTAAAATGCCAAGGGCAAAAGACAAAGAGAGAATCTTGAAAGCAGCAAGAGAAAAATGGTTAGTTACCTACAAGGGAGCACCCATACGACTGTCAGCTGATTTCTCGGCAGAAACTATGCAGGCCAGAAGGGAGTGGCAAGAAATATTCAAAGTGATGAACAGCAAGAACCTACAACCAAGATTACTCTACCCATCAAAGCTATCATTCAGAGTTGAAGGTCAGATAAAGAGCTTCACAGACAAGAAAAAGCTAAAGAAGTTCATCACCACCAAACCAGGATTACATGAAATGCTAAAGGGTGTTCTTTAAGAAGAGGAAGAAGAAGAAATAGGTAAAGATAAAAATTATGAACAAAATGACATCAAATACATACCTACCAAGTGAATCTAAAAATCAAGTGAATAAAAAATCTGAAGAACAGAATGGACTGGTGAATATAATAGAATCAGGGACATAGAAAGGGAGTGGACTGACAATTCTCAGGGGGGAGGGGGTGTGAGGGGTGCGGGAAGAGACTGGACAAAAAGCTTACACCTATGGATGAAGACAGTGGCGGGGGGTAAGTGCATGGGGTGGGGTGGGGAATCAGGTGTAGGGGAGCTATGGGGGAAAAAAAAGAGGAACACCTGTAATAATCTGAACAATAAAGATTTATTTTAAAAAAATAAAAAAATAAAAATTAAAACTCTATTAAAACCATTTTTCCCCCCAGCTGGATTGGCTCAGTTGATTGAACATCGTCCTGTGCATGACTCAATTACTGGTCAGGGCATATACCTGGGTTGCGTGTTTGATACCTGGTCAGGAGCAAACAGAAGAAAATCTCTCTCTCCTTCTCTCTCTCTCTCCTGTCTCCCATTCGTTTCTTCTCTCTAAGCATGTCCTTGGGGTTTCCTAGACCCCAAGGTAGTGTTTTTCTGTTTGTTTTTTTTTCTTTTTACTTATTCCCCCTCCCCCCCCCAGTCCACAGTATTTATTTTTTAATATCTTTATTGATTTCAGAGAGGAAGGGAGAGGGAGAGAGAGAGAGAAACATCAATGATGAGAGAATCATTGATTGGCTGCCTCTTGCACCTCCCCCAATGGGGATCAAGCCCGCAACCAAGGCATGTGCGCTTGACCAGAATCGAACCCGGGACCCCTCAGTCCACAGGCTGATGCTCTATCCACTGAGCCAAACTGGCTAGGGCCACAGTATTTCTTAGTGGTTTATTTACAAAAGAAACTATTTCTTAGATCAATTATCCATGTTTCATAATTCAGGAACATGGGTCAGAGACAAACTTCCATGGAATTCTACCCAAAGAAATTCTTTGTATTCCAAGATCACTTTGGACTCTGAAAGATATCAGTCTTCCTCATAAACTCAAACTCTTGCATAGAATCATAATTTCTATAGAATATGCCACCTTTCTTGGTTTAGCCTCAGCATACTGACAGAAACCTGCAACCCCCAGTGATACAATGATGGCTCCAACAATATGATATGGCAGACGTTTGGCTAGAAGGCCATGTATCTAGGTTTTGTCAAAGCACTGGAAGACATGGTAGTTATATTCTCCTAGGGAGGCAAAGGAAGGATCGGTAGTGGACTGACTCCTCCAATAAAGACTAAGATGTTTAATGGCTTAGGCTTTTGGGGGAGGAACAAAGTTTCCCCTCCCTCAAGGATCTTCTGGCTGATTTAATAATCAAATACCCTGTATAAAAAATTCTTAACCAGCCCTAGCCAGTTTGGCTCAGTGGATAGAGCGTCAGCCTGTGGACTGAAGGGTCCTAGGTTCGATTCTGGTGGAGGGCACATGCTTGGGTTGTGGGATCCATCCCCATTAAGGAGAGTGCAGGAGGCAGCTGATAATTATCTCTCATCATTTATATTTCTAGCTCTCTCCCTTCCTCTCTGAAAATAAAAATATATTTTAAAAAATCTTAACCAGATTCTGGGTTAGTGAACACATTATGTTCCCAATGGGTAGTTACCCAGGTTCCAAGGGGACAAAAGCTCCTAAATTCAGTAATCCTTCAGACCTTCTATTATATACCTGTGAGTCAGTATCCATTATAAGAAACTGGTAAATATAAGGAAGTATTTCTCTGAGTTCTGTGAGATGCTCTACCAAATTATAGGCAGTCCTTGGGTTACATCAGACTCGACGTACATCATTTCGTGGTCACTATCTGCCATTTACACTGTTTATAAAAACAAAAATGTTCCGTCATTTCGACATATGTGCTTTTTTATTATTTATTTACCACTAGGTCAGAAATTGTTATCTTTCCTTTAAATTTATTTTACTGCTTCACTTCATTACTGCTGTGTATGTGCTCCATGTGAGTGACGTAGGTGTTTATATAGGTGGGTAACAAATTACAGCAAAAATTGCGTTATATTGTGCCATAGGAACTGATCTCCAACGTAACCTGAGGACCTAGTATAATTGACCAAAGAAGAGGCTCATGAGAACTTCCAATGTATAGCCAGTTGGTCAGAAGCCCAAGTGACAATCAGGACTTGCATTTGTCATCTAAAGGGGCGATGAACTCTTAACTTGTAGGTTCTGATACTATTTCAAGGTAGAAAGTATCAGATTTGAGTTAAATTTGTAGAAAATCCAGGTTTAGTAATTCTAGGTACAAACACTTGAAGAAAGCAATAAAAGCAACCACAGCCCAGGCTGGCTTGGCTCAGTGGATAGAGCATCAGCCTGTGGACTGAAGGGTTGCGGGTTTGATTCCGGTCTGGGGCACATACCTGGGTTGTGGGCTAGATTCCCAGTAGGGGGCGTGCAGGAGGCAGCTGATCCATGATTCTCTCTCATCATTGATGTTTCTATATCTCCCTCACCATTCCTCTCTGAAATCAATAAAAATATATTAAACAAATAAATACAATAAAAGAAAGCAACCACACTGTGAAATGTGGTTAAAGGAGCAATGGAAATTTAAAAGGTGGAGGGAATCAGGATATACAAGGTGAAGCAAAAATAGGTTTACAGTTTTTCATATGGAAAATGATACAATAATTTATAAATAATAATACAATAATTAATAAATTATCAATACCCCAATTAATAGTCTGGCTGGAACATAACTGTGTTATGTTCCTACATAAAAGAGGATGGATATCTTGCAGTAAAGTGTTAACTAAGCGCGCCTGTGTCACACCATCACTGCACATTCCAAAGAAAGGACTGGCCCTGACTGATTAGAAGATAAACCTCTGATTCCCTGGAGAATCCCTGCCTGGTAGAAGTGTTTTTGTAACTGAGGTCTTAGGCCATACCAGATAGTTTATGTGAGCAATGAAATTAAAGGCCCAGGACTGTTTTTGTGTGCATGACGATTTGGCAAACACTGTAATCTTTTGACTTTAGGAGCTAGAGACACCATCTGAATCAGCTTCCCTGGTAGGCAATCCTTCGCATGTGTCCCAAACGTCATTGCTGGGAGAATTCAGAAATTTTTTAAGACAATAAACATTTATTATCTGTCTCCATCAGTCAGAAGTCCAACCATAGCCTCACTGGGTCCTTTTCTCAAGGTCTCAAGACTACATGAATATGTCAGTCAGTTTTAGGATCGTATTTAGCACAGGGCCCCCTTCCAAGTTCACTGGTGGTGAGTAGAATTTAGTTCCTGTGGTTGTTGGCCTGAAGCTGTCAGCTCCCAGAATCAGCATACTGTGTCCTAAAAGGTGACCCTCTCCAAAACATGGTAGTTAGCTTTAAGGTTAATAGGAGAGCACCTCTGCTATTTCTGCTTCATGCCTCTTAACTTTAAACACATGATTAGTTCCATCAATGTAGCATGTTTCATGTGACTCCTGAATTTTTTCCTATACTCCTTTTATCTTTAATAACTTCAATCTGCATTGTTTTCCTGTCACAAATTTCAACCACTTGTATAACAGTACACTTCTCTCCATGATAATGTCTACCTTCTACATCATAGGCAAAGTGGTCCAGTTCCTCAAACACGTTCCAGATCCACTTCTTTGAACTTCCAATTGTTTCACATTTGAAAAGGTCCAGGAAGCTGGCTCAGATCCCTCATTTGTGTGCTCAAAGGCAGCTTATCAAAGAGCCATTCCCACTCCTACAAGTAAAGTTCCGGGATAAACACCCAAAGTGTTCCACTTGCTATATTAATTTTCCATACAGTAATTTTCACCCTAGGATATGTTTATTATTGATTACATAATACTTCTATGGAGAACAAAAATAATGAGGTCTATTTATTTAAATCTATTTTTGTGCTGCTGTTAACTTTGAAAATATTAGGCTATCAAAATACAAGTTTTTTTCTACCAATTACCTCAATTGTAGAAGGCAATCACAGGTAAGGAACACATTAAAGAGTGTTTAGAAAG
The DNA here is from genome assembly GCF_963455305.1 of Plecotus auritus. Classification (NCBI taxonomy): domain Eukaryota; kingdom Metazoa; phylum Chordata; class Mammalia; order Chiroptera; family Vespertilionidae; genus Plecotus; species Plecotus auritus. The sequence goes on from NC_137785.1 coordinate 7,230,636, forward strand.
AGGACAGAAGCTCTCTAAGCAAGATGATAGCATATCACAGAGTCCACTGAAAGAGAAACTGTAATTTCATGTGACAGGAAACTTGGTTACCTGGGCCCAAGATGATGGGAAAATAATCAATTTTACGTTTACATCCTAGTAATATATAACTGGAAAATGCAAACAAGAAAACAATTACTTTTATTATACCATAAAAAGGAATATCTCACTTAGAAATTTAAGGAAAGTGCGAAATGTTTATTTTGAAGCTTATAAAATGTTGTGGGGAAAAATTAAGGACTAGATCAGGATGTTTATCATGGTTAAGATGGAATCTTTACCCAATTGAGATACAGATTCATTGTAATCCCTATCAAAAACCAAGCTAGGTTTTTTCTCCCCAGAAATTCATAATCTGATTCTAAAACTCAAGGGGGAAATTAAAGGATCCAAAAGTCAAAACTATCTCGAAAGAGAACAGAGCTGGAAGATTTACCCTTTCCAATTTAGAAACAAAAACAAAGCCATAGGAATCAAGGCCACAATGAAAATATGTACATAATAGAGGCCCGGTGCACGAAATTTGTGCACGGGGGGGGGGGGGTGTCCCTCAGCCCAGCCTGTATCCTCTCCAATCTGGGACCCCTCAAGGGATGTCCAACTGCCCGTTTAAGGTAGGATCGGGCCTAAACAGGCAGTCGGACATCCCTCTCACAATCCAGGATTGCTGGCTCCGAACTGCTTGCCTTCCTGCCTTCCTGATTGCCCCTAACCGCTTTCTGCCTGCCAGCGTGATCACCCCATAACCACACCCCTGCCAGACTGATTGATGCCTAACAGCTCCCGTGTCAGGCCCGGTCCCCCCTAAGCGCCCTCCCCTGCAGGCCCGGTCCCCCCTAAGCGCCCTCCCCTGCAGGCCCGGTCCCCCCTAAGCGCCCTCCCCTGCAGGCCCGGTCCCCCCTAAGCGCCCTCCCCTGCAGGCCCGGTCCCCCCTAAGCGCCCTCCCCTGCAGGCCCGGTCCCCCCTAAGCGCCCTCCCCTGCAGGCCCGGTCCCCCCTAAGCGCCCTCCCCTGCAGGCCCGGTCCCCCCTAAGCGCCCTCCCCTGCAGGCCCGGTCCCCCCTAAGCGCCCTCCCCTGCAGGCCCGGTCCCCCCTAAGCGCCCTCCCCTGCAGGCCCGGTCCCCCCTAAGCGCCCTCCCCTGCAGGCCCAGTCGCCCCCAACCGCCCTCCCGTGCAGGCCTGGTCCCTCCCAACTGACCTCCCCTGGTGGCCTGATCAACCACAACTGCTCTCCCTTGCAGACATGGTCCCTCCCCTACTGGCCATATTGTGTCCACATGGGGACAGTCATCTTTGATCACATGGGGGCAGCCATATTGTGTGTTGTAGGGACAGTCAATTTGCATATTATTCTTTTATTAGATAGGATTAAGGCCTGGTGCATGGGTGGGGGCTGGCTGGTTTACCCTGAAGGGTGGCCCAGATAAGGGTGAGGGTTCCCTTGGGGCATGGGGTAGCCTGAGCTAGGGGCCTGTGGTGGTTTGCAGGCCGGCCATGCCCCCCGGCGACACAATCAGAGGCCCTGATATTGGGATTTAATTATCTTCCATAATTGAAACTTTATAGCCTTGAGCAAAGGCCAGGGCTGCAAGAGCTTGGCTTCCTCCATTGCCGGGGAAACCCGACCCTCCTGCTCACTCCATGGCTGCATCCATCTTGGTTGGGCTAATTTGCATACTCGTTCCTGATTGGCTGGTGGGTATAGCAGAGGCATGGTCAAGTTGCATATTACTTTTATTAAATAGGATAAATTTTTCCAAAATTCATTGTGATGATGGTTGCATTACTATATGAACATACTAAAAACCTATCAACTATATAATTTAAGTGGGTAAGTTGTATGGTATGTAAATTAAGTCTAAGTAAAAGCATTAAAAATACAATGTGTAAACAAAAGCCATTGGAAAATAAATGCACTGATAACATATAAGAATGAAGAAAAATCTGAATTAGGGAAACTGGGAAGAAAGTCATGTGAAGCAGAAATAAGTTATAACCTAGTTTTCAGCTGGAAAATATAGCATGTTAAAAAAATATTTTCTCATCCATTAAGTAGAACAGTTGAGACTTTTAAAAAGAGTGCTCAGCTTCTAGGGATGCCAGGCTGAATAGCATTTAAAACATCTAGTGCAGAAAGAGAAACTATATCTTAAAAAGATGATTCCTGCTCTCACACACAAAATGAGAAGTCAGAGGCCAGCTTCCATGACCATGAAAAAAATACATCGGAAGAAAGTGTGCATTAGACCAGCGGTCGACAAACATTCGTACCTCTATTTGGCAACTGCTGCTCCAAAGGTTTTCTTAAAACAGCGGTCGCCAACCTTTCAGACCTCATGGACCACCAGTGGTTCGCAGACCACTGGTTGGCAAACACTGCATTAAACAATATTGAGGGAGAAGTCAATTTGGGAATCAATTTCCCAGAACAGAAAGAGGTCACCTCATGGGAATACAGAAAATGTTAAAGAGTGATGAGAACAGAGTATGAAGAACCTTGGAGGGAGAGGAGAAAAGAATGACATAAATGCACTGTGAAAAGCAGGTTATCATGGGGGCACAGCATCCAAGGTGGGTTGGATGCTAAGGAGGGAAATCACTTATTTTCTAACAGGGTACGAAGGCCCAGTAGCAAGAAAGAAATGATGAATTCAAAGTTCTGTCTTTTCAGAAAGGCCTGGAAAGTGGAATATTGTAGCAAGAGAAGTGATAACACAGGATGAGAAACTGTAATGGTGGACAAAGAAGATCTGAAGAAAAAAAACAGCAAAGAAAAACTGATGTAGCCCTATCTGTTTTGGTTCAGTGGACAGAGTGTCGGCCTGTGGACTGAAGGGTCCTGGGTTTGACTCCAGTCAAGGGCCCATGCCCTGGTTGTGGGCTCAATTCCCAGTAGGAGGCGTGCAGGAGGCAGCCCATCAATGATTCTCTCTCATCATTGATGTTTCTATCTCTCTCTCTCCCTTCACCTGAAATAAATAAAAACTTTAATAAGGGTAACATATACACACATGGTTTTCACAGCACTAAAATTTATTGTGAATCTCCCTACTCTTGATGTTGCAGTGTATCAAATTCAGTTCAGACAAATAGGGCTTCATGGAGTTTCTTATAGTACTGTTACAGTTGAACAAAAAAATCTGTATTTTCTGCATATCAAGACCTTCCTCCAATGTAAACTCTTCTGTGGGGAGTAGGGTTAGAATTTTGGCTAAAAGATTTCCCATATTAACTACCCTCATTAGGCTTTTCTCTAGTGTGAATTTTCTGATGACAAATAAGGCAGTGTTTGGTGGTAAAAGACTTCTCACATTCAACGCACACATAAGGCTTTTCTCCAGTGTGAACTCTCTGATGACGACGGAAGTTACTACCACTGATAAAAGATTTCCCACATTCATTGCACTTATAAGGTCTTTGTCCAGTGTGAATTCTCTGATGACGACGGAAGCCATTACTACTGGTAAAACATTTCCCACATTCATTGCACGCATAAGGCCTATCTCCCGTGTGACCCATCTGATGGTAACGGAGGCTACTTCCACAGGTAAAAGATTTTCCACATTCACTGCACACATAAGGCTTTTCACCAGTGTGAATTCTCTCATGACGATGAAGAACATTTTTCCGAGTAAATGATTTCCCACATTCATTGCACTTATAAGGACTTTCTCCAGTGTGAATTCTCTGATGACAATGGAAGGCATATTTCTGAATAAATGATTTCCCACATTCACTGCACTCATAAGGCCTTCCTCCAGTGTGAACTCTCTGATGATAATGAAGATGATAGATGGTGTTAAAAGATTTCTGACATTCATTGCACTTATAAGGCCTTTCTCCAGTGTGCAATCTCTGATGGTAATGAAGATAATAGATGCTGGTAAAAGATTTCTCACATTCATTGCACTCATAAGGCTTTTCTCCAGTATGCAATCTCTGATGATGACGGAAGCCACTACTATTTACAAAAGATTGCCCACATTCATTGCACTTATAAGGCCTTTCTCCAGTGTGAACTCTCATTTGATGGTAACGGAGGCCACTTTTACAGGTAAAAGATTTCCCACACTCATTGCACTCATAAGGCCTTTCTCCTGTATGAACTGTCATCTCATGGTAACGGAGGCCGCTTCTACAGATAAAAGATTTCCCACATTCATTGCACACAAAAGGCTCTTCACCAGTGTGAATTCTCTCATGACGAAGAAGGACATATTTCCGATTGAATGATTTTCCACATTCACTGCACTTGTAAGGCCTTTCTCCAGTGTGAATTCTCTGATGACAATGGAAGGCATATTTCTGAATAAATGATTTCCCACATTCACTGCACTCATAAGGCCTTTCTCCATTGTGAACTCTCTGATGAGCACGGAGTCCACTGCTCTGGGTATAAGATTTCCCACATTCACTGCACTCATAAGGCCTTTCTCCAGTGTGAACTCTCTGATGGCAACGAAGGGTATAGTTCTGAATAAATGATTTCCCACATTCACTGCACTTATAAAGCTTTTTTCCATTGTGAATTCTCTGATGACGACGAAGGTAACGGATCCTGGTAAAAGATTTCCCACATTCCATACATTGATAAGGCCTTTCACCTGTGTGACATATCTGATAATAAAGGAGGCCAGTACTAGTGATAAAGGATTTCCCACATTCACTGTGCTCATAAACCTGTTTTTCTGCATGAAATCTCTGATGATAACAAAAAGTAGAAAATCGGGCAAAATGTTTTCCACATTCACGGCAACAGAAATACGCTTTTCCAGGAGGGACACCATTGTCCCAAACACACGTGTACTTATAGCCAATGGCTTTCTTATATTCTTTTCTAGTAAAATAATTATTTTTCTCTTGATATGTCACCCCACACATCGAGATACCATTTGGCTTCTCACTGATCTGAGGAACCTTTTGCTGGAGATGCCCTGCTGTGCTAAGGATGTCCTGCCCCACCTCTCCACAGGTAAAAAGCTTCTGAAACACACTGAAATTGCAGCCCTTTTCAAGTGAGACCGTGTTCACACCTCTTATCAAAGGCTTCTCTCTCAAGTGCTGCTGCTGGTGAAATGGGGCACTGAAATAAAACTGTTTTGCACATGCCCCACACCTCAACAGGATCTGCCTGTGTTGTAATTCCTGCTGCTCAATCAAGTGGAAAATGTTTCTCAAAACTAGTCCACAACTCTCACAGGGGTGGCTCTTCTGGGAAGACAAAGCTAACTTGGGATTCCTTGCCTGTGACACTCTTACAGAAATGTTCTCTTCAAGAGGTGCCTCCACATTCTCTGCTCCACAGCAGCAACCTAAATAAAAGGAAATGCAGGTGAAGTACATGATGACTTTAGAAGGAAGAAATACTCTCATCTCAAATGTGTATCTGTCACAGCTAGGCATGAGTGTATGGGATGCTTTTCAAGACCAGTGAGTTATATCCTGAGGAAATGACGTTATACATTTTTTTTTTCTTTTCTAAAATATATTTTATTGATATTTTACAGAGAGGAAGGGAGAGGGATAGAGAGCTAGAAACATCGATGAGAGAGAAACATCGATCAGCTGCCTCCTGCACACCTCCCACTGGGGATGTGCCCACAACCAAGGTACATGCCCGTGACCAGAATCAAACCCGGGACCCTCAGTCCACACGCCGACGCTCTATCCACTGAGCCAAACCGGTTTCGGCACGTTATACATTTCTTGACCCCTAAGGTCAGTCAATGGTGGAGACCTTACCAAGGGAGGGGCATGAACATAATAAGATGGGACACAAACAAGAGATGCAGGGGCCACTGGTAGTTTCTTTACAAACAGCTTCCTGTGGGACCATTCGAACTGATGACACAGTCTATGTAGAACAATGTGAATGTGCTCAAACATATAAAAACCCATTGCATTACAGCACATGATGTGTATGGTTAATACAGTATGTGACACAAGGCTCTAAAGACATGGACCAAGATTGGAGTGCAGTAAACAGGAAAGCTGTTGAGGTTCAAAGTTAAGAGAGGTAAAGATTATCCATAAGCTGGAAACCTAAGTAGAAATAATAACAGTTAGAATTGAGTAGTTTAGCCATAGATAGTGTGGCTCAGTTGGTTGAGCATCATCCTTCCCATGAAGGGGTTGCTAGATCGAATTCCTGTCAGGAAAAATGCCCAGGTTCCAGGTTCAACCATCATTTGGCCTGCATACAGGAATCAACCAATCAATGTTTCTCTCTCTCCCCTCTCTCCAACCCTCTGTAACTAAAATAAAGAAAATCATTAAAAAAAAAACTGAGTAGTTTGCAAGGTGTCAATAATAAGCAAGCACAAGTAGAATGGAGTACAGAACTGGCAATGGTAACAAAACATTGTTGAGGAAAATAAGTTCTGACTTATAATCTTAGTAAAGCTCTCATGTCAAACTTTATCCAACAGTCCTTCACCAAGGCAAGACGGCCTCTGGGTCCACCCTGTCATGGGTGTAGCCATCTTTCTCCTATAATGCACAATGATTTTTCCCCTTAAATCCAGGTGGAGAAATTTCATTGGATACAGATGACAGAAATCCTCAAGGAAAAACTGAAAAGATGGATGGCCAGTAGGACAAGAGTCCATGGAAGAAACCATAGAGAAAAAAACAAACCAAAACAGAATACAACAAACCAAAACAGAATAATAAAAAAACAAAACTATGTGAGTGACACCAGCAATATAGCAAAATAGGAGATAGAAGAATTTATCTCCCTGCCAGAATAAGTAGACAGGTACCCACAAATAAACAAACACCCACCAGAGATGCGAATAAGAGCTCAATAAAGACAAAGAGCAATGCAAAAGAGCAAAAAAGGAGAGAACTGCATAGAAAGGATGACTGGGAAGATGGGTAATCAAATATATTTGAAGATAGATAGGGTTAAAAATCAGAGTCATAGTAACCACAGTAACATGAGTGGACTGTTGTGTGAAATACACTAAAAACATTTGTTTCGAAAAACCGCAAAAGCCCATATAACATCAGTGAAAGCCCCATAACTTACACATCAAAGGACCATTTAGTGTTTGTTGGCATGAATTATAAGAGAAATTCTTTTGGCCACAACCTACCATAGAATAGAAACAGAAATCAGAATGTTCCCAGCACTATTTTTCACCCTCAATTGTCACTGAAAAACATTGCTACCAAAGTCATTGTGGACTCATACATTATTTATTATGACCTCAGCTCATAGAGCATCAAGGAGGTAAGACTTTTCAATCTTTACTCAAGATCAAAACAACACCCCTCGTAGCCAACACCCTTTATCCCACATGCAGATAAATCTATTTCTCAGGCCATAATTGCTCCATAAGGGTGAAAGGATTAAAAGAGTAACTGCTTCATGAAATGTGATGACACTTAATACAGTAATAAAGGAAAGAGAAAAGGGGAGAAACAATGGCAATGGAGTAAGTGGAAGGCACACTGACAAGCTCCCAAGACCAAGCTGGTAAGACAACTAAAATGCCATCCTGAAAAAACAGCTGAGGACTAGCTGGAGAGAACCCTGGTAACAAAGAAATGGGAAGTGGGGATTGCATACAAACTGGTAGGCAGTGCAGAAGCACAAAAGGGTTGGCTGGGTTCCCACAGATAACAACAGTTCACTTTCCGGAGGGATATTTTGGCTGTGGGTTGTTCCCACTATGAACTCTGGTGTCTGAACCCCAGCTGAGATCCCCAGCCCAGAGCACCAGAACTGAGAGCGGTGCCCGCAAAACATCTGGCTGTGAAAAGCGGCAGGGTTGCAGTCTGCCAGCGAGATGGTGGAAACGCAGGCACCCTCTTAAATGGCCAATTTCGTGAGCAGCCACTCACCATGGGCTCTGGCAGACGGAGGGCATAGTGGACTGGAGCTGTGTGAGGAGAGTCCAGGATTGGGGGCTCTGAGGTTGGAGCTCTGAGGGCAGCCACCCTGGTATCCTGTGCTAAGTCATTTCTTCATGATGTGGAGGACATCTTTCTGCTGTGGGCTATCGCTATCCAGGCAGTTTTTGCCTGGGGCAGCGGTCGACAAACTGATTAGTCAACAGAGCGGCAAACCGTGGCTTGCGAGCTGCATGTGGCTCACTAGCCGCAGTTTGCCGACCACTGGCCTGGGGGAAAGCCAATGGCCCCACCCTGTTGGAACACCTTTCGCCCCACCCTGCAGTCAAAAGCCTGAGGGTAATTAATGCTGACAACAATCAGACTGCAGGCTGAGATGGGTCTCTGGAGGCTTTGAGCCTTTGCCTGATCTCCTCCGGGGCCCAGGGATACGAAAAGCAGACCCTGGTACACATCATGGTCTTTCCCAAAGGCAACCAGCCACAGTGGGGAGACCCAAAAGTTGCGGATTGCTGATAGCTCAAAGCAGGGTACGCAGTGCCAATCATAGGCAGTATCTGACATTGTTCTAGCTATCATTCAAAATAGATGGTGAAATATAGAACTTTCCAGACAAAAAGAGGCTAGATAAGTTTAGCATCACCAACATAGCACAACTAAAAAAGCTAAAGGGATTGCTATAATGAGAAGAGCAAACAGAGAGAAGGAGAGAGGGACAAAAACATGGCCATACAGAATTGAAATGGAAATAAATAAGTACCTATAAATAACCAACTTAAAGGTAAATGGATTAAATGTTTGAATCAAAAGACATAGGGTAGCTGAATGGATACAAATACATGACCCAATGAAATGGTGTATAATAGACCCACCTCAGAACAAAAAACTGACAGATCATGAGAGTGAAGTGATGGAAAAAAATTTGCCAGGAAAATTGAAAATTAAAAAAAAAAACACACAAAAAACCCCAAACACACACACAAAAAAACAAAAACTGGGGTAGCAATACTCATATTTGACAATATAAACTTCAAAATAAAGGACATTATAAGAGACAACAAAGGTCAGTACATAATACTAATAATTCTAAAGGGATCAATCCAACAAGAGAATATAGCCCTGGGAAACAAACATGTAGCCAATATAGGAGCACTTAAATATATAAAAAACCTTCTAGAGGACTTTCAGGGACAGATGGATAGCAAAACAGTCATAGTATGGGGACTTTACCACCCCCTGACTTCAATGGATAGACCTTCCATACAAAACATTAACAAGGAAACAGAAATTCTAAATGACACAATGGATTAGATGGATTTAATTGACATTTTTAGAACACCAGAGGCCCGGTGCACGCAATTCGTGCACGTGGGGGCAGGGTCCCCTCAGCTCAGCCTGCACCCTCTCCAATCTGGGATCCCTCTCACAATCCTGGACAGCTGACTCTTAATCGCTCGCCTACCTGCCTGCCTGGTCGCCCCAAACTGCCCCCCCCCCCCCGTCAGACTGATCGCCCCTCACTGCCCCTGGGTGCCGGCCTGATCACCCCTCACTGCCCCGCCCTGCTGTTGGCTAAGTCGCCTCCAACTGCACCCTCCCTGCCGGCCTGGTCACCCTTAACTGCCCACCCCCCCGCCAGTTTGATAGGCCCCAACTACCTGTCTCTGCCAGCATGGTCGCCCCTAACTGCGCCCCCCTGCTGCCTATGAACTGAAGGGTCCTGGGTTCGATTCCGGTCAAGTGCACATGCCTGGGTTGCGGGCTGGATCCCCAGTAGGGGGAGGCAGCCAATCAATGATCCTCTCTCATCACTGATGTTTCTAGCTCTCTCTCCCTCTCCCTTTCTGAAATCAATAAAAAAATAATTAAAAAAAATATTTAACCCTACAATTGAAGAACTAGAAAGAGAAGAACAAGAAAAGTGCAAAGTAGAAGAAAGGAAATAATAAAGATTAGAGGAGAAATAAATCACTTAGAGGCTAAAAGAAAATACCAAGAAAATCAATGAAACCAAGATCTGGTTCTTTGAAAAGATAAACAAAATTGAAATATTAGCTAATTTCTTCAAGAACCAAAGAGAGAGGACTCAAATAATAAAATCAGAAACAAAAGTGGTGCCAAAACCGGTTTGGCTCAGTGGATAGAGCGTCAGCCTGCGGACTGAGGGGTCCCAGGTTCGATTCCGGTCAAGGGCATGTACCTGGGTTGCGGGCACATCCCCAGTGGGGGGTGTGCAGGAGGCAGCTGATCGATGTTTCTCTCTCATCGATGTTTCTAGCTCTCTATCCCTCTCCCTTCCTCTCTGTAAAATATCAATAAAATATGTTAAAAAAAAAAAAAAAAAAAAACTTGAACTGCAGGTCTTTACCTGCAGTTAGCCATTTAAAAAAAATAAAAAATAAAAAAAGTGGTGAAGTAACAACTGATACAAAAGAAATACAAGGATTTTAAGAAATACTATGAACAACTACTGGTATATACCAACAAGCTGGACAATGAGGATGAAATGGACAAGTTCCTAGAAAAATACAATCTCTCAAAACTGAATCAGGAAGAAGCAGAAAACCTGAATGAAATATAAGCAGTAAGAAAAAAAACTCACCAAAAACAAAAGCCTGGGTCTGGACAGCTTCACAGGGGAGTTTTACCAAACATTCAAACAAGAAATAACATCTATACTCCTCAAACTATTCCAAAAAATCCAAGAAGGAACACGTCCAAGCTCTTTTTATGAGTAAAGCATTATCCTAATTCTAAAACCAGATAGAAACTACAGAGAAAGAGAATTATAGGCTAATATCCCTGATGAACTCAGATGTAAAAATTGTCAACAAAGTATTAAGAGATCTAGAAATATATTAAAAAGATCATACATCATAATCAAGTGGGACATATTCCAGGGATGCCGCCTGGTACAATATTCACAAATCAATAAATGTGGTACATCCCATAAACAAATTGGAAGACAAAATTCACATGATCATATCAACAGATAAAGAAAAAGGATGCTATGAAACCCAACACCCATTTGTGATAACAACTCACAGCAAATTGGGAATACAGGGAGCATATCTCAACATGATAAAGGCCATATATGACAAACATACAGCCAACATCTTAATAAATCGGCAAAAATTAAAACCATTTCCCCAAAGATAAGAACTGGAACCAGATAGGGATGTCCGCTTTGAACACTCTTATTCAACATACCAATGGAAGTCCTAACCACAGCGATCAGACAAGAAATAAAAGGCATCCAAATTGAAAAGGAGGAAGTAAAACTCTCATTATTTGCAGATGGCATGATATTATACATAGGAAAACAGAAAGACTTCACCAATAAATTACGAGATTTAATAAATGAATTGGGCCCTGACCGGTTTGGCTCAGTGGATAGAGCGTCGGACTACGGACTGAAGGGTCCCAGATTCAATTCCAGTTAAGGGCATCTACCTTGGTTGCAGTCACATCCCCATTAGCGGGCGTGCAGGAGGCAGCTGATCCATGTTTCTCTCTCATCGATGTTTCTAACTCTCTATCCTCTCTGAGAAAATTCAATAAAATATATTTTAAAAAAATAAAAAATATAAATGAATGAATTGGGCAAAATCAACAGGATACAAAATCAACACCCAGAAATCAATGGCTTTTTCATACACCAAAAATGAATTCTCAGAAAGAGAAACTAAACAAACAATCCCACTTACCATTGCAAAATTTTTTAAGATACTTAGGAATAAACGTAACCAAGGAGGCAAAAGACTTGGAAAACTACAGGACATTGAAAAAAGAGATAGAATGAGATAAAAACAAGTGGAAGAATATACTGTGTTCATGGATTGGTAGAATCAACACCATTAAAATGTCCATACTGCTCAAGGCAATCTACAGATTCAATGCAATTACTACTAAAATATCAAAGGCATATTTCACAGAGCCAGAAAAAATTTATAAGGAATCCAAAAGACCTTGAATAGCTGCAGCAAGAACAACTAGGTAGGCCATGAGAGATTTGGCTCAGTGGATAGAGCGTTGGCCTGTGGACTGAGGGGTCCCAGGTTCCATTCCGGTCAGGGGCGTGTACCTTGGTTGCTGGCACATCCCCAATGGGAGGTGCAGGAGGCAGCTGATCGATGTTTCTCTCCCATTGATGTTTCTAACTCTCTATCCTTCTCCCTTCCTCTCTGTAAAAAAAAAAAAATCAGTAAAATATATTAAAAAAAAGAAAAAGAAAAACTAGGTCGGAGAGATCACAATACATGACAAGTTTACTACAAAGCCACTGTACTCAAAACAGCCTGGTACTGGCAGAAGAACAGGCATATAGATCAACGGAACAGAACAGAGACCCCCAAAACTGACCCAAGCCATTACCCTCAATTAATAATTGACAAAGAAGGCAAGAACATCCAGTGGAGTCAAGGCAGTCTCTTCAGTAAGTGATGCTGGGATAACTGGATAGATATATGCAAAAAAAAAAGGAAAGAAACTAGACCACCAACTTACACCGTACACAAGAATAACCTCAAAATGCATTAAAGACTTAAATGTAAGTCATGAAACCATAAAAATTCCAGAAGAAACCATAGGCAGCAAAATCTTGGACATCTCTCGTACCAATATATTTACGGTTGCATCTCCTAGGACATACGAAACTAAGGAGAAAAGAAACAAATGGGACTGCATCAAAATAAAAAGCTTCTGCACAGCAACAGAAACCATTGTGGTAAATTGAAAAGGTAGCCCACTGTGAGGGAGAACATTGTGGCAATGATACATCTGACCAAGGGTTAATATCCAACATATATAAAGAACTCCTACACTTAACAAAAGGAAGGCAAATAGTCCAATTGAAATATGGGCAAAGAACTTAAATACACATTACTCCCAAGTGGACAATCGGATGACTAAGAGACATGAAAAAATGCTTGAAGTTACTAATCATCACAGAGATGCACATTAAAATGACACCTGTCAGAATGGCTACCATGAAAAAGTCAACAGAGGAAAAGTGCTGGCGAGGATGTGGAGAAAAGGGAGCCCCAGCACACTGCTGGTGCAAATGCAGACTGGTGAAGACATATGGAACAGCATGGAGATTCCTCAAAAAATTAAATATGGGACTGCCCTTTGACCCAGTGATCCCACTTCTGGGAATATATGGTTAGAAACCCAAAACACCAAACAGAAATAAATGTATGCACTCCTATGTCATACCAGCACAATTTATATTAGCTAAGATCCGGTACTAGCCCAAGTGCCAATCAGTCATTGTGTGGATAAAAAAGCCGTGGCACGTGTACACCATGGAATATTATGCAGCAGTAAAAAAAGGACCTCTGGCCCTTTGACACAGCATGGAGGGACCTGGAGAATATTATCCTACAGAAAATAAGCCAGTCAGAGAAAGACAAGTATCACATGATCTTACTCATATGTGGAATCGAATAAATAAAATAAACTGATTAACAAAATAGATCCGGAGACATGGAAGCATGGGACAGACTGTGGAATCTCAGAGAGAAGTTGCTGGTGTGTTGGTGGGTGGGAGGAGAAAAACCAAAGAACTTGTATGCATATATGTATAACCCATGGACACACAATAGGGTGGTGTAGGCCTAGGGCAGGGTATGTGGTAGGGCTAGTAGGGATTAATGGGGGAGTGAAGCTGACATGTGTAATACTTCCAACAATCTATATAATAAAAACCTAACAACAATTATAGCAGAACAACCAGAACAACCAATCGCTATGATGGCAACTGACCACCAGGGGCATACGCTCAATGCAGGAGCTTCCACCTGGTGGTCAGTGCGCTGCCACAGGGGGAGCGCCACTCAGCAAGGAGTCAGCCTCACAGCTGACAAGCGCAGCAGCAGTGGTGGTTGCCTCTCTCCCGCCTCTACAGCCTTGCTAAGGAGCAGCGAGCCGAGCAGTAAGGAGCAGCGAGCAGACGGGCGGTAAGGAGCAAGGGGTCCTGGAGTGCAAGCGGTCTCAGCGGGGCTGAGGCCCCCCCCACCCGAGCACACGAATTTTGCGCACTGGGCCTCTAGTCTATATACATAGAAACCTAAGCGACCAAACGATGAATGACTATTTGACCAGTCGCTATGACAAGCACTGACCACCAGGGGGGATATGCTCAACACAGGAGCTAAACCCTGGCAGTCAGTGTGCTCCCAAGGTGGGAGCACGGCTCAGCTGACTGACAGGCGCCAGACGCCAGGCTCATGCCTGGTGAGTGCCACTAGGGTGGCGTGACCCTCTCAGTCCTCTGTGGCAGTGTGCTACCGAGCAGCGGAGGCAGGTACAGTGGGGCTGGGATGAGTGGGAGTGGCAGAACACCCAGCTAAGGCTCGGGCTCCTCCTCAGCCGCCTGTAGCTTCCTGCACTACCACATACCTCGGGGGATGTTGGATCCTGTGGGGAATATGGGCGAAACTGGCATTCAGACATCCCCCCAGGAGTCCCGGATTGTGAGAGTGCGCAAGCCAGGCTGAGGGATCCCACTGCGAATGCATCTGTTCACCGTGCCTCTAGTAAAGGTATAATTAAAAAAAAAAAATACTCAAAACAAAAACACCACCAAGAAAACATGATAATTTTCCAGGAATCAATAAGAAATAAATGGATATCTACATACAGCCTGAAAAGGATTCCAAACTACTTTTACTTTTAAAAACATCACTGCGCTGTAAGAAAACACAAATGGAACCAACATAATGACAAAATCAACCCAGTAACAAAAGGAAAATATCAAACCTAGCCGGTTTGGCTCAGTGGATAGAGCGTCCGCCTGCGGACTGAAGGGTCCCAGGTTCGAATCTGGTCAAGGGCATGTATGTACCTTGGTTGTGGGCACATCCCCAGTAGGGAGTGTGTAGGGGGCAGCTGAATCGATGTTTCTCTCTCATCGATGTTTCTAACTCTTTATATCTCTCCCTTCCTCTCTGTAAAAAATCAAGAAAATATATTTTGTTAAAAGAAGGAAATTATCATCCCTAGCCGATTTGGCTCAGTGGATAGAGCATCAGCCTACAGACGGAAGGGTCCTAGGTTCGATTCTGATCAAGGGCACATGCCCAGTATTCAGGCTTGATCCCTAATAAGGAGCATGCAGGTGGGGCCAATCAATGATTCTCTCTCATCATTGATGTTTCTATCTCACTCTCCCTCTCCCTTCTTCCCTGAAGTTAATAAAAATATATTAAATTAAAAAAACACACAAAAAATACAAAAGTAATATGTAGGTAGACAGAAATCATAAAAGAGAATGAAACAAATGCTGGAGTTGATAAATTACAAGGAATGAATTGAAAACATAAAATGAAGAGTATCAAAATCAGACACGAAAGAATACGTGATGTCAAAGACACATCATTTGAAATCATGCAGGTGGAAAGAGGAAAAATAAATTTAAAGAATACACCAATGTGAACTAAGTAACACCATCAAGAGAGCCATTATCTGTATTAATGGAATCCTATTAACACAGGGGGGTGGGAAGAGATAGAGAAAAAAAGGAAGGGAAAAAGAAAAAGGCCTAGCCGAAACCGGTTTGGCTCAATGGACAGAGCGTCGGCCTGCGGACTGAGGGGTCCCAGGTTCGATTCCGGTCAAGGGCATGTACCTTGGTTGCGGGCACATCCCCAGTGGAGGGTGTGCAGGAGGCAGCTGATCGATGTTTCTCTCTCATCGATGTTTCTAACTCTCTATCCCTCTCCCTTCCTCTCTGTAAAAAATCAATAAAATATATTTAAAAAAAAAAAAAGAAAAGAAAAAGGCCTAAAAAGTGTATCTTAAAAATAAAATAAGCTGCCGTAGCTGGTTTTGCTCAGAGGACAGTGTTGGTCTGTGGACTGAAGGGTCCCGGGTTCAATTCCCGTCTGGAGCACATGCCTGAGTTGCCGACTTGATACCCAGTAGGGGACGTGCTGGAGGCATGTGATGAATGATTCTCTCCCATCACTGATATTTCTATCTGTCTCTCCTCTCCCATCCTCTCTGAAATCAATAAAATTATAAAACAAGAACAACAACAAACAGAGGCTAAGGATGTAGAAAATATTTCCCCAAAATATGTACAAATGACCAACAGGAATGTAAAAAATGCTTTTACTTGCTAATCAAGGTGTAATCCATTAGGCTCCCTGCCACCCTACCAACCACATATTCTTCCCTGTGAGTTCAGTGCAGCAGGTATTAAGGCTGCACGGACAGAAGCCGGCAGTGCAAGCAAAGGACAGCAACTGCCCAAAAACTGGAAAACATGCAGTGCCCACGGTCCACATGGGAGGACATAGCACACCCTGGGAGATGGACCTGGGAAATGCAAAGACAAGTCCAGGTCACTGGTGAGAGTGAGGGTCTTACCCAGCGAGGATACAAGTTCAAAGTTCTCCAGCATCACATTCAGGTACAGCTGTCTCTGACCCTCATCAAGGAGGCTCCATTCCTCCCTGGAGAAGTACAGGGCAATGTCCTCAAAGGTCACGCCAACCTGTCAGAATGGAGACAACTGAAACCAGAGCTGCCTTTCTGAGAACCCCCAATCCTACTCCTTACACATCATCCCCACCCTCAACCTCCTCCAGGGCTCCCCAGTTTAGTGTGGACTCCAGGCCCTAATGCTAGTGCAGGCTGCTCTCTCATCACAGTCCCTTTAGTCACTGTGATTGCCCTCAGCACAACAGATGGGCTGGGAAGGGGGACAGCAGAGAAACTCCATCTAAACTCTGGGCCATGCCTGCAGGGCCCCAGCCTTCCTGCCAAGCAATACCACTGCAGTCTCCCAGATCAAGCCTCCAAGATAAAGACAAACATGAGCTCAAGCTTTAACCTTATGTCCCCACACCAGGTCCCCGGGACCATCAGCTCACACTTCCTCCAGGTGTGCACACCACTGTGTACTGTTGATCCCCTTCCCATCTTCAGACCCAGGGTCACTCCCTCAGCTCTGCCCCCTTCCTACTCCATGCCACTGGATCTTGCTGGACTCACCCATTAACTTGGCATATGTTATCCGAGAGACCTTGTATTCCAGCCGGATCCAGGTCAACCCAGTCCTCTGATGGACCCCACAGCCCGGAAAGCCCGGATTGAGGCTGTGACATCCTCCCTGCCTGACTCTGATCTTTGCATCAATCCTCACCGCCCACATCCGCACGGGAATTTCAGATACTCGTCACCCCCGTGCACTCTGCCCTGCACTGGCTGTGTCCTCAGAACCCCAACACTCCCCTCTCCCCTCCGCCTTCCTCCCGCTGCAGGACGTGACAGGCTCCGGCGCCGGGGCCGTCCTGTTCGGTGTGAGGAGGAGGCGGTGAGGGGGGGCGGGGACTCGCACTCACCTCTGCCCAGCTACTCAGCGCGGACGCCGCCGTTGCACTCTGTGGAGGAAGCGGGGCGGGAGTGGCGGGAGCAGAGGCCGCCGCGGGAAGGGCGGTCCCAGTCTCGGCCATGGAGAGGGTCACCCACGTTACCATGTCCATCTTCACACCGCGCAGGGGCTGTGTGCACCCCAACGCTCACGGCTTTTCCCTCGGGGGATCTCCACGAGGCCCTAGCGATGGGGAACCTCGGACAAGGCAGCTGCGGATAAAGCGAGTGAAGACAAAAACCCTGCCATGCGGACACCGGAAGCCCCGCCTCTAGTAGCTTCGCCGGAAACGCGTTTTCTGGCCCTTCATTGGTTCCCGCGGGGATTTCACATTTGGTCTTTGGGTGATGTGGGTGAGTCCCAGACCAGGGTCCCGGTTTTCCCGCCTCACTCCAGGAGAAAATACCCAGATCCGCCTCTGCAGGGGCTAGAGACTTCCCATCCGCAAGAAAGAGACATCTTGGAAATGGCTAAAGGAAGTTGTCATCTTTTCCTGGTGAAGGGACTTGAGCACGTGCCAATGAAAACACATTATCTTTGAGCCCAATACAGCGACTCATAAACAGGTATGAGTGCATTGCAGGGGTCCTCAAACTTTTTAGACAGGGGGCAGTTCACTGTCCTCAGACTGTTGGAGGGCCGGACTATAGTTTAAAAAAAAACTATGAACAAATTCCTATGCGCACTGTGGGCCGGGGAAGAGTCGGCTGCTAAGCAGGACAGGCAGCGGCACCTGGCGGGCCGGATAAATGTCCTCCGCGGGTCGCATGTGGCCCGCCGGCTGTAGTTTGAGGACACCTGCATTAGTGTCTCTAGAACATTTTATCCCGTAAGTGACCTACTTACACCATCATATGTCAATATGAAAAATATAACACAGGAATGTAGGACACTTTTGAAATAAAAAAGAACAAAGATGCATAGTATAAGCTTTATTGTTTCCTTTATTTTTTTATATACATAAGGAGAGAGACAGATACCATGAGAGAGACACCTCCTTTGGCTGCCCCTGCAGGCCCCCTATTGGGGATTGAGCCCACAGGCTGGGGGGATGTGCCCTGACCGGGAATGGAACTCCAGGATCTGTTGGTCCATGGTTGGACTCTCAATCCACTGAGAAACACCTGCCAGGACATAATATAAACTTTAAATGGAACTCTATTGTTTAGTTTTAACTTGAACATCAACTAAGATAAATTTTCAAAAAGTGGAAAAATTGAATTTTGTTATTGGTGTGTTTCTTCATAAGAAAATGCTATTGTAATTATAGTGAAAGAAAATTTGTCCTTTACAGACATATCTAACATGTCAGGTGTGATGATGTTTTAGACATTTCAATGTGATGAGATTATGAACATATTTATAAATAATATTTACAGTAAATGAAGTCCATATTCATAATGAAAGTTCAAGCATGTATAGCTCAGAAACTTAAAAAAATCACAAAAAATATAAAAAGAAGTTACGGGTTTGCATCTCTGCAAAAAATATCAAAATTAATAATTCTTGCCTGACTGGCGTGTTTCAGTGCTTGAGCATCAACCTATGAACCAGGTCATAGTTCGATCCTGGTCATGTCACATGCCCGAGTTGCGGGCTAGACCGTGTGTGTGGAGGGTGCAGGAGGCAGCTTAACAATGATTCTGTCTCATCATTGATGTTTCTATGTCTCTCCCTTTCCCTTCCTCTCTGAAATCAATGAAAATATATTAAGAAAAACAAAAAACCCTAATCTAACAGAAGAGTTAAAAAAATTAAACTTACCATAAATTATAAAAGTCAGTTCTAAATAAAAATAATCTCCAGCCCCCTGAAACTGAAACAATGGTCAGAGTCCGACACTTCTGGTGAACTGCTGGCATGGGAACACTGGATAGCACTTTCTTGTTCATGAAACATCTTCCCAATATACTCAAATACCCTTTCTCCCCTCCTTTGTTATTTATTGTTTAAAATATATTTTAATTGGTTTCAGAGAGGAAGGAAGGGGGAGAGATAGAAACATCAATGATGAGAGAGAATCACTGATCGGCTGCCTCCTGCACACTCCCCACCAGGGATCGACCGCATAACCAGGGCATGTGCCCCCAACTGTAATTGAACCCAGGACCCCTCAATGCACAAGCTGATGTTCTACGTGCTGAGTCAAACCAGTCAGGGCTCCCCTCCTTTAAATGTATGCTCTTAAAATCCTCCAGGAGCCACATGCTTGTCATTCCTCAGTGCTGCTCAATTTATACGGGGGTGGAAAAAGTAGGTTTACAGTTGTGAGTATGCAAAACACAGAGTTTATTATTGTATGATTATTCTTGTATTATTGTATTACAACTGTAAACCTACATTTCCCCACCTCTGTGTATTCCCATCACCTGCCAACTAAGAATTTATTATAACATAGAATATTTTCTGTTGAATGATTGGCTACCCTTTTAATGAAGCCTGTGAAGAAGCCTGGTATGGAACCCATTGCTCTATTAACTGCTGTGTAACACAGCCTCTGAAGCAGTGAGGTTATTAATAAAGAACTGTTGAAACAATGAAACTTGCTGCCATGGCTCTTTTTCCACAACTCTAAATTGTTCTGCTCACACCTTACTCTATCTTTCTCACCTCTCCAGTATTTCCCCAAGTTCTCACGAATTGAAAAAACAGGCACACGTTTTGTTGTAAAACTGGTGTAGCTGTTTTCACCAGAGCCAAAGCTTAGGTTAATTTTCTCATCTCTTAACAATCAGGCCCTTGCCTGTTTGGCCTGTTTGGGGTGCAGGCTCCTCTCCGGCCCTGGCCCTGGTCAAGGCATGTGCAGGAGGCAACCAATCAATGTGTTACTCTCCCACTGATATTTCTATTTCTCTCTCCTAAAATCAATAAAAACACATTTTTAAAAAAGTCTAGTTTTTTAAAAAGGGTTTTTTTTTCCTCTCACCCTGTCCAATGTGGATCAGATTTTAGAGCACTGGCCCACCCACTGAAGGATCTTGTGTTTGATTCTGGTCAAGTGCACATACCTGAATTGCAGGTTCAATCCCTGTCCTGGTTCGGGAAGTGCAGGAGGCAACCAATTGATGTGACTCTTTCACAAGGATGTTTTTCTCTCTCCCTTCCACTATAAAAATTAATGGAAAAAATATTCTGGAGTGAGGATTAACAACAAAAAAAGGTGTGCTTTTCTCTCTCACTCTCTCCCTTCCTCTCTAAAACTCAAAAAAATATATTATGAAACACATCCAAATGTGCTATTGTCTTTATGAAATCAACATATTGCTTCATTTTTTTTTAAAAAAAATGTGTTTTTATTGAGATTTAGAGAGGGAGAGGGAGAGGGATAGAAACATCTATGATTGATCAGCTGCCTCCTGCATGCCCCCTACTGAGGATTGAGCCCAAAATGTGGGCATATGTCCTAACTGGGATTCAACCCAGTGACCTCTTGGTTCATAGGTTGACACTCAACAACTGAACCACACCAGCCAGGCTCACTTTCATTTTCAAGTACTTCAAATATTCTAAAATAACATGAAGCATGAAATAAAGAAATTACAAAGTTAATTACACAATGAAATAAGCATAGACCACTCCTGTTTTGTACATATTAAAATTTAATCCATGATGAGAGCAACTGCCACAGTTTAAAACTTATAAAATCATTGACAAAGCAACTAGAAATATGGCTGAAGGTATCCTGTCCCCAATTGTTTGTGAGGTATATTAACTGTTTAGATGACTTGTGACAATGCTTTGTCATTCAAGGCTTCTTTCCTTGATTAAGTTACCTGAGATTTTGCTAAAGCCCACCGTTTTTAATGTATTTGTCAGTTATTTCCGCATGGATTTCCTGGTAAATGATGAAGCAACATAAATTACTGCAAACCATGCTATATTCACTGCCTGAATAGTGACTAGCTGTAGTGTCAACTGATGTCTAATGTCTTACTTTCCAGAAGACATTTTCCCACAATTAATATTCACTCAGTCATGATCTCTAATGATCACATATGAGATGTTCTACTTCCAACTAAAGTGTTTTCAGTCTGTCATTCATTGGATTTACCTCAGAAAACCCTCTTTATACATAAAATATCCTACAATATTTTCATCAATGTTGACTGTATCTGAATTTTTTCATCAATATAAAATAAGAGGTAATTGGTCAGTAAATACAGCACTACATTCTTTGAATTAAGCTATTCTTTGCATACTATTATCTTGAGGGCCTACAGTTTTCCCCAAAGCAACTACCTGTAAATTCTTATCTTGAATAAGGACTGACAGGCGGACAAAAGCTTTACCACAATTGCTGCATCCCTAGGGCTCTCTCCTGTGTTTTCTTTGATGAACATTGAGACCTGACTTCATAGTGAAGGCTTTCCCATATTTTATTACATTCATAGTGTTTCTCTCCCATGTCCATTCTGATGGCTAATGAGATTATTTTTGCACAATGAGAATTGCCCACATTCAGAACATGAAAAGCAAGTGAGATCTTTCCTTAGTGAGATCTCAGATGTTGCACGAGGCATATCTTTTTCCTAAAGCCTTCACCACATCCACTGCATTTGTATGGCTTCTCTGCGGTATGAATTTGTTGATGTATACTTAGAGTATTCTTCATGGTGAAGTCCATTCATGGCATATAGTTTATCTGCATATGAATTTGAAAAGGTGCAATGAGTATGCTTTTTCCAGGTTAGCCTTTGACACATTCATTGAATATATAAGGTTTCTCTTACATATAAGTGCACCCATGTACACTGAGATCACTATTCATGGTGAAGCCATTTCCACATATACTACATACATAAGGCTTCTCTCCTGTATATTTGCTGGTGTCAGATGACAGGGCTCTTCAAGATAAAGCCTTTCCTACGATCACTACAATATATAAGATTTCCCTCCTGTATGAATCCGCTGATGTACAATCAGCTTGTTCTTCACTGCGAAGCCTTTTCCACATTCACTGCATACATAGGGGTTCTCTCCCGTGTGAATGCGTCGATGTACATTGAGTTTATACTTCTGAGTAAAGCCTTTCCCACATTCTTTGCACATATATGGTTTCTCAGAAGTATGAGTTTGCTCATGTACAGTGAGTCCCCCCTTCATGCTGAAGCCTTTTCCACATACATTGCATACATAGGGTTTTTCTCCTGTATGTGCTCGCTGGTGTCTGATGAGAGGGCACATCCAGGGGAAGCATTTCCCACACTCATTACATACGTAAGGTTTATCTCCAGTATGAATTCGCTGATGTACCATAAGGCAGTGCTTCATTGAGAAGCCTTTCCCACATTCACTACACACATACGGTTTCTCTGAAGCATGAGTTCTTCGATGTACAGTGAGATCAGTCTTCATGGTGAAGCCTTTTTCACATAACATACATACATAGGGCTTCTCTCCTGTATGTGCTCGCTGATGTCTGATGAGAGTGTTCTTCCAGGTGAAGTCTTTCCCACACTCATTACATATGTAAGGTTTCTCTCCACTATGAGTTCGTTGATGTAGGATGAGGCCACGCTTCACTGAAAAGCCTTTTCCACATTCTGTGCATGTATAAGGTTTCTCTCCTGTATGAGTTTTCTGATGGGTAGTGAGACTAAACTTCGTAGAGAACATCTTCCCACATAGACTGCATCCATGAGGTTTCTCTCCTGTATGAGTGTTTTGATGGTTAGTGAGACAAAACTTTGTAGAGAAGGTCTTCCCACATATATTGCATCCATAGGGTTTCTCTCCTGTATGAATTTTTTGATGGGTAGTGAGACTAAACTTCGTAGAGAAGTTCTTTCCACATAAACTGCACCCATGGGGTTTCTCTCCTGTATGACTTCGCTGATGATAAATGAGCCGAGACTTTTTGATGAATGCTTTACCACATTCACTACACACATAAGATTTCTCTCCCATGTGAGTTTTCTGATGTATACTGACCTGTGATGTTGTGAGGAATGTTTTGTCACATTTAGTGCATTCATACTGCTTCAGTTCTTCATGAATCCTTTGATGGTCACTGAGCGTAGACTTTCTAGAGAAGGCTTTACTGCATGGACTGCATCCGCTAGGTTTCTCTCTAGAATGAACTCTCTGATGATCAGTGAGCTGAGACATTTTCTTGAAGGCTTTCCCACATTCAGCGCATATGTGGACCTTCTCAATGTGGTTAATGCTCTGTTCCTGAATGGCCTGCGACTTATTATTGATGGGTTTGGTGCTGACAGGCAATTTAATTTCAGTGTAAAATTGTTCATGGTTAGCATGCAGAATGGGTGTCTCCTCTCCTTTCAACTCAACAAAGTTCTTTATGTTACAGTTTTCATGTATCTCAAACATAGTGTGATTCTGCTTTAATAGGAAATTACCTTTGCTCTGATTAACAATCTCTCCAAACATACTATTTTCACAGCATCTTTCCAGACTCGGAATGCTTCGCCTTTGCAAGGGATACTGCAGAGAATCACCAACTGTACCTACTACTAGGACAGAAGAGAAAAGTGAATCATTCTGTAATCTCTCATAAACTTAGTTTGAAATAAAACTTTTTACAAAATGCCTTCATGTGAAGTAACTATTTACTGACAAGCCTGTGTGTTGTAGAATAAGAAATAAATTTGGTCTATGTCCATAGTACTTGACAATAAGCTTGTAAAACTCTATAATTTCCTAAGTGATAGGAGCACCTTTTGCTATACATAAAAAAATCAAAATGTTTTATAACAGTGGAGTTTTTGCTAATAAGATGATTTAACACAGGGTTCCTACAAAGCCTCAGAATGGACCTAGTTACCAGAAAGACCAATTGATTAGTAAATTGGACTTTCAGCTGTACATACTGACCTCTGAGAAAGGACGGAGGATCTAAAAATTAAAGCTCTATTAAAACCGTTATTTTCCCCCAGCCAGAGTGGCCCAGTTGGTTGAACATCGTCCTGTGCATGGCTCAATTTCTGGTCAGGGCACATACTTGGTTTGTGGGTTTGATTACTGATCAAGGAGTAAACAGAAGGCAACCAATTTCTCTCTCCTTCTGTCTCTCTCTCCTATCCACCTTCCTCTCTTCTCTCTAGACATGTCCTTGGGATTTCCTAGACCCCAAGGTGGTGTTTTTCTTTGTTTTTTCTTTTTACTTATTTTCCCCCCTGCCCACAGTATTTCTTAATGGTTTATTTACAAAAGAAACTATTCTTAGATCAAATATCCATGTTTCATAGTTCAAGAACATGCGTAAGTGACAAACTTCCATGGAATTCAACCCAAAGAAATTATTTGCATTCCAAGATCACTTTGCACTCTGAAAGATATCAGTCTTCCTCATCCACTCAAAATCTCTCATAGAATCATTTCTGTAGAAATCTGTGTATGCCAGCTTTCTTGATTTTTGCCTCAGAAAACTGACAGAAAGCTGTAACCCCCAGTGATACAATGATGGCTCCAACAATATGATATGGCCGACATTTGGCTAGAAGGCCATGTATTTAGTTTTTGTCAAAGCACTGGAAGATATGGTAGTTATATCCTCCTAGGGAGGCAAAGGAAGGATCGGAAGTGGACTGACTCCTCCAATAAAGACTAAGATGTTTAATGGCTTAGGCTTTTAGGGGAGGAACAAAGTTTCCCCTACCCTCAAGGATCTTCTGGCTGATTTAATAATCAAATACCCTGTATAAAAAATTCTTAACCAGCCCTAGCCAGTTTTGCTCAGTGGATAGAGCGTCAGCCTGTGGACTGAAGGGTCCTAGGTTCGATTCCGGTGGAGGGTACATGCTTGGGTTGTGGGCTTGATCTCCAGTAGGGGGTGTGCAGAAGGCAGCCGATCAATGATTCTTTCTCATCATTAATATTTCTATATCTCTCTCTCCCTCTCCCTTCCCCTCTGAAATAAATAAAAATATGGCCTTAACCAGTTTGGCTCAGTGGATGGAGCATCGGCCTGCGGACTCAAGGGTCCCAGGTTCAATTCCTGTCAAGGGCATGTACCTTGGTTGCAGGCACATGCCCAGTAAGGGGTGTGCAGGAGGCAGCTGATCGATGTTTCTCTCTCATCGATGTTTCTAACTCTCTCTCCCTCTCCCTTCCTCTCTGTAAAAAATCAATAAAATATATTTTAAAAAATAAATAAATAAAAATATGTTTTAAAAAACAAACAAACATGATGTAATTAAAATAAACAGGGGTCAGAGCTCAGGAGAGACAAAAGGGGTATGCTTTCCCCTAAACTTCTACAAAGAAAAAGGGTTCTCATATGTGTAGGGGTGGTTTGAGTTTCCTCATTCACTGTCACAGCTGTGATGCCGCCTCTGACTAGAATCTGCCTTCGCCTTAATGGCTCTCACCCCCTCACCTGGAGAGACTAGACAGTGGAGTCCACGCTGTACTGTCCACGATTCTTCCCCTCGTTCCAACTTGGAGAGCATGTCTGGTTTACTGACTTGATACTCTGCTCATGCAAATCAAAAGAAGACTTAGACATACTAAATTGAGTTAGGGGTCTGTCAAGGGAGAATGTTACATTTCAGGGAATGACCAGGTTTCACATCTGTGACACGAAGTCTTTTCTCTCAGGAGAGGAGAGATTATACCCTCTTGTCTAGCACAAGAAAAGGATCCGAGATTCTATCATTTCAGAGAATTGTAGTCATTCTAAAGAGTTAAGCAGCTGAGGGGGAAAAACCCACTATCAGGGCGCCTTTTGAGTGACACATGGGAGCTGTCCTCACCCACTGACACCAGGTGGCTGTAGTTCTCCATCATCACCTCCCTGTACAGGTCCTTCTGCTCGGGGTCCAGGAGCTGCCACTCCTCCCAGGTGAAGTCCACGGCGACATCGTGAAATGTCAGGGGTTCCCGTAACAACTCCATGTTGTGTAATGGCGCGATGTCCTTTAGATGATATGTGTCAATGTAACACACATTCAAACCTGTAGAGAATTTTTGTGAGTTTATTAGAGCCAAACTGATGACTACTGCCGGAAAGCAAACTCTAAACGGATTGAGAAAATGGCAGTTCTGCACCTTATTTTATACATTATAATCAAAAGGAAAGATATAAGCGGGTTACATGACATTCACTGGTGATAGATTAGGGAGGTGGGAAAAAGCAGGAGGGGTGTACCTCTAGGATTAGATAAAAATTGAAATGACAGCCCTAACCGGTTTGGCTCAGTGGATAGAGCGTCGGCCTGCGAACTGAAGGGTCCCAGGTTCGATTCCGGTCAAGGGCATGAACCTTGGTTGCGGGCACATCCCCAGTAGGAGGTGTGCAGAAGGCAGCTGATCGATGTTTCTCTCTCAT
This sequence comes from Plecotus auritus, assembly GCF_963455305.1. Classification (NCBI taxonomy): domain Eukaryota; kingdom Metazoa; phylum Chordata; class Mammalia; order Chiroptera; family Vespertilionidae; genus Plecotus; species Plecotus auritus. Next base: position 7,257,199 of record NC_137785.1, read on the forward strand.
TGATGTTTCTGTATCCCTCTCCCTTCCTCTCTGTAAAAAATCAATAAAATATATATTTAAAAAAAAAAGTGAAATGACAAACCCATACTTATTTACATACGTGGGTACAGAATAATTAACAGTCAACAATTAAGTCAATCAACAATGGGGATGTGTGGTCTCTGCTCTGGTGCGATACCTGTGCTTTGAGGGACATAGAAAAATGGTATTACTTTGTATGCTATTGTAGATACAAAATGATAAAAATAGGCTCATTTAAGGGAAAGACTGACTTTTGTCAGGGAAGATTCTAACATAGGACATGACTACCGCCATGAACTGCTTTTAGTTAAAGAGTTTTAATTTCAGACCTTCCTTGTGGTTACTTTATGTCTCTGATTTTATAAGGCCTCCAAGCAGACCTCCCCTGAACTTGATAGGTTTAGTATGTGGCCCTTTTTCATCCATATGTGGAGAAAATATTAGTCTTTCTGCTCATTTTCACTTTATAGGCTGCATCTATAGAGCTAATGGGGTTTTATTTCCATATACACTTCAATAATTACATGCCAAGTAAAAACAAACTGGGACAGAATTAGGTTTTCTGTTGTTCATATGGAAAATAATACAATAATTAATAGATAATAATATAAGAATAAACTGTGTTTGGCATACTCAGAACTGTTCACCTACTTTTGCCCCACTGTTTTATAATTGTACATTCAGTCACCCGTGCATTCATCCAATTAGAAATACCTATAATGTTAAGAAGTTCAATGTTCTTGTTCACCTCACATACACATAAACCATCCAGATGAATGGAGGTGGGGTTTTTTTGTTTGGTTTTTTAACCCTCAACCAAGGATATTTTCCCCTTGACTTTGAGAGAGGGGAATATCAATGTGAGAGAAACATATCGACTGGTTGCTTCCTGCATGAGCCCCAACTAGGGCCCCGGTCTGGGAGGAGCGTGCAACCAATGTACATGCCCTGACCTGGAATGGAATCTGGGGCCCGTTGGTCCACAGGCTGATGCTCTATCCACTGTGCCAAACCGGTTAGGGTGTGGAAGTGGGTTGTTTTTTTTTATAAGCCTCAATAAATCCATTAATGAAGAAAAGCAAAAATAAAAAAAATTTCAAGTCACTTGGAGTATTTTCTTCTGTCCTCTGAAAAGAGCTAGCCATGGGAGGCCCTGTCTTGGTGTGTTTTGACTCTTTTCTCAATTTCTGTTCAGAAATTTTCAAAAAAATAAAAGTAAAAATTAAGAAATCTGTCTTCAGTCAGGTGTGACCTGGAAATGCTGATACCCAACCTGGCAACTTCCTCATGTTTCAAATGTTCTATTGTGACTAATCCTATATAAAAGCCCAGCAACTGAATGGCAGAATGACCAGAATGACTGGTCGACAAGTCGCTATGACACGCACTGACCATCAGGGGGCAGATGCTCAATGCAGGAGCTGCCCCCTGGTGGTCAGTGCACTACCACAGTGGGAGCGTTGTTTGGCTGACAGGGATGATAGGCGCTCCCACAGTGGGCCGGTCCCTGCATGTCACGTCCCCTGCCAGTGCATGAATCCCATGCACCCGGCCTCTGATATTGATATAAGAAAGGTCCAAACGTGCAGATAATTTTAATGATTTCAACTGAGCCAAAGTGAGGACAATTACTGGGAAGCAGAAGAATAATGAATTGAGAAAATGCTCTGGAGACTGGAAGTTTTGCACCTTATTTTACACATTCCATTCCAGACAAAGGAGAAGACATAAGGGAGTTACAGGAAATCCAGTGATGACAGCTTAGGGAGGTGGGAGAAAGCAAACGGGGGAAAGCAAATGGGGGAAATCTCTTTTTGGATAAAAAAGTAAAATGAATAGAATAGACACATAGTTGTTTTAAATAGGTATGTATAGGATAGTACACAAACAACACAATAAGAATAACAATGAGGGCCGAAACCGGTTTGGCTCAGTGGATAGAGCGTCGGCCTGCGGACTGAAGGGTCCCGGGTTCGATTCCGGTCAAGGGCATGTACCTTGGTTGCGGGCACATCCCCAGTGGGGGGTGTGCAGGAGGCAGCTGATCGATGTTTCTCTCTCATCGACGTTTCTAGCTCTCTATCCCTCTCCCTTCCTCTCTGTAAAATATCAATAAAATATATTAAAAAAAAAAAAAAAGAATAACAATGAGGGTTTCTGTGATCTGCTCTGGTGGGAGGTTGTGCCCTGAGGGATCTGGAAAAAAAGGAAATTAGCCTGATATTCCAAAGGTGTTATTCTAAATTTTTTAAATATATTTTATTGATATTTTACAGAGAGGAAGGGAGAGGGATAGAGAGCTAGAAACGTCGATGAGAGAGAAACATCAATCAGCTGCCTCCTGCACACCTCCTACTGGGGATGTGCCCGCAACCAAGGTACATGCCCTTGACCGGAATCGAACCTGGGACCTTTCAGTCCGCAGGCCGACGCTCTATCCACTGAGCCAAACTGGTTTCAGCAAAGGTGTTATTCTAGATGCAAAAAGACAATGGACAGGATCAGTCAAGGTAAAGAATGACCTCTGTCAAGGAAGATACTGGTGTAGGATATGACTACTAGCCATGGCTTGGCTTTTGGTTAGAAAGTTTTAATTTCATACCATCCTATGTGGTCACTTAGCCTCGTGGTTTGTAAGGCCCTTCATGCAGGCCTCCCCTGAGCTTTTCAAGTTTAGTATGTGGCCCCTTTTCCACCACACTGTGATGAGAATATTCAATGACTGGTACATTGTCTCTGAGACCTCATGCTACTGTGCTCCTGATCACAATGCCCACAGTATTGCTGGTATCCCTCTATTTGGTCTCCCGCAATTATTTATTTTTCAGGACAATAAAGCTTTAGGTTCTAGATGTGGTACACTTATTCCTTTATTCCAGGGAGCTTAAGTGGAATGATTGTAAAAAAAAAAAAAAAAAAAGATGAGGGAAATGACATTGTAAGGAAAAATAATTTTTCCTTCTAGGTTCGTTGGCTGGTCTAATAATTAAATTGATATGACAGACTAACAGTGGCAATAATTTAAAAAAAAGTTTAATAACATGTAAACCTTTAGTATATGCAGAAGTGACCCACAAACATTTTCTGAAAGAGAGAGATTAACATTTTCCAATTTGCAGACCAAAATGTCACAAAGACCCAGTTCTGCCTTTACAGGGAAAAAGGTGCCACAGAGAATATGTGGCAAACGGACATTGCTGGTTTGGTAGCTGGGTCTGTAGTTAGTGAACTACTGAATTACTTTTGTTAAAAAAACAAGATTGGGCCCTAACTGGTTTGCTCAGAGGATAGAGCGTCAGCCTGATGACTGAAGGGTCCCAGGTTCGATTCCTGACAAGGGCATGTACCTGGGTTGCCGGCACATCCCCAGTAGGAGGTGTGCAGGAGGCGGCTCATCGATGTTTTTGTCTCATTGATGTTTCTGTCTATCCCTCTCCCTTTCTCTCTGTAAAAAATCGATAAAATACATTCTTAAAAAAACACACAAAAAAACCAGGATTGGACCGGTCCCAGCAGCAGCCCTGGTCATAACCTTGAAGAAACACTAGGGGTGCTGCGCGTCCAGAAGTTCTGCGTCCTAAGCCTCTCGGGATCACAGAGGCGGATCACAAGGCTTTATTCATCCGAAACCGGGCCAGACACTCCCAGGTCGGGACCAGCGCCGGCATTACGTCCCCAACCTGAACCCGACCCCGTGATCATCCTAAATGCCTACTGATTGCTTACAAGTGGGTCCTGAAGGTAACCCCAGGCAGGACACGGAAGTTCTCTCCACAGACTATTAACGGTGCACCGACCCCCAGGGCACCCCAACCACAGACTCACGCCTCTCGGGTCAAATCCCGCGGCCATCCGGTTCCCCTCAGCTGCCTCCCGCTCCGACCCCGGTGATAATGCCCTTCTCCACACACCAAGTCCACACGTCACCCTGTGAGAAACAGAACTTCTACTGTGACGAACACCCTTCTAGGTACACACCCACACACTCACCTGAATTTCCCCCCAAATCCACCAGGGCAGCGCGAACGTTTTATTTCCGCAAACCGCTTCAACTTCTGCACTGGCCCCGCTCCGTCTCCGTGGTCTAGGAAGGAGGCATTTGAAGAAACGCAACTTCCGGTTTTCGGTGGCAATATGTCCGCGCTCGTAACGCGGCTTCGCCATGGGGGCCGCCATGTTGGGGTTCCTGACTGCCGTACAGAGGAAGAACCACACTTAGGGACTGGGAGCAAGGGATGGCGGGAAAATGGAAAGGTGCTGAAATTATATTGTTTTCTGGCACTTCGACTCTTGTGAAAAATGGGTAAATTTGCCCTGATCAGTTTGGCTCAGTGCCATGGTCGGCAAACTGCGGCTCGCGAGCCGCATGCGGCTCTTTGGCCCCCAGAGTGTGGCTCTTCCACAAAATACCATGGCCTGGGCGAGTCTATTTTGAAGAAGTGGTGTTAGAAGAAGTTTAAGTTTAAAAAATTGGGCTCTCAAAAGAAATTTCAATCGTTGTCCTGTTGATATTTGGCTCTGTTGACTAATGAGTTTGCCGACCACTGGCTCAGTGGATAGAGCGTCAGCCTTTGGACTCAGGGGTCCCGGGTTTGATTCTCCTCAAAGGCATGTACCTTGGTTGCAGGCCCATACCCAGTGGGGAGTGTGCAGGAGGTGGCTGGTGGATGTTTCTCTCTCATTCATGTTTCTGACTCTATTCCTCTCTGTAAAAAATCAATGAAATATATTTTTTAAAAAAGGGTAAATTTTCAGAGCTTCGTGATGCAAACACGGTGCGACCTGAGTTGCTTTCAGAGGGCCGCGCCAAAAAGTACCTTAGCCGCGGAGCATACAGAGTTGAGAAACACGTTTCCAAATGAACAATTTCAGATGTCACTTTCGCAGCTGAAGAGGCACTGCTAGAAAGGAACAATGGAAGATAATACATCTGGTAAACAGATACCCACGGATAGCTCTGGCCAAAATATAATTGGTCAGAGGGTTGTTTTGTGTGTGTGTGTGTGTGTGTGTGTGTGTGTGTGTGTGCGCGCGCGCGCGCTTGTGTTTTGTTTTTAAGAACAAAAACGTTTTCAGAAACTGGTACAGTGTGAGGCTGGCCATTACCAAATAGGAGAAAAGAACTGCTGGGATGAGTCTAACTTGTCATTGGGGGTAGGGACCCTGAAAAAAGCCACTAGCGTGAGGCCAGTAAAAGTCTGGAATCAATAGCAAGGACATAACCTGAATGCATCCCATTACAAGGTGATGGAGCTGTAATCCAGGACTTAGGGTTTCCAAGAATGTCAAGGTGCGGTGTGCAGTCCAGAGGGTTTGGCTCAGTTGATTGAGTGACTAGGCTGCAGGTTAGATTCCCAGTCAGGGCACATGTCTCTGGTAGCGCTTTCAGGTAGCGCAATCAATGTTTCTCTCTCATAGATGTTTCTCATTCTCTCTCCCTTTCCCTTCCTGTCTCTCTGAAATCAATAAAAATATATATTTTTAAAAAGAGGTGTGCATCACGCTGTTGTTAAAAAGGCATAATCCTGGACCCTGGTTCAGTACTGGGGTTTCTGGTTTAGGGGGTGTGGCATGTGACTAGGGAATTTGGATTCCTTTACTTTTCTGAAGCAGGAAGCTTGGTGTAGAAAATCATTAGAGAAGCCCTGTATTGGACTTACCTGGTGATCATTTTGTACGTTACATACATGTCTAATCACTAATTTGTATAATTAAAACCAATATAATGCTATAGTCAACTGTAAATGAAAAAATATTTTAATATATATTTACTTATTTCAGAGAGGGAGATAGAAACATCAATGATGACAGAGAACCATTGATTGGCTGCTTCCTGCACGCCCCCCACTGGGGACCAAGCACCCAACCCTGGCATATGCCCTGACTGGGAATCAAACCGTGACCTCCTGGTTCATACTTTGATGCTCAACCACTGAGCCAACGTTGGAACCTCAACCCAACCACCAGCCCAGGGTCCTGGGCATCCAAAGCTTCAGCCTCACGAGACTCTTAGGACCGCAGACACTGATCACACAGCCGATTATTCCCAAACCTGGACCAGATGCCCTCATGTGATGACCACCTATGTCCATCAGCATTGAGCCCCATATTGAACCCTGACCCAGAACCTGACACTGCAATCATCCTAAACAGCACCTCCATCCATTAAAAACAGGGTGGCCCGCAAAGACCATGATGGTAGGGACACGGTCATTGATCTCTACAGACCCTGAATCACCTGATGACCCCACATGTACCCCAACCACAGACAGGTGTATCACCACCTTCCTTGCAAATACCTTGGCGCTCCTTTCAGCTGACCCCCCATGATAATTCCATGGACCAGCTACACCACTTGCACCCTGTGATATCATGTACCCTGTGAGACAAACCTCATATGAGACAAACATTTTCTAGAATTTTCAAAAAGGAGAACACACTATTTAAGGTGGTAAAATACACATGAATTTTTACCATTAAAAATGCATTTTTTTATTAATTTCAGAGAGGAAGGGAGAGGGAAAAGAGATAGAAACATCAATGATGAGAGAGAATCATTGACTGGCCACCTCCTGCACGCCCCCCACCAGGGATTGAGCCCACAATCTGGGCATGTGCCCTGACTGGGAATTGAACTGTGACCTGCTGGCTCATATGTTGATGCTCAACCACTGAGCCACACCGACCAGGCAATAAAAATATTTTTTTTAGAAAAGAGTGTCATAATATAAGCCAAACATAATTAAATTTTGTTTTATGAATACCCCATTTTAAAAAAAGTTTAGCCTGCCATGAAATATATATATACTAGTATATATAGAAAAATATATATATAAAATTACATATATAAACATTTTATAATTTGGAAATGTTAAAAAATTAACATAAAATTAGATCATATCTGCTTTTCCTCATAGTTTCATTGAAATATAATTTACATAGATTAGAAATATTTTTGTTTATTTTAAATATATATTTTTAATGATATCAGAGAGGGAGAGATAGAAACATCAATGATGAGAATCATTGATCAATCATTGATCAGCTGCCTCCCGCACACCCGCCATTGGGGATGGAGCCCCAACATGGGCATGTGCCCTTGACCAGAATTGAACCTGGGATCATTTAGTCTGTAGTCCAATGCTCTATGCACTGAGCCAAACCGGTTAGGGCTAGACCTACTTTTAATAAATTTTTTACTTTGGGAAAATTTTATATTTACACAAAAGTCAAAAGGAACTACTACAAAGAGTTCACATATACCTTCATTCAACTTCCTGCTATCTGAACATCTTATATAACCATGGTATATTTATGAAACTGAGAATTAACATTGGTATAATAAGCAACCCAACTATAGATCCTACTCAGATTTGACAAGTTTTGCCGCTACCATTTTTTTCTTGTCCCAAAATTCAACCCCAAATAGTGATTTTAGACATCATGTTTCCTATATTTTCTCTGTTGTGTAACCATTTCTTGGTATTTTTCTTTTTTATTTCCTCAGTTTTTTGAAGAGTACTAATCAGGCATTTTGTATATTAACCAATCATTTAAGTTGGAATGAAAGAATTGCACAAGTTAATTACATAATGAAACAGGCATAGAACACTTTTATGTTGCGTATATTAAAATTTGATCCATAAAGAGAGTAACTGCCACTATTTAAAGTATAACTCAAAAGCTAGGCAGCTAGAAATATGGTGAAGGCATCCTGTCCCCAATTGCCTGTGAGGTGTACTATCTGCTTAGACTTGTGACAGAATGCTTTTTCATTCAAGCCTCGTTGCATTCACTACATTACCTAAGCTTTTGCTAAAGACCACTAAATTCAATGTGTTCAGTGATATTTCAGCAAGGATTTGCTGGCAAATGATGAGGCAACATAAATTACTATAAAGTATGCCATTTGCATTGCAAGACAAAATTATTTTTTAGTATGAACTGACATCTATTAAAGTTTTACTTCTGGACAGATGATTTCCCATAATTAAAAATACTTATTAATTCATAATCTCTGATGATGACATAGGATAGGGTTTACTTACCACAAAAGGATTTCCCAATTTGTTACATTCATGGGATTTGTCTCAATGAACACTCTTTAGATATATAATGTCCTAAAATATTTTCACCAAGGCTGATTGTATCTGAGTTATTTTGTAATTTTTTATCGAGAGATAATATGACATACTTGATCAGTAAACACAGTATCAGACTCTTTGCATTAAGTCATTTTCATTGCATACTATCTTTTTTTAAAATATATTTTACTGATTTTTTATAGAGAGGAAGAGAGAGGAATAGAGAGTTAGAAACATTGATGAATGAGAAACATCAATCAGCTGCCTCCTGCAGACCAACTGGGGATGTGCCCGCAACCAAGATACATGCCCTTGACCGGAATCGAACCCGGGACCCTTCAGTCCGCAGGCCAATGCTCTATCCACTGAGCCAAACCAGCTAGGGCGCATACTATCTTCTTGAGGTCCCAGAACACAAAAAGGGATTTCCCCAAAGCAACTATCTGTAAATTCTCATGTTTAACAAGGATTGACAAGTGGGCAAAAGCTTTCCCATCATTGCTGCACCCATTCTACTTCTCTCCTCATTGAGTCCTGAATTTGTCATGAAGGCTTCCCTAAATTCATTACATTCATAGGGTTTCTCTTCATAGTGAAGCCTTATCCACATACACTACAAAGGGTTTCTCTCCTGTATGTTTTCGCTGATGTCTGATTAGATTAAACTTCTTTGTAAAGCCCTTCCCACATTCACTACATATATAAGGTTACTCTCCTGTATGAATCCGTTGATGTGCAATCAGCTTGCTTTTTGCTGGGAAGCCTTTTCCACATACACTGCACAAATAGGGTTTCTCTCCTGTGTGAATTCCCTGATGTACAATAAGACGACTCTTCACAGCAAAGCCTTTCCCACATTCACTGCACATATACGGTTTCTCTGAAGTGTGACTTAGCTGATGTACAGTGAGATTACTCTTCATGGTAAAGCCTTTTCCACATTCACTACAAGCAAAGGGTTTCTCTCTTGTATGTGTTCGAAGATGTCTGGTGAGATAACTGTGCGCTTTGAAACCTTTTCCACATTCACTGCATACATAAGGTCTTTCTCCCGTATGAGTTCGTTGATGTAAAATGAGCTGCATCTTTCCTGGGAAGCCTTTTCCACATTCACTGCATACATAGGGTTTCTCTCCTGTGTGAGTTCGCTGATGTACAATCAGATAACTCTTCCCAGTGAAGCCTTTCCCACACTGATTGCAAACAAACGGTTTCTCTAAAGTATGAGTTCGCTGATGTACAGTGAGATTACTCTTTATGGTGAAGCCTTTTCCACATACAGTACATACATGTTGCTTCTCCCCTGTATGTGTTCGCCGATGTTTGATCAGAACACTCTGCCTGGTGAAGGCCTTTCCACACTCATTACATATGTAGGGTTTCTCTCCTGTATGAGTTCGCTGATGTGTGGTAAGACTATTCATCAAGGTAAAGCCTTTCCCACATTCATTGCATATAAATGGTTTCTCTCCAGTATGAGTTCGACGATGTGCAATAAGACGACACTTCTCAATGAAGCCTCTTCCACATTCATTGCAAATAAACGGTTTCTCTAAAGTATGAGTTCGCTTATGTACAGTGAGAGTACTCTTTTTGGTGAAGCCTTTTCCACATACACTACATACATATTGCTTCTCCCCTGTATGTGTTCGCTGATGTTTGATGAGAAGACTCTTCCTGGTGAAGCCCTTTCCACACTCATTACATATGTAGGGTTTCTCTCCTGTATGAGTTTGCTGATGTGTGGTAAGACTACTCATCAAGGTAAAGCCTTTCCCACATTCACTGCATATAAATGGTTTCTCTCCAGTATGAGTTCGACGATGTGCAATAAGACGACACTTCTCAATGAAGCCTTTTCCACATTCATTGCAAATAAACGGTTTCTCTAAAGTATGAGTTCGCTGATGTACAGTGAGATTACTCTTTATGGTGAAGCCTTTTCCACATACACTACATACATATTGCTTCTCCCCTGTATGTATTCGCTGATGTTTGATGAGAACACTCTTCCTGGTGAAGCCCTTTCCACACTCATTACATATGTAGGGTTTCTCTCCTGTATGAGTTCGCTGATGTGTGGTAAGACTAGTCATCAAGGTAAAGCCTTTCCCACATTCATTGCATATAAATGGTTTCTCTCCAGTATGAGTTCGACGATGTGCAATAAGACGACACTTCACAATGAAGCCTTTCCCACATTCATTGCATATATAAGGTTTCTCTCCTGTATGAGTTTTCTGATGTTTAGTGAGATAAGACTTTGTAGAAAAGGACTTCCCACATAGACTGCATCCATGGGGTTTCTCCCCTGTATGAGTTTGCAGATGATAAATGAGCTGCCACTTTTTTATGAACACTTTTCCACATTCATTACAGGTATATGGTTTCTCTCCCAGGTGAGTTTTCTGATGTATACTGAACTGTGATTTCTTAAGGAAGGTTTTGTCACATTCAGTGCATTCGTATTTCAATCTTGTATGAATTTTCTGATGTTTAGTGAGCTTGGATTTTCTGGCGAAGGCTTTTCCACACAGACTGCATCCGTAAGGTTTCTCCCTAGTATGAACTCTCTGGTGGTGATCAGTGAGCTGAGACTTCTTCATGAAGGTGTTCCCACATTCAGTGCACATATGGGCTTTCTCTATGTTGTGACTTCTCTGTTGCTTATTAACCGGTGAATCATTACTGATGTTTTTCGTACTGACAGGAAATTGCATTTCAGTTTGTTCATTGTTAGCATGTAGAATGCATGTCCCATCACCATTCAACTCAACAGAGTTAGTTAAGTGACAGCTTCTGTTTTTGTTTTCAAAATGTAAATTCGATTTTAAAGGTTTTTCATGAATGTCAAACATACTATGATTTTGCTTTAATAGGAAATGACAATCATTCTGATGAACAATATTTGCAGACATATTATATTCACAGCATAATCCCAGATTCTTCTGAAGGCTTCGACTTTGCAAGTGACGATTCAGAGGCTCAGCAACTTTCTTGAATTCTAGGAAAGAAGAGAACAGTAAATCATTCTGTAATCTCTCATAATCTGTGTTTGAAATAAAACTGTTCTTGCCTGGCCGGTGTGAATCAGTGGTTGAGTGTTGACCTATGAACCAGGAGGTCATGGTTTGTTTCCGGTCAGGGCACATGCCCTGGTTGCAGGCTGGATCCCCAGGGTGGGTACCCAGCAGGCAGCCGATCGATGATTCTCTCTCATCATTGATGTTTTTATCTATCTATTCCTCTCCCTTCCTTTTGGAAATCATTAAAAATATTGATTTTTTAAAGAAGAAATATAACTGTTCTTACAAAATGCCTTCTTGTGCAGTAAGTATCTATTTATTTTAAAAATATACTTACTGATTTTTAAAAAATATTTTTATTGATTTCAGAGAGGAAGGGAAGGGGATAGAGAGATAGAAACATCATGAGAGAGAATCATTGATTGGCTGCCTCCTGTCCACCCCCTACTGGGGGTGGGGCGGATCAAGCCTGCAACCCAGGCGTGTGTCCTTGGCTGGAATCGAACCTGGGACCCTTTAGTCCACAGGCCGATGCTCTATCCACTGAGCAAACCAGCTAGGGCTACTTATTGATTTCTTAAAACATTTTGTTTTAAATTCTCCCCTGAGGATATATATTTTTATTGATTTTAGAGAGAGAGGAAGGAGAGGAAGAGAAAGAACGAAACATTGATGAGAAACATCTATAAGTTGCTTCTCATACATGCCCTGACCAGGGATCAAACCTGCAACCAAGGCATGTGCCCTGACCAGGAATCAAACACACAACATTTTGGTGTAAGGACGACAGTCCAACCAAGTGAGCCACCTGGCAAGGACTACTGATTTTTTTTTTTTTTCTTTTAGAGAGAAAGGGAGAGTGAGAGCGAGAGCAAGAGTGAAAGTGAGAGAGAGAGAAAGAGAGGGAGGCATCGATCAGTTTCCTCCTGTAAACACCCTGATCAGGGACTAAACCTGCAAACTATGTATGTATCCTGACTGAGAATAGAACCAGTGCCCCTTGGGTGTAGGGGACGACACTCCAACCAACTGAGCCAGAGCGCCTATTGCTGAATTAACTATTTAGTGTCAATTCTATGTTGTATACAATAAGAAATATATTTTGTCTTTGTCCACAGTTCTTTACACAAGAGTCAATTTTCAGCTCCTGGGTGGCAGTGTTTCTGGATTGACTTCCGGGTCTATATATGGCCTCTCTAGGCAGTGTTAGAACCTTCTTTCCCTGTGGCACTCACTACCGGTTTGTGGGAGTGGGCAGCCTCAGAGGTGGCTCTCCGATGGTCACTCCCCGCTCCGATCCCCAGGTTCCAGAAAAACAACTTTCCCCTGCAGTCTCGCAGGGTGTCCCCAACTGGGTGATCCTATGTATTGGGCTTAGTAATCAGAAGCAAGGATTTGAAGAGGAAAAAGCCCAAGTGTGCGAACAATGGGTCTGCACGCAAGTCTAAGCAGCCGGCACACCTTTGAAATTCTTAGGCTGTCCCTGCACGTCAGATCAAAATGAGTTGCTTTTTAGAGATCCCTTCTGTTAGCAGCTCTGAGGACCCCCTTCCACATTCACGAATCACACCAGCCTCAACAACCACGGATTTTTCTAGGCACAGACTTCCCTGGTCCTCCAGCGCCCGCAAAACGCACATTCCTCTCTCCCACCGGGACCAGAGACCTTATCCCAGGCGAAACCTGACCTTTCCGTGGTGGAGTGTAGAGCTCCTCTGAATCTGCGTGTTTGCGCCAATTGGGGAGCAGTGTTCTGGGGCTCGCAGCTGTTCTGTGGGTGCCACAGTTGTGGATTCTCAGGCTTCTAATAAGCTCCACTTTCCCTTTCAAGATGGCGCAGACTCCACGTGCAAGCCCGTAGCTCCGGGAGGGGACCCAGCCACAGTCAGGGCTGCCCGGTCGGGGGAACCCCATCTAGCAGTCCCCCACCTTCTCCTGGAGTTGAGCTGTCCCTTAACTTGCCAACAAACACAAGTCGTGTGACCCTCAGCTGTTCTTTCTTTCTGCTCCGGGACAAGGCTCAGAACACATCTGTCTATTCCGCCGCCATTTTTTTTCTCTGTCCACATTTCTTGACACTGAGCTTGTCAAACCCTTGTAATTTTTTTTTAAATTTATCCTAACTTCATACCAAACACTAACATCAAGTCTTATTTAATTCTACAAAACATTTTACTGGATCTGAAACTCAAACCAAACCCTGGACCAAAATATAATCATTGTACAAACACTACTCAAAAGAAACGAAAATATTTCTCCAAGTCATAACCACGACTGAAAGCAAAACATAAAGCAAAATATAACATTAATTCTAATGTTCCCACAAATAATAACCCTAAACAAATAAACAAATTCTAACACATCAGGTGATTCTACGTCTGGCACGAGGCTTAAAACTAACTCTAACACTATCTCTAGCTTTAACATCAAATTATAAAATATTTCAACTCTAGAACTAACTCGAATTTAACTTCAACCAAATCTATTTTCTACATTTAAGCTGACCTTAAATCTAAACCTTAAACTCAAATATAACAGTAAATTTTTCATATTTTAAGAAGATACAGCAAGTAACTTTGAACATAATAGATCTTATTATGCCCTGGCTGGTTTGGCTCCAGGGGCATATGCCTGGGTTGCGGGCTCCATCCCCAGTAGGGGGTGTGCAGAAGGCAGCCAATCAATGATTCTCTCTCATTGTTGATGTTTCTCCCTCCCTCTCCCTTCCTCTCTGAAATCAATAATAAAAGCCTAATATGGTGTCAGGTCATCAGGTGGGCCATTCAACCAATCAAAGTGTAAAATGTTAATGATATGCTAAGGCTGCTCAACTGCTCCCTATGACATGCACTGACCACCAGGGGCAGAGAGTTGACCAGTAGAAAAATCGCTATGACATGCAATGACCACCAGGGTGCAGACGCTCTGACCGGTAGGTTAGATTGCTGCTGGGGACTGAGCAAGATGGGCCAGACGGTGGTCCCTTCCGGCTGGCCAACCTCCTGCATCCCTCCCCAACCCGACTGTGCACCGGTGGGGTCCCTCAGCCTGGCATGCGCCTCTCGCAATCCAGGAACCCTCAGAGGATGTCGGAGAGCTGGTTTCGGCCCAATCCCGCAAGCCAGGCTGTGGGTCCCCACTGGTGCATGAATTCATGCACCGGGTCTCTAGTATATATATAAAAATAGATTTTATTATGCCATAAGTCATAAATATTCATTACAGAATTAGTAGAGATTTCATTCAGGGATTGTATGAATTGGCCAAGGCAGAATAAATTTTAAGAGTGTTCAGGAGGATCCAAGATGGCGGCGTAGGTAAACACCTAAACTGCTGCCTCGCACAACAATTTCAAAATTACAACTGAAAGACAAAACGTCTATCACCCAGAACCACAGGAAAGCTGGCTGAGTGGAAGTTCTACAACTAGAAGGAAAGAGCAAAGAGCATTGAGAGATGCACAAGTGCTGAAAAGCTGAGGTACGGAGGCGCGCGAATCGGACTGGCGACGTGCGACTAGGAGTGCTGCTTTTTTCAACCCGAAGGGAGACAAGCTCCCGATTACTCCAAACTCCGGTTTCTGGGGAGACACGGGGGACCCAAACTCCTACAGGGAGAAGCTGGACTGTCTGCCGTGGGGTCGGAAAGTGAGGGTGGCTTGCTTGCAGGGCTGCGCGCAGGAATAATTGTTTACTGTGCGGGACACGGGGACGCGGTCAGAGACGCAGAGCCAGCTTACTGGCAGGCATCGCTGTCTGCCACGCCCTAGCCTAGTCACGTCCTGAGACCCCGCCCTGCACAACCTACAAACCCACCCAAGCTCCAAGCAGCGGCTTTAGCATATGAATGACCTGCCCTATCGTAGCTTAACCTAGCAAACTTGCAGCAAGAGTCAAACAGCTCCAAAACCTCCAAACCCCAAGCAAAGAGGAGAAAACTGTAGTTCTCGCTGTAGCGCCTGCGGGGTGGCCTCAGACAGTACCTGACTTGCACCCCATTGGAGATCCAGAAGCCAGTGTACCTAGTGGTCAGTGTGAGACACCAGATTTCAACTCCCCACATCCATAAGTGACACAATCAAGAGGCAGACTCAGTGAGCACCAAAGCCCCACTGAAACAAGTCCTGCACCATAAGCGTGTCTCCAGCACAGCAGTTCTTCCATTATAGACACAGCGGGTCCTCACAGCCAATTGGCCTGGAGGTCAATTCCTCCCAGTGTACCGACAGCAATCAAGGCTTATCTACACCAAGACTTTGCACTCAGGCCACAAAGGGATGTACCAAAGGCGTCCACCTTAGGTGATTGGGGAGGCTGAGCTACTGGCTCCTATAGGTCACCTACCACACAAAGCCACTCCATCAACACAAGGAAGCAACAAAATGCGGAGACAAAGAAACATGTCAAGAATGAAAGAAATGGAGAAAAGCAAACTACTGGACGACATAGAGTTCAGAACCACATTTATAAGGCTACTCAAGAATCTTCTAAAAACCGCTAAGGAACTTAGTGAGACCTTTAAGGATCTTAATGAGAATGCCCAAAAAATGGAAAAGGACCAGTCAGAAATTAAGCATACCCTGTCTGAAATAAAGAATATACAGAAACTCAACTGTAGATCAATGTACCCCAAGAATCAAACCAAAGATCTGAAATATGAGGAAACAAAAAACACCCAACCAGAAAAACAAAAAGAAAAAAGAACCCAAAAATATGAAGATAGTGTAAGGAGCCTCTGTGACAACTTTAAGCGTACCAACATCCGAAATTTTGGGGTGCCAGAAGAAGAGAGAGAGCAAAATATTGAAAACCTATTAGAAGAAATAATGACAGAAAACTTTCCCTACCTGGTGAAAGAAATAGACTGACAAGTTCAGGAAGCGCACAGAACCCCATACAAGAGGAATCCAAAGAGGACCACACCAAGACACATCATAATTAAAATGCCAAGGGCAAAAGACAAAGAGAGAATCTTGAAAGCAGCAAGAGAAAAACGGTTAGATACCTACAAGGGAGCACCCATACAACTGTCAGGTGATTTCTTGGCAGAAACTATGCAGGCCAGAATGGAGTGGCAAGAAATATTCAAAATGATGAACAGCAAGAACCTACAACCAAGATTACTCTACCCAGCAAAGCTATCATTCAGAGTTGAAGGTCAGATAAAGAGCTTCACAGACAAGAAAAAGGTAAAGGAGTTCATCACCACCAAACCAGGATTACATAAAATGCTGAAGGGTATTCTTTAAGAAGAGGAAGAGGAAGAAAAAGGTAAAGATAAAAATTATGAACAACAAAATGACATCAAATACATATCTACCAACAAGTGAATCTAAAAATCAAGTGAATAAAGAATCTGAAGAACAGAATGGACTGGTGAATATAATAGAATCAGGGACATAGAAAGGGAGTGGACTGACAATTCTCAGGGGGAAGGGAGTGTGAGGGGTGCGGGAAGAGATGGGACAAAAATCTTACACCTATGGATGAAGACAGTGGTGGGGGTAAGGGCATGAGGTGGGGTGGGGAATCAGGTGGAGGGCAGCTATGGGGGTAAAAAAAGAGGAACACCTGTAATAATCTGAACAATAAAGATTAAAAAAAAAAGAGTGTTCAAACTCTACACTAAACTTACCATACTTTAAGAAGATACTAAGTTTCATTACATCTCATTATATTCATTAAATAATCAGAAGTTTTTTTTAATTGTTGAATCTATTATAGCTGTTCCTCATTTTCCCCCACTCTGCCTCTCTCCACTTTGTCCCTGCCCCCTTCCAGGCCTTCACCACATTACTTTCTGGGTCCATGGACAATGTACATACGCATATGTGTTCTTTGATTAATCTCTTCCCAACTCACCCATCCCTCCCCTCTTGAGATCTGTCAGTCTGTTTCATGTAATTGTCAAGTGTTATGAATATCTTTCGTTATACATCAAAAAAGACACCTATGCCCTAGCTGGTTTGGCTCAGTGGATAGAGCGTCAGCCTGTAGACTGAAAGGTCCCGGGTTCATTTCCAGTCAAGGGTACATGCCTGGGTTGCGGGCTCGATCCCCAGAAGGGGACGTGCAGGAAGCTGTTGATCAATGATTATCTCTAATCATTGATGTTTCTATCTCTCTCTCTCTTTCCCTTCCTCTGAAATATATATATAAGTATATATATATATAATTTTTAAAAGACCCTTATGATAACAGCTGAGTTTATGCTAATTAAATGGCTTAGGACTGATTCCTACATATATTCAGGATGGAGTTAGTGACCAGACACACCAATTAATTAGAAGACTGGGATTTCAGCACCGGGACCCAGTGACCTCTGGAAAATGGAGGAACTAAAAACTAAAGCTCTATAAAAACTCTTAATATATATACATATATATTGATTTTTAGAGATGAGGGAGAGAGAGCGAGAGAGAGAGACAGAGAGAGAGAGAGACATGGTATTCAGAAAGAATCATCTATTGCTTCCCTACCAGGGACCAGCCTTCAACTTAGGTAGTGCCCTGAGAGGAATCAAAACAGTAACCTTTCGCCTGGTCGGAGTGGCTCAGTGGTTGAGCGTCGACCTATGAACCTGGAGGTCACGGGTCCTATTCCCAGTCAGGGCATATGCCTGGATTGCGGGCTCGATCCCCAGTGTGGGGCATGCAGGAGGCAGCCGATCAATGATTCTCTCTCATCATTGATGTTTCTATCTCTCTCTCCCTCTCCCTTCCTATCTGAAATAAATAAACTCAATAAAAATATAAAAAAAAAACACAACAGTAACCTTTTGGTATACAGGACGGTTCTCCAACTGAGCCACATTGGCCAAGACTCTATGAAAACTCAACTAGACGCCGAAACCGGTTTGGCTCAGTGGTAGAGCGTCGGCCTGCGGACTGAAAGGTCCCAGGTTCGATTCCGGTCAAGGGCATGTACCTTGGTTGCGGGCATGTCCCCAGTAGGGGGTGTGCAGGAGGCAGCTGATCGATGTTTCTAAGTCTCTATCCCACTCCCTTCCTCTCTTGTAAAAAATCAATAAAATATATTTAAAAAAAAAGAAAACTCAACTAGATCGGATCAGCTTCTGGGTTCGGGAACACATTGATCAGCCCACGGGGTGGTTTACTCCAGTTCCATGGGGACAGAGCTCCTTATTCAGGAATTCTTTAGACCTTGTCCTCTGTACCTACTCATCTGTATCCTTCATAATAAAACAATAAACCCAAGCATTTCTCTGAGTATGGAGAGTTGCTCCCACAAATTAATTGAACCTAAAAAGCTCAGGATAACCTCCAATTTATAGCCAGTTGGTCAGAAGTATAAGTGACAATTTGGACGTGTGATGGACATCAGAATTGGGTGCAGTCTTATGGGATGACCTCTTGACTTCTGTGTTTGCTCATTTTATTTTATTTTATTTTATTTTTATTTTATTTATTTATTTTTTTTTTTAAATATATTTTATTGATTTTTTACAGAGAGGAAGGGAGAAGGATAGAGAGTCAGAAACATCGATGAGAGAGAAACATCGATCAGCTGCCTTCTGCACACTCCCCACTGGGTATGTGCCTGCAACCAAGGTACATGCCCTTGGCCGGAATCGAACCTGGGACCCTTGAGTCCGCAGGCCGACGCTCTATCCACTGAGCCAAACCGGTTAGGGCTCATTTTATTTTTTTTAAACAATTCTTTATCGTTAAAAGTATTACCTATGTCCCTCTTTCTCCCCCATTGACAAACTCCAGCCCCCCCCATCCCAAGCCTTCAGCACCCCTGAACTCTTAACTCGAAGGGTCTAACGCAGCCGTGGGCAAACTATGGGATCCGGCCCGTGGAGCCAAAAGAGCGGAGGGTTCTCTTGCTCTCCCCTCCGCTCCTTTACTTTGAATTTATATTAGTTCACACAAACAATCCATCCATGCTTTTGTTCCGGCCCTCCGGTCCAGTTTAAGAACCCATTGTGGCCCTCGAGTCAAAAAGTTTGCCCATCCCTGGTCTAACTCTACTTCTAGATAGATAGTGTCAGAATTGAGTAAATATGTAGGGCCTCTAGGTTTAATAATTCTAGATACAGAAACCTGAAACAAAGTAATAAAGGTAATCACAGCCTGTGAAACATGGTGAAAAGAGGAATGGAGATGTAAGAGGTGGATTAAGTCGGATACACAGGATGGGGCAGAAGCAGGTTCAGAGGCGTTTATATGGGGAATCTGGCAGTCATTGATTAATGATAATACAAGTATAAACCTGTGTTTCATGCACTCACAATGGCAAACATGCTTTTGCTCAACCTGCATTTAAAGAGAAGACAAGGCCCTGACCGGTTTGGCTCAGTGGATAGAGTGTCGGCCTGCAGACTCAAGGGTCCTGGGTTTGATTCTGCTCAGGGCATGTACCTTGGTTGCGGGCACATCACCAGTGGGGAGTGTGCAGGAGGCAGCTGATTGATGTTTCTCTCTCATCGATGTTTCTATTTCTCTCTCCCTCTCCCTTCCTCTCTGTAAAAAAGCAATAAAATATATTTTAAAAAAAAATAAAGAGAAGACAAGGTTCACTGATGGGCTAAATGGGAGAAGCAAGAAGAGGTTAATGAAAGTGAGGACTTAAACATTACTCCAGGAATTATGTGGAGTGAGCCACCAAGAAAGTAAAATGCCTTTCAATGAAATAAGGGATATTACTGAAGTTCAGAATGAGGAGAAAATCTAGACTGCATTGTGAAACAAAGTTTAATATTATTACCACATATCCAAGTACAAATATGAAGAAGTTATTTGACTGTATAAATGTTATAAAAGGTCTATTCTGAAAATATGTGTCAGTCCATGAACATTTACAAATTCTTCAAAGAAAGAGACTAAACTAGACTGTGTTTTGAAACCTGTAAAATAAAACACGAAGGCATATCTAAAGTTTTGGAACTCAATAACCCCACAAAAAAGAAGCAAACACTGAGTATTGTGATCAGGTGCATACCTGCTGACAGGTGTACAGAACAAATACACAGAGAGTAAGAATGTAGATGCTCAGCATCTGATTTCCAGGAAATTATAACAGACTACTGAGGGTTATCATGTGCCTAACACTTGCTATTCTTCTTCTTCTATGTTTTATTTGTTTCAGAGAGGGAGAGAGAGAGAGAAACATCAATGAGACAGACTCACTGGTCGAATGCCTGGTGCATGCCCACCACTGGAGATTGGGTCTGCAACCCAGGCATGTGTTCTGATCGGGAATTGAACTATGACCTCCTGGTTCATGGGTCAACACTCAACCACTGAGCAACACCAGCAGGGCTTAGGTCAGGCAATTTAGCACTTTTTTCAAGTCACTCATGGATTCTTCCCTATCTACCTTTTATCTTTCAAAATTTCAATCTGTATTTTTCTACTGTCACAAATAGTGATGGTGAGTGTAACATGGTTATATTTCCCTCCCTTATACAATCTGTCTTCTATATTACAGGCAAAGTGGTCCATTTTCAAACCTAGTTACATAATGTCACTTTTCTACTGGTTTTCAACTTTAATGGAATGAAAGCAAGGTCTTCATTGGCCTCAAGAGGTGATGTGTGACCAATAGCTCACTGCCACCACACTGTCCTTATCTACAGTCATTTTCCCGCCTGCCCATTTCACTCTATCCAGAAAGGCTTCCTAGGAGTTCCTCAAACACATTCCAAATTCAGCTCTGGAACTTCCCATAGGCTTACATTTGGAGAGCTCCAGGGAGCTGACTCATATCCCTCATCTAGGTGCTCAAAGGAACCCTATCAAAGAGCCCTTCCCACTCCTCAAAGCAATTCTGGGAGGAACGCCCACTGTTCCATTGGCTGCTTCAATTTCCTTACAGCATTTTTTGCCCTAAGATATAAATTTATTATTGATTATCTAGAGTACTTCTACTGAGAATGAAAGGACTGTGCAAACTAGAGTACAGCTGTTAACTTAAAAAATACTAGACTATTGCCCTAGCTGGTTTGGCTCAGTGGATAGAGCATTGGCCTCTGGACTGAAGGGTCCCAGGTTCCATTCCAGTCAAGGGCACGTGCCGGGGTTGCGGGCTCAATCCCCAGTGGGAGGGGCATGTAGGAGGCAGCCGATCAATGATTCTCTCTCATCATTGATGTTTCTATCTCTCTCTCTCTCCTTTCCTATCTGATATCAATGAAAATGTATTTTTAAAAAATATTAGGCTATCAAAATGCAAGTTCTAAAGAAATAAAGCAGTCACTTAGATTGCAGGAGGCAATCACAAGTATGGAATGCATGAGAGTTTTCAGGAAAAGGACAGAGACTTTCTAAGCAAGATAACAGCGTATCACAGAGATCACTGAAAGAGAAACTGCAATATCATATGACAGGAAATTTGGTTACCTGGGACGAAGTGTCATCAGCATATGATGAGAAAGTAATCAGTTTTATTTTTATATCCTAGAAATGAATAATCTGAAAATGCAATCACGAAAATAATTCCATTTAAGTAATTATTTTAAATAATAAAAGAGAATCTCATACTTAGGAATAAACTTAAGAAAAGGAAATGTAGAAATTTTATTCTGAAACTTATAATATGTTGTTGGAAGAAATTAAAGACCAAATTAAATAGAAAGACAGACAATGATCATGGATCAGGATGTTTAATATGGTTACGATGGAATTCCTACCCAATTAAGGTACAGATTCAATGTAATCCCTACCAAAATCCTAGCTGTTTCTTCTTTTGCAGAAATTCACAAGCTGATTCTAAAATTCAAATGAAAATTCAACCATCCAAAAGTCAAAATTATTTTGAAAGACAACAAAGTTGGGTAATTAAATCTTCCCAATTTCAAAATTTATAAAGAGCTACAGAAATCAAGGCCTCAATAAGAATGTATAAATAGCTCTGGATGGTGTGGCTTAGTTAGTTGAAGTTTGTCTCATGCACCGAAGGGTCACGAGTTTGATTCCAGGTAGGGGAACTTGCCTAGGTTGAGGGTTTAGTAACTGGTGGGGGCCAGTTCAGGAGATAACTGATAGATGCTTTTCTCTCTCTCTCTCTCTCCCTCTCCCTCCTTCCCTTCTACTCTCAATGGAAAAAGTATCCTCCGGTGAGGATCAACAAAAAACAAAACCAAAAGCACTTACTACAAATATATTAAAATGAATATATGAAATGAATATATTTAAAAACATTTCTATAAATATAAAATGTTCTAAAATTGATTGTGATGATGGTTACACCCCAACTATATCAAATATACCACAAACCAGTGAATTATATAATTTAGGTGAACTGTATGGCATGTGAATTACCAGGTCTACCAGTTAATAATGCGGATTTTTTCAATGGGAGTTACATATACGTTGATATACTAAAACTAAGTAAAACCATTAAAATTATGATGTGGTATTTTTTTTTTAATATATTTTATTGATATTTCACAGAGAGGAAGGGAGAGGGATAGAGAGCTAGAAACATCGATGAGAGAGAGACATCGATCAGCTGCCTCCTGCACACCCCCCACTGGGGATGTGCCCGCAACCAAGGTACATGCCCTTGACCGGAATCGAACCCGGGACCCTTCAGTCCACAGGCCGACGCTCTATCCACTGAGCCAAACCGGTTTTGGCATGTGGTATTTTTTTTTTAAAGAAACTAATTGTAGCCCTGACCAAACTGCTCAGTTACTTGTAGCATCATCCCAATATATGAAGGTTGCACATCCCTGCAGGGCAACATATAAGGATCAACAAATAAATGCATGAATAGGTGGAATGAAAAATCTATCTATCTATCTACCTACCTACCTACCTACCCTGCCTCACTCTCTCTAAGATCAATAATAATAAAACAATTAAAAGAGTAAATAAATAAATATATGCAGTGATAACATCTTAGAAGGAACAAAAATCTGAATTGGAAAAACTAGAAAGTAAGTCATTTGAAGCAGACATAAGTTATGTTGTTTGGTCTCAAACTCATGTAATATGTTAAGATCTTTTCTTGTTCATCAAATGAAACAGTAGAGACCTTGAAGAAGGGAGCTCAGCATGCAGGGAACATCCCAGGTGATGCCAGGATAGACAGAATTCAAAATATCGAATTCGGAAAGAGGAACTAACAGTAAACAAAAACAATGGAGGGAAGTCGATTCCTGCTCTCACACACAAAATGAGAAGTCAGAGGCCAGCTGCCATGACGATGAGTAAAATACTTTGGAAGAAAGTGTTCATTAGACGATACTGAAGGAGAAGTCAATTTGGGAGTCCATGTCACAGAACAGAAAGAGGTCAACTCATGGGAACAGAGGAGACGTTTAAGATGAGAACTGAGGACCATTGGAGGATGGGGGAAAAACAACATAAATGCACCGTGAAAAGCAGGTTATCACGGGGACATAGCATCCAAAGTGGGTTGGAGGTTATGGAAGGAAATCACTATTTCTAACCAGGACATGGAGGCCCTGTGGTAAGAAAAAAGTGATGAATTCAAAGTTCTGTCTTTCCAAAGAGACCTGGAAAGTAGAATTTCCTAGCTACAGAAGTGGTAACAGAGACAGACACTGTGACCATGGACAATGGACAAAGGGGGAAAAAAAAAAATCTGAGATTCCTAGGACAAAGAAAACTATGCCAACAAAATCAAGATGGAGATAAAATAAGCAAGTCAGAGCTCAGAAAAGAAAACCAGGGCATGCTATCCTCTAAACTTCTCCAAAAGGGTTCTCATTTGTGGAGGGGTGGTTTTTTGAGTTTCCTCATTCACTGTCACTGCTCTGACAACTTCGCTGACTAGAATGTGACTTCCCGGCTGCCCACCTTGCTGGCTCTCACCCCCTCACCTGGAGAGACTAGACAGCGGCATCCATGCTGTACTGTCCACGGTTCTTCCCCTCGTTCCAACTTGGAGAGCGCGTCTGGTTTGCTGGCTTGATACCCTGCTTGTGAACAATGACAGAGACTCAGACATATTACATTGGGCTGGTGTCTGTCAAGAAGGGTGAATGAGCCCTAACCGGTTTGGTTCCGTGGATAGAGCATCAGCCTGCGGAATCAAGGGTCCCAGGTTCGATTCTGGTCAAGGGCATGTACCTTGGCTGCGGGCACATCCCCAGTAGGAATAAACTTAAGAAAAGGAACTCAGTGGGGAGTGTGCAGGAGGCAGATGATAGATGTTTCTAACTCTCTATCCCTCTCCCTTCCTCTCTGTAAAAAAATCAATAAAATATTTATTTAAAAAAATAAAATAAAATAAAAGAGAAGGGATTATGAGCCCTGGCTGGTTTGGCTCAGTGGATGGAGCATTGGCCTGCGGATTGAAAGTTCCTGGGTTTGATTCCAGTCAAGGGCACATGCCTGGGTTTCAGACTCGATCGCCAGTGGGGGGCTTGCAAGAGGCAGCCAATCGATGATTCTCTCTTATCATTGATGTTTCTGTCTCCCTCTCCCTTCCTCTCTGAAATCATTGAAAAAAAAAAAATATATATATATATATGTATATATATTTTTAAATATATATATATTTTATTAATTTTTTACAGAGAGGAAGGGAGAGGGATAGAGAGCTAGAAATATTGATGAGAGAGAGAGAAACATCGATCAGCTGCCTCCTGCACACCCCCCACTGAGGATGTGCCTGCAACCAAGGTACATGCCCTTGACCGGAATCGAACCTGGGACCCTTCAGTCCGCAGGCTGACACTCTATCCATTGAGCCAAACTGGTTAGGGCCAGTGAAAATATATTAGAATAATGCTGAAACCGGTTTGGCTCGGTGAATAGAGCGTCGGCCTGCGGACTGAGGGGTCCCGGGTTCGATTCTGGTGAAGGGCATGTGCCTGGGTTGCGGGCACGTCCCCAGTGGGAGGTGTGCAGGAGGCAGCTGATCAATGTTTCTCTCTCATTGATGTTTCTAGCTCTCTGTCCCTCTCCCTTCCTCTCTGTAAAATATCAATAAAGTATATTTAAAAAAAAAAAAAAAGAAACGAAAATATATTAGAATAAAAAGAAGAATGGAGAATGAACAGGTTCACATCTAACACAATGACTTTTATATCAGGAGAGGGGACATTATACTCTCTTGTCTCGGGCAAGAGAAAGATGTGCGGTTGTACCATGTCGCATATCTGTATTTACTCTGAACAGTTAAGCAGCTTATCAATAAAAAGCCACTGACAGAGAACCATCGGACTGACACGGGGGAGCTGTCCTCACCCACGGACACCAGGTGGCTGTAGGTCTCCAACATCACGTCCCTGTACAGGTCCTTCTGCTCGGGGCCCAGGAGCTGCCATTCCTCCCAGGTGAAGTCCACGGCCACATCGTGAAATGTCAGGGATTCTGGTAACACCTCCATGTTGTGTAATGGCGTGACGTCCTGTACATGATCTGGGAGAAATGTTAGTTTTTCTGCTCATTTTCACTTTACAGACTGCACCTATATAGTGAGTGGGGTTTTATTTTAATATACAGTTGAAGAATCACATGCCTAGTAAAATACTATTAGTAATTGTACATCCATGCAGTCTTCCAATTAGATGTTTCTACAATGTGAAAAAGTTAAATGTGCTTGTTAACCTAGAAACACGTTTCATATATTCAAATTAATATATTTGAAAGAGAGAATATATATGTCAAAGCCTAAGCAATCATTCCATTGGTCCACCGTTTGACTGGTAGCTATGGCACATACTGAGCACCAGGGGCAGACACTCAATGCACAGGGTAGAAACATGGAACAGACTGATGAATCTCAGCGGGAAGGGGCAGGGGGAGGGTGGGAAGAGATTAACCAAAGATCTTATATGCATACTAGAGGCCCAGTGCACCGGTGGGGTCCCTAGGCCTGGCCTGCGGTGATCGGCGAAACCAGCAGTCCTACATCCCCAGAGGGGTCCCAGATTGCAGGAGGGCAGAGGCCAGGCAGAGGAACCCCACCGTGCACAAATCTGTGCACCGGGCCTCTAATATACACACGTGGATAGAGCGTCAGCCTTCTGCGTGAGGGTTCCGGGTTCGATTCCAGTCAGGGGCACATGCCCAGGTTGTGGAGTAAAATACTTTGGAAGAAAGTGTTCATTAGATGATACTGAAGGAGAAGTCAATATAGGCCATAAGCTTAGATACATTAAGAACTTCTGAAGTTAATTAACAAAGGGACATGGTCCCCTTTGCAGACCTAAATGTCTGCCTTTGCAGCGCAAAAGGTGCCACAGAGGAGGCATGACACACGGGCGTTGCTGGTTTAGTCCCTGGGTCTCTAGTTCGTCAACTGAGGGACTGAAGGTTAAAAAGCAGAAGGACTGGCAATAGCACTCTGGGCCCTCATGCCTTGGGTCCCAACAGCAGCCAAGGCCATAACCTTAAACACCAGGGACCCTGCTTGTCCAAAACTTCACCCTCGCCAGCCTCTCGGCACCGCGGACTCTGATCACACTCCCCTATTCATCGGAAACGCAGGCCAGACACTCCCATGCGTGGACACCCGCGCCGGCCCAACATCACGGACCCGCGTATTAAACCCCCACCTGAACCTGACACCGCCATCTTCCTAAATGCCCCCTACACGTCTCACAGGTGGGGGGACCTGCAGCACCCCAAACCCTGACAGTCCGGACAGGGCGTTATCTCTGCAGACTCTTCACCTGGGCACCGACCCCCAGGGCACCCCGACCACACACAGATTCTCTGCTTCCCCTCAAATCCCGTTCCTTCGCGGCTCCCCTCAGCGGCCTCCTCCCGGCCGCTCCTCCCCTCCCCCTCCGAACCCGTGGTAATCCCATGCCCCGCACCACGCCACGCCCACACGTCACCTGTGAGAAACCAAACTTTTGCTGTGACAAAAACAAACACACAAAAACAAAAAAAAACTTTTGGGGACAAAACCACACACTGACCTGAATTTTTATCCAGACCAATGAGGAGAGCGAAAACGTGGTTATTGCCGCGAACGGCTTCAACTTTTGCCCTGGCTCCGCCCCTTCTACGGTGGCCCAGGAGGATCGCAGGCTCTGGAAGAGGCATTTGGCAGCAATATGTCTGCGCCCACCTCGCGGCGCAGCCATGGGGGCCGCCATGTTTGGACACCTGGTTGCCGTACAGAAGGCAGAGCCGGCTTGAAGGCTCTCAGCCAGTATGTGCGAAAAGGTGAAAAGCTGCCAAAAGCATCTCGTTTTCCATCACTTCGCTCAAACGAAAAAAATAAAAATGAAAAGGTTAAGTGTTTACAGCTTCGCGGTGCAAACACCGTGCAACCTCAGTTGCTTTCCGAGGGCTGGGCAGAAAAGTACGATAGTCGCGGAGTATATTCTCCACTTTACATATAAGAAAGGTCCAAACGTGCAGATAATTTTAATGATTTCAATTGAGCCAAAGTGAGGACAATTACTGGGAAGCAGAAGAATAATGGATTGAGAAAATGCTCTGGAGACTGGAAGTTTTGCACCTTATTTTACACATTCCAGACAAAGGAGAAGACATAAGGGAGTTACAGGAAATCCAGTGATGACAGCTTAGGGAGGTGGGAGAAAGCAAACGGGGGAAAGCAAATCGGGGAAATCTCTTTTTGGATAAAAAAGTAAAATGAATAGAATAGACACATAGTTGTTTTAAATAGGTGTGTATAGGATAGTACACAAACAACACAATAAGAAGAACAATGAGGGTTTCTGTGATCTGCTCTGGTGGGAGGTTGTGCCCTGAGGGATCTGGGAAAAAAGGAAATTCGCCTGACAATCCAATAGAGTTATTCTAATTTTTTAAAATATATTTTATTGATATTTTACAGAGAGGAAGGGAGAGGAATAGAGAGTTAGAAACATCAATGAGAGAGAAATATCAATCAGCTGCCTCCTGCACACCTCCTACTGGGGATGTGCCCGCAACCAAGGTACATGCCCTCGACCGGAATCGAACCCGGGACCCTTCATTCCGCAGGCCGACGCTCTATCCACTGAGCCAAACCGGTTTCGGCAAAGGTTATTCTAGATGCAAAAAGACAATGGACAGGCTCAGTCAAGGTAAAGACTGACCTGTGTCAAGGAAGATACTGATGTAGGATATGACTACTAGCCATGGCTGGCTTTTGGTTAGAAAGTTTTAATTTCATACCATCCTATGTGGTCACTTAGCCTCGTGGTTTGTAAGGCCCTCCGTGCAGGCCTCCCCTGAGCTTTTCAAGTTTAGTATGTGGCCCCTTTCCCACCACACTGTGATGAGGAGAATATTCAATGACTGGTACATTTTCTCTGAGACCTCATGCCACTGTGCTCCTGATCACAATGCCCACAGTATTGCTGGTGTCCCTTTATTTGGAATGATTGTAAAAAAAAAAAAAAAAAAAAGATGAAGGAAATGACATTGTAAGGAAAAATAATTTTTCCTTCTCTTCTAGGTTCATTGGCTCGTCTAATAATTAAATTGATATGACAGACTAACCGTGGGAAATAATAAAAAAAAGTTTAATAACATGTAAACCTTTTGTATACGCGGTAGCGACCCACAAACATTTTCTGAAAGATAGAGATTAACATTTTCCAATTTGCAGACCAAAATGTCACAAAGGCCAAAACCGGTTTGGCTCAGTGGATAGAGCGTCGGCCTGCGGACTGAGGGGTCCCGGGTTCGATTCCGGTCAAGGGCATGTACCTTGGTTGCGGGCACATCAACAGTAGGAGGTGTGCAGGAGGCAGCTGATCGATGTTTCTCTCTCATCGATGTTTCTAACTCTCTATCCCTCTCCCTTCCTCTCTGTAAAATATCAATAAAATATATTTTTTAAAAAAAAACACACAAAAAAAACCAAAATGTCACAAAGATCCAGTTCTGCCTTTACAAGGCAAAAGGTGCCACAGAGAATATGTGGCAAGTGGGCATTGCTGGTTTGGTAGTTGGGTCTGTAGTTAGTGAACTAATGAATTACTTTTGTTAAAAAACAAGATTGGGCCCTAACCGGTTTGGCTCAGAGGATAGAGCGTCAGCCTGCGGACTGAAGGGTCCCGGGTTCGATTCCTGACAAGGGCATGTACCTGGGTTGCGGGCACATCCCCAGTAGGAGGTGTGCAGGAGGCGGCTCATCGATGTTTCTCTCTCATAGATGTTTCTAACTCTATCCCTCTCCCTTCCTCTCTGTAAAATATCAATAAAATATAGTTTTTAAAAAACAGGATTAGACCGATCCCAAGAGCAGCCAGGGGTCATAACCTTGAAGAAACACTAGGGGTGCTGCGCGTCCAGAAGTTCTGTGTCCTAAGCCTCTCGGGGTCACAGACGCGGATCACAAGGCCTTATTCAACCGAAACCGGGCCAGACACTCCCAGGTCGGGACCAGCGCCGGCATTACGTCCCCAACCTGAACCCGACCCCGTGATCATCCTAAATGCCTACTGATTGCTTACAAGTGGGGTCCTGAAGGTAACCCCAGGCAGGACACGGAAGTTATCTCCTCAGACTATTAACGGTGCACCGACCCCCAGGGCACCCCAACCACAGACTCACGCCTCTCGGGTCAAATCCCGCGGCCATCTGGTTCCCCTCAGCTGCCTCCCCCTCCGACCAGGTGATAATGCCCTTCTCCACACACCACGTCCACACGTCACCCTGTGAGAAACAGAACTTCTACTGTGACGAAAACCCTTCTAGGTACACACCCACACACTCACCTGAATTTCCCCCCAAACCCACCAGGGCAGCGCAAACGTCTTATTTCCGCAAAGCGCTTCAACTTCTGCACTGGCCCCGCTCCGTCTCCGTGGCCAGGGAAGGAGGCGTTTGAAGAAACGCAGACAACTTCCGGTTTTCGGTGGCAATATGTCCGCGCTCGTAACGCGGCTTCGCCACGGGGGCCGCCATGTCGGGATTACTGACTGCCTTACTAGAAGGCAGAACCACACTTTGGGACCGGAAGCAAGGGATGGCGGGAAAATGGAAAGGTGCTGAAATTATCTTGTTTTCTGGCACTTCGACTCCTGTGAAAAATGGGTAAATTTGCCCTGATCAGTTTGGCTCAGTGCCGTGGTCGGCAAACTGTGGCTCGCGAACCACATGCGGCTCTTTGGCCCCTTGAGTGTGGCTCTTCCACAAAATACCACGGCCTGGGCGAGTCTATTTTGAAGAAGTGGCGTTAGAAGTTTAAGTTTAAAAAATTGGGCTCTCCAAAGAAATTTCAATTGTTGTCCTGTTGGTGTTTGGCTCTGTTGACTAGTGAGTTTGCCGACCACTGGCTCAGTGGATAGAGCATCAGCCTTCGGACTCAGGGGTCCCGGGTTCGATTCCCCTCAAGGGCATGTACCTTGGTTAAGGGCGCATACCCAGTGGGGAGTGTGCAGGAGGTGGCTGGTGGATGTTTCTCTCTCATTCATGTTTCTGACTCTATTCCTCTCTGTAAAAAATTAATAAAAAATATTTTTTCCAAATTATTTTATTGATTTTTTACAGAAAGGGAGAGAGATAGTTAGAAACATCGATGAGAGCAGAAACATCGATCAGCTGCCCCCTGTACACCTCCCACTGGGGACGTGCCCGCAACCAAGGCACATGCCCTTGACTGGAATCGAACCCGGGACCCTTCAGACCGCAGGCCGACGCTCTATCCACTGAGCCAAACCAGTTAGGGCCAATAAATATATTTTTTAAAAAAGGGTAAATTTTCAGAGCTTCACGATGCAAACACGGTGTGACCTGAGTTGCTTTCAGAGGGCCGAGCCGAAAAGTACCTTAGCCACGGAGCATATAGAGTGGAGAAACACGTTTCCAAATGAACAATTTGAGATGTCACTTTCGCAGCTGAAGAGGCACTGCTAGAAAGGAACAATGGAAGATAATACATCTGGTAAACAGATACCCACGGATAGCTCTGGCCAAAATATAATTGGTCAGAGGGTTGTTGTGTGTGTATGTGTGTGTGTGTGTTTTGTTTTTAAGAACAAAAACGTTTTCAGAAACTGGTACAGTGTGAGGCTGGCCATTACCAACTAGGAGAAAAGAACTGCTGGGATGAGTCTAACTTGTCATTGGGGGTAGGGACCCTGAAAAAAGCCACTAGCGTGAGGCCAGTAAAACTCTGGAATCAACAGTAAGGACATAACCTGAATGCATCCCATTACAAGGTGATGGAGCTGTAATCCAGGACTTAGGGTTTCCAAGAATGTCAAGGTGCGGTGTGCAGTCCAGAAGGTGTGGCTCAGTTGGTTGAGCGACTAGGAGGACGCAGGTTAGATTCCCAGTCAGGGCACATGTCTCTGGTAGCGCTTTCAGGAGGCAGCCAATCAATGTTTCTCTCTCATAGATGTTTCTCTCTCTCTCTCCCTTTCCCTTCCTGTCTCTCTGAAATCAATAAAAATATATATTTTTAAAAAGAGGTGTGCATCACGCTGTTGTTAAAAAGGCATAATCCTGGACCCTGGTTCAGTACTGGGGTTTCTGGTTTAGGGGGTGTGGCATGTGACTAGGAAATTTGGATTCATTTACTTTTCTGAAGCAAGAAGCTTGGTGTAGAAAACCATTAGAGACAGCCCTGTATTGGACTTACCTGGTGATCATTTTGTACGTTACATACATGTCTAATCACTAATTTGTATACTTAAAACTAATATAATGCTGTAGTCAACTGTAAATGAAAAAAATTTTAATATGTATTTACTTATTTCAGAGAGGAAGAGAGAGGGAGATAGAAACATCAATGATGACAGAGAACCATTGATTGGCTGCTTCCTGCACGCCCCCCACTGGGGACCAAGCACCCAACCCTGGCATATGCCCTGACTGGGAATCAAACCGTGACCTCCTGGTTCATACTTTGATGCTCAACCACTGAGCCAGCGTTGGAACCTCAACCCAACCACCAGCCCAGGGTGCTGGGCATCCAAAGCTTCAGCCTCACGAGACTCTTAGGACCGCAGACACTGATCACACAGCCGATTATTCCCAAACCTGGACCAGATGCCCTCATGTGATGACCACCTATGTCCATCAGCATTGAGCCCCATATTGAACCCTGACCCAGAACCTGACACTGCAATCATCCTAAACGGCACCTCCATCCATTAAAAACAGAGTGGCCTGCAAAGACCATGATGGTAGGGACATGGTCATTGATCTCTACAGACCCTGAATCACCTGATGACCCCACATGTACCCCAACCACAGACAGGTGTATCACCTCCTTCCTTGCAAATACCTTGGCGTCCTTTCACCTGACCCCCCATGATAATTCCATGGATTAGCTACACCACTTGCACCCTGTGATGTCATGTACCCTGTGAGAGACAAACTTCATATGAGACCAAAATTTTCTAGAATTTTCAAAAAGGAGAACACACTGTTTTAAGGTGGTAAAATACACATGAATTTTTACCATTAAAAATATATTTTTATTGATTTCAGAGAGGAAGGGAGAGGGAAAAGAGAAACATCAATGATGAGAGAGAATCATTGACTGACCACCTCCTGCACGCCCCCCACCAGGGATTGAGCCCACAATCTCGGCATGTGCCCTGACTGGGAATTGAACTGTGACCTCCTGGCTCATATGTTGATGCTCAACCACTGAGCCACACCGACCAGGCAATAAAAATACTTTTTTTAGAAAAGAGTGTCATAAGCCAAACATAATTAAATTTGTTTTATGAATACCCCATTTTTAAAAAGTTTAGCCTGCCATGAAATAATATATATATACTAGTATATATATATATATATAAATATATATATAAACATTTTATAATATGGGAATGTTAAAAAATTAAAAATTAGATCATATCTGCTTTTCCTCATAGTTTCATTGAAATATAATTTACATAGATTAGAACTATTTTTGTTAAAATACATATTTTTATTGATTTCAGAGAGGGAGAGATAGAAACATCAATGATGAGAATCATTGATCAATCATTGATCAGCTGCCTTCTGCACACCGCAATTGGGGATGGAGCCCCCAACCCGGGCATGTGCCCTTGACCAGAATTGAACCTGGGATCATTTAGTCTGTAGTCCGATGCTCTATGCACTGAGCCAAACCGGTTAGGGCTAGACCTACTTTTAATCAATTTTTTACTTCGGGAAAATTTTATATTTGTACAAAAGTCAAAAGGTACTACTACAAAGAGTTCGCATATACCTTCATTCAACTTCCTATCTGAACATCTTATATAACCATGGTATATTTATGAAACTGAGAAATTAACATTGGTATAATTGTAAGGTCTGGGGCTGGGAAAGCAGGAACTTTACAAACTTTGCTTTCTAGCCTGCTTGAATAATGAGGAAAATAAACTTAAGCTGTCTGACCTTGTAGGCCAGAGACTAGATATGCCCATAATTTCAATGCCATGCCAGGTGCATTTTTTAATTGGATAGAACTGTATTGTTTTCAAGGCCAGCAGCGAGATAACCACTAAGTGCACATAGGGCTGGTTCTTGAATAAAAAGGGAAGTTCTGCTTGTAGCCTTGCTTAGAATTTGAATTCATTTTCTCTAAGCCCACCGGTGAAGCCCACCGGTGAATAAGTGTGACTCCCCCGGCCTGTGCTCTCGGACCGCGGGACCTCACCCGAGAGCTTTCAATAAACGCGATTTTTCGCTTTTAACCTGCTTGTCTTGGTCAACTTATTGGTTTCGGTCCGGTTAAGTCTTACATCTCTGATTAAACCTTACAATAATAAGCAACCAAACTATAGATACTACTCAGATTTGACAAGTTTTGCCGCTACCATTTTTTTCTTGTCCCAAGATTCAACCCCAAATACAATAGTGATTTTAGACATCATGTTTCCTACATTTTCTCTGTTGTGTAACCATTTCTTGGTATTTTTCTTTTTTATGTCCTCAATTTTTGAAGAGTACTAATCAGGTATTTTGTATGTTAACCAATCATTTAAGTTGGAATGAAAGAATTGCACAAGTTAATTACATAATGAAACAGGCATAGAACACTTTTATGTTGCGTATATTAAAATTTGATCCATAAAGAGAGTAACTGCCACTATTTAAAGCTTAACTCAAAGTCTAGGCAGCTAGAAATATGGTGAAGGCATCCTGTCCCCAATTGCCTGTGAGGTGTACTATCTGCTTAGACCTGTGACAATGCTTTTTCATTCAAGCCTCGTTGCATTCACTACATTACCTAAGCTTTTGCTAAAGACCACTAAATTCAATGTGTTCAGTGATATTTCAGCAAGGATTTGCTGGCAAATGTTGAGGCAACATAAATTACTGTAAATTATGCCATTTGCATTACAAGACAAAATTATTTTGTAGTATGAACTGACATCTATTGAAGTTTTACTTTTGGACAGATGATTTCCCATAATTAAAAATACTTATTAATTCATAATCCCTGATGATGACATAGGATAGGGTTTACTTACCACAAAAGTATTTCCCAATTTGTTACATTCATGGGATTTGTCTCAATGAACACTATTTAGATATATAATGTCCTAAAATATTTTCACCAAGGCTGATTGTATCTGAGTTATTTTGTAATTTTTTATCGAGAGATAATATGACATACTTGATCAGTAAACACAGTATCAGACTCTTTGCATTAAGTCATTTTCATTGCATACTATCTTTTTTTAAAATATATTTTACTAATTTTTTATAGAGAGGAAGGGAGAGGAATAGAGAGTTAGAAACATTGATGAATGAGAAACATCAATCAGCTGCCTCCTGCACACCAACTGGGGATGTGCCCGCAACCAAGGTACATGCCCTTGACCGGAATCGAACCCGGGACCCTTCAGTCCGCAGGCCAATGCTCTATCCACTGAGCCAAACCAGCTAGGGCGCATACTATCTTCTTGAGGTCCCAGAACACAAAAAGGGATTTCCCCAAAGCAACTATCTATAAATTCTCATGTTTAACAAGGATTGACAAGTGGGCAAAAGCTTTCCCATCATTGCTGCACCCATTCTACTTCTCTCCTCATTGAGTCCTGAATTTGTCATGAAGGCTTCCCTAAATTCATTACATTCATAGGGTTTCTCTTCATAGTGAAGCCTTATCCACATACACTACAAAGGGTTTCTCTCCTGTATGTTTTCGCTGATGTCTGATTAGATTAAACTTCTCTGTGAAGCCCTTCCCACATTCACTACATATATAAGGTTTCTCTCCTGTATGAATCCGTTGATGTGCAATCAGCTTGCTTTTTGCTGGGAAGCCTTTTCCACATACACTGCACAAATAGGGTTTCTCTCCTGTGTGAATTCCCTGATGTACAATAAGACGACTCTTCACGGCAAAGCCTTTCCCACATTCACTGCACATATACGGTTTCTCTGAAGTGTGACTTAGCTGATGTACAGTGAGATTAGTCTTCATGGTAAAGCCTTTTCCGCATTCACTACAAGAAAAGGGTTTCTCTCTTGTATGTGTTCGCAGATGTCTGATGAGATGACTGTGCGCTTTGAAACCTTTTCCACATTCACTGCATACATAAGGTCTCTCTCCCGTATGAGTTCGTTGATGTAAAATGAGCTGCATCTTTCCTGGGAAGCCTTTTCCACATTCACTGCATACATAGGGTTTCTCTCCCGTGTGAGTTCGCTGATGTACAATCAGATAACTCTTCCCAGTGAAGCCTTTCCCACATTCATTGCAAACAAACGGTTTCTCTAAAGTATGAGTTCGCTGATGTACAGTGAGATTACTCTTTATGGTGAAGCCTTTTCCACATACACTACATACATATTGCTTCTCCCCTGTATGTGTTCGCTGATGTTTGATGAGAACACTCTTCCTGGTGAAGCCCTTTCCACACTCATTACATATGTAGGGTTTCTCCCCTGTATGAGTTCGCTGATGTGTGGTAAGACTATTCATCAAGGTAAAGCCTTTCCCACATTCATTGCATATAAATGGTTTCTCTCCAGTATGAGTTCGACGATGTGCAATAAGACGACACTTCACAATGAAGCCTTTCCCACATTCATTGCATATATAAGGTTTCTCTCCTGTATGAGTTTTCTGATGTTTAGTGAGATAAGACTTTGTAGAAAAGGACTTCCCACATAGACTGCATCCATGGGGTTTCTCCCCTGTATGAGTTTGCAGATGATAAATGAGCTGCCACTTTTTGATGAACACTTTTCCACATTCATTACAGGTATATGGTTTCTCTCCCAGGTGAGTTTTCTGATGTATACTGAACTGTGATTTCTTGAGGAAAGTTTTGTCACATTCAGTGCATTTGTATTTCAGTCTTGTATGAATTTTCTGATGTTTAGTGAGCTTGGATTTTCTGGCGAAGGCTTTTCCACACAGACTGCATCCATAAGGTTTCTCTCCAGTATGAACTCTCTGGTGGTGATCAGTGAGCTGAGACATCTTCATGAAGGCGTTCCCACATTCAGTGCACATATGGGCTTTCTCTATGTTGTGACTTATCTGTTGCTTATTAACCGGTGAATCATTACTGATGTTTTTCGTACTGACAGGAAATTGCATTTCAGTTTGTTCATTGTTAGCATGTAGAATGCATGTCCCATCGCCATTCAACTCAACAGAGTTAGTTAAGTGACAGCTTCTGTTTTGGTTTTCAAAATGTAAATTCGATTTTAAAGGTTTTTCACGAATGTCAAACATACCATGATTTTGCTTTAATAGGAAATGACCTTCACTCTGATGAACAATATTTGCAAACATATTATATTCACAGCATAATCCCAGATTCTTCTGAAGGCTTCGACTTTGCACGTGACGATTCAGAGGATCAGCAACTTTCTTGAATTCTAAGAAAGAAGAGAACAATAAATCATTCTGTAATCTCTCATAATCTGTGTTTGAAATAAAACTGTTCTTGGCTGGCCGGTGTGAATCAGTGGTTGAGTGTTGACCTATGAACCAGGAGGTCATGTTTTGTTTCTGGTCAGGGCACATGCCCTGGTTGCAGGCTGGATCCCCAGGGTGGGTACCCAGCAGGCAGCCGATCGATGATTCTCTCTCACCACTGATGTTTTTATTTATCTATTCCTCTCCCTTCCTTTTGGAAATCAATAAAAATATATACTTTTTAAAGAATAAAACTGTTCTTACAAAATGCCTTCATGTGCAGTATCTATTTATTTTAAAAATATACTTATTTTTTAAAAATATTTTTATTGATTTCAGAGAGGAAGGGAAGGGGATAGAGAGATAGAAACATCAATGATGAGAGAGAATCATTGATTGGCTGCCTCCTGTCCACCCCCTACTGGGGGAGGGTGGATTAAGCCTGCAACCCAGGCATGTGTCCTTGGCTGGAATTGAACCTGGAACCCTTTAGTCCACAGGCCGACGCTCTATCCTGTGAGCCAAACCAGCTAGGGCTACTTATTGATTTTTTAAAACATTTTGTTTTAAATTCTCCCCTGAGGATATATATTTTTACTGATTTTAGAGAGAGAGGAAGGAGAGGAAGAGAAAGAAAGAAACATTAATATGAGAAACATCTATAAGTTGCTTCTCATACATGCCCTGACCAGGGATCAAACCTGCAACCAAGGCATGTGCCCTGACCAGGAATCGAACACACAACATTTTGGTGTAAGGACGACAGTCCAACCAAGTGAGCCACCTGGCCAGGACTACTGATTTTTTTTTTTTTCTTTTAGAGAGAAAGGGAGAGTGAGAGCGAGAGCAAGAGTGAAAGTGAGAGAGAGAGAAAGAGAGGGAGGCATCGATCAGTTGCCTCCTGTAAACACCCTGATCAGGGACTAAACCTTCAAACTAGGTATGTATCCTGACCGAAAATAGGACCAGTGCCCCTTGGGTGTTTTGGACGACACTCCAACCAACTGAGCCAGAATGCCTATTGCTATATTAACTATTTAGTGTCAATTCTATGTTTTGTACAGTAAGAAATATATCTTGCCGAAACCGGTTTGGCTCAGTGGATAGAGCGTCGGCCTGCAGACTGAAAGGTCCCAGGTTCGATTCCGGTCAAGGGCACGTACCTTGGTTGCGGGCACATCCCCAGTGGGGGGTGTGCAGGAGGCAGCTGATCGATGTTTCTCTCTCATCGATGTTTCTAACTCTCTATCCCTCTCCCTTCTCTGTAAAAAATCAATAAAATATATTTTAAAAAAAAAAAAAGAAATATATCTTGTCTTCGTCCACAGTTCTTGACACTGAGATTGTCAAACCCTTGTAATTTTTTAAAAAATTTATCCTAACTTCATACCAAACACTAACATCAAGTCTCATTTAATTGTACAAAACATTTAACTGGATCTGAAACTCAAACCAAACCCTGGACCAAAATATAATCACTGTACAAACACTACTCAAAGAAACGAAAATATTTCTCCAAATCATAACCACGACTGAATGCAAAACATAAAGCAAAATATAACATTAATTCTAATGTTCCCACAAATAATAACCTTAAACAAATAAGCAAATTCTAACACATCAGGTGATTCTACGTCTGGCACGAGGCTTAAAACTAACTCTAACACTATCTCTAGCTTTAACATCAAATTATAAAATATTTCAACTCTAGAACTAACTCGAATTTAACTTCAACCCTATTTTCTACATTTAAGCTGACCTTAAATCTAAACCTTAAACTCAAATATAACAGTAAATTTTTCATATTTTAAGAAGATACAGCAAGTAACTTTGAACATAATAGATCTTATTATGCCCTGGCTGGTTTGGCTCCATGGATAGAGCATTGGCCTGCAGACTGAAGGTTCTAGGTTCAATTCTGGTCAAGGGCACATGCCTGGGTTGTGGTCTCCATCCCCAGTAGGGGGTGTGCAGAAGGCAGCCAATCAATGATTCTCTCTCATTGTTGATGTTTCTCTCTCCCTCTCCCTTCCTCTCTGAAATCAATAAAATATATCCTATATAATAAAAGCCTAATATGGTAAGCGTCCGGTCATCTGGTCAGCCATTCAACCAAAGTGTAATATGTTAATGATATGCTAAGGCCGCTCAACTGCTCCCTATGACATGCACTGACCACCAGGGGCAGAGAGTTGACCAGTAGAAAAGTTGCTATGACATGCACTGACCACCAGGGGCGGAGAGTTGACCAGTAGAAAAGTCGCTATGACTTGCACTGACCACGAGGGGCAGAGAGTTGACCAGTAGAAAAGTCGCTATGACATGCACTGACCACCAGGGTGCAGACGCTCCAACCGCTAGCTTAGATTGCTGCTGGGGACTGAGCAAGATGGGCCAGACCGTGGTCCCTTCTGGCTGGCCAACCTCCTGCATCCCTCCCCAACCCTGATTGTGCACCGGTGGGGTCCCTCAGCCTGGCCTGCACCCTCTCTCAATCCAGGACCCCTCAGGGGATGTCGGAGAGCCGGTTTCGGCCCAATCCCGCAAGCCAGGCCAAAGGTCCCCACTGGTGCATGAATTCATGCCCTGGGCCTCTAGTATATATATATAAATAGATTTTATTATGCCATAAGTAATAAATATTCATTACAGAATTAGTAGAGATTTCATTGAGGGATTGTATGAATTGGCCAGGGCAGAATAAATTTTAAGAGTGTTCAAACACTACACTAAACTTACCATACTTTAAGAAGATACTAGGTTTCATTACATCTCATTATATTCATTAAAAAATCGGAAGTTTTTTTTAATTGTTGAATCTATTATAGCTGTTCCTCATTTTCCCCCACTCTGCCTCCCTCCACTTTGTCCCTGCCCCCTTACAGGCCTTCACCACATTACTTTCTGGGTCCATGGACAATGTACATACACATATATGTTCTTTGATTAATCTCTTCCCAACTCACCTATCCCTCCCCTCTTGAGATCTGTCAGTCTGTTTCATGTAATTGTCTAAGAGTTATGAATATCTTTCGTTATACATCAAAAAAGACCCTTATGCCCTAGCTGGTTTGGCTCAGTGGATAGAGCATCAGCCTGTAGACTGAAAGGTCCCGGGTTCGTTTCTAGTCAAGGGTACATGCCTGGGTTGCGGGCTCGATCCCCAGGAGGGGACGTGCAGGAAGCAGTTGATCAATGATTCTCTCTTATCATTGATGTTTCTATCTCTCTATCCCTCTCCCTTCCTGTCTGAAATAAATAAACTCAATAAAAATATTAAAAACAAAACAAAACAGTAACCTTTTGGTATACAGGACGATGCTCCAACTGAGCCACATTGGCCAAGACTCTATGAAAACTCAACTAGATCTGATCAGCTTCTGGGTTCGGGAACACATTGATCAGCCCAGGGGGTGGTTTACTCCAGTTCCATGGGGACAGAGCTCCTTATTCAGAAATTCTTTAGACCTTGTCCTCTGTACCTACTCATCTGTATCCTTCATAATAAAACAATAAACCCAAGCATTTCTCTGAGTATGGAGAGTTGCTCCCACAAATTGAACCTAAAAAACTCAGGAAACCCTCCAATTTATATCCAGCTGGTCAGAAGTATAGGTGACAATTTGGACTTGTGATGGAAATCAGAATTGGGTACAGTCTTATGGGATGACCTCTTGACTTGTGTCTTTGCTTATTTTACTTTTTTTAAACAATTTTTTATTGTTAAAAGTATTACCTATGTCCCTCTTTCTCCCCCATTGACACCCTCCAGCCCCCTCCCTCCCATCCCAGGCCTTCAGCACCCCCGAACTCTTAACTCGAAGGGTCTAACGCTACTTCTAGATAGATAGTGTCAGAATTGAGTAAATATGTAGGGCCTCTAGGTTTAATAATTCTAGATACAGAAACCTGAAACAAAGTAATAAAGGTAATCACAGCCTGTGAAACATGGTGAAAGGAGGAATGGAGATGTAAGAGGTGGATTAAGTCAGATACACAGGATGGGGCAGAAGCAGGTTCAGAGGCGTTTATATGGGGAATCTGGCAGTCATTGATTAATGATAATACAAGTATAAACCTGTGTTTCATGTACTCACAATGGCAAACATGCTTTTGCTCAACCTGCATTTAAAGAGAAGACAAGGCCCTGACCGATTTGGCTCAGTGGATAGAGCGTCGGCCTGCGGACTCAAGGGTCCCAGGTTCGATTCCGGTCAGGGCATGTACCTTGGTTGCGGGCACATACCCGGTGGGGAGTGTGCAGGAGGAAGCTGATTGATGTTTCTCTCTTATCGATGTTTCTCTCTATCCCTCTCCCTTCCTCTCTGTAAAAAAGCAATAAAATATATTTTAAAAAAAAATAAAGAGAAGACAAGGTTCACTGATGGGCTAAATGGGAGAAGCAAGAAGAGGTTAATGAAAGTGAGGACTTAAACATTACTCCAGGAATTATGTGGAGTGAGCCACCCAGAAAGTGAAATGCCTTTCAATGAAATAAGGGATATTACTGAAGTTCAGAATGAGGAGAAAATCTAGACTGCATTGTGAAACAAAGTTTAATATTATTACCACATATCCAAGTACAAATATGAAGAAGTTATTTGACTGTATAAATGTTATAAAAGGTCTATTCTGAAAATATGTGTCAGTCCATGAACATTTACAAATTCTTCAAAGAAAGATAGTAAACTAGACTGTGTTTTGAAACCTGTAAAATAAAACACGAAGGCATATCTAAAGTTTTGGAACTCAATAACTCCACTAAAAAGAAGCAAACACTGCCGAAGCCGGTTTGGCTCAGTGGATAGAGCATCAGCCTGCGGACTGAAGGGTCCCGGGTTCGATTCCGGTCAAGGGCACGTACCTTGGTTGCGGGCACATCCCCAGTGGGAGGTGTGCAGGAGGCAGCTGATCGATGTTTCTAACTCTATCCCTCTCCTTTCCTCTCTGTAAAAAATCAATAAAATATATTAAAAAAAAAAAAAAAAAAAGAAGCAAACACTGAGTATTGTGATCCGGTGCATACCTGCTGACAGGTGTACAGAACAAATACACAGAGAGTATAATGTAGATGCTCAGCATATGATTTCCAGGAAATTATAACAGACTACTGAGGGTTATCATGTGCCTAACACTTGCTATTCTTCTTCTACTATTTTTTATTTGTTTCAGAGAGGGAGAGAGAGAGAGAAACATCAATGAGACAGACTCACTGGTCGACTGCCTGGTGCATGCCCACCACTGGAGATTGGGTCTGCAACCCAGGCATGTGTTCTGATCGGGAATTGAACTATGACCTCCTGGTTCATGGGTCAACACTCAACCACTGAGCAACACCAGCAGGGCTTAGGTCAGGCAATTTAGCACTTTTCAAGTCACTCCTGGATTCTTCCCTATCCACCTTTTATCTTTCAAAATTTTAATCTGCATTTTTCTACTGTCACAAATTGTGATGGTGAGTGTAACTTGGTTATATTTCCCTCCCTTATACAGTATGTATTATATATTATAGGCAAAGTGGTCCATTTTCAAACCTAGTTACATAATGTCACTTTTCTACTGGTTTTTCAACTTTAATGGAATGAAAGCAAGGTCTTCATTGGCCTCAAGAGGCGATGTGTGACCAATAGCTCACTGCCACCACGCTGTCCTTATCTACAGTCATTTTCCCGCCTGCCCATTTCACTCTATCCAGAGAGGCTTCCTAGAAGTTCCTCAAACACATTCCAAATTCAGCTCTGGAACTTCCCATAGGCTTACATTTGGAGAGCTCCAGGGAGCTGACTCATATCCCTCATCTAGGTGCTCAAAGGAACCCTATCAAAGAGCCCTTCCCACTCCTCAAAGCAATTCTGGGAGGAACGCCCACTGTTCCATTGGCTGCTTCAATTTCCTTACAGCATTTTTTGCCCGAAGATATAAATTTATTATTGATTATCTAGAGTACTTCTACTGAGAATGAAAGGACTGTGCAAACTAGAGTACAGCTGTTAACTTAAAAAATACTAGACTATTGCCCTAGCTGGTTTGGCTCAGTGGATAGAGCA
The DNA here is from genome assembly GCF_963455305.1 of Plecotus auritus. Taxonomy (NCBI): domain Eukaryota; kingdom Metazoa; phylum Chordata; class Mammalia; order Chiroptera; family Vespertilionidae; genus Plecotus; species Plecotus auritus. Next base: position 7,300,122 of record NC_137785.1, read on the forward strand.
TTGGCTTCCGGACTGAAGGGTCCCAGGTTCTATTCCAGTCAAGGGCACGTGCCGGGGTTGCGGGCTCAATCCCCAGTGGGAGGGGCATGTAGGAGGCAAGCGATCAATGATTCTCTCTCATCATTGATGTTTCTCTCTCTCCCTCTCCTTTCCTCTCTGATATCAATTAAAATGTATTTTTAAAAAATATTAGGCTATCAAAATGCAAGTTCTAAAGAAATAAAGCAGTCACTTAGATTGCAGGAGGCAATCACAAGTATGGAATGCATGAGAGTTTTCAGGAAAAGGACAGAGACTTTCTAAGCAAGATCGTATCACAGAGATCACTGAAAGAGAAACTGCAATTTCATATGACAGGAAACTTGGTTACCTGGGACGAAGTGTCATCAGCATATGATGAGAAAGTAATCAGTTTTATTTTTATATCCTAGAAATGAATAATCTGAAAATGCAATCACGAAAATAATTCCATTTAAATAATTATTTTAAATAATAAAAGAGAATCTCATACTTAGGAATAAACTTAAGAAAAGGAACTGTAGAAATCTTATTCTGAAACTTATAATATATTGTTGGAAGAAATTAAAGACCAAATTAAATAGAAAGACAGACAATGATCATGGATCAGGATGTTTAATATGGTTAAGATGGAATTACTACCCAATTAAGGTACAGATTCAATGTAATCCCTACCAAAATCCTAGCTGTTTCTTCTTTTGCAAAAATTCACAAGCTGATTCTAAAATTCAAATGAAAATTTGACCATCCAAAAATCAAAATTATTTTGAAAGACAACAAAGTTGGGTAATTCACTCTTCCCAATTTCAAAACTTATAAAGAGCTACAGGAATCAAGGCCTCAATAAGAATGTATAAATAGCTCTGGATGGTGTGGCTTAGTTAGTTGGAGTTTGTCTCATGGACGGAAGGGTCACTAGTTTGATTCCAGGTAGGGGAACTTGCCTAGGTTGAGGGTTTAGTAACTGGTGGGGGCCAGTTCAGGAGACAACTGTTAGATGTTTCTCTTTCTCTCTCTCTCTGTCTCTCTCTCTCTCTCAAGTTATGGCCAGTATGGTGCAGTGGTTGGAGCATTGGCCCATTCACCAAAAGACTGCAGGTTCGATTCCAGGTCAAGGGCATGTACCTGGATTGCAGGTTTGATCTCCAGTACCAGCAAATACAGGAGGCAACTAATCAATGTGTTTCTCTCTCTCTCTCTCTCTTCCTCTCCCTCCTTCCCTTCTACTCTCAATGGAAAAAGTATCCTCCGGTGAGGATTAACAAAAGCACTTACTACAAATATATTAAAATGAATATGTTAAATGAATATATTTAAAAACATTTCTGTAAATATAAAGTGTTCTAAAATTGATTGTGATGATGGTTCCACCCCATCTATATCAAATATACCACAAACCAGTGAATTATATAATTTAGGTAAAATGTATGGCATGTGAATTACCAGGTGTACCGGTTAATAAGGCGGATTTTTTCAATGGAGTTACGTATATGTTGATATACTAAATCTAAGTAAAACCATTAAAATTATGATGTGGGTTTTTTTGTTTTCTTTTGTTTTGTTTTTAAGAAAATAACTGTAGCCCTGACCAAACTGCTCAGTTAGTTGTAGCATCATCCCAATATATGAAGGTTGCACATCCCTGGTCAGGGCAACATATAAGGATCAACCAATAAATGCATGAATAGGTAGAATGACAAATCAATCAATCTATCTATCTATCTATCTACCTACCTACCTCCCTCCCCTGCCTCACTCTCTCTAAGATCAATAATAATAAAACAATTAAAATGAGTAAATAAATAAATATATACAGTGATAACATTTTAGAACGAACAAAAATCTGAATTGGAAAAACTAGGAAGTAAGTCATTTGAAGCAGACATAAGTTATGATGTTGTTTGGTCTCAAACTCATGTAGTATGTTAAGATCTTTTCTTGTTCATCAAATGAAACAGAAGAGACCTTTAAGAAGGGAGCTCAGCATGCAGGGAACAACCCAGGTGATGCCAGGATAGACAGAATTCAAAATATCGAATTCGGAAAGAGAAACTAACAGTAAACAAAAACAATGGAGGGAAGTCGATTCCTGCTCTCACACACAAAATGAGAAGTCAAAGGCCAGCTGCCATGACGATGAGTAAAATACTTTGGAAGAAAGTGTTCATTAGACGATACTGAAGGAGAAGTCAATTTGGGAGTCCATGTCACAGAACAGAAAGAGGTCAACTCATGGGAACAGAGGAGACGTTTAAGATGAGAACTGAGGACCATTGGAGGATGGGGAAAAACAACATAAATGCACCGTGAAAAGCAGGTTATCACGGGGACATAGCATCCAAAGTGGGTTGGAGCTTATGGAGGGAAATCACTATTTCCAACCAGGACATGGAGGCCTGGTAGTAAGAAAAAAGTGATGAATTCAAAGTTCTGTCTTTCCAAAGAGACCTGGAAAGTAGAATTTCCTAGCTACAGAAGTGGTAATAAGACAGAGACACTGTGACCATGGACAATGGACAAAGGGAAAAAAAAAATCTGAGATTCCTAGGACAAAGGAAACTATGCCAACAAAATCAAGATGGAGATAAAATAAGCAAGTCAGAGCTCAGAAAAGAAAACCAGGGCATGCTATCCTCTAAACTTCTCCAAAAGGGTTCTCATATGTGGAGGGGTGGTTTTTTGAGTTTCCTCATTCACTGTCACGGCTCTGACAACTTCGCTGACTAGAATGTGACTTCCCGGCCGCCCGCCTTGTTGGTTCTCCCCGCCTCACCTGGAGAGACTAGACAGCGGCATCCACGCTGTACTGTCCACGGCTCTTTCCCTCGTTCCAACTTGGAGAGCGCGTCTTGTTTGCTGGCTTGATACCCTGCTTGTGAACAATGACAGAGACTCAGACATGTTATATTGGGCTGGCGTCTGTCAAGAAGGGAGAATGAGCCCTAACCGGTTTGGTTCCGTGGATAGAGCGTCAGCCTGCGGACTCAAGGGTCCCAGGTTCGATTCTGGTCAAGGGCATGTACCTTGGCTGCGGGCACATACCCAGGAGGGAGTGTGCAGGAGGCAGCTGATCGATGTTTCTCTCCCATCGATGTTTCTAACTCTCTATCCCTCTACCTTCCTCTCTGTAAAAAATCAATAAAATATATATTTAAAAAATTAATAAAAAAAAAAGAAGGGAGAATGAGCCCTGGCTGGTTCGGCTCAGTGGATGGAGCTTTGGCCTGCGGACTGAAAGTTCCTGGGTTTGATTTCAGTCAAGGGCACATGCCTGGGTTTTGGGCTCGATCCCCAGTGGGGGGCTTGCAGGAGGCAGCCAATCGATGATTCTCTCTTATCATTGATGTTTCTGTCTCCCTCTCCCTTCCTCTCTGAAATCATTGAAAAAAATATATATATATATGTATATATATTTTTAAATATATATATATATTTTATTAATTTTTTACAGAGAGGAAGGGAGAGGGATAGAGAGCTAGAAACATTGATGAGAGAGAGAGAAACATCGATCAGCTGCCTCCTGCACACCCCCCACTGAGGATGTGCCTACAACCAAGGTACATGCTCTTGACCGGAATCAAACCTGGGACCCTTCAGTCCGCAGGCTGACACTCTATCCATTGAGCCAAACTGGTTAGGGCCAGTGAAAATATATTAGAATAAAAAGAAGAATGGAGAATGAACAGGTTCACATCTAACACAATGACTTTTGTATCAGGAGAGGGGACATTATACTCTCTTGTCTCGGGCAAGAGAAAGATGTGTGGTTGTACCATGTCGCATATCTGTATTTATTCTGAACAGTTAAGCAGCTTATCAATAAAAAGCCACTGACAGAGAACCATCGGACTGACACGGGGGAGCTGTCCTCACCCACTGACACCAGGTGGCTGTAGGTCTCCAACATCACGTCCCTGTACAGGTCCTTCTGCTCGGGGCCCAGGAGCTGCCACTCCTCCCAGGTGAAGTCCACGGCCACATCGTGAAATGTCAGGGATTCTGGTGACACCTCCATGTTGTGTAATGTTGTGACGTCCTGTACATGATCTGGGAGAAATGTTAGTTTTTCTGCTCATTTTCACTTTACAGACTGCACCTATATAGTGAGTGGGGTTTTATTTTAATATACAGTTGAAGACTCACATGCCTAGTAAAATACTATTAGTAATTGTACATCCATGCAGTCTTCCAATTAGATGTTTCTACAATGTGAAAAAGTTAAATGTGCTTGTTAACCTAGAAACACGTTTCATATATTCAAATTAATATATTCGAAAGAGAGAATATATATGTAAAAGCCCAAGCAATCATTCGATTGGTCCACTGTTTGACTGGTAGCTATGACGCATACTGACCACCAGGGGCAGACACTCAATGCACAGGGACAGAAACATGGAACAGACTGATGAATCTCAGCGGGAAGGGGGAGGGGGAGGGTGGGGAGAGATTAACCAAAGATCTTATATGCATACTAGAGGCCCAGTGCACCGGTGGGGTCCCTAGGCCTGGCCTGTTGGGATCAGGTCGAAACCAGCAGTCCTACATCCCCAGAGGGGTCCCAGATTGCGCGAGGGCACAGGACAGGCCGAGGAACCTCACCGTGCACAAATCTGTGTGTGTGTGTGCGCTTTTCAGATTAACGGAGGTGGTTTTATAGGCCTCTTCAAATCCATTACAGAAGAAAGTCAAGAAAAAAACAAATCCAGTCACCTGAGCCTGGAGCATTTCCTTCTGTTCTCTGAATAGAGCTGGCAACAGGGAGGCCCTCTATCTTGGTGTGTTCAGGTCTGCTCTGTATTTCTGTACAGAAATCTGTCTGCAGTCACGGGTGTCACGGAAATGCTTACCCAACCCTGCAGCTTCCGCCTGCTTCACATGGTTCAACTGTCCCTGGTGCCTTGTAACGAATTTTTATGAGTTTATTTGAGCCAAAGCGAAGACAAGTGCCTGGAAGCAAAATAGCAATGAATTAAGAAAATGCTTTAGAGAATGGCAGTTTTACAACTAATTTATATATTAGAATCAAAGAAACACAAGAAGGTTACATGAAATCCATTGGTGACACATTAGGGGTGAGGGAAAAGGCAAAGCAGAGAAATCTCTGTGATTGGATTAAAAGTAAAATGAATAGACACCTACTTCTGTGTAGGCGGAAATAGGATAATTAACATGACAGCAATAACATTGAGGGATTCTGTGGTCTCTTGCTCTGGTGGGAGATTGTACCCTGAGGAATCTGGAAAAAAAAAAGGAAATTACCCCAACATTTCAAAGTCAGGTCATCCCAGATGTAAGAAGACAATTGACAGGTTTGGTTAAGTTAAAGAATGACCTTTTTTAAAAAATACATTTTTTTTAAACATTAAGTTCAGAGAGGAAGGGAGAAGGAGAGAGGGACAGAGACATCAACGATGAGAGAAAATTATTGATCGGCCACCTTCTGCACGCCTCCTACTGGGGATCGAGCCCGCAACCCAGGCATGTGCCCCTGACTGGAATTGAACCCGGAACCCTCAGGCCGAAGGCTGACACTCTATCCACTGAGCCAAACCAGCTAGGGCTAAAGAATGACCTTTAATGAAGATACCAGTCTAGGACATGACTACTGCCTAGACTCACTTTTAGTTAGAAGGAATTCATTTCAGACCATCCAATGTGTTGTGTCGGCCTCTGAGTTTGTAAGGCTCACCATGCAGGCCCCTCCGAGTTTGCTAGGTTTCGTATGTGGTCCCCCTTAGGTCCACACTGGGGAGTTACAACCTGTGGTAAGTTGAGGAGAAAAGTCAATGAGTGGTCCATTTCCTCTGGGACCTGTTGCCAAGGTGCTCCTGCTGACGATGCCCACAGAATCGCTGGTGTCCCTTTTCTGGTTTCCTGGAAGTATTTACTCTTCGGGCCAATAAATCCTTAGGTTCTACATGTGGTGAAGGTGTTCCTTCATTCTCTGGAGTTTCGTGGAGTGATTGTGAAAAAAAGATGAGGGAAATGACACTGTAGGGGTAGAATAATTTTTTCTCCTTCTCTTAGGTTCTTTGCTTGGTCTAATAATTAAATCGACACAACCCAGATTAACAGAGGAAAAACAATCAAAAAGGTTAATAACAGCCCTAGCCGGTTTGGCTCGGTGGATAGAGCATTGGCCTGCGGACTGAAAGGTCCCAGGTTCGATTCCAGTCAAGGGCACATGCCCGGGTTGCAGTCTCGATCCCCAGTAGGGGCGTTCAGGAAGCCGCCAATCAAACATCATCATTGAGGTTTCTATCTCTCTCCCTTTCCCTTCCTCTCTGAAATCAATTAAAAAATATATATATTTTTAAAAAAGGTTAACAACATGTATACCTCCTGTATACATAGAAGGGACCTAGGAAAATGAAGTCACTGTCCGAAGTGGCAGATGCCATCATCTGAAATGCCACCTTCACCTAACGATATTGGGGTTGTAGAGTCGGTTAGCAGAGGTTACCGGGACATGCACAGTCAACAAGGGGAAGGTGGTTACTCAGCTCTAAGTCCTCTCTCCTCCACTGATGCTTCAGACAGGTGAGGGAGACACCTTAGGGATGAGATTGCCTTTACACATGTAAATGTCCTTCAAAGTTGTAACATACTAGCCCCTCCCGCCCCCCCCCCCCCTCCAGCAGCAGTTTCCTCAAATTAACCAGCTTAAAATGACCAATATCCCAAAGAGGCATATTTTCGGGTGGCAAACGGTCCCCTTCTGACTCAAGAAATTATGTATTTAAAAGACAAAATTAGCCCTCGCTGGTTTGGCTCAGTGGATCGAGTGTTGGCCTGTGGCCCGAAGGGTCCCAGGTTCAATTCCTGTCAAGGGCACACAACCGGGTTTTGGGCTGGATCCCCAGGAGAGGGCGTGCGGGAAGCAGCAGATCAATGATTCTCTTTCATCCTTGCTGTTTATAGCTCTCCCTCTCCCTTCCTCTCTGAAATCAATAAACATATCTTTTGAAAAAAAAATCCATGAGCAAGGCCAAATTTTTTTTTTTTTTAAAAAAGGATAAAATTATCTCAGAAACAACCAACAGATTTTCGCACAGTTGGCTAGAATTTGCATCATGTACTTCCTAGTAAGTTCATTTCAGAGTAATTCAGTCACTAGCGGTGGGAACTGGAACCACCACCATTGATGAAGACGGACCCAAACTTACTGATACACTGGCATAGGCTCACCTTGTCAGAGGGATGGATATTAAATAAAATTCTGTTAGCAAAGAAAAACGCATGAATGTATGACAGGCCAATAAGCAACAGCGTCCACTGGTATCGATATACTAAGAGATGAGAACAGCCCTAACCGGTTTGGCTCAGTGGATAGAGCGTCGGCCTGTGGACTGAAGGGTCCCAAGTTCGATTCCGATCAAGGGCATGTACCTTGGTTGCGGGCACATCCCCAGTGGGGGGGTGTGCAGGAGGCAGCTGATTCAGGTTTCTCTCTCATCGATGTTTCTAACTCTCTATCCCTCTCCCTTCCTCTCTGTAAAAAAATCAGTAAAAATATATTAAAAAAAAAAAGAGGTGAGAGCGGAAGTAGACAAACTTTTTCTTTCTTTTTAAATACTTTATTGATTTCAGAGAGGAAGAGAGAGGGAAAGAGAGATAGAAACATCAATGATGAGAGAGAATCACTGACTGGCTGCCTCGTGCATGTCCCCTATTGGGGATCAAGCCCGCAACCCAGGCATGTGCCCCCGACCGGAATCGAACCCGGGACCCTTCAATCCTCAGGCTGACGCTCTATCCACGGAGCCAAACCAGTCAGGGGCGACAAACTTTTTCTTTTTCTTTTTCTTTTTTTTTTAAAAATATATTTTATTGATATTTTACAGAGAGGAAGGGAGAGGGATAGAAAGCTAGAAACATCGATGAGAGAGAAACATCGATCAGCTGCCTCCTGCACACCTCCCACTGAGGATGTGCCCGCAACCCAGGTACATGCCCCTGACCGGAACCGAACCCGGGACCCTTCAGTCCGCAGGCCGACGCTCTATCCACTGAGCCAAACCGGTTTCGGCCAAACTTTTTCTTAAAGAGACAAAGGGACATGGTCCCCTTTGCAGACCTGAATGTCTGTGTCACAACTCAGTTCTGCCTTTGCAGCGCGAAAGGTGCCACAGAGGAGGCATGACACACGGGCGTTGCTGGTTTAGTCCCTGGGTCTCCAGTTCGTCAACTGAGGGACTGAAGGTTAAAAAGCAGAAGGACTGGCAATAGCACTCTGGGCCCTCATGCCTTGGGTCCCAACAGCAGCCAAGGCCGTAACCTTAAACACCAGGGACCCTGCTCGTCCAAAACTTCACCCTCGCCAGCCTCTCGGCACCGCGGACTCTGATCACACTCCCCTATTCATCGGAAACGCAGGCCAGACACTCCCATGCGTGGACACCGCGCCGGCCCAACATCACTGACCCCCCCACCTGAACCTGACTCCACGATCTTCCTAAATGCCCCCTGCACGTCTCACAGGTGGGGGGACCTGCAGCACCCCAAACCCTGACAGCCCGGACAAGGGCGTTATCTCTACAGACTCTTCACCTGGGCACCGACCCCCAGGGCACCCCGACCACACACAGATGCCTCTGCTTCCCCTCAAATACCGCAAGTCCCGTTCCTACGCGGCTCCCCTCAGCTGCCTCCTCCCGGCTGCTCCTCCCCTCCCCCTCCGACCCCGTGGTAATTCCATGCCCCGCACAACGCCACGCCCACACGTCACCTGTGAGAAACCAAACTTTTGCTGTGACAAAAACAAACACACACAAACAAACAAAAAAAACTTTTGGGGACAAAACCACACACTGACCTGAATTTTTGTCCAGACCGACGAGGAGAGCGAAAACGTGGTTATTTCCGCGAACGGCTTCAACTTTTGCCCTGGCTCCGCCCCTTCTACGGTGGCCCAGAAGGATCGCAGGCTCTGGAAGAGGCCTTTGGCAGCAATATGTCTGCGCCCACCTCGCGGCGCACCATGGGGGCCGCCATGTTTGGACACCTGGTTGCCGTACAGAAGGCAGAGCCGGCTTGAAGGCGCTTAGCCAGTATGTGCGAAAAGGTGAAAAGCTGCCAAAAGCATCTCGTTTTCCATCACTTCGCTCAAATGGAAAAAAATAAAAATGAAAAGGTTAAGGGTTCACAGCTTCGCGGTGCAAACACCGTGCAACCTCAGTTGCTTTCCGAGGGCTGGGCAGAAAAGTACGATAGCCGCGGAGTATATTCTCCACTTTACATATAAATATATAAATATAAATATAAATATAAATATAAATATAAATATAAATATAAATATAAATATAAGTATAAATATAAGTATAAATATAAGTATAAATATAAGTATATATATATATATATATATATATATATATATGACAAACCACGTTTCCAACGAGCAATTAGGAGGGCAGGTGTCAGTATGCAGCGGAGGAGGTGCTGCTAGAAAAAGACAATGTAATTATATTTGGTAAACGGACACCCACGTATACCTCCGGCTGGAAAATAGTGGGCTTGAGGCATGTTTTTTGTTTGTCTTTTAAGAACACAAATTTGCCTCGACCGGTTTGGCTCAGTGGATGGAGCGTCCGCCTGCGGACTGAAGGGTCCCGGTTCAATTCCAGTCAAGGGCATGTACCTTGGTTGCGGGCACATCCCCAGTGGGGTGTGTGCAGGAGGCAGCTGACCGATGTTTCTCTCTCATTGATGTTTCTGTCTATCCCTCTCCCTTCCTCTCTGTAAAAAAATCAATAAAGTATATTTTTAAAAAAGAACACAAATTTTTCGAAAACTAACACAGCGTGAGGCTGGCCATTACCAAGAGGCGAGAATGTCTGGGAGGAGCCTAAGTTGTCAATGGGGGGGTGGGGGGGGGTGGGGACTCTGATAAAGGCCACGAAAGGGAGGGCAGTAAAAGTCTGGAATCAATGACATGGGCTCATCCCCAATCCGTCCCATTGCGAGATACTCTGCAAGGGTGGTGATGGGGCTGTAATCTGGGATTTAGGGTTTCAAAGAATGTCAGACTGAGGTGTGCATCAGGCCGCTGTGAAAACCCAGAGTCCTGGATCCCAGATCAGTCCTGGAGTTTCTGGCTTACGGGGTGTGGGATGTGACCGGGGAAGTTGCATTCATTTAAGTGTCTGAGGCAGGAAGCCTGTCCATCATTAGAATCAGCCCTGTGCTGGACATACCTCGGGGTCATTTTGTAAGTTATATACATGCCTAATCACTATGTTGTGCATCTGAAATTAATATGCTGTATGTCAATAGTAATTAACAAACTTTTTAAAAATTAAATATTATAAAGGGAAAAGAAACAGCCCTGGCATGTTCTTTTTTTAAAAAAAATATATAGCCCTGACCGGTTTGGCTCAGTGGATGGAGCGTTGGCCTGCAGACGGAAGGGTCCCAGGTGCGATTCCAGTCAAGGGCATGTATCTTGGTTGCGGGCACATCCCCAGTAGGGGGCGTGCAGGAGGCAGCTGATCGATGTTTCTCTCTCATCGATGCTTCTAACTCTCTATCCCTCTCCCTTCCTCTCTGTAAAAAATCAATGAAATATATTTAAATATATATATGTGTGTATATATATATATATATATATATATATATATATATAGCCGAAACCGGTTTGGCTCAGTGGATAGAGCGTCGGCCTGCGGACTGAAGGGTCCCGGGTTCGATTCCGGTCAAGGGCATGTACCTTGGTTGCGGGCACATCCCCAGTGGGAGGTGTGCAGGAGGCAGCTGATCGATGTTTCTCTCTCATCGATGTTTCTGGCTCTCTATCCCTCTCCTTCCTCTCTGTAGAAAATAAATAAAATTTAAAAAAATAAAAAAACATATATATATTTTATTGTTTTTTTACTAGGGGAAGGGAGAGGGATAGAGAGCTAGAAACATCAATGAGAGAGAAACATCAGTCAGCTGCCTCCTGCACACCCCCCACTGGGGATGTGCCTGCAACCTAGGTACATACCCTCTACCAGAATGGAACCCGGGACCCTTCAGTCCACAGGTTGACGCTCTATCCACAGCCAAACCAGTTAGGGCTGGCATGTTCTTTTGATACAAATATTCAAATATTGGTATGGGTGACACCACTCGGTATCTAAGTATTGGTTCAAATTATATTTAGAAAAGACTTAAAGGGCAATAGAGGAAGACCCCCCCGCCCTACCACCACCAATTTCAACCTATATGTTACTCAAAAGGCGTAGCTTTTTTTTTTTTTTTTTTTTTTTTAATCCTCACCCAAGGACATGCCATTCTCAGAGAGAGACAGAAATACTGATGAGTTGCCTCCAGCAGCAGCCATTCGGAGCTGTGCCCTCCCTGGTATGGGAGCGAACCTGCAACTCAGGACAAATGTCAGGGATTCCTGTAACAACTGCATGGTGCGATGTCCTTTACATGATATGACAGAAATGGTAGTTCAGCTACTCATTTTCACATCAGAGTCAGCATCTCTATAGCAAGTGAGGTTTTCTGTTGCTATATATTTAAACAATCACAAGCCTAGTAAAATACTCTTTTATAAATGGATTGAGTCATCCATGTGTTCATTCACGTAAAAGGTTCTATAATGTCAAGAAGTTAAAATGTTTTTGTTGCCCTCACCGGTGTGGCTCAGTGGATAGAGCGTCGGCCTGCGGACTGAAGGGTCCCAAGTTCGATTCTGGTCAAGGGCATGTACCTTGGTTGCGGGCACATCCCCAGTGGGAGGTGTGCAGGAAGCAGCTGATCGATGTTTCTCTCTCATCGATGTTTCTAACTCTCTATCCCTCTCCCTTCCTCTCTGTAAAAAATCAATAAAATATATTAAAAAAACAAACAAACAAACCACATTCATATATTTGAGAGGTATGTTTCAATAGAGGGTATAAGCCTAAAAAGGTAGCGTAAGCCGGCCAGCATGGCTCAGTCGTTGAGCGTCAACCTCAATTCCTGGTCAGGGCAACGTGCCTGGGTTGTGGGTTCCATTCCCAGTGTGGGGCGTGCAGGAGGCAGCCGACCAATGATTCTCATCATTGATGTTTCTCTCTCTCTGGAATCCAAAACCTTTATCTCAGGTCCAGATGCCCACTTTTGAAAACTTCAGACATGCCATCATGGCAGCCATTCTGGCACTCAATGTAAAATTGGTACAGAATCATTATTCCCAGGTATATGGCATACTCCGAGAATTGTGGAACAGACCACATCTCAGAAAATTCAGTAAGAAATGTCATGGGGAAAAAAAGGTAAAATGATCATTATTTTGCAGCGAGGAGATGAGATCTTTGAATCCAAACCTTTTTCTCAGGGTCAGATGCTCTCTTTTTACACCTTCGTGATGCCAATATTGTAGCCATCCTGGTAGCCAATGGAAATGTACTATGGAACAACAGTCCCAGATATATGCCAGCGTCTTAGAAAAAATAAACCAGATCTTAAAAATGCATCAAGAAATGTTGAAGAGAACAAATCATTTCTGGGCTTGGAACACAAATACTGAGACTCCGATGGGATATATTCTGAGGAAAGAAAAGGCACGGTGTGGCCTGGCCTGGCCGTGGTGGCTCAGTGGTTGAGCGTCGACCTATGAACCAGGTCACAGTTCAATACCAGAAGGGCATATGCCCGGCTTGTGGGCTCCATCCCTGATTGTGCCGGAGGCAGCCCATCGATGATTCTTTCTCATCATCAATGTTTCTATCTTGGGGTTTAATTGTCAGGTGCTTCTCCCATGTTGTGGAAGGCCACAGCAAAGAAAAAGAAAGGCTTTTCCCCCATCCTAACAGGTAAGTGCTTTGATATTTCAAGAAAAAAGGGTGAGAATCATAATTGCAACAATGAAAACAGCAGCTTCAGCTAAGTCTCCTCAGTGTACCAGCCCCAGTAAGGGCTTCAGAGCACTGGCAAAGATTGTCCCTGGCTCTGGGGCCAGAACATGGGGTTAAAATGCAGCCTCTTGTCCTGAACGGTTTGGCTCAGTGGATAGAGCGTCGGCCTGCGGACTGAAAGGTCCCAGGTTCGATTCTGGTCAAGGGCATGTACCTTGGTTGCGGGCACATCCCCAGTAGGAGTTGTGCAGGAGGCAGCTGATCGATGTTTCTAACTCTCTATCCCTATCCCTTCCTCCCTGTAAAAAATCAATGAAATATATTTTTAAAAAAATAAAATGCAGCCGAAACCGGTTTGGCTCAGTGGATAGAGCATCGGCCTGCGGACTGAAGGGTCCCGGGTTTGATTCTGGTCAAGGGCATGTACCTTGGTTGCGGGCACATCCCCAGTGAGAGGTATGCAGGAGGCAGCTGATCAATGTTTCTCTCTCATCGATGTTTCTAGTTCTCTATCCCTCTCCCTTCCTCTCTGTAAAATATCAATAAAATATATTAAAAAATAAATAAATAAAAAATAAAATGCAGCCTCTTTTTTTAAAAAAATATATTTTATTGATTTTTTACAGAGAGGAAGGGAGGATAGAGAGTTAGAAACATCAATGAGACAGAAACATCGATCAGCTGCCTCCTGCACACCTCCCACTGGGGATGTGCCCGCAACCAAGGTACATGCCCTTGACTGGAATCGAACCTGGGACCCTTCAGTCTGCAGGCCGACACTCTATCCACTGAGCCAAACCAGCTGGGGCTCTTTTTTTTTTAATATATATATTTATTGATTTCAGAGAGGAAGAGAGAGGGATAGAACAGAACATCAATAATGATAGAGAATCATCCAATGGCCTTTCTCTTGGCTGCCTCCTGCACGCCTCCCACTGAGGATAGAGCCCGCAACCCGGTCACATGCCCTTGACCGGAATTGAACCTGGGGCCCTTCCGTCTGCAGGCCGACGCTCTATCCACTGAGCCAAGTGAGGTAGAGCAAAATGCGGCCTCTTGAATCTGACACTTGTCTGTTCCATAAGCTCGGAAAACCTACTTCATTTCTCTAATCCTGGATGTTCCCAGCAATCAAAATTCGCTTCCCCTTCCCAGATCGTTCTGAGAATTAAAAGAAAAAAATGCTAAAAAGCTAACGCTGGAATCCTGGCAAGGACAAATCGTTGGTTACTTTGATTGACCTTGAAAGGCCAAGGGAAGCGCCATCATTCACCAGCGAAGTCACATTCACCAGCGAAGATGCAGGGAGCCCCAGGAGTCACCTGGAAATTCTCGGGTGGAGACCCCACTCTGAGACTTCAGTGCCCACATCACCTGCCTTCCTGCGAGTGGGACAGTGGGTTCAGAAAAGTCGAATTTCTTTCTCAAAAAGGTGCTTGCAGGTATTGGGGGAGCGAGAAGTGCCTGCCTGGGGCTGTCTCTGCGGGGAGGAGGCTGGAGTTCTGGGAGCCAAGGCAGGCTGCAGGCACGGCTGCTTTACCGCAAGTGGACACCTTAGCACTTGACCTCCTCCAATTGCTCAGTGAAGGGGACATACCTCATACTTGTTTCACACAGGAGAAAACTGGAGCCTAGACCAGAGGAAGGGCTTCTTTTATTATAAGTCCGAATGCTATTCAAGAATCTGAAATTTAAATCCAGAGTGACCGACCCAGGGCATGGGGAGTCTGATCACTGACCTCCATTTCCCTCTGCACTGGCTTTGGGACTGTGAGACACCCTGCCCATCCGGTCCTCCTGAGACCTGTTACAAGGCAGGAACCCCCACGGCAGGAGACCAGGAAAATGGGGAGCTCTACACAGGCTTATTGCACTATCCAATGACGGGACTTCTGTAAGCGAAGGCGAATGTTAATAGGGTGGATTAAAACGAACTGTCCGTTGTATTGTGCATAGCATCCAATATTGGAAGAAAACTAGAGAACACATTTTTCAATACAAAAAAACCTTTATTCCATAAATAATAAAAAAAAAGGGCACAAAATGAGTGAAGTTCCCACATGTACCTTTGTTCTTTCAGTCTTTTTGTTAAGTTGCCAAAACTCATAGCAGATTAAGCAGAACCTATGATCAGATGTCTTAACTAAGATACAGAGAGGGCAAATCCACATCTGAGAAAAGGCTCACCATAAATCCTTAGAAAAATACAATCAAACAACAGGGATAGCATGACAAAGTTATAAAAAAAAGTTTAGAACAATTGACCAACCCAAATATTCTCTAGAATGTGGAGGAATTGAATCCTCATAAACTGCTGGAAAAATGCAAAAATATACAATCAGTTTAGATCACAATTTAATCTGTGTAAGTTAAACATTCACTGATGACTCAGACTATGCACTAAGCTATTTACAAATGGAACTTATCTATCTCTCTATATAAAAGGCTAATATGCAAAGTGTCCCCTCAGAAGTTCAATCCCTCACTATGACACTCGCTGACCACCAGAGGGCGGTGTGGAATGAAGGAAGGCCCCAATCGGCCCTGATCGCCACCAGGCCTAGGGACCCTACCTCTTTTTTTGGCACGAAATTCGACATTTTTAAGTGTAAAAATACCGATGATATTAACACCTTCAGAAAATTTGACATATGAAGTTTTGAAGCTTGTTGTCAATACAACAAAATAGCTTGCATATATATCAACATATGTGTAACTCTATCTATTGAAAAAAAAAAATCCACATTATTAACCGGTACACCTAGTATATTCAATCCACATTCTCATGACCTCTGGGGGGTCGGGTGGGGGGTGGGTCTTGTCTCAGTGACATCCAATATAGCCAACAATGAAGGACTTTTACCCAAATCAACAGGAATGGCTGCTGGGTAATAAAAGCCACATCCCTGCTCTCCACTCTTTTTTATTTTTCTGCCAGGGCAACAAAGGCTCTGACTTGAACATCTGAGAGGCTACAGTCATTCACAAAACCTTTAAAAAAAATGTCTTATTAAATTGAGAGAGAAGGCCGAAACCGGTTTGGCTCAGTGGATAGAGCGTCGGCCTGCGGACTGAAGGGTCCCGGGTTCGATTCCAGTCAAGGGCATGTACCTTGGTTGCGGGCACATCCCCCGTGGGAGGTGTGCAGGAGGCAGCTGATCGATGTTTCTCTCTCATTGATGTTTCTAGCTCTCTATCCCTCTCCCTTCCTCTCTGTAAAATATCAATAAAATATATTTAAAATAAAATAAAATAAATTGAGAGAGAAGGGAAAAAGAGAAATTGATTTGTTGTTCCACTTAGTTTTACATTCACTAATTGCTTCTTGTATGTGCCCTCAAAGGAGATTGAACCTGCAACCTTGAGGTATCAGCATGATGCCCAAACCAACTGAGCTACCCAGCCAGGGCCACAAAACCTGATTATATTCAATGACGATGACTACATCCACAGAAAGATGACCATGACAGGAGACCCCCTGATTAGTGTCCACACCGATCCTGCAGTCTTTTCCTCAAACATTTCTGGATGCACGTTAAAAGGCACATTTCATCTAGTGGGCTGGCCTCCCCCAGCACCTACTAGGTCGTCGGTGTTTCTGTTGCAATCATGGTTTCCCCTAACCCCTAAAACCAGTGACCATCACCCGTGGAATTGTAGACATTAGGGCACTTGGCCCTTTGCAAGACCTGGGCAAGAGATTCCCTTCCCTTCATCTTTTGCATACAAACGAACTCACGCTGCCCCCAAACGCACGTGAGGTGGTCACAGCTACCCGCCTCTTTGGAGTGATCTCTGTGTCTCATAGCATCCAGACTTCACATGAGGACTACAGGCCCCATAGTCTTTCTCACTATGAGCAACAATGCAAATTTGGGAAACACTGCTGAGCTAATTTTTTCTTAAATATATTTTATTGATTTTAGAAAGGAAAGGAGAAAGAGAGAGAGAGATAGAAACATCAATGATGAGAGAGAATCATTGATTAGCTGCCTCCTGCACGCCCCCTACTGGGAATCGAGCCCACAACCCAGGCATGTGCCCTTGGCGGGAATCAAACCTGGGACCCCTCAGTCTGCAGGCTGACGCTGTATCCATTGAGCCAAACCAGCTAGGGCAGCTGAGCTAGTTTCTGTACCATATCATCTTCTAGGAGGCAGAGAAACTTTAAGGCCTGTACGAGTTATTCACCTCTTTGTGCTGGTAGACCCAGACCTACGTACAAACCAACCCACACAGTAAATAGAACACCCAAGATTAAAGAAGACTTAGGGCACTGGTCGGCAAACCGCGGCTCGCGAGCCACATGCGGCTCTTTGGCCCCTTGAGTGTGGCTCTTCCACAAAATACCACGACCTGGGCGAGTCTATTTTGAAGAAGTGGCATTAGAAGAAGTTTAAGTTTAAAAAATTTGGCTCTCGCCGAAACCGGTTTGGCTCAGTGGATAGAGCATCAGCCTGCGGACTGAAGGGTCCCGGGTTCGATTCCGGTCAAGGGCATGTACCTTGGTTGCGGGCACATCTCCAGTGGGAGGTGTGCAGGAGGCAGCTGATCGATGTTTCTCTCTCATCGATGTTTCTAACTCTCTATCCCTCTCCCTTCCTCTCTGTAAAAAATCAATAAAATATATTTAAAAAAAAAAATTGGCTCTCAAAAGAAATTTCAGTCCTGGCTGGTTTGGCTCAGTGGATATATATATATATATATTTTTTTTTTAAATATATTTTATTGATTTTTTCAGAGAGGAAGGGAGAGGGATAGAGAATTAGAAACGTCGATGAGAAAGAAACATCGATCAGCTGCCTCCTGCACACCCCCCACTGGGAATGTGCCCGCAACCAAGGTACATGCCCCTGACCGGAATCGAACCTGGGACCCTTCAGTCCGCAGGCCGACGCTCTATCCACTGAGCCAAACCAGTTAGGGCAAATATATATATATTTTTAAAAAAAGTTATTCGTTTCCTACACATCTCAGACCTTCCTCCCATGTAAACTCTTATGTGACAGGGAGGTTACACATTTGGCTAAAAGATGTCCCACAGCCCTAGCCAGTTTGGCTCAGTGGATAGAGCATAGGCCTGCGGACTGAGGGGTCCCAGGTTCAATTCTGGCCAAAGGCACAGGCCCAGGTTGTGGGCTCAATCCCCAATAGGGGGCGTGCAGGAGGCAGCCGATCAATGATTCTCTCTCATCATTGATGTTTCTATCTCTCTATCCCTCTCCCTTCCTCTGTGAAATCAATAAAGAAATATATTTTAAAAAAAAAAGATGTCCCACATTAACTCCACTCCTAAGTCCTTTCTCTAGTGTGAACTCTCTGATGATAACGAAGGCTATGGATCCTGGTAAAAGACTTCCACATCCACTGCACTCATGGCCTTTCTCCCGTGTGACGTCTCAGATGACCTACAAGGCCATTGCTGCTAGTAAAAGAGTTCCCACATTTATGGCACACATAAGGCCTTTCTCCAGTGTGAACTCTCTGATGATGTACCAGGCCACTTCTACTGGTAAAAAGCTTCCCACATTTACTGCACTCATAAGGCTTTTCTCCAGTGTGACATCTCTGATGATAATGGAGGCCAGTGCTACTTGTAAAAGATTTTCCACATTCATGACACACATAAGGCCTTACTCCACGGTGACCTCTCTGATGATAACGAAGGTATTCCTTTCTTGAAAAAGATTTCCCACATTCATTGCACTCATAAGGCTTTTCTCCAGTGTGAACTACCTGATGCCTATGAAGGCCTTGGATTTTGATAAAAAATTTCCCACATTCATTGCACTCGTAAGGCTTTTCTCCAGTGTGAAATCTCTGATGATATTGAAAGCCATTGCTGCTCTTAAAAGACTTTCCACATGCAAGGCACTCGTAAGGCCTTTCTTCAGTGTGAACTCTCTGGTGACTGCGGAGGCCACTGCTACAGCTAAAAGATTTCCCACACTCACTGCACTCATAAGGCCTTTCTCCAGTGTGAACTCTCTGATGACTGCGGAGGGCAGTGCTACAGCTAAAAGATTTCCCACACTCACTGCACGCATACGGCCTTTCTCCTGTGTGAAATCTCTGATGATAATGAAGGCCAGAGCGACTGAAAAAAGATTTCCCACACTCACTGCACTCATAAGGCCTTTCCCCAGTGTGAACTCTCTGGTGACTGCGGAGGCCACTGCTACCAGTAAAAGATTTCCCACACTCACTGCACTCGTAAGGCTTTTCTCCGGTGTGAACTCTCTGATGACTGCACAGGGCACTGCTACAGCTGAAAGATTTCCCACATTCACTGCACTCATACGGCCTTTCTCCTCTGTGAAATCTCTGATGATAATGAAGGCCAGAGCGACTGAAAAAAGACTTCCCACACTCACTGCACTCATAAGGCCTTTCTCCAGTGTGAACTCTCTGGTGACTGCGGAGGCCACTGCTACCAGTAAAAGATTTCCCACACTCACTGCACTCGTAAGGCTTTTCTCCGGTGTGAACTCTCTGATGACTGCACAGGGCACTGCTACAGCTGAAAGATTTCCCACATTCACTGCACTCATACGGCCTTTCTCCTCTGTGAAATCTCTGATGATAATGAAGGCCAGAGCGACTGAAAAAAGACTTCCCACACTCACTGCACTCATAAGGCCTTTCTCCAGTGTGAACTCTCTGATGATAAGGAAGGTAATAGACCCTTGAAAAGGACTTCCCACACTCACCACACTCACCACACTCATAACGTCTTTTTCCGGAGTGAACTCTCTGATGACAGTGAAAAGTAGAAATTCCGCTAAAACATTTTCCACATTCCTGGCACACTAAACGCTGTCTGCCGGTACAAACACTCTTGTCCTGAACAAAGGTGTGGGTGCTGCCAATGGCTTTATTATATTCTTTCCTGATGGAATCACTATTTCTGCTTTGAAAACTCAGCCCGGACATCAAGATTTCATCTGATCTATCCCTGGTGTGAGTAGCCCGTTGCTGTAGATGTCCTGACCCGGTAAACAGGTCTTGTCCAAATTCCCCACAGGTAAAAGGTTTCCGTGACACACTGAAATCACAGCCCCTCGCAAGTGAGATCCCGTCCACATCTCTAATGAAAGGCTTCTCTCTCAGATGCTGCTCCTGGGGCTGGTCAAATTTTGCACTGAAATAAAATCTTTTTGCACATGCCCCACACCTCAACAGTATCTGGCTGGGTTGGGTTTCCTTCCGTTCAACCAGCTGGAAAATCTTTCTCAAGACTGGCCCACAACTCCCACAGGGGTGGCTCTTCTGGGAAGACAAGGCTAACCTGGGATTCCTTGCCTGTGACACTCTTACAGAAACCTTCTGCTCAGGGGGAGCCTCCACATCCTCTGCCCCACAGCAGCAACCTGAAGAAAAGAAACGCTGGTGAAGGACATGTTGACCTTACAGGGAAGGGGTAATCTCACCACAAATATCCATCTGCCAATAGCTAGGCATGATTTTATGGGATGATTTTCTTTAAAATATTTTTATTGATTTCAGAGAGGAAGGGAGAGGGAGAGGGAGATAGAAACATCAATGATGAGAGAGAATCATAGACTGGCTGCCTCTTGCACGCCCTCTACCGGGGATCAAGCTTGCAACCCAGGTATGTGCCCTTGACCGGAATCAAACCTGGAACCCTTCAGTCCATAGGCCAACGCTCTATTCACTGAGCCAAACCGGCTAGGGCTATGGGATGATTTTCAAGACAAGTGAGTTAGACTCTAAGAAATGGCTGACTGCTACACATTACTTGGCCCCAAAGGTCAGTAAATGGTACAAACCAAACCAAGAAAAGGACACAGCATAGAATGAGACGCAGAAAAGAGAGGCAGGGGCCATTAGTTGTTCCTCCATAAATGGCTTTCTCTAAGGCCAATTTGGCTGGTGATGGGAGTCTGTGTAGAATAACCTGAATGTGCTCCAACCCATAAAAACCAGTTGTATTAGAGCACATGATGTTCAAGGTCAACATTGTGACACAGGCACACTCCAAGGCTCTGCAGGCATGGATCAATGTTGCAGTCCAGTGAAGAAAAACCTGTAAGGGAAATGTTTGAGGTGCAAAGTTTAAAAAGGTGAAGATTCCCCAGGGGCTGGGAATCTGAATAGAAATGATAACTATTAGAATTGAGTAGTTGGCAAAGTGTCAATAAGGAAGAACAAGTAGAATGGAGTGGAACTGGCAATGGTAACAAAAACGGAACAACAAAATGAGTTCCTAGTTACCACCTTAACAAAGCTCTGGCATCAATCTCTCTCCAACAGCACTTGATCCCGGCAAGGCCGCCTCGGGGTCCACCCTGGCCTGGATGGAGTCATGTATCTCCTGTGATGCACAAATGATTCTTTCCCTGAAATCCCAGTTGAGCCATTACCTGGGATAGAGGTGACAGAAATCCTAAAAGAAAAACGGAAGAGCTGGATGGCCAGCACCGTGGTATAACAACAGAGCACAAGAGAGACCACAGGAAAAGATCTAGGTGAGTGACATCAGCAAGATGGCAGAACAGGGGGTACACGTATTCTTCCAGACCAAGTAGACAGCTAGCTATCCACGAACAGCCACCTCAATAACACAAGAGAGGGGAGTAAGTCCAATTAAGACACATGGCAGGAGAGCAAAAAACAAAGAACTGCGTAGAAAGAACGAGAAACATGGGGTATCAAACGTATTGAAAGATGGCTAGGACCAAAAACAGCAGTCAGAGTTCCTGTTGTCAGCCACCGCGCTTGCGCTCACATTGACCCTAGTGGCCTGTTCCGTAATAAATGCTGGAAATGTTTGCTTTCAGAAACCACAGAAGCCCCGTAACTACATCTGTGAACGCCCCACAGTGTACACCTTAAAGGACCCTATAGGGTTTGTCAGCATGAATTCCAAAAAAAAGTCCCCTTGGCCATGAAGTACCTCTAGAAAGAAAAAAAAAAAATTAGTATGTCCTTGGCTCCAGAACCCTCAATTGTCATTGAAAAAAATTGCTGCCAGAGCCACTGTGGACCCATACATTTTTTTTACCTCAGCTCATGGAGCATCCTGGAGACTAGGCTGCTGGGATTTGTCTCAAGCCCAATACACAGCACCATACCCAGCCAACACCCTTGATTCCTCATGGAGATTAATCTATTTCTTTATCCAAATTGGTCTATAACATTGAAACTAAGAAAGTGCTTCATCAAATGCGTAGAAATCAACCTAGGACTAAAAGAAATACTACAAAGGAAGACAACATAATAATTGATACCAACTAATTTATACCAACAAATGATC
The DNA here is from genome assembly GCF_963455305.1 of Plecotus auritus. NCBI lineage: Eukaryota > Metazoa > Chordata > Mammalia > Chiroptera > Vespertilionidae > Plecotus > Plecotus auritus. The sequence continues at coordinate 7,322,244 of NC_137785.1, forward strand.
TACAGTCCCAGTGATCCCACTTCTAGAAATATATCCCAGGAAACTAGAAACACCAATCAGAAAGGATATATGCACCCCTATGTTCATAGCAGCATAATTTACCCTAGCTAAGATTTGGAAACAGCCTAAGTGCCCATCAGCAAATGAGTGGATTAAAAAACTGTGGTACAGCTACACAGTGGCATACTACGCCGCTATAAAAACGAAGGAACTCTTACCATTTGCAACAGCATGGATGGACCTGGAGAGCATTGTGCTAAGTGAAATAAGCCAGCTGGAAAAAGATAAATATCACATGATCTCACTCATTTATGGAATATAATGAACAATATAAACTGATGAACAAAAACAGATCCAGAGACAGAGAAACATCGATCAGACCGTTAAACCTTAGAGGGAAGGTGGGGGAGGGTGGGAGTAAGGGGGAGAGATCACCCAAAGGACTTGTATGCATGCACATAAGCCTAACCAATGGACACAGACAACAGGGGGGGTGAGGGCATGAGTGGGGGGGATGGGGGGGTAATGGGGAGATAAGGACACATAAGTAATACCTTTATCAATAAAGAAATTAAAAAACAAAAACAAATGATCTATAGCAAGCATGTCAAAATTGCAGCCCACAGCGAATATTTTTGCGGCCCAGCCGATATAACAGTATGTAAGAAATGTCTTAATAAAAATTTCGTAACTTAAATTTTATAATATCCTGTTATACATAATTATTAATAACAAACTACAACGTTCACTAATGACGGATTACTATAATTGTGTTGCATTCATTTCCCTTACGCACCTTCTGTGCAGGCGCACCATTTCTCTCCACTAATACTAGCAGCGAATATTTTAGTAGCTGACTGCCACGTCATTCGTCTTGTATTGACTTGTTTGGTGTGTGCAATAGGAAATATTTCGCTTTCGGAGAACAAGAAAAATAGGTGTATTTGTGTGACGCTTATTAATTTGTGCAGTTATTCAGTGTCTGGTAAGGTAATGTTCAAGAAAAAAATATTAATTTTTATTAAAATGTTCTATTATTTTATGTTAACGATGACTCATTTATTTCAGCCCTTTGTATTCCGCATGTCTCTATCGAAATAAACCTACGTTTCTATGAAAATTAAAGCTTTTGTTTTTTTTGTGGTCCACATAAACTTAAACCTTGTTTATTTGACCCGTGTTAGCCTTTGAGTTTAACATGTTTGAACTGCAGACAGCCTGACAGAGAATCCAAAATATTTACTTTTAAAAACATCCATGAGCTACAATAGAACACAAAGGTGAAACCAATACAGGAACAAAAGGACAGTATCACATAGACAGAAATCATTAAAAAAAAAAAAAAAAAAAAAAAAAGGGAAACAGAAATGTTGCAGCTGACCAATTACAACTAATGAAATGGAAAAATGCAATGAAGAGTATTAAAACAGACATGAAAGAATGTGTGATGTCAAAGACATGAAATTTAAAATCATCCCTGTATCTCTGGCCAGTCTGGCTCAGTGAATCCCTAGAGCATCAGCCGGTGGACCAAAGGGTCCTGGGTTCGATTCTGGACAAGGGCACGTACCTTGATTGCAGGCTCCTCCCCAGGCCCTGGTCAGGGCTCGTGCAGGAGGCAACCAATGATGTGTTTCTCTCACGTCCATGTTTCTCTCTGTCTTTCCCGCTCTCTACCACTCTCTCTGAAAAATAATGGAGCCCTAACCGGTTTGGCTCAATGGATAGAGCGTCGGCCTGCGGACTGAAGGGTCCCAGGTTCAATTCCAGTCAAAGGCATGTACCTTGGTTGCGGGCACATCCCCAGTAGGGGGTGTGCAGGAGGGAGCTGATCGATGTTTCTCTCATCATTGATGTTTCTAACTCCCTATCCCTCTCCCTTCCTCTCTGTAAAAAATCAATAAAATATATTCAAAAAAAGAGGAAAGATGCCAAAACCGGTTTGGCTCAGTGGATAGAGTGTCAGCCTGCGGACTGAAGGGTCCCAGGTTCGATTCCGGTCAAGGGCACGTAACTTGGTTGCGGGCACATCCCCAGTGGGAGGTGTGCAGGAGGCAGCTGATTGATGTTTCTTTCTCATCGATGTTTCTAGCTCTCTATCCCTCTCTCTTCCTCTCTGTAAAATATCAATATAATATATTATTAAAAAAAAAGTGTTAAAAAAAGAGGAAAGATTTATCATTTTATTTTTTATCCAATCCCAGAGGTTTCCCTGCTTTGCTTTCTCCTTCCTCCCTAACCTATCAGCAATGAATTTCCTGTAACCCTCCTAAGTGGCCTCTTTTCATTATAATGTATCAATTAAAATGCAAAACTACAATTCTCTGGTGCATTACCTCAATGCCTTAAGATTTTGCTTCCTGCCAAAACCGGTTTGGCTCAATGGATAGAGCGTCAGCCTGTGGACTGAAGGGTCCCGGGTTCGATTCCGGTCAAGGGCATGTAACTTGGTTGCGGGCACATCCCCAGTGGGAGGTGTGCAGGAGGCAGCTGATCGATGTTTCTAGCTCTCTATCCCTCTCCCTTCCTCTCTGTAAAATATCAATAAAAAAAATAATAAAAAAAAGATTTTGCTTCCTGCCAATTGGGGACAGTTTGGCTCATATAAACTCACAAAAAATTCTTTGCAGGTCTGAATATTTCTTAAGTTGACAGTGGTAAATAATATCTAAGCCTGTTGGAAAAATGGCCACACTAACTAAAGTCAACTTTTTGAAAAAAAAAAAAAAAAAGATTTTTTAATTGATTTTTACAGAGAGAGGAAGTGAGGAGGAGAGATAGATAGAAGCATCAATGAGAAGGGAAACACCTACAGGCTCCCTCATGCATGGCCCCTAATGTTGCCAAAAACACTGAATTTGCTTAAAAAACAAACAAACACACAAACCCCCGAAATATCTACAAAGCATAATTAAGCACCTGCAAAATGGTGTGATATGTAATAAAGAATTAACATGTAAAATATAGAAGGTATTCAAAAGACACATTAGCCGGGGGGAGGTCAATGGGGGAAAAAAAAAAAAAAAGGAGATATATGTACTACTATTTGTAATACTTCAAACAATTAAAAAAAAAAAAAGACACATTAGCCAAAAAATCTGGACTAAAAATAAAAAAACGAGCTAAGGATGTAGTGACAATATTCCAAAAATTATGCACAAATGACTAACAGGAATATAGAAAATGCTTTTTCTCCCTAATCAAGGTGGACTCCATTGGCCTCCCTTTCACCCTACCAACCACATATTCTTCCCTGTGAGTTCAGGGCAGCAGGTATTGGGGCTGCACGGACAGAAGCTGGCAGTGCAAGCAAAGGACAGCAACTGCCCAGAAAACTGGAAAACATGCAGTGCCCACGGTCCACATGGGAGGACAGAGCACACCCTGGGAGATGGGGCCTGGGAAATGCAAAGCCAAGTCCAGGTCACTGGTGAGAGGAGGGTCTTACCCAGCGAGGATACAAGTTCAAAGTTCTCCAGCATCACATTCAGGTACAGCTGTCTCTGACCCTCATCAAGGAGGCTCCATTCCTTCTTGGAGAAGTACAGGGCAATGTCCTCCAAGGTCACGCCTACCTGTCAGAATGGAGACAACTGAAACTGTGGTAGGCGTTTAGACAGACACAAGGCAGACCAAAGACAATGGGCCAACCAGGGGAGAAATGGGGGGACCCTGAGACGGGTGTCTCATCACCCCAGCTGCCCTGAAGCTGGCAATGGATAAACCTATGGAGAATGTACCTTTACATCTTGCCCAGTGGGAGTTAGGACACCTATTACTAATATAAAGAACTAGTGGCCCGGTGCACGAAATTCGTGCATATTAAAAGGGGATTAGTTAGAGGAAATAATTTAATATTGCTATTTGCCCTTTCTCTATAATACAAGTGTCAGAGATGAAAGAAAATTAGTAAAATGTATATGAAAACCTTCCTCCTGTCAGAGTCTGGGGCGCACCACAGGACCCAGAGTCAAGTCCCTGCCCACCCACATGCTCCTCAAAATCGCGTGAGACCCAGACCTGGCCGCCCCTCACCCCCATTGGGCTAGATCCAGACCTGGCCAGTCCCACCCTTGTCAAGCCTCGCCGGGCAGGGGGCGTAGCCTCAGGTCCCCTAGCCTGGAGCCAGGACGGGGGGCGTGGCCCGAGGTCCCCCATCCCAGACCAGGGCGAGGGGCGTGCCTTGAGGTCCCCCGTCAAGCCCCGCTGGGTGGGGGGCATGGCCTGAGGTCCCCCATCAAGCCCTGCCAGGTGGGGGGGAGGGGGCGCGCAGCCTCAGGTCCCCTGTCAAGCCCCGCTGGGTGGGGGGCATGGCCTAGGTCCCCCAGCCTGGAACTGAGGCGGGGAGAGCAGCCTGAGGTCCCCTAACCCAGCACCAGGATGGGAAGTGCACCTTGAGGTCCCCTGTCAAGCCCTGCCAGGTGGGGGGCGCGGACTGAGGTCCCCTGTCAAACCCCACGAGGGCAGGCATAGCCTCAAGTCCCTGCTGATTGCTTGTTAAGGCTCCTTATGGGAACTTGGCCTCAGCTGTGGGTGCAGCCATCTTTGTGACAGAGTGATGGTCAATTAGCATATTCCCTCTTTATTAGATAGTATTATTTTATTCACTTTGGGAAGTCACAGACGGGGACCTTTTTACGTTGGGACCCACTGTCTGGGAAAAGGATGCCGGAATGTTTTCTCTAAACGTTGCAGCAGTGGCTTCCTGGGGTGCAGGTGTGGCTTTTACTGGGTGTTCTAGTTACTGTCTTTCAGTATCTATAACAGGGGTGGGCAAACTTTTTGACTCGAGGGCCACAATGGGTTCTTAAACTGGACCGGAGGGCCGGAACAAAAGCATGGATGGAGTGTTTGTGTGAACTAATATAAATTCAAAGTAAACATCATTACATAAAAGGGTATGGTCTTTTTTTCTTTTATTTCAATAGTTTTATTCATTTCAAACTGTGCTCTGATACTGTGCTCTCCAGGGGCGTGTCTCCCTACATCACCACGATAACGTGTCTACGCATTCCCAGGGTGATGTCGGGGGACGTGTCCACGGGCATTACAAGGAGCCTCTGGAAGATGGAGAGGTTGTTCCTTCTAATGAATGGGCGGATATAAATCGGCCCACTCAGAAGAAGGAGCTGCGGCCGTGTTTCCCGACGTTGCCATGTTAACACTGCTGCTGGTGAAGGAGCGGAGGGGAGAGCAAGAGAACCCTCCGCTCTTTCGGCTCCGCGGGCCGGATAGAACAGCCGAACGGGCCGGATCCGGCCCACGGGCCGTAGTTTGCCCACGGCTGGTCTATAACTACAACATGAATTATTTGTGTAACGCCGCCCTCCCTTACAGTGATGGGCATACGAAGCTGCTGGCTAGCTGGTTTCTCTTCCATGGGATAACTGTTCACTCAGGTAACCCTGCCAGCAGCACCAGGGGGCCTGTTCGTTAGGACCACTGACTGCCTCGAGGCCTCAGAAACATCGCAGGGTCTGAGACCTTCTCAAGGCCACGGCGCCGGCCTGTTAATGACGATCTCCCCCTGGGAGCCCCGCTGCATATGCCGGTTATGCCGGTAACGGTAACGGTAATGGTAGGCTCCCTTCATGGAGAAGTGACCCAGCGGGCGGGCTTGTGGCATGGGAAAAGCCGCAAATGCCACCTCCAGGGCTATACAGGGGATAAATCAGAACTGAGTTCTAGCCCTAGCTGGTGTGGCACAGTGGATAGAGCATTGGCCTGAGGACTCAAGGGTCCCAGGTTCAATTCCAGTCAAGGGCATGTACCTTGGTTACGGGCACATACCCAGTAGGGAGTGTGCAGGAGGCAGCTGATCGATGTTTCTTTTCTTTTTTTTAAAAAATATATTTCTTTTTTTTTAAATATATTTTATTGATATTTTACAGAGAGGAAGGGAGAGGGATAGAGAGCTAGAAACATCGATGAGAGAGAAACATCGATCAGCTGCCTCCTGCACACCCCCCATTGGGGATGTGCCCGCAACCAAGGTACATACCCTTGACCGGAATCGAACCCGGGACCCTTCAGTCCGCAGGCTGACGCTCTATCCACTGAGTCAAACCGGTTTTGGCTAAATATATTTCTTTATTGATTTCAGAGAGGAAGGGAGAGGGATAGAGAGATAGAAACATCAATGATGGGAGAGAATCATTGATAGGCTGCCTCCTGCACGCCCCCTATTGGGGATCGAGCCCATAACTCAGGCATGTGCCCTTGGCCAGAATCGAACCTGGGACCCTTCAGTCCGCAGGCCGACACTATATCCACTGAGCCAAACCGGCTAGGGCTGATCGATGTTTCTAACTCTCGATCCCTCTCCCTTCCTCTCTGTAAAAAAATCAATAAAATATATTAAAAAAAAAAAAAAGAACTGAGTTCTGGAGAATTGGGCACAGCAATAGATTATTTGCTGTCGCGGTATAACCACGGTTGCGAGGAATTTAAAGGAATGTGTTTTAACCTTTCTGACAATTCTCAATTGAAAGAAAACAACATTCGCCGAAACCGGTTTGGCTCGGTGGATAGAGCGTCGGCCTGCGGACTGAAGGGTCCCGGGTTCGATTCCGGTCAAGGGCATGTACCTTGGTAGCGGGCACATCCTCAGTGGGGGGTGTGCAGGAGGCAGCTGATCGATGTTTCTCTCTCATCGATGTTTCTAGCTCTCTATCCCTCTCCTTTCCTCTCTGTGAAATATCAATAAAATATTAAAAAAAAAAAAAAAAAGAAAATGAAAGAAAACAACATTCACCAAATTAGGGAAACCATCTCTAAGGTAAAACATCGAGAAGGGTGTTTTGGCTTTAACTTCCTGGCTACGCAGTCTGTCTGGGTCGGGGGAATTCTTTTTTTTTTTTTTTTTTTAAATATATTTTATTGATATTTCACAGAGAGGAAGGGAGAGGGATAGAGAGCTAGAAACATCGATGAGAGAGAAACATCGATCAGCTGCCTCCTGCACACCTCCCACTGGGGATGCGCCCGCAACCAAGGCACATGCCCCCGACCGGAATCGAACCCGGGACCCTCCAGTCCGCAGGCCGACGCTCTATCCACTGAGCCAAACCGGTTTCGGCCGGGGGAATTCTTTTTAATTTTCCTCCTGTTTTATTTTTTTTGTAGTCTGATTGCTTGCTGCTGTATTCGGTGTCTTCCTCTTTTTAAATCCTGCATTCCCTGTATCCCATCCCCATGAATTGCTTTTAAGGCAGAAGCAAAGGCAACCCAGCAGGGTGAGATTTTTTTTATATATATATATTTCATTGATTTTTTACAGAGAGGAAGGGAGAGGGACAGAGAGTCAGAAACATCAATGAGAGAGAAACATCGATCAGCTGCCTCCTGCACATCTCCCACTGGGGATGTGCTCGCAACCAAGGTACATGCCCTTGACTGGAATCGAACCTGGGACCCCCCAGTCCGCAGGCCGATGCTCTATCCACTGAGCCAAACTGGCCAGGGAAGGGTGAGGTTTTTTTCATCTACAACTATTCTCACAGATATGAGATGACAGAAATAGCAGTGGGGAAATGAAGGGGGCAGAAATAGAATATTGAGGGCTAGCTATCAGTTATAAGAAATATTAGTAAGAAATATTAAGCATGCTCTGTTAACCGTGATTGTTTTGTTCTCATTAATCAAAGCACAGTCTACCCTGGCTGGGAGCTGTACCAGAGTCCTGGGAGCTCACCAGGAAATGCAGCCCATCCTCCTCACCAAGGGGCTACCTATTATCCCGGAAACATAAACCACTTTGTTGTAGAAATGAAACAATGACCTTCTGATGGCCCCTTTCTTTTGCAAAGACCCGGTCCACATTGCCTGAACTCTGTAACCATTACACCCATTCTTATTCCTTTTGCCTACTTCCCCCCCCCCCCCCCCCGAAATCTTTGTCCTTGTACCCTACGTGAGCAGCTGGCTAGTGGGGAGAGGCAGAGCAGGTTTGGGGTATGGCCTGCTGCCCTCCCATATTGTCGGCATGATAGGAATAAACGCTCGTGTATGATTCAACCCTGTCTCTGTTGAATTGGCTCAAGTAGTGACAGGCAGCCCGGACCCATTGGTTGTCCAGTTTCAAAACCAGAACAGTCATTCTGAGAACCCACCATCCTACTCCTCACACATCTTCCCCTGCTCAGCCTCCCCCAGGGCTCCCCATGAGAGTATGGACACCAGGCCCAAATGCTAATGCTGCTGCTCTCTCATCACAGTCCCATTAGTCACTGTGACTGCCCTCAGCTACAGCAACTGAGTGGGGCGAGAAGGGAAAGAGGTGAGGGGGCGGGGGGAGACAGCATACAAGTGCCATTTAAACTCTGGGCCATGCCTTCCTGCCAAGCAATACCACTGCAGTCTCCTAGATCATGCCTCCAAGACAAAGCCAAGCCTGGGTTTATGCTTCACCTTTAAGTCCCCACACCAGGTCCCGGGGACCATCAGCTCACACTTCCTCCAGATGTGCACACCACTGGGTAATCTTTAACCCCTTCCCATCTTCAGACCCAGGTTCACTCCCTCAGCTCTGCCCCCCTCCTGCTCCAATGCCACTGGGTCTCGCTGGATTCACCCATGAACTTGGCACATGGCATGTAGAGAGCTTGTCTTCCAGCCGGGTCCAGGACCACCCCAGGCCTCTGATGGACCCCACAGCCGGGAAAGCCCCAATGAGTCTGTGACGTCCTCCCTGCAGCCTCTGATCTGTCCGCCAATCCTCACAGCCCACACCCTCAGGGGAACCTCAGATGCAAGTCACCCCTGTCCTCTCTGCCCTGCACTGGCTGTGTCCTCAGAAGCCACAACACTCCTCTCCCCTCCGCCTTCCTCACGGTCCTCCATGCAGACTGAGCTGCAGGACGTGACAGGCGCCCGCACCCGGGCGGTTCTGTTCGGTGTGAGGAGGTGGTGAGGACCCGGGGGACGCGCACTCACCTCAGCCCCGCGCCTCTGGACCGGCGCGGCCATCGGACTTTGTGTGCGGAGCCCGGGGGGAGCGGCTGGAGCAGAGGCCGTGGCGGGAGGGGCGGTCCCTTTCCCTGCCGTGGAGCGGGTCACCCGGGTGGGGACACCGCGTTTCACACCCGCGTGTGTGCTGTGCGCACCACGACTCTCGCGCCTTCTCCCTCGGGGCATCTCCACCGGGACCCAGCGATTTGGAGCCTGGGCCTGGCAGCTAAGCGGGCACCGCGTGGAGACAAAATGCCCGCCGTGCGGAGGGCGCTGGGAGGCCCGCCCCTGCGCGCTGAGCTTCGCTGGAGACGCCTTTTCTGACCCTTCATTGGCTATGCTGGCCGCATTCCAAACACCGGGCTCTGGCCCTGGCTGGTTTGGCCCAGTGGATAGAGCGTCAGCCTGCAGACTGAAGGGCCCCGGGGTCCATTCTGGTCAAGGGCACATGCAAGGGTTGTGGGCTTGATCCCCATTAGGGGGCGTGCAGGAGGCAGCCGGTCAATGATTCTCTCTTCATCACTGATGTGTGTTTTTTTGTTTTTGTTTTTAATATTTCATTGATTTTTTACAGAGAGGAAGGGAGGAGAGGGATTGAGAGTTAGAAACATCGATGAGATGGAAACATCAATTCAATTGAATCCTGCACACTTCCTGTTGGGATGTGCCTGCAACCAAGGTACATGCCCTTGACCGGAATCGAACCTGGGACCCTTCAGTCCGCAGGCCGACGCTCTATCCACTGAGCCAAACCGGTTAGGGCTCATCACTGATGTTTCCATCTTTCTCTCCCTCTCTCTTACTCTCTGAATCAATAAAAATATTTTTTAGCCCTGACAGGTTTGGCTCAGTGGATAGAGCGTCGGCCTGCGGACTGAAGGGTCCCTGGTTCAATTCCGGTCAAGGGCATGTACCTTGGTTGCGGGCACATTCCCAGTGGGGGGTGTGCAGGAGGCAGCTGATTGATCTTTCTCTCTCATCGATGTTTCTAACTCTCTCTCCCTCTCCCTTCCTCTGTGTAAAAAATCAATAAAAAATATATTAAAATATATATTTTAAAAGAACAACAACAAATACTGTCTACTGTCTTCTGGGTGACCCTCCAGGGAAAAGGCCCAGATCTGGCTGAGGCAAGTTGTCAACTTTTCCTGATGAAGTGACTGCAGTTTCTGGTGATGAAAACACATTATCTATGACTCCAATACAGCCAGTCATAATAACGAGATATGCCTGCATTACCGCCTGGAAAATTTTATCACATAAATGACCTGCTTGCACCATCATATATGTATGTGGACAATATAAAACAGGAATATAGGACAAGCTTTGGAAATAAAAAAGAACTAAGATGCATCATATAAACTTTAAATGGAAGTCTATTGTTAACTTATAGTAATTTGAACACCAATTAAGATAAATTTTTGAAAAAGTGGGAGAATTCTGACAAATTATTGTTCATGTGAAAATGCTGCTGTAATTATAATCTATAATAATAAAAGTGTAATATGCTAATTAGACCAGAAATCCTTCCGGACGACCTTCTGAACTTTGAACTTAGCCAGGGCTGCGAGGGAAGCCCGGGTCCCAGGTGCCTGCTGGTGGCCAGAGGCAAGCCCGGGTCCTGGGTGCCAGAGGGAAGCCAGTGCCTGCAGCTGAAGGAAGGAAGGTCTACTCTTTTTAAAAATATGTATATATTTTATTGATTTTTCACAGAGAGAAAGGGAGAGGGACAGAGAGCTAGAAACATCAATGAGAGAGAAACATTGATCAGCTGCTTCCTGCACACTCCCTACTGGGGACGTGCCCGCAACCAAGGCACATGCCCCTGACCAGAATTGAACCTGGAACCCTTCAGTCCGCAGGCTGACGCTCTATCCACTGAGCTAAACCAGTTTTGGCAGGAAGGTCTACTCTTGCATGAATTTCATGCATCTGGCCTCTATTAGTGAAATAGGCAGGGAAGGATGGGTGGGTGGGAGGTAATCAACCAAAGACTTTATATGCATACTAGAGGCCTGATGCATGAAATTCGTGCACTTAGGGGGGGATCCCTCAGCCTGGATTGTGAGAGGGCACAGGCCAGGCTGAGGGACCCCACCAGTGCACTATCGGGGCCAGGGAGGAACACGGGAGATTGACCAGCTGGGGAGGGACTGTGGGAGGACTCCAGGGCAGGCCTGGCCCATCTCGCTCAGTCCTGATAGGCTGGACCGCAGCAGCAACCTAATCTACCGGTTGGGGCATCTGTCCCCTGGTGGTCAGTGCACGTCATAGTGAGCAGTTGAGCAGCCTTAGCATATCATTAGCATATTACACTTTGATTGGTTGAAAGGACGACCGGACACTTAGCATATTAGGCTTTTATTATATAGGATATGCATAACTATGGATGCAGGCAGTGTGGTGGTGAGGGCCTGGGTTGAGAAGGGGAAGGGGCTGCAGGGGGTCTATGGATATGTAATACTTTCAACACTAAAGATTTTTTAAAAAATTTAAAAAGTTATCCTTTACAGATAGATGTAAGATGTCAGGTGAGATGATGTTTCCGACATTCTAAATATGATGTTACTGGAAAGGGGAACTGGCCCTTGGCTGGTCGGCCTAGGGCCAGCCAGGAGTGTGTGGGGTTTTTTTTGTTTTTAAATATATTTTATTGATATTTTACAGAGAGGAAGGGAGAGGGACAGAGAGTTAGAAACATCGATGAGAGAGAAACATCGATCAGCTGCCTCCTGCACACCTCCCACCGGGGATGTGCCCGCAACCAAGGTACATGCCCTTGACCGGAATCGAACCCGGGACCCCTCAGTCCGCAGGCCGACGCTCTATCCACTGAGCCAAACCAGTTTTGGCAGTGTGTGGGTTCTTGATTTCTGTGCAGGAAAAGTTTCACAACACGAGTCCAGGTGACTGAGGGAACATTTGTGAAAGCTGGGGACAGTAAAACAAAAAAGGGCTTCGTTTAGAAGGAGCCACAGGTGTGACTAGGTTGGGTGGCACTGGCTCTCTGGGGAGTCAGAGAACAGGAGGCCTCGAGCTGCCCATTGCTTCCCGGGTTGCAACTCTGGTGGAGCCCCTTAGATTTTAGGAGATGCATGCCTGTGGGGGTACAGTCAGGGAAGAAGAGGGAAAAGGGAATGGCAGGCACGGCTCTCTCTCGAGGGAGAGCACGCTGGGTCCTTGTCTGGAGCTTTACCTCTTTCCCACAGGCAGGAATCTTAGGGGAGGTCTCAAGGGAGGGTTCTAGCAGAATATTCACCAGTTTCTAGGAGCTGCTCCAGCAGTTAGTTGTCTCTACCAAACGGTGTGTCAGGACAGGAGTCCTTTCGTCACTGCAGCTGGTCCTGGTGTCGCTCACCAGGTTCTGCTGATTTTCTGGGTCTGGAACTGAAACCCAACGGAGGCACAGACATTACTAAGGAGGTGACTTTCTAAATTTTCTGTAAATTGCTCTGTCACTCTATTCAGCTATCTGTTCACGTTCCCCATCCCACGTGTCCTGGCTTACTGGCCTATCTCCATATGATTACAAACCTATTCATAATTTACATTTAGAGTAAGTGAAGTGTATATGCATAATGAAAGCTGACCTGTGTACAGCTCAGAAACTTTTAAAAATCACATGAAATATGGTAAGAAACAAGTAATTATGGGTATGCGTATGTGCAATGAATATTAAAAATTTAGCCCAGCCGGCGTGGCTCAGTGGTTGAGTGTCGACCTATGAACCAGGAGATCGCAGTTCAATTCCCAGTCAGGGCACATGCCTGGGCTGCAGGCTCAATCCCCAGTGTGGGGCATGCAGGAGGTAGCCAACCCATGATTCTCTCTCATCACTGATGTTTCTATCTCTCTCTCCTTCTCTCTTCCTCTCTTAATCAATAATTTAAAAAATGTATTTAGTTTTTTTTTTAATTTCATAATAATTGTATAAGACGTTTATTTAAAAATTCAGAGCAAACATCAGTGAAATAGGACCAAAATTTGGAAAACATTAAAACTAAGTGACATAAGAGAAGAGTGGAAAAGAATCTAAAAACTTACCATGAATTATAGTAATCACTTCTAAATGAAAATAACCTCTGGCACCCTGAAATTGGCAGAGTGATCACAGGAGGGCGTCTAACACTTTCGGCAAGCTTCTGGCATGGGACAACTGTATAGCATTTTCCAGTCCATGAAACATCTTCCTGATGAAATCAAATCTCTTTCTCACCTCCTTTATTTTTTTATTTTTTAAAATATATTTTATTGATTTTTTACAGAGAGGAAAGGAGAGGGATAGAGAGTTAGAAACATCGATGAGAGAGAAACATCGATCAGCTGCCTCCTGCACACCTCCCACTGGGGATGTGCCCGCAACCAAGGTACATACCTTTGACCAGAATCGAACCTGGGACCCTTGAGTCTGCAGGCCGACACTCTTATCCACCGAGCCAAATCGGTTAGGGCCTCACCTCCTTTAAACGTGGGCTATTAACATTCTAAGGATCCACATGCTAGTCATTCCTGAGTGCTGCTCATTTTTAAAATATATTTTTATTGATTTCAGAGAGGAAGGGAGAGGGAGAGAGACATAGGAACATCAATGATTAGAGAGAATCATTGATTGGCTGCCTCCTGCACACCCCCTACTGGGGATTGAGCCCACAACCTGGGCATGGGCCCTTGACTGGAATAGAACCTGGGACCTTTCAGTCTGCAGGCCAATGCTCTATCCACTGAGCCAAACCAGCTAGGTCAGTGGTCGGCAAACTCATTAGTCAACAGAGCCAAATATCAACAGTACAACGATTGATATTTCTTTTGAGAGCCAAATTTTTTAAACTTAAACGTCTTCTAACGCCACTTCTTCAAAATAGACTCGCCCAGGCCGTGGTTTTTTGTGGAAGAGCCACACTCAAGGGGCCAAAGAGCCGCAAGTGGCTTGTGAGCCGCAGTTTGCCGACCACTGAGCTAGGGCGAGTGCTGTTCATTTTATATCTCCGCAGCACCTGTCACCTAATAATTTACTATAACAATGTTTTCTTTGTGAAATATTGGCTCCTCCTTCAATAAAGCCTTTAAACAAGACTTGTTGGGAACACATTTATTAACTGCTGATCAACACAGACCAGTGAAACAGATGAGGTAATCCTATATAATAAAGAGGTAATATGCAAACTGACTGTCACTCCAACATACAAGATGGCTGCCCCCATGTGGTCAAAGATGGCCGCACCCATGTGTCCACAAGATGGCCAACAGGGGAGGGCAGTTGTGGGCGATCAGGCCAGCAAGGGAGTGCAGTTGGGTGCAACCAGGCCTGCAGGGGAGGGCAGTTAAGGGGGACCAGGCCTGCAGGGGAGGGCAGTTGGGGGGAACCAGGCCGGTAGGGGAGGGCAGTTAGGGGTGAACAGGCTTGCAAGGGAGGGCAGTAGGGGTGACTGGGCCAGCAGGGGACAGCAGTTAGGGACAACCAGGCTAGCAGGGGAGGGCAGTTAGGGGTGACTAGGCCAGCAGGGGAGGGCATTGGGGGGGATCCAGGCCTGCAGAGGGCAGTTGGGGGGGAACCATTACTGCAGGGGAGGGCATTTTTTTTGGGGGGGGGCACCCCAGGCCTGCAGAAGAGGGCAGTTGGGGGTGACCAGGCCAGCAGGGGAGGGCAGTTAGGGGTTACCGGGCCGGCAGGGGAAGGCATTTAGGGACAACCAGGCCTGCAGGGGAGGGCAGTTGGGGGAGACCAGGCCTGCAGGGGAGGGCATTTTTTTGGGGGGGGGGTCCCCAGGCCTGCAGAAGAGGGCAGTTGGGGGTGACCAGGCCAGCAGGGGAGGGCAGTTAGGGGTTTCTGGGCCGGCAGGGGAGGGCATTTAGGGAAAACCAGGCCTGCAGGGGAGGGCAGTTGGGAGCAACCAGGCCTGCAGGGGAGGGCAGTTGGGGGAGACCAGGCCTGCAGGGGAGGGCATTTTTTTTTTTGGGGGGGGACCCCAGGCCTGCAGAAGAGGGCAGTTGGGGGTGACCAGGCCAGCAGGGGAGGGCATTTAGGGACAACCGGGCCTGCAGGGGAGGGCAGTTGGGAGCAACCAGGCCTGCAGGGGAAGGAAGTTGGGGGAGACCAGGCCTGCAGGGGAGGGCATTTTTTTGGGGGGAGACCCCAGGCCTGCAGAAGAGGGCAGTTGGGGGTGACCAGGCCAGCAGGGGAGGGCATTTAGGGACAACCAGGCCTGCAGGGGAGGGCAATTGGGGGAGACCAGGCCTGCAGGGGAGGGCAGTTGGGGGCAACCAGGCTGGCAGGGGAGGGCAGTAATGGGTGACCAGGCTGGCAGGGGAGGACAGTTAGGGGCAATCGGGCCTGCCAGGGAGCAGTTAGGCGTCAATCAGGCTGGCAGCGGAGTGGTTAGGGGCAATCAGGCAGGCAGGCAAGCAGTTGGGAGCAAGCAGTCCCAGACTGGAGATTGTGCAGGCTGGGCTGAGGGACACCCCCTCCCCATGCATGAATTTCGTGCACCGGGCCTCTAGTCAGTACATAAGTTTTGAAGCAATGAAGCACAATGCTATGGCTTCCCCTCCACAGTTCTAAAATTTTCAGCTCACTCCTTACTATATCTTTCTCATGTCATTTTCTTCTTTTTTGTTGTTAATCCTTACCTGAGGATATTTTTTTCCCCACTGAGTTTTAGAGAGTGGAAGAGAGGGAGGAAGGCAGAGAGAGAAAAACATAAATTTGAGAGAGACACATGGATTGGTTGACTCCTGCATGGGCACCTACCAGGGTCAGGATGAGAACCTGCAAGTCAGGGTATGTGCCCTTGACCGGAACTGAACCGGGGACCCTCTGGTGCTCCGGCTGAAGCTCTAACCGCTGTGCCACAGCAGCTAGGGCTCTCACCTCACTATTTTTTACTTACGTTCTCATGAAAGAAGTCAACTGGTATTTGTCAAAACAAGAATTTCTTGGCAGCCAAGTTTCCGGCATAGCCAAAAGCTCAAGTAAATTCTTTTACCTCTTAAAACTCAGTTGAGACTTACCTGTTCTCAGGCTTCATAGTCTTTTCTAGTAAGTTAAATAATGCTCATTGTATAACTCCATTAACTTTATGTAATTTTCTCGATGATAATTCTCTTCCATAAGTAATATTCAGTCCTCCTGCACACATTATGAATTAACAGGTGAAATAATCATTATTTCCCAACAAGTCAGTGAGCTCCTCAGATACAAAACCTTTATCTTAAGTTCAGATGCTCATTTTCAACACCTTCAAGGATGCCAACACTGTAGCCATCTTGGCAAGAAATGTAAACTCACTAAGTAACCATATTCCCGGATACATGTCATATTCTTAGAAAAAATAGACAATATCCCAGAAAATACAGTAAGAAATGTTATGTATATTATTTTGGAGGGAACATAATTATAGAGAGCCAGATGGGATATATTCTGAGGAACGAGAAGGCCTAGTGTCATGCCATCTATTTGCTTTAGGGCTGCCTAATACATCACCTCCATGTTTCCTCTAACCTGTCTGGAGTATTTTTTTTTTTTTAAATATATTTTACTGATTTTTTTTACAGAGAGGAAGGGAGAGGGATAGAGAGTTAGAAACATCGATGAGAGAGAAACATCTATCAGTTGCCCCCTCTACACCTCCCACCGGGGATGTGCCCACAACCAAGGCAAATGCCCCTGACCGGAATCAAACCTGGGACACCTCAGTCTGCAGGCCAACGCTCTATCCACTGAGCCAAACTGGTTAGGGCTGTCTGGAGTAGTCTTGCTCCCATCACTGAGAGAACACACTGGGCCTCCTGATGTTCATTCTAAGAGTTTTGCTCCCCAAGAAGTGAAGAGTGTGAAGACTGTGTGTTATTATATGTTTGAGGGTACCTTAGTGTCTTTATAGCAATTGTTAAATTTTTTTAAAAAAATATATTTTATTGATTTTTTACAGAGAGGAAGGGAGAGGGATAGAGTTAGAAACATCGATGAGAGAGAAACATCGATCAGCTGCCTTCTGCACACCCCCTACTGGGGATGTGCCCGCAACCAAGGTACATGCCCTTGACCGGAATCGAACCTGGGACCCTTCAGTCCGCAGGCCGACGCTCTATCCACTGAGCCAAACCGGTTTCGGCAATTGTTAAATTTTTAAATATATTTTTATTGATTTCAGAGAGGAAGGGAGAGACAAATAGAAACATCAATGATGAGAATCATTGATTGGCTGCTTCCTGCACGCCCCCTACTGGGGATTGAGCCCACAACCCCAGGCATGTGCCCTTGACCGGAATCGAACCTGGGACCCTTTGGTCTGTAGGCCGATGCTCTATCCATTGAGCCAAACCAGCTAGGGCTAAATTTTAATTTTTGACCTTTATAGATCATAAATTATAAATGGATTTTTTGGGGGCCTGTTAAATAATAAACCAAATCTTCAGAAAGCATATATTTTAAGGCTGAAGTTTTGACCAATACAACTTCTTGATATGCCTTAAAGATGAAATTGTTGAAAGCTGCATTCCTAGGCATTAACTGGATGAGATAGCCTGTCGTACAGCAGCATTATCAATTATTTTTATTTTTAATTTTAAAAATCTTTATTGTTGAAAGTATTACGTATGCCCCCTTCTTCCTTCATTGACCCCCTCCAGCCCACTCCCGCCCCAGGTCCTCACCACCCCACTGTCTGCGTCCATGGGTTACGCATATAATGCCGGTGGTCTTGATCTGGCATCTAGAAGGGTTCAGGAACCTGGAGAAGGCGCTGTGCATAAATTAATCAAGAGTCCAGAGACGAAACATAATTTTGGAAGGCATTATGGGGAGTCAAGAGAAGACTTAGCTAAAGGAACTAAGTTCTCTCCTGTCTCAGGACCCCTTGCTTTTTATTAACACAAATTATCCTAAGGCAAGGTAGATATACACATTAAAGGGTAGGGTTTTGTATACAAAATCCATTGTCAGATTGGGGAATTGCCTACGGCTGTTCAGGTGTTTGGCCAGTAGGAGGCAATAACATGTAGATTGAAATGCCCTGAGCTGTCTAGCAGCAAGCAATCATTTAATGCATCCTTTTCAGGTTTGGGGAAATGCTCTCAGCCATCTCCAGATGATTCAGCCCTGCTGACATGCTGGAATTGGCTTCCGGCACGCATATATGCATACAAGGTTTTTGGTTGATTACCTCCCATCCATCCTCCCGCCCCCGCCTTCCCTCCGAGATTCCGCACTCTGTTCCATAAATTTTTAAAGAGTATTTTACTTACATGTTTGTTTGTTTTTATAAAAGTGGGTGTTAATACTTCCTACTGGATGTAGTGAAAAGAAGCCAGACCTATTAACTTGCCAATAAAATATTATAAGATACAAATAACAACATAATCAGGCACATAACAAAAAAACCTCAAAGCTAAAAAATGAAAATAATATTAGAATTCAATGAGTGAAGTTTGAACTGTGCCTGAAACTGACCTGACCCTGGGTATTATGTTTAGCAGACTTTAGCTGTGACCATCATTATTCTCTTTCAAATGACCTCCATGTGCCAAAACCGGTTTGGCTCAGTGGATAGAGCGTCGGCCTGCGGACTGAAGGGTCCCGGGTTCGATTCCGGTCAAGGGCATGTACCTTGGTTGCGGGCACATCCCCAGTGGGAGGTGTGCAGGAGGCAGCTGATCGATGTTTCTGTCTCATCGATGTTTCTAGCTCTCTATCCCTCTCCCTTCCTCTCTGTAAAAATATCAATAAAATATATTTAAAAAAAAGAAAAAATGACCTCCATGTGGTTTTCCTTATATAGAATGTATCCTGGGAAGTGTATTTGTATCTCTGTTCACTGGAATCTGGAGTAAGGATCTCAGTTGTGGCCACAGAGTGCTGGGCACTGGGGTCACAGTTTGTATTGAAAAAAAAAAAAAAATACAGCCCTAACCAGTTTGGCTCAGTGGATAGAGCGTCAGCCTGTGGACTCAAGGGTCCCAGGTTCGATTCCGGTCAAGGGCATGTACCTTGGTTGCGGGCACATCCCCAGTAGGGGGTGTGCAGGAGGCAGCTGATTGATGTTTCTCTCTCACTGATGTTTCTCACTCTCTATCCCTCTCCCTTCCTCTCTTTAAAAAATCAATAAAAAAATTTTTTTTAAAAAGGAAAAGAAAAAAATATACACAAAAAATACTAGGTTCCAACACAACAATCCCTTGCGCAGACAAAAGGAAACTGCAAAATACAGTTTAGGTTCAGAACATGGTCTGGGCTGCAGGGAAGTCATGGTGAGCACAGTGGTCTCATACAGCCCCTCTGGACAGAGAGGACAGAATAGTGTCAGTGGTGGGGCCTGTGCACAAAGGAGAGGTGAGCCCTCACCCAATGAGACCAGGATCCTGCAGGTCTCCAGGATCACTTCTGCATATAAGGTTCCAAAAGTCACACCCTGACCTCCCCTGTCCTGTAGGGTGAATGTCAGAGGCACGTACCAACACTCTAAGAGACAGACTGAGGATCCAAACTCACCTCAGTGGATGGGACCACAGATATCCCCTCTTCATCCCCACCCTTTGCCCACCTCTACCCAGTTCCTACCACCCACTTTTCAGGCTTCACTACACAGTTGTCAGTGTCCATAGCTACGCATATATGTTCTTTGGCTAATCTCTTCACCTTCTTTCATCCATTCTCCCCCATCTCCCTGCCCTCTGACATTGTTCCGTTTGTTCCATATGTCCATGCTACTGGTTCTATTTCGTTGGTCAGTTTAATTTGTTCATTAGATTCCACACATAAGTGAGATCATAAAAGACAAGTTTTTTTAATAAGTGTAAAAAATAACAGAAATTATACAAGGTATGTCTAAACCAAAAAAGATTATATTTGATTAGGAAGATTTTGGGGGGTAACCTTATAATAAATAAACATATACAAATACACATATTAATAAACATCTTAACAGTATATTCCATACAATGTAGTGAACGGGATTATATAACTGAAAAAAATTACAGAAATGTAGCAGAGAGAGAAGACGAGGAAAATGTAAGAAAGAGGTTAATAAATATAAGTATAACATCAAAAGATATAATAATGTTATGCCTACTCATAGTTTCTGAAAGAGAAAACAGTAATGGAGAAGCAATATTCAAACATCTAAAAGCTGAAAAATTAAACACGCAGTGGTTGAGTGTCAGCCCACAAACCAGGAGGTCACAGTTCAATTCTGGGCCAGGGCACACGACAGGGTTTCAGGCTCCATCCCCAGGAGGGGGCATGCAGGAGGCAGGCCATCGATGTTTCTCTCTCATCAATGTTTCTATCTCTATCCCTCCCCCTTCCTTTCTGTAAAATCAATAAAAACATATTTTAAAAAAAAAATTCAACACCTCAGATTCAGAAATCCCAACGAATTCTGAGCTAAAAGTCTATACCTAGACACATCAGACTGAAACCATAATACACAAAAATGCAACGGAAATTTCTAAAAGTATCCAGAGACAAAAGACAGATTACCCTCGACAGAAACAATAGGAATCAGAAAAAAAAAATCGTATCTTTAAAGTTCTTATTTTTGTATCCAAAAAGGCCAGACACGAAGGCCTCTTGGTATTGAACACGTGACTCTTTCATGGAGCATTAGCTCCCCAGCCACCACATGACGGTGCTCAAGTATTGCCAATCAGGAAGGCCGCCTACACTTCGGCACCCAGGGTTGTTATTGAGGCTTCCTGATAAATGCACCATTTATTGAATTGCTGACCTTGTGGCTGGACTCAATCTCCAGGTCCTTAATCTTCCTAAAAGTTACACTGATATCAAATAGCTCAAAGCTACAACCCTCAAATCACCCGGTTGGTTTCTGGCATTGACAACCTCTATCCTGAGTCAGCTCATTAGCACAAACTATTAAGTGTGGTCCCAGTGCCCCAGAATGAATAACTCCCATCATACTAGTAATTCCAAAGATCCTATATAATAAAAGGCTAGTATGCAAATCAACTAAATGGCGGAACAACCAGTCACTATGACGCACACTGACCACCAGGGGGCAGACGTTCAACACAGCAGCTGCCCCCTGGAGGTCAGTGCGCTCCCACAGGGGGAGCACCGCTCAGCCAGAGCCAGGCTCGCGGCTGGCAAGCGCAGCGGCAGTGTCAGGAGCCTCTCCCGCTTCCACGGCAGCACTAAGGATGTCTGACTGCCTGCTCCCCCAGGGAAAGCGGGCCTAAGCTGTCAGTCGGACATCCCCCGAGGGCTCATGGACTGCAAGAGGGCACAGGCCAGGCTGAGGGACCCGCCTCCCGAGTGCACAAATTTCGTGCACCAGGCCTCTAGTTTAGACATAACTTCCCAGGAATCAGAGACAAAAGTCAGGCAAATTCCTAATTACACACTAGCTTCTCACACCCCTGTGCAGTACCCTTCCCTTGAGCATGAGCTGGCCTGATAAACTGTTTCTAATAATAATAATAATAATAATAATAATAATAATAATAGAATAAAGCAAAAGATGAGATGCCACTTTTACAATTAGGCTATTCATACATCAATCTTGCTATGAGAATCTGCTCTTTGATGATTTTGATGAAATAAGGTTGCGTTTTAGGGAGGCTCACACGGCGATAAACTAAGAGTGGTCTACCTCAGCAGAGGATCTCATTCCATCAGCCCTTCGGGAAATGAATTCTTTCAACAACCACGTAAATGAACTTAGTACTGCATTCTTCCCCACTAGAGTCTTCACATCAGACTCCATTCTGTCCTCATGATAGACTACAACAAAGTATATAGCAGTAATAAGATTGAAAAACTAACATTGGTCTTTGTTTCCGATTCCTGGCACACATAGGTAGGCCCTCAATGCTTAGAATCTTCCAAGTTATAAGTATTTTTGTATGCTAATGAGATTACTCATGGGGGCAGGAGGGTTGATTAGCTTCAGGATGGGGCTGGTTGGCAAAGAAAACAAAACATAAAGGTTGGAACTTTCAGCCCCACTCCTGAAACCTACACCGAGGAGAGAGGGGCTGGATATGGAGATCAAGCCTAATGGCCAATAATTAATCAACCGTGTCCAACTGATGAGACCTCCATAAAACCTCCAAATCTGTTGGTGAACAAATAGAGGTGCTGAAAGAGTGGCACACCCTGATACATGGCCCTGTGCATCTCTTCAATTTCACTGTGTCTGAGTTGTATCCTTTATAATCAATCTGTGAATGTAAGTAAATTGCTCTCCTGATTTCTGTATTCCTATAAAATTATCAAACCTAAGGAAGGGCTTATGACACCGAGGGTTTATAGCAGGTCATTTGGAAGTACAGGAAGCCCAGGACTTGTGATTGGCATCTGAAGTAGGGGACATTCTTGCAAAACGCAAGCCTTAAATTTGTGTAACCTGATGACCTAATTAGTGCCAGAGAGCTGGAGCAGTGGTAATGGAAAAGAACATATATTTGGCCCAGCCGGTGGGGCTCAGTGGTTGAGCATCAACCTATGAACCAGGAGGTTTTGGTTCGATTCCCAGTCAGGGCATATGCCTAGGTTATAGACTCAGTTCCCAGTGTGAGGTGTACAGAAAGTAGCCGATTGATTTTGTCTCATCATTGATGTTCTCTCTCTTCCTCTCTTTTCCGCTCTGAAATCAATAAAAATATATTTGAAAAAAAGAAAGAACATATATTTGGTGTCAGAAGGAGAAAAAACTTTATTTTGGTGTCAGAGGTGTTGTGGATAAAAACAACATGAACCATGCCAATATTATTGATCCACAGAAAGTATAAGATAAATTTAAAGTTGCTAAATTTTGGAATAACTTTTTAAATATATTTGTATTGTTTTCAGAAGGGAGGGGATATTTTCGTCTATTGATTTTTAAAAAATATATATATTTTATTGATTTTTTACAGAGAGGAAGGGAGAGGGATAGAGTTAGAAACATCGATGAGAGAGAAACATCTATCAGCTGCCTCCTGCACACCTCCTACTGGAGATGTGCCCGCAACCAAGGTACATGCACTTGACCAGAATTGAACCCGGGACCCCTCAGTCCTCAGGCTGACGCTCCATCCATTGAGCCAAACCGGTCAGGTCTGATTCTTTTATTTTAGAGAGTAGAAGGGAGGGAAGGAAAGATCAATGTGAGGGAGACACATTGATTGATTGCCTCCTGCACACACCCTGACATGGGTCATGTACTGAATCTGCAACCCTGGTACATGCCCTTGACATAGAATAGAATCCATGACCCTTCAGTGCACAGGCTGACAGCCAAAGCTAAAGTATTCTCGAAGACATCACTGCGAAACATTGGGCCTTCTGATTTTCACTCTATGAGCTTTGCTCTCCATGAGGTGTATAATGATTGTCTGTTTTATTAAGTTTTTAAGTGAACCTTAGTATCTCTCTAGCAAATACTGAATCTGACTATTTTACCTTTTCATAACATGAGTTACAAATGAAAACTGTAGAAGTATTTTACTGACATGTTTGTGATGAAGCAGGGTGTTAAATCTCCCTGCTGGATTTAGTGAGAGCAAGGCAGTCTTAAAAAATATGCTAATAAAATACTGTAAAATGCAAAGAGCAAGATAATCAGACAATTATAGCAAAACTAGAGGCCCGGTGCACGAATTCGTGCACAGGTTAGGTCCCTTTGCCTGGCTGGCAATCAGGGCTGATAGGGGCCATCTTGCCCAGTCCCTGCGGGAGGTTGGCTGGCAAGGGAGGGACTGCGGGAGAGCTCCAGTATGTGTACGGCCCCATCTCATCCAGTCCCGATCCGGCAGACCCCAGCAGCAAGCTAACCGACTGGTTGAATCACCTGCCCCCTGCTGGTCAGTGTGCATCATAGCAACTGGTTGAGCTGTCAACCAATTGGTCGATGGCTCGGTCGGACACAGCATATTAGGCTTTTATATATAAATATATTAGCGAGATAATCTCAAAGCTAAAGAATAATGTGGATATTTAATGACTGAAGTTTAAATAGTGCCTGCAATTGTCCTGACACTTAGTCTGTGCTTAGGAGACCTTGGCTATGACCAGAGTTATTATTCTCTTTAAAATGACCTACATTTGATTTTCCTTATATATAGATTATATCCTAAAAAGTGTACTCATCTCTTTCCATTACTAGAAACTGGAGTAGGATCTCAGTGGAGGCCCAGTGTGCTGTGCACTGTGGTGAGAGTCTGTTCCCACTGAAAAACCCATGGTAGACACAGGGGATTGGAAAGTAGGCCACGGGTCCAGAACGTGATCAGGGCTGCAGGGAAAACAGGGTGACTACCATTGTCTCATAGAGCCAGTAGGGATATAGAGGACAGAATCCCCTGAGCAGTGTGTCCCCTGCATGGAAGAGAGGTGAGCACTCACCAATGAGACCAGGATTCTGTAGGTCTTCAGCATCACTTCCATAAATTTGGTCCCAGAGTTCACGTCCAGTTGTCCTCTCTCCTAAAGAGTGAACGTCAATGCCACATACAAACAGCACTTGCAAAGTCTGAGGCATGAAATTCATCACAGTGGATGGGATCACAGCCTGACACCCCAAATGTGGGTGAAGGTGCAGAGACCCAGCCCAAATGACTGAGGTCTCCTGAGGGTTACACTCCAATCTGGGATCAAAGGGAAGGCAGTCAAATTGTTGCTAAACCTCAGAGAAGGTTCCATTGGAGAAACTGCTAAAGGTGACAAATAACGGCGTTGCCCTGAACACAGGGAGGGAAGACAAGGGTAAGGGCTCTGAGATGTAAAGGGAATGGGAGGAAACGCCTAACTGTAACCATGGAAACAGGAGCTGCAGCTGAGCCACCCTGGTCCTCATCCTGTACCTGCTCCAGTGAGGGCTGCACATCAGTGGTAGAGACTGTGTCTGACGCTGGAGAAAATCATGGTTAAAATCCAGCCCCTTGAATCTGCCACTTGTCTGTGGTGTAAACTTGGGGAACCTACTTCATTTCTGTAATACTGAATTTT
The DNA here is from genome assembly GCF_963455305.1 of Plecotus auritus. Taxonomy (NCBI): domain Eukaryota; kingdom Metazoa; phylum Chordata; class Mammalia; order Chiroptera; family Vespertilionidae; genus Plecotus; species Plecotus auritus. Next base: position 7,347,136 of record NC_137785.1, read on the forward strand.
TTTCAGCAAAATTAGTTTCCACTTCTCAGGTTGTTGTGAGAATGAAGAGAGAAAATGCTCAAAAAGCTCACGCTGGAATCCTGGCAAAAAACAAGTACGCCGTGTTACTTTTATTGATCTTCAAAGGCCAAAGCAAGTTCCGTCATCAGCTTCATGTCACATTCAGCCAACCGAGATTCAGGGAGCTCTAGGAGATTCCCAGGTTTGGACCCCGTACTGAGACCTCAGGGCTCACAGCACCTGCTTCCTTGCAGGTGAGACATCAGGTTCTTAAAAGCCACTTTTCTTTCTATAACATACAAGGGTGCTTGTGGGCCTTGTGGGAGTGAGGGGTGCCTGGCCTGGGAATGTCTGTGCTGGCAGAGGTAGGAGTTGCTCAAGTCAACACAGGCTGCAGCTGCTTTACTGCAACAGGAAATCTTAGCTCTTCACCTCCAAGAGCTCAGGGGTGGAAACACACCTTGCACTTGTTTTACACAGGAGAAACCAGAAACCCAGACCAGAGAGAGGCGTCGTTTCTCTGGGAGTCCAGGGATATTTGAGAATCTGAAGTTCAAATCCAGGATGCCTGATCCAGGGCATGGGGAGTCTGATCACTGCCCTCCTATTTCCCTCTGCACTGGCTTTGGGACTCCAAAGCATCTGGCCTCCTCAGACACATGTTCCAACCCAAGAACACCCATGAGCGGAAACCAGAAAAATGGGAGAACACGACAAAGCAAGGGCTTGTGGTGTTATCAGATGACTGGTCTTCTGAAAGTGATGGAGAATGTCAGTAGTGCGGGTTAAAAGTAGTGTTCATTGCATTAAAAAATTAAAAATTAAGATATTAATCCAATACAAAAAAACATTTATTTTATAAAGCAAAAAAGGCACAAAATGAGTGAAATTCCAACATCCATCTTTGTTGTCCCACTTCCCTTTTGTTAAAGAAAATTGCCAAAGCTCATACCAGATTAGGCAGAACAATTAGCCAGACATTTTACTACGGATACAGGGGTAGCAAATACACATCTACCAAAGGCTGCTCCCAGTTCCCAACAAATCAGAGAACAGAGTTAGCTTCCCTGCGCCAATGAGGATGGTGACTGATGCCATCTGTGGACACCTTATAGGTGGTATAGGTGACATTGCTTCAGCAACAGACACATTCAGGGACATAGATCTGGCAGGACATCTGGGTAAATTAGAAAGTGCAACATACACACACATGCTTTTCACATAAGTAAAGATTATAGGGAATCTCCCTACTTTTGACATTTGAATGTATGAGATTCAAGTCAGACAAATAGAGTTTCCTATAGTATTGCTAAGACTGATCTTAAAAACTGTACATTTCCTATACATATACAACCTTCCTCCCATGTGAAGCCTTATGTGCAGAATAAGGTTAGAATTTTGGGTACAAAATTCGCCACGTTAACTACACTACTAAGTCCTTTCTCTAGTGTGAACTCTCTGGTGACAACGAAGGCTTAGGATACTGGTAAAAGTTTTTCCACATTCAATGCACGTATAAGGGCCTTGTCTAGTGTGAATTCTCTGATGATAATGAAGGGTTTGGTTCTTGGTAAAAGATTTCCCACATTCACTGCACTCATAAGGCCTTTCTCCAGTGTGAAATCTCTGATGATAACGGAGGCCACTGCTACTGATAAAAGATTTCCCACACTCACGGCACACGTAAGGCCTTTCTCTAGTGTGAACTCTCTGGTGACTCCGAAGGGAATAGAGCATGGAAAAAGATTCCCCACATTCACTGCACTCATAAGGCTTTTCCCCTGTGTGAAATCTCCGATGATTACGAAGGCTATAAATTGTGGTAAAGGATTTGCCACATTCACTGCACTTGTAAGGTCTTTCTCCAGTGTGAACACTGTGATGGCGACGAAGATAATGGATCATGGTAAACGTTTTCCCACACTCGCTGCACTCATAAGGCCTTTCTCCTGTGTGAACTATCTGGTGACGACGAAGGCATCTAATCATGGTAAAAGTCTTCCCACATTCACTGCACTGATAAGGCCTTTCTCCTGTGTGAAATCTCTGATGATAACGGAGGCTACTACTACAGGTAAAAGATTTCCCACATTCACTGCACTCATAAGGCCTTTCTCCTCTGTGAAGTCTCTGATGATAACCAAGGCCAGTGCTACTGGTGAAAGATTTCCCACACTCATTGCACTTATAGGGCTTTTCTCCAGTGTGAAATCTCTGATGATGACGAAGGCCAGTGCTAGTGGTAAAACATTTCCCACATTCATGGCACTTATAAGGCCTTTCACCAGTGTGAACTCTCAGATGAATACGAAGGGAATCGATCCTGCTAAAAGATTTCCCACATTCACTGCACTTATAGGGCCTTTCTCCAGTGTGAACTCTCTGATGATAAAGGAGACCAGTGCTACCGGTATAAGATTTCCCACATTCACTGCACTCGAAGGGCTTTTCCCCAGTGTGAAGTCTCTGGTGATAAAAAAAACTAGAAATTCTGGTGAAACACTTTCCACATTCATGGCACACTAAACGCTGTCTTCTAGTACAAACACTATTGTCTTGAACAAATGTGTGTTTTCGGCCAATCGCTCTCTTATATTCTTTCCTGGTGTGATCATTTTTTCTACTTTGAAAAGCCATGGCAGACATCGATATTTCATTTGACTTATCCCTGGTCCGAGTAGCCTTTTGGTGGAGATGTCCTGACCCTGTAAGGATGCCTGGCTCAACCTCCCCGCAGGTAAAATGCTTCTGCGACACATTGAAATTGCAGCCTTCTGCAAGTGAGATCCTGTCCACACCGCTGATGGAATGCTTCTCTCTCATATGTTGCTCCTGGTCCTGGTGAAATTTTGTACTGACATAAAATCGTTTTGCGCATGCCCCACAAGTCAACAGTATCTGGCTGCGTTGTGTTCCCTGTAGGTCAATAATGTGGAAAATTTTTCTCAAGACCGGCCCACAACCTTCACAGGGGTGGCTCTTCTGGGAAGACAAGGCTACCTTGGGATTCCTGGCCTGTGACACTCTTACACAAACTTTCTGCTCAGTCGGTGCCTCCACATTCTCTGCTCCACAGCAGCAACCTGAACAAAAGGAAACGCTGGTGAGGTACATGTTGATCTTAGGGGGAAGGAATATCCTCATCACAAATGTTTAGCTGTCACAGTTAGGTATGTTTTTCAAGACAAGCGAGTTAGACTCTGAGGGAAAGGCTGTTATACATTACTTGACCCCAAAGGTCAACCAATGGTGGAGACCTCACCAAGGGAGGGACATGAGCATATGATAGGACACTAAGAAAAGAGGCAAGGTGCACTGGAAGAGAGGCAGGGTCCACTAGTTGTTTCTTCTTTTTTTATAATATATTTTTATTGCTTTCAGATAGGAAGGGAGAACGAGAGAGCAAGAGCGAGCGAGAGAAACATCAATAATGGGAGAAAATCAATCGGCTGCATTCCTCCCCGCCCCCCCCGCCCCCCGTGCCCGCCCTACTGGGGATTGATCCTGCAACCCCGGCATGTGCCCTGACCAGGAATGAAATTGTGACCTCCTGGTTCCTAGGTCGGCGCTCAACAATTAAGCTACACTGGCCGGGCCACTTGCTGTTTCTTCTTCATAATGCCTTCCTGTGGGAGATTTCATGCTGGTGATGTGAGTTTGTGTAGAATAACCTGTATGTGCTCAATCCCATTAAAAAACCACAGTATTAAAGCACATGATGTTCAAGGTCAATATAATGACACATGCACACTCCAAGGCTCTGCAGGCATGGACCAAGGTTAGAAAGCAGTCGAGAGAGACCTGTGGGGTAAATGGTTGAGGTGCATCATTTAGAGGTGAAGATTATCCATGTGCTGGGAATCTGAGTAGAAATGATAAATACTGAAACTGAGTAGTTAGTTGGCAAAGTGTCAACAATAAGGAAGAACAAGTAGAATGGAGTGGTGAACTGGCAATGGTAATAAAATACTGGTGAACAAAATTGGTTCATAGTTATGACTTAACAAAGCCCTGGCATCAATTCCTCTCCAACAGCCCTTCACCCTGACAAGACTGCCACTGGGTCCACCTGCCATGGATGGAGTCATGTTTCTCCTGTGACGCACAAATGATTCTTCCCCTGAAGCCCCAGTTGAGCCATTACATGGGAAATAGATGATAAAAATCCTAAAAGAAAACCTAAAGAGCTGGATGGCTGGTGCTGTGTATAACAAAGCATAAAAGTAACCACAGTAAAAAACAAAAACAAAACAAAACAAAAAAACAACCTATGTGAGTGACACCAGGAATATGGCAGAAGAATTCATCTCCCTCCCAGGACAGCAGTACAAGTTATCCATGAACAAAGAAAACATAGGAGATGGGAATTAGCACCCAATAAAGACAAACAGCAATGCAGAAGAGCAAAAATGGGAGAACTGCCTAGAAAGGATGATTGGGAAGACTGGTTGAGCAAATATATTTGAATGGCTACGGTCAAAAACAAGGGTTGGAGTTACCTCTATCAGCCACTAACGCTGGTGGCCTGTTCTATAGAAAACACTGGAAATTTTTGTTTTAAAAAACCACAAAAGCCCATATAACATCTGTGTGAACTCCCCACAACACATCAAAGGACTCTATAGTTTGTTGGCATGAACTATAAAAGAAATCCCTTTGGCCACAACCTACTCTAGAAAAGAAACAAAAATCAGTACACCTAAGCAGTATTTTCCACCACAGACTCCAAGACGCTCAATTGTCATGGAAAAAAATTGCAGCCAAATCCACTGTGGACTCATACATTGTTGTTATAACCTCAGTTCATAGGGCATCAAGGAGGCAAGGCTGCTGAACCTGTTCTCAAGATCAAAACAACACCTCTCCCAGCCAACACCCTTGATTCCACAGGCAGATAACTCTATTTCTCTCGGCCAGAATTGGCCCCTAAGGCTGAAAGGAGTAAAAGGGTAACTGCTTCATCAAATGTAGAGACAGCAACACAGGTCTGAAGCAAATACTAAAAACAAAGACACCACCAAGACAACATAATAATCTTCCCCTAATCAATACAAAACTAATGGAGATCTATGTACAGCCTGATGAGGAATCCAAAATATTTACTTTTAAAAATAACCGTGAGCTACAAGAAAACACAAATAGAACCAACATAATAAAGAAACCAACACAGAAGCAAAAGGAGAATATCAGACAGAAAACATAAAAAAAAAAAGAATGAAACAAATGCTAGAGTTGACAAATTACAATGAGTGAAATGAAAAAAAATGGAATGAAGAGTATCAAAATCAGACACGAAAGAATACGTGATGTCAAAGACATGTCACTTAAAATAATCCAGGTGGAGAGAAAAAAAGAAAAATAATGTAAAGAATACAGCGCTGTAAATTAAGTAACACCATCGAGAGAGCCGATACTGCATTATGGGAATCCTAGGAAATACTGGGGGGGGGGGGGGGGGGGGGGGGGGAAGAGACAGAGAGAAAGAACAGGGAGGGAAAAAGAAAAAGGTATAGAAAGTTTATTTTAAAAAACACGCTGAAGATTGACGACCCAAATCTGTAAAAGAGATGTGAATAATCAAGTGCACGCACTCTCACAGGTCCCTGTCCAGATCCCATGCAAACTGGACTTCACCAAGACTCAGCATAATGAAAGTATCAGAAAATCAAAGGCAAAGAGAATTGTGAAAGTACAAAGAGAAACTACTGCACACAGGAAAACGACCGAATAAGTGTTTTAGTAAACTTCACCAAATAAATCTTGCCATCCAGGAGAAAATAAAATGATATATTCAAAATACTCCATAAAAAACATTAATACGTAATCCAGAAAACCTGTTCTTTAGAAAGAAGAAGAAAGCCCTAGCCGGCTTGGCTCAGTGGATAGAGCATCAGCCTGTGGACTGAAGGGTCCCAGGTTCGATCCCCAGTTGGGGGCGTGCAGGAGGCAGCCGATCAATGATTCTCTCTCATCATTGATGTTTCTATCTCTCTCTCCCTTCTCCCTTCCTCTCTGAAATCAATAAAAAGGAATATATAAAAAAAAAAAGAAAGAAGAAATACTTATTCAGACAAAACCTAAGGAAGTTCATCGCCACTCAACCTAACTTATTAGAAATGCGGAAAGAAATTCTTCAAGATGAAATGAAAGAATATTAAACAGAAACACGAATACAGAGGAAACTGTAAATCTCACTGGTACACCTGAGAATGCCATCAAACACACAATAGTGTAACAGTCCATTTGTGGAATGTACATTATGTAACTCTACTACAAAGGTTAAAAATGGAAACCAATAAAAATAGGAAAGGTGACATTATGTATCTTAATACATACACAATATACACAATATAAAAAGCTATGAATTGTGACATCAAAACGTGTGTGGTGGCGGGTCAAATATCATAATTTTTTGTATGAAATTGAAGTTACCAAGATGAAATAGACTGTGAAGAGCATGAGTTGTTATATGTAAATCTCTTGGAAATCAAAGCAAAAATTTATGTAGTAGATAGACATAAGAGAAAGGAGTGCCTCACTGCTGGGGCTCAATTGGTTGAGTATAGCCCAGTACACTGAAAGGCGATGGTGAAAAATTCAATGAAGAAAATGAAGAGCAAGAAGGAATAAAGGAGAAAAGTAACAAAGACCCTGATCATGAGGAAGATGATACCGGAGAAGAGAAATATGATGAAGAAGAGCAAGAAGAGGAAAATGACTACATTCATTCATACTCTGACACTGGAGATGATTTTGGATTTTGTGCAGACAGTAATGATAACATGGATGAAATAACTATTAGCTATGAAATTTCCCCCAAAACATTCTATGATACAGCTTCTGAACAGTAGACAGACTTGTTGCCTTATTTCTGATAAGTATTTTTGTTCCTGTTTTGTTGGACAATATTTGTTACCAAAATATTCAAAACCATTTTGAGTTTATATACTGATATTTGTCTCTGACACTATGACATTCCTTCTCAGTACCTTTGTATCCCTCTTAAACATTCAAGTGAAAATTTTATTTTTGGCATTATTTAGATTAGAATGTGCCTAGAGAGTTTTTTTCATCTTTTAATGTCTTCATACTTGAACAAATTATTCTTGTTTAACTGCTTGCTGATCTTTTATAAAAGTATTACTTGTCATCATTATGGATTTCTGTAACATGTAAGTTGATTTAATACTGCACATGGAACACTTTAAAAACAAAGAAACTTGAAAATAATTTTACTTTTACATGGTATTTTCTATGCTACTATATGATGACTACATAAAACTACCTGAGCTCCTAAGATTGCATATGAGATTAGAAGTTGGTGATCAAAAATATACACAGGGAAAAATGCCAATCAGAGTTATAGAAATTTTGTAGTTTTCATCTCAGCCAGTACAAAGACTTGGGTTAAATATTAAAAACTAGAGGCCTGGTGCACGACATTCGTGCACTGTGGGGGAGTCCCTCAGCGCAGCCTGCGCCCTCCTGCAGTCCGGAAGCCCTCGGGGGATGTCTGACTGATGGCTTAGGCCTGCTGGCCAGCCGTGAGCCCGGTTCAGGGCTTCTGGCTGAGCGGCGCTCCTCCTATAGGAGCACACTGACCTCCAGGGGGCAGCTCCTGCATTGAACATCTGCCCCCCTGGTGGTCAGTGCGCGTCAGAGTCCGGTCGTTCAGCCATTTGGTCGATTTGCATATTAGCCTTTTATTATATAGAATACTTAAACTTGAGGCTAACTTCATACCACACAATATGTGAGTTAACCATCATCTCACTGTAATAACTTTGATATTTCGAAAAGCTGGCCTTATGAAAAATGAGACTGAGACATTTAAATGTTTACTTTGCAAAAGTGTGGGGTAAATTCTAGTCATATAAATCTCACTGCAGAATGCATGTGTGAAACCTGTGAGGTATAATGGCCTCTGTTGTATTTCAAAGGACTTCACAGACATCTAATTGGTTTATGTAACAGTGCAGAATAAAACTTAGGTCACTTTAAAATTAAGATTAACCTTTTTTTCTTTTAATTAAAAACTAGCTCCCCTGAATTTTTATATTGAGGATTGGGGTTACCTAAAAACCTTATTCTCTAAAGACTCACAAATGCCAAAGATTTAGAAGGGAAGTCATATTATGTATTTCAAAAATTATTTACTAATATTATCTACCAAAAGAAATAAATTTATTTTTCCCTTTTGGGACAATATCACCTATTATCCTCTAAACTAAGAATCAGAGTCCTAGCCCAGCCATGGGCAAACTCGGCCCGTGGGCCGGATCCGGCCAGTTCGGCTGTTCTATCCGGCCCGCGGAGCCGAAAGAGCGGAGGGTTCTCTTGCTCTCCCCTCCGCTCCTTTACTTTGAATTTATATTAGTTCACACAATCACTCCATCCATGCTTTTGTTCCGGCCCTCCAGTCCAGTTTAAGAACCCATTGTGGCCCTCGAGTCAAAAAGTTTGCCCACCCCTGGTCCTAGCCTCTATTTCTAACTTTACTGTTAAACACAACCTTGAAATGGAGATTGGTTTTCTATAAACAACTTCCTACAAAAACTGCTTAAGGACCAACCAAAATTTACTGTATGTACTCATTCTCTTAACATCTAGAAATAATTGTTCCTTCATTTAAATTTGTCTGGCTCTCTAAAAAATTGTTAGCTTGTAAAATGATTGAAAACACTCTTTTGAGAAACAAACATATTTTCCTCAGAAAATACATTGTAATCTGATTTTCCCATCTTTTATTCTGATGGAGAAAATTTATATTGTGCCATTTTATAAAATGGCTATATCAGGAAAAACATCACTTTCAATTGTAATACTTACTCAGTTAATCCAAGATGGGTGAGAGGATCATTATCAGCTCAGTGCTTATGTTGTTCATATGTGAATTATTTCTTCTTTAAAGAACTTATAACAAATTTTAAAGATTCTAAATGGGAAACATGAATAAATCTACTTTAAAGCAGCAATTAACTGTACTTAAGAATAAAAACCTCACTTAAAGTTTCAGTTGCAACAGGTAAAGTCATTTAGGATTGATAATGAATATCGGTGTTTTATTCTGTCACTTCCTTAGAACTTTAACCTAATATCATCTATAATAATAAAAGGCTAATATGCTAATTAGACCAGACATCTTCCGGATGTCATTCCGACGTCCTTTCTGACAAAGCAGGGGCCAGAGGGAAGCCAGCCCAGTCCCAGGTGCCTGTGGGAGGCCCAAGGGAAGCCAGCCCGAGTCCCGAGTGCCCGCGGGTGGCCGGAGGAGGGAAGCCTGGGTCCCAGTTGCTGAAGGGAAGCCGGTGCCGGCAGCTGGGGGAAGGAAGGACTACTCTTGCATGAATTTTCATGCATCGGGCCTCTAGTTTAATTTATAAAGTCTTATCTCTATGGTTTTGTTTATTTGCTTTATTATAAATCTGCAGACAACTGCTTGAATAGAGCAGACACACCAAAGATACAGGTATTTTTTCCCCTAGCTTTCAATCTGTCTTCAACATTTCAGTCCTTCAGATGATAAGACTGCCCTTTGGCAGGGATTTACTTAGGGGAGCCCCAGCCATCTCCTCCCTAAGTGCATTGTCTTTCCCCTTTGAAAAAGTCTCTTCACAAGTTTAAATTAGACTAATTGTGAGAACAGGAAAGGTGTTTCCAGGTCGCTTTGCCAGCATGAATCTTGTTTTTGTGGCTTAAAATCTAAAGATCCTGTAAAGTTATTCCATAGGAAGGTAAACTTTAATGCAGAGATAGTAGCATCTACACTAATAACAGAGAAAGATGCAAATTGACCATACCTTCACGACGCCCACCAGCCAATCAGGAGTGAGTATGCAAATTAAGCAAACAGATGGTGGGTTAATTTTCATACGCAGGCGCCAAGTGGCCGAGGGCTTGGCGACAATGCAGCGTTCCGTACCACCCCAGCCACTCAGGGCCTCTGGGCAGCGTGGGAAGGCGGGGCCAGAGCAGAAAGAGGCGGCTCTGGGGCCGGAGCAGAAAGGCCATGCCAGCAGCTAGGGAAAGGAAGGCCCATTCTTGCACGAATCTTCATGCATCGGGCTTCTAGTCTTATATATAAAAGAATACTTGTTGGTGAAGTGTCTTTAAAATTGCTACCTAACAAGAAATATTGTTTTGTTGCTATAATGCTTGTTTTTCTGTATTTGTTTACATATTAAATCCTTACAAAACAAAATATTCATTGAAAATGTGAAATAATAATAATAAAAAGCAGGGGTTGCTAAAATTGTACCAGACAAAAAAGACTGCTTCAAAAACTGTCACCAAAGACAATGGTAATCATAGAATGATAAAGAAGTCAATTCATTAAGAGAATGACAATATTAAGTATTATGCACTGAACAACATAGCAACTAAGTATATTAAGAAAATAATATCAGCTCTGGCTGGTTTGGCTCAGTGGATAGAGCGTCGGCCTGCGGACTGAAGGGTCCTGAGTTCAATCATGGTCAAGGGCACATGCCTGGGTTACGGGCTCGATCCACAGTGAGGAGTGTGCAGGAGGCAGCCGATCAATGATTCTCTCTCATCATTGATGTTTCTATCGCTATCCCTCTCCCTTCCTCTCTGAAATCAATAAATATATATATATATAAAAAAGAAAACAATATCAGATCCGAAGGCAGATAAAGAAACCCAGTATTAGTAGGTACATTGCCACTTCAACAACAGGTACATCATGCCATCCAAAAGCAATAAGGAATAACTGAAGTTTGACTACACTTTAGAGCAAAGGGAAGTAATGAATATATACAGAACATACCATCCAAATTCTTCTCATGCCCACATGAAACATTCTCTACATTAGGTAAAAAAATAAGTCTCAAACTTGGGGAAGAAATCATGTTGAGTATCACAATGTATGAAAGCAAAAATCAATTGTAGTTTCAAGAAAGCTGGAAAATTCACAAATACGTGAAACTAACACACTCCTAAACAATCAGTGAGTCAAAGACAAAAAAAAACAAAAACAAACACACACACAAAGAGAACTCAAAATTAGATAAAGGCAAAGGAAACAGAAACACAATTTATCAAAACTTCTGTATAAAATGCATGAAATGCAATTCTACGAGGAAATTTTATAGAGATAAATGCCTACATTAAGAAAAAAGATCTCGCCCTAACTGGTTTGGCTCAGTGGATAGAGCCTCGGCCTGTGAACTGAAAGGTCCCAGGTTCGATTCCAGTCAAGGGCATGTACCTTGGTTGCGGGCACATCCCTAGTAGGAGGTGTGCAGGAGGCAGCTGATCGATGTTTCTCTCTCATCGATGTTTCTAAATCTCTATCTTTCTCCCTTCCTCTCTGTAAAAAATCAATAAAATATATTTAAAAAAAAAAAAAAAAAAGAAAAAAGATCTCATATGAACAATCTAATATTGCACCTCAGAAAACTAGAAACACGAGAATTAAAACTCAAAGCTAGCAAAAAAAAAAAAACACCAGGAGAAACCAAGATGGCGGCATAGGTAAACACCTAAACTGCTGCCTCGCACAACAATTTCAAAACTACTACTAAAAGACTAAACGTCTATCACCCAGAAACACAGGAAAGCTGGCTGAGTGGAAGTTCTACAACTAGAAGGAAAGAGAAAAGAGCACTGAGACATGCACAAGCGCTGAAAAGCTGAGGTATGGAGGCGCGCGAATCGGGCTGGCAGCGGGTGTCTGGGTGTGCTGCTTCTTTCAACCCGAAGGGAGACAAGCTCCAGATAACTCTGAACTCCAGTTTCTGGGGAGACGCTGGGGACCCAAACTCCTACGGGGAGAAGCTGGACTGTCTGCTGTGGGGTCGGAAAGTGAGGGTGGCTTGCTTGCAGGGCTGCGCGCAGGAATAATTGTTTACTGCGTTAGGGCGCGGGGACTTGGAAACGCGGAGACGCAGAGACAGCTGACTAGCACTGAGACCCCGCCCCACACAATCTACAAACCCACCCAAGCTTCACGCAGCGGCTTTTGCATATAAATGGCCTGCCCAATCACAGCTTAACCTAACAAACTGCAGCTCCAAAACCTCCAAACCCCAAGCAAAGAGGAGAAAACTGTAGTTCTCGCTGTAGCGCCTGCTGGGTGGCCTCAGACAGTAGCTGACCAGCACCCCATTGGAGATCCAGAAGCTAGTGTATCTAGTGGTCAGTGTGAGACACCAGATTTCAATGCCTCACATCCATAAGTGATACATTCAAGAGGCAGACTCAGTGAGCACCAAAGCCCCACTGAAACAAGTCCTGCCCCATAAGCGTGTCTCCAGCACAGCAGTTCTTCCACTATAGACACAGCGGGTCCTCACAGCCAATTGGCCTGGAGGTCAATTCCTCCCAGTGTACCAACAGCAATCAAGGCTTAACTACACCAAGACTTTGCACTCAGCCCACAAAGGGGTGTACCAAAGGCGTCCACCTTACGTGATTGGGGAGGCTGAGCTACTGGCCCCTATAGGTCACCTACCACACAAAGCCACTTCATCAACACAAGGAAGAAGCAAAATGCGGAGACAAAGAAACATGTCAAGAATGAAAGAAATGGAGGAAAGCAAACTACTGGACGACATAGAGTTCAGAACCACATTTATAAGGTTACTCAAGAATCTTCTAAAAACCGCTGAGGAAATTAGTGAGACCTTTAAGGATCTTAATGAGAATGCCAAAAAAATGGAAAAGGACCAGTCAGAAATTAAGCATACCCTGTCTGAAATAAAGAATATACAGAAACTCAACTGTAGATCAATGTACCCCAAGAATCAAACCAAAGATCTGAAATATGAGGAAACAAAAAACACCCAACCAGAAAAACAAAAAGAAAAAATAATCTAAAAATGTGAAGATAGTGTAAGGAGCCTCTGGGACAACTTTAAGCGTACCAACATCCGAATTTTTGGGGTGCAAGAAGAAGGGAAAGAACAAAATATTGAAAACCTATTAGAAGAAACAACGACAGAAAATTTTCCCTACCTGGTGAAAGAAATAGACTTGCAAGTCCAGGAAGCGCAGAGAACCCTGAACAAGAGGAATCCAAAGAAGACCACACCAAGACACATCATAATTAAAATGCCAGGGGAAAAAGACAAAGAGAGAATCTGGAAAGCAGCAAGAGAAAAGCAGTTAGTTACCTACAAGGGAGTACCCATATGACTGTCAGCTGATTTCTCAACAGAAACTATGCAGGCCAGAAGGGAGTGGCAAGAAATATTCAAAGTGATGAACAGCAAGAACCTACAACCAAGATTACTCTACCCAGCAAAGCTATCATTCAGAGTTGAAGGTCAGATAAAGAGCTTCACAGACAAGAAAAAGCTAAAGGAGTTCATCACCAAACCAGAATTATATGAAATGCTGAAGGATATTCTTTAAGAAGAGGAAGAAGAAGAAAAAGATAAAATTATGAACAACAAAATGACAACAAATATATACCAACCAACAAGTGAATCTAAAAATCAAGTGAATGGAAAATCTGATGAACAGAATGGACTGATGAATATAATAGAATCAGGGACATAGAAAGGGAGTGGACTGACAATTCTCAGGGGGAAGGGAGTGTGAGGGGTGCGGGAAGAGATGGGACAAAAATCTTACACCCATGGATGAAGACAGTGGTGGGGGATAAGGGAATGGGGTGGGGTGGGGAATCAGGTTGAGGGGAGCTATGGGGGGAAAAAAAGAGGAACACCTGTAATAATCTGAACAATAAAGATTTATTAAAAAAAAAAAAAAAGAAATAAAAAGATTACAACTCAGCCCTGGGCAGTGTGGACGAGTTGGTTGTTATCCCATGGACCAAAAGGTTGCCTATTACGTTCTTGGTCAGTGCAAATGCTGGGTTTGCAGGTTCTATCCCTGGTAGGGGGCATACAGGATAGGCAGGCAATCAATGTTTTGCTCTCACTTCCATGTTTCTCACTATCCCTCTCCCTCTTTTTCTAAAAATCAATTTCAAAATCTTAAAAACCAAAAAAGAGCATAGTTCAAATTAGCTAGAAGCTTTTATAAAAAAAAAAGATATTACATCTGACACTATGAACCACAAGGCATAATAAGAGATGTCAGATGATGTGACCCAATAGAGAAAAATGTCAAGATCCCACTATGAGCTTCTGAAATTAATAAACAAATTCCAGCCCTGGCCAGGTGGCTTGCTCCTTGAAAGTGTGGTCCCAATACCCTGAGGTTGTGGATTTGATCTCCCTTCAGGACACACACAGAGGACAGCCAATGAATGCATAGATCAGTGGAACAGCAGGTCAAAGTTCCCCTCTCTCTCTTTTTTTTTTTTTTTTAAATATATTTTATTGATATTTTACAGAGAGGAAGGGAGAGGGATAGAGAGCTAGAAACATCGATGAGAAAGAAACATCGATCAGCTGCCTCCTGCACACCCCCCACTGGGGACGTGCCCGCAACCAAGGTACATGCCCTTGACCGGAATCGAACCCGGGACCCTTCAGTCCGCAGGCCGATGCTCTATCCACTGAGCCAAACCGGTTTCGGCTCCCCTCTTTATTTCTGTCTATTTCTGTCTCACTTCCTTTCCCTAAAATTAATAAAAATTTTAAAGAAAAAATAAATTTGGAAAGGTTACAGGATGTAAAAGTCAACACACAAGCATCAGTTTCCTTTCTTTTTTTTTCTTTTTTTTTTTTTATATTTTTATTGATTTTTTACAGAGTGGAAGGGAGAGGAGGGATAGAGAGTTAGAAACATCGATGAGAGAGAACATCGATCAGCTGCCTCCTGCACGCCCCCCACTGGGGATGTGCCCGCAACCAAGGTACATGCCCTTGACCGGAATCGAACCTGGGACCCTTGAGTCCGCAGGCCGACGCTCTATCCACTGAGCCAAACCGGTTTCGGCTCCCCTCTTTATTTCTGTCTATTTCTGTCTCACTTCCTTTCCCTAAAATTAATAAAAATTTTAAAGAAAAAATAAATTTGGAAAGGTTACAGGATGTAAAAGTCAACACACAAGCATCAGTTTCCTTTCTACACATTAACAATAAATTCTTTGATAGAGAAATGAAGAAAGTAGTCAAGTTTGCAATAGGATCAACAATAAAATGCTCAGAAAAAATTCCACAAAAATGGTGAAAGGTCCGTACATTGAACACAAGACAGTGATGAAAAAATGGAAGAAAACACAAACAAATGGAAAGACATCTTTCCTTTAGGATTTGAAATTTAATACCCTTTTAATGTCTATACTATGCAAAGCAATCTACAGATTAAATGCAATCCAGATGATAATGCCAATGGTATTTTACAAAGAAATAAAAACAGAATCTTGAAATGTATGGAACCAAAAGACCTTGAAAGCAAAATCAGACTTGAGCAAAAACAAACCTGGTGGCATCAAACATCCTGACTTCAATCTATTACAAAGCCAAAGCAACCAAACAGTGTGTTACTGGAAGAAACACAGAAACAAAGACCAATAGAACAGAACAGACAAGACGGAAATAAACCCAGGCACATACATTCAAGTATCCTTTGACAAAAACCAGAATTCACTCAAGAAAGAAAAGATAGTTTTTTCACTGAATGGTGCTGGTAAAATGCATATTCACAGGAAAACAACAAAACTGGACACCACTGATAAAAATGAACTCAAACTGAATGAAATAATTAAATGACAATCCGAAAACTCAACACTACTGCAAGACAAGCTAGAGAAAAAGCTTTGGACATTAGCTTTAGACATGATTTTCTGGATGTGACACCAACCATAGGCAAAAAGGCAAAACTAAAGTCTGGACAACAACAAATGAAACAGCGTCTTCACATCACAACAGCAATTAACAAAATGAAATTAAAAGACAATCTACAGGGTGGGAGAAAATATTTGCAAGTCATATGAACGTACTGCTTGGAGATATTGTGGATACAGTTCAGATATCTACAGTAAAGCGACTATCGAGATACAGAGAGAGAGTCACAAAAATACTTGGGAGTTCCTATCTATACTAATAAAAGGATAATATGCTAATTAGACTAGATCAACTGGAGAACTTCTGGACGTCCGACTTCCTTCTGGACAAAGCCACAGTGGCCAGGGCAGAGGCAGAGGTGGTTAGGGGCAACCAGGCCAGCAGGGGAGCAGTTAGGGGGCGATTAGGCCAGAAGGGGAGCAGTTAGGGGGTGATGAGGCTGGCAGGGAGGCAGTTAGCGGCAATAAGGCAGGCAGGTAGAGTGGTTGGGGCAATCCGGCAGGCCGACAGGGGGGCAGTAAGGAGACAACGAGGCTGGCAGGGGACCAGTTAGGGAGCGATCTGGCCGGCAGGCAGAGGCATTTAGGGGCAATCAGGCAGGCAGGTAGAGAGGTTAGGGGCGATCAGCAGGCTGGCAGAGGCGGTTAGGAGCGATCAGGCCTGCAAGCAGAGGCAGTTAGGGGCGATAAGGCAGGAAGGCAAGCGAGCAGTTAGGAGCCAGAGGTCCTGGATTGGGAGAGGAATGTCCGACTGCCAGTTTAGGCCCCATCCCTGTGGGTCCCTGGATGGATCCCAGATTGGAGAGGTTGCAGGCTGGGCTGAGGGACACCCCCCCCACACCATGTATGAATTTCATGCACCGGGACTCTATCCTATATATATAAAAGCCTAAGTGACTGTTACGATTGAATGACCTGAACCACTGGAACAACCGGTCGACCAGTAGCTATGACATGTACTGACCACCAGGGGTCAAATGCTCAACACAGGAGCTGCCCCCTGGTAATCAGTGTGCTCCCACAACAAACCTCCTCTGGCCAGCAAACCCCTGAGGTCCCTACCCTGGCTGGCTGATTGGGGGGACCCCACCCGAGCACAAATTCATGTACCGGGCCTCTATTTAAATAATAAACACATGTTTACACTATACTACAGGCTAATAAAAACACAAATACGCTGAGTGAAAAATACTTTATCAGTAAAGAGTGACAAGCTCAGGGAAATGCAGAGACCTAAAGTGACCACAAAGGATGGTTTAAAATTAAACTTTCTAACTAAAAGCAGTCATGACAGGTAGACATGTCCTAAGCTAGAATATTCATAGACAAAAGTCAATCTTTACCTTAACCGAGCCTGTCTATTGTCTTTTGCATCTATGATAACTTAGCTTTTTCGGGATTCCTCAGGGCACAACGAAATGCACCACAGTAGAGATGATAAATACTTTCATTGCTATTTTCATATTATTAGTATTGATTATTAGCTATCCTGCACCCAACTATCATTTTACTTTTTATCCGATTCCAGAAGTAACCCCACTTTGCTCTCATCTGCCTCCTTAATCTATCACCAATGAATTTCATGTAACCCACCTATGCCTGCTCTTTCGATTGTAATGTATAAAATAAGGTGCAAAACTGCCATTCACAGGAGCATTATATCAATGCCTTCAGATTTTGCTTCCTAGCAACTGTTGAAAGTTTGGACCAAATGAACTCACAAAAATCATTTCCAGGTTTGAATATTCACACTGGTAAACAGCATCTGAGCCTGCTGGAAAGATGGCCACACTAAACCTCCTGAAGGCAGGATAGCCAAAAACATTGAATTTGTAAAAACAAAAATCCTGCACAGCATGGCTGTGGTGGTTCAAAGAATTGAGTGTCGTCCCATGGACCAAGATTTCCCAGGTTCGATTCCCAGTCAGGTCACATGCCTGGGTTGCTGGCTCCATCCCCAGTAGGGGGCATGCAGGAGGCAGCCAATCAATGATTTTCTCTCATTATTGATGTTTCCATCTATCCCTTCCTCTCCCATCTTCTCTGAAATCAATAAAAATATATTCAAAAGAAAACAAAACGAAAAACCCTCAAAATATCTGCAAAGCACAACTAAGCACATGGAAAATGACGAGTCATTTACTGTATGTAATAAATAATTAATATATAAAATATAGAAGGTATTCAACAGAGACATTAGCCCAAAAATATGGTTAACAAACAGGCTAAGGATATACAGGCAATTTCCCCAAAAACATGTACAAATGACCAACAGGAATATAAAGAATGCTTTTCCTCACAAATCAAGGAGGAATCCATTAGGCTCCCTGCCACAGTAACAACCACAAATCCCTCCCTGGGAGTTCAGTACAGGAGGTATTGTGATTGCAGAAAAAGAAAAGGGCAGAGCAAACAAACCAGTCCTCCCTAGAACAGCAAGGGCCCAAAAAACCTGAAGGTCAAGCCGTGAGGACAGAGCACATCCCGGTAAAGGGGCACGAGCATATGTAAAGCCAAGTCCAGGTCACGGTGAGAGTGAGGGTCTTACCCAGGGAGGATACAAGTTCAAAGTTCTCCAGCATCACATTCAGGTACAGCTGTCTCTGACCCTCATCAAGGAGGCTCCATTCCTCCCTGGAGAAGTACAGGGCAATGTCCTCAAAGGCCACGCCAACCTGTCAGAATGGAGACAATAGATTGTTCAGGATTTTTTTGTTGTTGTATTTTAGTTGTAATTCCAATTTGGTCCTGGGAGTGTGTCTGGGTAGCATCCACTTACTCCGCAGCCATTTTTAAACTCCCAGAATTGAGACAACTGAGACCAAAGCTGTCTTTCTGAGAACCCACAATCCTGCCCCTTACACATCTTCCCACCCTCAACCTCCTCCAGGGCTCCCCAGTTTAGTGTGGACACCAGGCCCTAATGCCAGTGCAGGCTGATCTCTCATCACAGGCTCATTAGTCACTGTTACTGCCCTCAGCTATAGCGGAGGGTTTGGGGCCTGGGAGGGCATGCATCTGAGCTCTGGGCCATGCCTGCAGGGCCACAGCATTCCTGGCAAGTAATACCACTGCAGTCTCCAGATCATGCCTCCAAGACAAAGACAACCAGGGCTTACGCTTCCCCCTTAAGTCTCCACACCAGGTCCCCAGCACCATCAGCTCACACGTCCTCTTTCTCTAGATGTGCACATCACTGTGTAATATCTACCTCCTTCATATCTTCAGACCGCAGGTAAACTCCCTCAGCTGTCCCCTTCCTATTCCATCCCAGGAGATCAACCATGGACTTGGACTATGGTATCTGAGAGTGCTTGTACCATAGTCCAGCCGGATGCAGGCCAACCCCAGTCCTCTCAGGGTCTCCACAGCCCGGAAAGCCCCAATGAGTCTGTGACGTCCTCCCTGCAGCCTCTGATCTGTCCGCCAATCCTCACAGCCCACACCCTCAGGGGAACCTCAGATGCAAGTCACCCCTGTCCTCTCTGCCCTGCACTTGCTGTGTCCTCAGAAGACACAACACTCCTCTCTCCCCTCCGCCTTCCTCACGGTCCTCCATGCGGACTGAGCTGCAGGACGTGACAGGCGCCCGCACCCGGGCGGTTCTGTTCGGTGTGAGGAGGCGGTGAGGGCCCGGGGGACGCGCACTCACCTCAGCCCCGCGCCTCTGGGCGGGCGCCGCCATCCGACTTTGTGTGCGGAGTCCGGGGGGAGCGGCGGGAGAAGCGGCCGCCGCGAGAAGGGCGGTCCCTTTCCGGGCCATGGAGCGGGTCACCCGGGTGGGGACACCGAGCTTCACACCCGCGCGTGTGCTGTGCGCACCACGACTCTCGCGCCTTCTCTGTCGGGGCATCTCCACCGGGACGCAGCGATCTGGAACCTCCGCAACAGGCTACAGGGTGCGTTTGCGTAGAAGACAAAATGCCCGCTGAGAGCATGCCGGAAGTCCCGCCCCTTCGGGTTAATCTTCGCCGGAAACACCCTTTCTGGCCCTTCATTGGCTAAGCTGTTGGTATGCCACACTTGGTCTTCTGGGTAATGTAGTCATTGAGTCCAAGAAAGTGATCAGGGTTTACCCCTCCACCCCCCATCACTCCTGTAGGAAACACGGAGATCGCCACTGCAGGGGCTATGAAATGTCACGTCCTCATGAGAGACACATCTTAAAAATGGCTAAAGAAAGTGGTCATCTTTTCCTGGTGAAGGGACATGAGTCCATGTTGATGAAAAGAGATGATCATATGGCGTATGGTATCCGAGAGTACTTGTACCATAGTCAAGCGCCGTGCAGGGCAACCCCAGTCCTCTGAGGGTCTCCACAGCTCAAAAAACCCGGATTGAGGCTGTGCTGGCCAATGTCATTGAACGGTTTAGCGTTGACAAATGAACTAGGAGGTCATGGTTCTATTACCTGTCCGGTACTTGCCCATTTCCAGCTTGATCCCCAGTAGGGGGCTGCAGGAGGCAGTGCATCAATGATTCTCTCTCATCATTGCTGTTTCTCTGTCTCTCCCTCTCCCTTTTCCCTTCCTCTCGTTGAAATCAATTTTACAAAAACCATATTTAAAAGCACACACACATTATCTGTGATCCAAATATAGCAGTCATAATTAAAGAGACATGCCTGCATTAAAGGGTCTCAAAAATGTTATCACATAGGTGACCTACTTACACCATAGTATATATAATTGACAAATATAACACAAGAATGTAGGCCCTTGCCGAAACCGGTTTGGCTCAGTGGATGGAGCGTCGGCCTGCGGACTGAAGGGTCCCGGGTTCGATTCCGGTCAAGGGCATGTGCCTTGGTTGCCGGCACATCCCCAGTGGGGGGTGTGCAGGAGGCGGCTGATGGATGTTTCTGGCTCTCTATCCCTCTCCCTTCCTCTCTGTAGAAAGTCAATAAAATACATTAAAAAAAAATCTTTAAAAAAAAAAAAAAAGAATGTAGGCCCTGCCTTTGAAATAGAAAAGATGGAATTCTCTTGTTTCATTATAATTTTAACGTCAATTAAAATAAATAAATTTTGGAAAAAGTGGGAGAGTTTGTGAACAAAAAAAGGGCCACATATTAAACCTGACAGGCTCCGTGGAGGCCGGAGTGGCAGCCTTACCAACTCAGAGACCTAGGGTAACCACACAGGATAGTCTGAAATGAAATCTAACTAAAAGCAATTCATAGTGATAGTCACATCCTTGAGTAGTATTTTCCCTAACAAACATCAATCTTCACCTTAACTGAGCCTATCTCTAATCTATTTACATCTTGGATAACCTTCCTGATAACATGCTTTTGGAATAACAAATAATTTCCTCGCGCCCCCCCCCCCCTCCATCCCCTCAAAGCACAAGCACTGTCACAGTTTTCCCCTCCTGTTACTGTTATCATGTTAATTGCTGTCTGTTAAGTATCCTGTACCTGCTAGGGGCAAAAATATAACATTGGGGACTAGCTGTGGTTATAGGAAATATTAATCACCCCATGTTAACTGTGATTGCCTCTTCCTGGTTACAGAAAGGACTTTCTAACCTGCCTGGGAGTTTTATACCCCCTGGACCTGGGGTCAATCTTGGACCTGGGAGTGAACCTTAGAAAGTGGTCCATTCTCATCTAAGAACTGCCTATTATCATGGAAATATTAACAATCTTGTTGCCCAAACAATGGGGTCCCACCAGAGCCCCCATTGCCTCCTTCACCATGCTTATAATATCTACTACCTTATGTTTTCTTTTTTTTAAATATATTTTTATTGATATCAGAGAGGCAGGTATTGATTTTAGAGGGAGAGACAGAAACATCAATGATGAGAATCATCCATTGCTGCCCCCTGCACACCCCACACTGGGGATCCAGTGATTCCCTCACAGGTGCCCTGCCAGGGAATTGAGTCCTGAGCCACGCCTGACACACATCCTTATGTGATCTTGGTCCTCCCCCATATAAACAGCTGGCTTATGTGCGTGTGCTCTTATATATATACTGTATGTATGTGTGTGTGTGTGTATATATATATATATATATACATATAATTTTATTGACTTCAGAGAGTAAGGGAGAGGGATAGAGATAGAAACATCAATTCTGAGAAATAATCATTGATGGCTGCCTCTTGCACACCCCCTACTAGGGATTGAGCCCACAACCGAAGCATGTGCCCCTGACCAGAACTGAATCCAGGACCCATCAGTCCACAGGCCCACACTCTATCCACTGAGCCTAACCAGCTAAGGCTGTCCCTCACTCTTGATTGGAGCTCAGGCACACAGTCTGTTGTGATTGGCTAATTAAAGGGAAGGGGGTTGGCCTTTGCTACTTCAAGATGGTGACCCCCAGGGAGCTGCAAGTTATGTGGCCAACATGGAGGCTGCCACTTCACGTGGGTCAAAATGACAGCTGTCTAAACTGTTCTTTCACAGAAAAGATGACTTGTTTATTCTCACAATTCCCTCCTTTTCTTTATTTAAAATTGGTTTATTTTTTTAAAAATATATTTCTTTATTGATTTCAGAGAGTAAGGGAGACGGATAGAGTGATAGAAACATCAATGATGAGAGAATCATTGATTGGCTGCCTCCTGCACACCCCCTACTGGGGACTGAGCCCACAACCGGGGCATGTGCCCTTGGCCGGAATCGAACCTGGGACCCTTCAGTCTGCAGACCGATGCTCTATCCACTGAGTCAAACCGGCTAGGGCTAAAATCATCTTCAAACTCCGCTACCGTTCATTGACTTTCATGCTATGCAGTGTCAGGAGGAGACTAATTTGCTGTTTGGTCAATGCGGTCCCAATGAACTTTGGTTAAGACCCCCATACATGGGATGATGTAACATCCCATCCCTGTAACTTCTTTTTTTTAAAATATATTTTATTGATTTCTTACAGAGAGGAAAGGGAGAGGATAGATAGTTAGAAACATCGATGAGAGAGAAACATTGATCAGCTGCCTCCTGCACACCTCCCATTGGGGATGTGCCTGCAACCCAGGCACATGCCCTTAACCGGAATCGAACCCGGGACCCTTCAGTCCGCAGGCCGACGCTCTATCCACTGAGCCAAACCGGTCAGGGCCCATCCCTGTAACTTCTAATCAAAGGGGTGAATGTGGACACCATTGCTCCCTTCCACTTTCACCATTGCTCTAGTGCCCTGGTCGGCAAACTGCGGCTCGCGAGCCACATACGGCTCTTTGGCCCCTTGAGTTTTTAGCAGAGGCCAGCTTAGAATGACCCTAATTAAGTTAATAACAATGTACCTACCTATATAGTTTAAGTTTAACAAATTTGGCTCTCAAAAGAAATTTCAATCGTTGTACTGTTGATATTTCACTCTGTTGACTAATGAGTTTGCCGACCACTGGTAGGGAATCTTGTCCTGTGACATATACTCCTAAATCTAGTCCTAGCCAATCTTTTGACCTAAAGGCTGAAATATCCAAGTCGTTCAAGTTATCTATAACCAATAACTTAACTGGGTAAGCATGATCTGGATTGTACGCATTTCCCCAGCCCACAATCCAAGCCCCTACAATTTGCCAGATCCCTAAAGCAAATAGAACTCAGTACATGATGGTTATTAAGACAGCTCACAGTTTTTGGCGTCAATTTCAAGGGGATATGTCCTGATGAGAGATATGTCCTTTTCAAGTTGAGGTGTCTGCCCCTAACCCATGTATGATGGGTCCAACCTGGCTCTGCAGTCTGAACAGCAGTCTCTGTGGTAAGCAAGACAAGGTAGGGTCTTTCCCAGGAGGGTTCCAACTTGCTTCCCTTCCCAGTCTTCATTAGAACAAATGTAGTCTCCAGGTCGATGGCGATGAACTGGAAACTCAAGAGGGGGCCATGGGTCAGGAGGCCTTCTAATCTGAGAGAGATTACAGTAGAAGATACCCAGTACCTAGTTCTTAAGAAATTGGTACCTAGTCTCCACTGTAGGAAGATTTTGCCGAATTCCAGGAACTATTGGAATCACCTACACCAACTCTAGTTAAAAAACAAACAAACTTTTCTTAATATTTGAAGTCTAGGAAGGTTGTCAAACCCATTCTACCAAAACATTATTATAGCATTTAAAGTGACAAGAGGCTATTAAACACAAACTTAAGCTAGTAAAACTTCAGTTCCCATAACTAAGTTTTTTGGATGCCTGATTAATGTAACATATAATAATTTATACAACTTTTGCTTTAGAAAAGGAATAAGCAAAATAAGGTTTGTTTTCTAACTTCATTTGTCCTTGGGTGTGGCCAGCAAATGACACTAATTGGATTTCTGCTATTAGTTTCCCTAAGTGCATTGATATAAGCTATTTACTCTCTGTTTAGGGAGGAAAAATGCAAATCATTTACACTTAAGGGTCGTTGGTTGAGGGAAGATAGGATTTACTAAATGGCTCCAAATGGCTGTTTAATTATTTTAATTTCCCTATTCTACTTATCCTGGCTTACTGGCCTGTGTCATTTATTCAATTTTTTAAATTTTTTCTTTACAAACATTCTATAACTTCTACAAATTTTTCTTGAGAAATCTTACAACTTTCAGAAATAACTAGCTTTAGAAACCATTTTCTTTCTCCTTCAAAATTTATTTTCATGCCTCATGCTTTTCTATTATACCAAAATCATAATTTCTTTTCATAATTTTTGAATTTTTAACCCTTAGAAACTTAATTTTTAGGTGGTATGTAATTAATATTCCTCAGATTAGCAATACATTCACATTTTAAGAATACTTCAAATAAAATACAAGACTCAGTGGAATCCTATTTTCTTTTCATCTCCGGAAAACGGAGATTTAGAATGCTTGGATACTTGACCCAACAGAAAAAAAGTAAGAAATAGTGGACCCTGAAAATGACTTCAGGTATTCTCACTGTGCAGAATATAGTCAAACACTGCTGCAGTTACATATTTTACCCTTTTTTCTCCCTCGTGATCTATAATAATAATGTGCTTCATGTTGACATTTACTGCTGTGATGCTGACAATTACCTGAAAGAGACGTTGGGGTGCTTCACTGGGCTGGAAAAAGTTTAGCTAAATCAGAAAGCAGGTCTATTAAGCAAGTTTGTTCCATATCTATAAAAGGCTAAGTCGACTTGCACATGTGCGATACATATAAAGCTCTCGCTGGCGCCAGTCGCATGTGTGTGTTTCCATATGTCACTGTTGATTGTGAATTTGGTTGACACTTCTATTATAGAGAAAGGGCGAATAGCAATATTAAAATATTTCTTTTAATTAATTTCCTTTCAATGAGCACAAATTCGTGCACTGGGCCACTAGCATTCAGATAACTGAGATGCAGGGAGCTCTAGCGAGCCACCTGGAGATTCCCGGGTAGAAACCCACACTGAGCCTCAGTGCCCACAGCACCTGCCTCCCTGCAGGTGGGTCAGCAGGTTCTTTCTCAGAAGAACCTAAAATACAGGGCCTTGTGGGAATTGCAGTTAAAGAGGGGTGGTTGGGCTGGAAATGTCTCTGCAGGCAGAGGCAGAAGTTGCATGAGCCACACAGGCTGAAGGCACAGCTGCTGCACTGAAAATGGGCACCTAAGCTCTTGATCCTCCAAAAGCTCAGGGATGAAGACATACCCTCATACCCATTTTACAGAAGAGAAAACTGAGGCCCAGACCAGAGGAAGGGGTCATTTCCTTCTTTTTTTTTTTTTTAAATATATATTTTATTGATTTTTTACAGAGAGGAAGGAAGAGGGATAGTCAGAAACATCGATGAGAGAGAAACATCGATCAGCTGCCTCCTACACACCTCCCACTGGGGATGTGCCCGCAACCAAGGTACATGCCCTTGACCGGAATCGAACCCGGGACCCTTCAGTCCGCAGGCCGATGCTCTATCCACTGAGCCAAACCGATTTTTGGCGGGTCATTTCCTTCTGAGTCCCAATTATATTCAACAATCTACAATTCATTGCCCTGCCCGTTTGTCTAAATGGGTAGAGCATCGGTCCTTGGACCAGAGTTCTTGTTTCAATTCCATTCAAAGGCATGTACCTTGGTTGCAGGTACAATCCCCAGCCCTGGTTGGAATGTGTGCAGGAGGCAACCAGTCAATGTTTCTCTCTATCTCCTCCTGTCACTTAAACAAACAATGGCATTCCTAGGGTGAGGATTAAAAAAAGAAAAAAGAGTCTGCAATTAAAATACAGGGTAGCCCTGACCGGTTTGGCTCAGTGGATAGAGCGTTGGCCTGGGGACTGAAGGGTCCCAGGTTCGATTCTGGTCAGGGGCATGTGCCTTGGTTGAGGGCGCATACCCAGTGGGGAGTGTGCAGGAGGCAGCTGATCGATGTTTCTCTCTCATCGATGTTTCTAACTCTCTATCCCTCTCCCTTCCTCTCTGTAAAAAAAAAAAAATCAATAAAATATATTAAAAAAAAAAAAAATACAGGGTACCTGACCCAGGGCATGGGGAGTCTTATCACTGCCCTTCCATTCCCTTCTGCACTGGGATTGGCTTGGGGACTCCCAAAACACCCTGCTCATTCTGATGCCATCTGGACCATATGGCCCAGTTGGTTGGAGCATCATCCCATGGACCAGAAGGTCTTGGGTTTGATTCCTGATCAGGACACATACATATGTTTTTTAAAATATATTTCATTGATTTTTTACAGAGAGGAAGGGAGAGGGAGAGAGTCCGAAACATCGATGAGAGAGAAACATCCATCAGCTGACTCCTGCACACCCCCCGACCTGGGATGTGCCCGCAACCAAGGTACATGCCCTTGACAGGAATCAAACCCGGGACCCTTGTCTACAGGCCGATGCCCTATCCACTGAGACAAACCTGTTAGGGCCACGTTCATATGTTTGTTTTTTTAATATATTTTATTTTTTTCATAGAGGAAGGGAGAGAGATAGAGAGTTAGAAACATCGATGAGAGAGAAATATCGATCAGCTGCCTCCTGCACACCTCCTACTGGGGATGTGCCCGCAACCAAGGTACATGCCCTTGACCGGAATCGAACCTGGGACCTTTCAGTCCACAGGCTGACGCTCTATCCACTAAGCCAAACCGGTCAGGGACCACATTCATGTTTTGAATTTGATCTCAGGTTGGGGCCTGGGTGGCAGGCAGCCAATAGGTGTTTCTCACATATATTTCTTCCTTTTTTTGTGTGTCTTTGTTTCTTTCTCTCTCTCTCTCTTTTTCTCTACCTTTCTCTCTAAAATTAATTAAGAATTTAAAACAAGCCCTGACCGGTTTGGTGCAGTGGATAGAGCATCGGCCTGTGGACTGAAGGGTCCCAGGTTCAATTCCGGTCAAGGGCATGTACCTTGGTTGTGGGCACATCCCCAGTAGGGGGTGTTCAGGAGGCAGCTGATCGATGTTTCTCTCTAATCGATGTTTCTAAGTCTCTATCCCTCTCCCTGCGTCTCTGTAAAAAATCAATAAAATATATTAAAAAAATTTTTAAAACAAAACTTTCATGATAGCAGATGGAAAATGGGAGAACACTACAAAGCAAAGGATTATTGTATTATTAAATGTCTCCGCTTCTGAAAATGATGGAGAATGTTAGTAGTGTAGACTAAAATTAGTGTCTATTACATTGTGCGTAGCATAAAAATTGAAAAATATTACAACATATTATTCCAATTAACAAAATATTGCATAAAGTAAAAAGACACAAATTTAGTGAAATTGAAATATGCACCTTTGTTCTTTCACTGTCCTTTTGCTAAAGAAAACTGCCAAAACTCATAGCAGATTATGCAGAACTCATGAGCAGCCACTGTACCAGAGTTATAGACATAGCAAATATACACCTGAGAAAAGACTCACCATAAAACCTTAGGAGAATACAATCAAACGAGAGTGAGGTGGCATGATCTATATATATAAAAAGCCAGCGTCCATAACGCTGTAATGACCAGAATGACCAATGCTATGACGCCCACTGTGGCCAGCAAACCAGCCTGATCAGGAGGTGGGGCCAGCCGGACAACCTCCTGCGGCCACCCACCCCAGCCTCTCCCCCAGGCCGCTGACCCCCGGACTGCACCCCTACACCATTGGGGGACAGGACCGGCTGTGCCCCAGCACCTCCCCATGGGCGGCTTCACCCCTAATCGGCCCCCCAACCCCAATCGCCTGCGGCCTGTCCCCCAAGCCAGTCCGGCCCTGATTGAGCCCCCATCTAGTCTGACCAGGTGGCCAACTTCCTGCCATCTCCTCCTGACAGGCCCAGCCCCGATCTGCCGCAAATGGCCGGCCCAGACCCATGCACGAATTCGTGCACCTGGCCTCTAGTAAACTTATAAAAAACATTTAAATAAAGACTGACCAAACCAAATATTTCCTAGTAGGTGGAGAAATTAAGTCCCTCATACACTGCTGGAAGAATGCAAAAATGTATATTTTAGCCCTAACCAGTTTGGCTCAGTGGATAGAGCGTCAGCCTGCGGACTGAAGGGTCCCAGGTTCGATTCTGGTCAAGGGCATGTACCTTGGTTGCAGCACATCCCCAGTGGGGGGTGTGCAGGAGGCAGCTGATTGCTGTTTCTCTCTCATCGATGTTTTTAAGTCTCTATCCCTCTCCCTCCCTCTCTGTAAAAAAATCAATAAAATATATATTTTTGTTTAGATCACAATTTGCTAATCTCTGTAAGTTAAACATTCATCTACATGATGACTCAGACTATGCATGGAGCTATTAAAAAGGTAAATGTACCCAGCTGGCATGGCTCAGTGGTTGATCATTGACCTATGAACCAGGAGGTCATGGTTGGATAACCAGTCATGGCACATGCCTGGGTTGCAGGCTCGATCTCCAGTGTGGGGCACTCAGGAGGCAGCTGATGAGTGATTTTCTCTCATCATAGATGTTTTTCTCTTTCTCTCCCCCTCCCTTCCTCTCTGAAATCCATAAAAATATATTTTTAAAAAGGTAAATTAAACTTTAGTGCCTCTAAAGTTTTCAATAATCAAAAATTGAAAATAACCCAATGTCCATAAACAAATGAATGGATGAAAGTAGTAGTGATGTATTTAAAGATAAGAAAATTTCTCACCAGTCACTGTGTATTTACTTCATGTTCCTTTATAATCTTTCTCTTTCTACCCTTTACATTTCTCCAAGTAACCACTGATTTACTAATAGAAACTTGATATTTCTATCTCTCTCCCTTCCTCTCTGTAATCAATAAAACATATATTTATATATTTTTTTAAAAAAGCAAAAAGTTGCCGAAACCGGTTTGGCTCAGTGGATAGAGTGTCGGCCTGCGGACTGAAGGGTCCCGGGTTCGATTCCGGTCAAGGGCATGTACCTTGGTTGCGGGCACATCCCCAGTGGGAGGTGTGCAGGAGGCAGCTGATCGATGTTTCTCTCCCATCGATGTTTCTAGCTCTCTATCCCTCTCCCTTCCTCTCTGTAAAATATCAATAAAATATATTTTAAAAAAATTTTTAATAAAAAAATAAAATAAATAAAAAAGCAAAAAGTTACAATCATTTTACATTATAATTTGTTAGATTCTTTCTTCTAAATATATTTTTGCTGATTTCACAGTGGAAGGGAGAGGGAGAGAAACATCAGTAATGAGAATCATAGATCGGTTGCCTCCTGCACGCCCCCTAGTGGGGATGTGCCCTTGACTGGAATCGAACCTGGGACCCTTCAGTCCACATGCTGATGCACTATCCACTGAGCCAAACCAGCTAGAGCTTGTTAGATCCTTTAAAACTTAAATATTAAACTAATGAGAAATGTCTGCACTGTGAACATTCATATACAGTTCAACTCAGAGCTGTCTTCAGTGTCATTACACTGAACAAGACGCTACACATTCCTTAAAATCTTAGTACTTCCAGAGTGTGAGCTACATAATTTTATGATTAAGAACTTCCCACATTCACTTCACGCTTAAAGCTTTGAACCAGCATGAGCTATCTCATAACAGAAGCCATAGTTACTGATAAAAGTTTCCCACATTCATTGCACAAATAGGTCTTTCTCTTGTGTGACCTCACTAATAACAAAAAACATGACTATGAGGTAAAAAATTTCCCACATTTTTGCCCACAAAAGGCCTTACTACTTTGTGAACTCTGTTGACAGCAAAGGCGATAGCCTTTGGTAGAAGATTTTTCTATTCACAGCACTCATAAGACATTTCTACAGTGTGATATCTTTCATGAGAATGAAGGTTACCACTGTGTAATGCTAACTCCTTCACATCTTCAGACCTAGGTTCACTCCCCCAGCTCTGCCACCGTCCTACTCCACTGGATCTCGCTGGACTGACCCATGAACTTGGCATATGGCACCCAGTGAGTGCTTGTATTCCAGCCAGATCCAGGACCACCCGTTTTCTGATGGATTCCACAGCCTGGAAAGCCCCCATTGAGCCTGTGACATCCTCCCTGCCTGCCTCTGATCTTTGCATCAATACTCATCACCCACATCCGCATGGGAACTTCAGATACAAGTAACCCCTGTGCACTCTGCCCTGTACTTGCTGTGTCCTCAGAAGCCGCAACACTCCTCTCTCCACTGCACCTTCCTCAGGGTCCCCCACACGGGACTGAGCTGCAGGATGTGACAGGCGCCTGCAGCCGGGCTGTCCTGTTCCATGTAAGGAGGCAGTGAGGACCCCAGCGATGTGTACTCACCTCAGCCCTGAGCCCATCGGACTCTCTGGGCACTGCTGGAATGGCTATGCCTGTCCTGGCCCTGGTGCAGGTCACCAGGGTGGCAACACCAACCTCCAAACCTGTGAATGCTGTGGGCACCAGTGGAGACGCCCACCATTGCCTGTGTGGTGGGGAACATCACTCTCCAGCCTTCTCCACTGGACTCTGAGACCAGGAACTCCTGACCGCCTGAGACAAAACTGAGAGAAGACAAAACCCCGCCAGGAGGGCTACCAGGTCTTACTCCAGGGAAGGATCCAAAGGGAAACGCCTTTTCTGAGCATTCGTTGGCTCAGCCTGGTGGCATTCCATGCCTGGATAATGTTAACATAAAAAGCATTCAGACCTGTAAAGAATTTTGTGAGTCTATCTCAGCCAAACTGTCGCCATATGCAGGGAAGCAGATTCCCAGGTGGGGCACAACACAATGAGACCTGAGTGCCCACAGCACCTGTCTCCCTGCTGCAGAGTCAGTGGCTTCTTATAGGTCCCATTTCTTACTAAAATGCACCCAAAGACAAAGGTGATTGTGGGCATCGGGGAGTCAGAAGTGCCTGGCCTGGGAAGTGCAGGGAGAGGCTGGAATTGTCAGGAGAGGGAGAGAGAGAAACATCAATGATGAGTGAGAATCATTGATCAGTTGACTCCTGCATGCCCCACACTGGATCTAGCCCCAGGGCCCAGGCATGTGCCCTGACTGGGAATCCAACCATGACCTCCTGGTTCATAGGTTGAAATTCAATGACTGAGTCATGCCAGATGGGAAATTTTATTAATTTTTGGAAAGAGAAAAAGGGAGAGGGAGAGAAACACAATGCGAGAGTGCCACATTGAACCGTTGCCTCCTGCACACCCGATTCCCGGGAGCTAGCCCAGAACCCCGGCACAAGTCCAAAAATCCAACCAGTACCCTTCTGTGCATGGGATCACACCCAACCAATTGAGCTCATCACATGATGGTATATTCATTTTAGGTAACAAAATACTAATCTTTGCAAATTTAAACATTCTAGATTATGTATGGAATTTTTGACAAAGTTAAATGAAACATATCCATATAAAGAACTATACAAAAACTAGAGGTCCGATGCATGAAATTTGTGCAAGGGGCTCGGCCCTCAAGCCCCTCGCAGCCTTGGCTTTGTCCGGAAGGTCGTGCAGATGATCATTCTGCTGTTCAGTCTAATTAGCATATTAGCTCTTTATTATATAGGATGTCTGTACCAGCTTGATTAGAAATAACCCAATATTCATAAAAATGGGTAAACTATTGGCGATATATTGAAAGGTAAGAATAGTTATCAGAGAAAAAGATGGGTTACTAATATATCTTTACTAAAGCTTCAAGTATTTATGAAATATAAATTAAAGCAGAAACATACTTAGAAAATGTAAAGTCATCTGTTAAAATGGGATGTAAAGCAATGGTTACTTGGAAAGCTGTGAAGAACAGGAATAGACTTAAAAACATCTTGAAGAAGTTCACAGTGATAGACATGGTCAGTATTATGAGTATAATGATGGTTTCAGTTTCAAGCACACATCAAGATTTATGAAATACTATACTAAACACGTGTATTTTATTCATTATAGGTTTCAAAAATGGTTCCAGATTAAAAAGTGTGTATGTTCCACTATATTGGAAAAATAGGTTTGGCAAATCTATATTCAGTCCACCTTCTTATGCCCTCTGGGCAACTGTCTTCCCTCAGTGACAGAAAATATAACAAACAATGAAGAAATTTCACCCAAACAAATAAGAATGCTGGTTGAATCACAAAAGCCACATCCACGACTACAGACACCCTTTGCCTACATCCTTGTTTTTCTGCCAGCAAACCCATGGCTCTGAGGGGAACATCTGAGAGGCTTCAGAAATCCACAAAACCTCTTAGTGATAATTAAAGAGAATGATTGTGTCCACAGAAGATAAACATGCCTCAGATCCTCAGGTCTGTGTAAACAACGCTCCTGTACACTTTTGTTCAGAAACATTCCTGGATGCACATTTAGATGAGGAACATTCCATCTAATGGGCTACAGTCCCCTCCAAAACACATTAGGCCAGTGTTTTTATAGTGAGAATGTTTCCTCTAACTGCGATGGTCCTCCAACCAGTGACCGTCGCCCATGGAATTGAAGGCATTAGGGCACATGGCCCTCTGCAAGACATGGAAAGAGATAGTCTTCAAATATATTGGCATCCCTTGAAAACCATGAAAATATTCGCGCAGCTTGAAGATATACTTGAGGTTGTCACAGCTACCCCATCTTTGGAGTGATCTCTTTGCCTCAAAGATTCCATGTTCACATGAGGAAAAGAGAGTCCACAATCCACACTGTTTCTTAGGAAAATATGGGCAGCCATGAAAATTACACAAAAAGTGCCGAAACCGGTTTGGCTCAGTGGATAGAGCGTCAGCATGCGGACTGAAGGGTCCCAGGTTCGATTCTGGTCAAGGGCATGTACATGGGTTGTGGGCACATCCCCAGTAGGGGGTGTGCAGGAGGCAGCTGATCGATGTTTCTCTCTCATCGATGTTTCTTTTTTTTTTTTTTTTTTTAAATATATTTTATTGATTTTTTACAGAGAGGAAGAAAGAGGGATAGAAAGTTAGAAACATCGATGAGAGAGAGACATCGATCAGCTGCCTCCTGCACGACCCCTACTGGGGATGTGCCCGCAACCCAGGTACATGCCCCCGACCGGAATCGAACCTGGGACCCTGCAATCCGCAGGCCGACGCTCTATCCACTGAGCCAAACCGGTTTCGGCTCATCGATGTTTCTAACTCTCTATCTCTCTCCCTTCCTCTCTGTAAAAAATCAATAAAATATATTAAAAAAAAAAAAAAAGAAAATTACGCAAAAAGTGCTAAGTTAATTTCTACACCACACTATTCTGTCAAAGGCAAAGAATGTTTGAGGCCCCATAAAAGTTTTTCACCTCATCATTTTAGGATAGCTCAGATCTCCTTATAAGCGAACCCACACAGTAAATGGAACACCCAACATGAAAGAAGACTTAGAAAAAAGCCTTCATTATTTTACAAACCAAATAGACATGAGATTGGCAGTTCTTCCATTGATGACTTAGGCATTCAATAAATTCATCACTGGCATCTAGGGAATGTGTGTCTCTAAAAATGGCAGTTCCTCTACAATGTTATGTTTTGTGGGGCTAACACCAATCAGTCCAACAAAGTAGACAACAGAGTTAGCTTCCCTGGGCACAAGAGGATGGTGATTGATACCATCTATAGGACCATGTAGGTGGTACAGATGAAATACCTTAAGTAACAGAAATATGCAGTGACATAGATCAGGAAACACATCTAAGTATTTCAGAAAGTAAAACGTAACTACATATGGTTGCAACATAAAAAACAAAACCAAACGCTCACAAAAACACTTAGGGGGAATTTACATAATGTAGGCATTTAAATGTATGAGATTCATTAGTGGTAAAAGATTTCCCACATTCACTGCACATATAAGGCCTTTATCCAGTGTGCAATCTCTGATGACCTTGAAGTGCAGTGCTGGTAGATAAAGATTTCCCACATTCACTGCATTTATAAGTGTTTGCTCAACTGTGAACTCGCTGGTGACAGGAAAGGACAGTGCTACTGGTAAAAGATTTCCCACATTCACTGCACTCATAAGGCTTTTCTCCAGTGTGAATTCTCTGATGATGTTCATGAAGGTGAGATGTCCTGTTAAAATATTTCCCACATTCACTGCATTTATAAGGCTTTTCTCCAGTGTGAACTCTCTGATGACGACGAAGGTCACTGCTCCAGGTAAAAGATTTCCCACATTCACGGCACCCAAAAGGCCTTTCTCCAGTGTGCAATCTCTGATGACCCTGAAGGGAAATACTCCTGGCAAAAGATTTCCCACATTCACTGCATTTGTAAGGCTTTTCTCCAGTGTGAATTCGCTGATGTAGACGACGGTCAGTGCGCCTGGGAAAAGATTTTCCACATTCACTGCATTTATAAGGTTTTTCTCCCGTGTGAACTCTCTGATGAAGACAAAGGGCAGTGCTCCTGTGAAAAGATTTCCCACATTCACTGCATTTGTAAGGCTTTTCTCCCGTGTGAACGCTCTGATGAAGACGAAGGTTAGTGCTCCTGGTAAAAGACTTCCCACATTCACAGCACTCATACGGCCTTTCTCCAGTGTGAACTCTTTGATGATGACGAAGGTCAGTGCTCCTGGGAAAAGATTTTCCACATGTACTGCATTTATAAGGCTTTTCTCCAGTGTGGCTGAGTTGGTTGGGCATTATTCCATGTACTAAAAGGTTGCCGATTACATTCTTGGTCAGGGCAAATGCTGGGTTTGCAGGTTGCATTCCTGATAAAGGGCATATAGGAGGCAGGCAATCAATGTTTTGCTCTCACTTCCATGTTTCTCACTATCCCTCTCCCTGTTTTTCTAAAAATCAAATTCAAAATCTTAAAAAACAAAAAAGAGCATAGTTCAAATTAGCTAGAAGCATTTATTAAAAAGAAAAAGAGCCCTAACCAGTTTGGCTCAGTGGATAGAGTGTCAGCCTGCGGACTGAAGGGTCCCAGGTTCGATTCCGGTCAAGGGCATGTACCTCGGTTGCAGGCACATCCCCAGTAGGGAGTGTGCAGGAGGCAGCTGAATCGATGTTTCTCTCTCATCGATGTTTCTAGCTCTCTATTCCTCTCCCTTCCTCTCTGTAAAAAAAACAATAAAATTTATTTAAAAAAATAAAAATATAATAAATAAAAAAGAAAAAGAAAAAAAAGATATTATACCTGACACTATAAACCACAAGGCATAAGAGATGTTGTCAGATGATGTGACCCCACATAGAGAAAAATGTCAAGATCCCACTATGAGCTTCTGAAATGAAAAACAAATTCAGAGCCCTGGCCAGGTGGCTCGCTCCTTGAAACTGTGGTCCCAATACCCTGAGGTTGTGGGTTTGATCTCCCTTCAGGACACACACAGAGGACAGCCAATGAATGCATAGATTGGTGGAATAGCATATCAATGTTTCCCTCTCTATTGCTGTCTACATCTGTCTCACTTTCTTTCTCTAAAATTAATAAATAAAAATATTAAAGAAAATAAAATTTGAAAAGGTTACAGGATGTAAAAGTCAACACATAAACATCAGTTTCCTTTCTACACATTAACAATAAATCTTTGATAGAGGAATGAATAAAGTAGTTAAGTTTGCAATAGAATCAACAATAAAATAATTAGGAATAACTTCCACCAAAATTGTGAAAGGTCTGTACGTTGAACTCAAGACAGTGATGAAAAAATGGAAGAAAACACAAACAAATGGAAAGACATCTGAGTTTTAGGATTTGAAATGTAATACCCTTATAATGTCTATACGACCCAAAGCCATCTACAAATTAAATGCAATCCCAATGATAATTCCAATGGTATTTTACAACGAAATAAAAACAGATCTTGAAATGTATGGAACCAAAAGACCTTGAATAGCAAAATCAAACTTGAGCAAGAACTAACCTGGTGGCATCAAACTTCCTGCTTCAATCTATTACAAAGCCAAAGCAACCAAATAGTGTGTTACTGGAATAAACACAGAAACAAACACCAATAGAACAGAACAGACAAGACCGAAATAAACTCAGACACATACATTCAAGTATCCTTTGACAAAAACCACAAGACACACAAGAAAGAAAAGAGTTCTTTCACTGAATGGTGCTGGTAAAAGTGCATATTCACAGGTAAAACAACAAAAATGGACACCACTGATAAAAATGAACTCAAACTGCATAAAATGATTAAATGACAATCGTAAAATTAAAACTACTTCAAGA
This sequence comes from Plecotus auritus, assembly GCF_963455305.1. Lineage (NCBI taxonomy): Eukaryota > Metazoa > Chordata > Mammalia > Chiroptera > Vespertilionidae > Plecotus > Plecotus auritus. Next base: position 7,383,361 of record NC_137785.1, read on the forward strand.
CAAGCTAGAGAAAACGCTTTGGACATTAGCTTTGGACATGATTTTCTGGATATGACACCAACCACCAGGCAAAATGGCAAAACTAAACAGTCTGAACTACAACAAATGAAAAAGTGTCTTCATATCACAACAGCAATTAACAAAATGAAATTAAAAGGCAATCTACAGGATGGGAGAAAATACTTGCAAGTCATATGAACGTACTGTTTGGAGATATTGTGGATTCAGTTCAGATCTCCACAATAAAGCAAATATCAAGATACACAAAGAATTCACACAATTATTTGGAGTTCCAATTAAATAATAAAGACATGGTAACACTACACTGCAGGCTAATAAAAACACAACTACTCTGTGTGAAAAATACTTTATCAGTAAAGAGTGACAAGCTCAGGGAAATTCAGAGACCTAAAGTGACCACAAAGGATGGTCTGAAATTAAAACTTTCTAACTAAAGCAGCTAATGACAGGTAGACATGTCCTCAGCTAAAATATTCATCGACAAAAGTCAATCTTTACCTTAACTGAGCCTGTCTATCATCTTCGGCATATATGATAACATCCCTTTGGAATGTCAGAGTAACTTCCCTTTTCGGGATTCCTCAGGGTACAACAAATGCACCATAGCAGAGAGTACAAATACTCTCATTACTATTTTCATCATATTAATAATGATTACTAGTTATCCTGTACCCAACTATGTAAAGATTTATCATTTTACTTTTTATCCGATTCCAGAAGTAGCTCCGCATTGCTCTCTTCTGCCTCCTTAATCTGTCACCAATGAATTTCATGTAACCCACCTATGTCTGCTCTTTCGATTGTAATGTATCAAATAAGGTGCAAAACTGCCATTCTCAGGAGCATTATATCAATGCCTTGAGATTTTGCTTCCTAGCAACTGTTGAACGTTTGAACCAAATAAAATCACAAAAATTATTTCCAGGTTTGAATATTTCTTATGTTCACACTAACAACATCTGAGCCTGCTGGAAAGATGGCCACACGAAATCTCCTGAATGCAGGATAGCCAAAAACATTGAATTTGTAAAAACAAAAAAACTACACAGCCCAGCTGTGGTGGGTCAGTGAACTGAGTGTTGTCCCATGGACCAAGAGGTCCCAGGTTCAAGGACCAAGATGTCCCAGGTTCGATTCCCAGTCAGGGTACATGCCTGGGTTGCTGGCTCAATCCCCAGTAGGGGGCGTGCAGGAGGCAGCCAATCAATGATTTTCCCTCATTATTGATGTTTCTATCTCTCTTTTCCTCTCCCTTCTCTGAAGTCAATAAAAATATATTAAAATCAAAACAAAAAACCCTAAAAATATCTGCAAAGCACAATTAAGCACATGCAAAAAGACGAGTGAGTACTTGTATGTAATAAAAAATGAATATATAAAATATAGAAGGTATTCAAGAGACACATTAGCCAAAAAATATGGTTTAAAAAATAGGCTAGAAAAGTTAAAGACAAAGAGAGAATCTTAAAGGCAGCAAGAGAAGAGAAAACTGTTACCGACGAATGAGTTCGCATAAGGCTGACACCTGATTTCCCATCAGAAACTCTACAGGCCAGAAGGGAATGGCATGAGGTACTCAAAGTAAGGGAAAGCAAGGATCTGAGACCAATATTACTATAACCAGCAAGGATATCATTCAAAGTAGACAGTCAAATAAAGAGCTTCCCAGACCAAAAAAAAGGCTCAAGGAGTTCATCACCACCAACCCAGCATTACAAGAAATGCTAAAGGGATTGCTGAGAAGAAGAAAGAGAGAAAGAAACCTAGCCATACAGAATTAAAATGGCTATAAATAAGTATCTCTCAATAAAGACCCTAAATGCAATGGTTTAATGCTCCAATAAAAGGTGTAGGGTAGCTGAACAGATACAAAAAGATGATACAACTATATGGTGTCTACAAGAGACCCACCTCAAAACAAAAGACACACACAGGATGAAAGTGAAGGGATGGAAAAAAATTTTCCATGTAAATGGAAAACAAAAACGCTGGAGTAGCAATACTCATATCTGATAGAACAGATTTTAAAAGCATCATGCTAAGCGAAATAAGCCAGTTAGAGAAAGAAATATCATATGATCTCACTCATTTTTGGAATATAATGAACAACATAAATTGATGAACAAAAATAGATCCAGAGGGAGGAAAAATACCATAGAATATAATAGAAGTAATCCAGTTCTTTGAAGATTTTTAGTATTTCCTATACCTTTGTGATACAGTTTTGGTAATATTATTATACTTTAAATCCCTTTGTTCTTGAAATATTAATATTATTATATATAAGTTCATTTTTCTTGAATAACTGATGTTTATTGCATGTAACATTATTATATTTAAAATCGTTTCCTTGAAATAAAATTAAAAAACTGAAGGAAGAAAAAAATAGGCTAGTACAGCTGGAGTGGTTCAGTGGTTGAGCATTAACCTATGAACCAGGAGGTCAGGATTCGATTCCCGGTTAGGGTACATGCCGGAGTTTCAGGCTCCACCCCCAGTAGGGGCTGAGCAGGAGGCACCGATCAATGATTCTCTCTCATCATTGATGTATCTCTCTCTCTTTCTCCCTTCCTCTCTGAAATCAATAAAAATATATTTTTTAAAAATAGGCTAAAGATGTAAAGAAAATTTCCCCAAAAATATGTACAAATGACCAACAGGAATATAAAGAATGCTTTTCCTCACTAATTAAGGTGGAATCCATTAGGCTCCCTGCCACAATACCAACCACAAATCCCTCCCTGGGAGTTCAGTACAGGAGGTATTGTGATTGCAGAAAAAGAAAAGGGCTGAGCAAACAAACTAGACCTCCCAAGAACAGCAAGGGCCCAAAAAACCTGAAGGTCAAGCCGTGAGGACAGAGCACATCCCGGTAATGGGGCACGAGGATATGTAAAGCCAAGTCCAGGTCACTGGTGAGAGTGAGGGTCTTACCCAGCGAGGACAGAAGTTCAAAGTTCTCCAGCATCACATTCAGGTACAGCTGTCTCTGACCCTCATCAAGGAGGCTCCATTCCTCCCTGGAGAAGTACAGGGCAATGTCCTCAAAGGCCACGCCAACCTGTCAGAATGGAGACAAATGATTATTCAGGATTTTTTATTTATTTTCTTTTTGTATTTTAGTTGTAATTCCAATTTGGTCCTGGGAGTGTGTCTGGGTAGCATCCACTTACTCCGCAGCCATTTTTAAACTCCCAGAATTGAGACTACTGAGACCAAAGCTGTCTTTCTGAGAACCCACAATCCTACTCCTTACACATCTTTCCACCCTCAACCTCCTCCAGGGCTCCCCAGTTTAGTGTGGACACCAGGCCCTAATGCCACTGCAGGCTGATCTCTCATCACAGTCCCATTAGTCACTGTTACTGCCCTCAGCTATAGCAGAGGGTCTGGGGCCTGTGAGGGCATGCACCTAAGCTCTGGGCCATGCCTGCAGGGCCCCAGCCTTCCTGCCAAGCTAGTCTCCCAGATCATGACTCCAAGACAAAACCAAACCAGGGCTTATGCTTCCCCCTTAAGTCTCCACACCAGGTCCCCAGCACCATCAGCTCACACGTCCTCTTTCTCTAGATGTGCACATCACTGTGTAATGTCTTCCTTCTTCAGACCCCAAGTTCACTCCCTCAGCTCTGTCCCCTTCCTATTCCATCCCAGGAGATCAACCATGAACTTGGACTATGGTATCTGAGAGTGCTTGTACCACAGTCCAGCCGGATGCAGGACAAATCCAGTCCTCTCAGGGTCTCCACAGCCCGAAAAGCCTGGATTGAGTCTGTGACGTCCTCCCTGCAGCCTCTGATCTTTCCGCCAATCCTCACAGCCCACACCCTCAGGGGAACCTCAGATGCAAGTCACCCCTGTCCTCTCCGCCCTGCACCTGCTGTGTCCTCAGAAGCCACAACACTCCTCTCTCCCCTCCGCCTTCCTCACGGTCCTCCATGCGGACTGAGCTGCAGGACGTGACAGGCGCCCGCACCCGGGCGGTCCTGTTCGGTGTGAGGAGGCGGTGAGGGCCCGGGGGACGCGCACTCACCTCAGCCCCGCGCCTCTGGGCGGGCGCCGCCATCGGACTTTGTGTGCGGAGTCCGGGGGGAGCGGCGGTCCCTGTTCGGGCCATGGAGCGGGTCACCCGGGTGGGGACACCGAGCTTCACACCCGCGCATGTGCTGTGCGCACCACGACTCTCGCGCCTTTTCTGTCGGGGCATCTCCCATCTGGAGCCTCCAAACAGGTAACGCGGTGTGTTTGGGTGGAGACAAAATGCCCGCTCTGAGGATGCAGGAAGTCCCGCCCTTTCGAGTTAAGCTTCGCTAGAAACACGTTTTCTGACCCTTCATTGGCTAAGCTGTTGGTATTCCACACAGGGTGTTCTGGGTAATGTAGTCATTGAGTCCAAGAAAGTCATCAGGGTTTTTTCCCACATCACTCCTGTAGGAAACACGGAGATCGCCACTGCGGGGCTATGAAATCTCACGTCCTCATGAGAGACACATCTTAAAAATGGCTAAAGAAAGTGGTCATCTTTTCCTGGTGAAGGGACTTTAGTCCATACTGATGAAAGGAGATAATCTGGCCTGGCCAATGTCACTGAATGGTTTAGTGTTAACCAATGAACTGGGAGGTCATGGTTCAATTACCTGTCAGGGTGCATGCCCAACTTGTGCTTGATGCCCAGTAGGGGGCCTGCAGGAGGCAGCAAATCAAGGATACTCTCTCCTCATTGTTTCTCTGTCTCTCCATCTTCTCCCTTCCTATCTCTGAAATCAATGATTTAAAAACCATATTTAGCCATGGCTGGTTTGGCTCAGTGGATGGAGCGTTGGCCTGCCGACTGAAGGGTCCCAGGTTCAATTCCAGTCAAGGGCATGTACCTTGGTTGCGGGTACATCCCCAGTAGGGGGTGTGCAGGAGACGGCTGATCAATGTTTCTCTCTCATCAGTGTTTCTAACTCTCTATCCCTCTCCCTTCCTCTCTGTAAAAAATCAATAAAATATATTTTAAAAAAAATAAAAATAAAAATAAAAACCATATTTAAAAGCACACACACATTATCTGTGATACAAATATCCTATCTAATAAAAGAGTAGTATGCAAACTAACCATCACTCCGCCACACCCACAAGCCACGCCCACCAGCCAAAAAGGAGCTGGCTTATGTGCGTGGCAGAACAGATTTTTGTGGATGACCTGCTGCCCTCCATATTGCCGGCAGTATTGGAATAGATGTTCATCTATGATTCAACCCTGTCTCTGCTTAATTGGCTCAAGTAGTGACAAGCTGACCAGACCCATTGGTTGTGCAGTTGCATACCCACCTATGGAAAAGAGGCATGTGTCAATCATTTTAATTTTTGTCCAATCCTAGAGGTCACTCCTCCCTCTTCTTTCTCCTGCCGCCCTAACCTATCACCCATGTATTTGTCGTAACCCTGTTATGCCTCCTCTTTTGCTGGTAATGTACATACAATAAGTGGAAAATTGCCATTTTCCAGACCATTGTACCATACCATTAGGAATTTTCTTTCCGGCAACTGTCATCAGTTGGATCAAATAATTTCAAAAACAATTCTTACATGTTTGGAAGTTTGGTACATTGACAAAGTGCATTCTGACAAAGTTACTGGTGTTTTTGTTTATGTGAAAAGGCTATTATAATTAGCATACTGACAGGGAATTTGTCCTTTACAGACATATTTAAGGTGAAAGGTTAGATGACATTTTAGACATTCTCAATGTGATGACATATTAAGTGTAATGAGCGTTAGTTGGTTCTAATAAATAGAATTAATCCTCCACATTCTCGTTCAGAGTGGGCCACCAGCACAGGACAGATTCAAACCCTGCGGCAATCATTTCTAGACTTAAACTCCTTTGGCACCCCTCTTGGAACTCCAGTGGGATCTGTGTATATATGGGGACCAAAGGAGCCCCCGGAACTCACTCCTCTTCCTAGTCTGTCTGTTGAAACAGGTTTACGATATGCCAATGTGAAAGGGATAGTCAATTTATCAGAGCGCAAGTTCCACTCCATTTGCTGGGCAAGGCAACAGTCAGGGTCCCCCATAACACCACCAGACATCACCACAGGGCATCAAAAGTACAACATGACTGGCTTCTGAGGATACTCAGACATTTACGCTTCTGGATAAATTTCTCATGAACTCCGAAGACTTTTGTTCCCCTACTTGCGAGGCAGAAGGTATAGTTTACGTCGGAGGACGGGGCTGGATCATTTTGGGGGCTCCTTGCTCTTTACCTCTGTTGAATGGGAACAACAGAGCAAGACTCTTACAGGAAACGTTTCTCCAGGAGGTTTCCTCCTGATACCAGAAAAGCACATATTCCATCCCGTTACTGTGTGAGGTCCACCCAAATGGGAATGGGACCATTTGCGCCTCTAGCCTTCCTGACCCGCAAGCATTAACAGTTGCCTTTATTTAGGGTGCCTACAGAATATTTAATCCATTCAACTCAGGTATTTGTTCCTTTATATCCTACTTCGATTTGCATGGTGGTGGCAGTGGCCTAGGGCAGTGGTCGGCAAACTGCAGCTCGCGAGCCACATGTGGCTCTTTGGCCCCTTGAGTGTGGCTCTTCCACAAAATACCACGGCCTGGGCAACTCTATTTTGAGGAAGTGGCATTAGAAGAAGTTTAAGTTTAAAAAATTTGGCTCTCAAAAGAAATTTCAATCGTTGTACTGCTGATATTTGGCTCTGTTGACTAATGAGTTTGTCGACCACTGGCCTAGGGGATCTTGTCCTGTGACATCTACTCCTAAATCTAGTCCTAGCCAATCTTTTGACCTAAAGGCTGAAATATACAAGTCATTCAAGTTATTTATAACCAATAAATTTACTGGGTCAGCATGATCTGGATTGTACACATTTCCCTAGCCCACATTGCAAGCCCCTGCAATTTACCAGATCCCTAAAGCAAAGAGAACTCATTACATAATGGTTATTAAGACAGCTCACACTTTGGGGTCAATTTCAAGTGGATATGTCCTGGTATGGCTGTTCAAGTTGAGGTGTGTCCGCCCTTAATCCGTGTATGATGGGTCCAACCTGGCTCTGCAGTCTGAACAGCAGTCTCTGTGGTAAGCAAGACAAGGTAGGGTCTTCCCCAGGAGGGTTCCAACTTACTTCCCTTCCCAGTCTTCATTAGAACAAATGTAGTCTCCAGGTCCATGATGATGAACCGGAAACTCAAGAGGGGGCCATGGGTCAGGAGGCCTTCTAACCTGAGAGAGATTACAGTAGACGAGATACCCAGTACCTAGTTCTTAAGAAAGTGGTCCCTAGTCTCTCCTGTCGGAAGATCTTGCCGCATTCCAGGGCCTATTGGAATCACCTACAACCAACTCTAGGTCAAAAAAACAACTTTTCTTAATATTTAAAGCCTAGGAAGGTAGTCAAACACATTCTACCAAGAGATTATATAGCACTCAACTTAGAGTTGAAGATGGCTGCCGATGGGAAGGCAGACTGCAAGATAGTGCGTGAATGAGAGAAGGAAAGGAGAGTGTGCGGTTGCATGGGGAGTGTTTATTTGTGAGTTGAGGGACAGCTATATTCCAAAGGACTGTTGGGGATTGCCAGACGGGGTTCCCCTGACAGGGCAGCCTCCACTGCTGCTGAAATCCCTCCCAGAGCAACGGGCCAGACGGCTTCACAGGGGAGTTTTAACAAACATTCAAGGAAGAACTTAAACCTATCCTCCTCAGACTATTCCAAAAAATTCAAGAAGAAGGAACACTTCCAAGCTCATTCTATGAAGCCACCATCACCCTAATACCAAAACCAGATAAAGACAACACAATAAAAGAGAATTACAGGCCAATATCCCTCATGAACATAGATACCAAAATCATCAACAAAATTCTAGCAAATCGGATCCAGCAGTACATCAGAAAGATCATACACCAGGACCAAGTAGGATTTATCCCAGGGATGTAAGGATGGTACAATATCCGTAAATCAATAAACATGATACATCACATAAACAAAAAACCACAGTCATATCAATTGATGCAGAAAAAGCATTTGACAAAATCCAACACCCTTTCTTGATAAAAACTTTCAGCAAGGTGGGAATAGAAGGATCATACCTCAACGTAATAAAAGCCATATATGACAAACCCACAGCCAACATCATACTCAATGGGCAAAAACTAAAACCATTTTCCCTAAGAACAGGAACAAGACAGGGATGCCCACTCTCACCACTCCTGTTTGACATAGTACTGGAAGTATTAGCCATTGCAATTAGACAAGAAGAAGAAATAAAAGGCATCCAAACTGGAAAAGAAGTAAAACTGTCTTTATTCGCAGATGACATAATATTGTACATAAAAAAACCCTAAAGACTCCATCAAAAAATTATTAGACTTAATAAATGAATTTCGCCGAAACGAGTTTGGCTCAGTGGATAGAGCGTCGGCCTGCGGAATGAAGGGTCCCGGGTTCGATTCCGGTCAAGGGCATGTACCTTGGTTGCGGGCACATCCTCATTGGGAGGTGTGCAGGAGGCAGCTGATCGATGTCTCTCTCTCATTGATGTTTCTAGCTCTCTATCCCTCTCCCTTCCTCTCTGTGAAATATCAATAAAATATATTAAAAAATAAAAAATAAATGAATTTAGCCAAAACCGGTTTGGCTCAGTGGATAGAGCGTCGGCCTGCGGACTGAAGGGTCCCGGGTTCGATTCCGGTCAAGGGCATGTACATTAGTTGCGGGCACATCCCCAGTGGGAGGTGTGCAGGAGGCGGCTGATCGATGTTTCTCTCTCATCGATGTTTCTAGCTCTCTATCCCTCTTCCTTCCTCTCTGTAAAATATCAATAAAATATATTAAAAAAAATAAATAAATGAATTTGGCAATGTAGCAGGATACAAAATTAATGCCAAGAAATCTATGGCATTTCTATACACTGATAGTGAACTTACAGAAAGAGAGACTAAAAAAGCAATCCCATTTACCATCACACCAAAAAAACTAAGATACCTAGGAATAAACTTAACCAAGGACGTAAAAAAGCTATATGCGGAAAACTACAGGACACTGAAAAAAGAGATAGAGGAAGACATAAATGTATGGAAGAACATACCATGTTCATGGATTGGTAGAATCAACATCATTAAATGTCCATACTACCCAAAGCAATCTATAGATTCAATGCACTCCCCATTAAAACACCAACAGCATATTTCACAGACCTAGAAAGAACTCTCCAAAAATTCATCTGGAATAAAAAAAGACACCGAATAGCTGCAGCAATCCTGAGAAAGAAGAACAAAGTAGGTGGGATCTCAATACCAGATTTCAAGCTGTATTACAAAACAGCCGGGTACTGGCACAACAGCAGATATATAGACCAATGGAATACAATAGAGAACCCAGAAATCAACCCAACCCACTATGCTCAATTAATATTTGACAAAGGAGGCACGAACATACAATGGAGTCAAGACAGTCTCTTCAATAAATGGTGTTGGAAAAATTGGACAGATACATGCAAAAAAATGAAACTAGACCACCAACTTACACCATACACAAAAATACTCAAAATGGATAAAGGACTTAAACATAAGACAGAAAACCATAAAAATACTAGAGGAATCTACAGGCAGTGAAATCTCACACATATGCCGAAGCAATTTCTTCACCGATACTGCTCCTAGGGCAATGGAAACTAAAGAGAAAATAAGTAAATGGGACAACATTAAAAAAAAAAAAAAGCGGGGCGGGGGGGGGGAGCTGTAAGAGATCAACCGAAGGACTTGTACGCATGCATATAAGCATAACCAATGGATAAAAAACACGGGGGGGGGGGGGGCAGGTAAAGGCATGTACTGGGGGGAAGGGGAAGCCAGGAGAATGTCAATGGGGGAAAAAAAAAAAAAGGAGACATATGTACTACTATTTGTAATACTTCAAACAATTAAAAAAATAATAAATTAGCCGAAACCGGTTTGGCTCAGTGGATAGAGCGTCGGCCTGCGGACTGAAGGGTCCCGGGTTCGATTCTGGTCAAGGGCATGTACCTTGGTTGCGGGCACATCCCCAGTGGGGGGTGTGCAGGAGGCAGCTGATCGATGTTTCTCTCTCATCGATGTTTCTAGCTCTCTATCCCTCTCCCTTCATCTCTGTAAAATATCAATAAAATATATTTTTAAAAAATAAATTAATTAATTAATTTTTTAAAAAAAAGCTTTTGCACAGCAAAAGAAACCATCAACAAAACAACAAGAAAGCCCACTGTATGGGAAAACATATTTGCCAATGTTATCACTGATAAAGGTTTAATCTCCAACATTTACAGGGAACTCATACAACTTCATAAAAGATAAATGATCCAATAAAAAATGGGCAATGGGCCCTAACTGGTTTGGCTCAGTGGATAGAGGGCCAGCCTGCAGACTGAAGGGTCCTGGGTTCGATTCGAGTCAAGAGCACATGTCTGGGTTGCAGGCTTGAGCCCCAGTAGGGGGGCATGCTGGAGTCAGCCAATCAATGATTCTCTCTCATTGATGTTTCTAACTCTCTCTCCCTCTCCCTTCCTCTCTGAAGTCAATAAAAAAATATATATTTTTTAAAATGGGCAACAGACCTAAATAGATACTTTTCAAAAGAAGACACAAGGAAGGTCAAGAGACATATGAAAACATGCTCAAAGTCACTAATTATCCAAGAGATGCAAATCAAAACAACAATGTGGTACCATCTCACACTTGTCAGAATGGCTATCATCAACAGATCAACAAATGACAAGTGCTGGCGAGGATGCGGAGAAAAAGGAAACATCGTGCACTCTTGTGGGATGGAGAACAGTATGGAGTTTCCTCAAAAAACTAAAAATGGAACTCCCATTTGACCCAGTAATCCCACTTCTAGGAATATACCCCAAGAAACTAGAAACACCAATCAGAAAGGATATATGCACCCCTATGTTCATAGCAGCACAATTCACCATAGCTAAGATTTGGAAACAGCCTAAATGCCCATCAGCAGATGAGTGGATTAGAAAACTGTGGTACATCTACACAATGGAATATTATGCTGCTATAAAAAAGAAGGAATTCTTACCATTTGCAGCAGCATGGATGGACCTGGAGATCATTATGCTACGTGAAATAAGCCAGGCAATGAAAGAAAAATACCACATCATCTCACTCATTTATGGAAAATAAATAACATTATAACCTGATGAACAAAAAGAAAGATACAGAGGTAGTAAAGCATCGAACAGACTATCAAATTACAGAGGGAAGGCTGGGGAGTGTTGGGGAGAGGGGTAAAGAGATCAACCGAAGGACTAGTATGCATGCATAAAGCACAACCAATGGACACAAGACACTGGGGTGTGGGATGCAGGCATGCGACAGGGGGTTGGAGAGGCTGGGGGAAGGTCAATGGCGAATAAAAAGAGAGATATGTACTACTATTTGTAATTTTTTAAACAATAAAATAAAATAGTTGCCCTGCCATATAGACAGGTAAAAAAAAAAAAAAAAAGATTATACAGCACTCCAAGTGACAAGAGGCTATTAAACACAAACATAAGCTAGTAAAACTTCAGATCCCATAACTAAGTTTTTTGGATACCTGATTAATATAACATATAATAATTTATATTAACTTTTGCTTTAGAAAAGGAATAAGCAAAACAAGGTTTATTTTCTAACTTCATTTGTCCTTGGGTGGGGTCAACAAATGACACTAATTGGATTTCTGCTATTAGTTCCCCTAAGTACATTGATATAAACTATTTACTCTCTATTTAGGGAGGAAAAATGAAAATCATTTATTCTTAAGTGTCCTTGGTTGAGGGAAGATAGGATTTATTAAATGGCTACAAATGGCTGTTTAACTATTTTAATTTCCCTATTCTACTTATCCTGGCTTACTGGCCTGTGTCATTTATTCAATTTTTTAAACTTTTTTTATACAAACATTCTATAACTTCTACAAAATTTTTTTAGAAATCTTACAAGTTTCAGAAATAACTAGCTTTAGAAACCATTTTCTTTCTCCTTCAAAACGCATTTTCATGCCTCATACTTTTCTATTATACCAAAATCGTAATTAATTGTCACAATTTTTGAGATTTTAACCCTTAGAAACTTTTATTTTTAGGTGGCATGCAATTATTATTCCTCTGATTAGAAATGCATTCACATTTTAAGATTACTACACTAATAAAAGAGAAACATGCAAATTGACCATCACTCTGCTATGCCCACCAGCCAATCAGGAGTGAGTATGCAAATCAACCCAACAAAGATGGAAGTGGCCACGGAACTGGAGTGAGCAGGAGGCTTGGGTTGCCCCTGGTTACGGAGGAAGCCAAGCTTCCCGCCCGTACTGGCCACCCCTGAAGGAGTGGCTTGTAGCCTGGGTTACTGGGGGCGACCCAGGCTTCCAGCCCACCCTGGCCTCCACTCAAGGAGGGGCTTCCAGCCCACCCTGGCCTCCGTTCAAGGAGGGGCTGAGAGCCTGGGTCACTGGGGGGCGAGGCAAGCCTGAAAACGGCCCTCAGCCCCACACCCAGGCTGACCAGGCACCCCAGTGGGAATCCCCACCCTGAAGGGGGTGTGGCCAGCTTGAAAACAGACCTCAGCCCCTCACCCAGGCTGGTCATGCCCCCCCAGGGCGTACCCTCACCCCATGGGGATGTGGCCGGCCTGCAAACCACCACAAGCCCCTCACCCAGGCTGCCCCATGCCCCAAGGGAACCCCCACCCTGATCCGGGACACCCTTCAGGGCAAACCAGTCAGCTCCAACCCATGCACCAGGCCTCTATCTATACTAATAAAAGGGTAATATGCTAATTAGACTGGGAGACCTTTCAGACATTCTTCTGGACAAAGCCATGGTGGTGGGGCCAAGGTAGAGGCAGTTAGAGGCCAGGAGGGGAGGGCAGTTGTGGGTGATCAGGCCAGGATGGGACGGCAGTTGTGGGTGATCAGGCCGGTGGGGGGGGGTCATTGGGAGTAATCAGGCCGGCTGCGGCGGGGGGGGAAGTTGGGGGCAAGCAGGCAAGCGGGGGGGCAGTTGGGGGCGAGCACGCTGGCAAGGGGGACAGTGGGGGTGATCAGGCTGGCAGGGGGAGCAGTTGGGGGCGAGCAGGCCAGCAGGCAAAGTGCTTAGGGGTAATCAGGCAGGCAGGCAGGTGAGCGGTTAGGAGCCAGCAGTCCTGGATTGCGAGAGGGACGTCCAACTCTTGGTTTAGGCCCGATCCCTGTAAACAGGCAGTAGGACGTCGTTCGAGGGGTACCAGATTGGAGAGGGGGCAGGCCAGGCTGAGGGACACCCCCCCGTGCAAGAATTTCGTGCATTGTACACTAGTCCTATATAATAAATAGGTAATATGCAAATTGACCACCACTCTAACACACAAGATGGTTGCCCCCATGCGGTAAAAGTTGGCTGCCCCCATGTGGACACAAGATGGCCAGCAGGGAAGGGCAGTTGTGGGCAATCAGGCCAGCAGGGCAGGGCAGTTAGGGGTGACCGGGCCGGCAGGAGAGGGCAGTTGGGAGGGACCAGGCCTGCAAGGGAGGGCAGTTGGGGGCAATCAGGGCTGCAGGGGAGGTCACTTGGGGGATTTACATAATGTAGGTATTTAAATGTATGAGATTCAATTCAGACAAATGAGACTTCACAAATTTTCTTATACTATTGTTAAGACATAACTAAAAAAACACATTTCCTACACATCTAAGAAAAGTCTCACATGTGAACTCATATGTGCAGAGCAAATTTAGAAATTTGGCTGAGAGATATATCATGTTAATTGCACTCATAATGTCTTTCTCCAGTGTGAATTCGGTGATGATATTGGAGACTATAGTTCCTTGCAAACGATTTCCCACATTCACAGCATTTATAAGGCTTTTCTCCTGTATGAAGTCTCTGATGACGATGAAGAGCAGTGCTCCAGGTAAAAGATTTTCCACATTCACTGCATTTATAACACTTTTCTCTAGTATGAATTTTCTGATGACAGTGAAGGGCAATGTGAGTGGTAAAAGATTTCCCACATTCACTGCACACATAAGGCCTTTCTCCAGTGTGCAATCTCTGATGACCTTGAAGGGCAATGCTGGTGGATAAAGTTTTCCCACATTCACTGCATTTATAAGAGTTTGCTCCAGTGTGAACACGCTGATGACGAGAAAGGAGAGTGCTATAAATAAAAGATTTCCCACATTCCCTGCATTTATAAGGCTTTTCTCCAGTGTGAATTCTGCGATGAAGACGAAGGTCAGCGCTCCTGGGAAAAGATTTCCCACATTCACTGCACTCATAAGGCCTTTCTCCAGTGTGCAATCTCTGATGATCTCGAAGGGCAGTGCTCCTGGTAAAAGATTTTCCACATTCACTGCATTTATAAGGCTTTTTTCCAGTGTGAACCCTCTGATGACAATGAAGGTCATCGCTAGTGGGAAAAGATTTTTCACATTCCCTGCATTTATAAGGCTTTTCTCCAGTGTGAATTCTCTGATGATGTTGATGAAGGTGACCTGTCGTGGTAAAATATTTCCCACATTCAGTGCATTGATAAGGCTTTTCTCCAGTGTGAATTCTTTGATGACAACGAAGGGTACTGCTCCAGGTAAAAGATTTCCCACATTCATGGCACTCATAAGGCCTTTCTCCAGTGTGCAATCTCTGATGAACTCGAAGGGCAGTGCTCCTGGTAAAAGATTTCCCACATTCCCTGCATTTATAAGGCTTTTCTCCAGTGTGAACTCTCTGATGAAGATGAAGGTCAGTGCTCCTGGGAAAAGATTTCCCACATTCACTGCACTCATAAGGCCTTTCTCTAGTGTGAACTCCTTGATGATGACAAAGTTCAGTGCTCCTGGTAGAAGACTTCCCACATTCACTCCATTTATAAGGCTTTTCTCCCGTGTGGCTGAGTTGGTTGGGTGATATCCCATGCAGCAAAAACTTGCCGATTACATTCTTGGACAGGGCAAATGCTGGGTTTGCAGGTTCTATCCCTGGTAGGGGGCATACAGGAGGCAGGCAATCAATGTTTTGTTCTCATTACATTTTCTCACTATCCCTCTTCCTATTTTTATAAAAATCAGTTTTAAAATCTTAAAAACCAAAGAAGAGCATAGTTCAAATTAGCTAGGAGCTTTTGTTAAAAAAAAAAGAAAAAGAAAAAAATGTATTACCCCTGACTGTATGAACCACAAGGTATCATATGTGATGTTGGCAGATGACATGACTCTACATAGAGAAAAACGTCAAGATCCCATTATGAATTTCTGAAATTAAAAACTAATTCCGAGCCCTCGCCAGGAGGCTCGATCCTTGAAAGTGTGGTCCTACTACCCCGAGGTTGTGGGTTTGATCTCCCTTCAGGACACACCCACAGGACAGCCAATGAATGCATAGATCATTGGAATCGCAGATTAATGTTTACCTCTCTATTTCTGTCTATCCCTGTATCATTTCCTTTCCCTAAAATTAATAAATAAAAATTTTGGAAAGGTTACAGGACATAAAAGTCAACACACACACATCTGTTTTATTTCTACACATTAACAATAAGTTCTTTGATAGAGAAATGAAGAAAGTAGTCAAGTTTGCAATAGAATCAATAACAAACTACTCAGGAATAAATTCCACCAAAATGGTGAAAGGTCTATACAGTGAATTCATGACAGTGATGAAAAAATGGAAGAAAACACAAACAAATGGAAAGACATCTGAGTTTTAGGATTTGAAATTTAATACCCTTATAATGTCTATACTACCCAAAGCCATCTACAGATTAAAAGCAATCCCAATGATAATTCCAATGATATTTTAGAAAGAAATAAAAACAGAATCTTGCCCTAACCGATTTGGCTCAGTGGATAGAGCGTCAGCCTGTGGACTCAAGGGTCCCAGGTTCGATTCCGGTCAAGGGCATGTACCTTGGTTGTGGGCATATCCCCAGTGGGGGGTGTGCAGGAGGCAGCTGATTGATGTTTCTCTCTCATCGATGTTTCTAACTCTCTCCCTCTCCCTTCCTCTCTGTAAAAAATCAATAAAATATATTTAAAAAAAAAAAAGATCCTGAAACAAGTTTCATTTAAAAACAAAACAAAACAAAAAACCAGAATATTGAAATGTATGGAACCCAAAGACCTGGAATACCAAAAGCAAACTTGAGCAAGAACTAACATGGTGGCATCAAACGTCCTGACTTCAATCTATTACAAAGCCAAAGCAACCAAACAATGTGTTACTGGAATAAACACAGAAACAAAGACCAATAGAAAAGAACAGAGAGACCCGAAATAAACCCAAGCACATACATTCAAGTATCCTTGAGCAAAAACCACAAGACACACAAGAAAGAAAATATAGTTTTTTCACTGAATGATGCTGGTAAAAATGCATATTCACAGGTAAAACAACAAAACTGAACACCACTGAACAAAATAAACTCAAACTGAATGAAATAATTAAATGACAATCCCAAAACTTAAAACTACTTCACGACAACCCAGAGAAAACGCTTTGGACATTAGCTTTGGACATGATTTTCTGGATGTGACACCAACCACCAGGCAAAAAGGCAAAACTAAACAGTCTGAACTACAACAAATGAAAAAGTGTCTTCATATCACAACAGCAATTAACAAAACGAAATTAAAAGGCAATCCACAGGATGGGAGAAAATACTTGCAAGTCATATGAACGTACTGCTTGGAGATATTGTGGATACAGTTCAGATCTCCTCAATAAAGCGAATATCCTGGAAATTCACACAAGTATTTAGATTTCCAATTAAATAATAAAGACATGGTAACACTATACTGCAGGCTAATAAAAACACAACTACCCTCTGTGAAAAATATTTTATCAGTAAAGAATGACAACCTCAGGGACATTCAGAGACCTAAAGTGACCACAAAGGATGGTCTGAAATTAAAACTTTCTAACTAAAAGCAGCTAATGACAGGTAGACATGTCCCCAGCTAGAATATTCACCAACAAAATTCAATCTTTACCTCAACTGAGCCTGTCTATCATCTTCTGCATCTATGATAACATCCCTTGGGAATGTCAGAGTAACTTCCCTTTTCGGGATTCCTTAGGGCACAACAAATGCACCATAGCAGAGAGGTCAAATACTCTCATTGCTATTTTCATCATATTAATATTGATTATTAGTTATCCTGTACCCAACTATGTAAAAGATTTATCATTTTACTTTCTATCCAATTCCGGAAGTAACCCCGCTTTGCTCTCTTCTGCCTCCTTAATCTATCACCAATGAATTTCATGTAACCCACCTATGTCTGCTCTTTTGATTGTAATGTATCAAATAAGGTACAAAACTGCCATTCGCAGGAGCATTATATCAATGCCTTCAGATTTTGCTTCCTAGCAACTGCTGAAAGTTTGGACCAAATAAACTCACAAAAATTATTTCTAGGTTTGAATATTTCTTATGTTCACACTAACATCTGAGTCTGCTGGAAAATGGCCACACCAAACTTCTGGAAGGCAGGATAGCCAAAAACATTGAATTTGTAAAAACAAAAAAAAAACACACAGCCCAGCTGTGGTGGCTCAGTGAATTGAGTGTTGTCCCATGGACCAAGAGGTCCCAGGTTCATGGACCTAGATGTCCCAGGTTCGATTCCCAGTCAGGGCACATGTCTGGATTGCTGGATCCATCTCTAGTAGGGGGCATGCAGGAGGCAGCCAATCAATGATTTTCCCTCATTATTGATGTTTCTATCTCTCTTTTCCTCTCCCTTCTTCTCTGAAGTCAATAAAAATATATTAAAACCAAAACAAAAACCCCTCAAAATATCTGCAAAGCACAACTAAGTACATGCAAAAAGACAAGTGAGTACCTGTATGCAATAAAAATTTAATATATAAAATATTGAAGGTATTCAAGAGACACATTAACCAAAAAAAAAGTTAAAAAATAAGCTAGAAATATTAAAGACAAAGAGAAAAGAAAACTGTTACCTACAAAGGAGTTCTCATAAAGCTGACACCTGATTTCCGATTAAAAACTCTACAGGCCAGAAGGGAATGGCATGAGGTACTCAAAGCAATGGAAAGCAAGGATCTGAGACGAAGATTACTATATCCAGCAAGGGTATCATTCAAAATAGACAGTCAAATAAAGAGCTTCCCAGACAAAAAACGGCTCAAGGACTTCATCACCACCAAGCCAGCATTACAAGAAATGCTAAAGGGATTGCTCAGAAGAAGAAACAGAAAAAAAACACCTAGCCATACGGAATTAAAAATGAGTATAAATAAGTAACTCTCAATAATAACTCTAAATAGTTTAATGCTCCAATCAAAAGGTGTAGGGTTAACTGAATGGCTACAAAAACATGACCCAACTATATGCTGTCTACAAGAGACCCACCTCAAAACAAAAGACACAACACAGGATGAAAGTGAAGGGATGGAAAAAAATTTTCCATGCAAATGGAAAACAAAAAAAACCTGGAGTAGCAATACTCATATCTGACAAAACAGACTTTAAAAGCATCATGCTAAGCGAAATAAGCTAGTCAGTAAAGATAAATATCATATGATCTGATTCATTTGAGGAATATAATGAACAATATAAATTGATGAACAAAAATAGATCCGGAGGGAAAAAAATATTACAGAATATAATAGAAGTAATCCTGTTCTTTGTAGATTTTTAGTATTTCCTAGAACTTTGTGATATAATTTTGGTAATATTATTATATATAAAATCATTTTATTCTTGAAATATTAATATCTACACTAATAAAAGAGTAAGATGCAAATTGACTGTACCTTCATGATGCACACCAGCCAATCAGGAGTGAGTATGCAAATTAAACAAAGATGGTGGGTTAATTTGCATATTCAGGCATAGTGTGACCAGGGGCGGGACAGGATGCCCTAGCCGCTCTGGGCCTCTGGGCAGTTTGGGAAGGCGGAAAGGCGACACCGGGCCACAGCAAAGGCAGAAAGCCGGCTCCGGGCCAGAGCGAAGGTGGTTCTGGCAGCCAGGGGAAGGAAGACCCATTCTTGCACGATTCTTCGTACATCGGGCCTCTAGTTATTACATAAACGTTCATTTTTCTTGAGATATTAATGTTTATTTCATGTAACATTATTATGTTTAAGGTAGTTTTTCTTAAAATATTAAGGTATGTTGCATGTAACATTATTTTATTTAAAATCATTTTTCTTGAAATAAAATAAGTGAAAGAAAAAAAAATTGGCTAGTCTGGCCAGATGTGGCTCAGTGAGTGAGTATTAACCTATGAACCAGGTGGTCAGGATTACATTTCTGGTTAGGGAACATTCCAGGGCATGCAGGAGGCAGCCTATCAATGATTCTCTCTCATCATTGATGTTTCTATCTCTCTCTCCCTTACCCTTCCTCTCTGAAATCAATAAAAATATGTTTTAAAAAAATAGGCTAAAGATGTAGAGGCAAATTTTCCAAAAATATGTACAAATGACCAACAAGAATATAAAGAATGCTTTTCCTCACTAATTAAGGTGGAATCCATTAGGCTCTCTGTCACAATAACAACCACAAATCCCTCCCTGGGAGTTCAGTACAGGAGGTATTGTGATTGCAGAAAAAGAAAAGGGCTGAGCAAACAAACTAGTCCTACCAAGAACAGCAAGGGCCCAAAAAACTGAAAGTCAAGCCGTGAGGACAGAGCACATCCCGGTAAAGGGGCACGAGCATATGCAAAGCCAAGTCCAGGTCATTGGTGACAGTGAGGGTCTTACCCAGCGAGGATACAAGTTCAAAGTTCTCCAGCATCACATTCAGGTACAGCTGTCTCTGACCCTCATCAAGGAGGCTCCATTCCTCCCTGGAGAAGTACAGGGCAATGTCCTCAAAGGCCACGCTAACCTGTCAGAATGGAGACAATAGATTGTTCAGGATTTTGTTGTTGTTGTTGTATTTTAGTTGTAATTCCAATTTGGTCCTGGGAGTGTGTCTGGGTAGCATCCACTTACTCCGCAGCCATTTTTAAACTCCCAGAATTGAGACTACTGAGACCAAAGCTGTCTTTCTGAGAACCCACAATCCTACTCCTTACACATCTTCCCACCCTCAACCTCCTCCAGGCTCCCCAGTTTAGTGTGGACAGCAGGCCCTAATGCCACTGCAGGCTGATCTCTCATCACAGGCTCATTAGTCACTGTTACTGCCCTCAGCTATAGCAGAGGGTCTGGGGCCTGGAAGGGCATGCACCTAAGCTCTGGGCCATGCCTGCAGGGCCCCAGCATTCCTGCCAAGCTAGTCTCCCAGATCATGTCTCCAAGACAAAGACAAACAGGGCTTATGCTTCACCTTTAAGTCTCCACACCAGGTCTCCAGCACCATCAGCTCACACGTCCTCTTTCTCTAGATGTGCACACCACAGTGTAATGTCTTCCTTCTTGAGACCCCAAGTTCACTCCCTCAGCTCTGTCCCCTTCCTATTCCATCCCAGGAGATCAACCATGGACTTGGACTATGGTATCTGAGAGTGCTTGTACCACAGTCCAGCCGGATGCAGGCCAACCCCAGTCCTCTCAGGGTCTCCACAGCCCGGAAAAACCCGGAAAGAGGCTGTGACGTCCTCCCTGCAGCCTCTGATCTGTCCGCCAATCCTCACAGCCCACACCCTCAGGGGAACCTCAGATGCAAGTCACCCCTGTCCTCTCTGCCCTGCACTGGCTGTGCCTCAGAAGACACAACACTCCTCTCTCCCCTCCGCCTTCCTCACGGTGCTCCACGCGGACTGAGCTCAGGACGTGACAGCCGCCCGCACCCGGGCGGTTCTGTTCGGTGTGAGGAGGCGGGGAGGGCAGGGGGGACGCGCACTCACCTCAGCCCCGCGCCTCTGGGCGGGCGCCGCCAACGGACTTTGTGTGCGGAGCCCCGGGGGAGCGGCGGGAGAAGCGGCCGCCGCAGGGATGGCGGTCCCTGTCCGGGCCATGGAGCGGGTCACCCGGGTGGGGACACCGAGCTTCATACCCGCGCGTGTGCTGTGCGCACCACGACTCTCGCGCCTCCTCTGTTGGGGCATCTCCACCGGGACGCAGCGATCTGGAACCTCCTCACAGGTAGCAGTTGCGGTGTGGGCGAAGCCAAAATGCGCAGTGAGGATGCCGGAAGTCCCGCCCCTTCGCATTAAGCTTCGCTGGAAACACCTTTTCTGACCCTTCATTGGCTAAGCTGTTGGTATGCCACACTTGGTCTTCTGGGTAATGTAGTCATTGAGTCCAAGAAAGTGATCAGGGTTTCCCCCCTCCCCCCCATCACTCTTGTAGGAAACACGGAGATCGCCACTGCAGAGGCTATGAAATGTCACGTCCCCATGAGAGACACATATTAAAATGGCTAAAGAAAGTTGTCATCTTTTCCTGGTGAAGGGACATGAGTCCATATTGATGAAAGGAGGTAATCTGGCCTGGCCATTGTCACGGAATGGTTGAGTGTTGCCCAAAGAGCTAGAGGTCATGGTTCAATTACCTGTCAGGGTACATGCCCAATTTGTGCTTGATCCCGAGTAGGGGGCGTGCAGGAGGCAGAGGAGCAATGATTCTCATCATTGATGTTTCTCTGTCTCTCCCTCTCCCTTCTCCCTTCCTCTCTCTGAAATCAATTTTTTTTTAATATATTTTATTGATATTTCACAGAGAGGAAGGGAGAGGGATAGAGAGCCAGAAACATCGATGAGAGAGAAACATCGATCAGCTGCCTCCTGCACACCTCCCACTGGGGATGTGCCCGCAACCAAGGTACATGCCCCTGACCGGAATCAAACCTGGGACCTTTCAGTCCGCAGGCCGAGGCTCTATCCACTGAGCCAAACCGGTTTCGGCTGAAATCAATTTTTAAAGAACCGTATTTAAAAGCACACACACATTATCTGTGATCCAAAGATAGTCATAATTAGAGAGGAATGCCTGCATTAAAGAGTCGGAAAAATTTTACCACATAGATGACCTACTTACACGATCGTATATGTATTTGACAAATATAACACAAAAATGTAGGCCCAACCTTTGAAATAGAAAAGATGGAACTCTCTTGTTTCATTATAATTTTTACTTCAATTAAAATAAATAAATTTTGGCCGTGGCCAGTTTCGCTCAGTGGATAGAGCACCAACCTGCGGACTGAAGGGTCCCAGGTTCGATTCCAGCCAAGGGCACATGCCTGGGTTGAGGCCTCGATCCCCGGTAGGGGGCATGCAGGAGTCAGTTGCTCAATGATTCTCTCTCATCATTGATGTTTCTATCTCTCTCTCCCTCTTCCTTCCACTCTGAAATCAATAAATATATTAAAATAAATAAATTTTGGAAAAAGTGGAAGAGTTTGTGAACAAAAAAGGCCCCATATTAAACCTGACTTGATCCCTGGAGGCCTGAGGTGGCAGCCTTACCAACTCAGAGACCTAGGGTAACCACAAGGAATAGTCTGAAATTAAAATTTTCTAACTAAAAGAAATTCATAGTGAGTCATCACATCCTTCAGTAGTATTTTCCCTAACAAACATCAATCTTCACCTTAACTGAGCCTATCTCTAATCTATTTACATCTTGGATAACATACCTGATAACATGCTTTTGGAATAACAAATAATTTTCTCTTCTCCCCATGACCCCCTTCAAAGCACAAGCACTGCCACAGTTTGCCCCTCCTGTTACTGTTATCATGTTAATTGCTGACTGGTAACTATCCTGTGCCTGCTAGGGGCAAAAATATAACACTGGGGACTAGCTATGGTTATAGGAAATATTAATCACCCCATGTTAACTGTGATTGCCTCTTTCTGGTTACAGAAAGGACTTTCTAACCTGCCTGGGAGTTTTATACCCCCTGGACCTGGGGTCAATCTTGGACCTGGGAGAATGTGGTCCATTCTCACTTAAGAACTGCCTAGTGCCCTAACTGGTTTGGCTCAGTGGATAGAGCATCAGCCTGCGGACTGAAAGGTCCCAGGTTCGATTCCAGTCAAGGGCATGTACCTTGGTTGCGGGCACATTCCCAGTAGGAGGTGTAGAGGAGGCAGCTGATCGATGTTTCTCTCTCATCGATGTTTCTAACTCTCTATCCCTCTCCCTTCCTCTCTGTAAAAAAATCAATAAAATATATATATTTTTAAAAAAGAACTGCCTAGCCAAAACCGGTTTGGCTCAGTGGATAGAGCGTCGGCCTGCGGACTCAGGGGTCCCAGGTTCGATTCCGGTCGGGGGCATGTACCTTGGTTGCGGGCATATCTCCGGTGGGGGGCGTGCAGGAGGCGGCTGATCGATGTTTCTCTCTCATCGATGTTTCTAACTCTCTATCCCTCCTCTCCCTTCCGCTCTGTAAAAAAAAATCAATAAAATATATTTATAAAAAAAAAAAAGAACTGCCTATTATCATGGAAAGATTAACAACCTTGTTGCCCAAACAATTGAGGTCCCACCAGAGCCCTCATTGCCTCCTTCACCATGCTTGTAATCTCTACTTCCTTATGTTTTCTTTTTTAAAAATATTTATTTTTATTAATTTCAGAGAGGAAGATATTGATTTTAGAGGGAGAGAGAGACAGAACCATCAATGATGAGAGAGAATCATCCATTGCTGCCCCCTGCACATCCCACACTGGAGATCCAGTGATTCCCTCACAGGTGCCCTGCCAGGGAATTGAATCCTGAGCCACACCTGACAGGCATCCTTATGTGATCTTTGTCCTACCTTATATAAGCAGCTGGTGTATGTGGGTGGTAGAGCAGATTTTTGTGGATGACCTGCTGCCCTCCCATATTGCCAGCAGTATTGGAATAAATGTTCATCTATGATTCACTTCTGTCTCTGCTTAATTGGCTCAAGCAGTGACAGGCTGACCGTACCCATTGGCTGTCCAATTTCATACCTGAAAAATCCATTGGGAGCCAAAAACCAGGATTACAGGCTTTATTAGGGAAAAGAGACCTGCAGGGCTGTCTCACAAGGGGAGAATAGCAACACGTGCAGAGGTGAACACGCCTTTTGAGGGGAGGAATGGGAAGTAATGGGGGCTAAGTGTACTCGGCACACGCTGATTGTTGGTTTAATGTATGGTCTATATAGAAACAAGGGCTTAGGGTATTTGGCAGGTATTGATTGGTGGTTCAATGTATAGTTCATATAAGGTGCCTGGTTAGGTACTCAGGTATTTCTGGGCTGCAGATTGTGTCATACTCTGCCCACCAGTTTGGGGAAGGGAGGATCTATCATTCCAGGCTTTTGGTAATAGTAAAAAAAATGGAGAGTCCGGGCAAGGTCAGGGGGCAAAGGTCTGTCTTCCATAGCTACTTCCTGCTGAGAGGGGATGGCGTCAGGGGCATCTACCAGGGGTCTCAAAGATTCTGGTGACATAGGTGTTTCTAGGTTCTGAATTCAAGGTCAGATATATCTCTCCCACCTTCTGGTTGGCGAACGCCTGCATTCTGTTCTGCAAAAAACTAGTGAAACAGCGCATGAAACAGGGGCCAAAGAGCAAAATTAAAAGGATAAATACCAGTGGGCCTAATAGTGGGAGGAGCTATGGGGTAAGTGAGCCAAAGATGGCATACCCCCCTTCTAACTGGTTACATTGTCTTTGGTCAATCCTGTCCCAGAGGGATTTAATGTGATCTTTGACAATTCCTGATTCATTTACAAAGTAGCAGCATTCTTCCCCAAGAAAGACACAGGCACCCCCTTATTCTGCTGTCAAGAGATCTAAAGTGCACCGGTTCTGTAGGGCTACAGCTGCTAAGGGGTCTACCTGCCTTTGAAGGGATTCAAGGGAATTGCTAATGATGGATATATCTTCTGAAAATTCAGCAGATAATTTGTGGTAGAAATGAACAGAGGAGGAAATGCCTCCTACTCCTGTCCCTACTGCAGTGAGGACTCCGGTACCCACTAAGAGAGGAACAAGGGCTGCCCTTTGTGGCGAGGTCTGAGAGGACCAAGAGAGGGTTCGAGTTCTCCCTCTGTTCTGATAGAAAGATTGGGGGTTAGGGAGACATAAAGACAGAGCGAGTGTGACAGGTCCTGGGGGGACACAGGTGTAGGCTGTAGTCCCACAGAGGAGAAAAATACCCGGTGGAGGGCAGGCTAAGGGAGGGGGTAAATTTATAGATTGTGCATAGTAGTAAGGTGTAGGAGTAGTTGAGGTAGTGGTTTGAGAGGTATTTGTTAAACAGGTAGTGTTTTCTGTATTAGAGAGAGAGATGTTGTATAGGTGCGTTGAGGTCTGATATAGGTAAGAGTTAAGTTAGTGGTCTAATGGGTTGGGATTGGAGTGGCTTTGATGAGGGTTCGAGCCAGTGACAGACAAATCCAGCAGGATGTAGAGAAGGAGGGATTGATGTTAGAGAGTAGATGGAAAGTTGTGTTTATGAGGGTGGGCAAAGGAGTAATTCCAGTGTTCGTAGGGCGAGAGAGGATGTCCTTTAGTGGGGGAGGGATAGGTTGGGGATTAATACAGGTTTTGATAAAGACAATTATACCCCCAGGGTCCCTACCTCCCCCATTGATTCTAACTCCTGCTGGCTGAGCCTGGTTCCAGAGTAGGTCTGCTGGGTTTGATATGGTAAGGCTGACAGGATTACACGTAAGGGGGCCACAGTCCGAGGGGGTCTGAGGTTTACTAGCAGACTATGTAAAGCACCAGAGTGGTAGTGAGAACACTGCCAGTATGGACGGTAGAACTCCCCTACATCATCACAGTCCCCTTTCTGGTGGTACTTCATACATAGATATTTGTGGTCGGTGGCATAGGCCTGACACCACCCACCACAGCTAGACCACCCGGGGGCCATGGCTGTGCAGGCATCAAAATAGAGTGACACTGGGGACCCTTCTCCCCCTCCCTACTTGGGAGTCCATTCCGTGGGACTCTTCCCTCTCCCCACGTGGGAGTCTGTACTTGTTCTTCAATAAATCTCCACCTTTGCTATAAAAAAAAAAAATAGAGTGACACTAGAGGATTTCCCATCCTAGACAGTAGTATTGATGACTCCCTCATCATCCCAAGTCCGTTTCACCTGAAAAGACCAAGAGCCTTTATTGGTGTATTCATTGTTAGCTGCCTGAAGGAGGATTATGGTAAGGAAATGAGACTTACAAGGAATTCGAAAACCTGAGCTTCTTCCGGAGTAAAAATTCGGAGGGTCCCTTGCCAGGTTAAGATCTACTGAGTGTAAATCTGGGGAAGCAGATCACGGTGGCCACCAGGACTAGTCCCCCAGGATGCACTGCAGGAAGTAGTAGAAATTAGCCTGTGAGGAATGATGGGTCATCAGGTCCTGGATGGTGCTGCTGAGTCCCCTTCAGGGATGGTGGGGA
Source organism: Plecotus auritus (assembly GCF_963455305.1). Taxonomy (NCBI): domain Eukaryota; kingdom Metazoa; phylum Chordata; class Mammalia; order Chiroptera; family Vespertilionidae; genus Plecotus; species Plecotus auritus. The sequence continues at coordinate 7,409,729 of NC_137785.1, forward strand.
AACATTTGGTGAGCCTGAGAGAGGTAGGTCCTGTGGGGATAGAAGTGTAGGAAGGTATTGTTTTGTGTAGAGGTTTGTATGGCTTTTAATGTGTGAGAGGTCATACCAGTGGTGCATTCCTTGTCCCTTTGCTGAAGTCGGAGTAGATAGTGTGACTGGGAAAGGCCCCACCCATGTGGGTGTTAAGGATGCCCTTCCCGCCAAAACCGGTTTGGCTCAGTGGATAGAGCGTCGGCCTGCGGACTGAAGGGTCCCGGGTTCGATTCCGGTCAAGGGCATGTAACTTGGTTGCGGGCACATCCCCAGTAGGAGGTGTGCAAGAGGCAGCTGATCGATGTTTCTCTCTCATCGATGTTTCTAACTCTCTATCCCTCTTCCTTCCTCTCTGTGAAAAAAATCAATAAAATATATTTAAAAAATAAAAATAAAAAATAAAAAAAATAAAATAAAAACGAGAACTGGCCTTGCTTCTGGGACATCATCCAATCCAAAGAAACTAATAGTAGTAAGAAAATAAAAAAAAATAAAAATAAAAAAAGGATGCCCTTCCTTTTTTCTTGACACAGACCAAGTCCCCAGGGAGGACTGAGAGATGAGTAGAAGTTGTAGGAAAGGGACGGGGGAGATGATCAGTGTTGTTGTGAGAGTGCCCTCATATGGGCAAAAGCAGGGAAGTAGTCTCCCGGGGAAGGGGAATTGTCCTTCGGGGTTTGGAGGACAAAAGGCCGCCCATGCATGATTTTGAAGGGGCTTAGAAGTAGTGGTTGTCCTGGCATGGCCCTCAGTCTCATTAGTGCCAGGGGGAGTAGTTCAGTCCAAGGCATATGGAGCTCTAAGGATAGCTTGGTTAGATATGTTTTTAAGAGATGATTGGGCCCTAACGGTTTGGCTCAGTGGATAGAGCGTCGGCCTGCAGACTGAAGGGTCCCAGGTTCGATTCCGGTCAAGGGCATGTACCTTGGTTGCGGGCACATCCCCAGTAGGGGGTGTGCAGGAGGCAGCTGATCAATGTTTCTAACTCTCTATCTCTCTCCCTTCGTCTCTGTAAGAAATCAATAAAATATATTAAAAAAAAAAAAAGGGATGATTGGCCTTTTCTATTTTACCCGAAGACTGAGTGTGGTAGGGGATGTGGAGGTTCCATTTGATTTTTAGCGTTTGAGAGACCAGCTGCGTTATCTGAGAGACGAAAGCTGGGCCATTATCAGATTGAAGAGACATCAGAAAGTCAAAGCGGGGAATGATGCCTGGGTGAGGGCTTGAGAAAAGGCAGGGGGGAGGAGGGAGCAGTCCTCCCAGCCTGTTCCCAGGCCTCGAGCCCCTTGGATATAAAACTGCCGCATTTTTCCTAGAGATAACTTGCTAAGGTTGGGGAGATAATGAGCTCAGTTTCTGATAATAGCTGGACTGTTCAGTAAGCCTGTGCAGTCAAGGAAGTTGTTCTTTGGGAAGGGTGGAGTGGGGGGGGGGGCGCGGGGTGAGAAGGCGCTGAGGTCAGAGCAGTTTTCAGAGCATTAAAGGCGTGAGAATGTTGGCCTTGGGATCTAAAGGCTCAGTGAGGGGGGCCCCTTCGCCATGTCATGTCACAGAGGAGCTTTGCAAGAAGACTAAAGTTGTGAACCAGGAGGTGAGAGTACCCAGTGAGCCTGAGAAAGGAGAAAATTTCTTGTTCAAAGGAGAGGACAGTCTTAGAGGAGATAAGGAGATAAGACATTTACAGTCCAAGGCATGTCTCGGCCTTGTGGGGTGAGAGAGTGAAACTGAGGTAGGTGACTGTCATTTGGGACAACGGGGCTTTATGAGGGGATACATGCCAGCCCTGGCTGGGCACCAAGGTAGAATGGGAAAAGAGTGAATGGGGGAGCCCTAGCTGGTTTGGCTCAGTGGATAGAGTGTCGGCCTACAGACTGAAAGGTCCCAGGTACGATTCCGGTCAAGGGCACATGCCCAGGTTGCGAGCTCCATCCCCAGTAGGGAGCGTGCGGGAGGCAGCCGATCAATGATTCTCTCTCATCATTGATGTTTCTATTTCCTCTCTGAAATCAGTAAAAATATATTTTTAAGAAAAAGAGTGAATGGGGGAATTTAGTAAGATGCCGTGTAGAGGTGAGGTGGCAATAACTGTGAGACTAATCTGTCAACCCCCATAATAGAGACTGAGGAGTGGACAAGGGTCCCAGTGAATTCGGAGAGTGGCCCCAGTGTCAGTTAAAAAGGAGATCGGCTTACTTGCCACCACAGTCGTTCCCCGAGGCTCTGTCCTGGTGATGTAAGTCTGTGGGGCCCTGTCAGGGCCTGGCAGCTTCTTCCGTGGCCAGTCCCAGGGGGTATGGGAGCTCCAAACCGGATCCAGAGGGCGGCCATGCTGAACTGGCTGAGGTCTGAACCGGAGGGACCAGACTACAGTCTGCTGTCCAGTGGCCTTCCCTTCCGCACCTTGGGCAGGGCCCAGGCGGGGGTCTCGGGTTTGAGCAGGACTTGGCCCAGTGTCCTTCCTTGTTGCATTTGAAGCATGGGCCCGGAGGAGGCTTAGCCCCCGATTTACCTGCAGTTGGAGGACCGGCACTTCGTTTGGGGTTTGAAAGCAGAGGCTAGGAGCTGGAAGGCCTCCTTCTGGGCTTCAGCCTTGGCCTGGTCTCGCTTTTGTTTTTGGATTTGGGTCTCCTCGTCTCTATTATTAAAGACCTTAAAGGTCAGGTTAACGAGGTCTTTTTGATGGGTTTGTGAACCTATATCTATTTTTTGAAGTTTGTGGCGTATGTTGGGGAGTAAAGGTGGTCAGGTCAGTGGAAAAAGAAACCTGAGATGCCTCTCCATCTGTGAGGCTGGACATAGAGAATGGGACGTGGACTCAGACTATGCCCTCGGTTCCTGCTGCCTTCCTCAGGGGTAGAATGGACGTGGGAATAGAAGAGGCTGTTGTGGAAGGCAGTCTCTGGGTGGCATGAGAATGAGTGTTAGATGGGAAAGGCTGTTTTGGAGCTCACCGTCTCAGGATTTGGGCTCTCAGGGACTGAGGAGAAGGCAGCTGCTGGTTAAGAGGGTCCGAAGAGAAAGAGCCGAGGCATTTTTCATTAATAACCCCTCCCCCCCCCCGCCCCCGCAACCTCATGCAAAGGGAACGGGCCAGCCACCTGTGAATTTGGTTGCTGGCGGTCACGGTGGTGAAGATTCGGCAGAGAGCGCACAGGGGAAGGAGTTCTCAGAGGGTAGAGTGTGGGGAGCAGGTTCTCAGAGGGTAGAGTGTGGGGAGCAGGTTCTCAGAGGGTAGAGTGTGGGGAGAAGGTTCTCAGAGGGTAGAGTGTGGGGAGCAGGTTCTCAGAGGGTAGAGTGTGGGGAGCAGGTTCTCAGAGGGTAGAGTGTGGGGAGAAGGTTCTCAGAGGGTAGAGTGTGGGGAGCAGGTTTCATGGTGGGATTGTAAGGGGGTGGCGGGGGTGGGTGAGGTGGAGAGGAAAGATCAGCTGGGTCAAAAGAGTCAGAAGACAGAGAAAGAGGCTGAGGACTGGTTTGAGGGGGGCGAAGGGGACTTTGCGAGGAGGATCTGATGGGTGGAACATGAGGAGCAAAGTGAGGGGCAGGAGCGGAGGGAGAAGAAAGCCTGTTCGTAGGGATCTCTGAAGCCTCCCTGTCCGGTGGCAAAAATCATCTAGGTCTAAGGATATTGGAATGGAAAGTGCCATTTTCGGGCCACTGAGAGACATTGTCGAGTTTATGTTGTGGCCAGGTAGAGCTGCTTTGGTTTGATGTAGCCAGAAAGACCAAGGGTCGAGAGATTGGCGAGGAGACACCCTAAGGGTGTGTTTCGAGGGGGTTTGGATTGAGAGGTCCCCATGACTGGAGGGAAGGGCAATCGGAAGTTGGGGAAGGAACAAGGAGCGTCTTCCTGTTCCCTCAACCAACCTGTAGAGAGAGGGGGCCGAGAGAAGGTTCTGAGGTCGTCACCCCGAGACACCTTTCCCGTGGAGTAGAACAGAATTCCCGGCCAGGCGCCTGGTCTTTCATAGAATGAGTAGCCGAGTAGACGGGAAACTCTGAGACCCTAATGCCCCTCCAGGTCACAGGGAGCGAGAAAAAAAAAAGACGGGGGTGGGGGTGGGAAAGTCCCTGAAGCCTACCTGTGGGAGGGAAGCGACGGGATCCCCACGTGTCCTGGTCCAGCAGGGTTCGAGAGAGGGTCCGGGGCTGGCCAATCAACTCAGAACCTTATCACTGAGCGGAGCCAGAGAAGCTGGGGGTAGGTCCGAAGATTGTCGATCCCGTTCACCTCTCCCGGGTTTCGGCACCAGAATGAGAAATCAATCGGGAGCCAAAAACCAGGATTACAGGCTTTATTAGGGAAAAGAGACCTGCCGGGCTGTCTCTCAAGGGGAGAACAGCAACACGTGCAGAGGTGAACACGCCTTTGGAGGGGAGGGATGGGAAGGAATGGGGGCTTAGTGTACTTGGCACGTGCTGATTGTTGGCTTAATGTATGGTCCATATAGGAACAAGGGCTTAGGGTATTTGGCAGGTGTTGATTGGTGGTTCAAGGTATAGTCCATATAAGGTGCCTGGTTAGGGACTCAGGTATTTCCAGGCCGCAGGGTACGTCATACTCCGCCCACCAGTTGGGGGAAGGGCGGACCTATCAATACCCACCTATGGAAAAGAAGCATGTGTCTATCATTTTAATTTTTGCCCAATCCTAGAGGTCACTCCTCCCTTTTCTTTCTCCTGCCGCCCTAATCTATCACCCATGTATTTCACATAACCCCGTTATGCCTCCTCTGTTGGTTGTAATGTACATAAAATTAGTGCAAAATTGCCATTTTCCAGAGCACTGTACCATACCATTAGGATTTTTCTTTCCGGAAACTGTCATCAGTTGGATCAAATAATTTCAAAAACAATTCTTACATGTTTGAAAGTTTGGTACATTGACAAATTGAATTCTGACAAAGTTATTGGTATTTTTGTTTATGTGAAAATGCTATCATAATTATCATACTGACAGAGAATTTCTCCTTTACAGACATATTTAAGATGTAAGGTGAGATGATGTTTTAGACATTCTGACTGTGATGAAATATTGATATTTAGAGTAAATAAAGCACGTATTCATAACGAAAGTTGACCTGTGTATAGCTTAGAAACTTGTTAAAATCAAATGAAATAGAGACAACCAAGATGGCGGCATAGGTAAACACCTGAACTTGCTGCCGCGCACAACCATATCAAAACTACAACTAGCCCTAGCCGGTTTGGCTCAGTGTATAGAGGGTCAGCCTGCGGACTGAAGGGTCCCAAGTTCGATTCCGGTCAAGGGCACATGCCTGGGTTGTGGGCTCCATCCCCAGTGTGGGGCATGCAGGAGGCAGCCGATCAATGATTCTCTCTCAGCATTGATGTTTCTGTCTCCCTCTCCCTCTCTCTTCCTCTCTGAAATCAATAAAAATATATATATATATTTTTAAAAAAGGACTGTACAGACCTCGGAAAGAGTACAGTAACCCACATGTTTCTAGTCATGCCAGAGTGCCTGTACCCCCTTCTTGGACGAGACCTCTTGCAGAAACCACTAGCCACTATATCCTTTGAGGGGAACGAAGCACACCTCGCCGTGGACCCAAGGAACCCAGGCCCGGTCCCGTCCTCCTCTGACCGTATTCTTTTAACCTGTCCTCTCTCAGAGGAATATCTCTTGCAGGAGAGGGCAAAGGCGGCGCCAGACGAGGAACACGAGCCCTCCGCTTACTTGGAGGAGTTACAGCGTCTCTTTCCCATGGTCTGGGCAGAAAACAACCCCCCGGGGCTAGCAAGTCATCAAGCTCCTGTAGTGGTCCAATTGCTAGCCACTGCCACTCCAGCTCGGGAAAGGCAATACCCCATGAGCTTAGAAGCAAAGAAAGGAATTGCTAAACACATTTGCCGGCTTCGGGAGGCAGGAATTCTAATTCCCTGTCAGTCCCCCTGGAATACCCTTTTGCTTCCAGTTTTAAAGCATGGGACTAGAAACTACAGACTGGTACAAGACCTAAGGGAGGTGAACAAGAGGGTCGAGACTATACATCCCACTGTCCCAAACCCTTACACTCTGCTAAGTCTCCTGCCTCCAGAGCGACAATTCTACAGGGTCTTAGATGTAAAGGATGCCTTCTTCAGCATACCCCTGACCCCAGTTAGCCAGCCCATTTTTGCATTTGAATGGAATGACCTGGAGGGAGGATTTTCAGGATAATTAACCTGGACCAGGTTGCCTCAGGGTTTCAAAAACTCTCCCACCCTTTTCAATGAAGCCTTGAGCTCGGACCTACTTGCATTTAGACAGGAGCATGCGGAGTGTACCCTGCTCCAGTATGTAGATGATCTACTGGCTGCAGATACCGAGGAACGTTGCCAAAGGGCCACTGAGGGCCTGCTAGGCACCCTACAAGCATTGGGCTACCGGGTGTCGGCCAAGAAGGCTCAGTTATGCTCCTCTGATGTCACATACCTGGGGTACAACATTAGCAAAGGCAGGCGAACCCCTTCCCTCAGCCGAATAGAGGCAATCTTATGCATCCCCACACCAAACAACCAAGAAGCAGAGTTCCTAGGGGCGGTTGGATACTGCCGCCTATGGATACCAGGGTTTGCAGAGATTGCTAAACCTCTATACTCAAGCAACGGGGGAGCCGTTGGACTGGACAGAGGTGGAACAAAGGGCCTTTGAGGAACTAAAGAAGGCTCTCGTCTCAGCACCTGCCCTGGCCTTAGCGGATTGTCACGAAGCCCTTTCACCTCTACGTTAGCAAGGTAAGGGGCATTGCCAAAGGGGTTCTCACCCAGACTCTAGGTCCCTGGAAGAGACCTGTAGCCTATCTGTCTAAGAGACTAGACCCAGTGGCATCAGGATGGCCTGCATGCCTCCGGGCAGTGGCCACCACAGCACTGCTGGTGAAGGAGGCGGATGTTGGAGACCAGGTGTAAGCTGACACGGTCCTTGCACCTGAAGGGACTAGCAAGGCTGTCCCCTACCCACACAGTTTTCCCAGGCTTGTTTGGATGGCGGTTATCAGTAGAATGAGAGCAACCTTTCATAGCTTACCAAGAAGTCTGTAACTATTTACTGAGATTTGCTGTACTGAGAATTTTTCCTTCTGCTCTGTCTCTCCCTTAGAGATTAAGAGGAACAAAGAATACATTCCTCTTGACAGACCTCCTATTCAGTGTTTTGTGTATAAAAGGCATTACGCAGTTAATAAACTTGCTGCAGTCTCTCGATGACCTGTAGTCCTCCCGATCCCGCTCTCCTGTCTTTCTTTTCTCAATTCCCACCTCCCTACCTCAGCCCGGTTCAACCTGTCAGGCTGGCCCTGGCAGGCGGACAAACTGACTCTGGGCCAGGAGTTAGTCCTGACGACACCCCATGCCTTTGAGGCCCTCCTCCGAGGCGCTCCGGAACGGTGGATGTCGAATGCCAGGGTTACCCAGTTCCAAGCTCTCCTCCTCGACCAGCGCTGCATCCGGTTCCATAAGCCGCTGGCCATCAACCCTGCGAACCCACTCCCCGATGATGATGATCTGGAGGAGCCCCTCTATGACTGCATCGAGGTAACAGATGCATTCCAACCGGCGCGCCCAGACCTGACGGACGTCCCGCTCTCATCACCAGATGAGGTACTGTACACGGACGGGAACAGCTACGTGCAGGATGGAATCTGGTATGCGGGGGTGGCAGTAGTCACCCTGGACCTCACTCTCTGGTCGCAGTCCCTAAGCAGAGGGACTTCAGCACAGAAAGCCAAGCTTCTGGCCCTGACCCAGGCCCTCGCATGGGGGAAGGGAAAGTCTGTCACTATCTATACCGACAGCTGGTATGCCTTTGCCACAGCGCATGTACACAGTGCCCTCTACCGGGAAAGAGGGTTGCTGACTTCAGCCGGAAAGGACATTAAAAATAAGGAAGAGCCGAAACCGGTTTGGCTCAGTGGATAGAGCGTCGGCCTGCGGACTGAAAGGTCCCAGGTTCGATTCCGGTCAAGGGCATGTACCTTGGTTGCGGGCACATCCTCAGTGGGAGGTGTGCAGGAGGCAGCTGATCGATGTTTCTCTCTCATCGATGTTTCTGGCTCTCTATCCCTCTCCCTTCCTCTCTGTGAAATATCAATAAAATATATTTAAAAAAAATAATAAGGAAGAAATTCTAGTCTTATTAGAAGCTATCTGGCTCCCCAAGATGGTCACAATAGTGCCCTGCAAAGGACATCAGAAAGGGGAAATGGACAAGGCTCGAGGGAATCAAGCTGCGGATCAGGCCGCCAGGGAAGCTGCCCAAAAACCAGAGGGGCCTCTACAAGTACTGGTGACTCTACCAGACCCGGACCTACCACTAACCCCCTCTTACACCAAACAAGAGGAGGAACTGGCAGAACAGAAAGAAACAGGCCACACGGGAGCTAAACGGTTGGTGGACTCTACCAGATAACAGACTGCTGGTCCCAGAGACTCTAGGTCGGACGTTAGCCGCCCACTTACACCAGGCCACTCACTTAGGCATCACCAAGCCTTCTGAACTCTTACGAGGCAGGTACTACATACCACTTTTAGATAAAACCATCAAAAGCATAGTCACTAGATATACTGTCTGTGGACAGGTAAATGCTAAGTAAGGCAAGAGGGTCCTCCTGGGAATTCGGGCTCGGAGAAACTCCCCAGGAGAACATTGGGAGGTAGATTTCACAGAGATCAAGCCACCAGTGTCAGGGTACAGGTACCTGTTGGTTTTTATAGACACCTTCTCGGGTTGGGTTGAAGCCTACCTCATTAGGACAAAAACTGCCTTTACAGTAGTCAAGAAATTACTCCAGGAAATTATACCTAGATTTGGGCTGCCAGTAAACATAGGGTCAGATAACAGCCCCGCCTTTGTAGCAAAAGTATCTCAAAGTATAGCTCAAGTCTTAAGTATCAATTGGAAACTCCATTGTGCATACCCGCCACAGAGTTCCGGACAGGTACAACGTATGAATAGAACTCTAAAAAGGACTCTGACTAAATTTGTCCTAGGCTGAAACCGGTTTGGCTCAGTGGATAGAGCGTCAGCCTGCAGACTGAAAGGTCCCAGGTTCGATTCCGGTCAAGGGCATGTACCTTGGTTGCGGGCACATCCCCAGTAGGAGGTGTGCAGGAGGCAGCTGATCGATGTTTCAAACTCTCTTTCTCCCTTCCTCTCTGTAAAAAAATCAATAAAATATATTTAAAAATAAATAAATAAATTTGTCCTAGAAACTGGTGAAAACTGGACCGACCTCCTGCCATTCACCCTCTTACGGGCCAGGTGTACCTCATACCAGGAGGGGTTCTCCCCTTTTGAGATCATGTATGGTAGACCTCCCCCAATCCTTCCCAAGGTCAGGGAGGAACTAAAAGCTGAAATTCATAACCATTCCTTGCTCAAATCCTTACAGGTTCTGCAGCATACCCAGAGAGCCACCCATAAGCTTGTTCGAGACACCCTGCCGGTGCCAACCTCGGACCCTGTACACCCCTTCCAACCCAGGGATTCGGTGTGGGTGAAGAAGTTCACTACCCAAGGACTTACCCCAACTTGGAAGGGACCATATACTGTCATCCTGAGCATGCCCACAGCTGTTAAGGTTGACAGCATATAGACCTGGCTACACCTCTCCCAGCTAAAGGCAGCAGGAACAGAATGGATCACCAATGCGACCTCGGACCCCTTAAACATAAGACTTTCGTGGGTATCAGGGTCCTAACCATTTTCCTGTTTTGTACAAGTGGAAATCCCCATAAACCAAGACCATGGGACTGGGAACTCCGAGACGGGGTCACAGGGAGAGTAATCGCTAATACTACTAGAAAAGAGGAAACAGATAACATTTACCTTTGATCTATGTTCCATTAGGGGAATACAGGGCCCGGGCCCCAAAATGGGGGAAAATTGAAGTAAGATTCGAGGGGGACTGGGCAGGATTGTGGAAGGGCAGGATTACAGAGAAGAATTAATTCGGTCAAGTTACTAGTACTTAGGGGCATTACAATCCCCTCCCTAATGAAGATGAGTCCACGATTTGACTCATGGACATAAAACCAGTGGGGAATGAAGCATAGTAACATTCATCTCGGGTGAAAACTGCTGTTTAAGTTTTAACCCTGCTATTCTGGCTTCTGTAAACACTCATGGCCCGGTGCATGAAATTTGTGCATGCGGGTAGGGGGTGTCCCTCAGCCGGGCCTGCACCCTCTCCAATCTGGGACCCCTCAAAGGATGTCCTACTGCTAGTTTATAGGGATCGGGCCTAAACCGGCAGTCAGACATTCCTCTCGCAATCTGGGACTGCTGGCTCCTAACTGCTCACCTGCCTGCCTGCCTGATTGCCCCTAACCACTCTGCCTGCCAGTGTGCTCGCCCCCAACTGCTCCCCGCCGCCGGCCTGCTCGCCCCCAACTGCTCCCCCCCCGCCGGCCTGCTCACCCCCAATTGCCCCCCTGCTGGTCTGCTCACCCCCAACTGCCCCCCACCAGCCTGATCACCCCCAATGACCCCTCCACACTGGCCTGATCACCCACAACTGCCCTCCCCTCTTGGCCTCTAACCACCTCTACCTCGGCCCTGCCACCATGGCTTTGTCCAGAACATCTGGAAGGTCTCCTGGAAGGTCTCCCAGTCTAATTAGCATATTACCCTTTTATTAGTATAATTAGAGGCCTAGTGCATGGGTAGGGGCTGGCTGGTTTGCCCTGAAGGGTGTCCCAGATCAGGGTGGGAGTTCCCACTGGGGTACCTGGCCAACCTGGGTGAGGGGCCTGTGGTGGTTTGCAGGTTGGCCACGCCCCCATGGGGTGAGGGTTCCTGCTGGGGGGGGTGTGGCCAGCCTGGGTGAGGGGCTGAGGGCTGTTTTCAAGCTGGCCACACACCCTTCAGGGTGGGGGTTCCCGCTGGGGTGCCTGGCTAGCCTGGGTGAAGGACTGATGACTGTTTGCAGGCTGGCCACGCCCCCCACTGGGGACTTTTACTTCATGGGGGCGTGGCCAGCCTGTGAGCAGCTGAGGGCTGTTTTCAGGATGGCCACACCCCCTTCAGGGTGGGGGTCCCCACTGGGGTGCCTGGCCAGCCTGGGAGAGGGGCTGATGGCTGTTTGCAGGCTGGCCACGCCTCCCAGCAGGGACTCTTACTCCATGGGGGCGTGTCCAGCCTGGGTGAGGGGCTGAGAGCTGTTTCCAGGCTGGCCACACTCCCCAGTGACCCAGGCCCCCAGCCCCTCCTTCAGTGGTGGCCAGGGCAGGCAGGAAGTTGGCTTCCTTTGTCGCCAGGGGCAACCCAAGCCTCCTGCTGGCTCCAGCTCCATGGCCGCCATCATCTTTGTTGGGTTAATTTGCATACTCACTCCTGATGGGCTGGTGGGTGTAGCAGAGGGACGGTCAATTTGCATGTGTATCTTTATTAGTGTAGATTTGCTTGCTTAAATAATAGGGTAGTTAGCCTAAGTGACTCAGGATTCCCTATTGTGGCTTTACAAAGGCTATTCTTCGGTGCCTGAGGACCAGAACTGCAAAAAATGCTTTCCGTTTACTCAATGGCTCAGGATTCTGGGAACTGAAACTATAGATAACATTTAGAGATAGCTAACTCTGCTCAATCTGGCTTCTGTACAAACTGCTTTTTGCCTTTATAAGCTTGCTACTGCTCTCACTCGGAGATGCGAGATTTGAAGAGCTAATGCCCCCTCATTGTCGCCGGCTTTTGAATTAAAAGACTCCTTGATTTGATTCTTTGGCTGAGGTGTTCTCTGTTCGACTCCCAGGGCACATTACAACAATAAGACTTTTCTACAGTGTGACATCTTTCATGACCAGCTTTTACTTACAAAGTTTTAGTTTCAAACCATCCTGTATGGTTACTTTTGGCCTCTGAGTTGATAAGATTCACCAAGCCATGCCAGGCTCCCTGAGCTTGCTAGGTTTAATATGTGCCATCATTTTTTTCTATACTGGGGAGTTAGAACCTGTGGGTTCAAGAGTAAATTCTACAAGGGTTGATTTCTTCTGGGACCCATTGGTGACATCCTTCTGAACACAATACCCTTAGTATTGCTGGTGTCCCTTTATTTGGACTCCTAGAAGTATTCACTCTCCACGTTAATAAAGCCTTAGGCCCTAGCCAGTTTGGCTCAGTGTATAGAGCATAGGCCTGCAGACCAAAAGTTCCCAGGTGTGATTCCAGTCAAGGGCACATGCCTGGGTTGTGGGCTCTATGCCCAGTAGAAAATGTGCAGGAGGCAGCCAATCAATGATTCTCATCATTTATGTTTCTGTCTCTCCTGCTCCTTTGCTCTCTGAAATCAATAAAAATATATTTTTAAAAAAGATAAATAAATAAATAAAGCCTTAGGATCTAAAAGTGTCGAGATATTTTTAAGGAAAAGGAGAAAGGTCTTTCTTTTTCTTTGCTGTGACCTTCCACAATTTATGAGATGCACCTGCTAATTGAACCCCAAGATTGTTGGCTCCTCTAATTCAAACAGCTCCTCTGTTCAAACTGCACAACAAGATAAGCTACTTTCAAGGATGCATTCCTGCCACCCCTCCTCCCTGCTATTGTCACACCTCAGGGATAATTTGTACCAAGGAGTCTCTAGTCAGTAGAAAGTTTCCTTCCTGCACCCATTGAAACCACCATCTTTTGAACTCTTCAAAACTTTTGCTCCAGTCATATTTTATAGGCTTGGGGACAATACTGATAAGGCACCTCCCTATACATCTGCCAGACTATCTCCTAGAAAGCAAACAAACTAAATTTTAAAGACAGCCCTCATATCAACTTCAGCTCAGCCCAAGGCCCCTGCATTGCTTGTCCCTTAGCAACAGGCACTGCAGAAAAACAGAAGCCACCCTTTCTTCCCTGCCCGGTACTGACTAGCAATACTTGGCCCTTTCCAATCTTGGAAAGTAAAATAAACTTCCTCTCTGCATGTCTTCTCTTTGCTGTGAATTCTTCCAAAGACCTCATCACTTGCCTAACCCTAACAGGATTCATTTATTCTAAGGAGTTCAGTGGGTGAAAATGAGAAAAATGTCATTGTAGAGTCAAAATAATATTCCCTTCTTCTTTTCTAGGTTCTTTGGTTGCCCATAATTAAATTGATAGAATATAGATTAACAGGGGAAATACAACCTAAAAGTTATTAACATGTGTACCTCCATATACATGGAAACGACTCAGAAAGAGTAACCGGCCAAAAGAGCAAACACCTTCACCTGAAAAACCACCTTCACCTACAGTCAAAAAATGTTGTTTGGAGAGGCAGTTACTGTAGAAAGTTAGGAAAAGCACAGTAAGGATGCCCATTTGTGGCCGATTGTGCTGTGCACTGCAGTGAGAAGTTGTATTGAAATGGACTCTGTTCCAACCCAAAGACCCATGGTACAGACACAGGAGACTGGGAAGGAAGACATGGGTCCATAACATGATCTGGGCTGCAGGGAAAACATGGTGAGAGCCATTGTCTCATTCAGCCAGTAGGGATATAGAGGACAGAATCACATGGCAGGGGGTCCTATGCATGAATAGGAGGTGAGCAACTGTCCAATGAGACCAAGATCATGTAGGACTCCAGCATCACTTCCGAATATTAGGTCCCAGAATTCATGTTCAGTTGTATCAACTCCTGCAGGGTGAATGTCAGTGCCACATAGGTAGACCTTTTGAAGGGTCAAGCTGAGGCAAGAAATTCATCACAGTGGATGTGGTCACAGCATGACACCCAACATGGGGGTGCAGGTGCTTAGGCCCAGGCCAAATTACCGAGGTCTACTGTGTGTCAAATTCTGCTGGGATCAAAGGGGAGGCAGACAAATTACAGCTCACAGTGAAAGAAGTTTCCCCTGGAGAAACTACTGCAGCTGAGAAATGATGGGGTTGCCCTGGAAACACTGAGGCCAAAGGTTCATGCTCTGAGATGTGAAGAGAATGGGAGGAAAAACATAACCACAACAATGGAAACAGTATCTTCAGCTGAGCCACCCTGGTCCTCAGACTGTACCTGCTCCAGTGAGGGTTGCACATCAGTGGTAGAGACTGTTTCTGGCGTTAGAGAAAATAATAGGTTAAAATCCAGCCCCTTGAATCTGACACTTGTCTGTGGTGTAAACTTGGGGAGCTGACTTCATTTCCCTGATACTGAATTTTTTCAGCAATCTGATATGAGTTTCCACTTGCCCAGGTTGTTGTGAGAATTAAAAGAGAAAATGCTCAAAAATCTAACTGTGGAATCCTGGCAACAAGTACTCAGCTTATTACTTTTATTGATCTTGGAAGGTCAAAGTAAGCACCATCATTCATCTGCATGTCACATTCAGCCAACTGAGATTCAGGGAACTCACTTGAGTCTGCTGGAGATTCCCAGGTGGGGCACACCACAATGAGACCTGAGTGCCCACAGCCCCTGCCTCCCTGCAGAGTCAGTGGCTTCTTATAGGTCCCATTTCTTACTAAAATGCACCCACAGACAAAGGTGCTTGTGGGCATTGGTAAAGTGAAAAGTGCCTGGCCTGGGAAGTGCAGGGAGAGCCTGGAGTTTTCTGGTTTGGGGGAGAGAGAAACATCAATGATGAGTGAGAATCATTGATTAGTTGCCTCCTGCATGCCCCACACTGGATCTAGCCCAGGGCCCAGGCATGTGCCCTGACTGGGAATCGAACCATGACCTCCTGATTCATAGGTTGAAACTCAATAACTGAGCCATGCCAGATAGCAAATTTTATTATTTTTTGGAAAGAGAAAAAGGGAGAGGGAGAGAAACACAATGCAAGAGTGCCACATTGACCCATGTCTTCCTGCACACCCAATTCCCGGAAGCTAGCCCACAACCCAGGCAGAAGTACAAAAATCCAACCGGTAACCCTTCAATGCATGGGATCACACCAAACCAATTGAGCCACAACATCCATGATGGTAGATTTATTTTAGATAACAAAATGCTAATCTTTGGAAATTTAAACATTAAAATACACAAGGACCTAGATTATGTATGGAATTTTTGACAAAGTTAAATGAAACTTATCCTAGCCATAACCAGTTTGGCTCTGTGGATAGAGTCCGCCTGCGGACTCAAGGGTCCCAGGTTCGATTCAGGTCAATGGCATGTACCTTGGTTGCGGGCACATCCCCAGTAGGGGGTGTGCAGGAGGCAGCTGACTGATGTTTCTCTCTCATCGATGTTTCTAACTCTTTCTCCCTCTCCCTTCCTCTCTGTAAAAAATCAGTAAAATATGTTTTTTTTTTAAAAAGAAACTTATGCTATCTAATAAAGAGGGAATATGGTAATAGACCCTCATGCCATCGCAAACTTAGCAGCAACCACAGCCAATAAGGAGGGAATATGCTAATTGACTGCCCCACCCTCAAAGATAGTGGTGAGCAGTCAATAAGGAGGAAATATGGTAATTAACTGCCCCGCCTTCAAAGATGGAGGTGCCCACAGCCAATAAGAAAATATGCTAATTTACTGCCATGCCCTCAAAGTTGGCTATACCCACAGCCACAAGATGGCGGTGCCCAGTCCCCTTAGTCCCTTAGCCGCCCAGGGCCGGGTCGAGGATCAGGTAACCAGGACCAGCAGAGGCTTGCGCTGCCGGCAGTGGCAGCAGCAGAGGTGTGATGGGGTGTCAGCTTGCCCTCATCGCTGGGTCACCTCCCGCCCCGGAGGGCTCCAAACTGTGATAGGGGGTAGGCCAAGCTGAGGCACACCCCTCCAGTCCATGAATTTTCATGTACCGGGCCTCTAGTATCCATATAAAGAATTATACAAAAACTAGAGTTCCAATGTATGAAATTTGTGCAAGGGGCTTGGCCCTCACAGCCCCTTGCAACCTCGGCTTTGTACAGAAGGTCGTGCAGACAGTCATTCTGCTGTTCAGTCTAATGAGCATATAAACTCTTTATGATATAGGATGTTCGTCCCAGCTTTATTAGAAATAACCAAATATTCATAAAAATGGATAAACTATTGGTGATATATTCAAAGGTAAGAATATTTATCAGGAAAAAAAGATGGGTTACAAATATGTCTTTACTAAATCTCCAAGCATTTATGAAATATAAGTTAGAGCAGAAAAATACTTAGAAAATGCAAAGTCATCTGTTCAAATAGGATGTAAAGCAATGGTTACTTGGAAAGCTGTGAAGAACAGGGATAGACTTAAAAACGTCATGAAGCAAATGCACAGTGATAGTCATGGTCAGTATTATGGGTATAATGATGGTTTCAATTAGAAGCACACATCAAGATTTATGAAATACTATACTAAACACATGTATTTTACTCATAGGTTTCAAAAATGGTTCCAGATTAAAAAGTGTATATGTTCCACTATATTGGAAAAATAGGTTTGGCAAATCTATATTGAATCCACCTTCTTATGCCCTCTGGGCAACTGTCTTGCATTAATGACAGGAAATGTAACAAACAATGAAGAACTTTCACCAAACCAATTAAGAATGCTGGCTGAATCACAAAAGCCACATGCATGGACTACTGACACCCTTTGCCTTCGTCTTTGTTTTTCTGCCAGCGCACCAATGGCTCTGAGGTGAACATCTGAGAGGCTTCAGAAATCCACAAAACCTCTTGGTGATAATCAAAGAGAATGACTGTGTCCAAAGAAGTTAAACAAGCCTCAGATCCTCAAGTCTGTGTAAACAATGCTCCTGTACACTTTTGCTCAGAAACATTTCTGGATACACATTTAGATGAGGAACATTCCATCTAATGGGCTACAGTCCCCTCCAAAACACATTAGACCAGTGTTTCTAGAATGAAAAGGTTTCCCCTAACAGCAATGGTCCTCCATCCAGTGACTGTCACCCATGGAATTGAAGGCATTAGGGCATATGGCCCTCTGCAAGACGTGGAAAGAGATATTCTTCAAATATATTGGCATCCCTTGAAAACAAGGAAAATATTCACGCTGCTCGAAGATATACTTGAGGTTGTCACAGCTACCCCATCTTTGGAGTGATCTCTTTGCCTCAAAGTTTCCATCTTCACATGAGAAAAAGAGAGTCCACAATCCACATTGTTTCTTAGGAAAATATGGGCAGCCATGAAAATTACGCAAAAACTGCTAGGTTAATTTGTACACAACACTGTTCAGTCAAGGTCAAAGAATGTTTGAGGTCCCATGAAAGGTTTTCACCTCATCATGTTTGGATAGCTCAGACCTCCTTATAAGCTAACCCACACAGTAAATAGAACACCCAAGATGAAAGAAGACTTAGGAAAAAGCCTTTATTATTTCACAAACCAAAGAGACATGAGATTGGCAGTTCTACCATTGATGTCTTCGGCACTCAATAAATTCATCACTGGCATCTAGGGAATGTGTGTCTCTAAAAATGGCAGTTCCTCTGCAATGTTATGTTTTGTAGGGCTAACACTAATCAGTCCAATAAATTAGACAAGAGTTAGCTTCCTTGGGCACAAGAGGATGGTGATTAATGCCGTCAGTAGGATCGTATAGGTGGTACAAATGAAATACCTTAACAGAAATATGCAGTGACATAGATCTGGCAACACATCTAAGTATTTCAGAAAGTGAAACATAGCTACATATGGTTCCAACATAAAAAACAAAAAAACACCCCATAAAAACACTTATTGGGATTTTACATCATGTAGGTTTTTAATGTATATGATTCATTTAAATGTATGAGATTCATTAGCGGTAAAAGGTTTCCCACATTCTCGGCATTTATAATGGTTTGCGCCAGTGTGTACTCGCTGATGACCAGAAAGGAGAGTGCTATGGATAAAAGAGTTCCCACATTCACTGCATTTATAAGGCTTTTCTGCAGTGTGAATTCTGTGATGAAGATGAAGGTCACGGCTCCTGCGGAAAGATTTCCCACATTCATTGCATTCATAAGGCCTTTCTCCAGTGTGCAATCTCTGATGATATCGAAGGGAAGTGTTCCTGGTAAAAGATTTCCCACAATCGCTGCACGTATAAGGCTTTTCACCGGTGTGAACTCTGTGATGACAATGAAGTTCACTACTAGTCGTAAAAGATTTTTCACATTCCCTGCATTTATAAGGTTTTTCTCCAGTGTGAATTCTCTGATGATGTTCATGAAGGTGAGATGTTGTGTTAAAAGATTTCCCACATTCACTGCATTTATAAGGCTTTTCTCCAGTGTGCAATCTCTGATGACAACGTAGAGCAGTGCTCCTGGTAAAAGACTCCCCACATTCACTGCACTTATAAGGCTTTTCTCCAGTGTGAACTCTCTGATGAATCTGAAGGGCAGTGTTGGTGGATAAAGATTTCCCACATTCACTGCATTTATAAGGCTTTTCTCCAGTGTGAACTCGCTGATGACGATAAAGAACAGTGCTACTGATAAAAGATTTCCCACATTCACTGCACATGTAAGGCCTTTCTCCAGTGTGCAATCTCTGATGAATCTGAAGGGCAGTGTTGGTGGATAAAGATTTCCCACATACATTGCATTTATAAGGCTTTTCTCCAGTATGAACCCTCTGATGAACACGAAGGTTGGTGCTCCTGTGAAAAGATTTCCCACATTCACTGCATTTATAAGGCTTTTCTCCAGTGTGAACTCGCTGATGACGATAAAGAACATTCCTACTGAAAAAAGATTTCCCGCATTCACTGCACACATAAGGCCTTTCTCCAGTGTGCAGTCTCTGATGAATCTGAAGGGCACTGTTGGTGGATAAAGATTTCCCACATTCATTGCATTTATAAGGGTTTGCTCCAGTGTGAACTCGCTGATGACGGGAAAGGGCAGAGCTACTGATAAAAGATTTCCCACATTCACTGCACACGTAAGGCCTTTCTCCAGTGTGTAATCTCTGATGACCTCGAAGAGCAGTGCTGGTGGTTAAAGATTTCCCACATTCACTGCATTTATAAGGCTTTTCTCCAGTGTGAATTCTGTGATGAAGACGAAGGTCAGCGGTCCTGGGAAAAGATTTCCCACATTCACTGCAGTTATAAGGCTTTTCTCTGGTGTGAACTCTCTGGTGACAATGAAGTTCACTGATACTGGTAAAACACTTTTCACATTCCCTGCATTTATAAGGCTTTTCTCCAGTGTGAATTCTCTGATGATGTTCATGAAGGTTAGATGTCCTGGTAAAATACTTCCCACATTCACTGCATTGATAAGGCTTTTCTCCAGTATGAACTCTCTGATGACGATGAAGGTCACTGCTCC
Source organism: Plecotus auritus (assembly GCF_963455305.1). Taxonomy (NCBI): domain Eukaryota; kingdom Metazoa; phylum Chordata; class Mammalia; order Chiroptera; family Vespertilionidae; genus Plecotus; species Plecotus auritus. The sequence goes on from NC_137785.1 coordinate 7,428,951, forward strand.
AGGTAAAAGATTTCCCACATTCATGGCACTCATAAGGCCTTTCTCCAGTGTGCAATCTCTGATGACCTCGAAGGGCAGTGCTCCTGGGAAAAGATTTCCCACATTCACTGCATTTAAAAGGCTTTTCTCCACTGTGGCTGAGTTGGTTGGGCATTATCTCATGCACCAAAAGATTGCCGATTACGTTCTTGGTCAGGGCAAATGCTGGGTTTGCAGGTTCCATCCCTGGTAGGGGGCATACAGGAGGCAGGCAATCAATGTTTTGCTCTCACTTCCATGTTTCTCACTATCCCTTGCCCTCTTTTTCTAAAAATCAAATTTCAAAATCTTAAAAACCAAAAAAGAGCATAGTTCAAATTAGCTAGGGGCTTTCATTAACAAAAAGAAAAAAAGATATTATCCCTGACACTGAACCACAAGGTAACATATGAGATGTTGGCAGATGACGTGATTCTACATAAAGAAAAATGTGAAGATCCCAGTGTGAGCTTCTGAAATTAAAAACAAATTCAGTACCCTGGCCAGGTGGCTCGCTTTGTGAAAGTATGGTCCTAATACCCTGAGGTTGTGGGTTTGATCTCCCATCAGGTCATACACAGGGGACAGCCAATAAATGCATAGATTGGTGGAAGAGCAAACCAATGTTTCCCTCTCTATTTCTGTCTATCTCTGTCTCACTTCCTTTCTCTAAAATTAATAAATAAAAATTTAAAAAAATAATTTTGGAAAGGTTACAGGATGTAAACGTCAGTTTCATTTCTACACAAACATCAGTTTCATTTCTACACATTAACAATAAATTATTTGATAGAGAAATGAAGAAAGTAGTCAAGTTTGCAATAGAATCAACAATAAACTACTCGGGAATAAATTCTACCAAAATGGTGAAAGGTCTATACATTGAACTCAAGACAGTGATGAAAAAATGGAAGAAAACACAAACAAATGGAAAGACAACTGTGCTTTAGGATCTGAAATGTAATACCCTTATAATGTCTATACTACCCAAAGCCATCTACAGATTAAATGCAATCCAGATGATAATGCCAATGGTATTTTACAAAGAAATAAAAACAGAATCTTGAAATGTATGGAACCAAAAGACCTGGAATAGCAAAATCAAACTTGAGAAAGAACTAACCTGGTGGCATCAAACTTCCTGACTTCAATCTATTACAAAGCCAAAGCAACCAAACAGTGTGTTACTGGAATAAACACAGAAACAAAGACCAATAGAACAGAACAGACAAGACCGAAATAAACCCAGGCACATACATTCAAGTATCCTTTGACAAAAACCACAAGACACACAAGAAAGAAAAGACAGTTTTTTCACTGAATGATGCTGGTAAAAGTGCATATTCACAGGAAAGCAACAAAACTGGACACCACTGATAAAAATGAACTCAAAGTGCATAAAATAATTAAATAACAATCCCAAAACTTAAAACTACTTCACGACAACCCAGAGAAAAAGCTTTGGACATTAGCTTTGGACGTGATTTTCTGGATGTAACACCAACCACCAGGCAAAGAGGCAAAACTAAATAATCTGAACTACAACAAATGAAAAAGCGTCTTCACATCACAATAGCAATTAACAAAATGAAATTAAAAGGCAATTTACAGGATGGGAGAAAATAATTGCAAGTAATATGAATGTACTGTTTGGAGATATTGTGGATACAGTTCAGATCTCCTCAATAAAGCAAATATCCAGATATAGAAGGAAATTCACACAAATGTTTGATGTTCCAATTAAATAATAAAGACAAGGTAACGCTACACTGCAGGCTAATAAAAACACAACTACTCTGTGTGAAAAATACTTCATCAGTAAAGAGTGACAAGCTCAGGGAAATTCAGAGACCTAAAATGACCACAAAGGATGGTCTGAAATTAAAACTTTCTAAAAGCAGCTAATGACAGGTAGACATGTACTCATCTAGAATATTCACCAACAAAAGTCAGTCTTTACCTGAACAGAGCCTGTCTATCATCTTCTGCATCTATGATAACATCCCTTTGGAATGTCAGAGTAACTTCCCTTTTTTCGGATTCCTCAGGGCACAACAAATGCACCATAGTAGAGACTACAATTATTCTCATTGCTTTTTCATCATATTTGTATTGATTATTAGCTGTACTGTACCCAGCTATCATTTTACTTTTTACCGATTCCAGAAGTAGCCCCACTTTGCTCTCTTCTGCCTCCTTAATCTATCACCAATGAATTTCATGTAACCTACCTATGTCTGCTCTTTCGATTATAATGTATCAAATAAGGTGCAAAACTGCCATTCTCAGGAGCATTATATCAATGCCTTGAGATTTTGCTTCCTAGCAACTGTTGAACGTTTGAACCAAATAAAATCACAAAAATTATTTCCAGGTTTGAATATTTCTTATGTTCACTGGTAAACATCATCTGAGCCTACTGGAAAGATGGCCACACTAAACTTCCTGAAGGCAGGATAGCCAAAAACATTGAATTTGTAAAAACAAAATACTATACTGCCCAGCTGTGGTGAGTCAGTGAATTGAGTGTCATCCCATGGGCCAAGAGGTCCCAGGTTCATGGATCAAGATTTCCCATGTTCGATTCCCAGTCAGGGCACATGCCTGGGTTGCTGGCTCCATCCCCATTAGGGGGCATGCAGGAGGCAGCCATTCAATGATTTTCTTTCATTGTTGTCTCTATCGGTCTTTCCCTCACCCTTCTTCTCTGAAGTCAATAAAAATATATTAAAAGCAAAACAAAAAATCCCCAAAATATCTGCAAAGCACAATTAAGCACATGCAAAAAGCCGAGTACCCGTATGTAACAAAAAATTAATATATAGCCCTAAGTGGTTTGGCTCAGTGGATAGACCTGCGGACTGAAGGGTCCCGGTTTGATTCCGGTCAAGGGCATGTACCTTGGTTGCGGGCGCATCCCCAGTAGGATGTGTGCAGGAGGCAGCTGATCGATATTTCTCTCTCATCGATGTTTCTAACTATCTCACTCCCTTCCTCTCTGTAAAATAATCAATAAAGTATATTTTTTAAAAATTAATATATAAAATATAGAAGGTATTCAACAGACACATTAGCCAAAAAATATGGTTAAAAAATAGGCTAGAAATATTAAAGACAAAGAGAGAATCTTAAAGGCAGCAAGAGAAAGAAAACTGTTACCTATGAAGGAGTTCCCATAAGGCTGACACCCGATATCCCATCAGAAACTCTACAGGCCAGAAGGGAATGGCATGAAATACTCAAGGTAATGGAAAGAAGGATCTGAGACCAAGTTTACTATATTCAGCAAGGATATCATTGAAAATAGATGGTCAAATAAAGAGTTTCCCAGACAAAAAAAAGGCTCAAGGACTTCATCACCATCAAGCCAGCATTACAAGAAATGCTATAGGGATTGCTGAGAAGAAGAATCAGAGAAAGAAACCTAGCCATACAAAATTAAAATGGCTATAAATAAGTATCTCTCAATAATAAACCTAAATAGTTTAAAGCTCCAACCAAAAGGTGTAGGGTAACTGAATGCATACAAACACATGATCCAACTATATGCTGTTTACGAGGGACCCACCTCAAAACAAAAGACACACACAGGATGAAAGTGAAGGGATTAAAAAAAAAGTTTCCATGCAAATGGAAAACAAAAAAAAGCTGGAGTAGCAATACTCATATCCGACAAAATAGATTTTAAAAGCATCATGCTAAGCGAAATAAGCTAGTTGGAGAAAGAAATATCATATGATCTCACCCTGACCGGTTTTGCTCAGTGGATAGAGTGTCGCCCTGCGGACTGAAGGGTCCCTGGTTTGATTCTGGTCAAGGGCATGTACATGGGTTGTGGGCACATTCCCAGTAGGGGGTACGCAGAAGGCAGCTGATGGATGTTTCTAACACTCTATCCCTCTCCCTTCCTCTCTGTAAAAAAAATCAATAAAATATATTTAAAAAAAAAAAAGAAAGATCTCACTCATTTGTGGAATATAATGAACAATGTAAACTGATGAACAAAAATAAATCCAGAGGGGAAAAAATATTACACAATATAATAGAAGTAATTCTGTTGTTTGTAGATTTTTAGTATGTCCTACAACTTTTGTGATACAGTTTTGGTAATATTATTATACTTAAAATCCTTTTATTCTTTTTTTTTTTTTAATATATTTTATCGATTTTTTTACAGAGAGGAAGGGAGAAGGATAGAGAGTTAGAAACATCAATGAGAGAGAAACATTGATCAGCTGCCTCCTGCACACCCCCTACCGGGGATGTGCCCGCAACCAAGGTACATGCCCTTGACCGGAATCGAACCTGGGACCCTTCAGTCCACAGGCCGACGCTCTATCCACTGAGCCAAACCAGTCAGGGCTTATTCTTGAAATATTATTTAAAAGTTCATTATTCTTGAGATATTAATGTTTATTGCAGGTAACATTATTATATTTAAGATCATTTTTCTTGATATATTAAGGTTTGTTTCATGTAACATTATTATATTTGACATCATTTTTCTTAAAAAAATAAAATAAAACTGAAAGAAAAAAAAACTGACTAGATTGGCCAGATGTGTCTCAGTGATTGAGCATCAATCTATGAACCAGGAAGGAGGTCAGGATTCAATTTCGGGATAGGGCACAGGCCTGGGTTGTGGGCTCCATCCCCAGTAGGGGGCGTGCAGGAGACAGCCTTTAATGATTCTCTCTCATCATTGATGTTTCTATCTCTCTCTCTCCTTCTCCCTTCCTCTCTGAAATCAATAAAAATATATTTCTAAAAAATAGGCTAAAGATGTAGAGGCAATTTTTTCAAAAATATGTTCAAATGACCAACAGAAATATAAAGAATGCTTTTCCTCACAAATCAAGGAGGAATCCATTAGGCTCCCTACCACAGTAACAACCACAAATCCCTCCCTAGAAGTTCAGTACAGGAGGTATTGTGATTACAGAAAAAGAAAAGGGCAGAGCAAACAAACCAGTCCTACCAAGAACAGCAAGGGCCCAAAAAACTGAAAGTCAAGCAGTGAGGACAGAGCACATCCCGGTAAAGGGGCATGAGGATATGTAAAGCCAAGTCCAGGTCATTGGTGAGAGTGAGGGTCTTACCCAGCGAGGATAGAAGTTCAAAGTTCTCCAGCATCACATTCAGGTACAGCTGTCTCTGATCCTCATCAAGGAGGCCCCATTCCTCCCTGGAGAAGTACAGGGCAATGTCCTCAAAGGTCACGCCAACCTGTAAGAATGGAGTCAAATGATTATTCAGGATTTTTTTTATTTTCTTTTTGTATTTTAGTTGTAATTCCAATTTAGTCCTGGGAGTGTGTCTGGGTAGCATCCGTTTTAAACTCCCAGAATGGAAACTACTGAGACCAAAGCTGTCTTTCTGAGAACCCACAATCCTACTCCTTACACATCTTCCCACCCTCAACCTCCTCTAGGGCTCCCCAGTTTAGTGTGGACTCCAGCCCCTAAGTCCAGTGCTAACTGCTTTCTCATCACAGTCCCATTAGTCACTGTTACTGCCCTCAGCTATAGCAGAGGGTCTGGGGCCTGGGAGGGCATGCATCTGAGCTCTGGGCCATGCCTGCAGGGCCCCTGCCTTCCTACCAAGCAATACCACTGCAGTCTTCAGATCATGTCTCCAAGACAAAAACAAACCAGGGCTGATGCTTCCCCCTTAAGTCTCCACACCAGGTCCCCAGCACCATCAGCTCACACTTCCTCTTTCTCTAGATGGCCACACCACTGTGTAACGTCTACCTCCTTCATATCTTCTAAACCCCCTCAGCTCTGCCCCCTTCCTACTCCATGCCACCGTTCAACCATGAACTTGGACTATGGTATCTGAGAGTGCTTGTACCATAGTCCAGCCGGATGCAGAACCACCCGTCCTCTGAGGGTCTCCACAGCCCGAAAAACCCGGATTGAGGTTGTGACGTCCTCCCTGCAGCCTCTGATCTTTCCGCCAATCCTCACAGCCCACACCCTCAGGGGAACCTCAGATGCAAGTCACCCCTGTCCTCTCTGCCCTGCACTGGCTGTGTCCTCAGAAGCCACAACACTCCTCTCTCCCCTCCTCCTTCCTCACGGTCCTCCACCCGGGACTGAGCTGCAGGACGTGACAGGCGCCCGCACCCTAGCGCTTCTGTTCGGTGTGAGGAGGCGGTGAGGGCCCGGGGGACGCGCACTCACCTCAGCCCCGCGCCTCTGGGCGGGCGCCGCCATCCGACTTTGTGTGCGGAGCCTGGGGGGAGCGGCGGGAGAAGCGGCCGCCGCGGGAATGGCGGTTCCTTTCCGGGCCATGGAGCCGGTCACCCGGGTGGGGACACCGCGTTTACACCACGCGTGTGCTGTGTGCACCACGACTCTCGCGCCTTCTCTGTCGGGGCATCTCCACCGGGACCCAGCGATCTGGAACCTCCACCAACAGTAGCTGGGTGGAGTCAAAATGCCTGTTCTGATGTACCGGAAGTCCCGCCCCTTGGGATTAAGCTTCGCCGGAAACACCTTTTCTGACCCTTCATTGGCTAAGATGTTGGTATTCCTCACAGGGTCTTCTGGGTAATGTAGTCATTGAGTCCAAGAAAGTGATCAGGGTTTTTTCCCACATCACTCCTGTAGGAAACACGGAGATCGCCACTGGAGGGGCTATGAAATGTCCCGTCCCCATGAGAGACACATCTTAAAAATTTCTAAAGAAAGTTGTCATCTTTTCCTGGTGAAGAGTTAATCCGGCCTGGCTAATGTCACTGAATTATTTAACATTAACCAATGAACTAGGAGGGTTCAATTACCTGTCAGGTACGTGCCCATTTCGGGCTAGATCCCCAGTAGTGGGGTGCGCGAGGCGGCGGATCAATGATTCTCTCTCATCATTGGCAGTTCACTGGCCCTCTCCCTTCTCCCTTCCTCTGTGAAATAAATTTTTTACAACCATATTTTAAAACACACATTTTCTGTGATCCAAATATAGCAGTCATAATTAAAGAGACATGCCTGCATTAAAGAGTCTGAAAAATTTTATCACATAGATGACCTACTTACACCATAGTATAAGTATTTGACAAATATAACCCAAGAACGTAGGCCCTGCCTTTGAAATAGAAAAGATGGAACTCTTTCGTTTCATTATAATTTTAACTTGAATGAAAATAAATAAATTCGGAAAGAAATGGGAGAGTTTGTGAACAAAAAAGGGCCACATATTAAACCTGACAGGCTCCATGGAGGCCTTACCAACTCAGAGACCTAGGGTAACCACACAGGTAACCACACAGTCTGAAATTAAATCTTTCTAACTAAAAGCAATTCATAGCTATAGTCACATCCTTGAGTAGTATTTTCCCTAACAAACATCAATCTTCACCCTAATTGAGCCTATCTCTAATTCACTTACATCTTGGATAACACACCTGATAACATGCTTTTGAAATAACAAATAATTTCCTCTTCCCCCCTCCCCCCCCCTTCAAACCACAAGCACTGCCACAGTTTTCCCCTCCTGTTACTGTTATCATGTTAATTGCTGACTGTTAACTATCCTGTGCCTGCTAGGGGCAAAAATATAACATTGGGGACTAGCTATGGTTACAGGAAATATTAATCATCCCATGTTAACTGTGATTGCCTCTTCCTGGTTACAGAAAGGACTTTCTAACCTGCCTAGGAGTTTTATACCCCCTGGACCTCGGGGTCAATCTTGGACCTGGGAGTGAACCTTAGAAAGTGTTCCATTCTCATCTAAGAACTGCCTATTATCATGGAAAGATTAACAACCTGGTTGCTCAAACAATGGAGTCCCATCGGAGCCCACATTGCCTACTTCACCATGCTTGTAATCTCTACTTCCTTATGTTCTTATTTAAAAAATATATATTCTATAGCCCTAACCGGTTTGGCTCAGTGGATACAGTGTGGACCTGAGGACTGAATGGTCCCAGGTTCCCTTTAGGTCAAGGGCATGTACCTGGGTTGCGGGTACATCCCCAGTAGAAGGTGTGCAGGAGGCAGCTGATTGATGTTTCTCTCTCATCCATGTTCCTAACTCTCTATCCCACTCCTTTCCTCTCTATAAAAAATCAATAAAATATATTAAAAACATGAAATTTTAAAAAAATATATATATATTTTACTGCTTTCAGAGAGGAAGGTACTGTATTGATTTTAGAGGGAGAGACAGAAGCATCAATGATGAGAGAGAATCATCCATTGCTGCCCCCTGCACACCCTACACTGGAGATCCAGTGATTCCCTCACAGGTGCCCTGCCAGGGAATTGAGTCCTGACCACGCCTGACAGGCATCCTTATGTGATCTTGGTCCTACCCCATATAAGCAGCTGGTGTATGTGCGTGGCAGAGCAGATTTTTGTGGATGACCTGCTGCCCTCCCATATTGCCGGCAGTATTGGAATAAATGTTCATCTGTGATTCAACCCTGTCTCTGCTTAATTGGCTCAAGTAGTGACAGGCTGACCGGACCCATTGGTTGTGCAGTTGCATACCCACCTATGGAAAAGAAGCATGTGTCAATCATTTTAATTTTTGTCCACTCCTAGAGGTCACTCCTCCCTCTTCTTTCTCCTGCCGCCCTAACCTATCACCCATGTATTTCACGTAACCCCGTTATGCCTCCTCTGTTGGTTATAATGTGTAAAATAAGTGCAAAATTGCCATTTTCCAGAGCATTGTACCATACCATTAGTATTTTTCTTCCGGCAACTGTCATCAGTTGGATCAAATAATTTCAAAAACAACTCCTACATGTTTGGAAGTTTGGTACATTGACAAATTAAATTCTGACAAATTTATTGGTGCTTTGTTTATGTGAAAATGCTATTATAATTAGGATACTGACAGAGAATTTGTCCTTTACAGACATATTCAAAATGTAAGGTGAGATGACGTTTTAGACATCCTCAATGTGATGACATATTGATATTTAGAGTAAATAAAGTACATATTCATAATGAAAGTTGACCTGTGTATAGCTCAGAAACTTGTTAAAATCACATGAAACATTATAAATAACAAGTAATTTTGTGTATGCATATGTGCAATAAATATTGAAACTCAAGAGTAATTCTGTAAGACACTTGTTCTATTTAAAATATCAGAGCCAAAAGAATTTTTTTTTCCAGAGCAAATATCACAGTGAAATATATAGGGTCACCAAAGGAGAAACACATGAGCCCAAAAGAGGTGACGAATTATGAATTTATTAGGTCATCTGGATACTATATGGGCTGAGCCTCCAATGGCACCAGCCCCCAAAGACGGGTGTCAGAGGTTTGTAAAGGACTCTAGGCAGGCTTTCTCTGGGTGGAGAATTCTCTGTGCAGGTCTGGATTCTGGGAAATTCCAGAGTGGAGATGTGAGAAATAAGGCGATCCCCCAAATTCAGGGGTCATGGTAGAACACGAAACATACTCGGGAGCCAGGCAGCAAGGCAAACATCTTTACTTCTACGTAGAAGGGTGCGCACACCTGGTCTGGAAGCACAGGCACTGAACAGATGGTCTGCTTGGCTTTATAATCTCTGATGCACATGACCAGTCCCTCACTCTTTTTTTGTTTTATTGATTTCAGAGAGGAAGGGAGAGGGAGAGAGAGAGAATCATCAATGATGAGACAGAATCATTGACTGGCTGCCTCCTGCAAACCACCTACCAGGGATGAAACCCAGGCATGTAAACCTGACCAGAATTGAACCCGGGACCCCTCATTCCACAGGTTGACAGTCTATCCCCTGAGCCTAACCAGCTAGGACTCCCCCTCACTTTTGATTGGTGCTCAGGTGCACAGTCTTTCATGATTGACTAATTCAAGGGGAGGGTGTTGGCCTTTGCTGCTTCAAGATAGGGGCCCTCATGGAGATGCAAGTCATGTGGCCAACATGGTGGCTGCCAAGACAGATGGGCCAACGTGGAGGCTGTTCTTGGACAGAATAAATGACTTGTTTTGAGAGGGCTAAAGGCTAATTCTTTCTATAACACAGTAACCTCTATTTTGTAAAAACTGCTGTTTGAATTTTCCACTATGCATAGATAGGCCTTTGTTCTGTGAATTAATTCTGCTACTTTTTGGCTTCTATAAACATGCTTGCTTAAATAATAGGGAAGATAAGTTCAACTATCTGACCTTGCAAGCGCTCTGCTGACGCTTCTACTTACCTCCATTCCAGGTCTGTTAATATCTACTAAGTTGTGCTGGGCTCAAGGTTACAAGCTTCCTGCAAAATATCTACATAGGGCTCTTTGTAAAGCCTGCAAAGGGTCTGGAAAACCCATATTTGGGAGACAAAGACACTGGGGAAATATAAAGGGAAGATACCCTTCATGTTTTTTACTCAGGTTTTGAGAGGCAACTCTGCTGAGCCCGCCAGACTTCTAAAGCTGTGTTAACTCCATTTCTCTAAGCATTGATTGGTTTTTCTCCCGTCTTCTGTAGCAGTTTATTCTCACAATTCCCCCCTTTTCTTTATTTAAACTCTTTTCCTCAAACTCGGCTACCATTCATTGACTTTCATGCTCTGCAGTGTCTAGGACAGGGGTGGGCAAACTTTTTCACTCGAGGGCCATAATGGGTTCTTAAACTGGACCAGAGGGCCGGAACAAAAGCATGGATGGAGTGTTTATGTGAACTAATATAAATTCAAAGTAAAGGAGCGGAGGGGAGAGCAAGAGAACCCTCCACTCTTTTGGGTCCGCGGGCCGGATAGAACAGCCGAACGGACCGGATCCGGCCCACAGGCCGTAGTTTGCCCTTGGCTGGTCTAGGAGGAGACTAATTTGCTGTTTGGTCAATGCGGTCCCAATAAACCTTGGAATAAGACCCCCCCTCCCATACATGGGATGATGTAACATCCCATCCCTGTAACTTCTAATCAAAGGGGTGAATGTGGACACCATTGCTCCCTTTCACTTTCAAGCCATTGCTCTAGTGCATCAGAGAGAGGTCCAGCTCACTCATCAGCAAAAGCTGCCAATGCCTAAGGGACTCAGTGATGGTCCGTCCGCTGTGTTGCTGGAAATGAATGTGCAGCACTGCCCCCAACATTACACATATTCCTCCTTTTTCTGCCAGAACCAGATCCTAGGCCGACCTGTTCTCCCAGTCACCCTGCTGGTGGCATCCAGCTGTTCAGCTGTCCCTTGAACTGGGTCTCGAGTGTAGTTAACAAGCCTAAGCTGGTTCTAGTAAATAGAATTAATCCACCACATTCTTGTTCAGAGTGGGCCACCAGCACAGGACAGATTGAAACCCTGTGGCAATCTGATTTCTATCATTAAACTCCTTTGGCACCCCTCCTGGAACCCCAATGGTTACTTTTATTTAGAGTGTATATTTAACCCATTCCACCCAGGCATCCGTTCCCTTATATCCTACTTCTATTTGCATGGTGATGGCTGTGGCCTAGCGAATCTTGTCCTGTGACATCTACTCCTAAATCTAGTCCTAGCCGATCTTTTGACCTAAAGGCTGAAATATGCAAGTCATTCAAGTTATCTATAACCAATAACTTAACTGGGTATGCATGATCTGGATTGTACACCTTTCCCCAGCCCACATAGTAAGCCCCAGAAACTTGCCAGATCTCTAAAGCAAACAGAACTCAGTACCTGATGGTTATTGAGACAGCTTACAGGTTTTTGGCGTCGATTTCAAGGGGATATGTCCTGGTATGGCTGTTCAAGTTGAGGTGTGTCCGCCATTAACCCATGTACGGATGGTCCAACCTCCCACTGCAGTCCGAACAGCAGTCTCTGTGGTAAGCAAGACAAGGTAGAGTCTTTCCCAGGAGGGTTCCAACTTGCTTCCCTTCCCAGTCTTAATTAGAACAAATGTAGTCTCCAGGTCCATGGCGATGAACTGGAAACTCAAGAGGGGCCCTGGATCAGGAGGCCTTCTAACCTGAGAGAGATTACAGTAGAAGAGATACCCAGTACCTAGTTCTTAAGAAATTGGTTCCTAGTCTCCACTGTAGGAAGATCTTGTGGCATTCCAGGGCCTATTGGAATCACCTACAGCCAACTCTAGTTAAAAAACAAAACAAAAACTTTTCTTGCCCTAACTGTTTTGGCTCAGTGGATAGAGCATTGGCCTGCGGACTCAAGGGTCCCGGGTTCGATTCAGGTCAAGGGCATGTACCTTGGTTGCGGGCACATCCCCAGTGGGGGGTGTGCAGGAGGCAGCTGATGTTTCTTTTTATATATATATATATATATATTATTGATTTTTTACAGAGAAGAAGGGAGAGGGATAGAGAGTTACAAACATCGATGACAGAGAAACATCGATCAGCTGCCTCCTGCACACCCCCTACTGGGGATGTGCCCGCAACCAAGGTACATGCCCTTGACCGGAATCGAACCTGGGACCTTTCAGTCCGCAGGCTGATGCTCTATCCACTGAGCCAAACCGGTTTTGGCATAGCTGATGTTTCTAACTCTCTATCCCTCTACCTTCCTGTCTGTAAAAAATCAATAAAATATATTTTTAAAAAAACTTTTCTTAATATTTGAAGCCTAGGAAGGTAGTCAGATCCATTCTACCAAAAGATTACATAGCATTTAAAGTGACAAGAGGCTATTAAACACAAACATAAGCTAGTAAAACTTCAGTTCCCATAACTAAGCTTTTTGATACCTGATTAATGTAACATATAATAATTTATACAACTTTTGCTTTAGAAAAGGACTAAAAAAATAAGGTTTATTTTCTAACTTCATTTGTCCTTGGGTGTGGTCAGCAAATGACACTAATTGGATTTCTGCTATTAGTTTCCCTAAGTACATTGATATAAGCTATTTACTCTCGGTTTAGGGAGGCAACAGGCAAGTCATTTACTCTTAAGTGTCCTTGGTTGAGGGAAGATAGGATTTACTAAATGGCTCCAAATGGCTGTTTAATTATTTTAATTTCCTTATTCTACTTATCCTGGCTTACTGGCCTGTGTCATTTATTCAATTTTTTAAAGTTTTTCTTTACAAACATTCTATAATTTCTACAAATTTTTCCTTAGAAATCTTACAACTTTCAGAAATTACCAGCTTTAGAAACCATTTTCTTTCTCCTTCAAAATGCATTTTCATGCTTCATGCTTTCCCTATTATACCAAAATCACATTTAATTTTCATAATTTTTGAATTTTTAACCCTTAGGAACTTTAATTTTTAGGTGGCATGTAATTAATATTCCTATTAGCAATACATTCACATTTTAAGAATATTTCAAATGAAATACAAGACTCAGTGGAATCCTATTTTCTTTTCATTAGCTGGAAAATGAAGATTTAGAGAGCTTAGAAACTTGACCCAACGGAAAAGAAGCAAGAAATGGTGGACCTTGAAAATGACTTCAGGTTTTCTCACTGTGCAGAATATAGTCAAACACTGCTGCAGTTAAATATTTTACCCTTTGTTCTCCCTCATGATCTATAATAATAATGTGTTCCATGTTGATATTTACTGTTGTGTTGCTGACAATGACCTGAAAGATAAGTTGGGGTGCTTCACTGGGCTGGAAAAAGTTTAGCAAAATTAGAAAGTAGGTCTATTAAGCAAGTTTGTTCCATATCTATAAAAACCTAAGTCGACTTGCACGTGTGCAAGACATATAAAGCTCTCGCTGGCGCCAATCGCATGTGTGTGTTTCCATATGTCAATGTCGATTGTGAATTTGGTTGACACTTCTATTACAGAGAAAGGGCGAATAGCGATATTAAAATATTTATTTTAATTAATTTCCTTTCAATGTACACGAATTCGTTCACTGGGCCTCTAGCATTCAGACAACTGAGATGCAGGGAGCTCTAGTGAGCCACCTGGAGATTCCCGGGTAGAAACCCACACTGAGCCTCAGTGCCCACAGCACCTGCCTCCCTGCAGGTGGGTCAGCAGGTTCTTTCTCAGAAGCACCTAAAATACAGGGCCTTGTGGGAATTGCAGTTAAAGAGGGGTGGTTGGGCTGGAAATGTCTCTGCAGGCAGAGGCAGAAGTTGCATGAACCAGACAGACTGCAGGCACAGATGCTGCACTGAAAATGGGCGCCTTAGCTCTTTTTTTTAAATTTATATTTTTTTATTGTTTAAAATATTACATATATTAGTACATATATCTCCTTTTTTTTTCCCCATTGACCTTCCTCCAGCCTCCCCTACCCCAGTCGCATGCCCTCATCCCACCCCTCAAGTGTCTTGTGTCCATTGGTGTGCTTATATGCATGCATACAAGTCCTTTGGTTGATCTATTTCCCTCCCTCCCCAACACTCCCCATCCTTCCCGCTGTAATTTGACAGTCTGTTCGGTGCTTTACTGCCTCTGTATCTATCTTTTTATTCATCAGGTTATAATGTTCTTTATTTTCCATAAATGAGTGAGATGATGTGGTATTTTTCTTTCATTGCCTGGCTTATTTCACTTAACATAATGCTCTTCAGGTCCATCCATGATGTTGCAAATGGTAAGAATTCCTTCTTTTTTATAGCAGCGTAGTATTCCATTGTGTAGATGTACCATAGTTTTCTAATCCACTCATCTGCTGATGGGCATTTAGGCTGTTTCCAAATCTTAGCTATGGTGAATTGTGCTGCTATGAACATAGGGGTGCATATTTCCTTTCTGATTGGTGTTTCTAGTTTCTTGGGATGGGCATCTTAGCTCTTGATCTCCTTCAAAAGCTCAGGGATGGAGACATACCCTCATACCCATTTTACAGAGAAAACTGAGGCCCAGACCAGAGGGAAGGATCATTTCTTTGTGAGTCCCAATTATATTAAACAATCTGCAATTCATTGCCCTGGCTGGTTTGTCTAAGTGGATAGAGCATCGGCCCTTGGACCAAAGGGTTCTGGGTTTGATTCCAGTCAAGGGCATTAAATGTCTCGACTTCAAAATGATGGAGAATGTTAGTAGCATAGATTAAAATTAGTGTCTATTACATTGTGTGTAGCATAAAAATTGAAAAATATTACAACATATTATTCCAATAAATAAAATATTGCATAAAGCCCTAACCGGTTTGGCTCAGTGGATAGAGCATCGGTCTGCGGACTGAAGGGTCCCAGCTTCGATTCCGGTCAAGGGCATGTACCTGGGTTTCCGGCACATCCCCAGTAGGGGGCGTGCAAGAGGCAGCTGATCGATGTCGCTCTCTCATCGATGTTTCTAACTTTCTATCCCTCTCACTTCCTCTCTGTAAAAAATCAATAAAATATATATTTTTAAAAAATATTGCATAAAGTGAAAAGACACAAAATTAGTGAAATTGAAACATGCACCTTTGTTCTTTCGCTGTCCTTTTGCTAAAAAAAACTGCCAAAAAAAAAAAGAAGAAAAAAAATAAGAAAACTTCCTAGCCCTAGCTGGTTTGGCTCAGTGGATAGAGTGTCAGCCTGCAGACTGAAGGGTCCCAGGTTCGATTCTGATCAAGGGCACATGCCTAGGTTGCTGTCTTGATCCCCAGTAGGGGACATGCAGGAAGCAGCCAATCAATGATTCTCTCTCATCACTGATGTTTCTATATCTCTTTCCCTCTCCCTTCCTCTCTGAAATCAATAAAGATATATATTTTTTAAAAAACCAAACTGCCAAAACTCATAGCAGATTATGTAGAACCTGTGAGCAGACACTGTACCACAGATATAGACATAGCAAATATACATCTGAGAAAAGACTGACCATAAATCCTTAGGAGAATACAATCAAATGACAGTGAGATGGCATGATCTATATATATAAAAAGCCAGTGACCGTAATGCAATAATGACCAGAACGACCAATCGCTATGATGCCCCCTGTGGCCAGCGGCCTGATCAGGAGCTGGGGCCGGCTGGACAACCTCCCGTGGCCCCTTCCCCTGGCCAGCCCACCCCTGGACTCTCCCACCCCAATCAAGGGCGGGGCTGGCCAGCCAAATGCCCCTCTGACCCCCACCCACGCCCTTCCTCCCAGTCAGCACTGCCCCTGATGGGCCCCCACCACCCTGATGGGCCCACAGCCCCTCCCCCTGGCTGGCCCCATCCCTGTTCATCTTCCCCACCCCAATAGGGGGTGGGGCCAGCCAGCCAACCTCCTGAAGCCCCTCCCCCTCCCATCCGCACCCCAGATAATCACCTCACCCTGATCAGGGGCAGGGCTGGCTGTCCAACCACCCATGGCCTCTCCCCCAGGCCACTGGCCCCTAGTCAGCACCCCCAACCACATTCAGGGGTGGCGCTGGCTGGCCCACGCCCACAGCCCCTCTCTATGGCCGACTTCACCTGTGGCCCCTCCCCCCAGCCAGCCCAGCCCTGATTGGGCCCCCATCTGGGTGGGCCAGCCGGCCAACCTCCCTACATCATCTCCTCCTCCGGGCAGGCCCAGCGCCAATTTGCCCTGATTGGGACCGGACTGGCTGGACCCCACCTGTGCACGAATTCATGCACCAGGCCTCTAGTAAAGTTATAAAAAAAGTTTAAATAAAGTCTGACCAAACCAAATATTCTCTAGTAGGTGGAGAAACTGAGTCCCTCATACACTGCTGGAAAAATGCAAAAATGTATAGTTTAGATCACAATTTACTAATCTCTACAACTTACACATTCATCTACATGATGACTCAGACCATGCACTGAGCCATTAAAAAGGTAAATGAACCCAGCCAGCGTGGCTCAGTGGTTGATCTTCGACCTATAAACCAGGAGGTCATGGTTCAATAACCAGTCAGGGCACATGTCTGGGTTGCAGGCTCGATCCCCAGTGTGGGGCGTGCAGGAGGCAGCTGCTCTCCCTGCTGGCCTGATCACCCACAACTGCCCTCCCCTGCAGGCCTGGCCCCCCTCACAACTGCCCTCCCCTGCAGGCCTGGTCACCCCTAACCGTCCACAACTGCCCTTCCCTGCAGGCCATCTAGTGGCGGCCATCTTGTGTCCACATGGGGGCAGCCATCTTTGACCACATGGGGGCAGCCATATCATGTCTTGGAGCGACGGTCAACTTGCATATTACTCTTTTATTAGATAGGATGGGCACACGCTAATGCACCACAGGCATGGGTCACAGTTGCAGAGCAGTACAGAGAAATCAGTAAGAGAAATGGATGAGGTGCAGAGGTAAATATTATCGGGGAGCTGGAAGTTTAAGTAGAAATGAAAATTCCTAGAACAAAGTAGTTGGCAAAGTTTCAACAATGAGGAAAAACAAGTAGATTGAAGTGTGGGCACTAGCAAGAGTAACAAAACACTGTTCTTACAGCCTGGGATCCTCCTTACCACCTTAATAAAGTGCTAATGTCACACCTTTACCAATTGTCACTGATCAAGGGAAGACTCCCTCTGAGCCCAGCCTACCGTGCATGGAGTCATGTTCCTCCTGTGATGCCCAAAGGACTCTGTCTTAACTCCCTACTGAGTCATTACATTGGCTACAGATAACACACTTCCTAAAAGAGAAACAGAATAGATGGATGGCCAGCACCAAACAGACCACAGGAAAAAGACCTATGTGAGTGATGTCAGACAAATGGCAGACAAGAAGATACCAGAATTCATACCAGTTTCAAGGGCAAGCTGACAACTGTCCACCAACAAATACATCCATGAAATAGGGGAATAAGGGTCAAATTAAGACAGATAGCAATGCAGGGGAGCAAAACAGGAGAGGTGCACAGAAAGGATGACTGCGGAGACAGGGTGTACAAAGATGAGTGGAAGGTCAAAAGACAGCTGTACAGGCCAGGTCTGCCAGCCCAGTCTGCTTGCACTAGGGTGGACACTAATGACTTGTTCTGTGGAAAAGCCTGGAAAACTTTTTGCTAGAATTCTCAGGCCCTGCAACACCTGAAAACTCTCCAGAGTGTGCACATCAGAAGACACTGTAAAGTTCATAGGCATGGATGCCAAGAAATATCTCCTTGGCCACAACCTCCCCAGTAGTATAAAAAAGACATCAGTATTTTCCCAGAGGTCTTTGCACCTAGAACTCCAGAAGCCAATGCTGCCATTGAGGAAAAATGCTGCCAAAGTCACTGAGGGCCCCTACATTCTTTGCTACTTTGACCTCAGCTCATGAAGCAACAAAATGACTAGGCTGATACCCTGACTGATTTGGCTCAGTGGATAGAGTGCCAGCCTGCGGACTGAAGGGTCTCGGGTTTGATTCTGATCAAGAACACATGCTTGGGTTGCAGGCTCAATACCCAATAGGGGATGTGCAGGAGGCAGCCAATCAATGACTTGCTCTCATTATTTTTTTTAAATATATTTTATTGATATTTTACAGAGAGGAAGGGAGAAGGATAGAGAGCTAGAAACATCGATCAGCTGCTTCCTGCACACTTCCCACTGGGGATGTGCCCGCAACCAAGGTACATGCCCTTGACCGGAATCGAACCAGGGACCCCTCAGTCCGTAGGCCGACGCTCTATCCACTGAGCCAAACCGGTTTCGGCTGCTCTCATTATTGATGTTTCTCTTTCTCTCTCCCTCTCCCTTCCTCCCTGAAATAAATAAAATTATATTTAAAAAAAAAGATTAGGCTGCTGAGAGTTATCTCAAAACTGGAACACGCCGAAATCAGTTTGGCTCAGTGGATAGAGCGTCGGCCTGAGGACTCAAGGGTCCCGGGTTCGATTCCGGTCGAGGGCATGTACATTGGTTGCGGGCACATCCCTGGTGGGAGGTGTGCAGGAGGAAGCTGATCGATGTTTCTCTCTCATCGATGTTTCTAGCTCTCTGTCCCTCTCCCTTCCTCTCTGTAAAATATCAATAAAATATATTTAAAAAAAAACAAAAAAAAAACTGGAACACAAAACCCCACCCAGTCAGAACTCTTGCAGCTACATGCAGGTGGAGCTTTTTCTCTAACCAGTTAGTTTTTAGAGTTGCAAGGAGTAATTGGCTCATCAATGGGTAGTCATCAAAATTAGACTAAAAGAGGCCCTGGCCAGTATTTCCCAGTGGTTACAGCATCGGCCCCCACACCGAGGGTCGTGGGTTCCATTCCCAGTAAAGGGCTAATACCTCGGTTACAGGTCCAATCCCCAGCCCTGATTGGGGCACATGTCAGAGGCAACCAATTGATGTCTCTGTATGTCTCTCTCTCTCTCTCTCTCTTACCCGCTCCCACTCTCACTAAAAAAAAAAAATCACCAGGCTATTGTGGCTCAGAGGTTGAGCGTCAACCTATGAACCAGGAGGGTGAGGTTTGATTCCCAGTCAGGGCCCATGCCCAGGTTGTGGGCTCAATCACCGGTGTGGGGCAGCCAATCAATGATTCTCTCATCATTGATGTTTCTATCTCATTCTCCCTTCCTCTCTGAAATCAATAAAAATATATTTTAAAAAAGATAAATAAATAAAGACTTAGGTTCTAAATGTGGTCGAGGCATTTGTAAGGCCAAGGAGAAAGGTCTTTCTTTTTCTTTGCTGTGGCCTTCCACAATTTATGAGATGCACCTACTAATCAAACCCCAAGATTGTTGGCTCCTCTAATTCAAGCAGCTCCTCTGTTCAAACTGCACAAGATAAACTGTTTTCAAGGCTGCATTCTTGCCACCCCTCCTCCCTGCTATTGTCACACCTCAGGGATAATTTGTACCAAGGAGTCTCTAGTTAGTAGAAAGTTTCCTTCCTGCACCCATTGAAACCACCCTCTTTTGAACTCTTTAAAACTTTTGCTCCAGTCATATTTTATAGGCTTGGGGACAATACTGATAAGGCACCTCCCTATACATCTGCCAGACTATCTCCTGGAAAGCAAACAAACTAAATTTTAAAGACAGCCCTCATATCAACTTCAGCTCAGCCCAAGGCCCCTGCATTGCTTGTCCCTTAGCAACCGGCACCGCTGGAAAGCAGAAGCCACCCTTTCTTCCCTGCCCGGAACTGACTAGCAATACTTGGCCCTTTCCAATCTTGGGAAGTAAACTTCCTCTTTACATGGCATCTTTTTGCTGTGAATTCTTCCACAGACTGCATCACCTGTTATAACAGTATTCATTTATTCTTAGAAGTAGGTGAAAATGAGAAAAATGACATTATAGAGTCAAAATAATATTCCCTTCTTCTTTTCTAGGTTCTTTGGTTGCCCATAATTAAATTGATAGAATATAGATTAACAGGGGAAACACAACCTAAAAGTTATTAACATGTGTACCTCCATATACATGGAAACGACTCAGAAAGAGTAACCGGCCAAAAGAGCAAACACCTTCACCTGAAAAACCACCTTCACCTACAGTCAAAAAATGTTGTTTGGAGAGGCAGTTACTGTAGAAAGTTAGGAAAAGCACAGTAAGGATCTCCATTTGTGGACGATTGTGCTGTGCACTGCAGTGAGGGCTATATTCAAAAGGACTCTGTTCCAATCCAAAGATCCAGGGTACAGACACAAGAGGCTGGGAAGGACGTGGGTCCAGAACACGATCTGGGCTGCAGGGAAAACATGGTGAGAGCCATTGTCTCGTTCAGCCAGTAGGAATATAGAGGACAGAGTCACATGGGCAGTGGGTCCTATGCATGAATAGGAGGTGAGCACCTGTCCAATGAGACCAGGATCATGTATGACTCCAGCATCACTTCCGAATATTAGGTCCAAAAATTCATATCCAATTGTATCCACTCCTGCAGGGTGAATGTCAGTGCCACATAGGAACATCATTTGAAGGGTCAAGCTGAGGCATTAAATTCATCACAGTGGATGTGGACACAGCATGACACCCAATATGTGGGCACAGGTGCAGAGGACAAGGCCAAATTACCGAGGTCTGCCATGGGTCAAACTCTGCTGGGATCAAAAGTGAAGCAGACAAATTGCATCTCACTCTGAAAGGTTCCCCTGGAAAAACAACTGCAGCTGAGAAATGATGGCGTTCCCCTGAACACAGGGAGGCCAAGGGTAAGGGCTCTGAGATGTAAAGGGAATGGGAGGAAAAACATAACTGCAACAATGGAAACAGGAGCTGCAGCTGAGCCACCCTGGTCCTCATGCTGTACCTGCTCCAGTGAGGGCTGCACATCAGCGGTAGAGGCTGTGTCTGATGCTGGAGAAAATAATGGTTAAAATCCAGCCCCTTGAATCTGACACTTGTCTGTGGTGTAAACTTGGGGAGCTGACTTCATTTCCCTGATACTGAATTTTGTCAGCAATTTGATATAAGCTTCCTCTTGCCCAGATTGTTGTGAGAATTGAGGGAGAATATGCTCAAAAATCTAACCATGGAATCCTGATAACAAGTACTCAGCTTGTTACTTTTATTGATCTTGGAAGGTCAAAGTAAGTGCCATCAATCATCTGTATGTCACATTCAGACAACTGAGATTCAGGGAGCTCTAGTGAGTCTGCTGGAGATTCCCAGGTGGGGCACACCACAATGAGACCTAAGTGCCCACAGCACCTGCCTCAATGCAGCCGTAAGTGACTTCTTATAGGTCCCATTTCTTACTAAAATGCACCCAAAGACAAAGGTGATTGTGGGCATTGGGAGAGTGAGAAGTGCCTGGCCTGTGAAGTGCAGGGGGAGCTGGAGTTGTCGGGAGAGGGAGAGAGAGAAACATCAATGATGAGTGAGAATCATTGATCAGTTGACTCTTGCATGCCCCACATTGGATCTAGCCCAGGGCCGAGGCATGTGCCCTTACGGGGAATCAAACCATGACTTCCTGGTTCATAGGTTGAAACTCAATGATTGAGCCATGCCAGATGGGAAATTTTATAATTTTTTGGAAAGAGAAAAAGGGAGAGGGAGAGAAACACAATGCGAGAGTGCCACATTGACCTATTGTCTCCTGCACACCTGATTCCCGGGAGCTAGCCCAGAACCCAGGCACAAGTTCAAAAGTCCAATCAGTAAGCTTTCAATGCATGGGATCACACCAAACCAATTGAGCCACAACTTCCATGATGGTATATTCATTTTAAATAACAAAATGCTAATCTTTTGCAAATTTAAAGATCCAAATACACAAGGACCTAGATTATGTATGGAATTTTAAACAAAGTTAAATGAAACTTACATTCATATAAAGACCTACACAAAAACTAGAGGTCCAATGCATGAAATTTGTGCAAGGGGCTCGGCCCTCACAGCCCCTTGCAGCCTTGGCTTTGTCCAGAAGGTTGTGCAGATGGTTATTCTGCTGTTCGGTGGAATTAGCATATTAGCTCTTTATTATATAGGATGTTTGTACCAGCTTTATTAGAAATAACCAAATATTCATCAAAATGGATAAACTATGGGCGATATATTCAAAGGTAAGAATATTTATCAGAAAAAAAATAAGATGGTGCCCTGACTAGTTTGGCTCAGTGGATAGAGCGTCGGCCTGTGGACTGCAGGCACATCCCCAGTAGGGGGTGTGCAGGAGACAGTTGATTGATGTTTCTCTCTCATCGATGTTTCTGACTATCCTTTTTCCTTTCTCTCTGTAAAAAATCAATAAAATATATTACAAAAAAAAAAAAGAAAAAAAAAAAAAACCCACAAAGATGGGTGCCATAGCCTGATTGGCTCAGTGGATAGAGCGTCAGCCTGTGGACTGAAGGGTCCCAGGTTCGTTTCCGGCCAAGGGCACATGCCTGGGTTATGGGCTCAATTTCCAATAGGGGGTGTGCAGGAGGCAGCCCATCTATGATTCTCCCTCATCATTGATGTTTCTATCTTTCTCATTCTCCCTTCTTCTCTGAAATCAATAAAAAAAATATAAAAAAGAAAAAGAAAAAAAGATGGGTAACTAATATATCTTTACTAAATCTCAAAGTATTAATGAAATATAAGTTAGAGCAGAAACATACTTAGAAAATGCAAGGTCATCTGTTAAAATGGGATGTAAAGCAATGGTTACTTGGAAAGCTGTGAAGAACAGGGATAGACTTAAAAAAGTCATGAAGCAAATACACAGTGATAGACATGGTCAGTATTATGAGTATGATGATGCTTTCAGTTTCAAGCACACATCAAGATTTATGAAATACTATAACACATGTATTTTACTCATTATAGCTTTTAAAAATGGTTCCAAATTAAAAACTGTGTATGTTCCACTGTATTGGAAAAATAGGTTTGGCAAATCTATATTTAATCCACCTTGTTATGCCCTCTGGGCAACTGTCTTACCTCAGTTACAGAAAATGTAATGAACAATGAAGAACTTTCACCAAATCAACAAGAATGCTGGCTGAACCACAAAAGCCACATCCATGAACTGCAGACACCCTTTGCATCCGTCCTTGTTTTTTTGCCAGCGCACCCATGGCTCTGAGGTGAACATCTGAGAGAATTCAGAAATCCACAAAACCTCTTGGTGATAATCAAAGAGAATGATTGTGTCCACAGAAGATAAACATGCCTTAGATCCTCAGGTCTGTGTAAACAATGCTCCTGTACACTTTTGTTCAGAAACATTCCTGGATGCACATTTAGATGAGGGACATTCCATCTAATGGGCTACAGTCCCCTCCAAAACCCATTAGGCCAGTATTTTTATAGTGAGAAGATTTCTCCTAACTGCGATGGTCCTCCAACCAGTGACCGTTCCCCATGGAATTGAAGGCATTAGGGCATATGGCCCTCTGCAAGACATGGAAAGAGATAGTCTTCAAATATATTGGCATCCCTTGAAAACAAGGAAAATATTCATGCAGCTTGAAGATATACTTGAGGTTGTCACAGCTACCCCATCTTTGGAGTGATAGCTTTGCCTCAAAGCTTCCATCTTCACATGAGGAAAAGAGAGTCCAGCCCTAGCTGGTTTGGCTCAGTGGATAGAGAGTTGGCCTGCGGACTAAATGTCCCAGGTTCAATTCCAGCCAAGGGCATATGCCGGGGTTGCGGCTCGATCCCCAGTAGGGGGCATGCAGGAGGCAGCTGATCAATGATTCTCTCTCATTGTTGATGTTTCTATCTCTTTCTCCCTCTCCCTTCCTCTCTGAAATCAATAAAAATGTATTTTAAAAAAAGAAAAGAAAAGAAAAGAAAAGAAAAGAAAAGAGAGTCCACAATCCACATTGTTTCTTAGGAAAATATGGGCAGCCATGAAAATTACGCAAAAAGTGCTAAGTTACTTTCTACACCACAATGTTCTGTCAAGGGCAAAGAATGTTTGAGGCCCCTTGAAAGGTTTTCATCTCATCATGTTTGGAGAGCCCAGATCTCCTTATAAGCTAACCCACACAGTAAATGGAACACCCAAGATGAAAGAAGACTTAGGAAAAAGCCTTCATTATTTTACAAACCAAATAGACATGAGATTGGCAGTTCTTCCATTGATGACTTAGGCATTCAATAAATTCATCACTGGTATTTAGGGAATGTGTGTCTCTAAAAATGGCAGTTCCTCTGCAATGTTATGTTTTGTGGGGCTAACACTAATCAGTCCAACAAATTAGACAACAGAGTTACCTTCCCTGGGCACAAAAGGATGGTGATTGATGCCGTCTATAGGACCATATAGGTGGTACAGAGGAAATACCTTAAATAACAGAAATATGCAGTGACATAGATCTGGCAACACATCAAAGTATTTCAGAAAGTGAAACATGGATACATATGGTTCTAACATTAAAAAAAAACCCACACAAACACTTATGGAGAATTTACATAATGCAGGTATTTAAACGTATGAGATTCATTTAAATGTATGAGATTCATTAGGGGTAAGAGATTTCCCACATTCACTGCACACATAAGGCCTTTCTCCACTGTGCAATCTCTGATGACCTTGAAGGGCAGTGCTGGTGGATAAAGATTTCCCACATTAACTGCATTCATAAGTGTTTACTCCATTGTGAAATTGCTGATGATGAGAAAGGAGAGTGCTATGGATAAAAGATTTCCCACATTCATTGCATTTATACGGCTTTTCAGCGGTGTGAATTCTGTGATGAACACGAAGGTCACTGCTCCTGTAAAAAGATTTCCCACATTCACTGCACTCATAAGGCCTTTCTCCAGTGTGCAATCTCTGATGATCTCGAAGAGAAGTGTTCCTGATAAAAGATTTCCCACAATCAGTGCATTTATAAGGTTTTTCTCCAGTGTGAACTTTCTGATGACAATGAAGGTCAGTGCTAGTGCTAAAAGATTTTTCACAATCGCTGCATTTATAAGGCTTTTCTCCAGTGTGAATTCTCTGATGATGTGTATGAAGGTGATATGTCCTGTTAAAAGATTTTCCACATTCACTGCATTTATAAGGCTTTTCTCCAGTGTGCAGTCTCTGATGATATCGAAGGGCAGCCCTTCTGATAAAAGATTTTCCACAATCACTGCATTTATAAGGCTTTTCTCCTGTGTGAACTCTCTGATGAATCCGAAGGGCACTGTTGGTGGATAAAGATTTCCCACATTCATTGCATTTATAAAGCTTTTCTCCAGTGTGAACTCTCTGATGAAGACGAAGATGAGTGCTACTGAGAAAAGATTTCCCACATTCACTGCATTTATAAGGCTTTGGTCCAGTGTGAACTCGCTGATGACGGGAAAGGGTAGTGCTACTGATAAAAGATTTCCCACATTCACTGCACTCATAAGGCCTTTCTCCTGTGTGCAATTTCTGATGACCTTGAAGAGCAGGGTTGGTAGTAAAAGATTTCCCACATTCACTGCATTTATAAGGCTTTTCTCCAGTGTGAGTTCTGTGATGAAGACGAAGATTAGTGCTCCTGGTAAAAGATTTCCCACAATCACTGCATTTATGGGGCTTTTCTCCGGTATGAACTCTCCGATGGCAATGAAGTTCACTGTTAGTGGTAAAAGATTTTTCACATTCTCTGCATTTATAAGGCTTTTCTCCATTGTGAATTCTCTGATGACGATGAAAGTCACTGCTCCAGGTAAAATATTTCCCACATCTACGGCACTCATAAGGCTTTTCTCCAGTGTGCAATCTCTGATGAGCTCGAAGGTCAGTGCTCCTGTGAAAAGATTTCCCACATTCACTGCATTTATAAGGCTTTTCTCCACTGTGGCTGAGTTGGTTGGTCGTTATCCCATGCACCAAAAAGTTCCCGATAACATTCTTGGTCAGGGCAAATGCTGTGTTTGCAGGTTCAATCCCTAGTAGGGAACACACAGGAGGCAGGCAATCAATGTTTTGCTCTCACATCCATGTTTCTCACTATCCCTCTCCCTCTTTTTCTAAAAATAAAATTTCAAAATTTTAAAAACCAAAAAAGAGCATAGTTCAAATTAGCTAGAAGCTTTTATTAAAGAAAAGAAAAAAGCCCTAACTGCTTTGGCTCGGTGGATAGAGCGTCAGCCTGCGGACTCAAGAGTCCCAGGTTCAATTCCAGTCAAGGGCATGTAACTTGGTTGCAGGGACATCCCCAGTGGGAGGTGTGCAGGAGGCAGCTGACCGATGTTTCTCTCTCATCGATGTTTCTAACTCTCTATCCCTCTCACTTCCTCTCTGTAAAAAAATCAATAAAATATATAAAAATAAAATAAAATCTAAAAATTATAAAAAAAGAAAAAGAAAAAGAAAAAGAAAAGGAAAAGAAAAAAACGTATTACCCCCAACACTATGAACCACAAGGTATCATATGAGACGTTGGCAGATGACATGACTCTACCTAGGGAAAAATGTCAAGACCCCACTATGAGCAGCTGAAATTAAAAACAAATTCAGAGTCCTGGCCAGATGGCTCGCTCTGTGAAAGTGTGGGCCCAATACTCTGAGGCTGTGGGTTTGATCTCCCTTCAGGACACACGCAGGGGACAGCCAATGAATGCATAGATTGGTGAAATAGCAGATCAATGTTTCCCTCTCTATTTCTGTCTATCTTCCTTTCTCTAAAATTAATAAATAAAAATTTTGGAAAGTTTACAGAATATTAACACACAAACATGAGTGTCATTTCTACACATTAACAATAAATTTTTTGATAGAGAAATGAAGAAAGTAGTCAAGTTTGTAACAGAATCAACAATAAAATACTTGGGAATAAATTCCACCAAAATGGTGAAAGGTCTGTACATTGAACTCAAGAGTGATGAAAAAATGGAAGAAAACACAAACAAATGGAAAGAGATCTTTGCTTTAGGATTTGAAATTTAATACCCTTTTAATGTCTATACTACCCAAAGCCATCTACAGATTAAAAAGTGCATATTCACAGGAAAACAACAAAACTGGACACCACTGATAAAAATGAACTCAAACTGCATGAAATAATTAAATGACAATCCCAAAACTTAACACTATTTCAAGACAACCTAGAGAAAACGCTTAGAACATTAGCTTTAAATATGATTTTCTGGATATGACACCAACCACCAGGCAAAATGGCAAAACTAAACAGTCTAAACTACAACAAATGAAAAAGCGTCTTCATATCACAACAGCAATTAACAAAATGAAATTAAAAGGCAATCTACAGGATGGGAGAAAATACTTGCAAGTCATATGAACGTACTGTTTGGAGATATTATGGATTCACTTCAGATCTCCTCAATAAAGCGAATATCCTGATATAGAAGGAAAATTACACAAGTATTTGGAGTTCCAATTAAATAATAAAGACATGGTAACACTATACTGCAGGCTAATAAAAACACAACTACTCTGTGTGAAAAATACTTTATCTGTAAAGAGTGACAACCTCAAGGAAATTCAGAGACCTAAAATGACTACAAAAGATAGTCTGAAATTAAAACTTTCTAAGTAAAAGCAGCTAAAGACAGGTAGACATGTCCTCAGCTTGAATATTCACCGCCAAAAGTCAATTTTTACCTTAACTGAGCCTGTCTATCATCTTCTGCATCTATGATAACATCCCTTTGGAATGGCAGAGTAGCTTCCCTTTTTCGGAATTCCTCAGGGCACAACCAAATGTACCATAGCAGAGAGTACAAATACTCTCATTGCTATTTTCATCATAGTAATATTGATTATTAGCTATCCTGCACCCAACTATCATTTTACTTTTTATCCAATTCCAGAAGTAGCTCCACTTTGCTCTCTTCTGCCTCCTTAATCTGTCACCAATGAATTTCATGTAACCCACCTATGTTTGCTCTTTTGATTGTAATGTATCATATAAGGTGCAAAACTGCCATTCTCTGGAGCATTATATCAATGCCTTGAGATTTTGCTTCCTAGCAACTGTTGAAAATTTGAACCAAATAATCTCACAAAAATTATTTCCAGGTTTGAATATTTCTTATGTTCACAAAGGTAAACACCATCTGATACTGCTGGAGAGATGGCCACACTAAACTTCCTGAAGGCAGGATTGCCAAAAATATTCAATTTGTAAAAAAAACAAAACAGCCCAGCTGTGGTGGCTCAGTGAACTGAGTGGTATCCCATGGACCAAGAGGACCCAGGCTCATGGACCAAGATGCCCCAGGTTCGATTCCAGTCAAGGGCACGTACCTTGGTTGCGTGCACATCCCCAGTAGGGGGTGTGCAGGAGGCAGCTGATCAATGTTTCTCTCTCATTGATGTTTCTAACTTTCTATCCCTCTCCCTTCCTTTCTGTAAAAAAATCAATAAAATATATTTCAAAAACAAACAAACACAAATTAACCCAACAAAGATGATGGGTTGATTTGTATACGCAGGCGCCGAGCAGCATTCTGCACCGCCCCAGCTGCTCCAGGCCTCTGAGCAGCATGGAAGGCGTAGAGACAGAATCAGGCCGGAGCGAAGGCAGTGCCGGCAGCCAGGGGAAGGAAGGCCCATTCTTTTTTTTTTTTTTTTTTTTTTTTAAAGAAAACTAGTTAGGGAATCATTGATGTTTCTATCTCTATCTCTCCGTCTCCCTTCCTCTCTGAAATCAATAAAAATATATTTTTTAAAAATAGGCTAAAGATGTAGAGGCAATTTTTCCAAAATTTGTACAAATGACCAACAGGAATATAAAAAATGCTTTTCCACCAAAACCGGTTTGGCTCAGTGGATAGAGCGTCAACCTGTGGACTGAAGGGTCCCAGGTTCGATTGCGGTCAAGGGCACGAAACTTGGTTGCGGGCACATCCTCAGTGGGGGGTGTGCAGGAGGCAGCTGATCGATGTTTCTCTCTCATCGATGTTTCTAACTCTCTATCCCTCTTCCTTCCTCTCTGTAAAAAATCAATAAAATATATTTAAAAAAAAATGCTTTTCCTCACTAATCATGGAGGAATCCATTAGGCTCCCTGCCACAATACCAACCCCAAATCCCTCCCTAGGAGTTCAGTACAGGAGGTATTGTGATTGCAGAAAAAGAAAAGGGCTGAACAAACAAACTAGTCCTACCAAGAACAGCAAGGGCCCAAAAAACTGAAAGTCAAGCAGTGAGGACAGAGCACATCCCGGTAAAGGGGCACGAGGATATGTAAAGTCAAGTCCAGGTCACTGGTGAGAGTGAGGGTCTTACCCAGCGAGGATAGAAGTTCAAAGTTCTCCAGCATCACATTCAGGTACAGCAGTCTCTGACCCTCATCAAGGAGGCTCCATTCCTCCCTGGAGAAGTACAGGGCAATGTCCTCAAAGGTCACGCCAACCTGTCAGAATGGAGACAATTGATTATTCAGGATTTTTAAAATTTTATTTTAGTTGTAATTCCAATTTGGTCCTGGGAGTGTGTCTGGGTAGCAACCAATTACACCGCGGCCAATTTTAAACTCCCAGAATTGAAACTATTGAAACCAAAGCTGTCTTTCTGAGAACATACAATCCTACTCCTTACACATCTTCCCACCCTCAACCTCCTCCAGGGCTCCCCAGTTTAGTGTGGACACCAGGCCCTAATGCCAGTGCAGGCTGATCTCTCATCACAGGCTCATTAGTCACTGTTACTGCCCTCAGCTATAGCAGAGGATCTGGGGCCTGGGAGGGCATGACTCTAAGCTCTGGGCCATGCCTGCAGGGACCCAGCCTTCCTGCCAAGCTAGTCTCCCAGATCATGCCTCCAAGACAAAACCAAACCAGAGCTTATGCTTCACCCTTAAGTCTCCACACCAGGTCCCCAGCACCATCAGCTCACACGTCCTCTTTCTCTAGATGTGCACACCACTGTGTAATGTCTTCCTTCTTCAGACTCCAAGTTCACTCCCTCAGCTCTGTCCCCTTCCTACTCCATGCCACTAGTTCAACCATGAACTTGGACTACGGTATCCGAGAGTGCTTATGATAAGCACTTATACCATAGTCCAGCCGGATGCTGAACCACCGGTCCTCTGAGGGTCTCCACAGCCCGAAAAACCCGGATTGAGGCTGTGACGTCCTCCCTGCAGCCTCTGATCTGTCCGCCAATCCTCACAGCCCACACCCTCAGGGGAACCTCAGATGCAAGTCACCCCTGTCCTCTCTGCCCTGCACTTGCTGTGTCCTCAGAAGCCACAACACTCCTCTCTCCCCTCCGCCTTCCCCCGGTCCCCCATGCGGGACTGAGCTGCAGGACGTGACAGGCGCCCGCACCCGGGCGGTCGGGTTCGGTGTGAGGAGGCGGTGAGAGCCCGGGGGACGCGCACTCACTTCAGAGAAGCTCTTCAGTGGGGGCGCCGCCATCGGACTTTGTGTTCGGAGTCCCGCGGGAGCGGCGGGCGAAGCGGCCGCCATGGGAATGGCGGTCCCTTTCCGGGCCTTGGAGCGGGTCACCCTGGTGGGGACACCGCGTTTCACACCCGCGCGTGTGCTGTGTGCACCACGACTTCCGCGCCTTCTCTGTCGGGGTATATCCACCGGGACCCAGCGATATGGAACCTCCAAACGGAGCCCACTGGGTTTGGGCCGTCAAAATGCCGGTTGTGAGGATGCCGGAAGTCCCGCCCCTTCTAGTTAAGCTTCGCCGGAAACACCTTTTCTGACCCTTCATTGGCTAAGCTGTTGGTATGCCACACAGGGTTTTCTGGGTAATGTAGTCATTGAGTCCAAGAAAGCGATCAGGGTTTACCCCTCCACCCCCCATCACTCCTGTAGGAAACACGGAGATCGCCACTGCAAGGCTATGAAATGTCACGTCCCCATGAGAGACACATCTTTTTTTTTTTTTTTTTTAAATATATTTTATTGATATTTCACAGAGAGGAAGGGAGAGGGATAGAGAGCTAGAAACATCGATGAGAGAGAAACATCGATCAGCTGCCTCCTGCACACCTCCCACTGAGGATGTGCCCGCAACCAAGGTACATGCCCTTGACCGGAATCGAACCCGGGTCCTTTCAGTCCGCAGGCCGACGCTCTATCCACTGAGCCAAACCGGTTTCGGCGAGAGACACATCCTAAAAATGGGTAAAGAAAGTGGTCATCTTTTCCTGGGGAAGGGACTGGAGTCCATGTTGATGAAAGGAGATAATCTGGCCTGGCCATTGTCACTGAATGGTTTAGTGTTGACCAATGAACTAGGACAGTGATCGGCAAACTGCGGCTCTGTTGACTAATGAGTTTGCGGACCACTGAACTAGGAGGTCATGGTTCAATTACCTGTCAGGGTACCTGCCCATTTCGGGCTTGATCCCCAATAGGGGGCGTGCAGGAGGCAGCAGATCAATGATTCTCATCACTGATGTTTCTCTGTCTCTTCCTCTCCCTTCTCCTTCCTCTCTCTGAAATCAATTTTTAAAAACCCATATATTTAAAAGCACACACACATTATGTGTGATTCAAATATAGCAGTCATAATTACAGAGGAATGCCTGCATTAAAGAGTCTGAAAAATTTTATCACATAGATGACCTACTTACACCATGATGTATGTATTTGACAAATATAACCCACAAATGTAGGCCCAGCCTGTGAAATAGAAAAGATGATGGAACACTCTTGTTTCATTATAATTTTAACTTCAATTAAAATAAATAAATTTTGGAAAAAGTGGGAGAGTTTGTGAACAAAAAAGGGCCATATATTAAACCTGGCTTGTTCCCTGGAGGCCTGAGTGGCAGCCTTACCAACTCAGAGACCTAGGGTAACCACAAGGGATAGTCTGAAATGAAATCTAACTAAAAGCAATTCATAGTGATAGTCACATCCTTGAGTAGTATTTTCCCTAACAAACATCAGTCTTCACCTTAACTGAGCCTATCTCTAATCTATTTACATCTTGGATAACATACCTGATAACATGCTTTTGGAATAACAAATAATTTCCTCCCCCTCTCCCCTCCTTCAAACCACAAGCACTGCCATAGTTTCCCCCTCCTGTTACCGTTATCATGTTAATTGTGCCTGCTAGGGGCAAAAATATAATATTGGGGACTAGCTATGGTTATAGGAAATATTAACCATCCCATGTTAACTGTGATTGCCTCTTTCTGGTTACAGAAAGGACTTTCTAACCTGCCTGGGAGTTTTATACCCCCTGGACCTCGGGGTCAATCTTGGACCTGGGAGTGAACCTTAGAAAGTGGTCCATTCTCATCCAAGAACTGCCTATTATCATGGAAAGATGAACATCCTTGTTGCCCAAACAATGGGGACCCACCAGAGCCCACATTGCCTACTTCACCATGCTTGTAATCTCTATTTTGTTAAAATATATTTTATTGATTTTTTACAGAGAAGAAGGGAGAGGGAAAGAGAGTTAGAAACATCGATGAGAGAGAAACATCGATCAGCTGCCTCCTTCACACGTCCTACTGGGGATGTGCCTGCAACCAAGGTACATGCCCTTGACTGGAATCGAACTTGGGACCCTTCGGTCTGCAGGCTGAAGCCCTATCCACTGAGCCAAACCGGTCAGGGCTGTAATATCTATTTCCTTATGTTATTGTTGCAGAAGAGCAAAGAAAAACCAAGGGAAGCTTTAAAGAAAAGGAGTGACTCTTTTTAAAATATATATATTTTATTGATTTTTTACAGAGAAGAAGGGAGAGGGATAGAGAGTTAGAAACATCGATGAGAGAGAAACATCGATCAGCTGCCTCCTGCACACGTCCTACTGGGGATGTGCCTGCAACCAAGGTACATGCCCTTGACGGGAATCGAACCTGGGACCCTTCAGTCCGCAGGCTGACGCTCTATCCACGGAGCCAAACCAGTTTCAGCAGGAGTGACACTTTTTATTTATGCCCGCGGACTCAGGGAATAACTTCCCAAATCTGAGTAAAGTAACATGCAGGGGGCTTCTCTTTTATATCTTTCTGGGGTCTTTGTCCCAGAAATATGGATTATGCTTTGGTCTTTTCGCCGGCTTTGCAAAGAAGGCCCCCACGTGTTGGTGGTCTCCAGGCCATATCTGACGGAATGGCCTGGCGCCAGAGCTAATAACACTCCCTCTGGGGCAGTGCATTGTTCACAATTTTATGGCCTCTGTAACAGGTTCTGGAAGACCAGTGTCTGGGAAAGAGGTAGTGACTTAATTATAGGTTATCAAGAATGTACACTGGGCTTGCTGGCATGGATTCAGATTGCTAGCCCCCCAAACATCAGGGTTACATTGGAATTAGCCCTTTTTAACCTTCTCATTCCCTTTTTTTTTTTTTAAATATATTTTATTGATATTTTATAGAGAGGAAGGGAGAGGGATAGAGAGCTAGAAACATCGATGAGAGAGAAACATCGATCAGCTGCCTCCTGCACACCTCCCACTGGGGATGTGCCCGCAACCAAGGTACATGCCCTTGACCGGAATCGAACCCGGGACCCACCAGTCCGCAGACCGACGCTCTATCCACTGAGCCAAACCGGTTTTGGCTCATTCCCTTTTTTTTCTAAAATTGATTTCAGAGAGGAAAGTAGAGGGAGAGACAGAAACATCAATGATTGAAAGATCAGTCGGCGGCCGAAAACCAGGTGACACAGGCTTTATTCGAGGAAAGACCGGCCGGGCTGTCTTCAAAGGGAGGCAGCAGACCGTGCAGTGGTGAGAACTCTTCTTAAGGAGAATGAGGAAGGCAGGAGGGCTTGGGGTGCTTGGCGAGAGCTGGTTGGTTCGTCAATGAATGTGTATGTCCAAACAAGGTGTTCCTTCTGGGGGGAGGCCTTAGCACATTTACAGTACGTCATCGCCATTCCAGGGTTGGGTGGGCTTAATAATCACATTCCAGGGAAAGGTGAGTCTATCAATGATGAGAGAGAACCATGGATTGCTGCCCCCTGCACACCCTACACTGGGGATTGAGTGATTCCCTCACAGGTGCCCTGCCAGGGAATTGAATCCTGACCACGCCTGCCAGGCATCCTTATGTGATCTTGTCCTCCCCCATATAAGCAGCTGGTGTATGTGCGTGGTAGAACAGATTTTTGTGGATGACCTGCTGCCCTCCATATTGCCGGCAGTATTGGAATAAATGTTCATCTATGATTCAACCCTGTCTCTGCTTAATTGGCTCAAGTAGTGACAGGCTGACCAGACCCATTGGCTGTCCAGTTGCATACCCACCTATGGAAAAGAAGCATGTGCCTATCATTTTAATTTTTGTCCACTCCTAGAGGTCACTCCTCCCTCTTCTTTCTCCTGCCGCCCTAACCTATCACCCATGTATTTCCCATAACCCAGTTATGCCTCCCCTTTCGGTTGGAATGTGTAAAATAAGTGCAAAATTGCCATTTCCCAGAGCATTGTACCATACCATTTGTTAGGGTCGCTGAAGGAAGAATGCAAAGGCCAAAAGGGGTGAAGAATTATGAATTTATTAGGTCATCTAGAAACCCAGATGGGCTGAGCCCCAAAACGGCGCCAGCTGCAAAGACTGGGAGTCAGAGGTTTTTAAAGGACTCCAGGTGGGCTTTCTCTGGGCGCAGAATTTTCTGTGCAAGTCCGGACCCTGTGTAAGTCTGGAGGGGAGAGGTCATGGTCTAAGCAAGTCCATTGTGAAGTGGCTTAAATTTTATCACATAGATGACCTACTTACACCATGATGTATGTATTTGACAAATATAACCCACAAATGTAGGCCCAGCCTGTGAAATAGAAAAGATGATGGAACAGTTCCCAGGGGAGGGGTTATTGTTTCAATTATTTGATCAGACCTAATATTCCAGCCTTTTTGTTTTATGGAACAGAGATGA
Organism: Plecotus auritus; assembly: GCF_963455305.1. Classification (NCBI taxonomy): domain Eukaryota; kingdom Metazoa; phylum Chordata; class Mammalia; order Chiroptera; family Vespertilionidae; genus Plecotus; species Plecotus auritus. The sequence continues at coordinate 7,463,874 of NC_137785.1, forward strand.
AGGTCATTATCTTCTGTAATTCCTTCCTGCTGAGGTGGGATGGACTTTGATAGTAGTTGGCTGGACGAGGGTCTCAGTGGCATGATTTCGCCAACAGACTGGGGTGGCGAAGGCTCGAAAATGGTTGTGTTGAGTGACTTGGGAGGTAAAGGCTGGTCCCGTGACGGCCACAGCGTCACTTGTCTGGTTTTGCTGCTTTTCTGGGCCTGGAGCTGAAACTGAGGCCTAGATGGTATCTTTTTCTTTTCTTTTCTTCTTTTTCTTTTTTTTAAATATATTTTATTGATTTTTTACAGAGAGGAAGGGAGAGGGATAGAGAGTTAGAAACATCGATCAGCTGCCTCCTGCACACCCCCCACTGGGGATGTGCCCGCAACCAAGGTACATGCCCTTGACCGGAATCAAACCTGGGACCTTTCAGTCCGCAGGCCGACGCTCTATCCACTGAGCCAAACCGGTTAGGGCCTAGATGGTATCTTTAGGGAGGAAAAGGTCAGGGGTCTAAACTGCCTGACTAGTGATATGAAAGGGGAGGGGAGGGTGCCCTGGCGGTGAGGTTATTGTTTTTCCAGGTTTGCTCCTTGCTAGGCATCCAGAGCGTTACTGTAGGTCCCGAGACAGGATTTCAAAATAGGATGAGCAGTGGTTAGGCCCCCTGTGCCAGTTCCAGCCCCTGCTGTGATGCCCGGGGTTATGAGGAGAGGGATGATCTGGACTCCTCTTTTGTGTCGAATACGATGGGTCACAGGGACAGGTGAAGACTGATTATTGGGGGCTACATCTACAGTGGGTGAGAGATAGACGAGAGTACAGGTTCCTGTCCAGTTGATCGGGAGGCAGATGTACGTGTTTTCCTCACAGAGAAAGAAAAAGCCCTGATCCTGGAGACAAGCTGATAGGTGTAAGGAGAAGAGGTGGACTAAAGGGTATGAGGTTCCTTTTCCCAGTTCCACACTCCAAGCTGAGAGGGTAGTCCTCGTGACGCTCCGGATAAGGGGTGACAGGTGAGTGCTTGAGATTCTATTGCAGTGAAAGCGGGCGGGAACGCTAGGATGGGCTGTTATCCAAGGATAAAGAGAAAGGGAAGGAAAGGAGCAGGTGAAGCCTCAGGCATGGATGGTTGGATAAGAAGAAAAATGCACTGGCCGTGGGAAGGAACCATTGGCTTCCATTGGGACCAATGACTGTTTTCGTAGTTCTAGGTTAACTGTGGTATTACAAGCTGATGATGGGAGATGGCCGGCCCATGGATATATTGCCCTGTGACCTTGTAAAGCATATAGGGGTTTGGCTGATTAGTGGGGTGTGTAGAGTGATAGGACCTGTGACTGGGAGAGAGGGAGGAGCTACCTTAGTAGGAAATCCTATCTAATAAAAGAGTAATATGCAAATTGACCATCACTCCAACACACAAGATGGCCAGCAGGGGAGGGCAGTTGGGAGGGACCAGGCCTGCAAGGGAGGGCAGTTGTGGGCGATCAGGCCTGTTGGAGACTGGGTGTAAGCTGACAGAGTCCTTGCACCCAAAGGGACTGATAAGATTCAGTCCCCTGCCCACACAGTGTCCCCTGACTTGTTTGGACGGCGATTTCCAATTGTCAGCAGAATGAGAGCGACCTTTCACGGCTTACCGGAAGTCTGTAACTATTTACTGAGGTTTGCTGTACCGAGAATTTGGCTTCCTGCTTTATCTCCCTTAAGAGATTAAGAGGAACGGAGGGTACGTTCCTGTTGAACTGACCTCCCAGTCAGTGTGTGTATAAAAGGTATTGCGCAGTTAATAAAGCGGCTGCAGTCTGTCAGTGGCTTGCAGCCCTCCCGATCCCGCTTTCATGTCTTTCTTTTCTTAATTCCCACCTCCCTACCTCAGCCCGGTTCACCTGTCAGGCTGGCCCTGACAACTGGCACCTGAACAGGGACCTGAGGACTTGAGAAGCAGATGGTGAGGAACTCCTCCAGGTAAAGAGTGCACTCCGGCCCTAACCGGTTTGGCTCAGTGGATAGAGCGTCGGCCTGTGGACTCAGGCCCTAACCGGTTTGGCTCAGTGGATAGAGCGTCGGCCTGTGGACTCAGGCCCTAACCGGTTTGGCTCAGTGGATAGAGCGTCGGCCTGTGGACTCAGGCCCTAACCGGTTTGGCTCAGTGGATAGAGCGTCGGCCTGTGGACTCAGGCCCTAACCGGTTTGGCTCAGTGGATAGAGCGTCGGCCTGTGGACTCAAAGGTCCCAGGTTCGCTTCCCGTCAAGGGCATGTACCTTGGTTTCGGGCACATCCCCAGTAGGGGGCGTGCAAGAGGCAGCTGATCGATGTTTCTCTCTCATCGATGTTTCTAACTCTCTATCCTTCTCCCTTCCTCTCTGTAAAAAATCAATAAAATATATATTTTTAAAAAAGAGTGCACTATGAATATTGAGGTAAGAGAGGAGCAACTTCTTAACCTAAGTGTCGGGAGTAAAGCATGGGACAGCTAGAGTCTAGGGAAAGTGCCCTTTATAGGCAAATGTTGAAGTCTATACGATCATAAAATAATGTGGTTTCTTGTTCAAATTAAAATCTTAGTTTGTATTTGGAATTTAAAGTCTGTAATAAATGAAACGCCACTGCTGAAACCGCCTCTGGTGCGGAGAAATTCAAAGGTGGCAGGAGAGGGCAGGGCTATCTGCTCTCCCGCAATAAGATTACTCAAGGTTTCATTTAAAAATTATAGAAGAACTAGCAGGGAAATCCAAATCTTGGCCACATTGGGTATTAGTTATTACTTCAGAAAGCGAAAAAGGAAGAAAAAATTTAAGATCTATCTTAAGCATAAAGAGAAATTAAGAGCCAGTTTGAAATTGAATTGCCATGGCCTAGAACAAAGAATATCCTTACATGATATTATTCTACAATTTCATTACAATTTTTGATATTTTACAACAGCATATTGTACAATTATCTCAAACAAACTTACAAACTAATTCTTTGAATGTTTGGCAGCAATTTAAAAAGGACATAAAAGGATTTAATCCCTTCCACTGTGTGGAGGGACCCTTAGGAAGGCACTTGAGCATTCTATATTGGCCTCTCTTGCCCTTTATGCCAAGAGGGACCCTTTTCTCACAATCCAATTGCCCACAGCTGTTGCCTGAGCTTTCCGTTCATGCTGTGGTTGAAGCCTTGTGGTGGCTGATACCATAGATCTGTCTCTCGCCCAATGGTGAGTTGGGCCCTCCCTGGAGAAGAAACCTGGGTTCCCCAAGATATGTGATCAGTGCCAGGGCCCCGCCAGCAGGCGAGGGGATCCAAGGCAGGTACTGGGCGTGGAGGCCATGGGGGCATAGGCTACCAAGGAGACAAAACTGAACCTCACATCACCCTGCTTGGCCTCGGAGGATGGCTGGTTAGCCAGAGACGGGTAAGATTCCTCAGGGAAGGAACAACCTAAGACAGGCACAGTAGCAGAGGGGCCATCAGAAGAGAACTTGGGGATCAACAGAGGTGGGGCACAGACCCTCACCCCCCCCCCAATATTGCAGGGGCTTGAACCCTCGCCCCTTCTGAGGGAGGTGTCCTGCCCCCATGGCTGCTTCGCGCTTCCCATGCCCAGCTCAGATCAGGACCCAGGTAACAGACAGAGACTTGGCCCAGCCCAGATCGGGACTGAGACAACAGACAGAGACTTGGCCGACAGCAGCTGCCCTATATCTACATCCAGCCTAGCACCAGGAATACTCAGAGCCTACTCAGGAATGCAAATAATCCTTTCCACTAATATTTACAGGGTAAACTAAGATTATTGTTAGAGTATTAAATTTGACAGTAAAACAGTAGTCAAGTTTTCAGATTAATTTAAATTGGCTAATTAAAATAAGTAAATATTCAAGAAAATTTAATTGTACTAAAAGCTGTTTCTAAAATAGTAACTAAAATTTCCATTGGTAGTTGATATCATCGTAAAATTGCTTAACATACAATGAACCCAAAAGCAGTCATATTTTTGTGCAAAAAATTAAAATTTAAAGTTATCAAGACTACATTATAAAATTTCCAAAAGCCTCCATTAATCAAAAAAGTGAGATAGTGGAAGAATATCATATAAGGAAAAATATCCTGTAAGTAAATTACATCTAGAAAATTTTTACTTTAGAAAATTAACTTTCATTTGTAATGCTAACAGCAAGACACCCATGAAAAACACACATGGTGTAAAAACAAGCCAAAGGAAAATCGTTTGGGCAAAAATAAAAAAGGATCCCAAGTCAAATTTATAGAAAAGATTCCTTTATTAACCTTTGGTCGAGAACATGTTTATATATTTTCAGAAAACAACTCCAAGACCATGTGGATTCCTGCAACAGAGAGGAATTGACAGGAATGCTCCAGCCATGAAGACAAGAGGAGAAACAGTCCAGAGATGGAAGATGCTGACGACGCCTTGCCACGCTAGCAGTCAGCAGCTGTGCGTCGCTGCAGGTTGCCCAGGACCAAACCAGAGAGGGTCGGACCTGCATTGCCACCATTTGTCCACCATCCAGATATCATTGCTTTATTAATATTTTAATAGTCAGAACTTTGTTCTTGATGTTTAAGTTTTACCTCCATTATTAGTAGCTTAGAATTAAAAGAAGGGGGAGCTGTTGGAGACCGGGTGTAAGCTGACAGAGTCCTTGAACCCGAAGGGACTGATAAGATTCAGTCCCCTGCCCACACAGTGGCCCCTGACTTGTTTGGACGGCGATTTCCAATTGTCAGCAGAATGAGAGCGACCTTTCACGGCTTACCGGAAGTCTGTAACTATTTACTGAGATTTGCTGTACCGAGAATTTGGCTTCCTGCTTTATCTCCCTTAAGAGATTAAGAGGAACGGAGGGTACGTTCCTTTTGAACTGACCTCCCAGTCAGTGTGTGTATAAAAGGTATTGCGCAGTTAATAAAGCGGCTGCAGTCTGTCATTGGCTTGCAGCCCTCCCGATCCCGCTTTCATGTCTTTCTTTTCTTAATTCCCACCTCCCTACCTCAGCCCGGTTCACCTGTCAGGCTGGCCCTGACACAGGCCAGCAGGGGAGGGCAGTTGGGAGGGACCAGGCCTGCAAGGGAGGGCAGTTGGGGGTGATCAAGCTTGCAGGGGAGGGCAGTTTGGGGTGATCAGGCCGGCAGAGGAGGGAAGTTGGGGGGGACCCAGGCCTGCAGGGGAGAGCAGTTGTGGGGGACCAGGCCTGCAGGGGAGGGCAGTTAGGGGTGACCAGGACTGCAGGAGAGGGCAGTTTGGGGCAAACAGGATGGCAGGGGAGCAGTTCGGCACCAATCAGGCTGGCAGGGGAGTGGTTAGGGGCAATCAGGAAGGCAGGCAGGCAAGCAGTTGGGAGCCAGCAGTCCTGGATTGTGAGAGGGATGTCCGACTGCCCGTTTAGGCCCGAACCTACTGGGATCGGGCCTAAATGGGCAGTCGGACATCCCTCAAGGGGTCCCAGATTGGAGAGGGTGCAGGCTGGGCTGAGGGACACACACCCCCATGCACGAATTTCGTGCACTGGGCCTCTAGTCTATATATAAAAGGCGAATATACTAAGTGTCTGACCATCTGGGTAATGATGTCATGTAGCAACGCCCGGCTTCCTCTCCCTAGTGTCTAACCTCCTTGCAGTGTCTTCAGTCCAGGAACACGACTGGCTTCATAGCCAGGTGGAAACATTTCACACTGTAACCAAATGTCTGTGAAGCGTTTTCTCTTGCCTCATCTCATTTGATCCTCACAGAAGTCCTGGAGCAGGTAGATAGGAGACTTGGTGGAATCCTATTTTCATTAGCCAGAAAACAGAGATTTAGAAAGCTTAGAAACTTGACTCAAAAATATTTTCTTTTGGGGATGTCTGTAATACTTTCAACAACAAAGACTAAAAAAAAAAAAGATGTGTACCTGTATGTGAAGAGGAAATGATATATAAAATATACAAGCTATTCAAAAGTCTCATTAGTTAAAATATAGTTCAAAAATGTGCTAAGGCCCAGCTGGCGTGGCTCAATAGTTGAGTGTTGACCTGTGAACTAGGAGGTCACTGGTTCGATTCCCGGTCAGGGCACATGCCCAGGTTGCAGGCTCAATCCCCAATGGGGGTGTGCAGGAGGCAGCCGATCAATGAATCTCTCTCATCATTGATGTTTCTATCTCTCTCTCTCCCTTCCTCTCTGAAATCAATAAAAATATATTTTAAAAATGTGCTATGGATGTAAAGACAATTTTCAAAAAAAATATGTACAAATGACCAACAGGAATATAAAAAATGCTTTTCATCGCTAATTAGGGTAGAATCCATTAGGCCCCATGCAATACTACCAACTACAAATCCTTCCCTATGAGTTCAGACCAGCAGATGTTGTGACTAAATGTATAGAAGGGAGCAGTGCAAGCAAACCAACCCCAGCAAGGAGAGAACTATCCAGAACACTGGGAAATCAAGCAGTGCCTGGGTTCGATCTCGGGTTATGGGCTGGATCCCCAGTAGGGGGCATGCAGGAGGCAGCCAAGCAGTGATTCTCTCATCATTGATGTTTCTATATCTCCCTCTCCCTTCCTCTCTGAAATCAATAAAAATATATGAAAAGAAAAGAAAAATGATCTCAAATAAACAACCTAACCTTTCACCTCAGAAAATTAGAAACACCTTAAAAAAATAAACCAGCCCTAGCCGGTTTTGCTCAGTGGATAGAGCATTGGCCTGCGGACTGAAGGGTCCCAAGTTCGATTCCGGTCAAGGGCACATGCCTGGGTTGCAGCGAGCGCTCGGTCCAAGTGCAGGAGGCAGCCAATCAATGATTCCCTCATCATTGATGTTTCTATCTCTCTCTTCCTCTCCCTTCTTCTCTGAAATCAATAAAAATATATTTTAAAAAACCCTACACAATTAAAAAGAAAGTAAACCCAACTGTCAACTAATGAACCATGAGGTCACAGTTCAATTTCTGGTCAAGATACATGCTGGGTAGTGGGCTAGATCTCCAGTAGGGGGCATGAGGCAGGCAGCTAATCAATGATTCTCATCGATATTTCTATCTCCCTATCCCATTCCCTACTTCTCTCTAAAATCAATAAAAACATATTTTAGGAAACAACAAAGTAAACCAAAAGCTGGCGAAGAAAATAAACAATGCGTATTGCAACCACCATTAATAAACTAGAGATAAGACAAAAGTACATTATAACTAAGAGTTACCTTTCTTTTTTCTTGTTGTTCATCCTCACCCAAAAATATCTTTCTCATTCATTTTTAGAAACAGTGGAAGGGAGAGAGAGAAAAGAAAAACACACAAAAACATATATGTGAGCGAGCATATTGGTTGGGTGTCTACCACACATGGGCCAACTGAGGATGAGTAGAACTAGGGATGAAGGACATGCACTTAATCAGGAATGGAACCCGTGACCCTTATAGTGTCAGCTCAGGCTGACACTCCAACCACCATGCCTGACACAGCTAAGAGCTATATTTTTAAAAGGTACACAAAATTGGCAAATCTTGAGTACGACCAAAACAAAAGAAAGAACACCCAAATGAATTTTAAAAAGAACTGAGAGATAAGACATTACACTTGACATTGAAGAAAAAGGCATAAGAGATCTTGCCAAAAGACACCACCTTACAAGGAGAAAATTGGAAAGATCTCACCATAAACTTCTAAAATTAGTTTTAAAAAATTCAGAGCCCTCGCTGGCTGGCTCAGTTTGAGAGTGTGGTTCTGAAGGACCAAGATGGTGGGTGTGATTTTCCATCAGGGTACATGCAGGGGCAGCCAATGACACACAGATGGGGGGAGAGCTGAAAAATGTCTCTCTCTCTCTCTCTCTCTCTCTCTCTCTCTCTCTCTCTCTCTCTCTCCAAAAGCAATAAATAAATTTAAATTAAAAAATAAATTCAACAGCCGCAGCCGCAGCCGCAGGATGGGACGAGGGCGCGGAATCCGCGGACAGCGGGTAGCAGCCGCCGCCTTAGTGACTGAGTCCGGTCCGCCCGCCCGCGCGCTCGTCCGCCCGCCCGCGCGCTCGTCCGCCCGCCCGCGCGCTCGTCCGCCCGCCCGCGCGCTCGTCCGCCCGCCCGCGCGCTCGTCCGCCCGCCCGCGCGCTCGTCCGCCCGCCCAGCTCATGCACGCCGAGCAGCGGCTGCAGCGGGAGGAGCAGCCGCCCCCGCCCCCGCCCCCGCCCGAGGAGCTGAGGCGGGAGTCCCGGGCGGGCGGGAGGGCCGGCGGGCAGCGTGGGGCCGCAAAGAGAGCATCGAGCAGGAGCATGGGACCGACGCTCCCGCCGCCACCGTGGAGAGATGTGCCCAGAGGAAGGCGGTGCAGCCGGGTTGGGCGAGCTCCGCTCCTGGTGGGAAGTCCCGGCCGTAGCGCACTTCTGCTCGCTCTTTCGCGCGGCGTTCCGCCTTCCCCACTTCGAGATCCAGGTGTTAGCAGCAGCGCTATACTGGTATTTCTATGGAACTCGAATGTACAAGGAGGACCCAATACCAGGAAAATCCAACAGAGAACTCTCTTTGAGCAGGGAAAGTGAAGGACAAAAAAAAAAAAAATGGCTCAGGCATTCTTGGGAAAACAGGAAAAAATAAGAGGAAGACAGCCCCAAACGGAAAAAACGACAGGAGATGATAATGAATGAGAAGCAGGACAAAAATTCCATGCTATCTGAGCCATAGACAAGAAATGGGCCAGGTCAAGGCACTTGGTGGCTCCTGGGCCGAACAGAAGAAGAATGGAGACAGGTCTCGGAGAGTTTTCGAGAGAGGACCTCCCTTCGAGCCACATGCGGCTCTTTGGCCCCTTGAGTTTTTAGCAAAGGCCAGCTTAGGCGTACCCTAATTAAGTTAATAACAATGTACCTACCTATTTAGTTTAAGTTTAAAAAATTTGGCTCTCAAAAGAAATTTCTATCATTGTACTGTTGATATTTGGCTCTCGTGACTGACGAGTTTGCCGACCACTGGCCCAGAAGGAGACTCCTATGATTACCAGAATAGAAAAACAGAAGCGCAAAGAGGAGGAAGAAGAACGTCAACTTCTTATAGCAGTGCAGAAGAAGGAGCAAGAGCAGATGCTAAAGGAAGAGAAGAAAAGAGTTGGAGGAAAAGGTCAAGGCAGTGGAAGACCGAGCTAAGAGGAGAAAGCTCAGGGAAGAAAGGCCATGGCTGCTGGCTCAAGGCAAGCTCCCCCCAGAGCTTTCGCACCTGGACCCTAATTCCCCCATGAGGGAAGAAAAAGTCTAAAGACCTCTTTGAGTCGGATGATGATTTCACTGCCACGTATAAAGTTCTAGATGTGGTAAAGGCTCACAGGGATTCCTGGCCCTTTTTAGAACCTGTGGATGAATCATATGCCCCAAACTATTATCAGATGATCAAGGTCCCAATGGCTATTTCAAGCATGGAAAAGAAACGAAATGGAGGCTTATGCTGTACCGAGGAGGAATTTGTAAATGACATGAAGACAATGTTCAGGAATTGTCGAAAATATAATGGGGAAAGTAGTGAGTATACCAAGATGTCAGATAATTTATTTGTTTTTTTAAAATATATTTCATTGATTTTGTACAGAGAGGAAGGGAGAGGGATAGAGAGTTAGAAACATGGATCAGGTGCCTCCTGCACACCCCCGACTGGGGATGTGCCCCCAACCAAGGTACATGCCCTTGACCGGAATCGAACCCGGGACCCTTCAGTCTGCAGGCCAATGCTCTATCCACTGAGCCAAACCGATTAGGGCAAGATGTCGGATAATTTAGAGAGGTGTTTCCATCGGGCAATGATGAAGCATTTTCCTGGCGAAGATGGAGACACAGATGAAGAATTTTGGATCAGAGAGGATGAAAAGCGGGAGAAGAGACGGAGTCAGGCTGGGCGAAGCGGTGGAAGCCACATTTGCACCCGCTCCAGGGACTCCGAAGGGCCCAGCAGGAAGCAGCAGCCTGTGGAGAATGGAGGAAAATCATTGCCACCTGCACACAGAGCTCCCTCCTCTGGGGCTGGTCATGAGAAGGCTAAAAGGACTAATTCCAGCCCTAACCGGTTTGGCTCAGTGGATAGAGCGTTGGCCTGCGGACTGAAAGGTCCCAGGTTCAAGTCCGGTCAAGGGCATGTACCTTGGTTGCGGGCACATCCCCAGTAGAGGGTGTACAGGAGGCAGCTGATCGATGTTTCTCTCTCATCGATGTTTCTAACTCTACCCCTCTCCCTTCCTCTCTGTAAAAAATCAATAAAATATATAACATAAAAGGACTAATTCCAATGTAACCCTGATATTTGGAGGCTAGTGATCTGAATCCAAGCCAGCAAGCTCAGTGTACATTCCTGATAACCTATAATTAAGTCACTACCTCCTTCCCAGATACTGGTCTTGCAGAACCGGTTACAGAGGCCATTGGGCTGTGGACAGTACCCTGCCCAGAGGGAGGGTTATTAACGCTGACGCCAGGCCAGACCATCAGATACGGCCTGGAGACCCCCAACACCTGGGGGCCTTCTTGCAAGGCCCCAGAAAAGGATTGGAAGCATAATCCATGTTTGTGGGACAAAGATCACAGGGAGGGAGATATAAGGAGGGCCCCTTGCGTGTTCCTTCACTCAGATTTGGAAGGCTGTGCCCTGAGTCCGCTGGCGTATTAAACAGTGTCCCTCTTTTTTTTTCTCAGAAGCATCCTTGGTTTTCTTTGGTCTTCTGCAACAGTCAGAGTGTCCGCTCTACACAGCTCCCGACGGAGGTGGGCACACCAAGTAACCAAGGCCTTCCTCGTCCCCTGCATTATGGTGAGATGCCCAACCAGGCACCCCTTTTAAAGCAGATGAGGCCAGCAGTACCAGGAACATTTGGCCATCTTCGAGGGTCAGGTCCTGCCAGTGTATATGTCTCCTCCAGAGTCCCAGAACCGCACCGTGGGGAGCCAGCGCGGCCGCATCCACCTTTTGCCTTGCAGCCTCCAGTTGGAATTAACACGCGTCGAGGACCCAGGCTGGGCACGCCTGAAGAGAAGCAAGTGTGTGTGGGGTTGAGGCACCTTTCTAACATGGGATCACATCCTGGTTCCTTGCCTCTTGGGCAGATGAATGGCCCCAGTCAGGATAGAAATATGTATCCCCCAACTCAATTCCAGCCAGGATTTATTCCTCCCAGGCCTGGAGGGGTTCCAGCCCAACACCCTAGACCAGGGGTGGGCAAACTTTTTGACTCGAGGGCCACAATGGGTTCTTAAACTGGACTGGAGGGCCGGAAGAAAAGCATGGATGGAGTGTTTGTGTGAACTAATATAAATTCAAAGTAAACATCATAACATAAAAGGGTACGGTCTTTTTTTTTTATTATTTCAATAGTTTTATTCATTTCAAACATTTTAACAAGAAGAATGTAAACACTAATTATTATAATTTGAAACTTCAAAAAATGGAGGAATCATAGCACAATAACATACCTTATATTGAAGATGGCAAAAGCAAAATAAAATTGCCTAACAAAGGAAAGGTACAAAAGCCTTTCAAATTAAACTTAAATATAATAAAATAATTTAAAACTAAAACAAATAGAAAAGAACAAAACGTGTAAACAGTAAATCAAACATTTTCTTTAGTGCAACTTCCAAATTATGCCCGGGACGTAGATGTAGATGGCAATGTAGACTGGGTTGAAAGGTTTTTGGTCTTTAAAACATCAACTTCAGTGGGAACAGTGTTGTTGGTCTCCTTTTTAGCTAGTGCTCCGATACTGTGCTCTCCAGGGGCGTGTCTCCCTACATCACCACGATAACGTGTCTACGCATTCCCAGGGTGATGTCGGGGGACGCGTCCTCGGGCATTACAAGGAGCCTCTGGAAGATGGAGAGGTTGTTCCTTCTACTGAATGGGTGGATATAAATCCGCCCACTCAGAAGAAGGAGCTGCGGCCGTGTTTCCTGACGTTGCCATGTTAACACTGCTGCTGGTGAAGGAGCGGAGGGGAGAGCAAGAGAACCCTCTGCTCTTTCGGCTCCACGGGCCGGATAGAACAGCCGAATGGGCCGGATCCGGCCCGCGGGCCGTAGTTTGCCCACGGCCGCCCCAGACTTTCCTGAAAGCTCAGAAATTCCTCCCAGCCACATGTACCGATCATACAAATACCTGAATCGAGTATACCTTGCTGTCCGGAATGGGAACCACAGTGCTGCAAACCCAAGACCCTTAGGGCCAGATGAAAAGCCCCTCATGGGGCCAGGACCGTCCCACCTGCCTCGCACTCTTGGTCACATGATGGATTCCGAGTGATGAGACCACCTCTTCCTCCAAACCAGTGGACTGAACAATCAAGCTTTCTACCTCATGGCGTCCCTTCTTCAGGGTACCTGCGACCACACTGTAAATCCGGTGGGCATGGGTTACAGCCACCTCTAGCACCCAGTCCCCTGTTTGGGGCACCCTCCCAGGTTCTGAGAGGGGTGCAAGGAGGGGACTCCATGATGGACAGCCGAGATGATCGCCACGCAGCAGCTGTCCTCACGCGTTTGCCTGCCCGGGGTGCCTTCCCACCCCCGACAGCCTGCTCCCCCACATTTACCTGGCCCTTTTCCACAGGGAGCTCACTCAGCGGCAGTGTGTGGGTGTCAGCCCCCCAAGCCTGCCTTGGGGAACCCTGGGAGGACACAGGGTAACAGTGAAATAGAAGAGGGTGAAAATGACCGAGATCCCTTACCTGGGCTTGAGAAGCCACCAAGCGTTGGTGCCTCAGAGGGGGGTGTACCTCAAACAACTACCTCACACTACACCACCCTTACCGACCAACTGTACCAGGCAGAGTTCGCCACAAGAAAGGGAAGCAGAGGGCCCAGAGCTCAAAAATGACTCCTCAGCATCTGAAAACAACCGTCAGGCAGCACAGGGCAAAAACACCTGGCCCTCGGTGAGTGGCTACATCAGCCCAGCAGCCCAGGGATGTAGCGGGGGCCTCTCCACTCTGGCACACAGGGGGCTCTGCCTGAGGATGGAGTGGTGGTTGAAGGACCCACCTGTGGACCAGAAGGGAAGGGCCTTGGTGGTAGTGGTACAGAAAAGCCACTCCGCCCCTGAGGTAAAACACTGCAGGAAACCATTTCGTGTTCAGGACGGAACCCAGCTACACCTCCCAGTGCAGACCCCAATTTGATGGAAAGCCCTGTCAGTCCGTTTTCTCCCTTGTCCATGCCTGGCCTGGAATACCCAAACTGAGCTACACATGATCACATCAGGTCAGGCCTGCAAGGTCTCGGCCCTGTGATGGGAGGCAAACCCTCAGTATCACATCTTCAGCATTTTCCCCCTAGGGCAGTGGTCCACAAACTCATTAGTCAACAGAGCCAAATATCAACAGTACAACGATTGAAATTTCTTTGGAGAGCCCAATTTTTTATTTTTTTAAAATATATTTTATTGATTTTTTACAGAGAGGGATAGAGAGTTAGAAACATCAATCAGCTGCCTCCTGCAAACCCCCTGCTGGGGATGTGCCCGCAACCAAGGTACATGCCCTTGGCCGGAATCGAACCTGGGACCCTTCAGTCCGCAGGCCGACACTCTATCCACTGAACCAAACCAGTTAGGGTGAGAGCCAAATTTTTTAAACTTAAACTTCTTCTAATGCCACTTCTTCAAAATAGACTCGCCCAGGCCATGGTATTTTGTGGAAGAGCCACACTCAAGGGGCCAAAGAGCCGCATGTGGCTCGCGAGCCGCAGTTTGCCAACCACTGCCCTAGGAGCTTTCATACTAACAACCCTCATTCTGGAGTCCTTCCTCGTTATCGCTCCCACCAAGGAATGAGGGATTCCTACCAGCCACCACCTCAGCCTTCCCACCATCACTATCAGCGAATTCCTTATTATACACATCCACAGGGCTTTTCTGATTGGCAGAGACACCTTCATCCCCCGGGAAGCCCAAGTGGGCTCCCACCTGGCCAGCCTCCCCCTCCAAGACCCCTCTTCTCAGATAAGAATGCCATGGTTAGACCTGACCGGTTTGGCTCAGTGGATAGAGCGTCGGCCTGAGGACTGAAGGGTCCCAGGTTCGATTCCGGTCAAGGGCAGTACCTTGGTTGTGTGCACATCCCCAGTAGGGGGTGGGCAAGAGGCAGCTGATCGATGATTCTCTCTCATTGATGTTTCTCTCTATCCCTCTCCCTTCCTCTCTGTAAAAAATCAATAATATATATATATATATATATAAAGAATGCTATGGTTAATCTACAAGGCTGTGAGACACTGAATGCTGCCTTCACTTCCCCAACCTGCATGGATGCAGTGGCTGCTAAGGTCATTGCAACTGATGGGCAGAATCCTGGTCCAGAGGAAGAGAAGCCGGATGAATCTATGGAGAGGCCAGAGAGTCCCAAAGAATTTTTAGACCTGGACAACCATAATGCAGCTACCAAGCAACGGAGTTCGTTGTCAGCCAGCGAGTATCTTTATGGGACTCCTCCTTCACCTCTGAGTTCAGGGATGGGCTTTGGTTCATCTGCTTTTCCACCTCAGGGTGTGATGCTACAAACAAGGCCTTCCTATACACCTCACGGGCCAGCCAGTCATCTCCAGCCTAGGGCATATTCTTCCCCTGTGGCTGCCCAGTCCAATGGCCTCTCTCAGGAGGGCCCCATCTACCACTGTCAGGAAGAGGGCCTGGACCACTTTCAGGCTGTAACGATGGAACAAATAGGCACTGCAAGTGGAATAAGGGGACCTTTTCAAGAAACGTACGGACCATCAGGAATGCAAATGCATCCAGTCCAGTCTCTGTCCTCTTTCCCAAAGGCCCCAGCACCAGCAACACTGCAGGAAGAGCTGCCATCACATAAGCCCCCATCACTCTCTCCTGAGCGACACTTACCTCAAATGGTTAGTTCAATATTGTGTGTTGGATAACTGTTTGAAAGAACTTTTTAAAAAGCTTTTTGATCTTTGGAGGTCTGTAGATTTATTTCCATATGAACTGGTTATTTTGTATAAAGTACATTCTTAAAATTAAAGTAATAATAATAATAAAAATAAATTCAGCCCTGACTGGTTTGGCTCAGTGGATAGAGCGTCGACCTGTGAACTGAAGGGTCCCGGGTTCGATTCCGGTCAAGGGCATGTACCTTAGTTTCAGGCACATCCCCAGTGGGGGGGTGTGTAGGAGGCAGTTGATCGATGTTTCTCTCTCATCGATGTTTCTAGCTCTCTATCCCTCTCCCTTTCTCTGTGTAAAAAAATCAATTAAAAAAGTATTAAAAAAATAAATTCAGAAAAGTTACAGGATAAAATATCAACATACAAACATCAGTTCCATTTCTTAACACTAACAATGAGTTCTTTGAGAAAGAAAGGAAGAAAGGCCCTGGTCGGTGTGGCTCGGTTGGTTGAGCATCTTTCCATGAACGGACAGGACACTAGTGCTATTCCTGGTCAGGGCCCAGGCCTGGGTGTGAGCTGGATCCCCAGTAAGGGGCGTGCAGGAGGCAGCCCATCGTATCACTGTTTCTCATCTGGATGTTTCACTCCCTCCCTCTCCATTTCTCTCTCTTTAAATAATCAAGAAAAAACAGGTTAAAACTTTAAAATCCTTCAAGACAACCCAGAGAAGAAGCTTTAGAGATCTGTTTTGGACATTATTTTGGGGATGTGACACCAACCACCTGGCAAAAAAGAGAAATTCAACAGTGTGGACTGGAATAAATGAAAGTGCTTTTCCCCAGCACAATAAGCAATTAACAAAATGAAATGAAAAGGCAATCTACAGGAGCATGGGAGACAATACTGGCAAATCATATGATCATGTTGAAGATATACTGGATTCAGTTCAGATCAGCCAAATAAAGCAAATATTGAGATAAAGAAAGTCATGTTCTTTTAACACTATAATGAAGAACACAACAGTATTACTGGAAAAAAAAACCACAAACTCTACATAAATTCACTAAGAACACTATATCCATATACACTGGTAAGCAGCATCAGAGCCTGCTGGAAAAATAGCCACACTAGACTTCCTGAAAGCACAGTTGCCAAAAACATGGAATTTATGGAATTTCTAAATAAAGGAGGAATGGAATATTTGGGAAGCACAATTGAGCAAATACAAAAATACCTTATTATAAACTAGAAAAAGTATTCAAAAGAATCAGTAGCCAAAAAATATGGTTTAAAATAGGACTAAGGACATAGAGACTATTTTCAAAACAAATACATACAAATCACCAACAGCAATAAAGCATATGCTTTTGGTCACTACTCAACTGGAATCCATTAGTCTCCCGGCCACACAACCAACCACAAACCCTTCCCTCTGAGTTCGGTAGGGCAGGTGTTGTGACTGAAGGGATAGATGGGAGCAGAGCAATCTAACCCACCCTGTCAATCACAGCAACTACCCGGAACACTGGAAACATCATGCAATGTGTTCAGTCCACAGGTGAGGACAGAGCACCCCCTAGAGGTGAGGGGGCATAGGAAATGCAAAGCCAAGTCCCAGGAACCAGCCAGAGTGAGGGTCTTACCCAGGGAGGATAGAAGTTCAAAGTTCTCCAGCATCACATTCAGGTACAGCTGTCTCTGACCCTCATCAAGGAGGCTCCATTCCTCCCTGGAGAAGTACAGGGCAATGTCCTCAAAGGCCACGCCAACCTGTCAGAATGGAGACAATTGAAACCAGAGCTGTCTCCCTGAGAACCCCGACTCCTACTCCTTACACACCTTCAACCTCCTCCAGGGCACCCGGTTAGTGTGGACACCAGGCCCTAATGCCAGTGCAGGCTGCTCTCTCATCACAGTCCCATTAGTCACTGGGAATGTCCTCAGCACAGCAGATGGGTTGGGGACAGCAGAGAAACTCCATCTAAGCTCTGGGCGATGCCTGCCAGGCCCCAACCTTCTGGCCAAGCAATACCACCTCCCTCTCCCAGATCATGCCTCCAAGACAAAGCCGAATATAAGCTTATGCTTCACCCTTTAGTCCCCACACCAGCGCTAGCTGGTGTGGCTCAGTGGATAGAGTGCTGTCCTGTGGACCGAAGGATCCAGGTTCCGAGTCTAATCAAGCAGCGCACAGGACGGGTTGTGGACTCGATCTCCAATACGGGGAGTGCAGGCGGCAGCTGATGGATGATTCTCTCTCATCATTGATGTATCTATCTCTCTTTCCCTCTCCCTTCCACTGAAATCAATAAAAAAATATATTATTTTTAAAGGTCCCGACACCAGGTCTCCAGGACCATCAGATCACACTTCCTCCAGATGTGCAAACCACTGTGTAATGTCTACCTCCTTCCCATCTTCGGACCCCAGGTTCACTGCCTCAACTCTCCACAGCACAGGCCCTCTCTGGACTCACCCATGACCTTGGCATATGGCATCCAGAGAGTTCTTGAGAGGTTTCAGAAGGATCTAGCACAGCCCGATTCCTGGTGGACCCCACAGCCTGGGGAGAGCCTGGCATGAGGCTCCGAAATCCTCCCTGCCCGTCTCTGATTTTTGCTTTAATACTCACCACCCACATCCGCAGGGGAATTTCAGATACAATTAACCCCTGTCCTCTCTGCCCTGCACTTGCTGTGTCCTCAGAAGCCACCACACTCCTCTCTCCCCTCCGCCTTCCTCACGGTCCTCCACGCGGGCCTGGGCGGCAGGAAGGGACCGGCGCCCGAACCCAGGCTGTGGGGCTCAGTGTAAGGAGGCGGTGAGGGCACGTGTGGGGGGAAGAGGCGAACTCACCTCAGCTGAGCACCTAAGCAAGGCCATTGCCGTTGGACGCTGTGCTCAGAACGGAGTGAGGCGGGAGAGGCGGGAGAAGCGGATAAGAAGCAGGGGCAGTGCAAGGGGGGAACCTAGGGTCCCTGTTCCGTCACGAACGTGGGTAACCCGGGGGGCATCAGCGAGCTTCACTCCCACGTGCGTGCTGAGTGGACCGGGACTCTGGCCTCCTCCCCCTGAGAATCTGCAACAGCAACTGCCTCCAGTAGCCTCAGACCAAGTACCGGGGTAGATTCTGGTTAAAGACCAATAGCTGCCTAGAGTGCACCGGAAGTCCCGCCTCTGCACGTTTGGACGCAAGGGAAACGCCTTTTCTGACCCTCCAGTGGCTAAACTGGTGGTATTGCTCACAAGGCCTTCTGGGTAATGTGGGTTCCAGAGTTCCAGCTGGTGATCAAGGGTTTTTCCACATCACTCCAAGGAAAACACCGACATCTGCTGATAGAGACACTGGGAAATGATCATCATCATGAAAGGGACATCTTGAAAATGGCTTAAAAAATTTGTCATTAGCCCTAACCGGTTTGGCTCAGTGGATAGAGCGTCGGCCTGCGGACTGAAGGGTCCCAGGTTCGATTCCGGTCAAGGGCATGTACCTTGGTTGCAGGCACGTGCCCAGTGGGAGGTGTGCAGGAGGCAGCTGATCGATGTTTCTCTCTCATCGATGTTTCTAACTCTCTATCCCTCTCCCTTCTTCTCTGTAAAAAAATAAAAAATAAATTTTTTAAAAAATATATATTTTATTGATTTTTTACAGAGAGGAAGGAAGAAGGATAGATAGTCAGAAACATCTATGAGAGAGAAACATCGATCAGCTGCCTCCTGCACACCTCCTACTGGGGATGTGCCCGCAACCAAGTTACATGCCCTTGACCGGAATCGAACCCGGGACCTTTCAGTCCACAGGCCGACGCTCTATCCACTGAGCCAAACCGGTTTCGGCTAAAATTTTTTTTTTTAATGTATTTTATTGATTTTGGAGAGGAAGGGAGAGGGAGAGAGAGATAGAAACATCAATGATGAGAAAGAATCATCGATCGGCTGCCTCCTGCACGCCCCCCACTGGGGATCAAGCCCGCAACCCAGGCATGTGCCCTTTGCCGGAATTGAACCTGGGACCTTTCAGTCCGCAGACTGACGCTCCATCCATTGAGCCAAACCAGCTAGGGCTAAAATTTTTTTTTAAAGAAAAAAAAAATTGTCATTGCTCTAGCTGGTTTGGCTCACTGGATGGAGTGTTGGCCTGCGGACTGAGGAGTCAAGGCTTTGATTCTGGTCCAGGGCCCTTACCTTGTTGGGGGCTCCATACCCAGAGGGTCAGGGCATGTGTGGGAGGCCACCAAATGACTTGTCTCTCACACACAGATGTTTCTCTGTGTGTGTCTCTCCACCTCCCTTCCACTCTCTAAAAAATCAATGGCACAATTACCTCAGTTGAGGCTTAACAAACAAACACAAAGGAAATCTATTATGTAAACTTATTTCCAGATACATGTCATACTCTTGGGAAAAATATACAATATCCCAGAAAATACAATAGGAAATGTCATGTAAAGTATGTAGGGGGGTCAGAACACAAATGCAAGAGGCAGATGGGATAAATCCTGAGGAACAAAAAGACGTGGTCTCACACCATCTGTTTGCTTCAGGACTGCCTAATATATCACCGTCCTGTTTCCTCTGGCCTTGTCTGGAGGATTGTTCTTTCATCACTGACTGAACACACAGGGCCTTCTGATGGGTCATTTTAAGAGATTTGCTCCCCCTGAAGTAAAGAGTTTGAAGACTATGTGTTTTAGTAAACATTTGCATCCACCTTAGTGTCTGTATAGCAACTGGTGAATATGCACCTCTTACCTTTTGAGACCATGACTTACAAATGCATGTTGTAAGAGTATTTTACTTAAGGTTTTGATGATAATGTTAAAACTTCCTACTGTATGCAGTGAAAGGAAGACACACTTTAAACAGGCCAATAAATCACTGTATTACACAAATAGAGCCTGGAAGGTGTGGCTCAGTGGTTGAGCACAGCCCCATGCACTAACATATTTTTTTTTTAAACATATTTTATTGATTTTTTACAGAGAGGAAGAGAGAGGGATAGAGAGCTAGAAACATCGATGAGAGAGAACATCGATGAGCTGCCTCCTGCACACCTCCTACTGGGGATGTGCCCGCAACCAAGGTACATACCCCGACCAGAATCGAACCTGGGACCTTTCAGTCCACAGGCCAACACTCTATCCACTGAGCCAAACCGGTTAGGGCTGCACTAACATATTGATGGCTCGATTCCTCATCAGGGCACAAGTCGGACTGTGATCAATCTTTCTCATCAATGTTTCTCTCTCTCTCCCCTTTGATCTCTCTGTTTCTCTCTCAAAAAATAAAATCAGCCATTTGTGGCCAGTGTCCTGAGCATGTGGGTCAGGGTTTGTGTTAAAAAAAAATTTATGTTCCAACAGAAAGACTACATGTGCAGACAGAAGAAGACTGCAAACAAAAACATGTGTTCAGAACATGGTCTGTGCTGTAGGGAAGACATGGTGAGCACAGTGGTCTCATACAATCACCCTGGACAGAGGGGGCAGAATAGTGTCAGTAGTGGGGCCTGGGCATAAGGGAGAGGTGAGCGCTCACCCAATGAGACCAGGATCCTGCAGGTCTCCAGGATCACTTCTGCACATGAGGTTCCAAAAGTCACATCTTGACCTCCCCTGTCCTGCAGGGTGAATGTCAGAGCCATGTACCAACACTGTAAGAGCCAGACTGAGGAGGTATCAAATTTACCTCAATGGATGGGGACATAGCCGTCAGCCAAAGGTGGGTGAAGGTGCGGAGACCCAGCCCAAATCACTGAGGTCTCTGGAGGGTCATTCTCTGAGGTGGCCTCAAAGTGAGACGAACAAATTGCAGCTCAGACTCAATTACTTTTTCCCTAAGACCCCACTCCAGCTGACAGATGATGGTGTTCCAGTGGGAACTGGGGGGCACAGCATAAGTGCTCTGATATTTTAAGAAAACAGGGGAAGATTCAAAATTTCAACAATGGAAACAGCAGCTTCAGGTGAGCCTCCCTGGCCCCACAGTGTACAAGCCCAGAGGGCTTCACAAGCACTGGCAGACATTGTCCATGGCTCTGGAGCCAGAATCTTGGGTTGCAACCCAGCCTCTTATATCTGACACTTGTTTGAAGAGTAAACTTGGAGAACCTACTTCATTTCTGTAATCATGGAACTTCCCAGCAATTTGATATTAGTTTTGACTTCCCAGGTTGTTGTGACAAAGAGAAAATGCATACCCTGGCTGGTGTGGCTCAGTGGTTGAGCATCTACCTATGAACCCAAAAGTCATGATTAGGTTCCTGGTCAGGGCACATGCCCAGGTTTGGGGCTTGGTCCCCAGTAGTGTGTGTATGGAAGGCAGCCAATCAATGATTGTCAGCATTGATATTTCTCTCTTCATCTCTCCCTTCCTCTCTGAAATCATCAAAAAGAAAAGAAAAAATGTAAAATATATAAAATTAATACAAAAAACATTTACTTCATAAAGCAAAAATTGCACAAAATGAGTGAAATACCAACATCCATCTTTGTTGTTTCAATATCTGTTTCTAAAAGAAAATTGCCACACTCATACCACATGAGGCTGAAAATATGATCAGATGTTTTAACGAAGATACTGACACAGCAAATGAACATCTGAGATAAGGTTCACCTTAAATTCCTAGAAAAAATACAATCAAACAACAGTGAGGTAGCAAGACTGAGTTACCCCAAAAAGTTTAAATAAAGAATGATTACCTGAACAAAATATTCTCTAGGATGTGCAGAATGTGAAACCTTCACACACTCCTGGAATAATGCAAAAAAAGTACAATCAATTTATATTTAATTTTTATCCTATCTAATAAAAGAGTAATATGCAAATTTACCATCACTCCAACACACAAGATGGCTGCCCCCATGTGGTCAAAGATGACTGCCCCCATGTGGACACAAGATGGCCACCACAAGATGGTCAGCAGGGGAGGGCAGTTGGGAGGCACCTGGCCTGCAAGGGAGGGTAGTTGGGGGCGATCAAGCCTGCAGGGGAGGGCAGTTGGGGGGGGGGGCCCAGCCTGCAGGGGAGAGCAGTTTGGGGGGACCAGGCCTGCAGGGGAGGGCAGTTGGGGGTGACCTGGCTGGCAGGGGAGCAGTTAGGCATCAATCAGGCTGGCAGGGGAGTGGTTAGGGGGTGATCAGGCTGGCAGGCAGAAGTGGTTAGGGGCAATCAGAAAGGCAGGCAGGTGAGCAGTTGGGAGCCAGCAGTCCTGGATCGTGAGAGGGATGTCCGACTGCCTGTTTAGGCCCTATCCTATGGGCAGTCGGACATCCCTCAAGGGGTCCCAGATTGGAGAGGGTGCAGGCTGGGCTGAGGGACACCACCCCCCCCCCAGTGCACAAATTTCGTGCACCGGGCCTCTAGTTTTTAAATAATAGTTTACTAGTTTGTAGAGAAAGAATTCGAAAGAGGGAGAAAAACATCAATATGAGAGTGCAACCTCGGCCAGCAGTCTCGTGCTCACCCAGTTCTGGGGATCTAGCCCACATCCAGGCCCTTCTCCCCACTGGAAATCCAAGGCACAACTCCGGGTTGCAATCTAGCCTCTGATATCTGACACTTGTTTTCTGGGGAAGCAAGTCTGTGACCCTGCGAGCACCCAGGTGTTTACTAGAATTTTAATGCTTCATCTTTAGATGTCCTTTGTTAAAGGGCACTACAGATGCATGTGTCTTCTCCAGGATGTGTACCCTACTGGTAGTATCTAATAGTTAATTTTAGTTCAAACAGTTGTTACAATAAAAGACTAAGGAGGCAGGCGAATGGGACTGTTTGGTTCCTATATCCAGGCAGTCCCTTGGCCCTCTCTTTCACAGAAACGTGTGTCAGGGTAATTATTCATCCATTGCTTAGGGTCTGCTGGTCAGCCCGGACCACAAGATGGCTGCCCCCATGTGGTCAAATGGTGCCCCAAGTGAGGACCCAGGAACGCAAGGAGATGCGATGGAAACCTCAAAAACGAAGAGTAAAAAAATCAAAGTAACTGTGCAGTAAGTCATTGGAGGTCACTGGGGATTTCCAAGTTGGAGGGGATTATTTATCAGCTAAGGAATTTACTATCTCTGTTATGCTTCTTAAGAATGTAAGTAGCCCTGGCTGGTTTGGCTCAGTGGATAGAGCGTTAGCCTGCGGACTGAAGGGTCCCAGGTTCGATTCCGGTCAAGGGCATGTACCTTGGTTGTGGGCACATCCCCAATAGGGGGTGTGCAGGAGGCAGCTGATCAATGTTTCTCTCTCATCGATGTTTCTAACTCTCTATCCTTCTCCCTTCCTCTCTGTAAAAAATCAATAAAAAATATATATTTTTTTTAAAAAAGAATGTAAGTATATTTTCCGTTGGAAAAATAAGCCTATTTCTGAAAACAAGAAAAACAAACAAACACGTTTTTCCTGTATTTGCCTAGGAATTAAAGGTGCTATATATATTATGAAAATAGTTATGTTAAACAGGAACTTGATTATTTTAGATTAATAGATTACTTAATACTGTTTAATAATAATAATAATAATAATATTATATAATCTTTTGGCTGAATATATTTGGCTATCTTCCCAGGTTTTGAATTTTAAGAATCTTTTCCTTCACCTACAATTGGCTTTAGGTCATTCCAATGGGCCCTGGAATGCCTCAAGGATTTGCTTTCTCTCCTCATGAAGGAAAATTTTATACTTAAGGCTTATGGGAAGCTCTGTCAAATAAGGAAATAACAATTATATTCTATTTATATATGCATATTAAATAGATTCTAATATGCTTTCATTTATAACTAATTGTTATTAGTTATAATATTCCGGAATATTGTGTTTTACAGAAAGGACAAAATTCCATGTCATTTGTGTTATAATCAAATAACCGTATCATTTTAAATTTCTTGTCATTTAGAGACAGCCACTGTTTTGTTATGATGCATTGGGGAAAATGTTACATCTTCTGAAAGATCCATATAAATGACTCTGATTTATTTTAAGTGACATATCTCTGAGAATAAACCTTCAGCTCACCCTCTTGAATTGGATAAAAATTATTAGAACTCTATAGAGTATCTGGATTTATAGAAATATT
The DNA here is from genome assembly GCF_963455305.1 of Plecotus auritus. Lineage (NCBI taxonomy): Eukaryota > Metazoa > Chordata > Mammalia > Chiroptera > Vespertilionidae > Plecotus > Plecotus auritus. The sequence goes on from NC_137785.1 coordinate 7,487,787, forward strand.
AGCAAGAAGAGACAGCAGAAACAGAATTTAATTATAGGACTAAATGAACTAAAAATAATTATAGTTTAGGTCATTACAGTTCTCATAGCAATGTGTTTGCATAAATCCAATAAGAATCAGATTTCTTCATAACAGGACATTAGTCAGTTTGCAATTGTAGTTTTTTTAAAAAATATATTTTATTGCTTTTTTACAGAGAGGAAGGGAGAGGGATAGAGAGCTAGAAACATCGATGAGAGAGAAACATCGATCAGCTGCCTCCTGCACACCTCCCACTGGGGATGTGCCCGCAACCAAGGTACATGCCCTTGACTGGAATCAAACCTGGGACCCTTTAGTCCAGAGGCTGACGCTCTATCCACTGAGCCAAATCGGTTAGGGCTGCAATTGTAGTTCTAACCAAAACTTTACTGGAATGGCATGTCTAAAAGAGAGACAAGCCAGGACTCTGGACGTCAACAGAAAGCTCTGGGAATGAAGACTGACTTTGAACACGATAAGCCCCTTGGATAAATAGCCTGGTAACTTGCTTTGACACTAGGTTCATAATGGTCTTTCCCAGTAAGGAACGAAGGTTGCCTTCCTGAGCGATGGCATGAAAGAAACCTCAAGACACCTGTGGGGGCCTCAACTTGAGGAATGCACCCCAATTCTGTAGGAATGACAGGCAAAGCCTGATGGCAACTGTGTACCTTGGCTTCTTTACCCTGGGAGTAAACTTTCAAATGAGATTCCGGCATATGATCAACTGTTATTCTTGTCGTGTTAATACAATCAGACCAAATTGTAACTAGACTTAATTCAATATAGTGGTCTTAATTTGGCTCATTAATAAAAAACAAGCATAATTTTAGGGAGAGAAATTGTGTTTCAACAGGAAATTATTAGTACTAAAATGCTTTTTTCTTCCACCAGTCCATTTGTCAAAATTCTTACTGTTCTAACTTTAGTCCAATCCTACTACATTTTGTAGCACAGTTTCTCTCCACCAGTTTACAAGCCCTACTTTCTTTTATTTTATTGATTTTTTACAGAGAGGAAGGGAGAGGGATAGTTAGAAACATCGATGAGAGAGAAACGTCTATCAGCTGCCTCTTGCACACCCCCTACTGAGGATGTGCCCACAACCAAGGTACATGCCCTTGACCGGAATTGAACCTGGGACCTTTCAGTCTGCAGGCCGGTGCTCTATCCACTGAGCCAAACCGGTTAGGGCTACAAGCCTTACTTTCACCTAGGGAATACCTCCTTAGGCACCATTGCCATCTCCTTCTATGCCCAGGCCTCATCATCCTGACAGAGAGCAAGGATTCTTGGCTCTGAGAGAAACCTTTGACCTTTCATCAGCAGTAAGCAATTTCAGAAGAAACCTGGCGTCCCTTTTCGCTAAAAAGAATTCAGAGCCAAGATCCATGAGAGGGGTATTGTAGGCAGTTAGACAGACATGAGCAGAGCAAGGACTGGAGGAGAGATGGACCCAGAGACGTACTTCTCACCACTCCAACTGCTCTGAAGCTGGCAATGGAGGAACCTGTGTAGAATTGACATTTAATTCTAACTAATGAGAAAGAATTTATAGTTTTGATATAATAGAAGGTATAGAGATAAAGGAAAAAGAAAGTAAACTGACAGAAGGGTTTGTGTACGTTGCAGAGGATCTGTAAAGAATTAGAATTGAGGAAAAAAAATAGTGAGAAGGGATATAAAGAAAGGAATATAACTGGAAGAAAAGATATTGGAGTAAGAACACTTAAGAATCATTGTGAAAGTTGTAAGAATGTTTGTGAAAGTGATAAAAGGGTTATAAAGAGAAATCTTAAAAGAAAATTCTAAGTATACTTAATAATAAAGTTTATAGAGCAACTGAATTAATCTAAAAAGTAATCATATTATTTTAAAATCTTAGTACACATATACTTATGTGAATAAAGGGTTAAGTTTCTCATATGTAAATAGAGCATGAAGCTTTTCTCTAAGTTTTCTTTTCTAGGCCTGTGCTAAGTAATTAGGGAGGTGGGTGACTCAGCCGTGAATCCAGGGAGCAGAACCGATAAGCAGGGTCAGACCAGCCCACCAAAGTAAAAACATCTCATCGCCTGATTACTAATTACAATAACTGACATCTAAGGATCCCCAGGCCTGCACGTAGCTACATTCCTCACCCTGGTCTCTTCCCCTTTATAATCCTGTCCACTACACCTTTCTAGAAGGCAGGACTTAATGCTTGTAAGCACCCTGTCTTCTTAATGGGACTAACCATTGGTGTCATTATAAGTTTTTAAAAATATATTTTATTGCTTTTTTACAGAGAGGAAGGGAAAGGGAGTTGGAAACATTGATGAGAAATATCGATCAGCTGCTTCCTACACACCTCCTACTGGGGATGTGCCTTCAACCAAGGTACATGCCCTTGACCGGAATTGAACCTGGGACACTTCAGTCCACAGGCCAATGGGATACCAGCCTTGGGCAAACTACGGCCCGCGGGCCGGATCCGGCTGTTCTATCCGGTTCTCTTGCTCTCCCCTCCACTCCTTTACTTTGAATTTATATTAGTTCACACAAACACTCCATCCATGCTTTTGTTCCGGCCCTCCGGTCCAGTTTAAGAACCCATTGTGGCCCTCGAGTCAAAAAGTTTGCCCACCCCTGCTCTATCCACTGAGCCAAACTGGTTAGGGCCATTATAATTCTTTTTTTCTTATAGTCTACAAAATTGGAACTTGAGAAGTCAACACCCTTTGAGCATCTTGACATTCCAAAGCAGAAAGACACTGCTTCACTCTGTCTTCTACATCTGGCAAATCAAAATAGGGGGAGATATGGGGAAGCAAGCCTGTGTACATGAAAGCACCCGGGTGTTTACCAGAATCATTATGCTTCGTCTTTAGATGTTCTTGCTTAAAGGACACTGCAGACACATGGGTCTTATCAAGAATGCTTACCCTACTGATAGTATCTAATAGTTAATTTTAGTTCAAGCTGTGGTTACAATAAAAACCTAAGGAGGCAGACGAATGGGGCTCTTTGCTTCCTACAACCAGGCAGTCCCTTAGCCCTCTTCCATAGAAATGTGTGTCAGAGTAATCATTCATCCATCACTCAAGGTCTGCCGATCAGTCCTGGAAGTGTTAAGTAAATTTGGAAAATCTTCATTTCTGTAATTGTGGATGTTCCCAACAGCTCGATATTAGTTTAGACTTCCCAGGTTTTTGTGAGAATTAAAAATGATCAAAAAGTGAACCCTGGAATCCTGGCACAGGCAAGTACTGTTTGTAACTTTTATTGATTTTCAGAGTACTAAGGAACTCCCCTTATCACCTTCATGTCACATTTAGCCAACTGAGGTGCAGGGAGCTGTAGTGAGTCTCCTGGAGATTCCAGGTGGGAGGCCCAACCCTGAGACCTTAGCGCCCACAGTACTGCCTCCCTGCAGGTGGGTCAGCGGGTTCAGAAAGGCCCCAGTTCTTTCTCAAAAGCCCTTAAACACAAAGGTGCGTGTTGGCACTGGGGAAGTGAAGGGTTCCTGTCCTGAGAATGTTTCTTAAGGTTGCTCTTCTGAAGGTGGTGGAGAATGTTCGTAGTGCGGGTTAAAATTAAAAGTGTTCACTGCATTGTGCATAGCATTTAAAAACTAAAACATTCCCAGCTGGTGTGGCTCAGTGTTTAAGCACCAGCACATGCACAAAGAGGTCCCCCTTTCGATTTCTCATTAGGGCACACGCCTGGGTTGAGGGGTCCATTCCCAGTAGCAGTGTGAAGGAGGTAGCTCATCAATGATTCTCTCTCATCATTGATGTTTCTATCTCTCTCTTCCTCTCCCTTCCTCTCTGAAACCAGTAAAAAATATTTTAAAATTCTCTAAAAATATAAAACACATTATTGTAATACAAAAAAATTTATTCCCTAAATTAAAAAAGGCACAAAAGGAGTGAAATTTCAACATCCTTCTTTGTTATTCCATTGTCTTTTTGTTAAGTTCAAAAAACTCATAGCACGTAAGCATTACATAAGGTCAGAGGTTTAATAAAGATACAGACACAACAAATATACATCTGAGAAAAGACTCACCATAAATTCCTGGAGAAAATACAAAGCACTGAGGTAGAACGAGCAACTTAGAAAAAAAAAGGTTTACATAAATAATGATTGACCAAACAAAATATTCTGTAGGATGTGAAGAATGTGAACCCCTCACACACTGCTGGAAAAATGCAAAAAAAAAAAAAAAAAAAAAAAAAGCACAAACATTTAAGGTTTATTTTATTTATTGACTTTTAAACAATCTTTATTACTTATTAGCATACCCTGGAGCTTGGCCGTTGGTTGAGTCACTCCATTTTTAGCAAGAAATGCTCATAGAAACTGATGTTGTCGTTGTTTTTTCTAATACATTTCTTTATTGATTTCAGAGAGGAAGGGAGAGGGAGAGATGGAAACATCAATGATGAGGGAGAATCACTGATGGGCTGCCATCTGTTCACCCGACTGGGGATCCAGCCCGCAACCTAGGCGTGTGCCCTTGGCTGGAATCGAACCTGAGAGCCTTCAGTCCGCAGGCTTATCCAATTATCCAAACCGGCTAGGGGAAAGTGTTATTTTTAAAGAAGAGTTTACTAATTTTTAGAGAGAGACAGGAGAGGGAGAGAAACATTGATGGAAGAGTGCCATATTGGCCAGCCGCCTCCTGCACACCCACTTCTGTGGGTCTAGCCCACAACCCAGGCACATATCCCCACCAGAAATCAAATCCCCAACCCTGTGCTACATGAGATGATGCCCAAGCACTGAGCCACACCGGCCCTGGTGGTATATTCCATTTAGATCTCAATTTGCTAATCTCGGTAAATTTAAACATTCATCTACCCAAAAATTCAGATTATGCACTGAGTTTTTGACAAAGGTAAATAACACTTATGTCCATATAAAGAATTATACACAAATGTTTGTACCAGGCTTTATTAGAAATAACCAAGTATTTATTAAAATGGACAAACAGATGGTGATATATTCAAAGATAAGAATATCTATCAGAAAAAAGATAAACCTCCAAGTATTTATGAAACATATCTTAAAGCAGAAAAATACTTAGGAAAAGCAAAGTTCTCTATTAAAATGGAATGTAGTAAATCGATGGTTACTAGGAAAGCTGTGAAGAACAGGGACACATTAAAAGAGGTCAGGAAGCAAGGACACAGTGACAGATATGGTCAATATTATAAGTATAATGATGGTGACAGTTTCATGCACATGTCAAGATTTATGAAACTCTATACTTAACACATGTAATTTACTCATTATAGCTTTTGAAAAATGGTTCAAGATAAAACAAATGTATGTTCTCCTATTTTAGAATAACAGGTTTGGCAAGTCTATATTCTTATGCCCTCTGGGCGAGTCTCATCTCAGTGACAGCAAATGTAACAAACAATGAAGAACTTAAAACCAAACCCACCGGAATGCTGGCTGGGTCACAAAAGTCACAGCCCTGGACTAAAGACACCCTTTGTCTCCATCTTTGTTTTGCTGCCAGAGCACCAATGGCTCTGATGGGAACTTCTGAGAAGCTACAGGAGCCACAAAATATCTTGATTATAATCAACTAGAGGCCCGGTGCACAAAATTCGGGCACGGGGGGGGGGTGGTGTCCCTCAGCCCAGCCTGCATCCTCTCCAATCTGGGACCCCACTGGGATCGGGCCTAAACGGGCAGTCAGACATCCCTCTCACAATCCAGGACTCCTGGCTCCCAACTGCTCGCCTGCCTGCTTTCCTGATTGCCCCTAACCACTTCTGCTTGCCAGCCTGATCACCCCCTAACCACTCCCCTGCCAGCCTGTTTGCCCCTAAATGCCCTCCCCTGCAGGCCTGGTCACCCCTAACTGCCCTTCCTTGCAGGCCTGTTCACCCCTAACTACCCTCCCCTGAAGGCCTAGTCACCCCTAACTGCTCTCCCCTGCAGGCCTGGTCGCCCCCAACTTCCCTCCTCTGCCGGCTTGGTCACCCCTAACTGCCCTCCCCTGCAGGCTTGATTGCCCCCAACTGCCCTCCCTTGCAGGCCTGGTCCCTCCCAACTGCCCTCCCCTGCTGGCCTGATCGCCCACAACTGCCCTCCCTTGCAGGCCTGGTCCCTCCCAACTGCCCTCCCCTGCTGGCCATCTTGTGTCCACATGGGGGCAGCCATCTTGTGTGTTGGAGTGATGGTCAATCTGAATATTACTCTTTTATTAGATAGCATAGAGGCCTGGTGCATGGGTGGGGGCCAGCTGGTTTGCCATGAAGGGTGTCCCGAATCAGGGTGAGGGTTCCCTTGGGGCATGGGGCAGTCTGGACAAGGGGCCTGTGGTGGTTTGCAGGCCAGCCACAGCCCCTGGCGACCCAAGCGGAGGCCCTGGGATCTGGGGTTTATTTATCTTCTACAATTGAAACTTTGTAGCCTGGAGTGGAGCCAAGCCTTCTGCTAGCTCTGTGACGGCAGCCATTTCTGCTGGGATTTATGTATCTTCTATAATTGAAACTTTGTAGCCTTAAGCGGAGGCCTTGGCCGGCTAGGTTGTGCAGAAAGCTTGGCTTCCTCCATCGCCCGGGGCAACCCTAGCCTACTGCTCTTTCCAGCTCCATGGCTGCTGCCATTTCTGTTTGGGTTTATGTATCTTTTATCATTGAAACTTTGTAGCCTTGAGTGGAGGCCTAGGCCGGCAAGGGCAGGTAAAAAGCTTGGCTTCTCCATCGCCAGGGAAACCCAAGCCTCCCTCCTGCTCTCTGTGGCTGTAGCCATCTTGGTTTGGTTTATTTGCATATTCGCTCCTGACTGGCTGGTGGGCGTGGCGGAGTGATGGTTAATTTGCATATTACTCTTTTATTAGATAGGATGACAATGACCGCTCCACAGAAGATAAACATGCCTGGAGTCCCTCAGATCTGTGTACACACAGGTCTTGTAGTCTTTTCCTCAAAATAATTCCTTGATGCACATTTAGATGAGGACCATTCCATCTAATGGGCTGCAGTCTCATCCAACAATTAGGTCAGTGTTTCTGCAGTGAAAGGGTTTCCCCTCACTGCTATGGTCCTCAAACCAGTGACCAACACCTGTGAAATTGTAGGCAAGAGGGCACATGGCCCTCTGCAAGATCTGGGCAAGAGATTCCCTTCAAATGTATTGGCATCCCTAGAAATCTAGAAAAAAATTCATGCTACAAGAAGACCTACTTGAGGTTGTCACAGCTACCCCCTCTTTGGAGTGATCTCTGTGTCTCAAAGCATCCAGACATCACATGAGGACTAGAGTCCACAGTGTTTCCTAGGAAAATATGGGCAGTAATGTAAATTTGGCAAAAACTATTAAGTTAATTTCTGCACCATGTTTCCCCAAGGGCAAAAATATTTCAGACCCCATAAATGTTTTTCACCTGATCATGCTTGGAGAGGCCAGATCTCATTATAAACTAGCCATAGAGTAAAGAGCATATCCAAGATTAAAAAAGACTTAGGAAAAAGCCTTCATTATTTTACAAACCAAAGAGACCTGAGACTGGCAGTTCTCCCAATGATGACTTAGGCCCTCAATAAATTCATCATTAGCATCTAGGGAAAGCGTGTCCCTGAAAATGGCAGTTCTTCTCCAACATTATGTTTACTGGGGCCAACAGTAATCAGTCCGATGTGGCAACTCATGACATAGAAACAAGTAAGAACTAAGGGCTCAGGTATTCCTAATTTTCTTCAACAAATTAGACAACAGAGTTAGCTTTGCTGGGCACATGAGGATGGGGATTGATGCCATCTATAGGGACCTTATAGGTGGTTCAGGTGAAATACCTTCAGCAACAGAAATATGCAGTGACATAGATCTGGCAACATGTCTCTGTATATTAGAAAGTGCAGCCAAAACCGGTTTGGCTCAGTGGATAGAGCGTCAGCCTGCGGACTGAAAGGTCCCAGGTTCGATTCCGGTCAAGGGCATGTAACTTGGTTGCGGGCACATCCCCAGTAGGAGGTGTGCAAGAGGCAGCTGATCGATGTTTCTCTCATTGATGTTTCTGACTATCTATCCCTCTTCCTTCCTCTCTGTAAAAAATCAATAAAATATATATTAAAAAAAAATAAAATAAAATAAAATTTGAAAAAAAAAAAAGTGCAACACAGATACATATGATACCAACATAAAAACAAACAAACACAACAAAAAAGTCACTCGAGGGGACTTTACATAATGTAGGTGATGAAATGTATGAGATACAATTCAGACTGAGACTTCACAAATTTTCTTATACTATTGCTAAGACCGAACTAAGAAATATTTCCTACACTTCTAAGAAATTTCTCACATTTGAACTCTTTTATTCAGAGCCAATTTAAAAATTTGGCTGAGAGATATCTCACATTACTTGAACTCATAATGGCTTTCTCCAGTGTGAACTCTCTGATGATATAGGAGATGACTGCTCCTGGTAAGAGATTTCTCACATTCATTGCATTTATAAGGCTTTTCTCCTGTGTGAACTCTCTGATGACAAAGAAGGTACCTGCTAGTGGTAAAAGATTTCTCACATTTACTGCACTCATAAGGCCTTTCTCCAGTGTGAACTCTCTGATGAAGATTAAAATCACTGCTCCTAGAAAAAGATTTCCCACATTCACTGCATGTATAAGGCTTTTCTTCAGTGTGAAAACTTTGATAATGGAGACCACTGCTCTTGATAAAAAATTTCCCACATTCACTGCACTCATACGGACTTTCTCTGGTGTGAAATCTCTGATGACAATGAAGGCTATCAATTCTTGTAAAAGATTTCCCACATTCATTGCATTTATAAGGCTTTTCTCCTGTGTGAACTCTCTGATGACGATGAAGCTCACTGCTGGTGGCAAAAGATTTCCCACATTCACTGCATTTATGAGGTTTTTCCCCTGTGTGGCCTCTCTGATGACGACAAAGGGCATTGCTCCTGGTAAAAGATTTCCCACATTCACTGCATTCATAAGGACTTTCTCCGGTGTGAAATCTCTGGTGATAATGAAGGCTATCAATTCTCTTAAAAGATTTCCAACATTCACCGCATTTGTAAGGCGTTCCTCCAGTGTGAAGTCTCTGATGACGACGAAGGGCAGTGCTACTGGTAAAAGAATTCCCACATTCACTGCACTCATAAGGCCTTTCTCCTGTGTGAAATCTCTGATGACAATGAAGGCTATGCATCGTCGTAAAGGATTTCCAACATTCACTGCATTTATAAGGCTTTTCTCCATGTTCATAATGAAAGCTAGAAAATTGGGTAAAGTAATTTCCACATTCACCACAAAGAAAACACTGACTTCCAGCATGGACACACTTGTCCTGAATAAACGTGTGATTGCAGCCAATGACTTTGTTATATTCTTCTGTCCTTTGAAACTTCACCCCACATTTCGAAATACCTTCTGGCCTATCGCTGGTCTGAGCAGGCATTAGGTGGAGATGTCCTGACTCGGTAAGGACACCCTGCCCAACCTCCCCACAGGTGACATGACTCTGGGACACCTTGAAATTGCAGCTGTTTTCAAGTGAGATCCTGTCCGCACCTGTATTGAAAGTCTTCTCTCTCACATGCTGCTGGTGACATTTTGCACTGAAATAAAATCCTTGTGCACATGCCCCACATCTCAACAATATCTGTCCGAGTTCTGTTCCCTGCAGCTCAGTCAAGTGAAAAATGTTTCCCAAGACTCGCCCACAACTCTCACAGGGGTGGCTCTCCTGGGAAGACAAGGCTAACCTGGGATTCCTTGCCTGTGACACTCTTACAGAAACGTTCTGTTCAGTCGGGGCCTCCACATTCTCTGCTCCACAGCAGCAACCTGAACAAAAGGAAACGCTGGTGAAGTACATGTTGACCTTGTGAAAACAGAATATCTTCACCACAGACGTTTATCTGTCACGACTAGGCATGATTCCATAAAATGATTTTCAAGACAAGAGAGTTAGATCCTGAGGAAATGGCTGTTATACATTTCTTGGCCCCAAAGGTCAGTCAATGGTGAAAATCTCACCAAGGGAAGGACAGAGCATAGGATGGGATACAAAGTAGAGAGGAAGGGTCTGCTAGTTGTTCCTGCACAAATGGCTTTCTTTAGGACCTTTCATGCTGGTGACGTGAGTCTGTGTAGAACAATTCAAATGTGCTCAAACCCATAAAAATCAATTGTATTAGAGCACATGATGTTCTACCTCAATACAATAATAGGTGTGCACTCTAAGGCTCTGCTGGCATGGACCAACGGTGGAGGGCACTAAAGAGAGACCGGTGAAAGAGGTAGAGGTGCAAAGTTTAGAGAGGTTAGGTTATCCATGGGCTAGGAATTCAAGGAGAATGAGCACTGATCACTATTAAAACTGTGTTGTTGGCACAGTATCAACAAGACACAAGAACAAGAGTTGTGTGAAGAATGGGCAATGGTAACAAAACACCTGTTGAACCAAATGGGTTCCTAGTTATGAATGTAACGAAGCCCAGGTGTTTGGTTACAGCCCGTTGCGAGAAGCCAATTCCAGCATGTCGTAATTGCAAGAGTTTCATCGAAAGGATGATGGAACTTGGGGACTCAACAAGGGCTGAGTCACGTATGTTATCACCTGTTGGGAATGGCTAAAGGCATTTCCCCAAACCTGAAAAGGATGATTGTTTCCTGCCGTACAGCTCAGGGCATCTTAATCTACATGTTATTGCCTCCTACTAGCCCAGTGGTCGGCAAACTGCGGCTCGCGAGCCGCGGTTTGCTGCTCTGTTGACTAATGAGTTTGCTGACCACTGGGATAGGGGCTTAATCAAAAGGAACAACAACAGCCTGTAATTATTAGAATCGAGAGTCTAGGTCTGTGGTCGGCAAACTCGTTAGTCAACAGAGCGGCAAACCGCGGCTCGCGAGCCACAGTTTGCCGACCACTGTACTAGCCAAAACACCTAGAGAGCCATAGGCTATTCCGCAATCTGACAATGCTTCTGTACAAAACCCTACCCTTTGAAGTGTTTATCTCCACCTTGCCTTAGGACAATTTGTGTTAATAAAAAGCAAGGGGTCCTGAGACAAGAACTTGGTTTCTTCAGCCAGTCTCCTCTAACCTCCAATGCCTTTCAAAATTATCTTTCAGCCCAGCTGGTTTGGCTCAGTGGATAGAGCGTTGGCCTGTGAACTAAAGGGTTCCAGGTTCGACTCCAGTCAAGGGCACATGCTTGGGTTGTGGTCTCAATCCCCAATAGGGGGTGTGCAGGAGGCAGCCAATCAATGATTCTCTCTCATCATTGATGTTTCAAGCTCTCTATCCCTCTCCCTTCCTCTCTGAAATCAATAAAAATATATTTAAAAAACAAAAAAACCACAAAATTATCTTTCATCTCTGGACTCCTATTTAATCTACGCATGGCCTTCTCCAGATTCCAGAACCCTTCTAGATGCCGGATCAAGACCCACCGGCATTAAATGACGCCCCAATGTCCGGCAGCCCATTATTCAGGCAAAACTGCCTGTGTCCACTGTGTCTTTTATAAAATCATGTTTCTACTGTGATGCAGAAATGATTCTTCCGCTTAATTCCCAATTGATCCATTGCACGGGATAAATGATAGAAATAATAGAAGAAACATTGAAAAAATGGATGATCAACACTGTAGTTCAACAGCACAGCACAGATGAGATCACAGCAAAAGACCTATGTGAATAACATCAGCAAGATGACAGAATCAGAGATATGAGAATCTTTCCCCATCCCAGAGTAAGTAGACAGCTATGCATGAATAAAAAACCCACAGGAGCCCTAGCCAGTTTGGCTCACTGGATAGAGCATCGGCCTACAGACTAAAGAGTCCTATGTTCGATTCTGGCCAAGGACACATGCCCGGGTTGCAGGTTCAATCCCCAATAGGAGCATGCAGGAGGCAGCTGATCAATGATTCTCTCATCATTGATGTTTCTCTCTCTCTCCCGCTTCCTTCCTCTCTGAAATCAATAAAGGAATATATTTAAGAAAAAAACACCACAGGAAATGGGAATAAGAGTACAATGAAGACAAACAGTAATACAGAATACCAAATAAGGACAACTGCATAGAAAGGATGACTGGAAAGACTGGGTGAACAAACATATTTGAAGGTACCTACAGTCAAAAACAAGGGTCAGAGTTACCTCTATCAACCACTGTGCTTCTGCTATAATTGACCATAGTGGCCTGTTATTCGAAAAATACTGGAAATTTTGATTATAAAAACCACAGAATGGTCCCAGCCGGTTTGGCTCCGTGGCTAGAGCATAGGCCTGTAGAACGAAGGGTCCCAGGTTCAATTACAACCCTAGGGTCCCAGGTTGGATTCTGGTCAGGGCACATGCCCGGGTTGTGGGCTCGACTGGAGGCGTGCAGGAGGCAGCTAATAAATGATTCTGCTCATCATTGATGTTTCTATCTCTCTCTTCCCTTCCCTTCCTCTCTGAAATAAATAAAAAAATACCCACAGAATACCCTGTCCAGAGTGGCTCAGTTGGTTGGAGCATCATCCTGTGACCCTATGACCCTAGGGATCTCGGATTCGATGCCCAGTCAGGGCACATATCAGTATGTAGGTTCCATTTCCAGTTAGGACATGTGTGTAGACAACCGACTGATGTGTCTCCCTCAAACCGATGCTTCTCTCTCTTTCTCTCTTTTTCTCCATCTCCATCTCCCTTCCTCTCTATCTTGAACTGAATATAAAAAAATAAATAAGAATTCCAGAGTAGCCAAATAAAAAGGAGAACTCAAAAAGGTCTAGAGACAAAGTAAATGAAAAGACAGCCTACCAAAGCTCATGGATAAAATTCAGAAAATGCAATTCTAAGAGGCAATTTTATAGGGGTAAGTGCCTACATTATGAAAACAGATCTCAAAAAATACTGGCACCTCAGAAAACTAGAAGCAAAACAAGAAAGTAAACCCAAAGGTTGGAAAAGAAAGAAACAATAAATATTAGAACAAACATAAATAAAAAGGAGACAAGACAAAATACAAGAATACCTAACAGGTATTTTTTGAAAGACACAAAATTGGAAAAACTTTACTAATGGGAAAAACACACACAAGACAAACCAAGCCTCAAATAAATTGTAAAGAAATGAAAGACATAAGAGATGGTGATGTTAGCAGATGACATGAACCTCCCTAGAGAAATTTGTCAAGATGCCACTATGAGCTTCTGAAATTAATAAACAAATTCAGAGGCCCAGCTAGGTGGCTCAGTTGGTGAGCGTGTGGTCCCGATGCACCAAGATTGTGGGTTTGATCCCCCAACAGGGCACATGCAGGAGACAGCCAGTGAATGCATGGATGGGTAGAACAGCAGATCAATGTTTCCGTCTCTCTCTTTCTCTGTCTCCCTTCCTGTTTCTAAAATCAATAAATAAAGGATGGCTAGTATGGCTCAGGGATTGAGCATCGACCCATGAACTAGGAGGTCACAATTCAATTCCCTGTCCAGCCACATGCACAGGTTGTGGGCTCAATCACCAGTGTGGGTCACGCAGGAGGCATCCAATCAATGACTCTCTCTTATCACTGATGTTTCAATCTCTCTCTCTTCCTCTGCCTCTCTAAAATCAATAAAAATATATATGTTTAATATAATTTATAGAATACATAAATAGTCCTGGCCTGTGTTGTTCAGTGGTGAGAGTGCCAGCCTGTGCACTGGAGGGTCATGGGTTAGATTCCCAGTCAAGGGCAAGTACCTTGGTTGCAGGTCTGATACCAGGCACATGTGGAAGGCAACCAATCGATGTTTCTCTCTCTCTGGCTCTCTCTAATTTTTCTCTGTCTAAAAGAAAATCAGCCCTAGCCAGTTTGGCTCAGTGGAAAGAGTGTCGGCCTGCGGACTGAAGGGTCCCGGGTTCAATTCTGGTCAAGGGCTGCAGGCTCAGTCCCCAGTGTGGGGCATGCGGGAGGCAGCCAATCAAGATCAATGATTTTCTCTCATCATTGATGTTTCTGTCTTTCTCTCCTTCTCCCTTCCTCTCTGAAATAAATAAAAATATATTAAAAAAAAATAATAAATAAATAAATAAATAAATAAAAGAAAATCAATGGAAAAATGTTCATGGGTGAAGATAAAAAAAAGAATAAAGAATTAAATTCAGAAAAATTTCAGGATGCAAAATAAATGTACAAACATTAGTTCCAATTCCACACACTAATAATAAATTCTTTGATAGAAAAATGAAGAAGTAGTCAAATTTACAAGAGCATAAAAAAATGAAACAGGAATAAATTTGACCAAAAGGTGAAACATCTGTACATTGAACACTATGATACAGTGATGAAAGGAATGGAAGAAAACACAAATTAAGTTGAAAGACATCCTGTGTTCATGAATTTGAAAAAGAAATATTGTGACGATATCTATAGTAGACAAAGCAATCTACAGATTGAATGCAATCCCGATGATCACTCCAATGGTATTTTACAAAGAAATGAAAAGGGAATCTTGAAATGTATGGAACCAAAAGACCTCCACTAACAAAAGCAATCTTGAGCAAGAACAAAGCTGGTGGTACCAATTTACTACAAAGAGAAAACAAGGAAACAGTTATTATGGGAGAAACATAGACACAGAGATCAATAGAACAGGACAGCCCTAGCTGGTTTGGCTCAGAGGATAGAGCGTCAGCCTTCATACCAAAGGGTCCCAGGTTCGATCCCCAGTAGGGGGTGTGCAGGAGGCAGCCGATCAATGATTCTCTCTCATCATTGATGTTTCTCTCTCTCTCTCTCTCTCTCTCTCTCTCTCTCTCTCTCTATCTCTCTCTTCCCCTTCCACTTTGAAATCAATAAAAAATATTTTAAAAAAATAGAACAGGACTAAAAACACAGAAATAAACCCAGGCACATATTTATATTTCTAAGTAATCTTTGACAAAGCTGCAATACACAGAAGAAGAGACAGATGGTTTCTTCAATGAATGGTGCTGCTAAAAATTGACATTCACATGTGAAACAACAAAACTGGACCTCACAGACAAAATGTAACTCAACCTGCATGAGAGAATTAAATGTCAATGATACAACTTAAAAGTCCTTCAAGACAACCTAGAGAAAAAGCTTTGGAGGTTTGTTTTGGACAGGATTTTCTGGATGTGACACCAACCACCAGACAAAATAGAGAAAACAAACAGTCCAGATTGAAACAAATAAAGACAAAAGCTTCTTCACAGCACAAAGCAATAAACAAAATGAAATGAAAGGCAATTTAGAGGATGGGAGAAAACACTCCCAAATCATATGAAGGAATCGCTTGGAGATAATGTGGATTTGGTTCTGATCAGCGCAATAAAGCGAAAATTTCGACATGGACAGAAATTCACACAAATAGTTGGAGTATCCAGTGAACAATAAAGACATGTTAATACTCTACTGCAGGCTAATAACAATGCAATGACTCTGTCTCAAAAGCAAGCTCCATATAACTTCATTAAAAATACTTCATTGCTTTGACAGGAGGCTCAGAGGTACTTGAAGAATCTTGGTCAACACTTTGTCAGATTACAAATACTAATCCACGTTAGCTGCGTGTCTACAGAGCCTTCAACGCCACCGCAAAGGTAGCAATGAGATTCATAAATGAAAAGCATCCAAGGTAATTTTATTTATTTATTTATTTATTTATTAAATATATTTTATTGATTTTTTTACAGAAAGGAAAGGAGAGGGATAGGGAGTTAGAAACATCGATGAGCGAGAAACCGATCAGCTGCCTCCTGCACACCTCCCACTGGGGATGTGCCCGCAACCAAGGTACATGCTCTTGACCGGAATCGAACCTGGGACCCCTCAGTCCACAGGCCGATTCTCTATCCACTGAGCAAACCAGCCAGGGCCAGAGGTAATTTTAGACTTTAAGATTTCCATGCTAATGACCACTTTGCAATCTCAGGCTGCAGTATCATTCAATGCTTCACTGAAGAACTACTCTGAGCCAAAACCGGTTTGGCTCAGTGGATAGAGCGTCGGCCTGCGGACTGAAAGGTCCCGGGTTCGATTCCGGTCAAGGGCACGTAACTTGGTTGCGGGCACATCCCCAGTGGGAGGTGTGCAGGAGGCAGCTGATCAATGTTTCTCTCTCATCGATGTTTCTAACTCTCTATCCCTCTCCCTTCCTCTCTGTAAAAAATCAATAAAATATATTAAAAAAAAACACAAACAAACAACATAAAGAATGTAAGACAGCCCTAGCTGGTTTGGCTCAGTGGATAGAGCTTTGGCCTGCAATGAAGGGGTCCCAGGTTCGATTCTGGCCAGGGGCACTTGCCTGGGATGCAGGCTCGAGCCCCAGTAGGGGGCGTGCAGGAGGCAGCACATCAATGATTCTCTCTCATCACTGATGTTTCTCTCTCTCCCTCTCCTTTCCTCTCAGAGATCAAGAAAAAAAAGAAGAAAAAAGAATGAAATACAGACAGTCCTCGGGTTACATCGGACTCAACGTATGTCATTTCAAGGTTGGTTACGTCGCCCTCTCCCATTTATTTACTTACTTACTTACTTACTTACTTACTTATTTATTTATTTATTATTTATCTCCCATTTATTTATAAAAAAAAAAAGTTCCATCATTTCGACGTTTGTACATATGTGCTTTATGTTTTTTATTATTTATTTACCACAAGTAAACGTTAGGAATTGCTATCTTTCTTTTAATTTTTTTTTTTACTGTTTCACTTCATTACCGCTGTGCATGTGCTCCATGTGAGTGATGGAGGTGTAGGTGGGTTCCCACTTACGGCGAAAATCAGTTACGGCAACTTGGAAACGGATCTCCAACGTAACCCAAGGATGTACTGTATGCCTATACGAACCCTGTTTTAACACTGCACTGGAAATAAGGCTTTATTATTCCCCTCCATGCGTGACTTTTCTTATTTATTAAAAAATTTAAGTATTTTTCTTTATTGATTTCAGAGAGGAAGGGAGAGGGAGAGAGAGAGATAGAAACATCAATGATGAGAATCATTGATTGGCTGCCACCCGCACACCGCCTACTGAGGATCGAGCCCACAATGCAGGCCTATTCCCCTGGCTGGAATCGAACCCGGGACCCCTCAGTCTCCAGGCCGACACTCTATCCACTGAGCCAAACTGGCTAGTGAGGGCCATGTGTGACTTTTCATAAGAAAATATGCAGGGTGGGGCGAAAACAGGTTTACAGTTGTTCATTTGGAAAATAATACAATAATTAATAATTAATAACTAATAATAGGTGTTCTAATTCCTCCCGCTTTGACCATTTAATAAAAGGTATTAAATTTTAAAACATTAATAAATAGCCCTGACCGGTTTGGCTCAGTGGCTAGAGTGTCGGCCTGCAGACTGAGGGGTCCCGGGTTCGATTCCAGTCAAGGGCATGTACTTTGGTTAGGGGCACATCCCCAGTGTGGGGGATGTGCAGAAGGCAGCTGATCGATGTTTCTAACTCTCTATCCCTTTCCCTTCCTCTCTGTAAAAAAAAAAAAATCAATGAAATATATTTTTAAAAATGCCTTTGTAATAATTAAACAAAAAATTAATGAATAATGCCAAAACCGGTTTGGCTCAGTGGATAGAGCGTCAGCCTGCGGACTGAAAGGTCCCAGGTTCGATTCCGGTCAAGGGCACGTAACTTGGTTGCGGGCACATCCCCAGTAGGAGGTGTGCAAGAGGCAGCTGATCGATGTTTCTCTCTCATCGATGTTTCTAACTCTCTATCCCTCTCCCTTCCTCTCTGTAAAATATCAATAAAATTTATTAAAAAAAAATTAATGAATAACTAAGAATACAAGAAGAAACTCATGTTTTTCTTACTCACAACTGTAAGCTCACTTTTGCCCCCGCCCTATGTACAGAGTACATTTTAAATGGCCGTGTAGGTGGTTTCTAGCTCCTCCTCCATAAGGCACAGCTGGTAGATTTTGTAATTTACACAGGCTACTAGCTCTGCATTTGCAAATGTGTATGTCCACCTCTTGATGATAGTCACTGACCAAAACCCATGCACAGGAAGACATTTTGGGGACATTCAGTTTGTTTTTTTTTAAATACAGCAGGTCCTCGGGTTACCTCGGAGATTCATTCCCACGGCACCGTAAGTCGAAACCCACCTACGTAAGCACCTCTGTCACTCACATGGAGTGCAGACACAGCAGTAATGAACTGAAACAGTAAAAAAAAAACTTAAAAAAGGAAGATAACAATTCCTGACCTTTACTTGTGGTAAATAAATAATAAAATATTTACATATGTCAAAATGATGTAACATCCCTAAACCGGTTTGGCTCAGTAGATAGAGTGTCGGCTTGCGGACTGAGGGGTCCCAGGTTCAATTCCGGTCAAGGGCATGTGCCTTGGTTGCGGGCACATCTCCAGTGGGAGGTGTGCGGGAGGCAGCTGATCGATATTTCTCTCTCATCGATGTTTCTAGCTCTCTATCCCTCTCTTTTCCTCTGTAAAAAATCAATAAAATATATTAAAAAAATAAATAAATAAAAGAAATGACGGAACTTTTTTTTTTTTTATAAATAAATTAGAGATGGCAACATAACCACGAAATGACATACATCGAGTCTGAGGTAACCCGAGGACTGCCTGTGCATCTTATGTTGGGTATTACCTTCACCTGGTGCATTCCATTGTTCTTGTGGGAGCTGATACACTGTGAGTAGTCATGTACATGTTTATGCAAAAATGTTTACTGAAGTGATTCCATTAGTATTGTGTTCTAATACTTGGATAACGACCTTCATTATTATATAGGAAACGTCTTCTCCCGTCTTTTTTTTTTTTTTTACAAAAAATAATTTTTTATTGCAAAATATCTGTAATAATAAAAGCATAATATGCAAATCAACCGAACAGCCAAACAGCAGAACGACTGTCCGGAGGAACACGCTATGACACGCATGGGCGTCAGGCCAGCCAAGCCGAGTGCGATGCGATTGGTCCAGGGGCTCTGCCATTGCCCCACAGAGAGAGGCCCAGGCCACCGGCTGGCGGGGCGATCAATCGGGGGGCTCTGTGATTGCTCCAAAGATGAAGCCTAGCGCACTGGCCAGTGGGCTGTGGTGGGTGGGCGAGGCCTCCCTGTGCGGAGGGATGCCCGGGTCCTGGCAGCAGGAGGGAAGCCCCAGTCCCAGGTGCCAGCAGGCGGAGGGGAGGGAGGCCCAGGTGCCGGTAGCCGGAGGTGAGCCGGTGCAGGCAGCCAGGGGAAGGAAGGCCTACCCTTGCATGATTTTCATGCATCAGGCCTCTAGTTTGTAATAAAATGTAAAGGTGAATCCTATACATGTTCAATTAAAATTGTATCTTAAAGTTTAAAAAAATACTGTATTGCTAAGCACTAGTAACAAGCATCTGAGTTTCCTAGAAAAATGGTGGCACTAGACCTGCTGAATGCACCTTTGCCAAAACATGGAATTTATATAAAAAAAGGAGTGTGGGAAGCAATATCTGCAAAGCACAATTAAGCACATGCAAAAATATGTGTTCCTGTATGTAATAAGCAATTCTATCTAATAAAGAGGGAATATGCTAATTGACCATCACTCCATCACAAAGATGGCTGCACCCACAGCTGAAGCCAAGTTCCCATAAGGAGTCTTAAAGGAAATCAGCAGGGACCTGAGGCTACGCCCTCCCCGGCCACCCATGGGGCTTGACAGGGGACCTCAGACCGCATCCCCCACACAGCAGGGCTTGACAGGGGACCTGAGGCCACGCCCCCCACCCTGGCGCCAGGCCAGGGGACCTTAGGCCATGCCCCCCGCCTGGCGGGGCTTGACGGGGGACCTCAAGTTGCGCTTCCCATCCTAATGCTGGGCTAGAGGACCTCAAGCTGCTCCCCCTGCCCCAGCGCCAGGCTGAGGGACCTCAGGCCACACCCCCCACCAGGTGGGGCTTGACAGGGGACTTCAGGCCGCGCCCCCCACCCTGGCACCAGGCTGGAGGACCTCAGACCCCACTCCTGCCCAGCGGGGCTTGATGGGGGACCTCAGGCCGCGCCCCCCGCCCCAGCATCGGGCCATGGGACCGGAGGCTGCGCCCCCTGTCTGGTTGGGCTTGACAGGGGACCTCAGGTCGTGTCCCCCACCCAGCGGGGCTTGACAGAGGACCTCAAGGTGCACCTCCATTGCTGGGTTTGGGGAACTAAGGCTGCGCCCCCCGCCCCGGCACCAGGCCAGAGGACCTGAGGCTGCGACCCCCTGCCTGGCTGGGCTTGACAGGAGACCTCAGACCACACCCCTCACCCGGCGGAGCTTGATGGGGGACTCAGGCTGTGCCCCCTGCCCCAGCACCAGGCCAGGGGACCTCAGACCGCACCCCCCACCCGGCGGGGCTTGACGGGGGACCTCAAGGCACACCCCCCACCCCGGTCTGGGATGGGGGACCTCAGGCCATGCCCCCCGTCCTGTCGCCAGGCCAGGGGACCTGAGGCTACTACCCCTGCCCATCAGGGCTTGACAAGGGTGGGACTGGTCAGGTCTGGATCTAGCCCAATGGGGGCGAGGGGCCAGCTGGGTCTGGCTCTCATAAGGTTTTGAGGTGCATGTGGGTGGGTGGGGACTTGACTCTGGTTCCCTTGTGCGCCCCAGACTCTGTCAGGAGGAAGGTTTTCATATACATTTTACTAATTTTCTTTCATCTCTGACACTTCTATTATAGAAAAAGGGCAAATAGCAATATTAAATTACTTCCTCTAATTAATCCCCTTTTAATGTGCACGAATTTCGTGCACCGGGCCACTAGTTAATATATAAAATATACAAGGTATTCAAAAGATTCTTTAACCAAAAAAATACAGTTAATAAACAGGATAAGGATGTAGAGACAATTCTTCAAAAAATAGGTACAGCTTTAACCCGTTTGGCTCAGTGGATAGAGCATTGGCCTATGGACTGAAGGGTCCAAGGTTTGATTCCAGTCAAGGGCATGTACCTTGGTTGCAGGCAAATACCCAGTAGGAGGTGTGCAGGAGGCAGCTGATCAATGTTTCTAAGTCTCTATCCCTCGCCCTTCCTCTCTTAAAAAAATCAATGAGCCCTAGCCGGCTTGGCTCAGTGGATAGAGCGTCAGTCTGCGGACCGAAGGGTCCCAGGTTCGATTCCAGCCAAGGGCATATGCCTGGGTTGCGGGCTCAGTCCCCAGTAGGGGGCATGCAGGAGGCGGCCAATCAGTGATTCTCTCTCATCATTGATGTTTCTATCTCTCTCTCCTTCTCCCTTCCTCTCTGAAATCAATAAAGAAATATATTTTTTAAAAAAATCAATGAAATATATATTTTTAAAAATAGGTACAAATGTCCAACATGAATATAGAAAATGCTTTCCTCCCTGATCAAGGTGGAATCCCTCAGGCTTCCTGCAACACTACCAACCACAAGTCCTTCCCTGTGAACTTAGTACAGCGGGGAGAATTGGGGCTTAGGAAAGAAGGGAGCAGTGGAAACAGACCAACCCTCCCCAGGACAGCAACTACCCAGGAAACTGGAAAATCAAGCAGAACCAGTCTACACGGGAGGACAGAGCACACCCTGGGAGATGGGGCCTGGGAAATGGCAAAGCCAAGTCCAGGTCACTGGTCTTACCCTGCGAAGATACAAGTTCAAAGTTCTCCAGCATCACATTCAGGTACAGCTGTCTCTGACCCTCATCAAGGAGGCTCCATTCCTCCCTGGAGAAGTACAGGGCAATGTCCTCAAAGGTCACGCCAACCTGTCAGAATGGAGACAATTGAAACCAGAGCTGTCTCTGTGAGAACCCCCACTCCTACTCCTTACACATCTTACCCCCCTCAACCTCCTCCAGGGCACCCGGTTAGTGTGGACACCAGGCCCTAATGCCAGTGCAGGCTGCTCTCTCATCACAGTCCCATAACTCACTGGGATTGCCCTCAGCAGGGCAGCTGGGTTGGGTGGGAAGGATTGGGGGAGGGGAGGGGAGAGAGCAATGCCATTTAAGCTCTGGGCGATGCCTGCAGGGCCCCAGCCTTCCTGCCAAGCAATACCACTGCAGTCTCCTAGATCATTTCTCCAAGACAAAGCCAAGCCTGGGTTTATGCTTCACCTTTAAGTCCCCACACCAGGTCCCGGGGACCATCAGCTCACACTTCCTCCAGATGTGCACACCACTGGGTAATGTCCAACTCCTTCCCATCTTCAGACCCAGGTTCACTCCCTCAGCTCTGCCCCCTTCCTGCTCCAATGCCACTGGGTCTCGCTGGACTCCCCCATGAACTTGGCACATGGCATGGAGAGAGCTTGTCTTCCAGCCGGGTCCAGGACCACCCCAGGCCTCTGATGGACCCCACAGCCGGGAAAGCCCCAATGAGTCTGTGACGTCCTCCCTGCAGCCTCTGATCTGTCCGCCAATCCTCACAGCCCACACCCTCAGGGGAACCTCAGATGCAGTCACCCCTGTCCTCTCTGCCCTGCACTGGCTGTGTCCTCAGAAGACACAACACTCCTCTCTGCCCTCCGCCTTCCTCACGCTCCTCCATGAGGACTGAGCTGCAGGACGTGACAGGCGCCCGCACCCGGGCTGTCCTGTTCGGTGTAAGTGGCGGTGAGGGCCCGGGGGACAGACACTCACCTCAGCCCAGCTCCTCAGCACCGGCGCCGCCATTGCACTCCGTAGTCCGAGCGGGGCCGAGCAGAGACTGCTGCTGGAAAGGCGGTCCCTGTCCCGGCCCTGGGCGGGTCCGGGTGGCGACTCCGAGCTTCAATCCCACGTGTGAGCTGTGAGCACCACTGGAGGCTCCCACCACGGGCTGTGTGGCGGGAACACCCCTGTCCAGCTTCTCCACTGGACTCTGCGACCAGGAACTCCCGACCGCTTGAGACAAAATGGAGAAAAAACTACCAGTCCCGCCCACCAGAACTTGAAAAACGGAAACGCCTTTTCTGAGCGTCCATTGGCTCAGCCTGGTGGCATTCCACGCCCGGCCTTCTGGGTAATGTAGTTCCTACGCTCCAGGGCCAGGATCCTGTATTTGCTCAGCTGACTCCAGGACTGGCTTTGAGGGCAAATAGCCCAAGAACACACCAAGTATACTCAGGGCCCTCCAGCGCCTTCAGCGGAGGTGATTTCTAGGGCAAGTGTGTTTCTGGGGGACTTGCGTGGCTTCCTTTAGCTGCTGTTTTGCATATCTTTCTTCAGGACCACTCTTTTCTGAAGGACAGGCATTGTGTCTTGTTCAGGCCATTAGGCACCTGTCTCCTTCAGGCCACCTGTACCTTGCAGAGGTTGCTCAAGTGTCTAACTAATCTAACCTGCCTCCATTGCACAAAGTTAATGTCTCAAAAGAGACATCAATATTTAAGAGCATCTGCTTCTGGGGCCATTCAAAGTGTCAGCTCTGCCTGGACTGCAGTGTGGATAAGATGGCCAAGAGACATGTGAAAAAATGCTGAAAGTCACTGATCATCGGAGATGCAAATTAAATCAACAATTAGGTACCAACTCCCAACTGTCAGAATGGCTGCCATCAACAAATGACCAGTGCTGGCGAGGATGTGGAAAAAAAGGAACTCTAGTATACTGGTGGTAGCAATGCAGACTGGTACAGACATTATGGAAAAACATAGGGAGTTTCCTAAAAAAAAATTTTTTTTATTTTTCTATTTTTTTAAAAAATATATTTTATTAATATTTTACAGAGAGGAAGGGAGAGGGATAGAGAGCTAGAAACATCGATGAGAGAGAAACATCGATCAGCTGCCTCCTGCACACCTCCCACTGGGGATGTGCCCGCAACCAAGGTACATGCCCTTGACCGGAATCGAACCCGGGACCCTTGAGTCCACTGAGCCAAACCGGTTTCGGCACAAAAAATTTAATATGGAACGGCCATTTGACCCCGTGATCACACTTCTAGGAATATATCCTAAGAAACCCAAAATAACAATCAGAAAAAATGTATGCACCGCTATGTACATAGCAGCACAATTTACAATAGTTAAGATTTAAAAACAGCCCACGTGCCCATCAGTAGATGAGTGGGTAAAAAAGCTGTGGTACATTTATACCATGAAATGCTATGCAGCAGTAAAGAAGAATCTCTTACCCTTTCAGACAGCATGTAGGGACCTGGAGAGCATCGTGCTAAGTGAAATAAGTCAGTCAGAGAAAGACAGTATTACTTGATCTCACTCACATATGGAACTTAATTAACAAAAATAACAGAAGAATGGAGTGGATCCAGAGACATGGAAGCATGGAACAGAGTGTGGAATCTCAGATGGAGGGCAAAGGAGGGTTAAAAAAAAGAGAGGGAATAAACCTCTCTGGGTGAGGATTAAAGAAACACACACACACACACACAGACACACCAAACAAAGCCACCTGAGCCTTGAGCATTTCCTTCTGTTCTCTGGAAGCAACGGGAAAGTGCTAGCTTGCCGTGTTCTGGGTCTGCTCTAATTTGTGTTTATAAATCGGTCTTCAGCCTGCTGTGTCCCTGGAAATGCTGATTCCCCTCCATGTAACTTTCTCCTGCTTCACATAAGTCTCTTGCTTTTGGTGTTGTTGTAAGAAATGTCCAAACCTGCGGAGAATTTTTCTAAGTTTATTTGACCCAAGTCGGCAACAATTGCCAGGAAGCAAAATAACAGCAGGTTGAGTAATGCTCGGGAGAATGGCAGTTTTAGTCCTTTCTTATACATTAGACTCAAAGGAGAAGACATAAGGGGATTACATGACATTCACTGGTGATAAATTATGGTGGCGGGGAGCTGAGGAAGGAAATCTCTGGAACTGGATAAAAAGTAAAAAAAAAAAAAAAAGACAAACTTCTTAAATGTTATCAATAGTTAATTAATATTTAACACAATAACAATAATAATTGGGGTTCTGTGGTCTTCTATGTTGAGAAATTGTGCCTTTCAAAGTATGTAAAAAAGGAATTTTCCCTGAAAATCCAAATGTATGTTATCCTAGATGCAAAAATACAATAGATAGGCTCAATAAGGTATAGATAGACCTTTGCAAAAAAGAAACAAACAACACAAAAATAAAAACAAGGCTAGGCCCTGACTGGTTTGGCTCAGTGGAGAGAGCACCGGCCTGCGGACTGAAAGGTCCCAGGTTCGATTACGGTCAAGGGCATGTACCTTGGTTGCGGGCACGTCCCCAGTAGGGGGTGTGCAGGAGGCAGCTGATCGATGTTTCTCTCTCATCGATGTTTCTAACTCTCTATCCCTCTCTCTTCCTCTCTGTAAAAAATCAATAAAATATTTTAAAAAAACAAAACAAAACAAAACAAAAAAAACACAAGGCTAGGACATAACTATTGCTTTAACTTACAAAGTTTTAATTTCAAACCATCCTATATGGTTACTTTTGGCCTCTGAGTTTGTAAGATTGGCCATGCCATGCCGGGCTCCCTCAGCTTCACAGGTATAGTCTGTGCCATCGTTTACGTCCATACTGGGAGTTAGAACCTGTGGGTTGAGAAGAAAATTCCATGAGTAGTTTCCTTCCTCTGGGACCTATTGCTGACGTCCTTCTGAACACAATGCCCACAGTATTGCTGATGTCTTTTTATTTGGTCTCCTAGCAGTAGCCACTCTTCAGGTCAATAAAGACTTGGATTCTAAATGTGATCAGGTATTTGTAAGGACAAGAGAAATGTCTTCCTGTTTCTTTTCTGTGACCCTTCCAAAATGTATGAGAAGCACCTGCTACTTAAACCCCAAGATTGTTGGCTCCTCTAATTCAAACACCTGCTCTGTTCAAACTGTAGAACAAGATAAGCTACTCTCAAGCTTACATTCTTGTATACCCCTCCTCCCTGCTGCTGTCACACCTCAGGGATAATTTGCACTAAGGAGTCTCTAGTTAGTAGAAAGTTTCTTTCCCGTCACCCCTTCAAACAAGCTTCTTTGGAACTCTTCATAACTTTACTCTAAGCATATTGTACAGTCTTGGGAAAAATAATAAGACACCTCCCTAGGACATTTGCCAGACTCTCTCCTGGAAAGCAAAGAAACAGTACCTTAAAAAGTCCCTCCTCATATCTACCCACCTTCAGCTCAGCCCAAGGCCCCTCCATTCCTTGTCCCTTAGCAACAGGCACTGCTGGAAAGCAGAAGCCACCCTTTCTTCCCTGCCCTGTATTGACTAGCAACACTTGGCCCTTTCCTCTCTTGGAAAGTAAAATAAACTTCCTCCTGCATCTCTTCTTTTAGGTCTGAATTCTTCCACAGCCCGCATCATGGCACAAACCAGAACAGAATTCCTTTACTCTTTGGAGTTAAATGGGTGAAAATGAGGGAAATGACATTGTAGAAGCAAAATAATATTTCCTTCTTCTTTTCTAGGTTCTTTGACTGGCCTAATAATTAAATAGATAAAATATAGATTAACAAGGGAAAACCCAAAACTTATTAACATGTATACCTCCACATACATGGAAACGACTCAGAAAAATGGAGTAACTTACCCAAAAGGCAAACACTTTCACTCAAAAACCACCTTCACCTACACCAGAAAATGTGTGTGGACAGTCAGTTAGGGTAGATTGTCACGTAAAGCACAGGAAGCATGTGCTGTGCACTGCGGGGAGGGCCTGTATTCATAAGGATTCTGTTCCAACCCGAACTCCAGAGTGCAGACACGAGAGAGTGGGAAGGAGGATGTGAATCCACAACATGATCCGGGCTGCAGGGAAAACAGGGTAAGAGCCACTGTCTCATTCAGCCAGTAGGGATATAGAGGACAGAGTCACATGGGCACTGGGTCCTATGCATGAATAAGAGGTGAGCACCCGACCAATGAGACCAGGATCATGTAGAACTCCAGCATCACTTCCAAATATTAGGTCCCAGAATTCATGTCCATTGTCAGCTCTCCTGCAGGGTGAATGTCAGTGCCACATAGGAGCATCATATGAAGGTTCAAACTGAGGCACAAAATTCATCACAGTGAATGGGGTCACAGACACCCAATATGTGGGCGCAGGTGCAGAGACCCAGCCCAATTTACAGACGTCCCCTGTGGGTCAAACTCTGTGCTCTGAACAAAGGGGAGGCAGACAAACAGCAGGTCACTCTGAAAGAAGGTTGCCCTGGAGCAGTGGTCGGCAAACTCATTAGTCAACAGAGCCAAATATCAACAGTACAACGATTGATATTTCTTTGGAGAGCCAAATTTTTTAAACTTAAACTATATAGGAAGGTACATTGTTATTAACTTAATTAGGGAACTCCTAAGCTGGCCTTTGCTAAAAACTCAAGGGGCCAGAGCCACATGTGGCTTGCGAGCCGCAGTTTGCCGACCACTGCCCTAGAGAAACCACTGCAGCTGAGAAATGATGGCGTTCCCCTGAACACGGGGAGGCCAAGGGTAAGGGCTCTGAGATGTAAAGGGAATGGGAGGAAACGCATAACTGCAACCATGGAAACAGGAGCTGCAGCTGAGCCACCCTGGTCCTCATCCTGTACCTGCTCCAGTGAGGGCTGCACATCAGTGGTAGAGACTGTGTCTGATGCTGGAGAAAATCATGGTTAAAATCCAGCCCCTTGTATCTGACATTTGTCTGTGGTGTAAACTTGGGGAGCTGACTTCATTTCTCTGATGTGGATTGTTTTAACAACTGGTTTGAGCTTCCACTTGGAGAGGTTGTTGTGAGAATTAAAAGAGAATATACTCAAAAATTTGTCCCTGGAATCCTGGTAACAAGTACTCACTTTGTTACTTTCATTGATCTTGGAAGGCCAAAGTAAGCGCCATCAATCAGCCATCAATTATCGGCACAACACAGTCAGCCCGCTGAGATTCAGGGAGTTCTGGTGAGTCTGCTGGAGATTCCCAGATGGGGCACCCACAATGAGACCCGAGTACCCATCAGTGGCTTCTTATAGGTCCCATTTCTTCCTCAAATGCACCCAAAGACAAAGGTGCTTCTGGGCATCGGGGGAGTGAAAAGTGCAGACCTGCGAATGTCTCTGCAGGGAGAGGCTGGAGTTGCCAGGAGAGAAAGAGAGAGAAACATCAATGGTGAGAGAGAATCATTGATTAGCTGACCCCTATATGCCCCACACGGGACCTCTAGCCCGGGGTGCAGGCATGTTCCCTAACTGTGAATGGAACCATGACCTCCTGGTGCATAGGTCCATGTGGAACCACTGAGCCACGCCGCTAGGCTCTCAACTTCCATGTTTCTATCTCTCAATCCCTCTTGCTGGCTCTATGATATCAATAAAAATGCTTTAAAAATCAACTAAAATATAAAAAAGTAAAAAGTATTAAAACATATTATTCCAATACATAAAAATGTTTACTTCATGAAGTGAAAAAGGCACAAAATGACTGAAATTCCAACATCCATCTTTGTTGTTCCACTGTGTTTTTGTTGAAGAAAATTGCCAAAACTCATAGCACTTGAGGCAGAATATATGGTAAGATGTTTTAACAAAGATACAGACTCAACAAATACACTTCTGAGAAAAGGCTCACCATAAATTCTTAGAAAAAATACAAACAACTGTGAGGTAGAATGACAAAATTACAGAATATCTATATACATAAAAGGCTAATATACAAAGTGTCCCCTCGAGAGTTCAACCAGGAGATCGGGAGTTCAATCACTCACTATGAGGTGTACTGACCACCACGGGCCGGCGCAGAATGAAGGCCCCGGCTAGAAGCCGGCAGCTGGGGAAGGGAGGCCCCAGCCTGCAGCTGGCAGCCTGCAGGAAGCCCCAATCGACCCTGATTGCCAGCCAGGCCTAGGGACCCTACCTATGCATGAATTTTGTGCACCAGGCCTCTAGTCTTATATAATAAAACCTAATATGCAAATTGGCCAAACAGCGGAATGACTGGTTGCTATGATGCGCACTGACCACCAGGGGGCAGACGCTCAGTGCAGCAGCTTCCCCCTGGTGGTCAGTGTGCTCCCACAGAGGGAGCACTGCTCAGCCAGAAGCCGGGCTCATGGCTTACGAGCGCAGCGGCAGTGGTGGGAGCCTCTCCCACCTCCACGGCAGCACTAAGGACCCCCAAGGGGTCCCAGACTGCAAGAGGGCGCAGGCCGGGCTGAGGGACCCCCCACTACAGTGCACAGATGTCATGTAGCGGGCCTCTAGTACTTATATAAAGAATGATAGGCCCTAACTAGTTTGGCTCAATGGATAGAGCATCAGCCTGCGGACTCAAGGGTCCCAGGTTCGATTCCAGTCAAGGGCATGTACCTTGGTTGCTAGCACATACCCAGTGGGGAGTGTGCAGGAGGCAGCTGATCGATGTTTCTCTCTCATTGATGTTTCTAACTCTCTATTCCTCTCCCTTCCTCTATGTAAAAAAAAAAAATAAATAAATCAATAAAATATATTTTTTAAAAAAGAATGATTGATCAAGCAAAATACTCTCTAGAATGTGTAGAATGTGAACACCTCACACACTGGTGGAAAAATGCAAAAAGGTACAACAGTTTATTTTTAAAGAACAGTTTATTAATTTTTTAAAATATATATTTATTGACTTATTAGAAAGAGATAGAAAGAAGCACCAGTGATGAGAGAGAATCATTAATTGGCTGCCTCCTGCACACTCAACACTGGGACTTGAGCCAGCAACTCGGGAATGTGTCCTAACTTGGAATCGAACCATGACTACCTGGTTCATAGGTCAAAGCTCAATGAATGAGCCACACCAGACAGGCAATTTTATTAGCATTTGGAGAGAGAAAAAGGGAGAGGAAGAGAAACACGATTTGAGAGTGCAACACTGACCGGCTGCCTCCTGCACACCCATTCCGGGGAGCTAGCACACAACCCAGGCACAAGCCCAGTAACCCAACTAGTAATCCTGCAATGCATGGGATCACCCCCCCAGCAAGTGAGCTACAGCATCCATGATGGTATATTCAGCTTAGATCACAAAACGTTAATCTTTGTAAATTTAAACGTTCAAATACAAACCGACTCAGATTAGGCACTGAATTTTAGGTAAAGGTAATTGAAACTTCTAGCCATGTAAATAATTATACAGTAACTAGAGGCCAGGTGCACAAATTCGTGCACAGTTGGGGTCCCTCTGCCTGGCTGGTGATCGGGACCCACCAGGCGGTCTTGCCCAGTCCCTGCTGGAGGTTGGAGGCTGGTGAGGAACTACGGGAGGGCTCCAGGGTGTGTCCGGCCCTGTCTTGCCAATGTCCCGACCAGCCAGACCCCAGCAGCAAGCTACGCTACTGGTCGGAGTGTCTACCCCTGGTGGTCTGTTCACATTATAGCAACTGGTCGATCGTTCAGCCGCTTGGTCGGACACTTAGCATATTAGGCTTTTATATACATACTAGAGGCCCAGTGCACAACATCTGTGCACTCGGGAGGATCCTTCAGCCCGGTCTGCACCCTCTCGCAGTCTGGGAGCCCTCAGGGGATGTCTGACTGATAGACATCCTTAGCGCTGCCACAGAGGCAGGAGTGGCTCCTGCCACCAACTCTGTACTTGCCAGCTGTGAGCTGGCTTCTGGATGAGCGGCGCTCCCCCTGTGGGAGCGCACTGACCACCAGGTGGCAGCTCCTGCATTGAGCGTCTGCCCCCTGGTGGTCACTGAGTGTCATAGCGACCAGTCTTTCCACTGTTCGTTTATTTGCATATTAGCCTTTTATTATGTAGGATTATTATATAGGATATTCTGTACCAGCTTTATTAGAAATGACCAAATACTCATTAAAAAATGGATAAACTATTGGTGATATATTCAAAGTAAAAGTATTTATCATAAAAAAGGATGAGTTAGCCGAAACCGGTTTGGCTCAGTGGATAGAGCGTTGGCCTGCGGACTGAAGGGTCCCAGGTTCGATTCCGGTCAAGGGCATGTGCCTTGGTTGTGGGCACATCTCCAGTGGGAGGTGTGCAGGAGGCAGCTGATCGATGTTTCTCTCTCATTGATGTTTCTGGCTCTCTATCCCTCTCCCTTCCTCTCTGTAAAATATCAATAAAATATATTAAAAAAAAAAAAAAAGGATGAGTTACTAATATATCTTTAATAAATCTCCAAGAATTGCCGAAACCGGTTTGGCTCAGTGGATAGAGCGTCGGCCTGCGGACTGAAGGGTCCCGGGTTCGATTCCGGTCAAGGGCATGTACTTGGTTGCGGGCACATCCCCAGTGGGGGGTGTGCAGGAGGCAGCTGATCGATGTTTCTCTCTCATCGATGTTTCTAGCTCTCTATCCCTCTCCCTTCCTCTCTGTAAAATATCAATAAAAAAATATATTTAAAAAAAAATCTCCAAGAATTTATGAAACATAAAGGAGAAAAATAGTTAAAAAATGCAAAGTGATCTATTGAAATGGAACGTAAATCACTGGTTACTTATGAAGCTGTGAAGCACATGGACACATTACAAAACGTCATGAACAAAGTTCACAGTGACAGATACGGCCAATATCTTACCTAATAATAGACCAACATGTAAATTGACCACACCTCCGCTACGCCCACAGCCAATCAGGAGTGAGTATGCAAATTAACCCAAAAAGATGACGGGTTAATTTGCATATGCAGACACAGAGCAGCTGGTAGGGGGCAGGACTCCTGCTATGAGGGGGAGAGGGGTGGTGGAGGGAGCTACAGGAGCGGTGCTCTGGTTGGGAGCGAGGAATTGCAGGTTCCCAGGCAGCGGGGAGCAAAGCCAGGGGAAGGAAGGCCTATTCTTGCATGAATATCGTGCAACGGGCCTCTAGCCTATGTATATAAAAGCCTAAGCTACTGGTCGCTATGATGTGCACCGACCACCAGGGGCAGACGCTCAATGCAGGAGCTGCTCCCTGTTGGTCAGCGTTCCCAAAGCAGGAGCGCAGCTCAGCTTACCTATGGGGCTAGATGCCAGGGTCCCAGCTGGCAAGTGCAGCTACGAAGGTGCGAGCCTCTCCTGGGTCACTCCCCCTGCAAGCCCCTACCCCATCCTGACCGGGATTGAGACGGCTGCTTCTCGGTCATGGGCGTGCCAGGATCACCCTAGAATGGGTGCGCAGAGACCACAGCGGTGTAGCACCGAACCTACCGAGCACCAGTGGCAGGAGCAACAGGACCAGGATGAGTAGGAGCATCACGGTACCTGGCCCTGGCTCAGGCTCCTCCCTGGCCGCCTGCTGCATGGTACTTGGGAGATGTTGGATGCCAGTTTCAGATCAATCCCCGCAGGCCACGCCGAGGGACACCAACAGTGCACAAATCCGTGCACTGGGCCTCTAGTTATGAGTATAATGATGGTTTCAGTTTCTTTTTTTTTTTTTAATATATTTTATTTATATTTTACAGAGAGGAAGGGAGAGGGTAGAGAGCTAGAAACATCGATGAGAGAGAAACATCGATCAGCTGCCTCCTGCACACGCCCCATCGGGGATGTGCCCGCAACCAAGGCACATGCCCTCGACCGGAATCGAACCCGGGACCCTTCAGTCCGCAGTCCGACGCTCTATCCACTGAGCCAAACCGGTCAGGGCAATGGTTTCAGTTTCATGAACATATCATGATTTATGAAACAGTATACCTAACCTATACTTTACTCATTGTACCTTTTAAAAAATGATTCAAAATTTGAAAACGTGTATGTTCAACTATATTGGAAAAATAGGTTTGGCAAATCTATATTCAATCCACCTTCTTATGCCCTCTGGGTGAGAGCCTTGTGTCAGTGACAGAAATGTAGCAAACAATGAAGAACTTTCACCCAAACCAACAAGAATGCTGGCTGGGTCACAAAAGCCACATAGCTGGACTACAGACACCCTTTGCCTTCGTCTTTGTATTTCTGCCAGTGCACAAACGGCTCTGATGGGAACATCTGAGAAGATACAGGAAGCCACAAAACCTCTTGATTATAATCAATGACAATGACTGAGTCCACAGAAGATAAACATGCCTGGAGATCCTCAGATCTGTGTACTGGTACACACCGCTCCTGTTGACTTTTCCTCAGAAACATTCCTGGATGCACATTTAGATGAGGACCATTCCATCTAATGGGCTGCAATCCCCAGAAAAACTCATTAGGTCAGTGTTTCTGTAGTGAAAGGATTTCCCCTAACTACTATTGTCCTCCAACCAGTCACCATCGCCCATGGAATTGTAGGCTTTAGGTCTCATGGCACTCTGCAATACCTGGGCAAGAGATTCCCTTCAAGTGTATGGGCATTCCTTGAAAAACAAGAAAAAAATTCACACTGCTAAAAAATATACTTGAGGCCCTGACCGGTTTGGCTCAGTGGATAGAGCGTTGGCCTGCGAACTGAAGGGTCCCAGGTTCGATTCCGGTCAAGGGCATGTACCTTGGTTGCGGGCACATCCCCAGTGGGGGGTGTGCAGGAGAGGGCTGATCGATGTCTCTCTCTCATTGATGTTTCTGGCTCTCTATCCCTCTCCCTTCCTCTCTGTAAAAAAAAATCTATAAAATATATACACATATATATATATGTATGTATGTATATACACACACACACACACATATATATATATATATATATATATATATATATATATATATATATATATATATATTTGAGGTTGTCACTGCTCTTTGGAGTGATCTCTATGTCTCAAAGCATCCAGACATCACATGAGGACTAGAGAGTCCACAGTGTTTCCTGGAAAATATGGGCAGCAATGAAAACGGCTAATATTGGCAGAAACTGCTGGGGAAATTTCTGCACCGTACTGTTCCAAGGCAAAAATGTTTGAGACCCCATACGTTTTTCACCTCATCATACTAGGAGAGCCCAGATCTCCTTATAAGCTAACTCACAAGTAAACAGCAAACCCAAGATTTAAAAGTCTTAGGAAAATGCCTTCATTATTTTACAAACCAAAGAGACATGAGACTGGCAGTTCTTGTATTGACCACTTAGGCACTCAGTAAATTCATCACTGGCATCTAGGGAAAGTGTGCTCTTGAGAATGGCTGTAGCTCTGCAATACTATGTTTTCTGGACCAATACTAATAAGTCCTATGTGTCAACTGATTAGAGGGAAAATTAAGAACTAAGGGCTCAGGTATTCTGAAGTTGCTTCAACAAACTACTCAACAAAGTTATCTTCCCTGGGCACAAGAGGATGGTGATCGATACCATCCGTAGGGGCTTTATAGTGATTCAGGTGAAATACCTTCAGCAACAGAAATATGCAGTGACATACACTGAGTGGCCAGATTATTATGATCTCTGAACGTATAATCATCTGGCCACTCAGTGTGTGTGTATATATGTGTGTGTGTGTGTGTGTATATATATATATATATATATATATATATATATATATATATATATATATATTAGAGGCCTGGTAAATGAATTCGTGCATGAGTGGGGTCCGGCCAGCCTGGCCAGGAGGAGGGGACATGGGTGGTTGGCCGGCCTGCCTGCTGGTCGAACTCCTGGTGGAGGGGACAATTTGCATATTAGCCGTTTATTATATAGGATATATATTGAGTGGCCAGATTATTATGCATTCAGAGATCATAATAATCTGGCCACTCAGTGTAGATCTAGCAACATGTCTCTGTATGTTAGAAAGTGAAACACAGATACATGGTTCCAACATAAAAACAAACACAACAAAAATGCTTATGGGGACTTTGCATAATGTAGGTGATTACATGTATGAGATACAATTCAGACAAATAAGACTTTACAAATTTTCTTATACTATTGTTAAGACCTAACTAAGAAAATACATTTCCTACACATCTAAGTAACTACTCACATTTGGACCCATATGTGCAGTACAAATTTAGAAATTTGGCTGAGACATATCTCATGTTATTTGCACCCATAAAGGCTTTCTCCAGTGTGAACTCTCTGATGATACTGGAGACCATTGCTACTTTTATAGGATTTCCCACATTCACTGCATTTATAAGGCTTTTCTCCAGTGTGAGAACATTGATGATAATGGAGGCTACTCCAACTGGTAAATGATTTTCCACATTCACTGCATTTATAAGGCTTTTCTCCAGTGTGAAGTCTCTGATGACGAAGAAGCTCACTGCTAGTGATAAATGATTTCCCGCATTCACTGCATTTATAAGGCTTTTCTCCAGTATGAACTCTCTGATGACGAAGAAGGGCAGTGCTCCAGGTAAAAGATTTCCCACATTCGCTGCATTTATAAAGCTTTTCTCCCCTGTGAACTCTCTGATGACGATGAAGGTGTGAGGTCGTGATAAAAGATTTCTCACATTCACTGCATTTATAAGGCTTTTCTCCAGTGTGAACGCACTGATCGTAATGGAGGCTACGTGCACTGGTAAAAGATTTTCCACATTCACTACATTTATAAGGCTTTTCTCCAGTGTGAATTCTCTGATGACAATGAAGGGCAGTGCTACTGCTAAAAGATTTCCTACATTCACTGCATTTATAAGGCTTTTCTCCAGTGTGAATTCTCTGATGACAATGAAGTTCACTGCTAGTGGTAAAAGATTTCCCACACTCACTGCATTTATGAGGCCTTTCTCCGGTGTGAACTCTCTGATGACGACGAAGGTCAGAGCTCCTCGGAAAAGACTTCCCACATTCACTGCACTCATAAGGTCTTTCTCCACTGTGAACTGTCAGATGATAATGGAGGCCATTTCTACTGGTAAAAGCTTTCCCACATTCACTGCACTCATAAGGCTTTTCTCCACTGTGACCTCTCTGCTGAAAGCTAGAAAATTTGCTAAAATATTTTCCACATTTACAGCATACAAAACACTGACTTCCAGTACGGACATCCTTTCCGTGAATAAACGTGTGGTTGCAACTGATATCTTCTTTCATACATTCGTTTCTGGTGTAATAATTTGTTCTCCTTCGAAATGTCATCCCATGCATTGAAACAGGATTTGGACTGTCCCTGGTCTGAGTAGCCCTTAGGTGGAGATGTCCTGACCCGGTAAGGACACCCAGCCCAACCTCCCCGCATGCAAAATGATTGTGGGACACATTGAAATAGGAGCTGTCTGCAAGTGAGATCCTTTCCACACCTCTAATGAAAGTCTTCTCTCTCACATGCTGCTGGTGAAATTTCGCACTGAAATAAAACCTTTTTGCACATGCCCCACACCTCAACAGTATCTGTCTGTGTTTTGTTCCCTGTAGCTCCATCATGTGGAAAATATTTCCCAACACTAGTCCACAATTCTCACAGGGGTGAATCTTCTGGGAAGACAAGGCTAACTTGGGATTCCTTGCCTGTGACACTCTTACAGAAACCTTCTGTTCAATCGGTACCTCCACATTCTCTGCTCCACAGCAGCAACCTGAAGAAAAGGAAATGCTGGTGAACTCCATGTTGACCTTTTGATATCAGAATAACTTCACCACAAATGCTTATCTGTCCTGACTAGGCATAATTCCATAGAATGATTTTTAAGAGAAGTTAGACTCTGATGAAATGGCTGTTATACATGTCTTGGCCTCAAAGGTCAGTGGATGATGAAAATCTCACCAAGGGAGGGACAGAAGCATAGGATGGGATACAAAGAAGAAAGGAAGGGTCTGCTAGTTGTTCCTCCACAAATAGCTTCCTTTAGCCCTTTTCAGCTGGTGAAGTGAGTCTGTGTAGAATAATTTGAATGTGCTCAAACCCATGGAAATCAATTGTATTAGAGCACATGATGTTCTACCTCAATACAGTAATAGGAGTGCACTCTAAGGCTCCGCAGGCATGGACCAACAGTGGAGGGCACTAAAGAGAGACCTGTGAAAGAGGTAGAAGTGAAAAGTTTAGAGAGGTTAGGTTATCCATGTTCTGAGAATCCGAGGAGAATGATCATTATTAGAATTGAGTCGTTGGCAAAATGTCAACAGTAACCAAGAACAAGTAGAATTGGGAATGGACAATGGTAACAAAATACTGTTGAACCAAATAGGTTTGTAGGTATGAATGTAATAATGTCCAGTAGAAAAACATCTCCAACAGCTTTTTACTCAAGCAAGACCACCTGTGTGTCCACTGTGTCATTCATAAAGTCATGTTTCTACTGTGATGCAGAAATGATTCTTCCACTTAATTCCCAGTTGAGCCATTGCACGGGATTAATGATAGAAATCGTAAAAAGAAACACTGAAAAGATGGATGGTCAACACTGTGGTACAACAGCACAGCACAGATAAGACCTCAGGCAAAGGACCTATGTGAGTGACATCAGCAAGATGACAGAATCAGAGATATGAGATCTTCCCCCATCTCAGAGTAAGTAGACATCTATCCATGAACAAAAACCCCATAGGAAATGGGAATAAGAGTACGATGAACACAAAGAGCAATACAGAACACCAAGTAAGGAGAACTGCATAGAAAGAATAAGTAGAAAGACTGGGTGAACAAACATATTTCAAGATAGCTACAGTCTTAAAGAAGGGTCAGAGCCCTAGCTGGTTTGGCTCAGTGGATAGAGCGTCAGCCTGCAGAATGAAGGCTCCTGGGCTCAATTCCAGTCAAGGGCTCATGCCCGGTGGTGGGCTCGATCCCCAGTAGGAGGTGTGCAGAAGGTGGGCAATCAATAATTCTCTCTCATCATTGATGTTTCTATCTCATCGTCCTGTGCCCCGAGGGTCTCCAGCTGGATTCCCTGTCAAAGGACATTTCAGTATGTAGGTTCCATTTCTAGTTAGGATATGTGTGTAGACAACCAATTGATGTTGCTCCCCCACACCGATGTTTCTCTCTCTCTCTCTCTCTGTCTGTCTTAATCTTCATCTCTCTTCATCTCTATCTGAAACTGAATATAAAAATAAATAAGAATTCCAGGATAGCTAAATAAAAAAGTGAAATCAAAAAGGTCTAGAAACGAAGTAAATGAAAAGACTGCCTACCAAAAGCTCACGTATAAAATTCAGAAAATGCAATTCTAGCCCTAACCATATTGGCTCAGTGGATAGAGTGTCGGCTTGCGGACTCAAGGGTCCCAAGTTCGATTCCGGTCAAGGGCATGTACCTTGGTTGTGGGCACATCCCCAGTAGGGGATATACAGGAGGCAGCTGATTGATGTTTCTCTCTCATCGATGTTTCTAACTCTCTCCCCCTCTCCCTTCCTCTCTGTAAAAAATCAATAAAATATTTTAAAAATGCAATTCTAAGAGGCAATTTTATAGGGATAAATGCCTACATTATGAAAAAAGATCTCCAAAAATACTGGCACCCCAAAAAACAAGAAACACAACAGGAAAGTAAACCCAAAGGTTAGAAAAGAAACAAACAATAAATATTAGAACAAACATAAATGTAAAGGAGACAAGACAAAATACAAGAATACTTAACAGGTATTTTTTGAAAGATACAAAATTGGAAAAACTTTAACTATACTAATGGAAAAAAAAACAAATAAACAAACAAACAAACAAAAAACCCAAGCCTCAAATAAAGTGTAAAGAAATGAAAGATATTACACCTGTCACTATGAACCACAATGCATCATAAGAGATGTTGATGTTAGCAGGTGACATGACCCTCCATAGAGAAATTTCTCAAGATGCCACTATGAGCTTCTGAAATTTATAAACAAATTCAGAGGCCCGGCCAGGTGGCTCAGTTGGTGAGTGCGTGGTCCCTATGCACCAAGGTTGTGGGTTTGATCTCCCATCAGGGAACATGCAAGGGAGAGCCAGTGAACATAGATGGGTAGAACAGCAGATTAATGTTTCCCTCTTTCTTTTTCTCTGTCTCCCATCCTATCTCTAAAATCAATAAATAAAGGATGACTAGTGTGGCTCAGGGATTGAGCACTGACCCATGAACTCGGAGGTCACAATTCAATTCCTTTTCTGGGCACATGCACAGGTTGCGGGCTCAATCACCAGTGTGGGTCATGCAGGAGGCATCCAATCAATGACTCTCTCTTATCACTGATGTTTCAATCTCTCTCTCATCCTCTTCCTCTCTAAAATAAATAAAAATATATTTTCTAAAATAATTTATACAATAAATAAATAGCCCTGGCCCGTGTTGCTCAGCGGTGAGAGTGACGGCCTGTGCACTGGAGGGTCATGGGTTAGATTCCCAGTCAAGGGCAGGTACTTGGTTGCAGGACTGATACCGCTAACAGTAGGAGCATATGTGGAAGGCAACTAATCAATGTCTCTCTCTCTCTCGCTCTTTCTCTCTTACTCTTCTCTCTCTAAAAGAAAATCAATGGAAAAAATATTCACACTACACGGGTGAACATAAAAGAATACAGAATAAATTCAGAGAAGTTACAGGATGCAACATAAACATACAAACATTAGTTCCATTTCCACACACTAACAATAAATTCTTTGATAGAAAAATGAAGGTAGTCAAATTTACAATAGCTTAAAAAAATATGAATAAATTCGACCTAAAGGTGAAACATCTGTACATTGAACACTATGATACAGTGATGAAAGGAATGGAAGAAAACACAAATAAGTTGAAAGACATCCTGTGTTCATGAATTTGAAAAAGAAATATAGTGACGATATCTGTAGTACACAAAGCTATCTACAGATTGAATGCAATCCCGATGATCACTCCAATGGTATTTTACAAAGAAATGAAGAGGCCGAAACCGGTTTGGCTCAGTGGATAGAGCGTCAGCCTGCGGACTGAAAGGTCCTGGGTTCGATTCCGGTCAAGGGCATGTACCTTGGTTGCGGGCACATCCTCAGTGGGAGGTGTGCAGGAGGCAGCTGATCGATGTTTCTCTCTCATCGATGTTTCTAGCTCTCTATCCCTCTCCTTTCCTCTCTGTGAAATATCAATAAAATATATTTAAAAAAAAAAAAAAAAAAAAAGAAATGAAGAGAATCTTGAAATGTATGGAA
This sequence comes from Plecotus auritus, assembly GCF_963455305.1. NCBI lineage: Eukaryota > Metazoa > Chordata > Mammalia > Chiroptera > Vespertilionidae > Plecotus > Plecotus auritus. Next base: position 7,527,582 of record NC_137785.1, read on the forward strand.
CCAAAAATCCTCCACTAACAAAAGCAATCTTGAGCGAGAACAAAGCTGGTGGCACCAATTTATTACAAAGAGAAAGCAAGCAAACAGTGTGTTGCTGGAGCAACATAGACACATGGATCAGTAGAACAGAACAAAAAACACAGAAATAAACCCAGGCACATACTTTCAAGTAATCTTTGACAAAGCTGCAAGACACAGAAGAAGGGAAAGACAGTTTCTTCAAGAATGGTGCTGCTGAAAATCAACATTCACATGTAAACACAACCAAACTGGACCTCATAGATAAAATGTAAATCAACCTGCAGGACAGAATTGAATGTCAGCGCTACAACTTAAAACTCCTTCAAGACAACCTAGAGAAGATGTTTGGAGGTTTGTTTTGGACAGGATTTTCTGGATGTGAGACCAACCACCAGACAAAATAGAGAAAACAAAACAGTCCAGATTGCAACACATAAAGAAAAAAGCTTCCTCACAGCACAACAGCAATAAACAAAATGAAATGAAAGGCAATCTAGAGGATGGGAGAAAATACTCGCAAATCATAGGAAGGAACTGCTTGGAGATACTGTGGATTTGGTTCTGATCAGAACAATAAAGCAAATATTGCAATACAGACAGAAATTTGCACAAATAGGTGGAGTTCCCGGTGAACAATGAAGATATGTTAATACTATATGCAGGCTAATAACAATGCAATGACTCTATCTCAAAAGCAAACTCTATTTAACTTCATTAAAAATACTTTATTGCTTTGACCGGAGGCTCAGAGGTACTTGAAGAATCTTGGTCAAGACTTTGTCAGATTACAAATACTAATCCACGTTAGTTGCTTGTCTACAGAGCCCTCAATGCCACCAGAAAGGTAGCAATGAGAGTCAATAAATGAAAAACATCCAGACGTAATTTTAGACTTTAAGATTTCCACGCTAACAAGCTCAGGCTGCAGTATCATTCAATGCTTCACTGAAGAACTACTCTGAAGAGTTAGGCTTCCAGGACATACAATAACATTCAGGAGAGACTGAGCGCACAAGATGGGGTTGTATTTTGACAGGTCTTTAACTGGGGCAGTTCGGAAACTGTACTCGGTCCGTTCTCCTAGATGGCAGGTCCTGTGACTATCATCAGGCATTATAGCTGGAATTGCATGATGTCGCTCTTTGTACGTTGCCTTAGGTACTGTGCATAACTGTAAGAGCTGAGATGTCGAAGAATATGAAATCCAAAAGCATAAAGAATGAACCCTGTTTTAAGACTGCTCTGGAAATAAGGCCTTATTATTCCCTTCCATGTGTGACTTTTCCTAAGAAAATAGGCAGGGTGGGATGAAAGTAGGTTTACAGTTGTTCATTTGAAATATAATATAATAATTAATAAATAATAACAGGTATTGTAATTCTTTCCACTTCTCTCATTTAATAAAAGGTTTTAAATTGAATGAATGAATAAATAAATAAATAAATAAATAAGAATACAAGAAGAAACTCGTGTTTTTCTTACACCTGTAAGCCTACTTTTGCCCCCGCCCTATGTACAGAGTACATTTTAAATGGCCATGTAGGTGGTTTCTAGCTCCTCCTCCATAAGACACAGCTGGTAGATTTTGTAATTTACACAGGCCACAAGCTCTGCATTTGCAAATGTGTATGTCCACCTCTTGATGATAGTCACTGACCAAAACCCATGCACAGGAAGACATTTTGGGGACATTCAGTTTGATTTTTTTTTTTTAATACATCTTATGTTGGGGATTACCTCCGTTTTCTGCATTCATTTGTTCTTGTGGAAGGTGATACAGTGTGAGGAGTCATGTACATGTTTATGCAAAATGTGTATTGAAGTGATTCCATTAGTATTGTGTTCTAATACTTGGAGAACGACCTTCATTTTTATACAGGAAATGTCCTCCCAACCACCTGCCTTTCTTTTTTTACAAAAAGTAATTTTTTATTGCAAAATATTTGTAATAAAATGTAAAGGTAAATCCTATACATGTTCAATAAAAATCATATCTTAAAGTTAAAAAAATACTTTATTGATAAGCACTAGTAGCAAGCATCTGAGCTTGCTAGAAACATGGTGGCACTAGACCTACTGAACGCAGGGTTGACAAAAATGTGGAATTTGTAAAAAAGGGGGTGTAGGGAAGCGATACCTGAGAAGCACAATTAAGCACATACAAAAAGTATGTAACAAGATATTTATATATAAAATATACAAGGTATTCAAAAGTCTCTCTAACCAAAAAATACAGTTAATAAACAGGATAAGGATGTAGAGATAATTCTTCAAAAGCTATGTACAAATGACCACCAGGAATATAGAAAATGCTTTCCTCACTGATCAAGGTGGAATCCCTCAGGCTTCCTGCAACACTACCAACCACAAGTCCTTCCCTGTGAACGTAGTACAGAGAGGAGAATTGGGACTTCAGGAATAGATGGGAGCAGCGGAAACAGACCAACCCTCCCCAGGACAGCAACTACCCAGGAAACTGGAAAATCAAGCAGAACCACAGTCTACACGGGAGGACACAGCACACCCTGGGAGATGGACCTGGGAAATGGCAAAGCCAAGTCCAGGTCACTGGTGAGAGTGAGGGTCTTACCCAGCGAGGATAGAAGTTCAAAGTTCTCCAACATCACATTCAGGTACAGCTGTCTCTGACCCTCATCAAGGAGGCTCCATTCCTCCCCGGAGAAGTACAGGGCAATGTCCTCAAAGGTCACGCCAACCTGGCAGAATGGAGACAATTGAAATCAGAGCTGTCTCTCTGAGAACCCCCACTCCTACTCCTTACACACCTTCCCCCCCCCCCTCAACCTCCTCCAGGGCACCCGGTTAGTGTGGACACCAGGCCCTAATGCCAGTGCAGGCTGCTCTCTCATCCCAGTCCCATTACTCACTGGGATTGCCCTCAGCAGGGCAGCTGGGTTGGGTGGGAAGGATTGGGGGAGGGGAGGGGAGAGAGCAATGCCATTGAAGGTCTGGGCCATGCCTCCCAGGCCCCAGCCTTCCTGCCAAGCAATACCACCGCTGTCTCCTAGAGATCATGCCGCCAAGACAAAGTCAAACATTGGGCATATTCTTCACCTTTACATCAGCTCACACTTCCTCCAGATGTGCACACCACTGGGTAATGTCTAAAACACCTTCCCATCTTCAGACCCAGGTTCACTCCCTCAGCTCTGCTCCCTTCCTGCTCCAATGCCACTGGGTCTCGCTGGACTCCCCCATGAACTTGGCACATGGCATGCAGAGAAGCTTGTCTTCCAGCCGGTCCAGGACCACCCCAGGCCTCTGATGGACCCCACAGCCGGGAAAGCCCCCAATGAGTCTGTGACGTCCTCCCTGCAGCCTCTGATCTGTCCGCCAATCCTCACAGCCCACACCCTCAGGGGAACCTCAGATGCAAGTCACCCCTGTCCTCTCTGCCCTGCACCTGCTGTGCCTCAGAAGCCACAACACTCCTCTCTGCCCTCCGCCTTCCTCACGGTCCTCCATGCGGGACTGAGCTGCAGGACGTGACGGGCGCCCGCACCCGGGCTGTCCTGTTTGGTGTGAGGAGGCGGTGAGGGCCCGGGGGACAGACACCCACCTCAGCCCAGCTCCTCAGCACCGGCGCCGCCATTGCACTCCGTAGTCTGAGCGGGGCCAAGCAGAGACTGCTGCTGGAAAGGCGGTCCCTGTCCCGGCCCTGGGCGGGTCTGGTGGCGACTCCGAGCTTCAATCCCACGTGTGAGCTGTGAGCACCACTGGAGGCTCCCACCACGGGCTGTGTGGCGGGGAGCACCCCTGTCCAGCTTCTCCACTGGACTCTGCGACCAGGAACTCCCGACCGCTTGAGACAGAATGAAGAAAAGACTATCAGTCCCGCCCACCAGAACTTGAAAAACGGAAACGCCTTTTCGGAGCCTCCATTGGCTCAGCCTGGTGGCATTCCACGCTCGGCCTTCTGGGTAATGTAGTTCTTAGCTCCGAGGCTAGGATCCTGTATTTGCTCAGCTGACTCCAGGACTGGCTTTGAGGGCAAATAGCCCAAGAACACACCAAGTATACTCAGGGCCCTCCAGCGCCTTCAGCGGAGGTGATTTCTAGGGCAACTGTGTTTCTGAGGCACCTGGGTGGCTTCCTTTAGCTGCTGTTTTGCATATCTTTCTTCAGGACCTGCTCTTTCTGAAGGACAGGCCATTGGGTCTTCATTCAGGCCATTAGGCACCTGTCTCCTTCAGGCCACCTGTAGCTTGCAGAGGTTGCTCAAGCCTCTTCAACTGGATCTAAACTGCCTCCATTGAATCCATTATACAAAGTTAATGTCTCAAAACAGACATCAATATTTAAGAGCATCTGCTTCTGGGGCCAAAGTGTCAGCTCTACCTGGGCTGCAGTGTGGATAAGATGGCGAAGAGACATGTGAAAAAATGCTGAAAGTCACTTATCATCAGAGAGATGCCAATTAAAGAAACAATTAGGTATCACCCCACCACTGTCAGAATGGCTGCCATCAACAGATCAAGTGACAAGTGCTGGCGAGGATGTGGAAAAAAGGGAACCCTAGTACACTGCTGGTGGGAATGCAAACTAGTGTAGACATGATGGAAAACATAGGGGGCGAATGGCGCTGTCGGGGGCGGTGGAGCTGACAGCCTTCTGGAATCAGAAAGTTATTAACATGTATACCTACAGTCAAACTTCTGGCCCGTGGGCTGCAGGGGGCCCATAACAAATATTCATTTCAGCCCTTTTTATTCAGCATGTCTTTTCGAAATAGACCTACATTCCTATGAAAATTGAAGCTTTTGTTTTTTTGCAGCCCACATAAACTTAAGCCTTCTTTATATGGCCCGTGTTTGCCCTTGAGTTTGACATGCTTGGTATACATGGAAAAGACGCAAAAAACAGAGTAAATGGCCAAAATGGCAAATACCATCATCTGAAAAGCCACTTTAACCTACAAACAAAAAATGTGGTGTGTGGAGAGTCAGTTAGGGTAGATTGTCAGGAAAAGCACGATAAGGACCTCAGTTGTGGCCCAGTGTGCTGTGCACTGTGGTGAGGGCTTGTAGCTAAAAGGACTCTGTTCCAACCCAAAGACCCAGGGTGCAGACACAGGAGAGTGGGAGGGAGGATGTGAATCCAGAACATGATCCGGGCTGCAGGGAAAACAGGGTGAGAGCCATTGTCTCAATCAGCCAGTAGGGATATAGAGGACAGAGTCACATGGGCAGTGGGTCTTATGCATGAATAAGAGGTGAGCACCCGTCCAGTGAGACCAGGATCATGTAGGACTCCAGCATCACTTCCGAATATTAGGTCCCTGAATTCATATCCAATTGTATCCTCTTCTGAAGGGTGAGTGTCAGTGCCACATATGAAGGGTCAAACTGAATCATGAAATTTACCGCAGTAAATAGAATGGCAGCATGACACCCAACATGTGGGCACAGGTGCAGAGACCCAGCCCTAATTGCCGAGGTCTCCTGTGGGTCAAACTCTGTGCTGGGATCAAAGGGGAGGCAGACAAACAGCAGCTCACTCTGAAAGAAGGTTCCCCTGGAGAAACCACTGCAGCTGAGAAATGATGGCGTTCCCCTGAACACGGGGAGGCCAAGGGTAAGGGCTCTGAGATGTAAAGGGAATGGGAGGAAACGCATAACTGCAACCATGGAAACAGGAGCTGCAGCTGAGCCACCCTGGTCCTCATCCTGTACCAGCTCCAGTGAGGGCTGCACATCAGTGGTAGAGACTGTGTCTGACGCTGGAGAAAATCATGGTTAAAATCCAGCCCCTTGAATCTGACACTTGTCTGTGGTGTAAACTTGGGGAGCTGACTTCATTTCTCTGACACTGAACTTTTTCAGCAGTTTGATATGGGGCGCACCACAATGAGACCTGAGTGCCCACTGCACCTGCCTCCCTGTAGCAGTCAGTAGCTTATTACAGGTGCCATTTCTCACTAAAATGCACCCAAAAAGGTGCTTGTGGGCAATGGGGGAGCGAGAAGTGCCTGCCTGGGAATGTCTCTGCAGGGAGTGGCTGGAGTTGCTGGAGCCAAGGCAGGCTGCAGGCACAGCTGCCTTACTGCAAGTGGACACCTTAGCACTTGACCTTCTCCAGCAGCTCTGGCCTGGGGACATACCTCATACCTGTTTTTCACAGGAGGAAACGGACTTAGACCAGCAGAAGGGGTTATTTCAATGTAAGTCCCAGTGATAATAAAGAATCTGAAATTCAAGTCTAGGATGCCTGATCTAGGGCATAGGGCGTCTGACCACTGCCCTTCTATTTCCCGCTGCAGTGGCTTTGGGACTCTAAAACACCCTGCCCACCCACATGCCCTCTGGCCTTCCTGAGAGAACTGTTCCAACCCAAGAACCCCCACGACAGGAGACAAGGAAATTGCAGAAGACTGCAAAGCAAGGGCTCAGTGCAGGATCAGATGACAGGTGTTCTGAAAGCAATGGAGAATGGTAGTAGTGCAGGTTAAAATTAAAAATGTCCATTGCACAGGGCATAGCATTTAATAAGTAGTGAATGACCCACCTGGTATGGGCCAGTGTTTCAGCATCGACCCACGCACAAAGAGGTCCTTAGTTAAGATTCCCAGTCAGAGCACATGCCTGGATTGCAGGATCCATCCCCAGTAGGGTGTGGAGGAAGCAACTGATCAATGATTCCCTCTCATCATTGATGTTTCTTTTTTAGGATAAGGGACTCAGGCCGAAACTGGTTTGGCTCAGTGGATACAGCGTCAGCCTGCGGAAAGGTCCCGGGTTCGATTCTGGTCAAGGGGATGTACCTTGGTTGCGGGCACATCCCCAGTGGGAGGTGTGCAGGAGGCAGCTGATCGATGTTTCTCTCTCATCGATGTTTCTAGCTCTCTATCCCTCTCCCTTCCTCTCTGTAAAAAATCAATAAAATATATTTTTTTTAAAAAGATAAGGGACTCAGTTTTCTTTAATTTTGTATTGATTTCACAGAGGAAGGGAGAGGTACAGAGAGATAGAAACATCAATGATGAGAGAGAATCACTGATAAGCTGCCTCCTGCAAGCCCCACCTGGGGATCTAGCAGGGGTCCACGCATGTGCCCTGAGCAGCAATGGAACTGTGACCTGCTGGTTCATAGGTCGACTGAGCCCCCTTGCTGGGCTCACATCATTAATGTTTCTCTCTCTCTCTCTCTCTCCACCTCCCTTGTTCTATGAAGTAAAAAAATATATTTTTAAAATCAGTTAAAATATTTTTAAATTATATTTTTATTGATTTCAGAGAGTGAGAGGTAGAGAGAGATAGAAGCATCAATGATGAGAAAGAATGATTGATTGGCTGCCTCCTGCAGGCCCCACACTGGCGATTGAGCCCGCAACCAGGGCATGTGCCCCCCCTTTTTTTAAAATTAATTTATTTTTTTAAATAAATCTTTATTCAGATTATTACAATTGTTTCTCCTTTTCCCCCCCATAGCTCCCCTCCACCCGGTTCCCACCCCACCTTCTGCCCTTACCTCCCCCCCACTGTCCTCATCCATGGGTGTATGATTTTTGTCCAGTCTCTTCCTGAACACCCCCATACCCCTTTTCCCCTGAAAATTATCAGTCCACTCCCTTTCTATGCCCCTGATTCTATTATATTCACCAGATTATTCTGTTCCTCAGGTTTTTAATTCACTTGATTTTTAGGTTCACTTGTTGATAGATATGTATTTGTTGTTCATAATTTTTATCTTTACTTTTTTCTTCTTCCTCTTCTTTAAGAATACCTTTCAGCATTTCATATAATACTGGTTTGGTGGTGATGAACTCCTTTAGCTTTTTCTTATCTGTGAAGCTCTTTATCTGCCCTTCAATTCTGAATGATAGCTTTGCTGGGTAGAATAATCTTGGTTGTAGGTTCTTGCTATTCATCACTTTGAAAATTTCTTGCCACTCCCGTCTGGCCTGCATAGTTTCTGTTGAGAAATCAGCTGACAATCGTATGGGTGCTCCCTTGTAGGTAATTAACTGTTTTTCTCTTGCTGCTTTTAATATTCTCTCTTTGTCTTTTGCTCTTGGCATTTTAATTATGATGTGTCTTGGTGTGGTCCTCTTTGGATTCCTTTTGTTTGGGTTCTGTGCGCTTCCTGGACTTGTAAGTCTATTTCTTTCACCAGGTGGGGGAATTTTTCGGTCATTATTTCTTCAAATAGGTTTTCAGTATCTTGCTCTCTCTCTTCTTCTGGCACCCCCATAATTCTGATGTTGGTACGCTTGAAGTTGTCCCAGAGGCTTCTTACACTATCTTCAACTTTTTGGATTTTTTATTGTTTTTGGTTTTTCGGTTGAGTGTTTTTTGCTTCTTTGTATTTCAATTCTTTGACTTGATTCTTGTGTTCCTCTAGTCTGTTGTTGGGTCTCTGTATAATATTTTTTATTTCAGTCAGTGTATGTTTAATTTCTAGTTGGTCCTTTTTCATATCTTCGAGGGTCTTGTTATATTTATCGGCCTTTTCTAGGATATTTTTGAAAAGCCTTATAACCGTGGTTTTGAATTCTATATCCAGTCATTTGTTTTCCTCCATTTCTTTCGTTTGTGATCTGTTTCTTTGACGCCGCATTTTCACTGCTTCCCTGAGTTGGTAGGGTAGATTTGTGTGCTAGGTTTCCTATATGGCCCAGTGGATCGGCCTCCCCAGTTAACCTGAGGTGGACACTCTTGGTGCACCCCTTTGTGGACTGTGTGTACAGCCTTGTTATAGTTAAGTCTTGATTGTTGTTGGTATCACTGGGAGGAATTGACCTCCAGGCCAGTTGTCTGTAAGGATCAGCTGTATCTACGCTGGGAGAAGTTTGGTGCTAGAGACAGCCTTATAGGATTAGACTTGCCAAATTGCAGTAGCCTCTGTGCTCAGCTTGGATGGGGTGGAGTCTCAGGGCGGAGCAGACAGTCTTGGCTTCCCAGCAGCCTTGCCCTTGCGCGCGTGCGCGCCTGCAGACCTCTGCCTTCCCCGGCTCCCGAGTCTCCGCCCGAGAGTCCAGATTCCCCCCACAAGAGCGTGGGTCCCCAGGGGCTCGCCTGGAACTGGGGTTCAGTGCAGTCAGAACTGGGGCTAAGTGCAGTCAGGAGCTTCTGACTCCCTTCCACTAGGGAAAGCCTGTGGCATCCTCCGCAGCCTGTGTGCGCACTGGCACGCGCGCCTCTAGAACCCTGCCTGCTGAGGCTCCCCTGGGTCTCTGAGTCTCCAGGTGCCTTCCTCTCTACCTAACAGTCCAGACTCCCCCTGTATGAGCCTGGGTCCACGGGGTTTTGCCTGGGACTGGGGTTCATTGCAGTCAGAACTGGGGTTCAGTGTGGTCAGGGGCTTCCTTCCCCCTTCCGCCAGAGAAAGTCAGCCAGGCTCTCAGCTGCCCTTCCTCTCTGCGCGCACAAAGACCCTTTGCCGTACCTCCAATTCTCTGTGAGCTTTTCTCTTTCCTTCTAGTTGTAGAATTTTCACTCAGCCAGCTTTCCTGTGGTTCTGGATGGTGTCCGTTCTGTCTTTTAGTTGTAGTTTTGAAATTGTTGTGCGAGGCAGCAGTTTAGGTGCTTACCTATCCCGCCACCTTGGTTTCTCTCTCAGGGCATGTGCCCTTGACTAGAAGCTTACTCGGGACCTTTCAGTCCGAAGGTTGATGCTCTATTCACTGAACAAAACCAGCTAGGACAACTAAAATATTTCTTTAAACTAAAAAATATTAAAACATATTATTCCAATACAAAAAACGTTTATTTTCTAAAGTTAAAAAAAGGCACAAATTGACTGAAATTCCAACATCCAACTTTATTGGTCCACTGTCCTATTGTTAAAGAAAATTACCCGACACATAGCACATTAAGCAGAACATATGATAAGATGCTTTAACAAAGATAGACTCAGCAAATACACACGACAAACTTACAAAAAAATGAAAGAAGGTGAAATAAATTATTATTGACTGAACAAATTATTCTCTAGAATAATTTGGATACTGTGCAACCCTAACAAACTGCTGAAAAAATGTAAAAAAGTACAATCAGATAACGTTTATTTTTTATTTTTAAAGAATAGTGTATTGATTTTTAGAGAGAGAAGGGAGAGGGAGAGAAACATTGCTGGAAGAGTGCCATATCGGCCAGCCGCCCTCCTGCATACCCACTTCTGTGGATCTAGCCCACAAGCCAGGCACATATCCCCACCAGCAATCAAATCCCCAACCCTGTGCTACACGAGATAATGCCCAAATACTGAGCCACACCGGCCCTGCTGGTATATTACATTTAGATCACAATTTGCTAATCTTGATAAATTTAAACATTCATCTACTCATAAACCCAGACTATGCACTGGATTTTTAACAAAGGTAAATAACACTTATATACATACAAGGAATTATACAGAAATGGTTGTGCCACCTTTGTTAGAAATAACCAAATATTTATTAAAATGGACAAACTGATGGTGATATATCAATGATAAGAATATCTATCAGAGCTGTAAGTTGTTTGGCTCAGTGGATACAGAGATGGTCTGTGGACTGAAGGGTCCCAGGTTCAATTCTGGTCAATGGCATGTACCTTGGATTCAGGCACATCCCCAGTAGGGGGTGAGCAAGAGGAAGCTAATCTCTGTTTCTAACTCTCTACCCCTCTCCCATCCTCTCTATAAATTCAATAATATAAATATATTTTTAAAAAGAATATCTATCAGAAAAAAAGATGAGTTACTAATGTAACTTTAATAAATCTCCAAGTATTTATGAAACATAAATTAAAGCAGAAAAATACTTAGAAAAATAAAGTTCTCTATGAAAATGGAATGTAAATCCATGTAAACTATGAAAACTGTCAAGAATAGGGACAGGTTAAAAGAGGTCATGAAGCAATTACTCACAGACAGATATGGTCAGCATTATGACTGTAATGATGGTTTCAGTTTCATCAACATGTCAAGATTTATGAAACAATATACTTAACACATGTAATTTAGTCATTATAGCTGTTAAAAATGGTTCAATATAAAACAAATGTACGTTCACCTATTTTGGAAGAACAGGTTTGGCAACTATATTCAATCCACATTCTTATGCCCTCTCGGTGAGAGTCTCATCTCAGTGACAGAAAATGTAACAAACAATGAAGAACTTTCACCCAAACCCACAAAAGCCACATCCCTGGACTAAAGACAGCCTTGTCTCCATCTTTGTTTTGCTGCTACCACACCAATGGCTCTGATGGGAACTACTGAGAATCTAGAGGAGGCACAAAACATCCTGATTATAATCAATGACAATGACTGCTCCACAGAAGATAAACATCCCTGGATTCCCTCAGACCCGTGTACACACAGCTCCTATAATCTTTGATTCAAAATAAATCCTGGATGCACATTTAGATGAGGACCCTTCCATCTAATGGGCTGCAGTGTCATCCAACAAAAATTAGGTCCATGTTTCTACAGTGAAAGGGATTCCCCTCACTGCTATGCTGCTCAAATCACAGACCATCGCCCGAGAAATTGTAGCCTTAGGGCACATGTACCTCTGCAACACCTGGACAAGAGATTTCCTTCACATGTATTGGCATCCCTTGCAAACAAGAAAAGAAATTCATGCTCCCAGACATACTTGAGGTTGTCACAGCTACCCATTCTTGGGAGTGATCCCTGTGTCTCAAAGCATCCAGACATCACATGAGGATTAGAGTCCACAGTGCTTCCAAGAACAATATGGGCACAGTGTAAATTTGCCAAAAATTGCTGAGCTAATTTCTGCACCATACTGTTCCCCCAAGGGCAAAAGTGTTTGAGACACCACAAAATTTTTCACCTCATCATACTTGGAGAGCCCAGATCTTCCTATAAGCTAACCCACACAGTAAATAGAACACCCAAGATTAAAGAAGTCTTAGGAAAAAGCCTTCATTATTTTACAAACCAAAGAGACATGAGACTGGCAGTTCTTCCATTGATGGCTTAGGCACTCAATAAATTCATCACCAGCATTCAGGCAAAGCATGTCCCTGAAAATGGCAGTCCCTCCGCAACATTATGTTTACTGGCACCAAGAGTAATCAGTCCTATGTGGCAACTCATGACAGGCAAACAAGTAGGAACCAAGAGCTCAGGTATTCCTAATTTTCTTCAACAAATTAGACAACAGAGTTAGCTTCCCTGAGCCCATGAGGACGGTGATTGATGCCATCTGTGGGGACCTTATAGGTGGTTCAGGTGAAATACCTTCAGCAACAGAAAAGTGACTTACATCTTGGCAGGACATCTCTGTATGTTAGACAGTGCAACATAATTACATAGGGTTCCAACATAAAAACAAACAAACACAACAGCAAAAACACTTACGGGAACTTTACATAATATAGGTGATTAAATGTATGAGATACAATCAGAAAAATGAGAATTCACAAATTTTCTTGTACTACTGTTATGTCCTAACTAAGAAACTACATTTCTTACACATATAAGAAATTTCTCACATTTGGACTCATATGTGCAGAGGGAAATTAGAAATTTGGCTGGGATACCTCACATTAATTGCACTCATTAAGTGTGAACTCTTTGATGATATTGGAGACCACTGCTCCTTGTAAAACATTTTCCACATTCACTGCATTTATAAGGCTTTTGTCCTGTATGAACTCTCTGATGACGACGAAGGTCATTGCTAACGGGAAAAGATTTCCCACATTCATTGCATTGATAAGGCTTTTCTCCAGTGTGAACTCTCTGATGATATTGGAGACCATTGCTACTTGTAAAAGATTTCCCACATTCAGTGCATTTATAAGGCTTTTCTCCTGTGTGAACTCTCTGATGATGATGAAGGATGGTCTTCGCGGTAAAAGATTTTCCACATTCAGTGCATTGATAAGGCTTTTCACCAGTGTGAACTCTCTGATGATATTGGAGACCATTGCTACTTGTAAATGGTTTTCCACATTCTCTGCATTTATAAGGCTTTTCTCCCGTATGAACTCTTTGATGTTGATGAAGGTCGGTCTTAGCAGTAAAAGATTTTCCACATTCAGTGCATTGATAAGGTTTTTCTCCAGTGTGAACTCTCTTATGATATTGGAGACCATTGGTACTTGTAAAACATTTTCCACATTCACTGCATTTATAAGGCTTTTCTCCCGTATGAACTCTCTGATGAAGATGAAGGTCGGTCTTAGAGGTAAAAGATTTTCCACATTCACTGCATTGATAAGGCTTTTCTCCAGTGTGAACTCTCTGATGATATTGGAGCCCATTGCTCCTTGTAAAAGATTTTCCACATTCACTGCATTTATAAGGCTTTTCTCCCGTATGAACTCTCTGATGATAACAAAGGGCAGAGCTATGGGTAAAAGATTTCCCACATTCACTGCATTTACAAGGCTTTTCTCCCTTATGAACTCTCTGATGATTACAAAGGGTAGAGCTCTGGGTAAAAGATTTCCCACATTCACTACATTTATAAGGCTTTTCTCCCGTATGAACTCTCTGATGTTGATGAAGGTCTGTCTTAGCGGTAAAAGATTTTCCACATTCACTGCATTGATAAGGCTTTTCTCCAGTGTGAACTCTCTGATGATATTGGAGCCCATTGCTACTTTTAAAAGATTTCCCACATTCATTGCATTGATAAGGCTTTTCCCCAGTGTGAACTCTTTGATGATTACAAAGGGAAGAGCTCTGGGTAAAAGATTTCCCACATTCATTGCATTTATAAGGCTTTTCTCCTGTATGAAGTCTCTGATGATTACAAAGGGCAGAGCTCTGGGTAAACGATTTCCCACATTCACTGCATTTATAAGGCTTTTCTCCTGTATGAACTCTCTGATGATAACAAAGGGCAGAGCTCTGGGTAAAAGATTTCCCACATTCTCTGCATTTATAAGGCTTTTCTCCTGTATGAAATCTCTGATGATTACAAAGGGCAGAGCTCTGGGTAAAAGATTTCCCACATTCAGTGCATTTATAAGGCTTTTCTCCCGTATGAACTCTCTGATGAAGATGAAGGTCGGTCTTAGCGGTAAAAGGTTTCCCACATTCAGTGCATTGATAAGGCTTTTCTCCATTGTGAACTCTCTGATGATATTGGAGACCATTGCTACTTGTAAAAGATTTTCCACATTCACTGCATTTATAAAGCTTTTCTCTTGTATGAAATCTCTGATGACTACGAAGGTTGGTTTTAGTGGTAAAATATTTTCCACATTCAGAGGACACAAAACACCGACTTCCAAGATGGACACCTTTTTCCTGAATAAACGTGTGGGTGCAACTGTCTTTCTTACGTTCCTTGCTGCTGAAATAATTTTTTCTCCTTTGAAACATCATCCCACACATCGAAATTGCAGTTGGGCTGTCCCTGGTCTGAGTAGCCTTTGGGTGGAGAGGTCCTGACCCGATAAGGACACCGTGCCCAACCTTCCGGCATGTGAAACGATTCTGGGACACATTGAAATCACAGCTGTTTGCACATGAGTTCCTTTCCACACCTCTAATGAAAGTCTTGTCTCTCACATGCTGCTGGTGAAATTTTGCACTGAAATAAAACCGTTTTGCACATGCTCCACACCTCAACAGTATCTGTCCGTGTTGTGTTCCTTGCCCCTCCATCACATGGATAATGTTTCCCAAGACCAGCTCACAACTCTCACAGGGGTGGCTCTTCTGGGAATACAAGGCTAAATTGGGATTCCTTGCCTGTGACACTCTTACAGAAACATTCTGTTCAGTCGGGGCCTCCACATTCTCTGCTCCACAGCAGCAACCTGAACAAAAGGAAACACTGGTGAGGTACAAGTTGATCTTATGAAATCAGAATGTGTTCACCACAAATGTTTATCTTTCATGACTGGACATGATTCCTTTCATACAATGATTTTCAAGACAAGTAAGTCAGACTTTCAGGTAATGGCTGTTATATATAAAATGGCTGTTACATATAAGATGGATGATGAAAATCTCACCAATGGAGGACAGAAGCACAGGCTGTTACAAAAAGAAGAGAGGCAGGGTCTACTCGTTATTATTATATAAATGGCTTCCTTTAGGACCTTTCATGCTGGAGATGTGAGTCTGTGTAGAATAATTTAAATGTGTTCAAACCTATAAAATATCAATCATATTAGAGCACATGATGTTCAGCTTGAATATAATAATATGTGTTCACTCTAAGGCTCTGTAGGCATGGAACAACATTGGAGTGCAGTAAAGCGAGATATGTGAAAGAGGTGAAGTGCAAAGTTTAAAGAGCTTAAGGTTATCCGTGGGCTGGGAATCCGAGTAGAATAATCACTATTAAAACTGAGTCGTCAGGGAACTTATACAACTTAATAAAAGGAAGAAAAATGATCTAATAAAAAAATGGGCAACGGACCTAAATAGAATATTTTCAAAAGAAGACAGAAAGAAGGCCAAGAGACGTATGAAAACATGCTCAAAGTCACTAATTATCCGAGAGATGCAAATGAAAACAATGTGGTACCATCTCACACTTGTCAGAATGGCAACCATCAACAAATGACAAGTGCTGGCGATGATGCGGAGAAAAAGAAACCCTCGTGCACCGCTGGTGGGAATGCAGACTGGTGCAGCCACTGTGGAGAACAGTATGAAGTTTCCTCAAAAAACTAAAAATGGAACTCCCATTTGACCCAGTAATCCCACTTCTAGGATTATATCCCAAGAAATTAGAAACACCAATCAGAAAGGATATATGCACCCCTATGTTCATAGCAGCACAATTCACCATAGCTAAGATTTGGAAACAGCCTAAATGCCCATCAGCAGATGAGTGGATTAGAAAACTGGACACAAGACACTGGGGGTGGGGTGGGATGAAGGCATGCAACAGGGGGTAGGGGAGGCTGGGGGAAGGTCAATGGGGGGAAAAAGGAGATATATGTATTAATATATGTAATATTTTAAACAATAAAAAATATTAAAATAAATAAATAAAAGTCTTATGGAGAAAAAAAAAACTGAGTCTTGCGCAAAGTGTCAACATTAAGCAAGAAGAAGTAGAATTGGGTGAGGAATGGGCAATGGTAACAAAACACTGTTGAACAAAATGGGTTCCTAGTTATGAATGAAACAAAGGCCAGGTGTGAAAACCGTCCCCACAGCTCTTCACCAATGCAAGACTGCCTCTGGGTCTACCCTGTCATTGATAAAGTCATGTTTCTTCTGTGATGAAGAAATGATTCTGCCTCTTAAATCCCAGTTGAGCCACTGCATGGGATAAATGATGCCAATCTTAAAAAGAAAAAGAGGGATGGTCAGCACTGTGGTAGAACAACAAAGCACAAATGAGATCACAGGCAAAAGACCTATGAGAGTGACATCAGCAAGATGGCAGAATCAGAGAGAGAGAATCTTTCCCCATCCCAGAGTAAGTAGACGGCTATCCATGAAAAAAACATCCTACAGGAAATGGGAAGAAGAGTACCATAAAGAAAAACAGTAATAAAGAATACCAAAAAGGACAACTGCAAAGAAAGGATGACAGCCAAAACCGGTTTGGCTCAGTGGATAGAGCGTCGGCCTGCGGACTGAAGGGTCCCAGGTTCGATTCCGGTCAAGGGCATGTACCTTGGTTGCGGGCACATCCCCAGTAGGGGGTGTGCAGGAGGGGGCTGATCGATGTTTCTCTCTCATCGATGTTTCTAACTCTCTATCCCTCTCCCTTCCTCTCTGTAAAAAATCAATAAAATATATTTTAAAAAATAAATAAAAGAAAGGATGACAGGAAACTGGGTGAGCAAACACATTTGAAGATAGCTACGGTCAAAACAAGGGTTAATAATAACTAACTTACTAAATAAATAAATAAATAAATAGCCCTAACCAGTTTGGCTCAGTGGAAAGAGCGTTGGCCTGCAGACTGAAAGGTCCCAGATTAGATTCCGGTCAAGGGCATGTACCTTGCTTGCAGGCACATCCCCAGTAGGAGGTGTGCAGGAGGCAGCTGATCGATGTTTTTCTCTCATCAATGTTTCTAACTCTCTATCTCTCTCTATTCCTCTCTGTGAAAAATCAATAAAAGATATTAATAAATAAATAAATAAATAAATAAACCAATAAAGCAAGGGTCAGAACTAGCTGGTTTGCTCAGTGGCTAGAGGGTCAGCCTGCGGACTGAAAGGTCCTAGGTTCCAATCCAGTCAAGGGCACATGCCCAGTTTGTTGTGGGTTTACTCCCCAGTAGGGGCATGCAGGAGGCAGCTCATCTGTGATACTCTCTCATCATTAATGTCTCTCTCTTTCTTTCTCCCCCTTCCTCTCAGAAATCAATAAAAATGTTTTCGGTTTTTTTTTGTTTTTTTAAATCAGCCCTATCTGGTTGGGCTTAGTGGATACAGCAGCGGCTTTTGGACTAAAGGGTCCCAGGTTCGATTCTGGTCAAGGGCACATGATCAGGTTGCGGGCTCGATCTCTGCTGGGGGGCATGCAGGAGGCAGCCAATCAATGATTCTCTATCATGATTGATGTTTCTATCTCTCTCTGCCTCTCTGAAATCATTAAAAATATATTTTAAATAAATAAAAATAAAGGGTCAGCATTACCACTATCAGCCACTGTGCTTTTGTTCTCATTGATCCTAGTGGCCTGTTCTCCAAAAAAAAAAACCAGAAATTTTTGTTTTTAAAAAACCACACAATGCCCTGGCCAGTGTGGCTCAGTTGGTTGGAGCATCGTACTGTGTATCGAAGGGTAGAGGGTTCAATTCCTGGTTGGGGCACATATCAGAAAGTGGGTTTCATATCCGGTTTATAAGTGTGCAGATGGCAGCCGATTGATGTTTCTGCCTCATCTCTCTCCCCCTCCCCCCAATTCCATTCTCTCTATGTAAAAGGAATAATAAATAAATACAAAAGAATTTCAGAGTAGCCAAAAACAAAAGAGATCTCAAAAAACTCTAGAGGCAAAGTACGTAACAAGACAACCTACCAAAGCTTATGTATAACATTCAGAAAATGTAATTCTAGGGGGAAATTTTATAGACATAAATGCCTACATTGTCACAAAGATCTCAAAGACCCGAACATGGCACCTCAGGAAACTGGAAACACAACAGGAAAGTAAACAAAAAAGTTTCAAAGGACAGAAACCATAAATATTAGAACAAACATGAATAAAAGGGAGACAAGACAAAAGAAAGGAATACCTAAAAGTTATATTTAAGAAAAAGATATAAAAATGTTGAAGCCTTTAGCTACACTAAAGCAAAAACAAACAAACAAACAAAAACCAAGCCTCAAATAAGTAAAAAAAGAAATGAAAGATAAGACATGACACCTGTCACTAGGAACCACAATGCATCATAAGAGATGGTGATGTTACCAGATGACAGGACCCTCCATAGAGAAATTTGCCAAGATCCCACTATGAGCTCCTCAAATTAACAAACAAATTCAGAGGCCTGTCCAGGTGGCTCAATTATTGAGCGTGTGGTCCTGATGCACCAAGGTTGTTTGGTCCCCCATCAGGGCACATGGAGGGGACAACCAATGAATGCACGGATGGGTAGAACAGCACATCAATGCTTCACTCTCTTTCTTTCTCTGTCTCCCTTCCTGTGTCTAAAATCAATAAAGAAATGCTGCCCCGTATGCCTCACTGATTGAGCACTGACTCATGAACTAGGAGGTCACAATTGGATTCCTTGTTAGGACACCTGCACTGGTTGCAAGCTCATTCACCAGTGGGGGTCGTGCAGGAGGCAGCTGATCAATCAATTCTCTCTCATCATTGATGTTTTTATCTCTCTCTCCTCTTCCTCTAGGAAATGAAAAAAATACATATATTTAATTAAATAAATAAATAATTTAAAGAATAAATAAATATCCCTAGCCACTGTGTTTCACTGATGAGAGTGCTGGCTTGTGTACCAGAGGGCTAGGGTTCGATTCCCAGTCAAGGGTAGGTACCTGGGTTGCAGAGTCCGATCCCCACTCATAGTAGAGGCACATGTGGGAGGCAGCCAATCGATGTTTCCCTCTCTCTCTCTCTCTCTCTCTCTCTCTCTCTCTAAAAAAACAATCAATGAAAAAAATATCCTCACTATTCGGGTGAAGATAAAAGAACATAAAGAATTAAATTCAGCCGAAACTGGTTTGGCTCAGTGGATAGAGTGTCAGCCTACGGACTGAAGGGTCCCGGGTTCGATTCCGGTCAAGGGCACGTAACTTGGTTGCGGGCGCATCCCCAGTAGGAGGTGTGCAAGAGGCAGCTGATCGATGTTTCTCTCTCATCGATGTTTCTAACTCTCTATCCCCCCTCCTTCCTCTCTGTAAAAAATCAATAAAATATATATTTATAAAAAAAAAAAAGAATTAAATTCAGAAAAGTTACAGGATACAAAATAAACATACAAACATTAGTTCAATTCCTACACACTAATAAAAAATTCTTTGATGGAAAAATGAAGAATGTAATCAAATTTACAATAGCATCCAAAACAATAAAATCCGCAGGAATAAATTCAACCAAAATGTGAAACATCTGTACAGTGAGTACTATAAGACAGTGATGAAAGGAATGGAAGAAAACACAAATCAGTTGAAAGACAACCTGTATTCATGGATTTAGAAATGAAATATGGTGGAGACAGCTATAGTACACAAGGGAAACTACAGATTATATGCAATCCCAGTAACTCCAATGGTATTTTACAAAGAAATGAATAGAGAATGTGGAAATGGAATCAAAAGACCTCCATTAACAAAAGCAATCTTGAGGGAGAAGAAAGCTGGTGGCATCAGACTTCCTGACTTCAATTTATTACAAAGAGAAAGTCAGCAAACAGTGTGTTGCTGGAGAAACACAGACACATATATAAACAGAACAGAACAGAAAACATAGAAATAAACCCAGGCACATCCTTTTAAGTAACCTTTGACAAAGGTGAAAGACACAGAAGAAAGGAAAGATAGTTTCCTCAATGAATGTGCTGGTATAAATTGACGTTCACATGCAAAACAATGAAACTGGACACCACTGATAAAATGTAACTCAACCTGCAGGACAGAATTAAATGTGAGCGCTAAAACTTAAAACTCCTCAGGACAACCGAGAGAATAAGTTTTAGAGATTTGTTTTGGACAGGATTTTCTGAATGTGACACCAACCACCACACAAAATAGAAAAAATAAACAGTCCACAGTGCAACAAATAAAAAATAGCGTCTTCGCCCTAGCAGGTTTGGCTCAGTGGATAGAGCATAGGCTTACAGACTGGCGGGTCCCAGGTTTGATTCTGATCAAGGGCATGTACCTTAGTTGTGGGTACATCCCCAGTAGGGGGTGTGCAGGAGGCAGCTGATCGATGTTTCTCTCTCATCGATGTTTCTAACTCTCTATCCCTCTTCCATCCTCTCTGTAAAAAAATCAATAAAATATATATTTTTTTTAAAATAGCGTCTTCACAGCACAACAGCAATAAACAAAATGAAATGAAAGGCAATCTAGAGAACAGAAGAAAATAGTTGCAAACCATATGAAGGAATACCTTGGAGATATGGTGGTTTCGGGTATGATCAGAACAATAAAGCGAATATTGCGATATAGACAGAAAATCACACAAATAGTAGCATTTCCCCAGGAATAATAAAAGAATGTTAATACTATAACTGCAGGCTAATAACAATGCAATGACTCTGCCTCAAAAGCAAAGTCTATATAACTTCATTAACAATATTTACTGGCTAAGCACTAGTAACAAGCATCTGAGCTTGCTAGAAACGTGGTGGCACTAGACCTGCTGAATGCTGGGTTGCCAAAAACATGGACTTTGTAGAAAAGCGGGTGTGGGGAGTAATATCAGCAAAGCGCAATTAAGCACATGCAACAATATGTGTTCCTGTATGTCGTAAGCAATTAATATATAAACTATAAAAGGTATTCAAAAGATTCATAAAAAATACAGTTAATAAACAGGATAAGGATGTAGAGACAATTTTTCAAAAATATATACACATGACCAAGAGGAACATAGAAAAGGCTTTCCTCCCTGATCAAGGCGGAATCTCTCAGGCTTCCTGCAACACTACCAACCACAAGTCCTTCCCTGTGAATGTAGTACAGAGGGGAGAATTGGGACTTCAGGAAAGAAGGGAGCAGTGGAAACAGACCAACCCTCCCCAGGACAGCAACTACCCAGGAAACTGGAAAATCAAGCAGAACCACAGTCTACATGGGAGGACACAGCACACCCTGGGAAATGGGGCCTGGGAAATCCCAAAGCCAAGTCCAGGTCACTGGTGAGAGTGAGGGTCTTACCCAGCGAGGATAGAAGTTCAAAGTTCTCCAGCATCACATTCAGGTACAGCTGTCTCTGACCCTCATCAAGGAGGCTCCATTCCTCCCTGGAGAAGTACAGGGCAATGTCCTCAAAGGTCACTCCAACCTGTCAGAATGGAGACAATTGAAACCAGAGGTGCCTCTCTGAGACCGCCCACTCCTACTCCTTACACACCTTCCCTCCCCTCCCCCACTTCCCAACCTCGACCAGGGCACCCGGTTAGTATGGACACCAGGCCCTAATGCCAGTGCAGGCTGCTCTCTCATCACAGTCCCATTACTCACTGGGATTGCCCTCAGCAGAGCACCTGGGTTGGGTGGGAAGGATTGGGGGAGGGGAGGGGAGAGAGCAATGCCATTGAAGGTCTGGGCGATGCCTGCAGGGCCCCAGCCTTCCTGCCAAGCAATACCACTGCAGTCTCCTAGATCATGCCTCCAAGACAAAGCCAAGCCTGGGTTTATGATTCGCTTCTATGACCCCACACCAGGTCCCGGGGACCATCAGCTCACACTTCCTCCAGATGTGCACACCACTGGGTAATCTTTAACCCCTTCCCATCTTCAGACCCAGGTTCACTCCCTCAGCTCTGCCCCCTTCCTGCTCCCATGCCACTGGGTCTCGCTGGACTCACCCATGAACTTGGCACATGGCATGTAGAGAGCTTGTCTTCCAGCCGGGTCCAGGACCACCCCAGGCCCCTGATGGACCCCACAGCCCGGAAAGCCCCGAATGAGTCTGTGACGTCCTCCCTGCAGCCTCTGATCTGTCCGCCAATCCTCACAGCCCACACCCTCAGGGGAACCTCAGATGCAAGTCACCCCTGTCCTCTCTGCCCTGCACTGGCTGTGCCTCAGAAGACACAACACTCCTCTCTCCCCTCCGCCTTCCTCACGGTCCTCCACGCGGACTGAGCTGCAGGACGTGATAGGCGCCCGCACCCGGGCTGTCCTGTTCGGTGTGAGGAGGAAGTGAGGGCCCGGGGGACACAAACTCACCTCAGCGAAGCTCCTCAGTGGGGGCGCCGCCATTGCACTCTGTGGGCTGAGCGGGGCGGGAGCGGCTGCTGTAGAAACCGCTGCAGGAATGGCGGTCCCTGTCGTGGGTCCAGCGGTGACTCCGAGTTTCAATCCCAAGTGTGAGCTGTGAGCACCACAGGAGGCTCCCGCCATTGGCTGTGTTGGGGGGAAAAGCACTCTCCAGCCTTCTCCACCAGACCGTGCGACTAGGAACTCCTCGCGGCCTGAGACCACAAGGTGAAAGGACAAAACCCCCCAGGATGACTATAGGTCCCGCCCTACAGAAGCGGCCAAACGGAAACGCCTTCTCTGAGCCCCATTGGCTCAGACTGGTGGCATTCCATGCGTGGCCTTGTGGGTAATGTAGTTTCTCCGCTCCAAGGCCAGGGTCCCGTATTTCTCAGTTGACTCCAGGACTCAATTTAGGGTCAAATAGCCCAAGAACACACCAGGTATACTCAGGGCCCTCTAGCGCCTTCAGGGGAGGTGATGTCTGGGGCAAGTTTGTTTCTCCTGCACCTGCGTGGCTGGTTTTGCATATCTTTCTAAAGGACCTGCTCTTCCTGAATGGCAGGCATTGTTTCTTCATTAAAGCCATTAGGCACCTGGCTCCTTCAGGCCAACTGTAGCTTGCAGAGGTTGCTTAAGCCTCTAACTAGGTCTAACCTGCCTCCATTGAATCCATTATACAAAGTTAATGTCACAAAACAGACATTCATGCCGAAACCGGTTTGGCTCCGTGGATAGAGCGTCGGCCTGCGGACTGGAGGGTTCCGGGTTCGATTCCGGTCAGGGGCATGTACCTTGGTTGCGGGCACATCCCCGGTGGGGGGTGTGCAGGAGGCAGCTGATCGATGTTTCTAGCTCTCTATCCCTCTCCCTTCCTCTCTGTAAAATATCAATAAAATATATTTAAAAAAAAAAAAACACGAAAAAAAAAAACAAAAAAAAAACAGACACTCATACCTAACATCATCTGCTTCTGAAGCCACAGGAAGTGTCAGCTCTGCCTGGGCTGCAGTGTGGATAAGATGGCCAAGAGGCATGTGAAAAAATGCTCAAAGTGACTGATCATCAGAGAGAAGCAAATTAAAGCAACAATTAGGTATCACCCCACCACTGTCAGAATGGCTGCCATCAGCAAATCAACAAAGGACAAGTGCTGGGGAGGATGTGGGAAAAAGGGAACCCAGTTTACTGCTGGTGGGAATGCAAACTGCTACAGCCATTATGGAAACCACTTTGGAGTCTTTGCAAAAAATTTAGTATGGAACTGCCATTTGATCCAGTGATTCTACTTCTAGGACTATATCTTAAGACCGTGGTCGGCAAACTGCGGCTTGCGTGCCACATGCGGCTCTTTGCCTCTTGAGTGTGGCTCTTCCACAAAATACCATGGCCTGGGTGAGTCTATTTTGAAGAAGTGGTGTTAGAAGAAGTTTAAGTTTAAAAAACTTGGCTCACGAAAGAAATTACAATTGTACTGTTGATATTTGGCTCTGTTTACTAATGAGTTTGCTGAACACTGTCCTAAGACACCCGAAACAATCAGATGGAAAGTATGCACCCCTCTGTTCATACCAGCACAATTTACAATAGCAAAGGCCTGGAAACTGCCTAGGTCCCCATCAGCAGATGAGTCGATAAAAAACTGTGGTACATTTACACCATGGAGTTCTATGCAGAAGTAAAAAAGAAGAATCTCTTACCCTTTCAGACAGTATGAAGGGACCTGGAGAGCATCATGCTAAGTGAATTAAGTCAGTCAGAGAAAGACAGTATCACTTAATCTCACTTCCAAATGGAATCTAACAAAATAAACTGATGTGTGGAGTTGATCTAGAGACACGGAAGCATAGAACAGAGTGAGGAATCTCAGAGGACAGTTGGGATGGTAAAAAATGAAAACATCCCTTGGTGAGGATTAAACTCACACACACACACACACACACACACACACACACACACACACACACAATGTCAACTGAGCCTTCCGAGTTTTCCTTCTGTTCTCTGAAAGCAATGGGAAAGCACTAGATTGCTGGGTTCTGAATCTGCTCTAAATTTGTGTTTATAAATTTGTCTTCTGTCAGTTGAGTCCCTGGACATGCTGATACCCCTCCATAATCTTTCTCCTGCTTAATGAGTCAATTGCCTTTTGTGTTCTTGTAAGAAATGTCCAAACCTGTGGATAAGTTTATTTGTCCGAAGCCAGCAATATTGCCAAGAAGCAAAATGACAACAGATTGAGTAATGCTCAGGGGAATTGCAGTTTTGCACCTTTTTTGTATATTAGACTCAAAGGAGAAGACATCAGTGGGTTACATTGTTGTATTGTACCCCGAATCTCATAAAGGACGCCTCAAGAAGTCGAATTATGGAGTCATTTATTAAAGGCCGGCGGCGTACGAGGGGGCAATTCAGCACTCCAGATCTCACAGCCCCGAACAGCTTGCCACATCTGGCTTATATTGGCAAAATATCACAAAGGTATCCATTACATCTTTACATCTTTGGGTCTGGAATGAGGAACCTGGTTTGCACAGAGCAGTTACAGAAGCGAAATTGAGCAAGTTAGTTATCTAAAGTATAGTGTTTGGGTCTACGGATCACTGAATCAACAGAAACACATTATTTGGGACCACCGGGGCAATTTAGAATAATTGTGCTGTCCAGATTCCGGGACCACTGAGTCAACCGGAATGCATGATGTGTAGCTAATGAGGCAACTTAGGGTCTGTTCTGATTCCAGGACCACTGAGTCAACGGAAACTCATCACCTGTAGCTACTGAGACAATTTAGGATAACTGAGCTGTCCTGGTTTCCAGAAGAATGTGCTTCGATGGCCAGTGAGATCACAATCAATGGGATATTCAAACCATCATCCATGGAGTACTGGGATAGAATACATAAGTTCAGAAAATCAAAATAACTTTCTATTGTTTTAGCAAACAAATAAGTACAGAAGCCAAACGGCAGTTTCTACCTGAGTTGATTGCTACCATACTTCAACATGACATTCACTGGTGATAAATTAGGGGGTGGGGGTGAAGAGGGAAATCTCTGGGACTGGATAAAAAGTAAGAAAAACACACACACACAAAAAAAAAAAACACAAACTTCTTCTTAAATGTTATCAATAGTTAACAGTTATTATTTAACACAATAATAATATTTGGGTCTCCGTGCTCTTCTATGTTGGGAGATTTTGCACTTAAGAGTCTGTAAAAAATAAAATTTGCTTGAAAATACAAAGTTATGTTATCCTAGATGCAAAAACACAATAGACAGACTCAATAAGGTAAAGATAGACCTTTGCAAAAAACAAAATCAAAACAACACAAGAAGCAAAAACAAGGCTAGGATATAACTACCCTTATGATGAGCTTTAACTTAAGAAGTTTTAATTTCAAGCCATCTTGTATTATTATTTTTGGCCTCTGAGTTTGTAAGACTGGCTATGCCATGCTCGGCTCCCTCAGCTTGACAGGTATAGTCTGTGCCATCATTTTTGTCCATCCTGGGGAGTAAGAACCTGTGAGGGAGGAGGAAATGCAATGAGTGTTTTCTTTCCTCTGGGACTTATTGCTGACGTCCTTCTGAACACAATTCCCACAGTATTGCACCTGTGTTTTGATTTGGTCTCCTAGCAGTAGTCACTCTTCAGGTCAATAAAGCTTTAGGTTCTAAATGTGATCAGGTATTTGTAAGGACAAGAGAAAGGTCTTTCTGTTTCTTTGCTGTAACTTTTTTAAAAATATATTTTATTGACTCTTTACAGAGAGGATAGAGAGTTAGAAACATTGATGGGAGAGAAACATCAATCAGCCGCCTCCTGCACACTTCCCACTGGGGATGTGCCAGCACCAAGGTACATGCCCTTGACCGGAATCGAACCTGGGACCCTTCAGTCCGCAAATGGACGCTCTATCCACTGAGCCAAACCAGTCAGGGCTTTGCTGTAACCTTTAACAATTTATGAGAAGCACCTGCTAATTAAACCCCAAGATTCTTGGCTCCTCTAATTCAAACACCTGCTCTGTTCAAACTGCAGAACAAGATAAGCTACTCTCAAGCTTACATTCTTGTATACCCCTCCTCCCTGCTGCTGTCACACCTCAGGGATAATTAGCACTAAGGCAGCGGCTCCCAACCTGTGGGTCGCAACCCTTTTGGGGGTCGAACGACCCTTTCACTGGGGTCGCCTAAGACATCCTGCATAACAGATATTTACATTACGATTCATAACAGTAGCAAAATTACAGTTATGAAGTAGCAACGAAAATAACTTTATGGTTAGGGGTCACCACAACATGAGGAACTGTATTAAAGGGGCGCGGCATTAGAAAGGTTGAGAACCACTGCACTAAGGAGTCTCCAGTTAGTAGAAAGTTTCTTTCCCATCGCCCCTTCAAACAAGCCTCTTTGGAACTCTTCATAACTTTACTCTAAGCATATTTTATAGTCTTTGGAAAAATAATAAGAAATCGCTATAGGATATTTGCCAGACTCTCTCCTAGAAAGCAAACTCCTAACTTAAAAAGTCAGCCCCTCATATCTACTACCCTTCGTCTCAGCCCAAGGCCCCTCCATTCTTTGTCCCTTAGCAACAGGCACTGTAGGAAAGCAGAAGCCACCCTTTCTTCCCTGCCCTGTATTGACTAGCAACACTTGGCCCTTTCCTCTCTTGGAAAGTAAAATAAACTTCCTCTCTGCATCTCTTCTTTTAGGTGTGAATTCTTCCACAGCCCGCATCACGGCACAAACCATAACAGGATTCCTTTACTCTTTGGAGTTAAATGGGTAAAAATGAGGGAAATGACATTGTAGAAGCAAAACAATATTTCCTTCTTCTTTTCTAGGTTCTATGATTGACCTACTAATAGATAAAATATAGATTAATGAGAGAAAACAACCCAAATCTTATTAACATGTATACCTCCATATACATGGAAACAACTCAGAAAAATGGAGTAACTGACCCAATGCAAACACCTTCATCTCAGAAACCACCTTCACCTACATAAGAAAATGTGTGTGGACAGTCAGTTATGGTAGATTGTCAGGTAAAGCACAGGAAGCATGTGCTGTGCACTGCGGGGAGGGCATGTATTTATAAGGATTCTGTTCCAACCCGAACTCCAGGGTGCAGACACGGGAGAGTGGGAAGGAGGATGTGAATCCAGAACATGATCCGGGCTGCAGGGAAAACAGGGTGAGAGCCATTGTCTCATTCAGCCAGTAGGGATATAGAGGACAGAATCACATGGGCAGTGGGTCCTATGCATGAATAAGAGGTGAGCACTCGTCCAATGAGACCAGATCATGTAGGACTCCAGCATCACTTCCAAATATTAGGTCCCAGAATTCATGTCCAATTGTATCCACTCCTGCAGGGTGAATGTCAGTGCCACATAGCATCATCATTTGAAGGTTCAAACTGAGGCACAAAATTCATCACAGTGAATGGGGTCACAGCCAGACCCAACATGTGGCCACAGGTGCAGAACCCCAGCCCAGTTTAGAGACATCTCCTGAGGGTCAAACTCTGTGCTGGGCTCAAAGGGGAGGCAGACAAACAGCAGCTCACTCTGAAAGCAGGTTCCCCTGGAGAAACCACTGCAGCTGAGAAATGATGGCGTTCCCCTGAACACGGGGAGGCCAAGGGTAAGGACTCTGAGATGTAAAGGGAATGGGAGGAAATGCATAACTGCAACCATGGAAACAGGAGCTGCAGCTGAGCCACCTGGTCCTCATGCTGTACCTGCTCCAGTGAGGGCTGCACATCAGTGGTAGAGACTGTGTCTGACGATGGAGAAAATCATGGTTAAAATCCAGCCCCTTGAATCTGACACTTGTCTGTGGTGTAAACTTGGGGAGCTGACTTCATTTCTCTGACACTGAACTTTTTCAGCAGTTTGATATGGGCCGCACCACAATGAGACCTGAGTGCCCACAGCACCTGCCTCCCTGTAGCAGAGTCAGTGTCTTCCTGAAGGTCCCATTTCTCAGTAAAATGCACCCACAGACAAAGGTGCTTGCGGGCATTGGGGGAGCGAGAAGTGCCTGTCTGGGAATGTCTCTGCAGGGAGTGGCTGGAGTTGCTGGAGCCAAGGCAGGCTGCAGGCACAGCTGCTTTACTGCAAGTGGACACCTTACCACTTGATCTTCTCCAACAGCTCTGGCCTGGGGACAGACCTCATACTTGTTTTTCACAGGAGGAAACTGACTTAGACCAGCTGAATGGGTTATTTCCATGTAAGTCCCAGTGATAATAGAGAATCTGAAATTCAAATCTAGGATGCCTGATCTAGGGCATAGGGAGTCTGATCACTGCCCTTCTATTTCCCGCTGCATTGGCTTTGGGACTCTAAAACACCCTGCCCACCCACAAGCCCTCTGGCCTTCCTGAGAGAACTGTTCCAACCCAAGAACCCCCATGACAGGAGACAGGGAAAATGCAGAAGACTGCAAAGCAAGGGCTCAGTGCAGGATCAGATGAGTGGTGTTTTGAAAGCAATGGAGAATGTTAGCAGTGCAGGTTAAAATAAAAATAGTTCATTACACAGGACATAGCATTAATGAGTCACCCAACTGGTATGGGTCAGTGGTTGAACATCGACCCACGCACAAGGAGGTCCTTAGTTAGATTCCCAGACAGAGCACATGCCTGGATTGCAGGCTCCATCCACAGTAGGGTGTGGAGGAACCAGCTGATCAATAATTCCCTCTCATCATTGATGTTTCTTTTTTTCTTTTTTAAGATAAGTTACTCAGCTTTCTTTAATTTTGTATTGATTTCACAGAGGAAGGGAGAGGGACAGAGAGATAGAAACATCAATGATAAGAGAGAATCACTGATAAGCTGCCTCCTACAAGCCTCACCTGGGGATCTAGCAGGGGCCCACGCATGTGCCCTGAGAGGCAATGGAACTGTGACCTCCTGGTTCATAGGTCGACTGAGCCCCCTTACAATGAGGTCATCATTAATGTTTCCCTCTCTTCCTCCCCACCTCCTTTACTCTATGAAATCAATAAAAATATTTTTAAATCATTTAAATATTTTTATTGATTTATTAAAATAAATTAACGTATTTTTAAAATATATTTTTATTGATTTCAAAGAGGAAGGGAGAGGTAGAGAGAGACAGAAACATCAATGATGAGAGAGAATGATTGATTGGCTGCCTCCTGCAGGCCCCACACTGGGGATTGAGCCCACAACCTTGGCATGTGCCCTTGACTCGAAGCTCACCTGAGACCTTTCTATCCGAAGGCTGACGTTCTAGTCACTGAACCAAACCAGCTAGGGCAATTAAAGTATTTTTAAAAAGTAAAAATACTAAAACATATTATACCAATACAAAAAACGTTTATTTCCTAAAGTAAAAAAGGTACAAAATAAGTGAAATTCCAACATCCTTCTTTGTTGTTCCACTGTCCTATTCTTACAGAAAATTACCAGGACTCATAGCACATTAGGCAGAACATATGATGTTTTAAGAAAGATACAGACTCAGCAAATACACTTCTGAGAAAAGGCTCACCATTAATTCCTAGAAAGAATACAATAAAAAAAAAAAAAGAATACAATCAAACACTGAGGTAGCATAACAAACTTATAAAGAAAATGTTTAAATAAATGATGATTGAGCGAACAAATTATTCTCTAGGATGTGGAGACTGTGAATCCCTAACACACTGCTAAAAAATGTAAAAAAGTACAATCAGATAACGTTTATTTTTTTTATTTTTAAACAATCGTTTATTAATTTCTAGAGAGAGAAGGGAGACGGAGAGAAACTTTGCTGGAAGAGTGCCATATCGGCCAGCCGCCTCCTGCACACCCATTTCTGTGGATCTAGCCCACAAGCCAGGCACATATCCCCACCAGCAATCAAATCCACAACCTGTGCTACACGAGATGATGCCCAAGCACTGAGTGGTGGTATATTCCATTTAGATCACAATTTGCTAATCTCGGTAAATTGAAACATTCATCTACTCAAAAACTATGCCCTGAATTTTTGACAAAGGTAAATACCACTTATATACATACAAGGAATGATACAGAAGTGTTTGTACCAGCTTTGTTATAAATAACCAAATATTTATTAATATGGACAAATTGATGGTGTTATATCAAGGATAAGAATATCTATCAGAGCCCTAACTGGTTTGGCTCAGTAGATATAGCGCTTGCCTATGGACTGAAGGGTCCCAGGTTCAATTCTGGTCAAGGGCATGTACCTTGGTTCCGGGCACATTCCCAGTAGGGGGTGTGCAGGAGACAGCTGATCGATGTTTCTCACTCTCTACCCCTCTCCCTTCCTCTCTGTAAAATATCAATAAAATATATATGTTTTTAAAAAATAATATCTATCAGAAAAAAAGATGAGCTAGTAATGTAACTTTAATAAATCTCCAAGTATTTATGATACATAAATTAAAACAGAAAAATACTTAGAAAAATAAAGTTCTCTATGGAAAAAGAATGTAAATCCATGGAAACTAGGAAAGCTGTGAAGAACAGGGAGAGGTTAAAAGAGGTCATGAAGCAATTATACACAGACAGATATGGTCAGCATTATGACTGTAATGATGGTTTCAGTTTCATACACATGTCAAGATTTAAGAAACAATATACGTAACACATGTAACTTACTCATTACAGCTGTTAAAAATGGTTCCAGATAAAATAAGGGTACATTCACCTATTTGGGAAGAACAGGTTTGGCAACTCTATATTCAGTCTCCCTACTTATGCCCTCTGGGTGAGAGTCGCATCTCAGTGACAGAAAATATAACAAACAATGAAGGACTTTCACCCAAACCCACAAAAGCCACATCCCTGGACAAAAGACAGCCTTTGTCTCCATCTTTATTTTGCTGCCAGCACACCAATGGCTCTGATGGGAACATCTGAGAAGCTGCAGGAGCCACAAAACATCTTGATGATAATCAAAGACAATGACTGATCCACAGAAGATAAACATCCCTGGATGCCCTCAGATGGGTGTACACAAAGCTTTTGTAGTCTTTTCCTCAAAATAATTCATGGATGCGCAGTTAGATGAGGACAATTCCATCGAATGGGCTGCAATCTGGTCCAACAATGCCGGTGGTCTTAATCCAGCATCTAGAAGGGTTCATGAACTTGGAGAAGGCGCTGTGTGTAAATTAGAGTCCAGAGACAATCTAGAAGGAATTTGGATGCCAGAGGAGCTTGGCTAAAGAAACCAAGCTCTCTCTTGCCTCATGACCCCTTGCTTTTTATTAACACAAAATTTCCTAAGGCAAAGTACATAGATATACATCAAAGGTCAGGGTTTGGTATACAGAATCCATTGTCAAATTGGAATTGCCTTCGGCTGTTCAGGTGTTTGGCTACTAGGAGGCAATAACACATAGACTGAAATTCCTTCAGCTGTCTGGCAGCATGCAATCATTCTATGCATCCTTTTCAGGTTTGGGGAAATGCCCCCAGCCATTTCCAGATGAATCAGCCCTGCTGAAATGCTGCAATTGGCTTCCAACATAACAATTAGGTCAGTGTTTCTGCAATGAAAGGGTTTCCCCTCACTGCTCTGGTCCTCAAACCAGTGACCATCACCCATGAAATTGTAGGCCTTAGGCCACATGGCCCTCTGCAAGACCTGGGCCAGAGATTCCCTTCACATGTATTGGCATCCCTTGCAAACAAGAAAAAAAAAAATTCATGTTCCCAGACATAACTGAGGTTGTCACAGCTAACCCCTGTTTGGAGTGATCTCTGTGTCTCAAAGCATCCATCTTCACATGAGGACTAGAGAGCCCACAATGCTTCCTAGAAAATTACGGGCAGCAATGTAAATTTAGCAAAAACTGATGAGCTAATTTCTGCACCATAGTCTTCCCCAAGGGCAAAAATGTTTGAGACGGCATAAAAGGTTTTCACATCACCATGCTTGGAGAGCCCAGATTTCCTTATAAACTAACCCATAGAGTAAAAAGAACATTCAAGATTAAAGCAGTCTTAGGAAAAAGCCTTCATTATTTTGAAAAGAAAGAAACCTGAATCTGGCAGTTCTCCCATTGATGACTTAGGCACTCAATAAATTCATCACTAGCATCTAGGGCAGTGGTTCTCAACCTTCCTAATGCCGCGACCCTTTAATACAGTTCCACATGTTGTGGTGACCCCCAACCATAAAATTATTTTCGTTGCTACTTCATAACTGTAATTTTGCTACTGTGATGAATCATAATGTAAATATCTGGTATGCAGGATGTCTTAGGCGACCCCTGTGAAAGGGTCGTTCGACCCCCAAAGGGGTCTCGACCCACAGGTTGAGAACCGCTGATCTAGGGAAAGTGTGTCCATGAAAATAGCAGTTTTTCTGAAACCTTATGTTTACTGGGGCCAATACTAATCAATCCTATGTGGCAACTCCTGACAAGGAAACAAGTACGAAATAAGGGCTCAGGTATTCCTAATTTTCTTCAAAAAATTAGACAACAGTTAGCTTACCTGGGCACATGAGGATGGTGATTGATGCCATCTGTAGAAACCATATAGGTGGTTCAGGTGAAATACCTTCAGCAACAGAAATATGCAGTGACATAGATCTGACAGGACATCTCTGTATGTTATAAAGTGAAACATAATTACATAGTGTTCCAACATAAAAACAAACACAACAGCAGAAACACTTAGGGGAACTTTACATAATACAGGTGATTAAATGTATGAGATACAATTCAGAAAAATGAGGATTCACAAATTTTCTTGTATTATTGTTAAGTCCTAACTAAGAAACTACATTTCCTATATATTTAAGAAATTTCTCACATTTTTACTTTTATGCGGAGAGCAAATTTAGAAATTTGCCCGAGAGATACCTCACATTAATTGCACTCATAATGGCTTTTTCCAGGGTGAACTCTCTGATGATATTGGATACCACTCCTACTTTTAAAAGATTTCCCACATTCATTTCATTGATAAGGCTTTTCTCCAGTGTGAACTCTCTTATGATATCGGAGACCAGTCCTCCCTGCAAAAGATTTTCCACATTCACTGCATTTATAAGGCTTTTCTCCAGTGTGAACTCTCTGATATTGGAGAGCATTGCTCTGTGTAAAAAATTTCCCACATTCACTGCATTTATATGGCTTTTCTCCTGAATGAAGTCTCTGATGATTACAAAGGGCAGAGCTCTAGGAAAAAGATTTCCCACATTCACTGCATTTATAAGGCTTTTCTCCTATATGAAGTTTCTGATGTTAATAAAGGGAATGGCTCTGGGTAAAATACTTCCTACATTCACTGCATTTATAAGGCTTTTCTCCAATATGAACGCTCTGATGTTGGTGAAGGATGTACTTATCGGTAAAAGAACATATGATAAGATTTTTTAAAAATATGTTTTATTGATTTTTTACAGAGAGGAAGGGAGAGGGAGAGTCAGAAACATTGATGACAGAGAAACATCAATCTGCTGTCTCGTGCATACCCCCTACTAGGGTTGTGCCCTCAACCAAGGCAAATGCCCTTGACCTGAATCAAACCTGGGACCCTTAAGTCCGCAGACCGACACTCTACCCACTGAGCCAAACCGGTTAGGGCATGATAAGATGTTTTAACAAAGATACAGATTCAGCAAATACACTGCTGAGAAAAGGCTCACCATAAATTTGTAGAAAAAAATACAATCAAACAGTGAAGTAACATGACAAACTTATTTAAAAAAAGTTTAAATAAATGATGATTGACCGAACAAATTATGCACTAGGATGTGGAGACTGTGAATCCCTAACACACTGCTGAAAAAATGTAAAAAAGTACAATCATTTAACGTTTATTTTTTTATTTTTAAAGAATAGTGTATTAATTTTTAGAGAGAGAAGGGAGAGGGAGAGAAACATTGCTGGAAGAGTGCCATATCGGCCTTCCCCCTCCTGCACACCCACTTCTGTGGATCTAGCCCACAAGCCAGGCACATATCCCCACCAGCAATCAAATCCCCAACCCTGTGCTACACGAGATGATGTCCAAGCACTGAGCCACACCGCCCCTGGTGGTATATTCCATTTAGATCACAATTTTCTAATCTCGGTAAATTTAAACATTCATCTACCCAAAACCCAGACTATGCCCTGAATTTTTGACAAAGGTAAATACCACTTAAATACATACAAGGAATTATACAGAAAGGTTTGTACCAGCTTTGTTAGAAATAACCAAATATTTATTATTATGTACATATTGATGGTGATATATCAATGATAAGAATATCTATTAAAAAAAAAGAATATCTATCAGAGCTCTAACTGGTTTGGCTCTGGATACAGAGACCGTCTGCGGACTGAAGGGTCCCAAGTTCAATTCTGGTCAGGTTCATGTACTTTGGTTACGGGCACATCCCCAGTAGGGGGTGTGCAGGGGGCAGCTGATCTATGTTTCTCTCTATCCCTCTTCTTTCCTCTCTGTAAAGTCAATAATATATACATACATACATATACATATACATATGTGTGTACATATATATACACATATGTATATGTATATGTATACACATATGTATGTATATACATAAAATATATTTTATTGATTTTTTACAGAGACGAAAGGAGAGGAAGAGTTAGAAACACCGATGAGAGAGAAACATCAAAGAGTTGTCTCCTGGCAAAAACCGGTTTGGCTCAGTGGATAGAGCGTCGGCCTGCGGACTGAAGGGTCCGGGTTTGATTCCGGTCAAGGGCATGTGCCTTGGTTGCGGGCGGATCCCCAGTGGGAGGTGTGTTGGAGGCAGCTGATCGATGTTTCTTTCTCATCGATGTTTCTAGCTCTCTATCCCTCTCCCTTCCTCTCTGTAAAATATCAATAAAATATATTTTAAAAAAAAGAGTTGTCTCCTGCACACCTCCCACTGGGGATGTGCCCATAACCAAGGTACATGCCCTTGACAGGAATCGAACCCGGGACCCCTGAGTCCACATTCTAACGCTCCATCCACTGAGCCAAATCAGCTAGGGCAAAATATATTTTTTAAGAAAGAATATCTATCAGAAAAAAAGATGAGCTACAAATGTAACTTTAATAAATCTCCAAGTATTTATAAAACATAAATTAAAGAGGAAAATACTTAGAAAAATAAAGTTCTCTATGAAAAAGGAATTTAATGCCATGGAAACTAGGAAAGCTGTGAAGAACAGGGAGAGGTTAAAAGAGGTCATGAAGCAATTACACAGACAGATATGGTCAGCATTATGACTGTAATGATGGTTTCAGTTTCGTGCACATGTCAAGATTTATGAAAAACTATACTTAACACATGTAATTCACTCATTATAGCTGTTAACACTGGTTCAGGATAAAACAAATGTATGTTCACCTATTCTGGAAGAACAGGTTTGGCAACTCTATAGTCAATCCACATTTTTATGCCCTCTGGGTGGGAATCTCATCTCAGTGAGAGAAAATGTAACAAACAATGAAGAACTTTCACCCAAACCCACAAAAGCTACTTCCTTGGTCTAAAGACAGCCTTTGTCTCCATCTTTGTTTTGCTGCCAGCACACCAATGGCTCTGATGAGAACATCTGAGAAGCTACAGGAGCCACAAAACATCCTCATTATAATCAATGACTGCTCCACAGAAGATAAACAACCCTGGATTCACTCAGGTCTTGTGTACACACAGCTCCTGCAGTCTTTTCCTCAAAATAATTCCTGGATGCACTGTTAGATGAGGACCATTCCATCTAATGGGCTACAGTCTGGTCCAACAATGCCGGTAATAGTAATCCAGCATCTAGAAGGGTTCAGGAATCTGGAGAAGGCTCTGTGTGTACATTATTAAAGATTCCAGAGACAAAACATAATTTTGTAAGGCATTTGGGGGCCAGAGGAGCTTGGCCAAAGAAACCCAAGTTCTCTTTTGTCTCAGGACCGCCCCCCCCCCCCTTTTTTAAATATATTTTATTGATTTTTTACAGAGAGGAAGGGAGAGGGATAGAGAGTTAGAAACATATATGAGACAGAAACATGGATCAGCTGCCTCCTGCACGCCCCCTAGTGGGGATGTGCCCGCAACCAAGGTACATGCCCTTGACTGGAATCGAACCTGGGACCCTTCAATCTGCAGGCTGACGCTCTATCCACTAAGCCAAACCGGTTAGGGCACCCCTTGCTTTTTATTAACACAAATTGTCCTAAGGCAAAGGAGATACACATCAAAGGCCAGGGTTTGGTATACAGAATCCATTCTCAGATTGGAGGAATTGCCTTCGGCTATTCAGATGTTTGGCCAGTAGGAGGCCACAACATGTAGACTGAAATGCTCTCAGCTGTCTGGCAGCAAGTAATCATTTTATGCATCCTTTTCAGGTTTGGGGAAATTCCCTCAGCCATTTCCAGATGATTCAGCCCTGCTGACATGCTCTAATTGGTTTCCGACACAATTAGGTCAGTGTTTCTATAGAGGAAGGGTTTCCCCTCACTGCTCTGGTCCTCAAACCAGTGAACATCACCCATGAAATTGTAGGCATTAGGGCTCATAGCCCTCTGCAAGACCTGGGCAAGGATTCCCTTCACATCTATTGTCACCCCTTGAAAACAAGAAAAAAATTCATGCTCCCAGACATATTTTTTATTACTGTTTAAAGTATTACATATAGATTACATATAGTAGTACATATATGTCCTTTTTTCTCCATTGACCTTCCCCCAGCTTCCTCTAACCCCTGTCGCATGCCCTCACCCCACCCCCCGCAGTGTCTTGTGTCCATTTGTTGTGTTTATATGGATGCATACAAGTCCTTTGGTTGATCTCTTCCCCCCCACCCCACATCCTCAACACTTCCCTAGCTTCCCGCTGTAATTTGACAGTCAGTTCAGAGCTTTACACTCCCAGACAAAATTTAGATTGTCACAGCTACCCCCTCTTTGGAGTGATGTCTGTGTCTCAAAGCATCTATCTTCACATGAGGACTAGAGAGTCCACAGTGCTTCCTAGAAAATCATGGGCAGCAATGTAAATTTGGCAAAAACTGCTGAGCTAATTTCTGCACCATAGTCTTCCAAAGAGGGCAAAAATGTGTGAGAACGCATACAAGTTTTTTGCATCACCATACTTGGAGAGCCCAGATTTCTTTTCTTTTTTTTTTTTTTTTTTTTTATTCTTTTTTTTTTTTTTTTTTTTTAAATATATTTTATTGATTTTTCACAGAAAGGAAGGGAGAATGATAGAGAGTTAGAAACATCGATGAGAGAGAAACATCGATCAGCTGCCTCCTGCACACTACCCACTGGGGATGTGCCCGCAACCAAGGTACATGCCCTTGACCGGAATCGAACCTGGGACCTTTCAGTCCGCAGGCTGACGCTCTATCCACTGAGCCAAACCAGTTAGGGCCCAGATTTCTTTATAAACTAAGCCACACAGTAAATAGAACACCCAAGATTAAAGAAGTCTTAGGAAAAAAAACCTTCATTATTTTGCAAAGAAAGAAACCTGAGTCTTTCAGTTCTCCCATTGATGACTTAGGCCAGTGGTGGGCAAAATCTTTAGTCAACAGAGCCAAATATGAACAGTACAATTATTGAAATTTCTTTTGAGAGCCAAATTTTTTGAACTTAAACTATATAGGTAAGTACATTGTTATTAACTTATTTAGGGTACTCCTAAGCTGGCCTTTGCTAAAAACTCAAGGGGCCAAAGAGCCTCATGTGGCTAGTGAGGCGCAGTTTGCCGACAACTGACTTAGGTACTCAATAAAGTCATCATTAGCATCTTGGGATAGCATGTCCCCCCAAAATGGCAGTTTCTCTGCAACATTATGTTTACAGGGGCTAAAACTAAGCAGACCTATGTGGCAACTCATGACAGGGAAACAAGTAAGAACTAAGGGCTCAGGTATTCCTAATTTTCTTCAACAAATTAGACAACAGAGTTAGCTTCCCTCGGCACATGACGTTGGGGATTGATGCCATCTGTAGGGATCTTATAGGTGGTTCAGGTGAAATACCTTCAGCAACAGAAATGTGCAGTGACATAGATCTGGCAGGACATCTCTGTATGTTAGAAAGTGCAACATAATTACATAGTGTTCCAACATAAAAACACAACAACATGGGAAATTTACATAATATAGGTGATTAAATGTATGAGATACAATTCAGAAAAATGAAGATTCAAAATTTTCTTCTACTATTGTTAAGTCCTAACTTAGAAAGTACATTTCCTACACATCAACAAAATTTCTCACATTTGGACTCTTATGTGGAGAGCGAATTTACAAATATGCCTGAGAGATACCTCACATTAATTGCACTCATAATGGCTTTCTCCAGTGTGAACTCTCTGATGATATTGGAGACCACTGCTACTTGTAAAAGATTTCCCACATTCACTGCATTTATAAAGGCTTTTTATCCTGTGTGAAATCTCTGATGATATCGAAGTATAGTGCTACTGGCAAAAGATTTTCCACATTCACTGCATTGATAAGGCTTTTCAACCGGTTATACTCTCTGATCTTGATGAAGTTGGGTCTTAAAGGTAAAAGCTTTTCCAAAATCACTGCCTTGATAAGGCTTTTCTCCAGTGTGAACTCTCTGATGATTCTGGAGTCCATTGCTACATGTAAAAGATTTCCCACATTCACTGTATTTATAAGGCTTTTTTTCTTGTATGAAGTGTCTGATGATAACAAAGGACAATGCTACTGGTAAAAGATTTTCCACATTCACTGCATTGATAAGGCTTTTCTCCTGTATGAATTCTCTGATCACGATAAAGATTAGTCGTAGTGGTGTAAGCTTTCCCACATTCATTACATTTATAAGGCTTTTCTCCAGTGTGAACTCTCTGATGATATTGGAAAGCACTGCTAATTGTAAAAGATTTCCCACATTCACTGCATTTATAAGGCTTTTCTCCAGTATGAAGTCTCTGATGATAATGAAGGACAGTGTTTCTGGTAAAAGATTTTCCATATTCACTGCATTGATAAGGCTTTTCTCTTGTATGAATTCTCTGATGACGATAAAGATTAGTGCTAGTGGTGTAAACTTTCCCACATTCACTACAGTTATAAGGCTCTTCTCCAGTGTGAACTCTCTGATGATATTGGAAAGCACTGCTACTTGTAAAAGATTTCCCACATTCACTGCATTTATAAGGCTTTTCTCCAGTATGAACTCCCTGATGTTTATGAAGTTGGGTCTTAGAAGTAAAAGCTGTTCCACATTCACTGCATTTATAAGGCTTTTCTCCAGTGTGAACTCTATGATGATATTGGAGACCACTGCTACTTGTAAAAGATTTTCCACATTCACTGCAGTGATAAGACTTTTCTCCAGTGTGCACTGTCTGATGACGATAAAGATGACTGCTAGTGGTGTAAGCTTTCCCACATTCACTACATTTATAAGGATTTTCTCCAGTGTGAACTCTCTGATGACAATGACGAATACTAACACTGGTAAAAGATTTCCCACACTCATTGTACTCATAAGGCCTTTCTCCTGTGTGAACTCTCTGCTCATAATGGAGGGCACTGTTACTGGTAAAAGTTTTTCCACATTCACTGTTCTCACAAGGCCTTTCTCCAGTGTGCAAAGCTTGGTGATTACCTAGGCTGTTACTACTGGTAAAAGCTTTCTCATATTCACTGCACTCATTAGGCCTTTCTCCAGTGTGACCTCGCTGTTGATAATGAAAGCTAGAAAATTTGGTCGAATATTTTCCACATTCAGAGCTCACAAAACACTAACTTGCAACATGGAAACCCTTTTCCTGAATAAACATGTGGGTGCAACTAATGTCTTCCTTACATTCTTTTCTGGTGTAATAATTTTTTCTCCTTTGAAACATCATCCCACACATCAGAATAGCATTGGGAATGTCCCTGGTGTGAGTAGCCTTTAGGTGGAGATGTCCTGATTTGGTAAGAACACCCTGCCCAACCTCTCCACATGTTAAATGATTCTGGGACGCATTGAAATTGCAGCTATTTGCAAGTGAGATCCTGTCCACACCTCTATTGAAAGCCTTCTCTCTCATATTCTGTTGTTGAACTTTTACACTGAAGTAAAACCGTTTTGCACATGCACCACACCTCAACAGTATCTGTCCATGTTGTGTTGTTCCCTGCAGCTCTGTCAAGTGGAAAGTGTTTCTCAAGACGAGCCCACAACTCTCACAAGGGTGGCTCTTCTGGGAAGACAAGGTTACCTTGGGATTCCTTGCCAGTGACACTCTTACAAAAACCCTCTGTTCAGTCGGGGCCTCAACATTCTCTGCTCCACAGCAGCAACCTGAACAAAAGGAAAATCTGGTGAAGTACATGTTGATGTTATGTAGTAAGAGTATCTTCACCACAAACATTTATCGGTTATGAATAGGCATGATTCCATAGTGAAATTTTTGTAGACGAATGAAGTAGACTCTGAGGAAATTGTTCTTAAAGGATATAGCGTGGCCAGTCAACAATGAAAATCTCACCAACGGACGAACAGAAGGACAGGATGGGATACAAAGAAGAGAGGAAGGCTCTACTCACTGATCCTGCACAAAGGCTTTTTTGAGGACCTTACAAGCTGGCCATGTGAGTCTGTGTACAATCATTTGAAGGTGCTCAAAGCCATAAAAATTAATTGTATTAGAGCACATAAGGTCCAACGTCAATATAATAAGACTTGTGCACTACAAGGTGGTGCAGGCATGGATCAACATTGGTTTGCAGTAAAGGGAGATGTGTGAAAGAGGCAAAAGTGCAAAGTCCAGAGAAGTTAAGGTTATCCTTGGCTGGGAATCTGAGTAGAAATGATCACTATTCAACCTGTGTAGTTGGCAAAGTATCAATAATAACCAAAAACAAGCATAACTGGGTAAGGGCTAGGCAACTGTAAGAAAACACTGATGAATAAAACGAGTTTCTAGTTATGAATGTAACAAAGGCCAGGTGTGAAAGCCTCCCTAACGTCCCTTCACCAAGGCAACACCGCCTATGGGTCCACTGTGTCATTCATAAACTCACGTTTCTTCTGTGATGCACACATGATTCTTCCCCTTAAATCCCATTTGAGGAGAGAAACCAAGATGGCGGTATAGGTAAACACCTAAACTGCTGCCTCGCACAGAAATATCAAAACTACAACTAAAAGACAAAGTGGACACCATCTAGAACCACAGGAAAGCTGGCTGACTGGAAATTCTACAACTAGAAGAAAAGAGGAAAGCACTATTGAGACTCAAAGGAGCTGCGAAAGGCTGAGGTACAGAGACTCGCATGCGGGGAGGACGGGCGGCTGTGTGCACGGGCAGCTCAGTGCGCGGCTGGCTTTCTAAAACGGGAGGGAGGCCCTAGCCCAGCCGTGGGCAAACTACGGCCCGCGGGCCGGATCCGGCCCGTTCGGCTATTCTATCTGGCCCGCGGAGCCGAAAGAGCGGAGCGTTCTCTTGCTCTCCCATCCGATCCTTCACCAGCAGCAGTGTTAACATGGCAATGTGGGGAAACACGGACACAGCTCCTTCTTCTGAGTGGGCGGATTTATATCCGCCCATTCAGTAGAAGGAACAACCTCTCAATCTTCCAGAGGCTACATGTAATGCCCGT
Source organism: Plecotus auritus (assembly GCF_963455305.1). Taxonomy (NCBI): domain Eukaryota; kingdom Metazoa; phylum Chordata; class Mammalia; order Chiroptera; family Vespertilionidae; genus Plecotus; species Plecotus auritus. The sequence goes on from NC_137785.1 coordinate 7,569,507, forward strand.
GGACTCGTCTCCCGACATCACCCTGGGAATGTGTAGACACGTTATCGTGGTGATGTAGGGAAACAAGCATTTGTGCAGGATCAATGAGTAGAGCCTTACTCTCTTCTTTGTATCCCATCCTGTGCTTCTGTCTGTCCGTTGGTGAGATTTTCATTGTTGACTGGCCACGCTATATCCTTTAAGAACAATTTCCTCAGAGTCTACTTCATTCGTCTGCATAGCACAGTATCAGAGCCTTTCTGAGGTAAGATTAAGAGCTCTACTCAAACACAATTTTTTCCTGTTCCCACATTCTGTACATCACAATGACTTGTTAATAAAACAACAAAGACTTTCAGCTTTTAGGGCTTGTATCCACTGCAGTTTTTTTTCCCACTGCGGACGCGTGCAGCAGGGAAAAAGACACACAGAGGATATGTCACACTAGCCATGCTGCGGCTGCATTTTTTTGCTGATACGGATGCGGTATCAGTAACGCTATCGTGGCCACTAACCGCATGTGTTAGCGGCAAAACAAATGCATTTTGCACTGTGTTTGCTTCTCCCCCTTGCGCCAGTAAAAATGCATGCTACAGGGCATTTGTGTTAACATGCACCACTGCACATTAGGATCAACGCAAACATGATGGAAACCTGTGTACCCTGCATTAACCCTAGCTGCGCTGCATTGCAGTACTGCACCACACTGCAATGGCAGCACGGCTAGTGTGAACGAACCCTAATTCAGTGGGTTGAACAAAAAGATTGTATAGAAATGTGATGAACTAAAGATTTTATTACAAAATCGCTTAATTTCAGGGTTTCAGAAGTAATTGGACAAATGAAAAACTGAAAATCAAATGTTCATATCTAATACTTGGATGAAACCCTTTCCTGGTAATGACAGCCTGAAGTCTTGTACTTATGGACATCACCAGATGCTGGGTTTACTCCTTTGTAATGCTCTGCCAGGCTGTCACAGTAGGGGTATATATATAAATATCCTGCCATTTCCAGCTTTTAATAAGAAAAACTGTTGCAATGGGCATTTAAAAGTGGCACTTGGTTGTTTTTATAGAGTCCAGTGGATGCAATCTGACATTGATAATGGGCTCTTTCACACTATGTGCACTGCGGCTGTTTTTTGCCAGTAACAAAAGTGCTAGTGGTAACTACTGGTTACCCATGTTTTGCACTGCCCTAGCACCTCCCATACAAGTGTGTCTGGAAGACACAGCAATGTGCAGCTATGTGTGTTACCATAAACAAAGGGCCTGTGTGAAAGATACACAGGTTTCCTATGGAGGAAAGGGGTTGTTCTCTATGGTCAGGGTGTGCCTCTGTCCCATGTCTGAACTTTTTCAGATGATTTTTATATATATATATATTTTTTAGAAGACCAAAAATGTTATAGTAGAGCAAATTTAATCACTTGTTTTTATACTTTACTGTCTTATTTTAGTAAAGAATTTAATAAGAGAACGGTACTGTTGGTTTTAGCCCAATATTAAACATGAGTGGACCAAAGAAAAGGAAAGTGGACAGTGAATGCCGAGTGTTTAAGAGGGAGTGGACAACAAAATATTTTTTCACCGAAGTCCGATCAATGCCGGTATGTCTGATATGCCAGGAAACACTTGCAGTCTTCAAAGAGTACAATCTCAGCCGTCACTTTGCCACAAAGCATGGCAACTATGCTAGCAAGCAGTCACCTCAAGAACGGGAGGCTACTGCACAGAGGTTGATGGCTAAATTACAGGCTCAGCAAAAGGTCTTTCACAGACAAACTGCAATTCAAGAGACAACTACCAAAGCAAGTTTTATGCTATCATTCAAATTAGCAAAAGCTAGCAAACCTCTCTCTGAAGGCGAGTTTTTGAAAGAATGTATGATAGAGACAGCAGGTCTCTTGTGTCCAGAGAGCAAAGGCAAGTTTGAAAAACTCAGCTTATCGCGCAGGACAGTGACTCGTCGAGTGGAACTGACTGATGAAGACTTGGCCAGCAAGTTAAATAGTAAGGCAGAGTTCTTTAAGTTTTATTCACTAGCATTGGATGAAAGTAATGATGTAAAGGACACTGCTCAGCTCTTAATTTTTATCCGAGGAATTAGTGACAATTTTGAAATTACGGAGGAGTTTTCAGCCATGGAGCCATTGAAAGGAAAAACACGGGGAGAGGACTTGTATGACCGGGTGTCTACTGTCATCGAGAAAATGAAGCTACCATGGAGTAAACTTGCTAATGTCACGACAGATGGATCTCCAAATTTAACTGGAAAAAATGTTGGACTGCTAAAAAGAATTCAGGATAAAGTGAAAGAGGAGAACCCTAACCAAGATGTTATTTTTCTTCACTGTATTATTCACCAGGAATCATTGTGCAAGTCTATATTACAACTTAATCATGTTGTTAATCCAGTCGTAAAGCTTGTTAATTTCATTCGAGCAAAGGGACTTCAGCACCGTCAGTTTATTAAGTTTCTGGAGGAAACTGATGCGGATCACCATGACTTACTTTACCACTCTCGTGTCCGCTGGTTGAGTTTGGGCAAAGTTTTCCAACGAGTGTGGGAGCTCAAAGAAGAGATTGGTGCATTTTTGAAATTAAAGGGGAAGTCTGACGAATTTACTGAGCTGAGTGACAAGAATTGGCTGTGTGACTTTGCATTTGCTGTAGATATATTTTCACATTTGAATGAGCTAAATGTGAAGCTACAGGGAAAAGATCAGTATGTACATGACATGTACACTAATGTGAAAGCCTTTAAATCAAAGCTGATTTTCTTTTCCAGACAAATTTCAGACAAAGTCTTCACTCATTTTGCCACACTAGCCACACAGAAGGAGACCATCCAAAACGTGAAGAAATACAGCAAATCACTGGATGACCTGCATGCAGAATTCTGTCGGTTTTCTGATGTTGAAAAAATTGACCAGTCACTTCAACTGGTGGCCTGTCCTTTGTCACAAAACCCTGAAACAGCACCAGAAGAGGTGCAACTGGAACTCATCAATCTTCAGTCTGACTTTGTCCTAAAGGAGAAATTCAGCTCTCTTGAACTAAGAGACTTTTATGCTTCACTTAATGAAGCCACTTTTCCAAACATCTGGAAGATGGCACAGAAGATACTGGTGCTGTTTGGGTCAACCTATGTTTGTGAGCAGACATTTAGCGTCATGAACATCAACAAAGCCCCTCACAGATCCAGCTTAAATGACGAACACCTCAGGTCTATCCTGAGAATAGCCAGAACAAAACTAACTCCAGACTTTGATGCATTAGCTAAAAAAGGAGACCAATAACACTGTTCCCACTGAAGTTGATGTTTTAAAGACCAAAAACCTTTCAACCCAGTCTACATTGCCATCTACATCTATGTCCCGGGCATAATTTGGAAGTTGCACTAAAGGAAATGTTTAATCTGTTTACACATTTTGTTCTTTTCTATTTGTTTTAGTTTTAAATTATTTTATTATATTTAAGTTTAATTTGAAAGGCTTTTGTACCTTTCCTTTGTTAGGCAATTTTATTTTGCCTTTGCCATTTTCAATATAAGGTACGTTATTGTGCTATGATTCCTCCATTTTTTGAAGATTCAAATTATAATAAATAGTGTTTACATTCTTCTTGTTACAATGTTTGAAATGAATAAAACTATTGAAATAAATAAAAAAAAAAGACCGTACCCTTTTATGTAATGATGTTTACTTTGAATTTATATTAATTCACACTAACACTCCATCCATGCTTTTGTTCCGGCCCTCCGGTCCAGTTTAAGAACCCATTGTGGCCCTCGAGTCAAAAAGTGTGCCACCCCTGCCATAGCCGGTTTGGCTCAATGTATAGAGCGTGGTCCTGTGGACAAAAGGGTCCCAGGTTCGATTCCGGTCAAGGGCATGTACCTTGGTTGTGGACACACCCCAGTAGGGGGTGTGCAGGAGGTAGCTGATCGATGTTTCTCTCTCATCGATGTTTCTAACTCTCTATCCCACTCCCTTCCTCTCTGAAAAAAAAATCAATATATTTAAAAAAAATAAAATAAAATAAAACGGGAGGTAGAAGGAAGCTCCCGACTGCACTGAACTCTAGTCCCGGGCAAGATGCTGGGAAAATAGACTCATTTGGGGGGAAAATGGAATGTCAGGAAAAGAGAAAGCACACTGAGACAATGCAGCAGCTGCCTCCCGCCCCCACTCTGGGAGCTGGCCAGCCGGCGCAGGCAGCCAGCCAACACGGATGCCAGGGGGGAACCCCATCATCCTGCCTGCTGCCCCAAAGAGGTTTGGAGAGGAAGTAAAGAAGGCAACAATCCCTGATTAAGATAAGGCACAAATAAATATAGGCATGGGGGCAGCTCTAGACTGATTCTACAAGGCCAGTTCTGAAGAGGTGCACGAAATCCTGTCAAAATGTGGAGGCCTGTGCTTGCACAGCTGAGACCAGGATCCCACATAACTTTGGGTTGGAGCAAGAAAAACAAGCCCCTTCTCACAGGCCCCACTGCAGGCCCCTTGTCCCAGGTCCTGTGTCCATGCCCTGCTTTGGGTGTCATCTCCTCCTGGCTCCACAGAGAGCAGCTGGCTGGCCACTTACCCGGGACTGTGGATCTTGCAGGTTGGGCTCTCGGCCTCCAGATACAGCACTTCCCAGCGAGCCTGCCGACCCTTTCAACACTTGTGCGCTCCAGGACTTGGGGCACCAGAGTCTGCAAAGGATGGGCCTTTGGGGTGGGAAGAGGGTGCACCCAAAAGAGGCCTGGAGCCAGCCTGACTCTGCACAGCCATGGCCCGGATGAAAGTGCGCTCCCAAATTGTTGGTATCCAATTGGCGGAGACCAAGAGGATGGGGGCAGAGGTGGGGCAGCAGGGTAGTGTCCTTGGGGAATATGGTGGGTGCAAGAATCTGTGCACCCGGCCAGTAGTATTAAATAAAAAAGAAATTTAAAAAAAAGTTTCATGATAAAATATCAACATACAAACATCAGTTCCATTTCTAAATACTAACTGGATTTTTTTTGTTTTTTTTTTGTTTTGTTTTTTTAAATATATTTTATTGATACTTTACAGAGAGGAAGGGAGAGGGATAGAGAGTTAGAAACATCAATGAGAGAGAAACATCGATCAGCTGCCTCCTGCACACCCCCCACTGGGGATGTGCCCGCAACCAAGGTACATGCCCTTGACCGGAATTGAACCCGGGACCCTTCAGTCCGCAGGCCGACGCTCTATCCACTGAGCCAAACCGGTTTCGGCAACAGTGGATTTTTTGATAAAAGAAGATAGGATCTTCAACGGTGTTGCTCGGTTGATTGAGCATCTTCCCATGAACTGACAGACCACCAGTTGTACTGCTGGTCAGGGCACATGTCTGGGTTGTGGGCAAGATCCCAGGTAGAGAGCGTGCACGAGGCACCTGATCGCTGTTTCTCAGCTGGATGCTTCACTCTCTCTCTCTCCATTCCTCTCCTTCTGAAAAATCAACAAAAACACATAAAGAAAAGAAAAAGAAATGAAGTAGTCAAGTTTACAATAGCATTAAAAAGAATAAAATACTCAGGAATAAATTTAACCATAAAGATGTAAGATCTGTACACTGAACGTTAGAAGACAGTGGTGAAAAAATGGGAGAAACCACAAAAAAGTGAAAAGACATCCGGTGTTCTTGGATTTGAAAATGTAATATCCTTAAAATCCTATTCTGCCCAAAGCAATCTCCAGATCAAATGCAATCCGGATGATAATTCCAATCTCGGAAACCTCAAATGATAACAAATAGCAAACTTAATCTTAAGCAAGAACAAGTGTGGTGGCATCACACTTGCTGTCTTCAATCTATTACAAAGCCAAAGCAACCAAACACTTTGGTACTGAAATACAACCAAAAACAAAGGCAAAAAAAACCCAAAAAACACACACACAAAAAAAACAGAAAACACAAAAATAAACCCAGGCCCATAGGTTCAGGTAATCTATGACAAAACCACAAGAAATGTTTAAAAAGGACAGTTTCTTTATTATTTTTTTAAAATATATTTTATTGATTTTTCTTTTTTTACAGAGAGGAAGGGAGAGAGGGATAGAGAGTTAGAAACATCGATGAGAGAGAAACATCGATCGGCTGCCTCCTGTACACCCCCTACTGGGGATGTGCCCGCCACCAAGGCACATGCCCTTGACTGGAATCGAAAATGGGACCCTTCTGTCTGCAGGCCGATGCTCTATCCACTGAGCCAAACCAATTAGGGCAAGGACAGTTTCTTGAATGAGGGTTATTGAAAAAACAGGTATTCACATGGAAAACAACAAAAGCACTGATAAACATTTACTCAGATCGCGTGAAACAATTAAACGTCCATGTTAAAACATTAAAGTTCTTGAAGACGACCCAGAGAAACCGCTTGGAGACTTGTTTTGGACATAATTTCTGGGATGTGGCACCAACCAGCAGGCAAATAAAGAGAAAATGTAAAGTCAGGGCTAAAACAAATCAAAGTGCTTTTTCCCAGCACAATAGCAATTAAGAAAATGAAATGAAAAGGCAATCGACTGGAGGATGGGAGACCATACTTGCAAATGATATGAATATATTGAAGATATGTGCATTCGGATCAGATCAACCAAATAAAGCAAATATTGTGATACAGAAAGAAAGTCATGTTATGTTAACACGATAATAAAGGCTATGAAGAAGACAATGGTGTTGCTGAAACATTCTACATCAGTGTTCGGCAAACTCATTACTCAACAGCCAAATATCAACAGTACAACGATTGAAATTGCTTTTGAGAGCCAAAATTTTTAAACTTAAACTATATAGATAGGTATACTGTCATTAAGTTAATTAGGGTACTCCTAAGATGGCCTTTGCTAAAAACTCAAGGGGCCAAAGAGCTGCACGTGGCTTGCCAGCCGCGGTTTGCCAACCACTGACGTAACCTATAGAGTAAATAGAACATCCAAGATTAAAGAAGTCTTAGGAAAAACCCTTCATTATTTTGCAGAGAAAGAAACCGGAGACTGGCAGTTCTCCCATTAATGACTTAGGCACTCAATAAATTCATCATTAGCATCTAGGGAAAGTGTGTCCATAAAAATAGCAATTCTTCTGCAACATTAAGTTTACTGGGGCCAACACTAATCAGTCCTATGTGGCAACTCATGACAAGGAAACAAGCAAGAAATAAGGGCTCAGGTATTCCTAATTTTCTTCAACAAATTAGACAACACAGTTAGCTTCCCTGGGTACATGAGAATGGTGATTGATGCTATCTGTAGGGACATTATAGGTGGTTCAGGTGAAATACCTACAGCAACAGAAATATGCAGTGACATAGATCTGGCTGGACATCTCTGTATCTTACAAAGTACAACATAGGGAGAAACCAAGATGGCGGCATAGGTAAACACCTAAACTGCTGCCTTGCACAACAATTTCAAAACTACAACTAAAAGACAAAACGTCTATCACCCAGAACCACGGGAAAGCTGGCTGAGTGGAAGTTCTACAACTAGAAGGAAAGAGAAAAGAGCATTGAGACATGCACAAGCGCTGAAAAGCTGAGGTAAGGAGTCGCACGAATCGGGCTGGCGGCAGGCGACTGGGAGTGCTGTTTTTTCAACCCGAAAGGAGACAAGCTCCCTATTACTCCGAACTCCAGTTTCTGGGGAGATGCAGAGGACCCAAACTCCTACGGGGAGAAGCTGGAATGTCTGCCATCGGGTCGGAAAGTGAGGGTGACTTTCTTACAGAGGTGCGCCCAGCAATCATTGTTTACTGCGCTGGGGTGCGGGACGCAAGGACTTGGAAACTGGAAGCCATCACTGTTTGCCCCCCGCTAGCCTAGAGTCTCCCTGAGACCACGCCCCACACAATCTACAAACCCACCCAAGCTCCACACAGCGGCTTTTGCATATAAATGGCCTGGCCTACCGCAGCTTAACCTAACAAACTGCAGCTCTGTTCAGACAGCTCCAAACTTCCAAACCCCAAGCAAAGAGGAGAAAACAGTAGTTCGCTCTGTAGCTCCTGCTGGGTGGCCTCAGACAGTAGCTGACCTGCACCCCATTGGAGATCCAGAAGCTAGTGTATCTAGTGATCAGTGTGAGATGACACCAGATTTCAACTAATCACATCCATAAGTGACACATTCAAGAGGCAGACTCAGTGAGCACCAAAGCCCCACTGAAACAAGTCCTGCCCCATAAGCGTGTCTCCAGAGCAGCAGTTCTTCCATTATAGACACAGCGGGTCCTCACAGCCAATTGGCCTGGAGGTCAAGTCCTCCCAGCGACACCAACAATTAAGACTTAACTATAATAAGGCTGTACACACACTCCACAAAGGGGTGCACCAAGAGTGTCCACCTCAGGTAACCGGGAGGCCCACCCACTGGGCCATATAAGGCACCTAGCACACAAAGCCACCCTACCACCTCATGGAAACAGCGAAAATGCGGAGACAAAGAAACAGATCAGAAAAGAAAGAAACGGAGGAAAACAAACGACTGGATATAGAGTTCAAAACCACGGTTATCAGGTTTTTCAAGAATTTCCTAGAAAAGGCCGATAAATTTAACGAGACCATCGAGGATATGATAAAGGACCAACTAGAAATTAAACATACACTGACTGAAATAAAAAATATTATAGAGACCCAACAGCAGACTAGCGGAACACAAGAATCAAGTCAAAGCTTTGAAATACAAAGAAGCAAAAAACACTCAATCGGGAAAGCAAAAAGAAAAAAGAATCCAAAAAGTTGAAGATAGTGTTAGGAGCCTCTGGGATAACTTCAAGCGTACCAACATCAGAATTATGGGGGTGCCAGAAGAAGGAAGAGAACAAGATACTGAAAACCTATTTGAAGAAATAATGACCGAAAACTTCCCCCACCTGGTGAAAGACATAGACTTACAAGTCCAGGAAGCGCACAGAACCCCAAACAAAAGGAATCCAAAGAGGACCACACTAAGGCACATCATAATTAAAATGCCAAGGGCAAAAGACAGAGAGAGAATATTAAAAGCAGCAAGAGAAAAACAGTTAATTACCTAGAAGGGAGACCCATACGTTTGTCAGCTGATTTCTCAACAGAAACTATGGAGGACAGACGGGAGTGGCAAGAAATATTCAAAGTGATGAATATCAAGAACCTACAACCAAGATTACTCTACCCAGCAAAGCTATCATTCAGAATTGAAGGTCAGATAAAGAGCTTCACAGATAAGAAAAAGCTAAAGGAGTTCATGACCGCCAAACAAGTATTACATGAAATGCTGAAAGGTATTCTTTAAGAAGAGGAAGAAGAAAAAAGTAAATATAAAAATTATGAACAACAAATACATATCTATCAACAAGTGAATCTTAAAATCAAGTGAATTTAAGATCTGATGAACAGAATAAACTGGTGAATATAATAGAATCAGGGGCATAGAAAGGGAGTGGACTGACAATCCTCAGGATGAAAGGGGTGTGGAGGGTACGGGAAGAGACTGGGCAAAAATCATACACCTATGGATGAGGACAGTGGAGGGGAGGTAAGGGCAGAAGGTGGGGTGGGAACCGGGAGGAGGAGAGCTGTGGGGGGGAAAAGGAGAAACAATTGTAATAATCTGAATAAAGATTTATAAAACAAAAAAAAACAAGAAAAGGAAGTACAACATAATTACATATTGTTCCAACATAAAAACAAACACAACAGCAAAAACACTTATGGGAACTTTACATAATATAGGAAATTAAATGTATGATATACAATTCAGAAGAACGATGATTCACAAATTTTCTTGTACTATTGTGAAGTCCTAAGAAACTACATTTCCTACACATTTAAGAAATTTGTCACATTTTTACTCTAATGTGGAGAGCAAATTTAGAAATTTGCCTAAAAGATACCTCACATTAATTGCACTCATAATGGCTTTCTCCAGTGTGAACTCTCTGATGATATTGGAGACCACTGCTAGTTCTATAAGATTTCCCACATTCACTGCATTGATAAGGCTTTTCTCCAGTGTGAACTCTCTGATGATATTGGAGACCATTTCTACTTTTAAAATATTTCCCACATTCACTGCATTTATAAGGCTTTTCTCCCGTATGAACTGTCTGATGATAACGAAGGGCAATGCTCCGGGTAAAAGATTTTCCACATTCACTGCATTTAAAAGGATTTTCTCCTGTATCAAGTCCCTGATGATAACGAAGCATAGTGCTCTGGGTAAAAGATTTTCCACATTCACTGCATTTATAAGGCTTTTCTCTTGTATGAATTCTCTGATGACGACGAAGGTCATAGGTAGCAGGAAAAGATTTCCCACATTCAGTGCATTTATAAGGTTTTTCTCCAGTGTGAACTCTCTGATGGCAATGAAGGTCACTGCTAGTGGTAAAAGATTTCCCACACTCACTGCATTTATATGGCTTTTCTCCTGTATGACGTTTGTGATGATAATAAAGGGAAGTGCTCCGGGTAAAATACTTCCCACATTCACTGCATTTATAAGGCTTACCTCCCATATGAACTCTCTGATGTTGATGAAGGATGTGGTTAGCGGTAAAAGATTTTCCACATTCACTGCATTGATAAGGCTTTTCTCCAGTGTGAACTCTCTGATGATATCGGAGACCACTTCTACTTTTAAAAGATTTTCCACATTCACTGCATTTATAAGGCTTATCTCCCATATGAACTCTCTGATGTTGCTGAAGGATGTTCTTAGCGGTAAAAGATTTTCCACATTCACTGCATTTAAAAGGATTTTCTCCTGCATGAAGTCCCTGATGATAACGAAGTGTAGTGCTCTGGGTAAAAGATTTTCCACATTCACTGCATTTATAAGGCTTTTCTCCTGTATGAATTCTCTGATGACGACGAAGGTTATTGCTAGCAGGAAAAGATTTCCCACATTCAGTGCATTTATAAGGTTTTTCTCCAGTGTGAGTTCTCTGATGACAATGAAGGTCACTGCTAGTGGTAAAAGATTTCCCACACTCACTGCATTTATAAGGCTTTTCTCCTTTATGAAATCTCTGATGACAATGAAGATCACCGATCCTGGTAAAATATTTCCCACATTCACTGCAGTGATAACGCCTTTCTCCAGTGTGCACTCTCTGATGACGACAAAGTTCAGTGCTACTGGTATAAGCTTTCTCACATTCACTGCATTTATAAGGTTTTTCTCCAGTGTGACCTCTCTGTTGATAATGAAAGCTAGATAATTTAGTAAAATATTTTCCACATTCAGAGAACACAAAACACTGACTTTCAAGATGGACACCTTTTTCTTGATTAAACATGTGGGTGCAACTAATGTCTTTCTTACATTCTTTTCTACTGTAATTATTTTTTCTCCTTTGAAACGTCATCCCACATTTCGACATTGCAGTTGGACTGTCCCTGGTCTGAGTAGCCTTTAGGTGGAGATATCCTGACCCAGTAAGGACACCATGCCCAACCTCTCCGCATGTGAAACGATTCTGGGACACATTGAAATTGTAGCTGTTTGCAAGTGAGATGCTTCCCACACCTCTAATGAAAGACTTCTCTCTCACATGCTGCTGGTGAAATTGTGCACTGAAATAAAACCGTTTGGCACATGCCCCACAACTTAACAGTATCTGTTCGTGTTGTGTTCCCTGCCCCTCCATCATGTGGATAATGTTTCCCAAGACGAACCCACAACTCGCACAGGGGTGGCTCTTCTGGGAAGACAAGGCTACCCTGGGATTCCTTGCCTGTGACACTGTTACAGAAACCTTCTGTGTAGTCGGGGCCTCCACAGTCTCTTCTCCACAGCAGCAACCTGAACAAAAGGAAACGTAGGTGAAGTACATGTTGACCTGATAAAAACAGATTATCTTCACTACTAATGTTTATCTGTCATTACTGGACATGATTTCATACAATGATTTCCAAGACAAGTAAGTCAGACTTTCAGGTAATGGCTGTTATATATACCATGGCCCAAAAGGTCCCTGGATGATGAAAATCTCACTAAGGGAGGACAGAAGCATAGGCTGGGACAAAAAGGAGAGGCAGGGTCTACTTGTTATTACTCCACTAATGGCTTCCTTTAGGACCTTTCATGCTGGCGATGTGAGTCTGTGTAGAATAATTCCAATTGTTCAAACCCATAAACTAACAATCATATTTGAGCACGTCATGTTCAGTGTCAATATAACACGTGTGCACTCCAAGGCTCTGCAGGCATGGAACAACACCGGAGTGTAGTAAAGCGATATGTGTAAAGAGGTAGAGGTGCAAAGTTTAGAGAGGTTAAGGCTATCCATGGGCTGGGAATCCGAGTAGAATGAGCACTATTAAAAGTGAGTAGTACGCCAAGTGTCAACATTAAACAAGAAGAAGTAGAATTGGGTGAGGAGTGGGCAATGGTAACAAAACACTGTTGAACAAAATGGGTTCCTAAGTACAAAAGTAACAAAGCCCAGGCATGAAAACCACCCCCAGAGAGTCCTTCACCAAGGCAAGACTGCCTCTGGGTCTACCCATTATTGATAAAGTCATGTTTCCCCTCTGATGCACAAAGGATTCTGCCTCTTAAATCCCAGTTGAGCCACTGCATGGGATAAATGATGCCAATCTCAAAAGAAAAACTAAAAGGATGGATGGTCAGCACTGTGGAAGAACAACAGAGCACAAATGAGATCACAGGCAAAAGGTGTATGAGAGTGACATCAGTAAGATGGCAGAAACAGAGATATGAGAATCTTTCCCCATCCCAGAGTAAGTAGATGGCTATCCATGAAAAAAAATCCCACAGGAAATGGGAATAAGAGTACCATGAAGATAAAAAGTAATACAGAATACCAAAAAAGGACAACTTCAAAGAAAGGATGAAACTAGGTGAGCAAACACATTTGAAGATACCTAAGGTCAAAAACAAAGATAAATAAATAAATAAATAAACAAATAAATAAATAAATAAATAAATAAAGCAAGGGTCAGCACTAGCTGGTTTGCTCAGTGGATAGAGTGTCAGCCTGTGGACTGAAAGGTCCTAGGTTCCATTCCAGTCTAGAGCACATGCAGTTTGTTGTGGGTTCAGTCCCAATAGGGGACATAAAGAAGGCAGCTCATCAGTTATAATCTCTCATCATTAATGTCTCTCTCTCTCTATCTCTCTTTCTCCCCCTTCCTCTCATAAATGAATAAAAATGTATTTTCAAAAAAAGGTCTGCCCTAGCTGGTTTTTGTCAGTGGATAGAGCATCGGCTTGTGGATGGAAGTTTTGATTCCGGTCAAGGGCACATGAATGGGTTGCAGGCTTGGTCCCCCTGCGGAGGCATGCAGGAGGCAGCCAATCAATGATTCTCTCTCATCATTGATGTTTCTATCTCTCTCTACCTCTCTACCTCTCTGAAATAAATAAAAATATATTTAAAAAAATAAAAATAAAAATAAAGGGTCAGTGTTACCACTATCAGCCACTGTGCTTCTGTTCTCATTGATCCTAATGGCAGGTTCTCAAAAATACTGGAAATTTTTTTAAAATATATATTTTATTGATTTTTTACAGAAAGGAAGGGAGAAGAATAGAGAGTTAGAAACATTGATGAGAGAGAAACATCAATCAGCTGCCTCCTGCACACCTCCTACTGGAGATGTGCCCTCAACAAAGGTACCTGCCATTGACCGGAATGAAACCTGGGACCTTTCAGTCCGCAGGCCGACGTTCTATCCACTGAGCCAAACCGTTAAGGGCAAAACTGGAAATTTTTGTTTTTAAAAACCGCACAATGCCCTGCCCAGTGTGGCTCAGTTGGTTGGGGCATCGTCCTGTGTATCGAAGGATGGACGGTTAGATTCCCGGTTAGGGCACATATCAGAATGTGGGTTCTATATCCAGGTTGCGTGTGTGCAGAAGGCAACCAATTGATGTTTCTCCCCAATCTCTCTCTCTCACTCTCTCTCTCTCTTCCTCTCTGTCTCGTTCTCTCTCAATTTCTATAACTCTCTATGTAAAAAAAATAATAAATAAATATGTAACAATTTCAGGATAACCAAAAACAGAAGTGGTCTCAAAAAACTCTAGAGACAAATTAAATAACAAAATAATCTACCAAAGCTTATGTATATCATTCAGAAATATAATTTTAAGGGGAAATTTTATAGAGATAAATGCCTACATTGTCACAAAAATCTCGAAAAACCTGACATGGCACCTCAGGAAACTAGAAACACAACAGGAAAGTAAACGTGAAGGTTTCAAAGGAAAGAAACCATAAATGTTAGAACAAACATAAATAAAAGAAAGACAAGACAAAAGAAAGGAATACCTAAAAGGTATATTTAAAAAAAAGATATAAAAATGTGCAAGCCTTTAGCTACAGTAAAGCAAAAACAAACAAACAAACAAAAAACAAACAAAAACCAAGCCTCAAATAAGTAAAAAAAGAAATGAAAGATAAGACATGACACCTGTCACTAGGAACCACAATGCATCATAAGAGATGGTGATGTTATCAGATGACATGACTCTCGATAGAGAAATTTGTTAAGATTCCACTATGAGCTTCTGAAATTAATAAACAAATTCAGAGCCCTGTCCAGGTGGCTCATTTGTTGAGCGTGTGGTCCCGATGCACCAAGGTTGTAGGTTTGATCCCCCATCAGGGCACATGTAGAGGACAACCAATGAATGCATAGGTGGGTAGAACAGCACATCAATGCTTCCCTCTCTTTCTTTCTCTGTCTCCCTTGCTGTCTCGAAAATCAATAAATAAATGCTGCCTGGTACGTCTCACTGATTGAGCATTGACTAATGAACTAAGAGGTGACAACTGGATTCCTTGTTAGGACACCTGTACTGGTTGCGTGGTCAAACACCAGCGGTGGTCATGCAGGAGGCAGCCGATCAAAGACTCTCATCATTAATGTTTCTGACTCTCTCTCATCACTGATGTTTTTATCTCTCTCTCCTCTTCCTCTCAGAAATAAAAAAATATATATATTTAAATAAATAAAGAGCCCTAGCCATTGCGGCTCACTGATGAGAGTGCTGGCTTGTGCACTGGAGCACCAGGGTTTGATTCCCAATCAAGGGCAGGTACCTGGATTGCAGGTCCGATACCGGCTCTCATATCGGAGGAAACTAATCAATGTTTCTCTTTCTCTCTCTCTCTCTCTCTCTCTCTCTCTCTCTCTCTCTCTCTCTCTCTCTCTCTCTCTCGGTGTGTGTGTCTCCCACTCTCTCTCTAAAAAAACAATCAATGGAAAACATATCCTCACTATTCGGGTGAAGATAAAAGAAGAATAAAGAATTAAATTCAGAAAAGTTACAGGATGCAAAGTAAACATACAAACATTAGTTCCATTTCTACACACTAACAATAAATTCTTTGACAGAAAAATGAAGAAGGTAATCGAATTTACAAAAGCATTAAAAACAATTAAAATCTGCAGGAAGAAATTCAACCAAAATGTGAAACATCTGTACAGTGAGTACTATAAGACACTGATGAAAGGAATGGAAGAAAACACAAATCAGTTGAAAGACAACCTGTGTTCATGGATCTGAAAATGAAATATGGTGGAGATAGCTATGGTACACAAGGCAAACTACAGATTATATGCAATCCCAATAACTCCAATGGTATTTTACAAAGAAATGAATAGAGAATCTAGCAATGGAATCAAAAGACCTCCATTAACAAAAGCAATCTTGAGCGAGAAAAAAGCTGGTGGCATCACACTTCTTAATTTCAATTTATTACAAAGAGAAAGCAAGCAAACAGTGTGTTCCTGGAGAAACACAGATACATGTATCAACGGAACAGAACAGAAAACACAGAAATAAAACCAGGCACATATGTTTAAGTAACCTTTGACAAAGCTGCAAGACACAGAAGAAAGGAAAGATAGTTTCTTCAAGAAGGGTGCTGGTATAAACTGACATTCACATGTAAAACAACAAAACTGGACACCACTGATAAAATGTAACTCAACCTGCAGGACATAATTGAATGTCAGCGCTAAAACTTAAAACTCCTAAGGACAACTGAGAGAAAAAGTTTTGGAGATTTGCTTTGGACAGGAGTTTCTGTCCAAATGTGACACCAACCACCACACAAAATAGAAAAAATAAACAGTCCACACTGCAACAAATAAAGAAAAATAGAGTCTTTACAGCACAACAGCAGTAAACAAAATGAGCCAAAACCGGTTTGGCTCAGTGGATAGAGCGTCGGCCTGCGGTCTGAAAGGTCCCAGGTTCAATTCCGGTCAAGGGCATGTACCTTGGTTGCGGGCAGATCCTCAGTGGGAGATGTGCAGGAGGCAGCTGATCGATGTTTCTAGCTCTCTATCCCTCTCCCTTCCTCTCTGTGAAATGTCAATAAAAAATATTAAAAAAAAAAAAGTAAACAAAATGAAATGAAAGGCAATCTAGAGGATTGGAGAAAATACTTCCAAACCATATGAAAGAATTGCCTGAAGGGACTGTGAATTCAGTTATGATCGGCACAATAAAGCGAATATTGCAATACAGACAGAGATTCATATAAACCATTGGAGTTCCTGGAAATGATTAAGGTAAGTTAATACTATACTGCAGGCTAATAACAATGCCATGACTATGTCTCAAAAGCAAAGTCTATATAACTTCATTAAAAAGTTTATTGCTAAGCACTGGTAATAAGCATCTGAGCTTCCTAGAAACATGGTGGCACGAGACCTGCTGAATGCTGGGTTGCCTAAAACATGGACTTTGTAGAAAAGCAGGTGCCAGAGAGCAATATCTGCAAAGCCAAATTAAGCACATGCAAAAATGTGTTCCTGTATGTAGTAAGCAATGAATATATAAAATATAAAAGGTAGTCAAAAAGACTCTTTAACCAAAAAAATATAGTTAATAAACAGGATAAGGATGTAGAGACAATTTTTCAAAAAACATTTACACGTGACCAACAGGAATATAGAAAATGCTTTCCTCCCTGATCAAGATGGAATCCCTCAGGCTTCCTGCAACACTACCAACCACAGGTCCTTCCCTGTGAATGTAGTACAGCGGGGAGAATTGGGACTTCAGGAATAGAAGGGAGCAGCGGAAACAGACCAACCCTCCCCAGGACAGCAACTACCCAGGAAACTGGAAAATCAAGCAGAACCACAGTCTACAGGGGAGGACACAGC
This sequence comes from Plecotus auritus, assembly GCF_963455305.1. Taxonomy (NCBI): domain Eukaryota; kingdom Metazoa; phylum Chordata; class Mammalia; order Chiroptera; family Vespertilionidae; genus Plecotus; species Plecotus auritus. The sequence continues at coordinate 7,586,642 of NC_137785.1, forward strand.
ACACCCTGGGAGATGGGGCCTGGGAAATCCCAAAGCCAAGTCCAGGTCACTGGTGAGAGTGAGGGTCTTACCCAGCGAGGATAGAAGTTCAAAGTTCTCCAGCATCACATTCAGGTACAGCTGTCTCTGACCCTCATCAAGGAGGCTCCATTCCTCCCTGGAGAAGTACAGGGCAATGTCCTCAAAGGTCACGCCAACCTGTCAGAATGGAGACAACTGAAACCAGAGCTGTCTCTCTGAGAACCCCCACTCCTACTCCTTACACACCTTCCCCCCCTCAACCTCCTCCAGGGCATCCGGTTAGTGTGGACACCTGGCCCTAATGCCAGTGCAGGCTGCTCTCTCATCACAGTCCCATTACTCACTGGGATTGCCCTCAGCAGAGCAGCTGGGTTGGGTGGGAAGGGTTGGGGGAGGGGAGGGTAGAGAGCAATGCCATTGAAGGTCTGGGCGATGCCTGCAGGGCCCCAGCCTTCCTGCCAAGCAATACCACTGCAGTCTCCTAGATCATGTCTCCAAGACAAAGCCAAGTGTGGGTTTATGCTTCGCCTTTAAGTCCCCACACCAGGTCCCGGGGACCATCAGCTCACACTTCCTCCAGATGTGCACACCACTGGGTAATCTTTAACCCCTTCTCACCTTCAGACCCAGGTTCACTCCCTCAGCTCTGCCCCCTTCCTGCTCCAATGCCACTGGATCTCGCTGGACTCACCCATGAACTTGGCACATGGCATGTAGAGAGCTTGTCTTCCAGCCGGGTCCAGGACCACCCCAGGCCTCTGATGGACCCCACAGCCGGGAAAGCCCCAATGAGGCTGTGACGTCCTCCCTGCAGCCTCTGATCTGTCCGCCAATCCTCACAGCCCACACCCTCAGGGGAACCTCAGATGCAAGTCAGCCCTGTCCTCTCTGCCCTGCACTTGCTGTGCCTCAGACACACAACACTCCTCTCTCCCCTCCTCCTTCCTCACGGTCCTCCACGCGGGACTGAGCTGCAGGACGTGACAGGAACCCTCCCCAGCTGTGGTGTCTGTGAAAGGAGGCGGTGAGGGGCTGGGGGACAGGAACTCACCTCAGCCCGCCTCCTCAGCGCGGGCGCCGCCATTGCACTCTGTGGGCTGAGCGGGGCGGGAGCGGCTGCAGTAGAAGCCGCTGCAGGAATGGCGGTCGCTGTCTCGGCCCTGGCGTGGGTCCCAGTGGTGACTCCGAGCTTCAGTCCCACGTGTGAGCTGGGAGCACCACAGGAGGCTCCCGCCATTGGCTGTGTGGCGGGAAAACTACTCACCAGCCTTCTGCACAGCACGCTGCACCAGATAATCCTGACCGCCTGAGACAAAAACCTGAGAACTCAAATCCCACGAGGAGGACTATTGTCCCTCCCCACGGAAGTGACCAAACGGAAATACCGTTTCAGAGTCTCCATTGGCTCAGCCTGGTGGCATTGCATGCGTAGCCTTGTGGGTAATGTAGTTTCTTCCGCCAAGGCCAGGATCCCCTATTTCTCAGTTGACTCCAGGACTGGATTTAGGGTCAAATAGCCCAAGAACACACCAATATACAAAGTGCCCTCTAGCGCCTTCAGGGGAGGTGATGTCTGGAGCAAGTTTCTTTCTGAGGCACCTGCGTGGCTGGATTTTCATATCTTTCTTCAGGACCTGCTCTTCCTGACTGTCAGGCATTGTTTCTTCATTCCAGACTTTTGGCACGTGGTGCCTGTAGGCCAACTACAGCTTGCAGCGGTTGCTCAAGTCTCTTACTCATTCTAACCTGCCTCCATTGAATCCATTATACAAAGTTAATGTCACAAAACAGACTCTCATACTGAAGAGCATCTGCTTCTGATGCCATCCGAAGTGTCAGCTCTGCCTGGGCTGCAGTGTGGATAAGATGGCCAAGACACATGTGAAAAATGCTCAAAATCACTGGTCAACAGAGAGATGCAAATTAAAGCAACAATTAGGTACCACCTCCCAACTGTCAGAATGACTGCCATCAACAAATGACCAGTGCTGGCACAGATGTGGAAAAAAGGGATCCCTACTACACTACTGATGGGAATGCAAACTGATGCAGTCATTATGGGAAACAGTATGGAGTTTTCCAAAAAAATTAATATGGATGTGCCATTTGACCCAGTGACTCCACTTCTAAGAATATATCCTAAGAAACCTGAAACAATCAGATATAATATATGCACCCCTATGTTCATAACAGCACTATTTACAATAGCAAAGAACTGGAAACTGCCAAGGTGCCCATTGGTAGATGAGTAGATAAAAAAGCTGGGGTACATTTATGCCATGGAATACTATGCAGCAGTAAAAAAGAAGAATCTCTTACCCTTTCAGATAGCATGGAGGGACCTGGAGAGCATCATGCTAAGTGAAATAAGTCCGTCAGAGAAAGACAGTATCACTTCATCTCACTCCCATATGGAATCTAACAAAATAAACTGGTAAGTGGAGTGGATCTAGAGACATGGAAGCATGGAACAGAGTGTGGAATCTCAGAGGGCAGTCAGGAATGGTACAAAAAGGAAAACATCCCTGGATGAGGATTAAACTCACACACACACAATGTCAACTGAACCTTCCGAGTTTTTCTTCTGTTCTGAAAGCAATGGGAAAGCTTTAGCTTGCTGGGTTCTGGGTCTGCTCTAAATTTGTGTTTATAAATCTGTCTTCTGTCAGTTGAGTCCCTGGACATGCTGATACCCCTCAATAAACTTTCTCCTGCTTAATGAATCAATTGCCTTTTGTGTTTTTGTAAGAAATGTCCAAACCTGTGGAGAATTTTTCTAAGTTTATTTGAACGAAGCCGGCAACATTGCCAGGAAGCAAAATGACAGCAGATTGAGTAATGCTCAGGGGAATGGCAGTTTTGCACGTTTTTTATACATTAGACTCAAAGGAGAAGACATCAGGGGATTACATGACATTCACTGGTGATAACTTAGGGGCTGGTGGTGAAGAGGGAAATCTCTGGGATTGGATAAAAGTAAACAAAAAAAGACACAAACTTCTTCTTAAATGTTATCAATAGTTAACAGTTAATATTTAATACAATAACAATAATAATTGGGGCTCTATGGTCTTCTATGTTGGGAGATTGTGCACTTAGGAGTCTGTAAAAAAGAAAATTTCCCTGAAAATCCAAAGTTATGTTATTCTAGATGCAAAAATACAATAGACAGGCTCAATAAGATAAATATAGACTTTTGCAAAAAATAAATAAATAAAAATCAAAACAGCACAAGAAGAAAACACAAGGCTAGGATATAACTACCCCTATGACGAACTTTAACTTAAGAAGTTTTAATTTCAAGCCATCCTGTATGATTATTTTTGGCCTCTGAGTTTGTAAGATTGGCCATGCCGTGCCGGGCTCCCTCAGCTTGACAGATATAGTATGTGCCATCATTTTTGTCCATCCTGGGGAGTAAGAACCTGTGGGGGAGGAGGAAATGCAATGAGTGTTTTCTTTCCTCTGGGACCCATTGCTAATGTCCTTCTGAACACAATACTCACAGTATTACTGCTTTGTTTTTATTTAGTCTCCTAGCAGTAGCCACTCTCCAGGTCAATAAAGCCTTAGGTTCTAAATGTGATCAGATATTTGTAAGGACAAGAGAAAGGTCTTTCTGTTTCCTTGCTGTAACCTTTCACAATTTATGAGAAGCACCTGCTAATTAAACCCCAAGATTGTTGGCTCCTCCAATTCAAACACCTGCTCTGTTCAAACTGCAGAACAAGATAAGCTACTCTCAAGCTTACATTCTTGTATACCCCTCCTCCCTGCTGCTGTCACACCTCAGGGATAATTTGCACTAAGGAGTCTCTAGTTAGTAGAAAGTTTCTTTCCCATCACCCCTTCAAACAAGCCTCTTTGGAACTCTTCATAACTTTACTCTAAGCATGTTTTACAGTCTTGGGAAAAATAATAAGAAATAGCTATAGGACATTTGACAGGCTCCCTCCTAGAGAGGAAACTCCTAACTTTAAAAGTCAGCCCCTCATGTCTACTTACCTTCATCTCAGCCCAAGGCCCCTCCATTCTTTGTCCCTTAGCAACAGGCACTGCAGGAAAGCAGAAGCCACCCTTTCTTCCCTGCCCTGTATTGACTAGCAACACTTGGCCCTTACCTCTCTTGGAAAGTAAAATAAACTTCCTCTCTGCATCTCTTCTTTTAGGTGTGAATTCTTCCACAGCCCGCATCACGGCACAAACCATAACAGGATTCCTTTACTCTTTGGAGTTAAATGGGTAAAAATGAGGGAAATGACATTGTAGAAGCAAAATAATATTTCCTTCTTCTTTTTAGGTTCTTTGGTTGGCCTACTTATAGAGAAAATATAGATTAATGAGAGAAAACAACCCAAAACTTATTAAGATGTATACCTCCATATACATGGAAATGAATCAGAAAAATGGAGTAACTGACCCAAATGGGAAACACCTTCACTCAAAAACCACCTTCACCTACATAAGAAAATGTGTGTGGACAGTCAGTTAGGGTAGATTGTCAGGTAAATCACAGGAAGCATGTGCTGTGCACTGCGGGGAGGGCCTGTATTTATAAGGATTCTGTTCCAACCCGAACTCCAGGGTGCAGACACGGGAGAGTGGGAAGGAGGATGTGAATCCAGAACATGATCCGGGCTGCAGGGAAACAGGGTGAGGGCTATTGTCTCATTCAGCCAGTAGGGATATAGAGGACAGAATCACATGGGCAGTTGGTTCTATGCATGAATAAGAGGTGAGCACCCGTCCAATGAGACCAGATCATGTAGGACTCCAGCATCACTTCTGAATATTAGGTCCCAGAATTCATGTCCAATTGTATCTACTTCTGCAGGATGAATGTCAGTACCACATAACATCATCATTTGAAGGGTCAAACTGAGGCAAGAAATTCATCACAGTGAATGGGGTCACAGCCAGACCCAACATGTGGGCACAGGTGCAGAACCCCAGCCCAATTTAGAGACGTCTCCTGAGGGTCAAACTCTGTGCTGGGATCTAAGGGGAGGCAGACAAACAGCAGCTCACTCTGAAAGAAGGTTCCCCTGGAGAAACCACTGCAGCTGAGAAATGATGGCGTTCCCCTGAACATGGGGAGGCCAAGGGTAAGGGCTCTGAGATGTAAAGGGAATGGGAGGAAACGCATAACTGCAACCATGGAAACAGGAGCTGCAGCTGAGCCACCCTGGTCCTCACACTGTACCTGCTCCAGTGAGGGCTGCACATCAGTGGTAGTGACTGTGTCTGACGCTGGAGAAAATAGTTAAAATGCAGCCCCTTGAATCTGACACTTGTCTGTGGTGTAAACTTGGGGAGCTGACTTCATTTCTCTGACACTGAACTTTTTCAGCAGTTTGATACGGGGCGCACCACAATGAGACCTGAGTGCCCACAGCACCTGCCTCCCTGTAGCAGAGTCAGTGAATTCCTGTAGGTACCATTTCTCAGTAAAATGCACCTACAGACAAAGGTGCTTGCGGGCTTTGGGGCAGCAAGAAGTGCCTGCCTGGGAATGTCTCTGCAGGGAGTGGCTGGAGTTGCTGGAGCCAAGGCAGGCTGCAGGCACAGCTGCGTTACTGCAAGTGGACACCTTACCACTTGACCTTCTCCAACAGCTCTGGCCTGGGGACATACCTCATACTTGTTTTTCACAGGAGGAAACAGACTTAGACCAGCAGAAGGGGTTGATGTAAGTTCCACTGATAACAGAGAATCTGAAATTCAAATCTATGATGCCTGATCGAGGGCACAGGGAGTCTGACCACTGCCCTTCTATTTCCCACTGCATTGGCTTTGGGACTCTAAAACACCCTGCCCACCCACATGCCCTCTGGCCTGAGAGAACTGTTCCAACCCAAGAACCCCCATGACAGGAGACAGGGAAAATGCAGAAGACTGCAAAGCAAGGGCTCAGTGCAGGATCAGATGAGTGGTGTTCTGAAAGCAATGGAGAATGGTAGTAGTGCAGGTTAAAATTAAAAATGTTCATTGCACAGGACATAGCATTAATGAATCCCCCAGCTGGTATGGGTCAGTGGTTGAACATCGACCCACCCACAAGGAGGTCCTTAGTTAGATTCCCAGACAGAGCACATGCCTGGATTGCAGTCTCCATCCACAGTAGGGTGTGGAGGAAGCAGCTGATCAATGATTCCCTCTCATCATTGATGTTTCTTTTTTTCTTTTTTAAAATAAGGGACTCAGTTTTCTTGAATTTTGTATTGATTTCACAGAGGAAGGGAGAGGGACAGAGAGAGAGAAACATCAATCATGAGAGAGAATCACTGATAAGCTGCCTCCTACAAGCCTCACCTGGGGATCTAGCAGGGGCCCACCCATGTGCCCTGAGAGGCAATGGAACTGTGATCTCCTGGTTCACAGGTCAACTGAGCCCCCTTCCAGGGCTGTCATCATTAATGTTTCTCTCTCTTCCTCCCCACCTCCCTTGCTCTAGGAAATCAATAAAAATATTTTTAAATCATTTAAATATTGTTATTGATTTATTAAAATAAATTAACGTATTTTTAAAATATATTTTTATTGATTTCAAAGAGGAAGGGAGAGATAGAGAGAGACAGAAACATCAGTGATGAGAGAGAATGATTGATTGGCTGCCTCCTGCAGGCCCCACACTGGGGATTGAGCCCACAACTTTGGAATGTGCCCTTGACTCGAAGCTCACCCGGGACCTTTCAGTCCGAAGGCTGACGTTCTATTCACTGAACCAAACCAGCTAGGGAAATTAAAATATTTTTAAAAAGTAAAACTACTAAAACATATTATACCAATACAAAAAACGTTTATTTCCTAAAGTACAAAAAGGTACTAAATAAGTGAAATTCCAACATCCATCTTTGTTGTTCCACTGTCCTATTGTTACAGAAAATTACCAGAACTCATAGCACATTAGGCAGAACATATGATGTTTTAACAAAGATACAGACTCAGCAAATACACTTCTGAGAAAAGGCTCACCGTAAATTCCTAGAAAGAATAGAATCAAACAGTGAGGTAGCATAACAAACTTATAAAGAAAAAGTTTAAATAAATGATGATTGACCGAACAAATTATTCTCTAGGATGTGGAGACTGTGAATCCCTAACACACTGCTGAAATAATGTAAAAAAGTACAATCAGATAACGTTTATTTTTCTTATTTTTAAACAATAGTTTATTAATTTTTAGAGAGAGAAGGGAGAGGGAAAGAAACATTGCTGGAAGAGTGCCATATACGCCAGCCGCCTCCTGCACACTCACTGATATTGGAGACCAGTCCTCCCTGCAAAAGATTTTTCACATTCACTGCATTTATAAGGCTTTTCTCCAGTGTGAACTCTCTGATATTGGAGAGCATTGCTCTGTGTAAAAAATTTCCCACATTCACTGCATTTATATGGCTTTTCTCCTGAATGCAGTCTCTGATGATTACAAAGAGCAGAGCTCTAGGAAAAAGATTTCCCACATTCACTGCATTTATGAGGCTTTTCTCCTATATAAAGTTTCTGATGTTAATAAAGGGAATGGCTCTGGGTAAAATACTTCCTACATTCACTGCATTTATAAGGCTTATCTCCAATATGAACGCTCTGATGTTGGTGAAGGATGTACTTAGCGGTAAAAGAACATATGATAAGATTTTTAAAAAATATGTTTTATTGATTTTTTACAGAGAGGAAGGGAGAGGGAGAGTCAGAAACATTGATGACAGAGAAACATCTATCTGCTGTCTCGTGCATACCCCCTACTAGGGTTGTGCCCTCAACCAAGGCAAATGCCCTTGACCTGAATCAAACCTGGGACCCTTAAGTCCGCAGGCCAACGCTCTATCCACTGAGACAAACCGGTTAGGGCATGATAAAATGGTGTTATTTTTTGTTTTTTTTTTTAAAATATATTTTATTGATATTTCACAGAGAGGAAGGGAGAGAGATAGAGAGCTAGAAACATCGATGAGAGAGAAACATCGATCAGCTGCCTCCTGCACACCTCCCACTGAGGATGTGCCCGCAACCAAGGTACATGCCCTTGACCGGAATCGAACCCGGGACCCTTCAGTCCGCAGGCCGACGCTCTATCCACTGAGCCAAACCGGTTTCGGCCATGATAAAATGTTTTAACAAAGATACAGACTCAGCAAATACACTTCTGAGAAAAGGCTCACCATAAATTTGTAGAAAAAAATACAATCAAACAGTGAAGTAACATGACAAACTTATTTAAAAAAAGTTTAAATAAATTATGATTGACCGAACAAATTATGCACTAGGATGTGGAGACTGTGAATCCCTAAAACACGGCTGAAAAAATGTAAAAATGTACAATCATTTAACGTTTATTTTTTTTTATTTTTAAAGAATAGTGTATTAATTTTTAGAGAGAGAAGTGAGAGGGAGAGAAACATTGCTGGAAGAGTGCCATATCGGCGAGCCGCCTCCTGCACACCCACTTCTGTGGATCTAGCCCACAAGCCAGGCACATATCCCCACCAGCAATCAAATCAACAACCTGTGCTACACGAGATGATGCCCAAGCACTGAGCCACACCGGCCCTGGTGGTATATTCCATTTAGATCACAATTTGCTAATCTCGGTAAATTGAAACATTCATCTACTCAAAAACCCAGACCATGCCCTGAATTTTTGACAAAGGTAAATACCATTTATATCCATACAAGGAATTATACAGAAAGGTTTGTACCAGCTTTGTTAGAAATAACCAAATATTTATTAATATGTACATATTGATGGTGATATATCAATGATAAGAATATCTATTTAAAAAAAAGAGTATCTATCAGAGCTCTAACTGGTTTGGCTCTGGATACAGAAACCGTCTGCGGACTGAAGGGTCCCAAGTTCAATTCTGGTCAAGTTCATGTACTTTGGTTGTGGGCACATCCCAAGTAGGGGGTGTGCAGCGGGCAGCTGATCTATGTTTCTAACTCTCTATCACTCTCCTTTCCTCTCTGTAAAGTCAATAATATATATATATATATATATATATATATATATATATATATATACACACACACACACACATATATGTATATGTATATGTATATATATATGTATATGTATACACATATGTATGTATATACATAAAATATATTTTATTGATTTTTTACAGAGAGGAAAGGAGAGGGAGAGTTAGAAACATCGATGAGAGAGAAACTTCAGAGTTGTCTCCTGGCAAAAACCGGTTTGGCTCAGTGGATAGAGCGTCGGCCTGCAGACTGAAGGGTCCCGGGTTCGATTCCGGTCAAGGGCATGTGCCTTGGTTGCGGGCGGATCCCCAGTGGGAGGTGTGTTGGAGGCAGCTGATCGATGTTTCTTTCTCATTGATGTTTCTAGCTCTCTATCCCTCTCCCTTCCTCTCTGTAAAATATCAATAAAACATATTTAAAAAAAAAAGTGTTGTCTCCTGCACACCTCCCACTGGGGATGTGCCCATAACCAAGGTACATGCCCTTGACAGGAATCGAACACGGGACCCCTGAGTCCACATTCTAATGCTCCATCCACTGAGCCAAATCAGCTAGGGCAAAATATATTTTTTAAGAAAGAATATCTATCAGAAAAAAAAGATGGGCTACTAATGTAACTTTAATAAATCTCCAAGTATTTATAAAGCATAAATTAAAGAGGAAAATACTTAGAAAAATAAAATTCTCTATGAAAATGGAATTTAATGCCATGGAAACTAGGAAAGCTGTGAAGAACAGGGAGAGGTTAAAAGAGGTCATGAAGCAATTACACAGAAAGATATGGTCAGCATTATGACTGTAATGATGGTTTCAGTTTCATGCCCATGTCAAGATTTATGAAACACTATACTTAACACATGTAATTCACTCATTACAGCTGTTAACAATGGTCCAAGATAAAACAAATGTATGTTCACCTATTCTGGAAGAACAGGTTTGGCAACTCTATATTCAATCCACATTTTTATGCCCTCTGGGTGGGAATCTCATCTCAGTGAGAGAAAATGTAACAAACAATGAAGAACTTTCATCCAAACCCACAAAAGCTACTTTTCTGGACTAAAGACAGCCTTTGTCTCCATCTTTGTTTTGCTGCCAGCACACCAATGGCTCTGATGAGAACATCTGAGAAGCTACAAGAGCCACAAAACATCCTCATTATAATCAATGACTGCTCCACAGAAGATAAACATCCCTGGATTCACTCACGTCTTGTGTACACACAGCTCCTGTAGTCTTTTCCTCAAAATAATTCCTGGATGCACTGTTAGATGAGGACCATTCATCTAACAGTGGGCTGCAGTCTGGTCCAACAATGCCGGTAATAGTAATCCAGCATCTAGAAGGGTTCAGGAATCTGGAGAAGGCTCTGTGTGTACATTATTAAAGATTCCAGAGACAAAACATAATTTTGTAAGGCATTTGGGGGCCAGAGGAGCTTGGCCAAAGAAACCCAAGTTCTCCCTTGTCTCAGGACTCCCCCCCCCCTTTTTTTTAAATATATTTTATTGATTTTTTACAGAGAGGAAGGGAGAGGGATAGATAGTTAGAAACATATATGAGACAGAAACATGGATCAGCTGCCTCCTGCACGCCCCCTAGTGGGGATGTGCCCCCAACCAAGGTACATGCCCTTGACTGGAATCGAACCTGGGACCCTTCAATCCGCAGGCTGACGCTCTATCCACTGAGCCAAACCGGTCAGGGCACCCCTTGCTTTTTATTAACTCAAACTGTACTAAGGCAAAGGAGATATACATCAAAGGCCAGGGTTTGGTATACAGAATCCATTCTCAGATTGGAGGAATTGCCTTCGGCTATTCAGATGTTTGGCCAGTAGGAGGCCATAACATGTAGACTGAAATGCCCTCAGCTGTCTGGCAGCAAGTAATCATTTTATGCATCCTTTTCAGGTTTGGGGAAATGACCTCAGCCATTTCCAGATGATTCAGCCCTGCTGACATGCTCTAATTGGTTTCCGACACAATTAGGTCAGTGTTTCTATAGAGAAAGGGTTTCCCCTCACTGCTCTGGTCCTCAAACCAGTGACCATCACCCATGAAATTGTAGGCATTAGGGCGCATAGCCCTCTGCAAGACCTGGGCAAGGATTCCCTTCACATCTATTGTCACCCCTTGAAAACAAGAAAAAAAATTCATGCTCCCAGACATATTTTTTTAATTTTTTATTACTGTTTAAATTATTACATATAGATTACATATAGTAGTACATATATGTCTTTTTTTCTCCATTGACCTTCTCCCAGCTTCCTCTAACCCCTGTCGCATGCCCTCATCCCACCCCCCGCAGTGTCTTGTGTCCATTTGTTGTGTTTATATGGAAGCATACAAGTCCTTTGGTTGATCTCTTTCCCCCCGTCCCCAACACTTCCCTGCCTTCCCGCTGTAATTTGACAGTCAGTTCAGATCTTTACACTCACAGACAAAATTTAGATTGTCACAGCTACCCCCTCTTTGGAGTGATGTCTGTGTCTCAAAGCATCTATCTTCACATGAGGACTAGAGAGTCCACAGTGCTTCCTAGAAAATCATGGGCAGCAATGTAAATTTGGTAAAAACTGCTGAGCTAATTTCTGCACCATAGTCTTCCAAAGAGGGCAAAAATGTGTGAGAACACATACAAGTTTTTTGCATCACCATACTTGGAGAGCCCAGATTTCTTTATAAACTAATCCACACAGTAAATAGAACACCCAAGATTAAAGAAGTCTTAGGAAAAAAACCTTCATTATTTTGCAAAGAAAGAAACCTGAGTCTTGCAGTTCTCCCATTGATGACTTAGGCCAATGGTCGGCAAACTCATTAGTCAACAGAGCCAAATATGAACAGTACAATGATTGAAATTTCTTTTGATAGCCAAATTTTTTAAACTTAAACTAAATAGGTAGGTACATTGTTATTAACTTAATTAGGGTACTCCTAAGCTGGCCTTTGCTAAAAACTCAAGGGGCCAAAGAGCCTCATGTGGCTAGTGAGGCGCAGTTTGCCGACAACTGACTTAGGTACTCAATAAAGTCATCATTAGCATCTTGGGATAGCATGTCCCCCGCAAAATGGCAGTTTCTCTGCAACATTATGTTTACAGGGGCTAAAACTAAGCAGACCTATGTGGCAACTCATGACAGGGAAACAAGTAAGAACTAAGGGCTCAGGTATTCCTAATTTTCTTCAACAAATCAGAAAACAGAGTTAGCTTCCCTGGGCACATGAGGAAGGTGACTGATGCCATCTGTAGGGACATTATAGGTGGTTTGGGTAAAATACCTTCAGCAACAGAAATATGCAGTGACATACATCTGGCAGGACATCTCTGTATGTTAGAAAGTGCAGCATAATTACAGTGTTCCAACATAAAAACACAAACACAACAACATGGGAAATTTACATAATATAGGTGATTAAATATATGAGATACAATTCAGAAAAATGAGGATTCAAAATTTTCTTGTACTATTGTTAAGTCCTACTATTGTTAAGAACTACATTTCCTACACATCAACGAAATTTCTCACATTTGGACTCTTATGTGGAGAGCAAATTTACAAATATGCTTGAGAGATACCTCACATTAATTGCACTCATAATGGCTTTCTCCAGTGTGAACTCTCTGATGATATTGGAGACCACTGCTACTTTTAAAAGATTTCCCACATTCACTGCATTTATAAGGCTTTTCTCCTGTATGAAGTCTCTGATGATAATGAAGGGCAGTACTCTGGGTATAAGATTTCCCACATTCATTGCATTGATAAGGCTTTTCACCAGGATAAACTCTCTGACCTTGATGAAGTTGAGTCTTAGCGGTAAAAGCTTTTCCAAATTCCCTACATTTCCATATCACTACATGATAAGGCTTTTCTCCAGTGTGAACTCTCTGATGATATTGGAGTCCACTGCTACTTGTAAAAGATTTCCCACATTCACTGCATCTATAAAGGCTTTTTTTCCTGTATGAAATCTCTGATGATATCGAAGGATAGTGCTACTGGTAAAAGATTTCCCACATTCACTGCATTGATAAGGCTTTTCAACCGGATATACTCTCTGATCTTGATGAAGTTGAATCTTAACGGTAAAAGCTTTTCCAAAATCACTGCCTTGATAAGGCTTTTCTCCAGTGTGAACTCTCTGATGATTCTGGAGTCCACTGCTACATGTAAAAGATTTCCCACATTCACTGCATTTATAAGGCTTTTTTTCTTGTATGAAGTGCCTAATGATAACAAAGGACAATGCTACCGGTAAAAGATTTTCCACATTCACTGCATTGATAAGGCTTTTCTCCTGTATGAATTCTCTGATGATGATAAAGATTAGTCGTAGTGGTGTAAGCTTTCCCACATTCACTACATTTATAAGGCTTTTCTCCAGTGTGAACTCTCTGATGATATTGGAAAGCACTGCTACTTGTAAAAGGTTTTCCACATTCACTGCATTTATAAGGCTTTTCTCCAGTATGAACTCCCTGATGTTTATGAAGTTGGGTCTTAGAAGTAAAAGCTTTTCCACATTCACTGCATTTATAAGGCTTTTCTCCAGTGTGAACTCTATGATGATATTGGAGACCACTGCTACTTGTAAAAGATTTTCCACATTCACTGCAGTGATAAGACTTTTCTCCAGTGTGCACTGTCTGATGACAATAAAGATGACTGCTAGTGGTGTAAGCTTTCCCACATTCACTACATTTATAAGGATTTTCTCCAGTGTGAACTATCTGATGACAATGACGAATACTAACACTGGTAAAAGATTTCCCACACTCATTGTACTCATAAGGCCTTTCTCCTGTGTGAACTCTCTGCTCATAAGGAGGGCACTGTTACTGGTAAAAGTTTTTCCACATTCACTGTGCTCACAAGGCCTTTCTCCAGTGTGCAAAGCTTGGTGATTCCCTAGGCTGTTACTACTGGTAAAAGCTTTCTCATATTCACTGCACTCATTAGGCCTTTCTCCAGTGTGACCTCGCTGTTGATAATGAAAGCTAGAAAATTTGGTAAAATATTTTCCACATTCAGAGCTCACAAAACACTGACTTCCAACATGGAAACCCTTTTTCCTGAATAAACATGTGGGTGCAACTAATGTCTTCCTTACATTCTTTTCTGGTATAATAATTTTTTCTCCTTTGAAACATCCCACACATCAGAATAGCATTGGGAATGTCCCTGGTGTGAGTAGCCTTTAGGTGGAGATGTCCTGATTTGGTAAGGACACCCTGCCCAACCTCTCCACATGTTAAATGATTCTGGGATGCATTGAAATTGCAGCTATTTGCAAGTGAGATCCTGTCCACACCTCTATTGAAAGCCTTCTCTCTCATATTCTGTTGTTGAACTTTTACACTGAAGTAAAACCGTTTTGCACATGCACCACACCTCAACAGTATCTGTCCATGTTGTGTTGTTCCCTGCAGCTCTGTCAAGTGGAAAGTGTTTCTCAAGATGAGCCCACAACTCTCACAGGGGTGGCTCTTCTGGGAAGACAAGGCTACCTTGGGATTCCTTGCCAGTGACACTCTTACAAAAACCCTCTGTTCAGTCGGGGCCTCAACATTCTCTGCTCCACAGCAGCAACCTGAACAAAAGGAAAATCTGGTGAAGTACATGTTGATGTTATGTAGTAAGAGTATCTTCACCACAAACATTTATCGGTTATGAATAGGCATGATTCCATAGTGAAATTTTTGCAGACAAATGAAGTACACTCTGAGGAAATTGTTCTTAAAGGATATAGCGTGGCCAGTCAACAATGAAAATCTCACCAACGACGGACAGAAGCACAGGATGGGATACAAAGAAGAGAGTAAGGCTCTACTCATTGATCCTGCACAAAGGCTTTATTGAGGACCTTACATGCTGGCCATGTGATTCTGTGTAGAATCATTTGAAGGTGCTCAAAGCCATAAAAATTAATTGTATTAGAGCACATAAGGTCCAGCGTCAATATAATAAGACTTGTGCACTACAAGGTGGTGCAGGCATGGATCAACATTGGTTTGCAGTAAAGGGAGACGTGTGAAAGAGGCAAAAATGCAAAGTCCAGAGAAGTTAAGGTTATCCTTGGGCTGGGAATCTGAGTAGAAATGATCACTATTCAACCTGTGTAGTTGGCAAAGTATCAATAATAACCAAAAACAAGCATAACTGGGTAAGGGCTAGGCAACTGTAAGAAAACACTGATGAATAAAACGAGTTTCTAGTTATGAATGTAACAAAGACCAGGTGTGAAAGCCTCGCTAAAGACCCTTCACCAAGGCAACACCGCCAATGGGTCCACTGTGTCATTCATAAAGTCACGTTTCTTCTGTGATGCACACATGATTCTTCCCCTTAAATCCCATTTGAGGAGAGAAACCAAGATGGCGGCATAGGTAAACACCTAAACTGCTGCCTCGCACAGCAATATCAAAACTACAACTAAAAGACAAAGCGGACACCATCTAGAACCACAGGAAAGCTGGCTGACTGGAAATTCTACAACTAGAAGAAAAGAGGAAAGCACTATTGAGACTCAAAGGAGCTGCGAAAGGCTGAGGTACAGACTCGCATGCGGGGAGGACGGGCGGCTGTGTGCACGGGCAGCTCAGTGCGCGGCTGGCTTTCTAAAACGGGAGGGAGGCCCTAGCCCAGCCATGGGCAAACTACGGCCCGCGGGCCGGATCCGGCCCGTTCGGCTGTTCTATCTGGCCCGCGGAGCCGAAAGAGCGGAGGGTTCTCTTGCTCTCCCCTCCGCTCCTTCACCAGCAGCAGTGTTAACATGGCAACGTGGGGAAACACAGCCACAGCTCCTTCTTCTGAGTGGGCGGATTTATATCCGCCCATTCAGTAGAAGGAACAACCTCTCAATCTTCCAGAGGCTCCTTGTAATGCCCGTGGACGCGTCTCCTGACATCACCCTGGAAATGTGTAGACACGTTATCGTGGTGATGTAGGGAGACACGCCCCTGGATAGCACAGTATCAGAGCCTTTCTGAGGTAAGATTAAGAGCTCTACTCAAACACAATTTTTTCCTGTTCCCAGATTCTGTACATCACAATGACTTGTTAATAAAACAACAAAGACGTTCAGCTTTTAGGGCTTGTATCCACTGCAGTTTTTTTTCCCACTGCGGACACGCGCAGCAGGGAAAAAGACACACAGAGGATATGTCACACTAGCCATGCTGCGGCTGCATTTTTTTTGCTGATACGGATGCCGTATCAGTAACGCTATCGTGGCCACTAACCGCATGTGTTAGCGGCAAAACAAATGCATTTTGCACTGCGTTTGCTTCTCCCCCTTGTGCCTGTAAAAATGCATGCTACAGGGCATTTGTGTTAACATGCCCCACTGCACATTAGGATCAACGCAAACATGATGGAAACCTGTGTACCCTGCATTAACCCTAGCTGCACTGCATTGCAGTACTGCACCACACTGCAATGGCAGCACGGCTAGTGTGAACGAACCCTAATTCAGTGGGTTGAACAAAAAGATTGTATAGAAATGTGATGAACTAAAGATTTTATTACAAAATCGCTTAATTTCAGGGTTTCAGAAGTAATTGGACATATGAAAAACTGAAAATCAAATGTTCATATCTAATATTTGGATGAAACCCTTTCCTGGTAATGACAGCCTGAAGTCTTGTACTTATGGACATCACCAGATGCTGGGTTTTCTCCTTTGTAATGCTCTGCCAGGCTGTCACAGTAGGGGTATATATATATAAATATCCTGCCATTTCCAGCTTTTAATAAGAAAAACTGTTGCAATGGGCATTTAAAAGTGGCACTTGGTTGTTTTTATAGAGTCCAGTGGATGCAATCTGACATTGATAATGGGCTCTTTCACACTATGTGCACTGCGGCTGTTTTTTGCCAGTAACAAAAGTGCTAGTGGTAACTACTGGTTACCCATGTTTTGCACTGCCCTAGCACCTCCCATACAAGTGTGTCTGGAAGACACAGCAATGTGAAGCTATGTGTGTTACCATAAACAAAGGGCCTGTGTGAAAGATACACAGGTTTCCTATGGAGGAAAGGGGTTGTTCTCTATGGTCAGGGTGTGCCTCTGTCCCATGTCTGAACTTTTTCAGATGATTTTGTTATATATATATATATTTTTTTTTAGAAGACCAAAAATGTTATAGTAGAGCAAACGTAATCACTTGTTTTTATACTTTACTGTCTTATTTTAGTAAATAATTTAATAAGAGAATGGTACTGTTGGTTTTAGCCCAATATTAAACATGAGTGGACCAAAGAAAAGGAAAGTGGACAGTGAATGCCGAGTGTTTAAGAGGGAGTGGACAACAAAATATTTTTTCACCGAAGTCCGATCAATGCCGGTATGTCTGATATGCCAGGAATCACTTGCAGTCTTCAAAGAGTACAATCTCAGCCGTCACTTTGCCACAAAGCATGGCAACTATGCTAGCAAGCAGTCACCTCAAGAATGGGAGGCTACTGCACAGAGGTTGATGGCTAAATTACAGGCTCAGCAAAATGTCTTTCACAGACAAACTGCAATTCAAGAGACAACTACCAAAGCAAGTTTTATGCTATCATCCAAATTAGCAAAAGCTAGCAAACCTCTCTCTGAAGGCGAGTTTTTGAAAGAATGTATGATAGAGACAGCAGGTCTCTTGTGTCCAGAGAGCAAAGGCAAGTTTGAAAAACTCAGCTTATCACGCAAGACAGTGACTCGTCAAGTGGAACTGATTGATGAAGACTTGGCCAGCAAGTTAAATAGTAAGGCAGAGTTCTTTAAGTTTTATTCACTAGCATTGGATGAAAGTAATGATGTAAAGGACACTGCTCAGCTCTTAATTTTTATCCGAGGGATTAGTGACAATTTTGAAATTACGGAGGAGTTTTTAGCCATAGAGCCACTGAAAGGAAAAACACGGGGAGAGGACTTGTATGACCGGGTGTCTACTGTCATCGAGAAAATGAAGCTACCATGGAGGAAACTTGCTAATGTCACGACAGATGGATCTCCAAATTTAACTGGAAAAAATGTTGGACTGCTAAAAAGAATTCAGGATAAAGTGAAAGAGGAGAACCCTAACCAAGATATTATTTTTCTTCACTGTATTATTCACCAGGAATCATTGTGCAAGTCTATATTACAACTTAATCATGTTGTTAATCCAGTCGTAAAGCTTGTTAATTTCATTCGAGCAAAGGGACTTCAGCACCGTCAGTTTATTAAGTTTCTGGAGGAAACTGATGCGGATCACCACGACTTACTTTACCACTCTCGTGTCCGCTGGTTGAGTTTGGGCAAAGTTTTCCAACGAGTGTGGGAGCTCAAAGAGGAGATTGGTGCATTTTTGAAATTAAAGGGCAAGTCTGACGAATTTACTGAGCTGAGTGACAAGAATTGGCTGTGTGACTTTGCATTTGCTATAGATATATTTTCACATTTGAATGAGCTAAATGTGAAGCTACAGGGAAAAGATCAGTATGTACATGACATGTACACTAATGTGAAAGCCTTTAAATCAAAGCTGATTTTCTTTTCCAGACAAATTTCAGACAAAGTCTTCACTCAATTTGCTACACTAGCCACACAGAAGGAGACCATCCAAAACGTGAAGAAATACAGCAAATCACTGGATGACCTGCATGCAGAATTCTGTCGGTTTTCTGATGTTGAAAAAATTGACCAGTCACTTCAACTGGTGGCCTGTCCTTTGTCACAAAACCCTGAAACAGCACCAGAAGAGGTGCAACTGGAACTCATTGATCTTCAGTCTGACTTTGTCCTAAAGGAGAAATTCAGCTCTCTTGAACTAAAAGACTTTTATGCTTCACTTAATGAAGCCACTTTTCCAAACATCTGGAGGATGGCACAGAAGATACTGGTGCTGTTTGGGTCAACCTATGTTTGTGAGCAGACATTTAGCGTCATGAACATCAACAAAGCACCTCACAGATCCAGCTTAAATGACGAACACCTCAGTTCTATCCTGAGAATAGCCACAACAAAACTAACTCCAGACTTTGATGCATTAGCTAAAAAAGGAGATCAATAACACTGTTCCCACTGAAGTTGTTTTAAAGACCAAAAACCTTTCAACCCAGTCTACATTGCCATCTATATCTACGTCCCGGGCATAATTTGGAAGTTGCACTAAAGAAAATGTTTAATCTGTTTACACATTTTGTTCTTTTCTATTTGTTTTAGTTTTAAATTATTTTATTATATTTAAGTTTAATTTGAAAGGCCTTTGTACCTTTCCTTTGTTAGGCAATTTTATTTTGCCTTTGCCATTTTCAATATAAGGTATGTTATTGTGCTATGATTCCTCCATTTTTTGAAGTTTCAAATTATAATAAATAGTGTTTACATTCTTCTTGTTAAAATGTTTGAAATGAATAAAACTATTGAAATAAAAAAAAAAAGACCGTACCCTTTTATGTAATGATGTTTACTTTGAATTTATATTAGTTCACACTAACACTCGATCCATGCTTTTGTTCCAGCCCTCTGGTCCAGTTTAAGAACCCATTGTGGCCCTCGAGTCAAAAAGTTTGCCCACCCCTGCCCTAGCCGGTTTGGCTCAATGTATAGAGCGTGGTCCTGTGGACACAAGGGTCCCAGGTTCGATTCCGGTCAAGGGCATGTACCTTGGTTGTGGGCACACCCCAGTAGGAGGTGTGCAGGAGGTAGCTGATTGATGTTTCTCTCTCATCGATGTTTCTAACTCTCTATCCCTCTCCCTCCCTCTCTGTAAAAAAAAGTCAATATATTTAAAAAAATAAAATAAAATAAAACGGGAGGTAGAAGGAAGCTCCTGACTGCACTGAACTCCAGTCCCGGGCAAGATGCTGGGAAAACAGACTCATTTGGGGGGAAAATGGATTGTCAGGAAAAGAGAAAGCACACTGAGACAATGCAGCAGCTGACTCCTGCCCCCACTCTGGGAGCTGGCCAGCCGGTGCAGGCAGCCAGCCAACACGGATGCCAGGGGGGAACCCCATCATCCTGCCTGCTGCCCCAAAGAGGTTTGGAGAGGAAGTAAAGAAGGCAACAATCCCTGATTAAGATAAGGCACAAATAAATATAGGCGTGGGGGCAGCTCTAGACTGATTCTACAAGGCCAGTTCTGGAGAGGTACATGAAATCCTGTCAAAATGTGGAGGCCTGTGATTGCACAGCTGAGACCAGGATCCCACATAACTTTGGGTTGGAGCAAGAAAAACAAGCCCCTTCTCACAGGCCCCACTCCAGGCCCCTTGTCCCATGTCCCGTGTCCATGCCCCGCTTTGGGTGTCATCTCCTCCTGGCTCCACAGAGAGCAGCTGGCTGGCCACTTACCCAGGACTGTGGATCTTGCAGGTTGGGCTCTCGGCCTCCAGATACAGCACTTCCCAGTGAGCCTGCTGACCCTGTCAACACCTGTGCGCCCCAGGAATGGGGCGTCAGAGTCTGCGAAGGAGGGGCCTTTGGGGTGGGAAGAGGGTGCACCCAACAGAGGCCTGGAGCCAGCTGGGCTCTGCACAGCCGCGGCCCTGATGAAAGTGCGCTCCCAAATTGTTGGTATCCAATTGGCGGAGACCAAGAGGATGGGGGCAGAGGCGGGGCAGCAGGGTGGTGTTCTTGGGGAATATGGTGGGTGCAAGAATCTGTGCACCCGGCCAGTAGTATTAAATAAAAAAGAAATTAAAAAAAAAAGTTCCACGATAAAATATCAACATACAAACATCAGTTCCATTTCTAAATACGAACAGTGGATTTTTTGATAAAGGAAGATAGGATCCTCAACGGTGTTGCTCGGTTGATTGAGCATCTTCCCATGAACTGACAGACCACCAGTTCTACTGCTGGTCAGGGCACATGTCTGGGTTGTGGGCAAGATCCCAGGTAGGGAGCGTGCACGAAGCACCTGATCGCTGTTTCTCAGCTGGATATTTCACTCTCTCTCTCTCCATTCCTTTCCTTCTGAAAAATCAACAAAAACACATAAAGAAAAGAAAAAGAAATGAAGTAGTCAAGTTTACAATAGCATTAAAAAGAATAAAATACTCAGGAATAAATTTAACATAAATATGTAAGATCTGTACACTGAACGTTAGAAGACAGTGGTGAAAAAATGGGAGAAACCACAAAAAAGTGAAAAGACATCCGGTGTTCTTGGATTTGAAAATGTAATATCCTTAAAATCCTATTCTGCCCAAAGCAATCTCCAGATCAAATGCAATCCGGATGATAATTCCAATCTCGAAAACCTCAAATGATCTCAAATAGCAAACTTAATCTTAAGCAAGAACAAGTGTGGTGGCATCACACTTGCTGTCTTCAATCTATTACAAAGCGAAAGAAACCAAACAGTTTGGTATTGAAATACAGCCAAAAACAAAGGCAAAAAACACACACACAAAAAAAACAGAAAACACAGAAATAAACCCAGGCCCATAGGTTCAGGTAATCTTTGACAAAACCACAAGAAATGTTTAAAAAGGACAGTTTCTTTATTATTTTTTTAAAATATATTTTATTGATTTTTCTTTTTTTACAGAGAGGAAGGGAGAGGGATAGAGAGTTAGAAACATCGATGAGAGAGAAACATTGATCAGCTGCCTCCTGTACACCCCCTACTGGGGATGTGCCTGCCACCAAGGCACATGCCCTTGACTGGAATCGAACCTGGGACCCTTCTGTCTGCAGGCCGATGTTCTATCCACTGAGCCAAACCAATTAGGGCAAGGACAGTTTCTTTAATGAGGGTTATTGAAAAAACAGGTATTCACATGGAAAACAACAAAAGCACTGATAAACATTTACTCAGATCGCGTGAAACAATTAAATGTCCATGTTAAAACATTAAAGTTCTTCAAGACGACCCAGAGAAACCGCTTGGAGACTTGTTTTGGACATAATTTCTGGGATGTGGAACCAACTAGCAGGCAAATAAAGAGAAAATCAAAAGTCAGGGCTAAAACAAATTAAAGTGCTTTTTCCCAGCACAAAAGCAATTAATAAAATGAAATGAAAAGGCAATCGACTGGAGGATGGGAGACCATACTTGCAAATGATATGAATATATTGAAGATATGTGCATTCGGATCAGATCAACCAAATAAAGCATTGTGATACAGAAAGAAAGTCATGTTATGTTAACACGATAATAAAGGCTATGAAGAAGACAATGGTGTTGCTGAAACATTCTACATCAGTGTTCGGCAAACTCATTACTCAACAGCCAAATATCAACAGTACAACGATTGAAATTGCTTTTGAGAGCCAAATTTTTTAAACTTAAACTATATAGATAGGTATACTGTCATTAAGTTAATTAGGGTACTCCTAAGATGGCCTTTGATAAAAACTCAAGGGGCCAAAGAGCTGCATGTGGCTTGCCAGCCGCGGTTTGCCGACCACTGACCTAACCTATAGAGTAAATAGAACATCCAAGATTAAAGAAGTCTTAGGAAAAACCCTTCATTATTTTGCAGAGAAAGAAACCGGAGACTGGCAGTTCTCCCATTAATGACTTAGGCACTCAATAAATTCATCATTAGCATCTAGGGAAAGTGTGTCCATAAAAATAGCAATTCTTCTGCAACATTAAGTTTACTGGGGCCAACACTAATCAGTCCTATGTGGCAACTCATGACAAGGAAACAAGCAAGAAATAAGGGCTCAGGTATTCCTAATTTTCTTCAACAAATTAGACAACACAGTTAGCTTCCCTGGGTACATGAGAATGGTGATTGATGCTATCTGTAGGGACATTATAGGTGGTTCAGGTGAAATACCTACAGCAACAGAAATATGCAGTGACATAGATCTGGCTGGACATCTCTGTATCTTACAAAGTACAACATAGGGAGAAACCAAGATGGCGGCATAGGTAAACACCTAAACTGCTGCCTTGCACAACAATTTCAAAACTACAACTAAAAGACAAAACGTCTATCACCCAGAACCATGGGAAAGCTGGCTGAGTGGAAGTTCTACAACTAGAAGGAAAGAGAAAAGAGCATTGAGACATGCACAAGCGCTGAAAAGCTGAGGTATGGAGTTGCGCGAATCGGGCTGGGGCGGGCGACTGGGAGTGCTGTTTTTTCAACCCGAAAGAAGACAAGCTCCATATTACTCCGAACTCCAGTTTCTGGGGAGATGCAGAGGACCCAAACTCTTACGGGGAGAAGCTGGAATGTCTGCCATCGGGTCGGAAAGTGAGGGTGACTTTCTTGCAGAGGTGCGCCCAGCAATCATTGTTTACTGCGCTGGGGCGCGGGACGCAGGGACTTGGAAACTGGAAGCCATCACTGTTTGCCCTGCCCTAGCCTAGAGACTCCCTGAGACCCCATCCCGCACAATCTACAAACCCACCCAAGCTCCACACAGCAGCTTTTGCATATAAATGGCCTGGCCTACCGCAGCTTAACCTAACAAACTGCAGCTCTGTTCAGACAGTTCCACACCTCCAAACCCCAAGCAAAGAGGAGAAAACAGTAGTTCTCTCTGTAGCTCCTGCTGGGTGGCCTCAGACAGTAGCTGACCTGCACCCCATTGGATATCCAGAAGCTAGTGTATCTAGTGAACAGTGTGAGATGACACCAGATTTCAACTAATCACATCCATAAGTGACACATTCAAGAGGCAGAGTCAGTGAGCACCAAAGCCCCACTGAAACAAGTCCTGCCCCATAAGCATGTTTCCAGAGCAGCAGTTCTTCCATTATAGACACAGCGGGTCCTCACAGCCAATTGGCCTGGAGGTCAAGTCCTCCCAGCGACACCAACAACAATTAAGACTTAACTACAGCCCTGACTGGTTTGGCTCGGTGGATAGAGCGTCGGCCTGCGGATTGAAAGGTCCCAGGTTCGATTCCAGTCGGGGGCATGTACCTTGGTTGCAGGCACATCCCCAGTGGGAGGTGTGCAGGACGCAGCTGATCGATGTTTCTCTCTCATCGATGTTTCTAACTCTCTGTCCCTCTCTCTTCCTCTTTGTAAAGAATCAATAAAATATATTAAAAAAAAAAGACTTAACTACAATAAGGCTGTACACACACTCCACAAAGGGGTGCACCAAGAGTGTCCACCTCAGGTAACCGGGAGGCCCACCCACTGGGCCATATAAGGCACCTAGCACACAAAGCCACCCTACCAACTCATGGAAACAACGAAAATGCGGAGACAAAGAAACAGATCAGAAAAGAAAGAAATGGAGGAAAACAAATGACTGGATATAGAGTTCAAAACCACGGTTATAAGGTTTTTCAAGAATTTCCTAGAAAAGGCCGATAAATTTAATGAGACCCTCGAGGATATGATAAAGGACCAACTAGAAATTAAACATACACTGACTGAAATAAAAAATATTATAGAGACCCAACAGCAGACTAGAGGAACACAAGAATCAAGTCTAAGATTTGAAATACAAAGAAGCAAAAAACACTCAATCGGGAAAGCAAAAAGAAAAAAGAATCCAAAAAGTTGAAGATAGTGTAAGGATCCTCTGGGATAACTTCAAGCGTACCAACATCAGAATTATGGGGGTGCCAGAAGAAGGAAGAGAACAAGATACTGAAAACCTATTTGAAGAAATAATGACTGAAAACTTCCCCCACCTGGTGAAAGACATAGACTTACAAGTCCAGGAAGTGCACAGAACCCCAAAATAAAGGAATCCAAAGAGGACCACACTAAGGCACATCATAATTAAAATGCCAAGGGCAAAAGACAAAGAGAGAATATTAAAAGCAGCAAGAGAAAAACAGTTAATTACCTAGAAGAGAGACCCATACGTTTGTCAGCTGATTTCTCAACAGAAACTATGGAGGACAAACGGGAGTGGCAAGAAATATTCAAAGTGATGAATATCAAGAACCTACAACCAAGATTACTCTACCCAGCAAAGCTATCATTCAGAATTGAAGGTCAGATAAAGAGCTTCACAGATAAGAAAAAGCTAAAGGAGTTCATCACCGCCAAACAAGTATTATATGAAATGGTGAAAGGTATTCTTTAAGAAGAGGAAGAAGAGCCCTAGCTGGTCTTGCTCAGTGGATAGAGCGTCGGCCTGCGGACTCAAGGGTCCCGGGTTCGATTCTGGTCAAGGGCATGTACCTTGGTTGCGGGCACATACCCAGTAGGGAGTGTGCAGAAGGCAGCTGATCTATGTTTCTCTCTCATCGATGTTTCTGGCTCTCTATCCCTCTCTCTCTTCCTCTCTGTAAGAAATCAATAAAATATATATTAAAAAAAAAAAGAGGAAAAAGAAGAAAAAAGTAAATATAAAAATTATGAACAACAAATACATATCTATCAACAAGTGAATCTTAAAATCAAGTGAATTAAAGATCTGATGAACAGAATAAACTGGTAAGTATAATAGAATCAGGGGCATAGAAAGGGAGTGGACTGACAATTCTCAGGGGAAAGGGGTGTGGAGGGTACGGGAAGAGACTGGACAAAAATCATACACCTATGGATGAGGACAGTGGAGGGGAGGTAAGGGCAGAGGGTGGGGTGGGAACCGGGAGGAGGAGAGCTGTGGGGGGGAAAAGGAGAAACAATTGTAATAATCTGAATAAAGATTTATAAAACAAAAAAAAAAAACAAAAAAAGGAAGTACAACATAATTACATATTGTTCCAACATAAAAACAAACACAACAGCAAAAACACTTATGGGAACTTTACATAATATAGGAAATTAAATGTATGATATACAATTCAGAAGAACGATGATTCACAAATTTTCTTGTACTATTGTGAAGTCCTAAGAAACCACATTTCCTACACATTTAAGAAATTTGTCACATTTTTACTCTTAGTGGAGAGCAAATTTAGAAATTTGCCTGAGAGATACCTCACATTAATTGCACTCATAATGGCTTTCTCCAGTGTGAACTCTCTGATGATATTGGAGACCACTGCTAGTTCTATAAGATTTCCCACATTCACTGCATTGATAAGGCTTTTCTCCTGTATGAACTCTCTGATGTTGATGAAGGATGTGCTTAGCGATAAAAGATTTCCCACATTCATTGCATTGATAAGGATTTTCTCCTGTATGAAGTCTGTGATGATAACTAAGATCACTGCTCTGGATAAAAGACTTCCCACATTCAATGCATTGATAAGGCTTTTCTCCCGTATGAACTCTCTGATGTTGATGAAGGATGGTCTTAGACGTAAAAGATTTCCAACATCCACTGCATTGATAAGACTTTTCTCCAGTGTGAACTCTCTGATGATATCGGAGAGCATTGCTCCCTGTAAAAGCTTTTCCACATTCACTGCATTTATAAGGCTTTTCTCCAGTGTGAACTCTCTGATGATATTGGAGACCATTGTTCCCTGAAAATGATTTTCCACATTCACTGCATTTATAAGGCTTTTCTCCAGTGTGAACTCTCTGATGATATCGGAGACTTCTGCTCCGTGTAAAAAATTTCCCACATTCACTGCATTTATATGGCTTTTCTCCTGTATGAAGTTTCTGATGATAATAAAGGGAACTGCTCCGGGTAAAATACTTCCCACATTCATTGCATTTATTAGATATCTCCCATATGAACTCTCTGATGTTGATGAAGGATGCTCTTAGCGGTAAAAGATTTTCCACATTCACTGCATTGATAAGGCTTTTCTCCAGTGTGAACTCTCTGATGATACTGGAGACCACTTCTACTTTTAAAATATTTCCTACATTCACTGCATTTATAAGGCTTATCTCCCATATGAACTCTCTGATGTTGATGAAGGATGCTCTTAGCGGTAAAAGATTTTCCACATTCACTGCATTGATTAGTCTTTTCTCCAGTGTGAACTCTCTTATGATATTGGAGACCATTTCTACTTTTAAAATATTTCCCACATTCACTGCATTTATAAGGCTTTTCTCCCGTATGAACTGTCTGATGATAACGAAGGGCAATGCTCCGGGTAAAAGATTTTCCACATTCACTGCATTTAAAAGGATTTTCTCCTGTATGAAGTCCCTGATGATAACGAAGGGTAGTGCTCTGGGTAAAAGATTTTCCACATTCACTGCATTTATAAGGCTTTTCTCCTGTATGAATTCTCTGATGACGACGAAGGTCATTGGTAGCAGGAAAAGATTTCCCACATTCAGTGCATTTATAAGGTTTTTCTCCAGTGTGAGTTCTCTGATGACAATGAAGGTCACTGCTAGTGGTAAAAGATTTCCCACACTCACTACATTTATATGGCTTTTCTCCTGTATGACGTTTCTGATGATAATAAAGGGAAGTGCTCCGGGTAAAATACTTCCCACATACACTGCATTGATAAGGCTTTTCTCCAGTGTGAATTCTCTGATGATATTGGAGACCACGTCTACTTTTAAAATATTTCCCACATTCACTGCATTTATAAGGCTTATCTCCCATATGACCTCTCTGATGTTGATGAAGGATGCTCTTAGCGGTAAAAGATTTTCCACATTCACTGCATTGATTAGTCTTTTCTCCAGTGTGAACTCTCTTATGATATTGGAGACCATTTCTACTTTTAAAATATTTCCCACATTCACTGCATTTATAAGGCTTTTCTCCCGTATGAACTGTCTGATGATAACGAAGGGCAATGCTCCGGGTAAAAGATTTTCCACATTCACTGCATTTAAAAGGATTTTCTCTTGTATGAAGTCCCTGATGATAACGAAAGGCAGTGCTCTGGGTAAAAGATTTTCCACATTCACTGCATTTATAAGGCTTTTCTCCTGTATGAATTCTCTGATGACGACGAAGGCCATTGGTAGCAGGAAAAGATTTCCCACATTCAGTGCATTTATAAGGTTTTTCTCCAGTGTGAGTTCTCTGATGACAATGAAGGTCACTGCTAGTGGTAAAAGATTTCCCACACTCACTACATTTATATGGCTTTTCTCCTGTATGACGTTTCTGATGATAATAAAGGGAAGTGCTCCGGGTAAAATACTTCCCACATTCACTGCATTTATAAGGCTTACCTCCCATATGAACTCTCTGATGTTGATGAAGGATGTTCTTAGCGGCAAAAGATTTTCCACATTCACTGCATTGATAAGGCTTTTCTCCAGTGTGAATTCTCTGATGATATTGGAGACCACTTCTACTTTTAAAATACTTCCCACAGTCACTGCATTTATAAGGCTTATCTCCCATATGAACTCTCTGATGTTGATGAAGGATGTTCTTAGCGGTAAAAGATTTTCCACATTCACTGCATTTATAAGGCTTTTCTCCTGTATGAATTCTCGGATGACAATGAAGGTCACTGCTAGTGGTAAAAGATTTCCCACACTCACTGCATTTATAAGGCTTTTCTCCTTTATGAAATCTCTGATGACAATGAAGATCACTGATCCTGGTAAAATATTTCCCACATTCACTGCAGTGATAACGCCTTTCTCCAGTGTGCACTCTCTGATGACGACAAAGTTCAGTGCTACTGGTGTAGGCTTTCCCACATTCACTGCATTTATAAGGTTTTTCTCCAGTGTGACCTCTCTGTTGATAATGAAAGCTAGATAATTTAGTAAAATATTTTCCACATTCAGAGAACACAAAACACTGACTTCCAAGATGGACACCTTTTTCTTGATTAAACATGTGGGTGCAACTAATGTCTTTCTTACATTCTTTTCTACTGTAATTATTTTTTCTCCTTTGAAACGTCATCCCACATTTCGACATTGCAGTTGGACTGTCCCTGGTCTGAGTAGCCTTTAGGTGGAGATATCCTGACCCAGTAAGGACACCATGTTCAACCTCTCCGCATGTGAAACGATTCTGGGACACATTGAAATTGTAGCTGTTTGCAAGTGAGATGCTTCCCACACCTCTAATGAAAGACTTCTCTCTCACATGCTGCTGGTGAAATTCTGCACGGAAATAAAACCGTTTTGCACATGCCCCACAACTTAACAGTATCTGTTCGTGTTGTGTTCCCTGCCCCTCCATCATGTGGATAATGTTTTCCAAGATGAACCCACAACTCTCACAGGGGTGGCTCTTCTGGGAAGACAAGGCTACCCTGGGATTCCTTGCCTGTGCCACTATTACAGAAACCTTCTGTGTAGTCAGGGCCTCCACAGTCTCTTCTCCACAGCAGCTACCTGAACAAAAGGAAACGTAGGTGAAGTACATGTTGACCTGATAAAAACAGATTATCTTCACGACAAATATTTATCTGTCATGACTGGACATGATTTCATACAATGATTTTCAAGACAAGTAAGTCAGACTTTCAGGTAATGGCTGTTATATATAACATGGCCCAAAAGGTCCCTGGATGATGAAAATCTCACCAAGGGAGGACAGAAGCATAGGCTGGGACAAAAAGGAGAGGCAGGGTCTACTCGTTATTACTCCACTAATGGCTTCCTTTAGGACCTTTCATGCTGGCAATGTGAGTCTGTGTAGAATAATTCCAATGTGTTCAAACCCATAAACTAACAGTCATATTTCAGCACGTCATGTTCAGTGTCAATATAACACGTGTGCACTCCAAGGCTCTGTAGGCATGGAACAACACCGGAGTGTAGTAAAGCGATATGTGTGAAAGAGGTAGAGGTGCAAAGTTTAGAGAGGTTAAGGCTATCCATGGGCTGGGAATCCGAGTAGAATGATCACTATTAAAAGTGAGTAGTACGCCAAGTGTCAACATTAAACAAGAAGAAGTAGAATTGGGTGAGGAGTGGGCAATGGTAACAAAACACTGTTGAACAAAATGGGTTCCTAAGTACAAAAGTAACAAAGCCCAGGCATGAAAACCGCCCCCAGAGTCCTTCAGCAAGGCAAGACTGCCTCTGGGTCTACCCATCATTGAGAAAGTCATGTTTCCCCTGTAATGCACAAAGGATTCTGCCTCTTAAATCCCAGTCGAGCCACTGCATGGGATAAATGATGCCAATCTCAAAAGAAAAACTAAAAGGATGGCTGGTCAGCACTGTGGTAGAACAACAGAGCACAAATGAGATCACAGGCAAAAGGTGTATGAGAGTGACATCAGTAAGATGGCAGAAACAGAGATATGAGAATCTTTCCCCATCCCAGAGTAAGTAGACGGCTATCCGTGAAAAAAAATCCCACAGGAAATGGGAATAAGAGTACCATGAAGAAAAAAAGTAATACAGAAAACCAAAAAAGGACAACTGCAAAGAAAGGATGACAGGAAATTGGGTGAGCAAACACATTTGAAGATACCTAAGGTCAAAAACAAAGATAAATAAATAAATAAAGCAAGCAAACAAGCAAGCAAGGGTCAGCACTAGCTGGTTTGCTCAGTGGATAGAGTGTCAGCCTGTGGACTGAAAGGTCCTAGGTTCCATTCCAGTCTAGAGCACATGCCGTTTGTTGTGGGTTCAGTCCCAATAGGGGACATAAAGAAGGCAGCTCATCAGTTATAATCTCTCATCATTAATGTCTCTCTCTCTCTATCTCTCTTTCTCCCCCTTCCTCTCATAAATGAATAAAAATGTATTTTCAAAAAAAGGTCTGCCCTAGCTGGTTTTTCTCAGTGGGTAGAGCATCGGCTTGTAATGGAAGGGTCCCAGTTTTGATTCTGGTCAAGGGCACATGACTGGGTTGCAGGCTTGGTCCCCCTGCGGTGGCATGCAGGAGGCAGCCAATCAATGATTCTCTCTCATCATTGATGTTTCTATCTTGTTTCTATCTCTCTCTACCTCTCTATCTCTATGAAATCAATAAAAATATATTTTAAAAAATAAAAATAAAAATAAAGGGTCAGTGTTACCACTATCAGCCACTGTGCTTCTGTTCTCATTGATCCTAGTGGCCGGTTCTCAAAAATACTGGAAATTTTTTTTAAATATATATTTTATTGATTTTTTACAGAGAGGAAGGGAGAAGAATAGAGAGTTAGAAACATTGATGAGAGAGAAACATCAATCAGCTGCCTCCTGCACACCTCCTACTGGAGATGTGCCCTCAACAAAGGTACATGCCATTGACTGGAATGAAACCTGGGACCTTTCAGTCCGCAGGCCGACGTTCTATCCACTGAGCAAACCGTTAAGGGCAAAACTGGAAATTTTTGTTTTAAAAAACCACACAATGCCCTGCCCAGTGTGGCTGTTGGTTGGGGCATCGTCCTGTGTATCGAAGGATGGACGGTTAGATTCCCGGTTAGGGCACATATCAGAATGTGGGTTCTATATCCAGGTTGCGTGTGTGCAGAAGGCAACCAATTGATGTTTCTCCCCAATCTCTCTCTCTCACTCTCTCTCTGTCTCGCTCTCTCTCAATTTCTATAACTCTCTATGTAAAAAGAATAATAAATAAATATGTAACAATTTCAGGATAACCAAAAACAGAAGTGATCTCAAAAAACTATAGAGACAAATCAAATAACAAAATAATCTACCAAAGCTTATGTATATCATTCAGAAATGTAATTTTAAGGGGAAATTTTTTGAGATAAATGCCTACATTGTCGCAAAAATCTCGAAAAACCTGACATGGCACCTCAGGAAACTAGAAACACAACAGGAAAGTAAACGTGAAGGTTTCAAAGGAAAGAAACCATAAATGTGAGAACAAACATAAATAAAAGAAAGACAAGACAAAAGAAAGGAATACCTAAAAGGTATATTTAAAAAAAAGATATAAAAATGTGCAAGCCTTTAGCTACAGTAAAGCAAAAACAAACAAACAAACAAAAAAACAAACAAAAACCAAGCCTCAAATAAGTAAAAAAAGAAATGAAAGATAAGACATGACACCTGTCACTAGGAACCACAATGCATCATAAGAGATGTTGATGTTATCAGATGACATGACTCTCGATAGAGAAATTTGTTAAGATTCCACTATGAGCTTCTGAAATTAAAAATTCAGAGCCCTGTCCAGGTGGCTCATTTGTTGAGCATGTGGTCCCGATGCACCAAGGTTGTGGGTTTGATCCCCCATCAGGGCACATGTAGAAGACAACCAATGAATGCATAGGTGGGTAGAAGAGCACATCAATGCTTCCCTCTCTTTCTTTGTCTCCCTTCCTGTGTCTAAAATCAATAAATAAATGCTGCCCCGTATGCCTCACTGATTGAGCATTGACTAATGAACTAAGAGGTGAAAACTGGATTCCTTGTTAGGACACCTGTACTGGTTGCGCGGTCAAACACCAGCGGTGGTCATGCAGGAGGCAGCCGATTAAAGACTCTCATCATTAATGTTTCTGACTCTCTCTCATCACTGATGTTTTTATCTCTCTCCTCTTCCTCTCAGAAATAAAAAAATACATATATTTAAATAAATAAATAATTTAAAGAGTAAATAAAGAGCCCTAGCCAGTGTGGCTCACTGATGAGAGTGCTGGCTTGTGCACTGGAGCACCAGGGTTCGATTCCCAATCAAGGGCAGGTACCTGGATTGCAGGTCCGATACCCGCTCTCATATCGGAGGAAACTAATCGATGTTTCTCTTTCTCTCTTTCTTTCTCTCTCTCTCTCTCTCTCTCTCTCTCTCTCTCTCTCTGTGTGTGTGTGTCTCCCACTCTCTCTCTAAAAAAACAATCAATGGAAAACATATCCTCACTATTCGGGTGAAGATAAAAGAAGAATAAAGAATTAAATTCAGAAAAGTTACAGGATGCAAAGTAAACATACAAACATTAGTTCCATTTCTACACACTAACAATAAATTCTTTGACAGAAAAATGAAGAAGGTAATCGAATTTACAAAAGCATTAAAAACAATTAAAATCCGCAGGAAGAAATTCAACCAAAATGTGAAACATCTGTACAGTGAGTACTATAAGACACTGATGAAAGGAGTGGAAGAAAACACAAATCAGTTGAAAGACAACCTGTGTTCATGGATCTGAAAATGAAATATAGTGGAGATAGCTATGGTACACAAGGCAAACTACAGATTATATGCAATCCCAATAACTCCAATGGTATTTTACAAAGAAATGAATAGAGAATCTAGCAATGGAATCAAAAGACCTCCATTAACAAAAGCAATCTTGAGCGAGAAAAAAGCTGGTGGCATCACACTTCTTAATTTCAATTTATTACAAAGAGAAAGCAAGCAAACAGTGTGTTCCTAGAGAAACACAGACACATATATAAACAGAACAGAACAGAAAACACAGAAATAAACCCAGGCACATACGTTTAAGTAATCTTTGAGAAAGCTGCAAGACACAGAAGAAAGGAAAGATAGTTTCTTCAAGAAGGGTGCTGGTATAAATTGACATTCACATGTAAAACAACAAAACTGGAAACCACTCATAAAATGTAACTCAACCTGCAGGACAGAATTAAATGAGTGCTAAAACTTAAAACTCCTCAGGACAACTGAGAGAAAAAGTTTTGGAGATTTGCTTTGGACAGGAGTTTCTGTCCAAATGTGACACCAACCACCACACAAAAAGAAAAAATAAACAGTCCACACTGCAACAAATAAAGAAAAATAGCGTCTTTACAGCACAACAGCAGTAAACAAAATGAGCCGAAACCGGTTTGGCTCAGTGGATAAAGCGTCGACCTGCGGTCTGAAAGGTCCCAGGTTCGATTCCGGTCAAGGGCATGTACCTTGGTTGCGGGCACATCCTCAGTGGGAGATGTGCAGGAGGCAGCTGATCGATGTTTCTAGCTCTCTATCCCTCTCCCTTCCTCTCTGTGAAATGTCAATAAAAAAAAAAAAAAGTAAACAAAATGAAATGAAAGGCAATCTAGAGGATTGGAGAAAATACTTCCAAATGCCTGAAGGGATTGTGAATTCAGTTATGATCAGCACAATAAAGCGAATATTGCAATACAGACAGAGATTCATATAAACCATTGGAGTTCCTGGAAATAATGAAGGTAAGTTAATAGTATACTGCAGGCTAATAACAATGCCATGACTATGTCTCAAAAGCAAAGTCTATATAACTTAATTAAAAAGTTTATTGCTGCCGAAACCGGTTTGGCTCAGTGGATAGAGCGTCGGCCTGCAGATTGAAGGGTCCCGGGTTCGATTCCAGTCAAGGGCATGTACCTTGGTTGCGGGCACATCCCCAGTGGGATGTGTGCAGGAGGCAGCTAATCGATGTTTGTCTCTCATCGATGTTTCTAGCTCTCTATCCCTCTCCCTTCCTCTCTGTGAAATATCAATAAAATATATTAAAAAAAAAAGTTTATTACTAAGCACTGGTAATAAGCATCTGAACTTCCTAGAAACATGGTGGCACGAGGCCTGCTGAATGCTGGGTTGCCTAAAACATGAACTTTGTAGAAAAGCAGGTGCCAGGGAGCAATATCTGCAAAGCAAAATTAAGCACATGCAAAAATGTGTTCCTGTATGTAGTAAGCAATGAATATATAAAATATAAAAGGTAGTCAAAAAGACTCTTTAACCAAAAAAATATAGTTAATAAACAGGATAAGGATGTAGAGACAATTTTTCAAAAAATATTTACACGTGACCAACAGGAATACAGAAAATGCTTTCCTCCCTGATCAAGGTGGAATCCCTCAGGCTTCCTGCAACACTACCAACCACAAGGCCTTCCCTGTGAATGTAGTACAGCGGGGAGAATTGGGACTTCAGGAATAGAAGGGAGCAGTGGAAACAGACCAACCCTCCCCAGGACAGCAACTACCCAGGAAACTGGAAAATCAAGCAGAACCACAGTCTACAGGGGAGGACACAGCACACCCTGGGAGATGGGCCTGGGAAATCCCAAAGCCAAGTCCAGGTCACTGGTGACAGTGAGGGTCTTACCCAGCGAGGATACAAGTTCAAAGTTCTCCAGCATCACATTCAGGTACAGCTGTCTCTGACCCTCATCAAGGAGGCTCCATTCCTCCCTGGAGAAGTACAGGGCAATGTCCTCAAAGGTCACGCCAACCTGTCAGAATGGAGACAATTGAAACCAGAGCTGTCTCCCTGAGAACCCCCACTCCTACTCCTTACACACCTTCCCCCCCTCAACCTTCTCCAGGGCACCCGGTTAGTGTGGACACCGGGCCCTAATGCCAGTGCAGGCTGCTCTCGCATCACAGTCCCATTACTCACTGGGTTTGCCCTCAGCAGAGGAGCTGGGTTGGGTGGGAAGGATTGGGGGAGGGGAGGGGAGAGAGCAATGCCATTGAAGGTCTGGGCGATGCCTGCAGGGCCCCAGCCTTCCCGCCAAGCAATTCCACTGCCATCTCCTAGATCATGCCTCCAAGACAAAGCCAAGCTGGGTTTATGCTTCACCTTTAAGTCCCCACACCAGGTCCCGGGGACCATCAGCTCACACTTCCTCCAGATGTGCACACCACTGGGTAATGTTTATCCCCTTCCCACCTTCAGTACCAGGTTCACTCCCTCAGCTCTGCCCCCTTCCTGCTCCAATGCCACTGGATCTCGCTGGACTCACCCATGAACTTGGCACATGGCATGTAGAGAGCTTGTCTTCCAGCCGGGTCCAGGACCACCCCAGGCCTCTGATGGACCCCACAGCCGGGAAAGCCCCGAATGAGTCTGTGACGTCCTCCCTGCAGCCTCTGATCTGTCCGCCAATCCTCACAGCCCACACCCTCAGGGGAACCTCAGATGCAAGTCACCCTGTCCTCTCTGCCCTGCACTGGCTGTGCCTCAGAAGACACAACACTCCTCTCTCCCCTCCTCCTTCCTCACGGTCCTCCACGCGGACTGAGCTGCAGGACGTGACAAGAACGCTCCGCAGCTGTGGTGTCTGTGAAAGGAGGTGGTGAGGGCCTGGGGGACTGGAACTCACCTCAGCGAAGCTCCTCAGCGCGGGCGCCGCCATTGCACTCTGTGGGCTGAGCGCGGCGGGAGCGGCTGCAGTAGAAGCCGCTGCTGGAATGGCGGTCGCTGTCTCGGCCCTGGCGTGGGTCCCAGTGGGGACTCCGAGCTTCAGTCCCACGTGTGAGCTGGGAGCACCACAGGAGGCTCCCGCCATTGGCTGTGCGGCGGGAAAACTACTCACCAGCCTTCTGCACAGCACGTTGTGACTAGATAATCCAGACCGCCCGAGACAAAAACCTGAGAACACAATTCTCGCGAGGAGGACTATTGTCCCTCCCCACGGAAGTGACCAAACGGAAATGCCGTTTCAGAGTCTCCATTGGCTCAGCCTGGTGGCATTGCATGCGTGGCCTTGTGGGTAATGTAGTGTCTTCCTCCAAGGCCAGGGTCCCATATTTCTCAGTTGACTCCAGGACTGGATTTAGGGTCAAATAGCCCAAGAACACACCAATATACAAAGTGCCCTCTAGCGCCTTCAGGGGAGGTGATGTCTGGAGCAAGTTTCTTTCTGAGGCACCTGCGTGGCTGGATTTTCATATCTTTCTTCAGGACCTGCTCTTTCTGACTGGCAGGCATTGTTTCTTCATTCAGGACTTTTGGCACATGGTGCCTGTAGGCCAACTATAGCTTGCAGCGGTTGCTCAAGTCTCTAACTCCATCTAACCTGCCTCCATTGAATCCATTATACAAGGTTAATGTCACAAAACAGAGTCTCATACTGAAGAGCATCTGCTTCTGATGCCATCCGAAGTGTCAGCTCTGCCTGGGCTGCAGTGTGGATAAGATGGCCAAGAGACATGTGAAAAAATGCTCAAAATCACTGGTCAACAGAGAGAGGCAAATTTAAGCAACAATTAGGTACCACCTCCCCACTGTCAGAATGGCTGCCATCAACAAATGACCAGTGCTGGCACAGATGTGGAAAAAAGGGATCCCTACTACACTACTATTGGGAATGCAAACTGGTGCAGCCATTGTGGGAAACAGTATGGAGTTTTCGCAAAAAATTTAATGTGGAACTTCCATTTGACCCAGTGACTCCACTTCTAAGAATATATCCTAAGAAACCTGAAACTATCAGATAGAAGATATGCACCCCTATGTTCATAACAGCACTATTTACAATAGCAAAGATCTGGAAACTGCCAAGGTGCCCATCGGTAGATGAGTAGATAAAAAAAAGCTGTAGTACATTTATACCATGGAATACTATGCAGCAGTAAAAAAGAAGAATCTCTTACCCTTTCAAGCATCATGGAGGGACCTGGAGAGCATCATGCTAAGTGAAAAAAGTCCGTCAGAGAAAGACAGTATCACTTCATCTCACTCATATGGAATCTAACAAAATAAACTGGTAAGTTGAGTGGATCTAGAGACATGGAAGCATGGAACAGAGTGAGGAATCTCAGAGGGCAGTCGGGGATGGTACAAAAAGGAAAACATCCCTGGATGAGGATTAAACTCACACACACACAATGTCAACTGAGCCTTCCGAGTTTTCCTTCTGTTCTCTGAAAGCAATGGGAAAGCTCTAGCTTGCTGGGTTCTGGGTCTGCTCTAAATTTGTGTTTATAAATCTGTCTTCCGTCAGTTGAGACCCTGGACATGCTGATACCCCTCGATAAACTTTCTCCTGCTTAATGAATCAATTGCCTTTTGTGTTGTTGTAAGAAATGTCCAAACCTGTGGAGAATTTTTCTAAGTTTATTTGAACGAAGCCGGCAACATTGCCAGGAAGCAAAATGACAGCAGATTGAGTAATGCTCAGGGGAATGGCAGTTTTGCACGTTTTTTATACATTAGACTCAAAGGAGAAGACATCAGGGGATTACATGACATTCACTGGTGATAACTTAAGGGCTGGTGGTGAAGAGGGAAATCTCTGGGATTGGATAAAAGTAAACAAAAAAAAGACACAAACTTCTTCTTAAATGTTATCAATAGTTAACAGTTAATATTTAACACAATAACAATAATAATTGGGGCTCTATGGTCTTCTATGTTGGGAGATTGTGCACTTAGGAGTCTGTAAAAAAGAAAATTTCCCTGAAAATCCAAAGTTATGTTATTCTAGATGCAAAAATACAATAGACAGGCTCAATAAGATAAATAGAGTTTTGCAAAAAATAAATAAATAAAAATCAAAACAACACAAGAAGAAAACACAAGGCTAGGATATAACTACCCCTATGATGAGCTTTAACTTAAGAAGTTTTAATTTCAAGCCATCCTGTATGATTATTTTTGGCCTCTGAGTTTGTAAGATTGGCCATGCCATGCCGGGCTCCCTCAGCTTGACAGATATAGTATGTGCCATCATTTTTGTCCATCCTGGGGAGTAAGAACCTGTGGGGGAGGAGGAAATGCAATGAGTGTTTTCTTTCCTCTGGGACCCATTGCTAATGTCCTTCTGAACACAATACTCACAGTATTACTGCTTTGTTTTTATTTAGTCTCCTAGCAGTAGCCACTCTCCAGGTCAATAAAGCCTTAGGTTCTAAATGTGATCAGATATTTGTAAGGACAAGAGAAAGGTCTTTCTGTTTCCTTGCTGTAACCTTTCACAATTTATGAGAAGCACCTGCTAATTAAACCCCAAGATTGTTGGCTCCTCCAATTCAAACAACTGCTCTGTTCAAAATGCAGAACAAGATAAGCTAATCTCAAGCTTACATTCTTGTATACCCCTCCTCCCTGCTGCTGTCACACCTCAGGCATAATTTACACTAAGGAGTCTCTAGTTAGTAGAAAGTAGAAAGTTTCTTTCCCATTACCCCTTCAAACAAGCCTCTTTGTAACTCTTCATAACTTTACTCTAAGCATATTTTACATTCTTGGGAAAAATAATAAGAAATAGCTATAGGACATTTGACAGGCTCCCTCCTAGAAAGGAAACTCCTAACTTTAAAAGTCAGGCCCTCATATCTACTTACCTTCATCTCAGCCCAAGGCCCCTCCATTCTTTGTCCCTTAGCAACAGGCACTGCTGGAAAGCAGAAGCCACCCTTTCTTCCCTGCCCTGTAGTGACTAGCAACACTTGGCCCTTTTGTCTCTTGGAAAGTAAAATAAACTTCCTCCTGCATCTCTTCTTTTAGGTGTGA
Source organism: Plecotus auritus (assembly GCF_963455305.1). NCBI lineage: Eukaryota > Metazoa > Chordata > Mammalia > Chiroptera > Vespertilionidae > Plecotus > Plecotus auritus. The sequence goes on from NC_137785.1 coordinate 7,625,491, forward strand.
ATTCTTCCACAGCCCGCATCACAGCAGAAACCCTCACAGGATTCCTTTACTCTATGGACTTAAATGGGTGAAAATGAGGGCAATGACATTGTAGAAGTAAAATTAATATTTCCTTCTTCTTTTCTAGGTTCTTTGGTTGGCCTACTAATAGAGAAAATATAAATTAATGAGGGAAAACAACCAAAAACTTATTAACATGTATACCTGCATATATATGGAAACGACTCAGAAAAATGGAGTAACTGACCCAAATGGCAAACACCTTCATCTCAGAAACCACCTTCACCTACATCAGAAAATGTGTGTGGACAGTCAGTTAGGGTAGATTGTCAGGTAAAGCACAGGAAGCATGTGCTGTGCACTGCGGGGAGGGCCTGTATTCATAAGGATTCTGTTCCAACCCGAACTCCAGGGTGCAGACACGGGAGAGTGGAAAGGAGGATGTGAATCCAGAACATGATGCGGATGGCTGGGAAAACAGGGTGAAGGCAAAACATTGTATCATTCAGCCAGAAGGGATATAGAGGACAGAGTCACATGGACAGTGGGTCCTATGCATGAATAAGAGGTGAGCACCCGTCCAATGAGACCAGATCATGTAGGGCTCCAGCATTACTTTCAAATCTTAGGTCCCAGAATTCATGTCCAATTGTATCCACTCCTTCAGGGTGAATGTCAGTACCACATAACATCATCATTTGAAGGGTCAAACTTCGGCAAGAAATTCATTACAGTGAATGAGGTCACAGCCAGACCCAACATGTGGGCACAGGTGCAGAACCCCAGCCCAATTTACACTCATCTCCTGAGGGTCAAACTCTGTGCTGGAATCAAAGGGGAGGCAGACAAACAGCAGCTCACTCTGAAAGAAGGTTCCCCTGGAGAAACCACTGCATCTGGGAAATGATGGCGTTCCCCTGAACACGGGGAGGCCAAGGGTAAGGGCTCTGAGATGTAAAGGGAATGGGAGGAAACGCATAACTGTAACCATGGAAACAGGAGCTGCAGCTGAGCCACCCTGGTCCTAATGCTGTACCTGCTCCAGTGAGGGCTGCACATCAGTGGTAGAGACTGTGTCTGACGCTGGAGAAAATAATGGTTAAAATCCAGCCCCTTGAATCTGACACTTGTCTGTGGTGTAAACTTGGGGAGCTGACTTCATTTCTCTGACACTGAACTTTTTCAGCAGTTTGATATGGGGCGCACCACAATGAGACCTGAGTGCCCACTGCACCTGCCTCCCTGTAGCAGAGTCAGTGTCTTCTTGTAGGTCCCATTTCTCACCTAAATGCACCCGCAGACAAAGGTGCTTGCGGGCATTGAGGGAGCAAGAAGTGCCTGCCTAGGAATGTCTCTGCAAGGAGTGGCTGGAGTTGCTGGAGCCAAGGCAGGCTGCAGGCACAGCTGCCTTACTGCAAGTGGACACCTTACCACTTGACCTTCTCCAACAGCTCTGGCCTGGGGACAGACCTCATACTTGTTTTTCACAGGAGGATACTGACAGACCAGCAGAAGGGGTTATTCCAATGTAAGTCCCACTGATAACAGAGAATCTGAAATTCAAATCTATGATGCCTGATCTAGGGCACAGGGAGTCTGACCACTGCCCTTCTATTTCCCGCTGCATTGGCTTTGGGACTCTAAAACACCCTGCCCACCCACATGCCCTCTGGCCTGAGAGAACTGTTCTAACCCAAGAACCCCCATGACAGGAGACAAGCAAAATGCAGAAGACTGCAAAGCAAGGGCTCAGTGCAGGATCGGATGAGTGGTGTTCTGGAAGCAATGGAGAACGGTAGCGGTGCAGGTTAAAATTAAAAATGTTCATTGCACAGGACATAGCATTAATGAATCCCCCAGCTGGTATGGGTCAGTGGTTGAACATCGACCCATACACAAAGAAGTCCTTGGTTAGATTCCCAGACAGAGCACATGCCTGGATTGCAGGCTCCATCCACAGTAGCGTGTGGAGGAAGCCTCTGATCAATGATTCCCTGTCATCATTGATGTTGTTTTTTTTTGTTTTTGTTTTTTAAGATAAGGGACTCAGTTTTCTTGAATTTTTTTTTGAATTCATAGAAAAAGGGAGAGGGACAGAGACATAGAAACATCAATGTTGTGAGAATCACTGATAAGCTGCTTCTTACAAGCCTCACCTGTGGATCTAGCAGGGGTCCACGCATGTGCCCTGAGAGGCAATGGAACTGTGACCTCCTGGTTCATAGGTTGACTGAGCCCCCTTACTGGACGGTCATCATTAATGTTTCTCTCTCTTCCTCCCCACCTCCCTTGCTCTATGAAATCAATAAAAATATTTTTAAATCATTTAAATATTGTTATTGATTTATTAAAATAAATTAACGTATTTTTAAAATATATTTTTATTGATTTCAAAGAGGAAGGGAGAGATAGAGATAGAAACATCAATGATGAGAGAGAATGATTGATTGGCTGCCTCCTGCAGGCCCCACACTGGGGATTGAGCTCACAACCTTAGCATGTGCCCTTCACTCGAAGCTTACCCGGAACCTTTCAGTACGAAAGTGAGGATCTATTCACTGAATGAAACCAGCTAGGGCAATTAAAATATTTTTTAAAATATATTTTATTGATATTTTACAGAGAGGAAAAGAGAGGGATAGAAAGCTAGAAACATCGATGAGAGAGAAACATCGATCAGCTGCCTCCTGCACACCTCCCACTGGGGATGTGCCCGCAACCAAGGTACATGCCCTTGACCGGAATCAAACCCGGGACCCTTCAGTCCGCAGGCCGACACTCCATCCACTGAGCCAAACCGGTTTCGGCTAAAATATTTTTTAAAAGTAAAAATATTAAAACATATTATACCAATACAAAAAAACGTTTATTTCCTAAAGCAATAAAGGCACAAAATTGGAGAATTTCCAACATCCATCTTTATTGTTCCACTGTACTGTTGTTACAATTACCTGAACTCATAGCACATTAAGCAGAACATATGATGTGTGTTTTTTAAAATATGTTTTATTGATTTTTTACAGAGAGGAAGGGAGAGGGAGAGTCAGAAACATTGATGAGAGAGGAATCTCAATCAGCTGCCTCCTGCACACCCACTACTAGGGATGTGCCCTCAACCAAGTCACATGCCCTTGACCTGAATCGAACCTGGGAGCCCTAAGTCCGCAGGCTGACGCTCTATCCACTGAGCCAAACTGGTTAGGGCATGATAAGATGTTTTAACAAAGATACAGACTCAGCAAATACACTTCTGAGAAAAGGCTCACCATTAATTCATAGAAAAAATAAAATCAAACAGTGACGTAGCATGACAAACTTATAAAAAAAAGTTTAAATAAATTATGATGGACCAAACAAATTATTCTCTAGGATGTGGAGACTGTAAATCCCTAATACACTGCTGAAAAAGTGTAAAAATTCACAATCATTTAAAGTTTATTTTTTATTTTTTAAAGAATATTTTATCAATATTTAGAGAGAGAAGGGAGAGGGAGAGAAACATTGCTGCAAGAGTGCCATATGGGCCTTCCGCCTCCTGCACACCCACTTCTGAGGATCTAGCCCACAAGCCAGGCACATATCCCCACAGCAATCAAATCCACAACCTGTGCTACACGAGATGATGCCCAAATACTGAGCCACACCGGCCCTGGGGGTATATTCCATTTAGATCACAATTTGCTAATCTCGGTAAATTGAAACATTCATCTACTCAAAAACCCAGACTATGCACTGAATTTCTGACAAAGGTAAATACCACTTATATACATACATACAAGGAATTATACAGAAATGTTTGTACCAGCTTTGTTAGAAATAACCAAATATTTATTAATATGGACTTATTGACAGTGATATATCAAGGATAAGAATATCAGAGCTCTAACTGGTTTGGCTCAATGGATACGGAGACGGTCTGTGGACTGAAGGGTCCCAGGTTCAATTCTGGTCAGGGGCATGTACCTTGGTTGCGGGCACATTCCCAGAAGGGGGTGTGCAGGAGGCAGCTGATCAATTTTTCTAACTCTCTACCCCTCTCCCTTCCTCTCTGTAAAATCAATAAAATATTTTTTTTAAAAAAAAGAATATCAGAAAAAAAGATTACCTACTAATGTAACTTTAATAAATCTCCAAGTATTTATGAAACAAAGCAGAAAAACACTTAGAAAAATAAAGTTCTCTATAAAAATGAATGTAAATCCATGGAAACTAGGAAAGCTGTGAAGAACAGGGAGAGGTTAAAAGAGGTCATGAAGCAATTTCACAGAGACAGTTATGGTCAGCATTATGACTGTAATGATGGTTTCAGTTTCATAAACATGTCAAGATTTATGAAACACTATGCTTAACACATGCAATTTACTCATTACAGCTGTTAACAATGGCCCAAGATAAAACAAATGTGTGTTCACCTATTCTGGAAGAACAGGTTTGGCAACTCTATGTTCAATCCACATTCTTATGCCCCCTGGGTGAGAGTCTCATCTCAGTGACAGAAAATGTAACAAACAATGAAGAACTTTCACCCAAACCCACAAAAGCCACATCCCTGGATTAAAGACAACCTTTGTTTCCATCTTTGTTTTGTTGCCAACACACCAATGGCTCTGATGGGAACATCTGAGAATCTACAGGAGCCACAAAGCATCCTGATTATAATCAATGACTGCTCCACAGAAGATAAACATCCCTGGATTCACTCACGTCTTGTGTACACACAGCTCCTGTAGTCTTTTCCTCAAAATAATTCCTGGATGCACTGTTAGATGAGGACCATTCCATCTAATGGGCTGCAGTCTGGTCCAACAATGCCGGTAATAGTAATCCAGCATCTAGAAGGGTTCAGGAATCTGGAGAAGGCTCTGTGTGTACATTATTAAAGATTCCAGAGACAAAACATAATTTTGGAAGGCATTTGGGGGCCAGAGGAGCTTGGCCAAAGAAACCAAGTTCTCTCTTGTCTCAGGACCCCTTGCTTTTTATTAACACAAACTGTCCTAAGGCAAAGTAGATATACATCAAAGGCCAGGGTTTGGTATACAGAATCCATTGTCAGATTGGAGGAATTGCCTTCGGCTGTTCAGGTGTTTGGCCAGTAGGAGGCAATAACATGTAGATTGAAATGCCCTCAGCTGTCTGGCAGCAAGCAATCACTCTATGCATCCTTTTCAGGTTTGGGGAAATGCCCTCATCCATTTCCAGATGAATCAGCCCTGCTGACATGCTGGAATTGGCTTGTGACACAACAACAATTGGGTCAGTGTTTCTGCAGTGAAAGGGTTTCCCCTCACTGCTCTGGTCCTCAAACCAGTGACCATCACCCGTGAAATTGTAGGCATTAGGGCTCATGGCCCTCTACAAGACCTGGGCAAGAGATTCCCTTCACATCTATTGGAATCCCCTGAAAACAAGAAAAAAACAATTCATACTCCCAGAAATAATTTTTTAAATTTTTTATTATTGTTTAAAGTATTACATATAGATTACATATAGTAGTACATATATGTCCTTTTTTTCCCCATTGACCTTCCCCTAGCCTCCCCTAACTCCTGTCGCATGCCCTCATCCCACCCCCCAAGTGTCTTGTATCCACTTGTTGTACTTATATGCATGCATACAAGTCCTTTGGTTGATCTCTTCTCCCCACCACCACCCGTCCCCAACACTCCCCTGCCTTCCTGCTGTAATTTGACAGTCTGTTCGGTGCTTTATATTCCAAGACATATTTGAGATTGTCACAGCTACCCCCTCTTTGGAGTGATCTCTGTGTTTAAAAGCATCCATCTTCACATGAGGAGTAGAGAGTCCACAGTGCTTCCTAGAAAATCAGGGGCAGCAAAGTAAATTTGGCAAAAACTGCTGAGCTAATTTCTGAACCATAGTCTTCCCCCAAGGGTAAAAATGTGTGAGACAGCATGCAAGTTTTTCACATCACCAAGCTTGGAGAGCCCAGATTTCTTTATAAATTAACCCACACAGTAAATAGGACACCAAAGTTAAAGAAATCTTTGGAACAGGCCTTCATTATTCTGCAAAGAAAGAGACCAGAGACTGGCAGTTCTCCCATTGATGACTTAGGCACTCAATAAACTCATCATTACCATCTTGAAATAGCATGTCCCCCGAAAATGGCAGTTTCTCAGCAACATTATGTTTATTGTGGCCAAAACTAATCAGTCCTATGTGGCAACTCATGACATGGAAACAAGTAAGAACGAAGTGCTCAGGTATTCCTAATTTTCTTCAACAAATCAGACAATAGAGTTAGCTTCGCTGGGAACATGAGGATGGTGATTGCTGCCATCTGTAGAGACCTTATAGGTGGTTTGGGTGAAATACCTTCAGCAACAGAAATATGCAGTGACATAGATTTGGCAGGACATCTCTGTATGTTAGAAAGTGCAACATAATTGCATAGTGTTCCAAAACAAAAATACAAACACAACAGTAAAAACACTTATGGGAACTTTATGTAATAAAGGTGATTAAATGTATGAGATACAATTCAGAAAAATGAGGATTCACAAATTTTCTTGTACTATTGTTAAGTCCTAACTTAGAAACTACATTTTCTATACATCTAAGAAAATTTCTCACATTTGGACTCTTATGTGGAGAGTGAATTTAGAAATATGCCTGAGGGATACCTCACATTAATTGCACTTATAATGGCTTTCTCCAGTGTGAACTCTTTGGTGATATTGGAGACCACTGCTACTTTTAGAAGATTTCCCACATTCACTGCATTGATAAGGTTTTTCTCCAGTGTGAACTCTCTGATGATATTGCAGACCACTGCTACTTGTAAAAGATTACCCACATTCACTGCATTTTTTTAAAATATATTTTTATTGATTTCAGATAGGAAAGGAAAGGGGGAGAGAGATAGAAACATCAGTGATGAGAGATAATCATTGATCGGCTGCCTCCTGCATGCCCCCTACTGGAGATCGAGCCTGCAACCGGGCATGTGCCCCTGACCGGAATCGAACCTGGGACCCTTCAATCCGCAGGCCGATGCTCTGTCGACTGAGCCAAACCAGCTAGGGCCATTCACTGCATTTATAAGGCTTTTCTCCCATATGAAGTCTCTGATGATTACAAAGGGCAAAAGATTTTCCACATTCACTGCATTGATAAGGCTTTTCTCCTGTATGAATTCTCTGATGATAATTAAGGGCAGAACTCTGGGTAAAAGATTTCCCACATTCACTGCATTGATAAGGTTTTTCTCCTGTATGAACTCTCTGATGTTGATGAAGTTGGGTCTTAGCGGTAAAAGCTTTTCCACATTCACGGCATTGATATAGCTTTTACTGTATGAATTCTCTGATGATAATGAAAGGCAGAACTCTGGATAAAAGATTTCCCACATTCACTGCATTGATAAGGCTTTTCTCCAGTATGAAGTCTCTGGTGTTGATGAAGTTGGTTCTTAGCGGTAAAAGCTTTTCCACATTCATTGCATTGATAAGGCTTTTCTCCAGTGTGAACTCTCTGGTGATATTGGAGACCACTTCTACTTGTAAAAGATTACCCACATTCACTGCACTTAGAAGGCTTTTCTCCCGTATGAAGTCTCTGATGATTACAAAGGGCAGTGCTACTGGAAAAAGATTTTCCACATTCACTGCATTGATAAAGCTTTTCTCCTGTATGAAGTCTCTGATCATTACAAAGGGCAGTGCTACTGGTAAAAGATTTCCCACATTCACTGCATTGATAAGGTTTTTCTCTTGTATGAACTCTCTGATGTTGATTAGGTTGGGTCTTAGCGGTAAAAGCTTTTCCACATTCACGGCATTGATATAGCTTTTTTCCTGAACGAATTCTCTGATGATAATAAAGGGCAGAACTCTGGGTAAAAGATTTCCCACATTCACTGCATTGATAAGGCTTTTCTCCCGTATGAAGTCTCTGATTTTGATGAAGTTGGGTCTTAGCGGTAAAAGCTTTTCCACATTCACTGCATCGAAAAGGCGTTTCTCCAGTGTGAACTCTCTGATGATATTGGAGACCATTGATACTTGTAAAAGATTTCCCACATTCACTGCAATGATAATGCCTTTCTCCAGTGTGCACTCTCTGATGACGATAAAGATGACTGCTGTGGTGTAAGATTTCCCACATTCACTACATTTATAAGGCTTTTCTCCAGTGTGAACTCTCTGATGACAATGACGAATACTATTACTGGTAAAAGATTTCCCACACTCATTGTACTCATAAGGCCTTTCCCCTGTGTGAACTCTCTGCTCATAATGGAGAGCAATGCTACTGGTAAAAGTTTTTCCACATTCACTGTTCTCACAAGGCCTTTCTCCAGTGTGCAAAGCTTGGTGATTACCTAGGCTGTTAGTACTGGTAAAAACTTTCCCATATTCACTGCACTGATAAGGCCTTTCTCCAGTGTGACCTCGCTGTTGATAATGAAAGCTTGAATATTTGGTAAAATATTTTCCACATTCAGAGCTCACAAAACACTGACTTCCAACATGGACACCCTTTTCCTGAATAAACATGTGGGTGCATAGAACATCTTCCTTACATTCTTTTCTGGTGTAATCATTTTTTCTCCTTTGAAACATCATCCCACACGTTGGAATAGCATTTGGAATGTCCCTGGTGTGAGTAGCCTTTAGGTGGAGATGTCCTGACCTGGTAAGGACACCCTGCCCAACATCCCTGCATGTCAAATGATTCTGGGACGCATTGAAATTGCAGCTGTTTGCAAGTGAGATCCTGTCCACACCTCTATTGAAAGCCTTCTGTTTCATATTCTGTGGTGAACTTTTACACTGAAGTAAAACCGTTTTGCACATATGCCACACCTCAACAGTATCTGTCCATGTTGTGTTCCCTGCAGCTCCATCACGTGGAAAATGTTTCCCAAGACTAGCCCACAAATCTCACAAGGGTGGCTCTTTTGGGAAGACAAGGCTACCTTGGGATTCCTTGCCTGTGACACTCTTACAGAAACCTTTTGTTACGTCGGGGCCTCCACATTCTCTGCTCCACAGCAGCAGCCTGAACAAAAGGAAAATCTGGTGAAGTACATGTTGATGTTATGTAATCAGATTACCTTCACCACAAATGTTTATTGGTTATGACTAGACATGATTTCATAGAGAGATTTTCAAGACGAGTGAAGTATACTGTGAAGAAATTGCTCTTAAAGTATATAACATGGCGAGTCAACAATGAAAATCTCACCAACAAAAGGACAGAAGCACGGGAATGGATACAAGGAAGAGAGGAAGGCTCTACTCATTATTCATGCACAAAGGCTTTTTTGAGGATCTTACATGCTGGCCATGTGAGTCTGTGTAGAATCATTTGAAGGTGCTCAAAGCCATAAAAATTAATTGTATAAGAGCATATGAGGTTCAACGTCAATATAATAATACTTGTGCACTCCAAGGTGGTGCAGGCACAGATCAACATTGGTTTTCCAGTAAAGAGAGACCTATGAAAGTGGTAAAGGTGCAAAGTACATAGAGGTTAAGGTTATCCTTGGACTGGTAATCTGAGTAGAAATGATCACGATTCAACCTGTGTAGTTGGCAAAGTATCAATAATAACCAAAAACAAGCATAACTGGGTAAGGAAAGGGCTACTGTAAGAAAGTGGGCTACTAATGAATAAAATGAGTTTCTAGTTATGAATGTAACAAAGGCCAGACGTGAAGGCCTCCCCAATGACCGTTCACCAAGGCAAGACCGCCTGTGGGTCCACTGTGTCATTCATAAAGTCACGTTTCTTCTATGATGCACAAATGATTCTTCCCCCTTAAATCCCATTTGAGCCATTGCATGGGATAAATGATGCAAATTTTCAAAGAACAACAGAAAAGATGATGGCCAACACTGTGGTAGAACAAAGAACAAATGACATCACAGGCAAAAGACCTATGTTAGTGACATCAGCAAATTGGCAGGATCAGAAATATGAGCATCTCCCCCCATCCCAGTGTAAGCAGACAGCTATCCATGAACAAAGCAGCCCACAGGAAATGGGAATAAGAGTACCATGAAGACAAACAGTATTACAGACACAAGTAAAGGAGAACTGTACAGAAAGGATGACTGGACATACTGGGTGAACAAACATACTTGAACATACCTACAGTCAAAAACAAGGGTCCTCCAGCAGCCACTGTGCTTCTGCTATCATTGACCATAGTGGCTTCTTCAAAAAATACAGGAAATCATTGTGTTTAAAAACCACAGAATGCCTTGGCCAGTACAGCTCAGTTGGTTGGACCATTGTTCTGTACACCAAAGGGTGTAGGATTCAATTCCCAGGCAAGGCACATATCAGTATGTGGGTTCCAATTCCAGTTAGTTTGTGTGCAGAAGGCAGCCGATTGATGTTTTTCCCTCCCAATGATGTTTCCCTCCTCGCTCTCTTTCCCCTCTTTTTCTCTCTCTTACCCTCTCTCTTCCTCTTTATCTGAAACCAATAATGAATAAACAAATAAGAATTTCAAGGTAGCCAAACACAAAAGAGAACTCAAAGAAGTCTAGAGACAAAGTAAATAAAAAGACAACTTAAAAAATTCATGTATAAAATTCAGAATATGCAATTCTAAGAGAAAATTTTTATAGAGATAAATGCTTACATTACGAAAACAGATCTCAAAAAACCTAACCTGTCATCTCAAGAAGCTAGAAACAAAACAAGAACGTAAACCCAAAGGTTTCAAAGGCATGAAACAATAAATATTTGAACAAGCATCAATAAAAGGGGGATAAGATAAAATAAAAGGATACCTGATAGGTATTTTCTAAAAAATACAAAAATTGGCAAACCTTGAGCTAGACTAAAGCAAAAAAACAAACAAAAAAACAAGCCTCAAAGAAATGAATGTTAAGGCAAACACCTCACATTATGAACCACAAAGCATCATAAAAGATGTTGATGTTAGGAGATGACATGACCCTCCATAGAGAAAATTGTCAAGATCCCATTTGAATCTGAAATACATAAACAAATTCAGAGCCCTGTTCAGGTAGCTCAGTTGTTGAGTATGTGGTCCCGATGCACCAAGGTTGTGGGTTCGATCCCCCATCAGGGCACATGTAGGGGAGAACCAATAAACGCTTAGATGGGTAGAAAAACAAATCAATGTTTGCCTCTCTTTCTCTGTCCCCCTTCCTGTCTCTAAAATCAGTAATTAAAGGTTGACCAGTACAGGTCAGTGATTAAGCATCAACCCATGACCTAGGACAGTGGTTGGCAAACTAATTAGTCAAAAGAGCCTAATATCAACAGTACAACGATTGAAATTTCTTTTGAGAGCCAAATTTTTAAAACTTAAACTATATAGGTAGGTACATTGTTATTAACTTAATTAGGGTACTCCTAAGCTGGCCTTTGCTGAAAACTCAGGGGCCAAAGAGCTGGATGTGTCTCGCGAGCCGCAGTTTGCCAACCACTAACCTAGGAGATCACAATTGCATTCCTTGTCAGGGCACATGCTCAGGTTGTGGTCCCACTCTCAGGTGGGGGGCATGCAGGAGGCAGCTGATCAATGACTCTCTCATTATTCATGTTTCTATCTCTCTCTCCTTTTCTTCCTCTCTGAAAGCAATAAAAATATATTTTAAAGATAAATAATTTAAAGAATAAATAAATAGCCCTGGCCCATGTTCCTCAGTGCTGAGAGTACCTGCCTGTACAATGGAAGGTCATGGGTTCCATTCCCAGTAAAGGGCAGGTACCTGGGTTTCAGGTCCAAACCCCCATTAGTGGGGCACATGTGGGAGGCAAGCAATTGATGTTTCTCTCTCTCTCTCTCTCTCTTCTTCCCTCCTTCCCTCCTTACTTCCCTCCCTTCCTCTCTCCCTCCCTCCGTCGCTCCCTCTCTAAGAAAAAAAATTAATGAAAAAATATTCTCACTCTTTGGGTGAAGATAAAAGAAGAATAAGGAATGAAATTCAGAAAAGTTATGGGAGAGGAGATCCAAGATGGCAGTGTAGGCAAAAGCCTGTACTTGCTGCCTCCCACAACCCCATCAAAATTACAACTAAAATACAGAACAACCATCAGCCAGAACCACTGGACAGCAGGCTGAATGGAAGTCTTATGACTAGAGAAGTAAAGAAGAAAGCACAATGAGACTAGTAGGCATTACAGAGTCATGGAAGGTGCTACTCCTGTACCAATGTGGGCCACTTTTTTAATGGGGAGGGATGTCGTCTCTGCAGAGGTCACTTGGAGGAGCAAGGGGTCCCAATCCCACAGAAGATGCCCAGCTCAGGGTCCCAGAGCTGGACGAAGTCCCTACTGGCAGTAAGAACTACGGGCTATAAATACCAGTGAAGATTGGGGCTCAGTGACACAGAGACTACAGGTGACTCAGTTGCTCCTCTTACAATGCCAGCACCACGAACTGAATTTACAAGCTCCTGTTAACTCTGAGTTACACTGCTGGGCGAGCCTCGGGAGGGGGGATGGTGGTACCTTCTGGGTCACAGGGCTGACTGGCAGCCATTTCTGTTGGCTTTCCCCTGGTGATTCCCTGAGACCTCACCCCACCCACTTTACAAGCCACCCAAGCTGTGTGCTGCAGCTTTTCTATATGAATGACCTGTCCTTGCTCAGGCTAAAATCTGTCAAACAAGTTGCAGTTGGGTCAGGAAGTTCCAAAACTATCAATAAACTCCAAGACCTGGCACCAGCACTAGCCTTCCTTGCTTCACAGCTGGGCCTTGTCAGGGCACTTCCAAACCCAAAACAAAGAGGAGATTCTGCAGATCTCTCTGTAGATCCTGCTGGGTGGTTCCAGGCAGGGGCTGACATTATACCTCCCTGGAGACCCAAGAGCCAGTGTACCCAGTGGTCAGTGTCATCCCATACCAGCTTACAACTCTTCACATCCGTAAGCAACACACTCAAGGGGAAGACACACTGAGCACCAAAGCCCACTGAAGCAAGTCCTGCTCCATAGGGGTATCTCCTGCACAGCAGCTCTCCCACTGTAGTCACAGTGGTCCCCAAAGATGCTAAAATCCTCAACAAAATTTTAGCATATCGGATCCAGCATTACATCAGAAAGACCATACACAATGACCAAGCGAGATTTATTCTGTCAATGCAAGGATGGTACAATATCCACAAATCAATAAACATGATACATCACATAAACAAATTGAAAGACAAAAATCACATAATCATATCAACGGATGCAGAAGGAGCATTTGACAAAATCCAACACCCTTTCTTGATAAAAACTCTCAGCTAACTGGGAGTACAGGGATCATACCTCAACATAAACAAAGCCTTATATGACAAACCTACAGCCAACATCATATTCAGTGGGCAAAAACGAAACCCATTTCCCCTTAGAACAGGAACAAGACAGGAATGCCCACTTTCACCACTCCTGTTCGACAGTACTGGAAGTGCAATCAGACAAGAAAAGAAATGAAAGGCATCCAAGTTGGAAAAGAAGTAAGACTGTCATTATTCGCAGATGACATGATATTGTACATAGAAAACCCGAAAGACTCCATCAAAAAAGTACTAGATTTAATGAATTCAGCAATGTAGCAGGATACAAAATTAACACCAAGAAATCCATAGCTTTTTTATACACCAATAATGAACTTATAGAAAGAGAAACAAACAAAAACAATCCCATTAATAAGTGAAACAAAAAAATTAGCATACCTAGGAATAAACTTAACTAAGGAGGTAAGAGCTGTGTACACGGAAAAGTATAAGACGTAGAAAAAAAGAGATAGAGGAAGACATAAACAAATATAAGAATATACCGTGTTCATGGATTGGTAGAATCAACATCACTAAAATGTCCCAATTACCTAAAGCAATCTACAGATTTAATGTAATCCCCATTAAAATACCAACGGCATATTTCACAGACCTAGAACGAACTCTCCAAAAATTCATCTGGAATAAAAAAAGACCCCGAATAGCCACAGCTATCTAGAGAAAGAAAAACAAAGTTGGAGGGATCACAATACCAGATCTCAAGCTATATTACAAAGTCACTGTTCTCAAAACTGCCTGGTACTGGCACAACAGCAGACATATAGACCAATGGAACAGAACAGAGAACCCAGAAATCGACCCAAGCCATTATGCTCAATTAATATTTGACAAAGGATGCAAGAGCATACAATGGAGTCAAGATAGTCTCTTCAATAACTGGTGCTGGAAAGATTGGACAGATACATGCAAAAAAATGAAGCTAGAGACCTAGCTGGTTTGGCTCAAAGGATAGAGCATTGGCCTGCGGACTGAAAGGTGCCAGGTTCAATTCCGGTCAAGGGCATATGCATGGGTTGTGGGCTCGATCCCCAGTAGGGGGTGTGCAGGAGGCAGCCAATCAGTGATTCTCTCTCATCATTGATGTTTCTATCTCTCTCTCCCTCTCCATTCATCTATGAAATCAATAATCAGTCATTGTTTTCATCACTGTTGTATTTATATCATGTTTTTGTAAGTCTTTGTTGTTATATCATTTTGTAATTTTTTATTTATTAATCAATTTATATGTTATTTTCATATACATTTTACTAATTTTCTTTCCTCTCTCACACTTCAATTACAGAGAAGGGGCAAATAGTGATATTAAAATATTTCTTCTAATTAATTTCCTTTCAATGTGCAGGAATCCGAACACTGGACCACTAGTTTGTAAATAAAACAAGAATTCAATATTTGGAAAACACAATTAAACATATGCAAAAGGAGATGTATTTTACTAGAAACTAGAAAAAGTATTCAAAACACACAATAACAAATAAATATGGTTTAAAATAGTACTAAAGCCCTGGCTGGTTAGGCTCAGGGGTTGAGCATCCATCCGTGAACCCAGTAGGTCACGGTTATGATCATGGTCAGGGTACATGCCTGGGTTATGAGCTGTATCCACAGTAGGAGGCATGCAGTAGATACCCAATCGATAATTCTCTCTCATCATTGATGTCTGTCTCTCTTTCTCTCCCCCTCTTCTTCTCTGAAATCAATTTAAAGATATTTACAAATAAAATAGGACTGTGGATATAGACACTACTTAAAAAAATACGTACAAAAGACCAACAGGAATAAAGAATGTGCTTTTGCTCACTACTCAACTGGAATCCATTAGTCTCCCTGCCACACAACCAACCACAAACCCTCCCTACCAGTTCGGTACGGCAGGTGTTGTGATTAAAAGTATAGAAGAGAGCCCTGGCTGGTTTGGCTCAGTGGATAGAGCGTCAGCCTGCAGACTGAAGGGTCCCAGGTTCGATTCCGGTCAGGGGCATGTACCTTGGTTGCGAGCACATCCCCAGTGGAGGGTGTGCAGGAGGCAGCTGATCGATGTTTCTCTCTCATCAATGTTTCTAGCTCTCTATCCCTCTCCCTTCCTCTCTGTAAAAAAATCAATAAAATATATTTAAAAAAAAAAAAAGTATAGAAGAGAGCAGTGCAATCAAACCAACCCTGCCAGCCACAGCAAGAACCCAAAAAACTGGACGAATCCAGCAACGTGTTCAGTTCACAGGTGAGGACAGAGCACCCCTAGAGGTGAGGGGGCATAGGAAATGCAAAGCCAAGTCCCAGGAACCAGCCAGAGTGAGGGTCTTACCCAGGGAGGATAGAAGTTCAAAGTTCTCCAGCATCACATTCAGGTACAGCTGTCTCTGACCCTCATCAAGGCGGCTCCATTCCTCCCTGGAGAAGTACAGGGCAATGTCCTCAAAGGTCACTCCAACCTGTCAGAATTGAGACAATTGAAACCATCGTTGAAATTTTGAGAACTAGCAATCCTAGTCGTTACACATATTCCTCACCCTCAACCTCCTCCAGGGCACCCCAGTTTTGTGTGGACACCAGGTCCTAATGTGTGATGGCTGCTCTCTTACCACAGTGCCATTGGTCACTGTTATTGCCCTCAGCACAACACATGGGTTGGGAAGAGGGACAGTAGAGAAACTCCATCTAAGCTCTGGGCCATGCCTGCAGGGCCCCAGCCTTCCTGCCAAGCAAGACCATTGCAGTTTCCCAGATCATGCCTCCAAGGGTTTATGCTTCATCCTAGAGTCCTCATACGAGCCCTGGCAGGTTTGTCTCAGTGGACAGAGTTTTGGGCTGTGGACTGAAGGATCCCAGGTTGGATTCTAATCAAGGACACATGCCTGGGTTGCAGACTCCATACCCAGTACGGGCTTCCAGAGTCAACCTATGGATGATTATCTCATCAATTATGTTTCTCTCTCTTTCTCTCTCTCTCTTCTCTCTCCCCCTCTCCCTTCCTCTCTGAAATCAATTTTAAAAAATATTTTTTAGAGTCCTAATACCAGGTTTCCAGCACCATCAGCTCACACTTCCTCCAGATGTGCACACCACTGTGTAATGTCTGACCTCATCACAACTTCAGACCCCAGGTTCACTGCCTCAGCTCTGCCACCTTCCTGCTCCACAGCTCAGGACCTCTCTGGACTCACCCATGACCTTGGCGTATGGAACCAAGAGAGTGCTTGAGAGGTTTCAGAAGGATCTAGCACAGCCCGATTCCTGGTGGACCCCACAGCCTGGGCAGAGCAGGGCAGGCGGCTCTGAAATCCTCCCTGCCCGTCTCTGACCTTGGATTCAATACTCACCACCCACATCCGCAGGGAATTTCAGATACATGTCACCCCTGTCCACTCTGCCCTGCATTTCCTGTGTCCTCAGAACTCACAACACTCCTCTCTCCCCTCCTCCTTCCTCAGGGTCCTTGACGGGGACCTGAGCTGCAGGACGTGACAGGCGCCCTGACCCCAGGCTGCTGGGTGGAGTGGAAGGAGGCGGTGAGGGCAGGTGTGGCGGGGAAGGGGACGCGAACTCACCTCAGCTGAGCACCTGAGCGAGGCCATTGCCATTGGACGCTGTGCGCGGATCCAGGCCGGAGACGCCGGGAAGAAGCAGGGGCGGTGGAAGGGGGAGGAAAGGGTCTCTGTTCCGTCACGGACGTGGGTAACCCGGGGGCCTCAGCGAATTTCACTCCCACGTGCGAGCTGAGCCGGCAAGGACTCGGGCCTTCTCCCTCCGAGGATCTGCCACCGCCGCCGCCGCCTGCAGCCTCCCACCTGGTACTGCAGTAGATTCTGGGTGAAGACCAATAGCCGCCTAGAGAGCACCGGAAGTCCCGCCCCAGCCGGCGAGTGACGCAAGAGAAAGGCTTTTTCTGACCTTTCTCACAAGGCCTTCTGGGTAATGTGAGGTCCAGAGTCCAAGATGGTGATGGCAGGTTTCTCCATATCACTCCAAGGACAACAGCGACATCTGCTGGTAGGGCTACTGGGAAATTACCTTCCTCATGAAAGTGACATCTTGAAAATGGCTAAAAAAGAGTTGTCATTTTCCTGGTAAAGCGACTGGAGTCCTTTTTATGAAAACACATTATCTGTGAGACCAATGCAGCTCGTCATAATACAGAGGTATGCCTGCATTACAGAGTCTGGAGAGTTTTAGGACACAAATGACGTACTTACACCACCATATGTGTATTTTACAAATAGTATCCAAGAATATCCCACAGACCTATCCAGTTTGATTAGTGGTTACAGCATGGACTATGGATGTGAGTTTAAACAAATCATCTTTTCTGTCAAAGAACAGATTAGACAGACGCCATTTTGGACTGCATGACTTGGAGGCGGCCATATTGGCCCCATGACTGCAGCTCCCCCAGGGGGCTGCCAGTCTTGAAACAGCAAAGGCCAAAGCCTCCCTTTGAATTAGCCAATCGCCAAAGACTGTGCCCCTTAGCTCCAATCAAGAGCAAGGGACAAGTCACATTTGTGAAATATTATAAATAGAGGCTGACCTCCTTTCAATGTGGGTTTTAAAGTTCTCACATCCAATGCTAGTCATTCCTGAGTGCTGCTCATTTTATATCTCCAAAGCCTCCGTCACCCAATGATTCACTATCACAGAGAATATTTCCTTTTTCAATGATTTGCTCCTCCTTCCATAAAGCCTTTGAACAAGTCTTGTTGGGAACACGTGTCTTTATGCACAGCTCACTATATTTTCCTCAAGTTGTCATGAATGAGGAGGCCTCACATTTGTAGGAAAAAGAATTTAATGCTAGCCAATGTTTCAGCATAGCCATATCTGAAGTTAATTTTCTCACCTCTTGGGAATCAGTGTCTCTAATTTACCACCTATAGAGACCTACCTGTTGTAAGCTTCATAGAGCCTTTTCTCTTCTTGCTAACTAAGCACTGCTCATTGTATAACTCCAATAGGCCTTTCTATAGTTTGCTCTAGCAATATTCTCTTCCATAAATAATGTTCATTCCGCATGCAGACACTGGAACTGCATTAACAGGTGAAATAATTATTTCCAAGCAAGGTTGTGAGACCCTAGGATCCAAAAGCTTTATCTCAGGTGCAGATGCCCACTTTCCAAACCTTGAATGGTGCCAGCATGGTAGCCATCTATACAACAAATAGTTCGGCTCAAAGGATGGAGCCTCGGCCTGTGGACTCAGGGGTCAAGGCTTTCATTCTGGGCAAGGGCCTGTACCTTTCCAGGTCAGGGCATGTGTGGGAGGCCAGCCAGGTACCCAGCCAGGTCAGGGCATGTGTGGGAAGCCACAGAATGATTTGTATCTCACACACAGATGTTTCTCTCCCTTTCTGTCTCTCTCCACCTCCCTTCCACTCTCTAAAAATCAATGGAAAAATCACTGAGGTTGAGGGTTAACAAATAAAAGAAAAAGAAAAAAAATTTATTACGTAAACTTATTTTCCAGGTACATGTCATGTTCTTGGGGGAAATATACAATATCCCAGAAAACACAATAAGAAATGTCATGTAAAGTATGTAGGTGAGTCAGAACACAAATGCAAGAGCGTGATGGAATAAATTCTGAGGAACAACTAAACATGGTCTCACACCATCTATTTGCTTTACAAGTGCCTAATATATCGCCTTCCTGTTTCATCTGGACCTGTCTGGACGATCAGATGTTTTAACAAAGATACATACACAGCAAATGCACATCTGTGATAAGATTCACCTGAGTTTCCTAGAAAAAATAATGCAATAATAAAGCTAGTGAGGAAGCGTGACAAAGTTAGCAAAAAAAAAAAAAATTTAAACAAAGAATGATTGACAAAAGAAAATATTCTCTGGGATGTGGAGAATATGAAACCCTCACATACTGCTAGTATAATGCAAAAATGCACAATCAATTTATATTCATTTTTCAGGAATATTGTACTAATTTTTAGAGAAAGAATTAGAGAGTGGAAGAGAAACATCTACATGACTGTAACCTCGGCCAGTAGCCTTGTGCACACCCCTTCTAAGGATCTAGCCTACACCCAGGTTCTTGTCCCCACTGGCAATCCAAGGCCTAAAACTGGGTTGCAATCCAGCCATTATATCTGACACTTGTTTTGTGGGGAAGCAAGTCTGTATACTTGCCAGCATCTAGGTGTTTACTAGAATCTTTATTCTTAGTCTTTACATGTCCTTGCTTAAAGGACACTGCAGACACATGTGTGTTCCCAAGGATGCTTACCCTACTGATAGTATCTAATAGTTAATTTTAATTCAAGCAGTTGTTACAATAAAAGCCTAAAGAGGCAGGTGAACAGGGCGGTTTGGTTCCTATATGTAGGCAGTCCCTTAGTCCTCTCTTTCACAGAAACGTGACAGAGTAATCATTCCGCCTTTGCTCAGGGTCTGCTGGTCAGTTTCCCATGTGAGGATCAGGAATGCAGGCAGATGCGAAGCAAACCTCAAAATCAAAGAGTATGAAAATGAAAGTAACTGCGCAGTAAGTCATTGGAGCCCACTGGGGATTTCCAAGTTCCAGGGGATTCTTTTGGAGATAAGTAATTTATTACCTATGTTACATTTCTTAAGAATGTTAGTATATGCCAAAACCGGTTTGGCTCAGTGGATAGAGCGTCGGCCTGCGGACTGAAAGGTCCCGGGTTCGATTCCGGTCAAGGGCATGTACCTTGGTTGCGGGCACATCCTCAGTGGGAGGTGTGCAGGAGGCAGCTGATTGATGTTTCTCTCTCATCGATGTTTCTAGCTCTCTATCCCTCTCCTTTCCTCTCTGTGAAATATCAATAAAATATATTAAAAAAAAATACTGCATTTCCTTAAAAAAAAAAAAAAAAAAAGAATGTTAGTATATTTTCCATTGGAAAAATAAGCCTATTTCTGAATGGAAGGAAAAAAATGTTTTTCCCGCCCTAACCGGTTTGGCTCAGTGGATAGAGCGTCGGCCTGAGGACTCAAGGGTCCCAGGTTCGATTCTGGTCAAGGGATGTACCATGGTTGTGGGCACATACCCAGTAGGGAGTGTGCAGGAGGCAGCTGACAGATGTTTCTCTCTCATCGATGTTTCTAACTCTCTATCCCTCTCCCTTCCTCTCTGTAAAAAATCAATAAAATATATTTTTTAAAAAAGTTTTTCCCGTATTTACCTAGGAATCAATGTTATTCCCATATTTTCCTAGGAAGCGAAGGTTTTATATATATTATTAAAATAGTTATGTTATGTTAGTCAGGAACTTGATTACTTTAAGTGAATAGATTACTTAATACTGTTTAATAATAACAATGTATAATCTCTTATTCTAATGTTTTTTACTACCTTCCCAGGGTTTGAATTTTAAGAAACTTTTCCTTCACCTACAATTGCCTTTAGGTCATTCCCATGGGACCTGGTATGCCTCAAGTGTTTGCTTTCTCTCCTCATGAAGGAGAATTTTATGCTTAAGTTATATGGGAAACTCTGTCAAATAAGGAAATAACTATTATATTCTATTTATATATGCATATTAAATAGATTCTAATATGCTTTCATTTATAACTGTTATTAGTTATAATATTCTAGAATATTGTATTTTACAGAAAGGACAAGATTCCACGTCATTAGCATTATAATCAAATCAATAACCGTATCATTTTAAATTTCTTGTCATTTAGAGACGGTCACTGTTTAATTATGATGCATTTGGAAAAATGTTATATCTTCTGTAAGATCCATACAAAGGACTCTGATTTATTCTAAGCTACATATCTCTGAGAATAAACTTTCAGCTCATACCCTTAAATTGGATGAAAATTATTAGAACTCTATAGAGTATGTAGAGTTATAGAAATACTAGCAAGAAAAATAAGCAGAAACAGAATTTAATTATAGGACTAAATGAACTAAAAATAATTACAGTTTTGGTCATTATTGTGCTCATGGCAATGAATCCAATAAGAATCTGGTTTCTTCATAACAGGATATAAATCAGTGTTCAAGTGTAGTTTCATTAACAAAAACTTTACTGGAATGTCATGTCTGAAAGAGACATGCCAGGACACTGGATGTCATCAGAAAGCTGTAAGGAATGAAGACTGACTTTGAAGCCCATAAGCCCCTTGGATAAATATCCGGGTATCTTGCTTGGCCACGTGGTTAATGGTGGTCTTTCCAGGTAAGGAACAAAGGATGCTCTCCTGAGCGATGGCATGAAAGAAACCTCAAGACACCTGTGTGGACCTCAACTTGAGGAATGCACCCCAATTCTGTAGGAATCACAGGCAAAGCCTGAAGGCAACTGTGTACCTTGGCTTCTTTATCCTGGGAGTAAACTTTCAAATGAGATTTCGGCAAAGCATATATATATAGATTGTTGAAAAATAGCCTATATGATCAACTGTTATTCTTGTTGTGTTCAAACAATCAGAACAAATTGTAATTAGACATAATTCAGTCAATAAATTGGTCTTAATTTGGCTCATTAATAATAAAAATAAGGGTAATTTTTGAAAGAGAAATTGTTTCAACAGGAAATTATTGGAACGAAAATGTGTTCTTCTTCCACTAAAACATTTGTCATATTCTTACTGTTCTAAATGGTAACAAATTTTATAGCAGTTTGTCTCCACCCGGTTACAAGCCCTACTTCACCTGGGAATACCACCTCAGGCACCATTGCCATCTCCTTCTGTACCCAGGCCTCATCTTCCCTCTGACAGAGAGCAAGGACCTCTTGGTTCCGAGAGAATCCTTCAATCCCTCTTCAGCAGGAAGCAGTCTCAGAAAAAACCTGGCGTCCCCTTTCCCTAAAAAGAATTCAGAGCCAAGATCCTTGAGGGGGATATCGTAGGCAGTTAGACAGACATGAGCAGAGCAAGGACTGGAGGAGAGATGGACCCTGAGATGTACTTCTCACCACTGCAGCTCCTTTGAAGCTGGCAATGGAGGAACCTGTGTAGAACTGACATTTAATTCTAACTAATGAGAAAGAAGGTAGAGATAGTTTAGACATAATAGAAGGTATAGAGATAAAGGGAAAAGAAAGTAAATTGACAAACTGAACTGTTTGTGTAAGTAGCAGAGGATCTGTAAAGAATTAGAGTTGAGGAAATAAAAATAGTGAGAAAGGATGTAAAGAATGGAATATAATAGAAAGAAAGATATGGGAGCAGGAACACATAGGAGTAATTATAAAAGTTGTAAGAATGTTTGTGATTGTGAGAAAAGGGTTATGAAGAGAAATCTTAAAAGAAAATTGTAAGTATACTGAATAACAAATTTTATAGGGCACCTGAATTAATCTAAAAAGTAATCATATTATTTTAAAGCTCAGAACACGTATACTTATGTGAATAACGGGCTAAGTTTCTCATTTGTGAAGAGAGAATTTTCATTAAAGTTTTCTTTTCAAGGCCTGTGCCAGGTAATTAGCAAGGTGACATAGCTGTGAATCCAGAAAGCAGAACCGATAAGCAGTGTCAGACCAACCCACCAGAAGTCAAAATGTCATCGCATCAACATTGCTTCATCACCGGATGACTAATTACAATAGCTGATGTCTACGGACACTGTGACCTGCACGTAGCTATATTTTTCACCCTAGTTCCTTCCCCTTTATAATCCTGTCCCCTACAGTTTGCTAGAAGGCAGGATTAATGCTGGTAAGCACCCTGTTGTTGTTTTTTAATATATTTTATTGATATTTTACAGAGAGGAAGGGAGAGGGATAGAGAGCTAGGAACATTGATGAGAGAGAAACATCAATCAGCTGCCTCCTGCACACCCCCTACTGGGGATGTGCCTGCAACCAAGGTACATGCCCTTGACCGGAATCGAACCCGGGACCCTTCAGTCTGCCACGCTCTATCCACTGAGCCAAACCGGTTTCGGCAGCATCCTGTCTTCTTAACGGCACTAACCATTAGTGTCATTATAATTCTTTTTGTTTTTCTTATAGTCTACAAAAACAAACTTGACAAGTGAACATTCCTCGAGGACCCTGACATTACATAGCAGAAAGTTTGCCACCTCCCTCTGTCTTCTACACCCAGCAAAACAAAATAGGGGGAGGTATGGAGAAGCAAGTCTGTGTACAGGGAATGAAATCTGTGTACGTGGAAGAACCTGGCTGTTCACTAGAATCTTTATGCTTAGTCTTTAGATGTCTTTGCTTAAAGGACACTCCAGGTACATGTATCTTCTCAACGATGCTTACCCTACTGATAGTCTCTAATAGTTAATTTTAATTCAAGCTGTTGTTACAAGAAAAGCCTAAGGAGGGAGGCAAACGGGGCTGTTTGGTTCTAATATCCAGGCAGTCCCTTAGCCCTCTCTTTCACAAAAAACGTGTCAGGGTAATCATTCATCCATCACGCAGAGTCTGCTGTTCAGCCCTGGCATTGTTTGTTAAGTAAACTTGGAAAATATTCCTCATTTCCGTAATTGAGGATTTTCCCAACAGTTCAATATCAGTTTAGACTTCCCAGGTTTTTGTGAGAATTGAAAGAGAAAATGCTCAAAAAGTGATCTATGGAACCCTGGCTCAAGCAAGTACTAAGTATGTAACCTTTTTTTTTTTTTTTTTTAAAGTTCTCCCAGTTTTGTCTCTAGGAACTTACTGTTTTTTGTTTGTTTGTTTTTTTAATTTTATTTTTTTAATATATATTTTATTGATTTTTTACAGATAGGAAGGGAGAGGGAGAGGGAGTTAGAAACATTGATGAGAGAGAAACGTCAATCAGCTGCCTCCTGCACACCCCCTACTGGGGATTTTCCCACAACCAAGGTACATGCCCTTGACCTGAATCGAACCTGGGACCCTTGAG
The DNA here is from genome assembly GCF_963455305.1 of Plecotus auritus. NCBI lineage: Eukaryota > Metazoa > Chordata > Mammalia > Chiroptera > Vespertilionidae > Plecotus > Plecotus auritus. Next base: position 7,649,597 of record NC_137785.1, read on the forward strand.
TCTGCAGGCCGATGCTCTATCCACTGAGACAAACCGGTTAGGGCTAAGTTTGTAACTTTTATTGATCCTCACAGTCCTAGCTAAGTCCCGTTATCACCTTCATGTCACATTTAACCAACTGAGGTGCAGGGAGCTGTAGTGAGTGTCCTGGAGATTCCAGGTTGGAGGCCCAACACTGAGACCTTAGCGCCCACAGTACTGCCTCCCTGGAGGTGGGTCAGCGGGTTCAGAAAGGCCCCAGTTCTTTCTCAAAAGCCCTTAAAACAAAGGTGCGTGTTGGCACTGGGGATGTGAAGGGTTCCTGTCAGGAGAATGTTTCTTAAGGTTGCTCTTCTGAAGGTGGTGGATAATGTTAGGAGTGTGGGTTAAAATTAAAAGTGTTTACTGCATTATGCATACCATTTAAAAACTAAAAAATTCCCGGCTGGTGTTGTAAGCAGTTAAGCATCAGCGCACGCACAAAGATGTCCTCCATTCGATTTCTCATCAGGGCACATCCCTGGGTTGCGGGGTCCATTTCCAGCAGGAGTGTGCAGGAGGTAGCCCATCAATGATTCTCTCTCATTATTGATGATTCTATCTCTCTCCCCCTCTCCCTCTTCAAAATAAAAAAAAAAAAATTTTAAAACCTCTAAAATATATATTTTTAAAAGGTAAAAATTATTAAAACACTTTATACCAATACAAAAATTTATTTCCTAAATCAAAAAGGAACAAAATGAGTGAAATTCTAACATCCATATTTGTTATTCCATTGTCTTTTTGTTCAACAAAATTGCCAAAACTCATAAAACATTAGGCAGAACATACGATCAGAGGTTTTAACAAAGATGCAGATACAGCAAATGTACATCTGAGAAAAGACTCAACATAAATTTCTAGAAAAAGCACAATCAAACTGAGGGAGCATGATGAACTTACAAAATAAAATGTTTAAATAAAGAATGATTGACCAAACAAAATATTCTCTAATATATGAACAATGTGAATCCCTCACACACTGCTGGAAAAATGCAAAAAAGTACAATCAGCTAAGGTTTCTTTTATTTAGTTTTTTAAAACAATCTTTATTACTTATTAGCATACCATAGAGGTTGGCAATTGTTGAGTCACTCCATTCTTAGTGAGACATGCTCCCTAGACACTGATAATTTTTGTTTTTAAACTTATTTCCTTATTGATTTCAGAGAGGAGGGGAGAGAGAGAGTCAATAATTGATTTCACCTCCTGCACGCCCACTACTGGGTATTCAGCCCTCAACCCAGACATGTACCCTTGGCCGGAATCGAATCCGGGACCGTTTAGTTCGCAGACTGACGCTCAATCCACTGATCCAAACCAGCTAGGGAAAGGTTTATTTTTTAAAGAATAGTTTATTGCCCTAATCAGTTTGGCTCAGTGGATAGAGCGTCGGCCTGCGGATTGAAAGGTCCCAGGTTCGATACCGGTAAAGGCCATGTACCTTGGTTGTGGGTACATCCCCAATAGCAAGTGTGCAGGATGCAGCTGATCCATGTTTCTCTCTCATTGACGTTTCTAACTGTCTATCCCTCTTTCTTCCTCTTTGTAAAAAATCATTAACATACATATTTTTTGAAAATAAGAATAGTTTTTTCATTTTTAGAGAGAAGTAAGAGGGAGAGAAACATTGATGGGAACAGTGCCATGTTGGCCAGCGACTTCCTGCACACCCACCTCTGTGGATCTAGCCCACAACACAGCACATATCCCCACCGGCAAGCAAATCCCCAACCCTGTGGTACACGAGATGATGGCCAAGCACTGAGCCACACCAGCCCTGGTGGTATATTACATTTAGATCACAATTTGCTAACCTTGATAAATTTAAACATTCATCTACCCTTAAACTCAGATTACGCATTGAATTTTTGACAAAGGTAAATAACACTTATATACATACAAGGAATTATACAGAAATGTTTGTACCAGCTTTGTTAGAAATAAACAAACTGATGGTGACATATCAATGATAAGAATATCTATCAGAGCCCTCACCGGTGTGGCTCCGTGGATAGAGCGTTGGCCTGGGGACGGAAGGGTCCCGGGTTCGATTCCCGGTCGGGGGCATGTGCCTGGGTTGCGGGCACATCCCCGGTGGGGAGCGTTCAGGAGGCAGCTGATCGATGTTTCTCTCTCGTCGATGTTTCTAGCTCTCTGTCCCTCTCCCTTCTTCTCTATAATAAAATCAATAAAATATATTTAAAAAAAAAAGAAAAAAAAAAAGAATATCTATCAGAGAAACCAAGATGGCAGCATAGGTGAACACCTAAACTGCTGCCTCACACAACAATTTTAAAACTACAGCTGAAAGACAGAATGGGCATCATCCAGAACCACAGGAAAGCTGGCTGAGTGGAAATTCTACAACTAAAAGGAAAGAGAGGGGCACACAGAGACTCAGAGGAGCTGCAAAAGGCTAAGGTACGGAGACACGTGAGTGGAGAGGACAGGCGGCTGAGTGCCTGGCTAGCTTTCTCTAGCAGGAGACGGAAGCTCCCGACTGCACTGAACCCCAGTTCTGACTGCACTGAATCCCAGTTCCAGGCAAGACCCTGGGGTCCCAGAATCATAAGGGGGATGTCTGGACTGTCAGGAAAAGAGAGGAGCGCACAGAAACTCAGGGGAGCCGTGAAAGGCAGAGGTCTGGAGGCGCGCGCGCAAGTGGGCGCAGAGAGGACTGACCGCTGAGTGTGCCACTGGCTTTCTCTAGCGGGAAGAAGACAGAAGCTCCCGACTGCGCTGAACTCCAGTTCCGGGCAAGAATCTGGGAAACCAGATTCATTGGGGGAGAAATTGGACTGTCTGGCAGCAGGCGAAACTCGAGGGCGGCTTTCTCTCAGAGGTGTTTGCAGCGATTACAAAAGGACACTGAGACCCAGGGGCCTCATAGGGCAGGGCTGACAGGAAGCCTAGGCTGTCTGCTCCACCCTGAGACTCCGCCCCATCCAAGCTGGGCACAGAGGATTTTGCAATTTTGCAAGTCTTGTCTCATAAGGGTGTCTCCAACACAGAAGTTCTCCCAGAGTAGACACAGCTGATCCTCACAGCCAGCTGGCCTGGAGGTCAATTCCTCCCAGTGATACCAACAACAATCAAGATTTAACTACAACAAGGCTGTACTTACAGTACACAAAGGGGTACACCAAGGGTGTCCACCTCAGGTAACTGGGGAGGCTGAGCCACTGGACCATATAGGACACGTAGCACACAAAGCTACTCTCTACCAACTACGGGAAGTAGCAAAATGCGGAGACAAAGAAACAGATCACAAACAAAAGAAATGGAAGAAAGCAAATGACTGGATATAGAGTTCAAAACCACAGTTATAAGGTTTTTCAAGAATTTTCTAGAAAAGACTGATAAATTTAGTGAGACCCTCGATATGATAAAGGACCAACTACAAATATACACTGACTGAAATAAAAAATATTATACAGAGACCTAACAGCAGACTAGTGGACTGCAAGAATCAAGTCAAAGAGTTGAAATACAAAGAAGCAAAACACACTCAGCCGGAAAAGCAAAAAGATTAAAGAATCCAAAAATTTGAAGATAGTGTAAGGAGCCTCTGGGACACCTCAAGTGTACCAACATCTGAATTATGAGGGTGCCAGAAGAAGAGGAGAGAGCAAGATACTGAAAACCTATTTGAAGAAATAATGACCGAAAAATTCCCCCACCTGGTGAAAGAAATAGACTTACAAGTCTAGGAAACGCACAGAACCCCAAACAAAAGGAATCCAAAGAGGACCACACCAAGACACAACATAATTAAAATGCCAAGAGCAAAAGAGAATGAATATTAAAAGCAGCAAGAGAAAAAGTTACTTACCTACAAGGGAGCACCCATACGATTGTCAGCAGATTTCTCAACAGAAACTATGCAGGCCAGATGGGAGTGGCAAGAAATATTCAAAGTGATGAATAGCAAGAACCTACAACCAAGATTACTCTACCCAGCAAAGTTATCATTCAGAATGGAAGGTCAGATAAAGAGCTTCACAGATAAGAAAAAGCTAAAGGAGTTCATCACCACCAAACCAGTATTATATGAAATGCTGAAAGGTACTCTTTAAGAAGAGGAAGAAGAAGAAAAAAGTAAAGATAAAAATTATGAACAACAAATACATAACAACAAGTGAATCTAAAAATCAAGTGAATAAAAAATCTGATGAACAGAATAAACTGGTGAATATAATAGAATCAGGAGCATAGAAAGTGAGTGGACTGACAATTCTCAGGGGGAAAGGGGTGTGAGGGTGCGGGAAGAGACTATACAAAGTCATACACCTATGGATGAGGGCAGTGGGGGGGAGGTAAGGGCATAGGGTGGGGTGGGAACCGGGTGGAGGGGAGCTACGGAGGGAAAAAAGAGGAACATTGTTATAATCTGAACAATAAAAATTTATTAAATTTTAAAAAATCTATCAGAAAAAAAATGAGTTATTAGTGTAACTTTAATAAATCTCCAAGTTTTTTTGAAACATAAATTAAAACAGAAAAATAGTTACAAAAATGAAGTTCTCTATGAAAATGGAATGTAAATCCATGGAAACAAGGAAAGCTGTGAAGAACAGGGACAGATTAAAAGAGCTCATGAAGCAATTACGCAGAAACAGATATGGTCAGCATTATGACTGTTATGATGGTTTCAGTTTCATGCACATGTCAAGATTTATGAAACACTATACTTAACACATGTAATTTACTCATTACAGCTGTTAACATGGTCCAAGATAAAACAAATGTATGTTCACCTACTCTGGAAGAACAGGTTTGGCAACTTTAAATTCAATCCCCATACTTATACCCTCTGGGTGAGAGTCTCATCTCAGTGTCAGAAAATGTAACAAACAATGAAGAACTTTCACCCAAACCGACAAAAGCCACATTCCTGGACTAAAGACAGCCTTTGTCTCCATCTTTGTTTTCCTGCTACCACACCAATAACTCTGATGGGAACTTCTGAGAAGCTACAGGAGCCACAAAATATCCTGATTATAATCAATGACAATGACTGCTCCACAGAAGATAAACATCCCTGGAGTTCCTGAGATCTGTGTACACTCAGCTCCTGTAGTCTTTGATTCAAAATAAATCCTGGATGCAGTTAGATGAGGACCATGCTGTAGTGAAAGTGTTTACCCTCACTGCTATGGTCCTCAAACCAGTGACCATCACCCGTGCAATTGTAGGCCTTAGGGCACATGGCCCTCAGCAAGACTGGGCAAGAGATTCCCTTCACATGTATTGGCATCCCTTGCAAACAAGAAAAAAATTCATGCTCCCAGACATACTTGAGGTTGTCACACCTACCGCCTCTTGGGAGTGATCTCTGTGCCACAAAGCATCCATCTTCACATGAGAACTAGAGTTTACACAGTGTTTCCTAGGAAAATATGGGCAGCAATGTAAATTTGCCAAAAACTGATGAGCTAATTTCTGCACCATACTGTATCCCCAAGGGTAAAAAGAAGTTTGAGACCCCATAAAAGATTTTCACCTCATCATGCTTGCAAAGCCCAGATCTCCTTATAAAATAACCTATAGAGTAAATAGCACACCCAAAATTAAAGAAGATTTGGGAAAAAGCCTTCATTATTTTACAAACCAAAGAGATATGACACTGGCAGTTCTCCCATTGAAGACTTAGGCACTCAATAAATTCATCACTGGCTTGTAGGACAAGATTGTCTCTGAATATGGCAGTGCCTCAGCAACATTATGTTTCCTGGTGCCAAGAGTAATCAGTCCTATGTGACAACGCAAGACAGGGAAACAAGTAAGAATCAAGGGCTCAGGTATTCCTAATTTTCTTCAACAAATTAAACAACAAAGTGAGCTTCCCTGGGTACATGAGGATGGTGATTCATGCCATCTGTAGAGACCTTATAGGTGGTTCACGTGAAATACCTTCAGCAACAGAAATATGCAGTGACATAGATCTGGCTGAACATCTGTGTATGTTAGAAAGTGCAACATAATTACATAATGTGCCAACATAAAAACAAACAAACACAACAGCAAAAACACTTATGGGAACTTTACATAATATAGGTGATTAAATGTATGGGATACAATTCAGAAAAATAAGGATTCAAAAATTTTCTTGTATTATTAAGTACTAAGAAACTACATTTCCTACTCATCTGAGAAATTTCTCACATTTGGACTCGTAGGTCAGAGCGAATTTAGAAATTAGGCTGAGAGATACCTCACATTAATTGTACTCATTATGGCTTTCTCCAGTGTGAACTCTCTGATGATACTGGAGAAAACTGATACTTTTAAAAGATTCTCCACATTCATTGCATTTATAAGGCTTTTCTGCTGTATGAACACTCTGATGACGACGAAGGTCATTGCTAACAAGAAAAGATTTCCCACATTCACTGCATTGATAAGGCTTTTCACCAGTGTGAACTCTCTGATGATATTGGAGACCATAGCTATTTGTAAAAGATTTTCCACATTCACTGCAATTATAAGGCTTCTCTCCTGTATGAAGTCTCTGATGACAACGAAGGTTAGTACTCTGGGTAAAAGATTTTCCACATTCACTGCATTTATAAGGTTTTTCTCCCGTATGAACTCTCTGATGTTGATGAAGGTTGGTCTTAGACGTAAAAGATTTTCCACATTCTCTGCACTGATAAGGCTTTGCTCCAATGTGAACTCTCTGATGATATCGGAGACCATTGCTACTTGTAAAAGATTTTCCACATTCACTGCATTTATAAGGCTTTTCTCCAGTGTGAATTCTCTGATGTTGATGAAGGTCGGTCTTAGAAGTAAAAGATTTTCCACATTCATTGCATTGATAAGGTTTTTCTCCAGTGTGAACTCTCTGATGATATTGGAGACCAATGGTACTTGTAAAACATTTTCCACATTCATTGCATTTATAAGGTTTTTCTCCCGTATGAACTCTTTGATGTTGATGAAGGTCAGTCTTAGCGGTAAAAGCTTTCCCACATTCACTGCATTGAAAAGGCTTTTCTCCAGTGTGAACTCTCTGATGATACTGGAGACCATTGCTACTTTTAAGAGATTTCCCACATTCACTGCATTGATAAGGCTTTTCTCCAGTGTGAACTCTTCGATGATTACAAAGGGCAGAGCTCTGGGTAAAAGATTTCCCACATTCATTGCATTTATAAGGCTTTTCTCCTGTATGAAGTCTCTGATGATAACAAAGGGAAGAACTCTGGGTAAATGATTTCCCACATTCACTGCATTTATAAGGCTTTTCTCCTGTATGAAGTCTCTGATGATGACAAAGGGCAGATCTCTGGGTAAAAGATTTCCCACATTCACTGCATTTATAAGGCTTTTCTCTCGTATGAACTCTGTGATGTTGATTAAGGTCGGTCTTAGTGGTAAAACGTTTCCCACATTCAGTGCATTGATAAGGCTTTTCTCCATTGTGAACTCTCTGATGATATCGGAGACCTTTGCTACTTGTAAAATATTTTCCACATTCACGGCATTTATAAGGCTTTTGTCCTGTATGAAGTCTCTGATGATTACAAAGGGCAGAACTCTGGGTAAAAGATTTCCCACATTCACTGCATTTATAAGGCTTTTCTCCTGTATGAAGTCTCTGATGATAACAAAGGGCAGAGTTCTGGGTAAATGATTTCCCACATTCACTGCATTTATAAGGCTTTTCTCCTGTATGAAGTCTCTGATGATTACAAAGGGCAGAGCTCTGGGTAAAAGATTTCCCACATTCACTGCATTTATAAGGCTTTTCTCCCGTATGAACTCTCTGATGTTGATGAAGGTTGGTCTTAGCTGTAAAAGGTTTCCAACATTCAGTGCATTGATAAGGCTTTTCTCCATTGTGAACCCTCTGATGATATTGGAGACCGTTGCTACTTGTAAAAGATTTTCCACATTCACTGCATTTATAAGGCTTTTCTCCTGTATGAAGTCTCTGATGACAACAAAGGTCATTGCTAGCGGGAAAAGATTTCCCACATTCACTGCATTTATAAACCTTTTCTCCCATATGAACTCTCAGATGTTGATGAAAGACAGTCTTAAAGGTAAAATATTTCCCACACTCACTGCATTTATAAGGCTTTTCTCCTTTATGAACCTTCTGATGACAATGAAGATCACCGATCCTGGTAAAATATTTCCCACATTTCCTGCAGTGATAAGGCCTTTGTCCAGAGTGCACTCTCTGATGACGACAGAGTTCAGTTTTACTGTTGTAAGCTTTCCCACACTCACTGCATTTATAAGGCTTTTCTCCAGTGTGACCTCTCTGTTGATAATGAGTGCTAGAAAATTTGGTAAAATATTTTCCACATTCAGAGGACACAACACACCAACTTCCAAGATGAACACCTTTTTCCTGAATAACCTTGGGGGTGCAACTAATTTCTTTCTTACGTTCCTTGCTGCTGAAATAATTTTTTCTCCTTTGACACATCATCCCAAACATCGAAATTGCAGTTGGACTGTCCCTGGTCTGAGTAGCCTTTGAGTGGAGAGGTCCTAACCCGGTAAGGACACCCTGCCGAACCTTCCCACAACTGTAATGATTCTGGGACACATTGAAATTGCAGCTGTTTGCATGTGAGATGCTGTTCACACCTCTAATGAAAGTCTTCTCTCTCACATGCTGCTGGTGAAATTGTGCACTGAAATAAAACCGTTTTGCACAGGCCCCACAACTCAACAGTATCTGTCTGTGTTGTGTTCCTTGCTCCTCCATCACGTGGATAATGTTTCCCAAGACTAGCCCACAGCTCTCACAGGGGTGGCTCTTCTGGGAAGGCAAGGCTACATTGGGATTCCTTGCCTGTGACACTCTTACAGAAACCTTCTGTTCAGTCAGGGCCTCCACATTCTCTTCTTTACAGCAGCAACCTGCACAAAAGGAAACGCTGGTGAGGTACATGTTGACCTTATGAAAACAGAATATCTTCACTACAAATGTTTATCTGTCATGACTGGACATGATTCCATACATTGATTTTCAAGACAAGAAAGTCAGACTCTCAGGAAATGGCTTTTGTATATAAAGTGGCTGTTATATATAAGATGGATGATGAAAATCTCACCAAGGGAGGACAGAAGCATAGGCTGTGACAAAAACAAGAGAGGCAGGGTGTACTCGTTATTACTCCACAAACGGCTTCCTTTAGGACCTTTCAAGCTGGCGATGTGAGTCTGTGTAGAATAATTTCAGTGTGTTCAAACCAATAAAATATCAATCATATTAGAGCACGTGATGTTCAGCGTCAATATAATAATATGTGTGCACTCTAAGGCTCTGTAGGCATGGAACAACACTGGAGTGCAGTAAAGTGAGATGTGTGAAAGAGGTAGAGGTGCGAAGTTTAAAGAGGTTAAGGTTATCCATGGGCTGGGAATCGGAGTAGAATGATCAGTATTAAAACTGAGTCGTGCCGAGGCCGGTTTGGCTCAGTGGATAGAGCGTTGGCCTGAGGACGGAAGGGTCCCGGGTTCGATTCCGGTCAAGGGCATGTACCTTGGTTGCGGGCACATCCCCAGTGGGAGGTGTGCAGGAGGCAGCTGATCGATGTTTCTCGCTCATAGATGTGTCTAGCTCTCTATCCCTCTCCCTTCCTCTCTGTAAAAAATCAATAAAATATATTTAAAAAAAAAAAAAAAAAAAAAAACTGAGTCGTGCACAAAGTGTCAACATGAAGCAAGAAGAAGTAGAATCGGGTGAGTGGGCAATGGTAACAAAATGTTGTTGAACAAAATGGGTTCCTAGTTATGAATGAAACAAAGCCCAGGCGTCAAAACCACCCCACAGCCTTTCACCAAAGCAAGACTGCCTCTGGGTCTATCCCATCATTGATTAAGTCATGTTTCTTCTGTGATGCAGAAATGATTCTGCCTCTTAAATGCCAGTTGAGCTACTGCATGGGATAAACGATGCCAATCTGAAAAAGGTGGATGGTCAGCACTGTGGCAGAACAACAAAACACAAATGAGATCACAGACAAAAGACCTATGAGAGTGACATCAGCAAGATAGCAGAATCAGAGATAGAGAAACTTTCCCCATTCCAGAGTAAGTAGATGGCTATCCATGAAAAAAACATGCCACAGGAAATGGAAATAAGAGTACCATGAAGATAAAAAGTAATACAGAATACCAAAAAAGGACAACTGCATAGAAAGGATGACAGGAAACTGGGTGCGCACACACATTTGAAGATACCTAAGGTCAAAAACAAGGGTTAATAATAACTAACTAACTAACTAACTAACTAAATAAATAAATAAATAAATAAATAAAGCAAGGGTCAGCATTAGCTGGTTTGCTCAGTGGCTAGAGGGTCAGCCTGAGAACTGAAAGGTCCTAGGTTCCATTACAGTCTAGGGCACATGCCCAGTTTGTTCTGGGTTCAGTCCCAATAGGGGGCATGCAGGAGGCAGCTCATCCATGATACTCTCTCATCATTAATGTCTCTCTCTCTCTTTCTCTTTCTCTCCCCCTTCCTCTCAGAAATCAATAAAAATGTTTTGTTTTGTTTTTTTGTTTTTTTAAGTCAGCCCTAGCCGGTTGGGCTCAGTGGATAGAGCATCGGTTTTTGGACTGCTGGGTCCCCGGTTCGATGCTGGTCAAGGTTGTGGGCACATGGCCAGGTTACGGGCTCGATCTCTGCTGAGGGCATGAAGGAGACAGCCAATCAATGATTCTCTCTCATCATTTATGTTTCTATCTCTCTCTCCCTCTTTGAAATCAATAAAAATATATTATAAATAAGTAAAAAATAAAAATAAAGGGTCAGCGTTACCACTATAGCCACTGTGCTTTTGTTCTCATTGATCCTACTGGCCTGTTCTCACAAAACCGGAAATTTTTGTTTTTAAAAACCACACAAATCCCTGGCCAGTTTGACTCAGTGGACAGAGCATCGGCCTGTGGACTTAGGGGTCCCAGGTTTGATTTCAGTCAAGGGCATGTAACTTAGTAGCCGGCAAATCCCCAGTAGGAGGTGTGCAGGAGGCAGCTGATCAATGTTTCTCTCTCATCGATGTTTCAAACTCTCTATCCCTTTCCCTTCCTCTCTATAAAAAATCAATAAAATATATTTAAAAAAAAAAAACAAACACACACATAATGCCCTGACCAGTGTGGCTCAGTTGGTTGGAGCATCGTCCTGTGTATCAAAGGGTAGAGGGTTCAATTCCTGGTTAGGGCACATATCAGAATGTGGGTTTCATATCTGGTTTTTAAGTGTGCCGATGGCAGCCGATTGATGTCTGTCCCTCATCTTTCTCTCCCTCCCACCAATTCCCTTCTATGTAAAAAAGAATAATAAATTAATACATAAGAATTTCAGAGTAGGCAAAAACAAAAGAGATCTCTAAAATCTCTAGAGGCAAAGTAAGTAACAAGACAACCAACCAAAGCTTATGTATAACATTCAGAAAATGTAATTCTAAGGGAAAATTTTATAGAGATAAATGCCTACATTGTCACAAAAGATCTCAAAGAACCGAACATGGTACCTCAGGAAACTGGAAACACAAAAGGAAAGTAAACCCAAAGGTTTCAAAGGAAAGAAACCATAAATATTAGAACAAACATAAATCAAAAAGGAGACAAGTAAAAAGAAAGGAATACCTAAAAGGTATATTTAAGAAAAAAAGATATAAAAATGTGCAATCTGCCGAAACCGGTTTGGCTCAGTGGATAAAGCGTCAGCCTGTGGACTGAAGGGTCCCAGGTTTTATTCCGGTCAAGGGCATGTACCTTGGTTGTGGGCACATCCCCAGTGGGGAGTGTGCAGGAGGCAGCTGATCGATATTTCTCTCTCCTCGATGTTTCTAACTCTCTATCCCTCTCCCTTCTTCTCTGTGAAAAATCAATATATTTTTTTTAAAAATGTGCAATCCTTTAGCTACACTAAAGCAAAAGCAAACGAACAAAAAAAACCAAGCCTCAAATAAGTAAAAAAAGAAATGAAAGATAAGACATGACACCTGTCACTAGGAACCACAATGCATCATAAGAGATGGTGATGTTACCAGATGACAGGACCCTCCATAGAGAAATTTGTCAAGATCCCACTATGAGCTCCTGAAATTAATAAACAAATTCAGAGCCCTGGCCAGGTGGCTCAGTTGGTAAGTGTGTGGTCCTGATGCACCAAGGTTGTGGGTCTGATCCCCCATCAGGGCACAAGTAGGGGACAACCAATGAATGCACGGATGGGTAGAACAGCACATCAATGCTTCACTCTCTTTCTTTCTCTGTCTCCCTTCCTGTCTCCAAAATCAATAAATAAATGCTGCCTGGTACGTCTCACTGATTGAGCACTGACTCATGAACTCGGAGGTCACAATTGGATTCTTTGTTAGGACACCTGCACTGGTTGCGAGCTCAATCAGCAGTGGGGGTCATGCAGGAGGCAGCTGATCAATGACTCTCTCTCATCGTTGATGTTTTTATCACTCTCTCCTCTTTCTCTAGGAAATAAAAAACAAACGAACATATATTTAAATAAATAAATAAATAATTTAAAGAATAAATAAATATCCCTAGCCACCGTGCTTCACTGATGAGAGTGCTGGCTTGTGTACCAGAGGGCTAGGGTTCGATTCCCAGTCAAGGGTAGGTACCTGGGTTGCAGAGTCCGATCCCCACTCAGAGTAGCGGCACATGTGGGAGGCAGAAAATCGTTGTTTCTCTCTTTTTCTCTTTCTCTCTCTTTCTCTGTCTTCCACTGTCTCTCAAAAAAACAATCAATGAGCCAAAACCGGTTTGGCTCAGTGGATAGAGCATCAGCCTGCGGACTGAAAGGTCCCAGGTTCGATTCCGGTCAAGGGCATGTAACTTGGTTGCGGGCACATCCCCAGTAGGAGGTGTGCAGGAGGCAGCTGATCGATGTTTCTCTCTCATCGATGTTTCTAGCTCTCTATCCCTCTCCCTTCCTCTCTGTAAAAAAATCAATAAAAAATATATATTGTTTTTAAACAAGAGCAATCTTGAGAGAGAAGAGAGCTGGTGGCATCAGACTTCCTGACTTCAATTACAAAGAGAAAGTAAGCAAACAGTGTGTTGCTGGAGAAACACAGACACATATATAAACAGAACATAACAGAAAACATAGAAATAAACCCAAGCATATACTTTTTTTTTTTTAATATATTTTATTGGTATTTTACAGAGAGGAAGGGAGAGGGATAGAGAGTTAGAAGCATCGATGAGAGAGAAACATCGATCAGCTGCCTCCTGCACACCTCCCACTGGGGATGTGCCCGCAACCAAGGTACATGCCCTTGACCGGAATCGAACCCGGGACCCCTCAGTCCGCAGGCTGACGCTCTATCCACTGAGCCAAACCGGTTTCGGCCCAAGCATATACTTTTAAGTAATCTTTGAAAAAGCTGAAAGCCACAGAAGAAAGGAAAGAGAGTTTCTTCAATGAATGGTGCTGGTATAAATTGACGTTCACATGCAAAACAACAAAACTGGACACCACTGATAAAATGTAACTCAACCTGCAGGACAGAATTAAATGTGAGCGCTAAAACTTAAAACTCCTCAGGACAACCGAGAGAAAAAGTTTTGGAGATTTGCTTTGGACAGGAGTTTCTGAATGCGACACCAACCACCACACAAAATAGAAAAAATAAACAGTCCCCACTGCAACAAATAGAGAAAAATAGCGTCTTCGCCCTAGCCGGTTTGACTCAATGGATAGAGCATCGGCCTGCGGACTGCAGGGTCCCAGGTTCGATTCCGGTCGAGGGCATGTACCTTGGTTGCGGGCACATCCGCAGTAGGGTGTGTGCAGGAGGCAGCTGATCGATGTTTCTCTCCCATCGATGTTTCTAACTCTCTATCCCTCTCCCATCCTCTCTGTAAAAAATCAATAAAATATATTTTTGTTAAAAATAGCGTCTACCCAGCACAACAGCAATAAACAAAATGAAATGGAAGGCAATCTAGAGAACAGAAGAAAATACTTGCAAACCATATGAAGGAATCCCAAGGAGATATTGTGGACTGGGTTATGATCAGCACAATAAAGCAAATATTGCAATACAGACAGAAATTCACACAAATAGTTGCAGTTCCCCGGCAATAATGAAGGTATATTAATACTATACTGCAGATAATAACAACGCAATGACTCTGCCTCAAAAGCAAACTCTATATAATTTCATTAACAATATTTACTGGCTAAGCACTAGTAACAAGCATCTGAGCTTGCTAGAAACACAGTGGCACTAGACCTGCTGAAGGCAGGGATGCCAAAAACATGGACTTTGTAGAAAAGCGGGTGTGAGGGAGCAATATCTGCAAAGCACTATTAAGCACATGCAAAAATATGTGTTCCTGTATGGCTAAGCAATTAATATATAAAATATACAAGGTATTCAAAAGACTATTTAACAAAAATATATATAGTTAATAAACAGGATTAAGGATGTAGAGAAAATTTTTCAAAAATATATACACATGGCCGAAACCGGTTTGGCTCAGTGGATAGAGCGTCGGCCTGCGGACTGAAGGGTCCCGGGTTCGATTCCGGTCAAGGGCATGTACCTTGGTTGCAGGCACATCCTCAGTGGGAGGTGTGCAGGAGGCAGCTGATCGATGTTTCTCTCTCATCGATGTTTCTAGCTCTCTGTCCCTCTCCCTTCCTCTCTGTAAAAAATCAATAAAATATATTTAAAAAAAAAAAAATATATATATATATATATATACACACACACACACATGACCAACAGGAACATAGAAAATGCTTTCCTTCCTGATCAAGGTGGAATCTCTCAGGCTTCCTGCGAAACTACCAACCACAAGTCCTTCCCTGTGAACTTAGTACAGCGGGAGAATTGGGACTTCAGGAATAGAGGGAGCAGCGGAAACAGACCAACCCTCCCCAGGACAGCAACTACCCAGGAAACTGGAAAATCAAGCAGAACCACAGTCTACATGGGAGGACACAGCACACCCTGGGAGATGGGACCTGGGAAATGGCAAAGCCAAGTCCAGGTCACTGGTGAGAGTGAGGGTCTTACCCAGCGAGGATAGAAGTTCAAAGTTCTCCAGCATCACATTCAGGTACAGCTGTCTCTGACCCTCATCAAGGAGGCCCCATTTCTCCCTGGAGAAGTACAGGGCAATGTCCTCAAAGGTCACGCCAACCTGTCAGAATGGAGACAACTGAAACCAGAGATGTCTCCCTGAGAACCCCCACTCCTACTCCTTACACACCTTCCCCCCCTCAACCTCCTCCAGGGCACGTGGTTAGTGTGGACACCAGGCCCTAATGCCAGTGCAAGCTGCTCTCTCATCACAGTCCCATTACTCACTGGGATTGCCCTCAGCAGAGCAGCTGGGTTGGGTGGGAAGGATTGGGGGAGGGGAGGGGAGAGAGCAATGCCATTGAAGCTCTGGGCGATGCCTGCAGGGCCCCAGCCTTCCTGCCAAGCAATTCCACTGCAGTCTCCTAGATCATGCCTCCAAGACAAAGCCAAGCCTGGGTTTATGCTTCACCTTTAAGTCCCACACCAGGTCCCGGGGACCATCAGCTCACACTTCCTCCAGATGTGCACACCACTGGGTAATGTCCAACTCCTTCCCATCTTCAGACCCAGGTTCACTCCCTCAGCTCTGCCCCCCTCCTGCTCCAATGCCACTGGATCTCGCTGGACTCCCCCATGAACTTGGCACATGGCATGTAGAGAGCTTGTCTTCCAGCCGGGTCCAGGACCACCCCAGGCCCCTGATGGACCCCACAGCCGGGAAAGCCCCAATGAGTCTGTGACGTCCTCCCTGCAGCGTCTGATCTGTCCGCCAATCCTCACAGCCCACACCCTCAGGGGAACCTCAGATGCAAGTCACCCCTGTCCTCTCTGCCCTCCACTCGCTGTGTCCTCAGAAGACACAACACTCCTCTCTCCCCTCCTCCTTCCTCACGGTCCTCCACGCGGGACTGAGCTGCAGGACGTGACAGGCACCTGCACCCAGGCTGTCCAGTTCCGTGTGAGCAGGTGGTGAGGGCCTGGGGGACCGGAACTCACCTCAGCAAAGCTTCCCTGAGCGGGCGCCGCCATTGCACTCTGTGGGCTGAGCGGGGCGGGAGCGGCCGGAGTAGAAGCCGCTGCAGGAATGGCGGTCGCTGTCCCGGCCATGGCGTGGGTCCGGGCGGTGACTCCGAGTTTCAATCCCAAATGTGAGGTGTGAGCACCACTGGAAGCTCCCGCCTTTGGCTGTGAGGTGGGGAACACCACTCTCTAGCCTTCTCCACGAGACCGTGCGACTAGGAATTCCCGAAGGACCGAGGCAATAACCTGAGAAGACAAAACCCCGCCACAAGGACTACCGGTCCCGCCCTACAGAAGCGGCCAAACGGAAACGCCTTCTCTGAGCCCCCATTGCCTCAGCCTGGTGGCATTCCATGCGTAGCCTTGTGGGTAACGTAGTTTCTCCGCTCCAAGGCCAGGGTTCCGTATTTCTCAGTTGACTCCAGGACTCAATTTAGCGTCAAATAGCCCAAGAGCACACCAAGTATACTAAGTGTCCTCTAGCGCCTTCAGGGGAGGTGATGTCTGGAGCAAGTTTCTTTCTCCTGCACCTGCGTGGCCGGTTTTCCATATCTTTCTAAAGGACCTGCTCTTCCTGAATGGCAGGCATTGTTTCTTCATTAAAGCCATTAGGCACCTGTCTCCTTCAGGCCAACTGTAGCTTGCAGAGGTTGCTCAAGCCTCTAACTCGGTCTAACCTGCCTCCATCGAATCCATTATACAAAGTTAATGTCACAAAACAGACACTCATACTTAAGCATCTGCTTCTGATGCCATCCGAAGTGTCAGCTCTGCCTGGGCTGCAGTGTGGATAAGATGGCCAAGAGACATGTGAATAATGCTCAAAGTGACTGATCATCAGAGAGATGCAAATTAAAGCAACAATTAGGTATCACCCCACCACTGTCAGAATGGCTGCCATCAACAAATGACCAGTGCTGGCAAAAACGTGGAAAAAAGGGAACTCAGTTTACTGCTGATGGGAATGAAAACTGCTACAGACATTATGGAAATCAGTTTGGAGTTTTTGCAAAAAATTTAGTATGGAACTGCCATTTGATCCAGTGTTTCTACTAGTAGGAATATATCCTAACACCCCCGAAACAACCAGATGGGAAAGTATGCACCCCTCTGTTCATAGCAGCACAATTTACAATAGCGAAGGTCTGGAAACTGTCCAGGTCCCCATCAGCAGATGAGTGGATAAAAAACTGTGGTACATTTACACCATGGAGTACTATGCACCAGTAAAAAGGAAGAATCTCTTACTCTTTCACACAGCATGGATGGACCTGGAGAGCATCATGCTAAGTGAAATAAGTCAGTCAGAGAAAGACGGTATCAATTGACCCCACTCACATTTGGAATCTAATTAACAAAAAAATGATGGAGTGGATTCAGAGATATGGGAGCATGGAAATTACTGCAGAATCTCAGAGGTAAAGTCGGGGAGGGTAAAAAGAAACATCCAGGTACGGGTTAAAAACACGCAGGCACACAATGAAAACACATTCACCCGAGCCTTGAGCATTTCCTTCTGTTCTCTCAAAGCAACGGGAAAGCTCTAGCTTGCTGGGTTCTGGGTCTGCTCTAAATTTGTGTTTATAAATCTGTCTTTGGTCAGTTGAGACCCTGGAAGTGCTGACACCACTTCATGTAAAGTCTTCCTGCTTCACATGAGACAATAGCTTTTGGTGTTATTGTAAGAAATGCCCACACTTGTGGAGAATTTTTCTAAGTTTATTTGACCCAAGTCCGTGACGTTTGCCAGGAAGGAAAATAACAGCAGGTTGAGTAATGCTGGGGAGAATGGCAGTTTGCAACTTTTTTATACATTACACTCAAAGAAGACAAAAGCTGGTTACATGACATTCACGGGTGATAAAATATGGGGGAGTGCTAAGGAGGGAAATCTCTGGGATTGGATCAACAGTGTAAAAAAAATAGACACAAACTTATTTTTACAAGTTTATTCATTAGGTAACATTTACTATTTAACCCGAGAGCAATAATAATTGGGGCTCTGTGATCATCTGTGTTGGGAAATTGAGCTCTTAGGATTCTGTGAAAGAGAAATGTCCCTGAAAATCCAAAGGTCTGTTATCTCAGATTCAAAAAGACAACAGACAGCCTCAATAAGGTAAAATTTGTCCTTTGCAAAAAAAAACCCAAAAAACAAAACAAAACAAAACAAAAAAACAGGCTTGTACATAAATACCCCGGTGACTAGCATTTACTTGGAAAGTTTTAACTTCAAAGCATCCTATATGGTTACTTTTAGCCTCTGAGTTTACAAGATTGGCTATGCCAGTGGTCGGCAAACTGGGGCTCACGAGCCACATGCGGCTCTTTGGCCCCTTGCGTGTGGGTCTTCCACAAAATACCATGTACGGGCGTTTTTAGCAAAGGCCAGCTTAGGAGTACCCTAATTAATAACAATGTACCTACCTATATAGTTTAAGTTTAAAAAATTTGGCTCTCAAAAGAAATTTCTATCATTGTACTGTTGATTTTTGGCTCTGTTGACTAATGAGTTTGTCGACCACTAGGCTATGCCATGCCAGGCTCGCTGAGATTGCTAATTTTACTCTGTCATCATTTTTGTCCATACTGGGGAGTTAGAACCTGTGAGTTGAGGAGGAAATTCAATGAGTGGTTGATTAACTCTGGGACCCATTGCTGACGTCCTCCTGAACACAATGCCCCCAGTATTGCTGGTGTCCCTTTATTTGGTCTCCTGGAAGTATTCACTCTTCAGGTCAAAAAAGCCTTAGGTCCTAAATGAGGTTGAGGTATTTGTAAGGACAAGAAATAGGTATTTTTCTTTGCTGTGGCCTTCCACAATTTATGAGAAGCGCCTGCTAATTAAACCCCAAGATTGTTGGCTCCTCTAATTCAAACAGCTCCTTTGTTCAAACTGCTGAACAAACTAAGGTACTCTCAGTGCTCCAGTCTTACACACCCCTCCTTCCTGCTGTGGTAACACCTCTGGGATATTTTGGACCAAGGGGTCTCTAGTTAGTAGAAAGTTTCCATCCCTCTGCCCCTTCTAACAAGCCTCTTTTGACCTCTTCGTAGCTGTTGCTCTAGACATATTTTATAGGCTTGGGAAAAATACTGATAAGACACCTCCCTAGCACATCTGGAATACTGTCTCCTGGAAACCAAACAAACTGTAACTTTTAAAGACAGTCCCTCATAGCTACACAACTTCAGCACAGCCCAAGGCCCCTCCATTCCTGGTCCCTAAGCAACAGCCACTGCTGAAAAGCAGAAGCCAAACTTCCTTCCCTGCCCTGTAGTGACTAGCAATACTTGGCCCTTTCCTCTCTTGGAAACTGAAATAAACTTCCTTTCTGCATGGCTTCTTGTAGGTGTGAAATCTTCCACAGCCAGCATCACCGGCCAAACCCTAAGGGTATTCCTTCCTTCTAAGGAGTTAAGGGGAGTGACTGGGAAAAATGAGGACAATGACATTGTCAAGGCAAAATAATGTTTCCTTCTTCCTTCCTAGGTACTTTAGTTGGACTAATAATTAAGCTGATATAATACAGTTTAATAGGGGAAAAACATAAAAAAGTAATTAACATGTATACCTGCTGTATATATGGAAATGACTCAGAAAAACAGAGTAACTGGCCAAAATAGCAAACATCATCATCTGAAAAGCCACCTTCACCTACAGTCAGAAAATGTGGTGTGTGGAGAGTCAGTTATGGTAGATTGTCAGGAAAGGCACAGGAAGCATGTGCTGTGCACTGCAGGGAGGGCCTGTATTCATAAGGATTCTGTTCCAACCCAAACTCCAGAGTGCAGACACAGGAGAGTGGGAAGAAGGATGTGAATCCAGAACATGATCCGGGCTGCAGGGAAAACAGGGTGAGGGCCATTGTCTCATTCAGCCAGTAGGGATATGGAGGACAGAGTCACATGGGCAGTGGGTCCTATGCATGAATAAGAGGTGAGCACCCGTCCAATGAGACCAGGATCATGTAGGACTCCAGCATCACTTCCAAATGTTAGGTCCCAGAATTCATGTCCAATTGTATCCACTCCGGCAGGGTGAATGTCAGTGCCACATAGGACCATCATGTGAAGGGTCAAACTGAGGCATTAAATTCATCACCGTGAATGGGATCACAGCATGACACCCAAAATGTGCGAGAAGGTGCAGAGACAAAGCCCTAATTACCGAGGTCTCCTGTGGGTCAAACTCTGTTCTGGGATCAAAGGGGAGGCAGACAAACAGCAGCTCACTCTGAAAGCAGGTTCCCCTGGAGAAACCACTGCAGCTGAGAAATGATGGCGTTCCCCTGAACACGGGGAGGCCAAGGGTAAGGGCTCTGAGATGTAGAGGGAATGGGAGGAAACGCATAACTGCAACCATGGAAACAGGAGCTGCAGCTGAGCCACCCTGGTCCTCATGCTGTACCTGCTCCAGTGAGGGCTGCTCATCAGTGGTAGAGACTGTGTCTGACGCTGGAGAAAATAATGGTTAAAATCCAGCCCCTTGAATCTGACACTTGTCTGTGGTGTAAACTTGGGGAGCTGACTTCATTTCTTAGACACTGAACTTTTTCAGCAATTTGATATGAGTTTCTACTTGTCCAGGTTAAAAAGAGAATTCAAAAGAGAAAATGCTCAAAAATCTAACCGTGGAATCCTGGCAACAAGTACTCAGCTTGGTAGTTTTATTGATCTTGGGAGGCCAGAGTAAGCACCATCAATCATCTGCATGTCACATTCAGCCAACTGAGATTCAGGGAGTTCCAGTGATTCTGCTGGAGATTCCCAGGTGGGGCACACCACAATTACACCCGAGTGCCCACAGCACCTGCCTCCCTGCAGCAGTCAGTGGCTTCTTATAGGTCCCATTTCTTACTAAAATGCACCCAAAGACAAAGGTGCTTGTGGACATCGGGGGATTGAGAAGTGCCTGTCCTGGGAATGTCTCAGCAGGGAGAGGCTATGTTCAAAGGAAACTAGAGAGAGAGACAGAGAGAGAGAGAGAGAGAGAGAGAGAGAGAGAGAGAGAGAGAGAAATATCAATGCTGAGAGAGAATCACTGATCAGCTGCCTCCTGCATGCCCCACCCTGCGGATCTAGCCAAGGTGCAGGCATCCTCCATGATTGTGAATGGAACTGTGACCTCCTGGTTCATGGGTCCACGTGGAACCACTGAGCCATGCCGGCTGTGCTCTCACAATTCATGTTCCTAACTCTTGCTCCCTCTCACTTGCTCTATAAAATCAATGAGAATGTTTTTTAAAAATCAATTAAAATATTTATTATAAAGGATAAAATATTAACACATATTATTCTAATACAAAAAAAATCATTTAAGATTTCTGAGAAAACGCTCACCATAAATTCTTACAAAAAATACAATTAGTTGGTTTGGCTCAGTGGATAGAGCGTCGGCCTGCGGACTGAAGGGTCCCGGGTTCGATTCCGGTCAAGGGCATGTACCTTGGTTGTGGGCACATCCCCAGTGGGAGGTGTGCAGGAGGCAGCTGATCGATGTTTCTCTCTCATCAATGTTTCTAGCTTTCTATCCCTCTCCCTTCCTCTCTGTAAAAAATAAATAAAATATATTTAAAAAAAATACAATTAAATAAAATTATATGAGACTCTCACCCAGAGGGCATAAGTACAGGGATTGAATACAGAGCTGAATGACAAAATTACAGAATATCTTTAAACTAGAGGCCCGGTGCACAAAATTCATGCACTCAGGGGAGACCCCTCAGCCTGGCCTGTGCCCTCTCGCACTCCGGGAACCCTCGGGGGATGTCCAACTGACAAAGGTAAATAACACTTATATCCATATAAAGAATTATACAGAAATGTTTGTACCAGCTTTATTAGAAATAACCAAATATTTATTAAAATGGACATGATAGGGATATATTCAAAGATAAGAATATCTACTAGAGCCCTAGCCAGTCTGGCTCTGGATAGAGCATACGCCTGCAGACCAAAGGGTTCCAGGTTCGATTCCAGTGAAAGGCACATAGCTTGGATGAAAACTCCTTCCCAGCCAGGGTCCTGGTCAGGGCTGATGCAGGGGCAACCAATCGATGTGTTCTCTCACATCAATGTTTCTGTCTTTCCCTGTGTTTTCCACTCGCCCGAAAAATCAATGGACAAATATCCGCAGGTGAGAATTAACAACAACATCAAAAAGAATATCTATCAAAAAAAAGAAATGAGTTACTAATATATTGAAGAATAAATCTCCAAGAATTTAGGAAATATAAATTAAAGCAGAAAAACACTTAGAAAAAGCAAAGTTCTCTAGTAAAATGGAAAGTGACTCCATGGTTATTAGGAATGTTGTGAAGAACAGGGACAGATTAAATGAGGTCAGGAAAAAACTACACAGTGACAGATATGGTCAGTATTATGAGTGTAATGATGGATTTCAGTTTCATACACCTGTCAAGATTTATGACACACTGTAGTTAACACATGTAATTTACTCATTACAGCTGTTAAAAAAATGATTCAAGATAAAAGAAAAGTACGTTCACCTATTTTGGAACAACAGGTTTAGCAACTTTATATTCAATCCAGGTACTTAATGCCCTCTGGGCGAGAGTCTCATCTCAGCGACAGAAAATGTAACAAACAATGAAGAACTTTCACCCAAACCCACAAAAGCCACATCCCTGGATTAAAGACAACCTTTGTTTCCATCTTTGTTTTGCTGCCAACACACCAATGGCTCTGATGGGAACTTCTGAGAAGTTATAGAAGCCAAAAAACATCCTGATTATCATCAATGACAATGACTGCTCCCCAGAAGATAAACATGCCTGAGTCCCGCAGATATTGTCCACACAGCTCTTGTAGTCTTTTCCTCAAATTAATTCTTGGATGCACAGTTAGATGAGGACCACTCCATCTAATGGGCTGCAGTGTGGTCCAACAATACCAGTGATCTTAATCCAGCATCTAGAAGGGTTCAAGAATCTGGAGAAGACACCGTGTGTAAATTATTTAAGATTCCAGAGACAAAGCATAATTTTGGAAGGCATTTGGGGGTCAGACGAGCTTGGCTAAAGAAACCAAGTTCTCTCTTGACTCAGGACCCCTGGCTTTTTATTAACACAAATTGTCCTAAGGCAAAGGAGATATACATCAAAGGCCAGGGTTTGGTATACAGAATCCATGGTCAGATTGGAGGAATTGCCTTCGGCTGTTCAGGTGTTTGGCCACTAGGAGGCAATAACATGTAGACTGAAATGCCCTCAGCTGTCTGGCAGCAAGCAATCATTCTATGCATACTTTTCAGATTTGTAGAAATGCCCTCACCCATTTCCAGATGAATCAGCCCTGCTGACATGCTGGAATTGACTTCTGACACCACAACAATTAGGTCAGTGTTTCAGCAGTAAAAGGGTTTCCCCTCACTGCTCTGGTCTTCAAACCAGTGACCATCTCCCATGAAATTGTAGGCATTAGGGCACATGGCCCTCTGCCACACAGGTCGAAGAGATTCCCTTCCATGTATTGGCATCCCTGGCAAACAAGAAAAGAAATTCATGCTCCCAGACATAATTGAGGTTGTCACAGCTACCCTCTCTTTGGAGTGATCTCTGTGTCTTAAAGCATCCATCTTCACATGAGGACTAGAGAGTCCACAGTGTCGCCTGGAAAATTATGGGCAGCAATGTAAATTTGGTAAAAACTGCTGAGCTAATTTCTGCAGAATACTGTTCCCTCAAGGGCAAAAATGTGTGAGACTGCATACAAGTTTTTCATCTCATCATGCTTGGAAAGCCCAGATTTCCTTATAAACTAACCCACACCATAAATACAACACCCAAGATTAAAGAAGTCTTAGGAAAATCCTTCATTATTTTGCAAACAAGAAACCTGAGTCTGGCAGTTCTGCCACTGATGACTTAGGCACTCAATAAATTCATCATTAGCATCTAGGGAAAGTGTGTCCCTGAAAATGGCAGTCCCTCTACAACATTATGTTTACTGGCGCCAAGAGCAATGAGTCCTATGTGGCAACTCATGACAGGGCAACAAGTAAGAACTAAGGGCTCAGGTATTCCTAATTTTCTTCAACAAATTAAACAGAGTTAGCTTCCTGGGGCACATGATGATGGTGATTGATGCCATCTGTAGGGGCCTTATAGGTGGTTCAGGTGAAATATCTTCAGCAAGAGAAATATGCAGTGACATAGATCTGGCAGGACATCTCTGTATGTTAAAAAAGGGCAACATAGCCGGAAACCAGTTTGGCTCAGTGGATAGAGCATCGCCCTGCGAACTCAAGGATCCTGTGTTCGGTCAAGGGCAAGTACCTTGGTTGCGTGCACATCCCCAGTGGGAGGTGTGCAGGAGTCAGCTGATTGATGTGTCTCTCTCATCGATGTTTCTGACTCTCTCTCTCTCTCTGTAAAAAATCAATAAAATATATATATTTTTTAAAAAGTGCAACATAATTATGTACTGTTCCAACATTAAAACAAAAAAAATACAACAAAACACTTTTGGGAACTTTACATAATATAGGTGATTAAATGTATGAGATGCAATTCAGAAAAATGAGCATTCACACATTTTCTTGTACTATTGTTAAGTTCTAACTAAGCAAGTCCATTTGTTATATATACATCAAAGAAATTTCTCACATTTGGACTCATGTGTGCAGAGCAAATATGGAAATTGGCTGAGAGAAACCTCACATTAATTGCACTCATAATGGCTTTCTCCAGTGTGAACTCTCTGATGATATTGGAGACTTTTGTTACATGTAAAATATTTCCCACATTCACTGCATTTATAAGGATTTTCTCCAGTATGAACTCTCTTATGATATTGGAAACCACTGATACTTTTAAAAGATTTTCCACATTCACTGCACCGATAAGGCTTTTCTCCTGTATGAAATCTCTGATGACGACGAAGGGTAGTATTCCGGATAAACGATTTCCCACATTCACTGCATTTATAAGGTTTTTCTCCTGTGTGAAGTCTTTGATGACAACGAAGGGTAGTATTGTGGGTAAAAGATTTCCCACATTCACTGCATTTATAAGGCTTTTCTCCCGTATGAACTCTCTTATGTTGATGAAGGTTGGTCTTATCGGTAAAAGATTTTCCACATTCACAGCATTGATAAGGCTTTTCTCCATTGTGAACTCTCTGATGATATCGTAGACTATTGCTACGTGAAAAACATTTTCCACATTCACAGCATTGATAAGGCTTTTCTCCATTGTGAACTCTCTGATGATATCGTAGACTACTGCTACGTGAAAAACATTTTCCACATTCACTGCATTTATATGGCTTTTGTCCTGTATGAAGTCTCTGATGATAACGAAGGGCAGTACTCTGGGGAAAAGATTTTCCACATTCAATGCATTGATAAGGTTTTTCTCCAGTGTGAACTCTCTGATGATATTGGAGACCATTGGTACTTTTAAAAGATTTTCCACATTCACTGCAATTATAAGGCTTTTCTCCTGTATGAAATCTCTGATGATAACGAAGGGTAGTACTCCGGGCAAAAGATTTCCCACATTCACTGCATTTATAAGGCTTTTCTCCAGTATGAACTCTCTGATGTTGATGAAGGATGTTCTTAGACGTAAAAGATTTTCCACATTCACTGCATTGATACGGCTTTTCTCCAGTGTGAACTCTCTGATGATATTGGAGAGCATTGCTCCGTGTAAAAGATTTTCCACATTCCCTGCATTTATAAGGCTTTTCCCCAGTGTGAACTCTCTGATGATATCGGAGAACTTTGCTCTGTGTGAATAATTTCCCACATTCATTGCATTTATATGGCTTTTCTCCTGTATGAAGTCTCTGATGATTATAAAGGGCAGAGCTCTGGGTAAAAGATTTCCCACATTCACTGCATTTATAAGGCTTTTCTCCTGTATGAAGTTTCTGATGATAATAAAGGGAACTGCTCTGGGTAAAATACTTCCCACATTCACTGCATTTATAAGGCTTATCTCCCATATGAACTCTCTGATGTTGATGAAGGATGTTCTTAGCAGTAAAAGATTCCCCACATTCACTGCATTGGTAAGGCTTTTCTCCAGTGTGAACTCTCTGATGATATCGGAGACGATACCTACTTTTAAAAGATTTTCCACATTCACTGCATTTTAAAGGATTTTCTCCTGTATGAAATCCCTGATGATAATGAAGGGTAGTGCTTCGTGTAAAAGATTTTCCACATTCACCACAATTATAAGGCTTTTCTCCTGTATGAATTCTCTGATGACGATGAAGGTCATTGCTAGCTGAAAAAGATTTCCCACATTCAGTGCATTTATAAGGCTTTTCTCCAGTGTGAACTCTGTGATGACTATGAAGCTGGGGGCTAGTAGTAAATGATTTTCCACATTCACTGCAGCGATAAGGTCTTTTTCCATTGTGCACTCTCTGATGACGAGAAAGATTAGTGCTACTGGTGTAAGCTTTCCCACACTCACTGCATTTATAAGGCTTTTCTCCAGGCTGAACACTCTGATGACAGTGACGAATATTTTTATTGGTAAAACTTTTCCCACACTCATTGTACTCATAAGGCCTTTCTCCAGTGTGCAAAGCTTGGTGATTACCTAGGCTGTTACTACTGCTAATAGCTTCCCCATATTCATGGCCCTGCCTTTCTCCAGTGTGACCTCGCTGTTGATAATGAAAACTAGAATATTTGGAAAAATATTTTCCACATTCAGAGCTCACAAAACACTGACTTCCAATATAGACACCTTTTTCCTGAATAAACATGTGGTTGCAACTAATGTCTTCCTTACATTCTTTTCTGGTGTAATCATTTTTTCTCCTTTGAAACATCATCCCACACGTCGGAATAGCATTTGGAAAGTCCCTGGTAGGAGTAGCCTTTAGGTGGAGATGTCCTGACCCGATAAGGACACCCTGCCCAACCTCCCTGCATGTGAATTGATTCTGGGACACATTGAAATCACAGCTGTTTGCAACTGAGATCCTGTCCACACCTGTATTGAAAGTCTCTCTCACATGCTGTTGGTGAAATTTTACACGGAAGTAAAACCGTTTTGCACATGCGCCACACCTCAACAGTATCTGTCCGTGTTGTGTTCCCTGCAGCTCAGTCAAGTGGAAAATGTTTCCCAAGACGAGACCACAACTCTCACAAGGGTGGCTCTTCTGGGAAGACAAGGCTAACTTGTGATTCCTTCCCTGTGACACTCTTACAGAAACCTTCTGTTCCGTCGGGGCCTCGACATTCTTTGCTCCACAGCAGCAACCTGAACAAAAGGAAACACTGGTGAGGTACATGCTGATGTTATGGAATCAGAATACCTTCACCACAAATGTTTATCGGTTATGACTAGGCATGATTCCATAGAGAGATTTTCAAGAGGAGTGAAGTAGACTCTGAGGAAATTGCTGTAAAGTATATAACGTGGCCAGTCAATGATGAAAATCTCACCAACGGAGGGACAGAAGCACAGGATGGGATACAAGGAAGAGAGGAAGGCTCTACACATTGTTCCTGCACAAAGGCTTTTTTGAGGACCTTATATGCTGGCCATGTGAGTCTGTGTAGAATCATTTAAAGGTGCTCAAAGCCATAAAAATTAATTGTATAAGAGCACATGAGGTTCAACGTCAATATAATAATACTTGTGCACACCAAGTTGGTATAGGCACGGACCAATGTTGGTTTGCCATAAAGAGAGACCTGTGAAAGTGGCAAAGGTGCAAAGTCCAGAGAGGTTAAGGTTATCCTTCGGCTGGGAATCTGAATAGAAATGATCACTATTCAACCTGTGTAGTTGGCAAAGTATCAATAATAACCAAAAACAAGCATAATTGGGTAAGGAATAGGCAACTGTAAGAAAACACTAATGAATAAAACGAGTTTTTAGTTATGAATATAACAAAGGCCAGACGTGAAAGACTCCTCAACGACCCTTCACAAAGGCAAGAACGCCTGTGGGTCCACTGTGTCATTCATAAAGTCACGTTTCTACTGTGATGCACAAATGATTCTTCCCCTTCAATCCCATTTGAGCCATTGCATGGGATAAATGATGTAAATCTTCAAAGAACAACAAAAAAGATGATGGCCAACACTGTGGTAGAACAACAAAGGACAAATGACATCACAGGCAAAAGACCTATGTGAGTGACATCAGTAAATTGGCAGGATCAGAAATATGAGCATCTCTTGCCCTAACTGGTTTGGCTCAGTGGATAGAGCGTCAGCCTGTGGACTGAAAGGTCCCAGGTTCAATTCCAGTCAAGGGCATGTACCTTGGTTGCGGGCACATCCCCAGTAGGAGGTGTGCAGGAGGCAGATGATCGATGTTTCTAACTCTCTATCCTTCTCCCTTCCTCTCTGTAAAAAATCAATAAAATATATTAAAAAAAAAAAAAAAAAGAAATATGAGCATCTCCCCCCATCCCAGTGTAAGCAGACAGCTATCCATGAACAAAGCAGCCCACAGGAAATGGGAATAAGAGTACCATGAAGACAAACAGTATTACAGACACAAATAAAGAACTGTACAGAAAGGATGACTGGAAAGACTGGGTGAACAAACATACTTGAAGATACCTACAGTCAAAAACAAGGGTCCTCCAGCAACCACTGTGCTTCTGCTATCATTGACCATAGTGGCTTCTTTAAAAAATACTGGAAATCATTGTTTTTAAAAACCACAGAATGCCTTGGCCAGTACGGCTCACTTGGTTGGAGGATCGTCCTGTTTACCTAAGGGTGTAGGATTCAATTCCCAGGCAAGGCACATATCACTATGTGGGTTCCATTTCCAGTTAGTTTGTGTGCAGAAGGCAGCCGATTGATGTTTTTCCCTCAAGTGATGTTTCTCTCTCTCTCTGTCTCTCTCTCTCTTCCTCTCTATCAGAAACCAATAATAAATAAACAAATAAGAATTTCAAGGTACCCAAAACTGGTTTGGCTCAGTGGATAAGAGCGTCGGCCTGCGGACTGAAGGGTCCCGGGTTCGATTCCGGACAAGAGCATGTACCTTGGTTGTGTGCACATCCCCAGTGGGGGGTGTGCAGAGGCAGCTGATCGATGTTTCTCTCTCATTGATGTTTCTAGCTCTCTGTCCCTCTCCCTTCCTCTCTGTAACATGTCAATAAAATATATTTAAAAAAAAAAAAAAGAATTTCAAGGTAGCCAAACACAAAAGAGAACTCAAAAAAGTCTAGAGACAAAGTAAATAAAAAGAAAACTTACCAAAATTCATGTATAAAATTCAGAAAATGTAATTCTAAGAGGAAATTTTATAGGGATAAATGCTTACATTACGAAAAGAGATCTCAAAAAACCTAACCTGTCATCTCAGGAATCTAGAAACAAAACAAGAACGTAAACCCAAAGATTGCAAAGGAATGGAACAATAAATATTTGAACAAGAATCAATAAAAGGGAGATAAGATAAAATAAAAGGATACCTGATAAGTATTTTCTAAAAAATACAAAAATTGGAAAACCTTGAGCTAGACTAAAGTAAAAAACAAACTAACAAAAAAAGAAGCCTCAAAGAAATGAAAAAAGAAATGAAAGTTAAGACAATACACCTCACATTATGAACCACAAAGCATCATAAGAGATGTTGATGTTAGGAGATGACATGACCCTCCATAGAGAAATTTGTCAAGATCCCATTTGAGCTTCTGAAATTAATAAACAAATTCAGAGCCCTGGCCAGGAACTCAGTTGTTGAGTATGTGGTTCCGAATCACAAAGGTTGTGGGTTCGATCCCCCAACAGGGCACATGTAGACGACAACCAATGAATGCATAGATGGGTAGAACAGGAGATCAATGTTTCCCTCTCTTTCTCTGTCTCCCTTCCTTTCTCTAAAATCAATAAATAAAGGCTGCCTAGTACAGGTGTCAGTGATTGAGCATCGGCCCATAACCTATGACATTTCAATTCCATTCCTTGTCAGGGGACATGCACAGGTTGGGAGCCCACTCTCCAGTGGCGGGCATGCAGGAGGCAGCTGATCAATGACTCTCTCTTAGTATTCATGTTTCTATCTCTCTCTCCTTCTCTTCCTCTCTGAAATCAACAAAAATATATTTTAAAAATAAATTAATTAATTAAAAAATAAATAAATAGCCCTGGCCTGAGTGGCTAAGTCCAGAGAGTGCCTGCCTGTACACTGGAAGGTCACGGGTTTGATTCCCAGTAAAGAGCAGGTACCTGGATTTCGGGTCTGAAGCCCCCTCTTAGTGGGGGCACCTGTGGGAGGCAACCAGTTGTTGTTTCTCCCTCCCTCTCTCTCTCTATCTCTTTTTCTCTCTCTCTCTCCCTAAGAAAAAAAATCAATGGAAAAAAATATTCTCACTCTTCAGATGAAGATAAAAGAATAAGGAATGAAATTCAGAAAAGTTATGGGAGAGGAGATCCAAGATGGCGGTGTAGGAAAGGCCTATACTTGCTGCCTCCCACAACCACATCAAAATTACAGCTAAAATACAGAACAACCATCAGCCAGACCTCTGGAAAACTGGCTGAAAGAAGTGTTATGACTAGAGAAGTAAAGAAGACAGCACACTGAGACCAGTAGGAGGTGCGGAGGCACAGAAGGTGCTGGTCCTGTAGCCATGTGGGAGACTTTTTTAATTGGGTGGGAGGTCGTCTCTGCAGAGGTCACCTGGAGAACCAAGGTGTACCAATCCCACAGAAGATGCCCAGCCCAGGGTCCCAGAGCTGGGGGAAGAAGTCCCTACTGGCAGTAAGAACTAAGGGCTCTAAAAACCAGTGCATATTGGGGCTCATGACACAGAGGCTGCAGGAGATCCAGCTGCTCCTTTTACAATGTCAGCACCACAAACTGAATTTAAACGCTCCTGCTTCGAGGATCCAAGATGGCGGCATAGGTAAACACCTAAACTGCTGCCTCGCACAACAATTTCAAAACTACAACTAAAAGACAAAACGTCTATCACCCAGAACCACGGGAAAGCTGGCCGAGTGGAAGTTCTACAACTAGAAGGAAAGAGAAAAGAGCATTGATCCAAGCCGCTGCTTGGATCTTGGGTGGGTTTGTAGATTGTGTGGGGCGGGGTCTCAGGGCGTCACTAGGCTAGGGCGTGGCAAACAGTGATGGCTGCCAGTTAGCTGGCTCTGTGTCTTCGACCGCGTCCCCGCATCCCGCGCCCCAGCACAGTAAACAATTATTCCTGCGCGCAGACCTGCAAGCAAGGCACCCTCGCTTTCTGACCCCATGGCAGACAGTTCAGCTTCTCCCCGTAGGAGTTTGGGTCCCCCGCGTCTCCCCAGAAACTGGAGTTCAGATTAATAGGGAGCTTGTCTCCCTTCGGGTTGAAAAAAGCAGCGCTCCCAGTCGCCCCTCGCCAGCCCGATTCGCGCGCCCCCGTACCTCAGCTTTTCAGCGCTTGTGCACGTAGTTCTCGCTGTAGCTCCTGCTGAGTGGCCTCAGACAGTAGCTGACCTGCACCCCATTAGAGATCCAGAAGCCAGTGTACCTAGTGGTCAGTGTGAGACACCAGATTTCAACTCCTCACATCCATAAGTGACACATTCAAGAGGCAGACTCAGTGAGCACCAAAGCCCCACAGAAACAAGTCTTGCACCATAAGCGTGTCTCCAGCGCAGCAGTTCTTCCATTATAGACACAGCGGGTCCTCACAGCCAATTGGCCTGGAGGTCAATTCCTCCCAGTGTACCAAAAGCAATCAAGGCTTAACTACACCAAGACTTTGCACTCAGCCCACAAAGGGGAGTACCAAGAGTGTCCACCTCAGGTGATTGAGGAGGCTGAGCTACTGGCCCCTATAGGTCACCTACCACACAAAGCCACTCCATCAACACAGGGAAGCGGCAAAATGCGGAGACAAAGAGCCAGGTCAGGAATGAAAGAAATGGAGTAAAGGAAACTACTGGACGACATAAAGTTTAGAAGCACATTTATAAGGTTATTCAAGAATCTTCTAAAAACCGCTGAGAAACTTAGTGAGACCTTTAAGGGTCTTAATGAGAATGCCAAAAAAATGGAAAAGGACCAGTCAGAAATTAAGCATACCCTGTCTGAAATAAAGAATATACAGAAACTCAACTGTAGATCAACGTACCCCAAGAATCAAACCAAAGATCTGAAATATGAGGAAACAAAAAACACCCAACCAGAAAAACAAAAAGAAAACAGAATCCAAAAATATGAAGATAGTGTAAGGAGCCTCTGGGACAAATTTAAGGGTACCAATGTCCGAATTTTTGGGGTGCCAGAAGAAGAGAGAGAGCAAAATATTGAAAACCTATTAGAAGGAATAATGACAGAAAAGTTTCCCTACCTGGTGAAAGAAATAGACTGACAAGTTCAGGAAGCGCACAGAACCCCATACAAGAGGAATCCAAAGAGGATCACAACAAGACACATCATAATTAAAATGCCAAGGGCAAAAGACAAAGAGAGAATCTTGAAAGCAGCAGGAGAAAAACGGTTAGTTACCTACAAGGGAGTACCCATACGACTGTCAGCTGGTTTCTCGGCAGAAACAATGCAGGCCAGAAGGGAGTGGCAAGAAATATTCAAAGTGATGAACAGCAAGAACCTACAACCAAGATTACTCTACCCAGCAAAGTTATCAGAGTTGAAGGTCAGATAAAGAGCTTCACAGAAAAAAAAAAGGTAAAGGAGTTCATCACCACCAAACCAGGATTACATGAAATGCTGAAGGGTATTCTTTAAGAAGAGGAAGAAGAAGAAAAAAGTAAAGATAAAAATTATGAACAACAAAATGACATCAAATACATACCAACCTGCCGAAACCGGTTTGGCTCAGTGGATAGAGCGTCGGCCTGCGGACTAGGGGGTCCCGGGTTTGATTCCGGTCAGGGGCATGTACCTTGGTTGTGGACACATCCCCAGTGGGAGGTGTGCGTGAGGCAGCTGGTCGATGTTTCTCTCTCATCGATGTTTCTCTCTATCCCTCTCCATCCTCGCTGTGAAAAATCAATAAAATATATTTTAAAAAAAAAATACATACCAACCAACAAGTGAATCTAAAAATCAAGTGAATAAAAAATCTGAAGAACAGAATGGACTGGTGAATATAATAGAATCAGGGACATAGAAAGGGAGTGGACTGACAGTTCTCAGGGGGAAGGGGGTGTGAGGGGTTCGGGAAGATACTGGACAAAAATCTTACACCTATGGATGAAGACAGTGGCGGGGGGGGGGGGGTAAGGGCATGGGGTGGGGTGGGGTGGTGAATAAGGTGGATGGGAGCTATGGGGGGAAAAAAAAGAGGAACAGAGGAACACCTGTAATAATCTGAACAATAAAGATTTATTAAATAAATAAATAAATAAATAAATAAATAAATAAATAAATAAAATTTTAAAAAATAAAAGCTCCTGCTTCCTCTGAGCTACACTGCTGGGCGAGCCTTGGAAGGGCGACCCAGACAATTATGAAGAGAAATTGGATGGCATCAAGGCAGGAACTTGAGGGCGGCTTCTACCAGATGGAAGTGATCACAGCAGTCATTACACCTAGTCTGGGACATTCTGGGTCGCAGGGCTGACTGGCAGCCATTTCTGTTTGCTCCGCCCTGATGATTCCCTCAGACCTTACCCCACCCACTTTACAGGCCACCCAAGCTGTGTGCTGCAGCTTTTCTATATGAATGACCTCTCCCTGCTCAGGCTAAAATCTGTCAAACAAGTTGCAGTTGGGTCAGGAAGTGCAAAAACTTTCAATAAAATCCAAGACCTGGCACCAGCACTAGCCTTCCTTGCTTCACAGCTGGGCCTTGTCGGGGCACTTCCAAACCCAAAACAAAGAGGAGATTCTGCAGATCTCTCTGTAGATCCTGCTGGATGGTTCCAGGCAGGGGCTGACATTATACCTCCCTGGAGACCCAAGAGCCAATGTACCCAGTGGTCAGTGTCATACCATACCAGCGTACAACTCTTCACATCCATAAGCAACACACTCAAGGGGCAGACTCACTGAGCACCAAAGCCCCACTGAAGCAAGTCCTGCTCCAGAGGGGTGTCTCCTGCACAGCAGCTCTCCCACAGTAGTCACAGTGGTCCCCATAGATGCTAAAATCCTCAACAAAATTCTAGCAAATCGGATCCAGCATTACATTAGAAAGGTCATACACCATGACCAAGTCAGATTTATTCTGGGGATGCATGGATGGTATAATATCCATAAATCAATAAACATGATACATCACATAAACAAACCAAAAGACAAAAATTATATAATCATATCCACTGATAAAGAGCATTTGACAAAATCCAACACCCTTTCTTGATAAAAACTCTTAGCAAAGTGGGAGTACAGGGATCATATCTCAACATAAACAAAGCCTTATATGATAAACCTACAGCCAACATCATACTCAGTGGGCAAAAACTAAACCCATTTCCCCTAAGAACAGGAACAAGACAGGAATGCCCACTTTCACCTCTCCTGTTCGACACAGTATTGGAAGTGCCAGCCATAGCAATCAGACAAGAAGAAATGAAAGGCATCCAAATTGGAAAAGAAGTAAAGCTGTCATTATTTGCAGATGACATGATATTGTACATAGAAAACCCGAAAGACTCCATCAAAAAACTACTAGATTTAATGAATTCAGCAATGTAGCAGGATACAAAATTAACACCAAGAAATCCATGGCTTTTTTATACACCAATAAGGAACTTACAGAAAGAGAAACAAACAAACAAAAACAATCCCATTGACCCGAGCAACAAAACAATCAGCATACCTAGGAATAAACTTAACTACGCAGGTAAGAGCTGTATATATGGAAAATATACGACGTAGAAAAAAGAGGTAGAGGAAGACATAAACTAATGGAAGAATATACCGTGTTCATGGATTGTTAGACTCAACATCATTAAAATGTCCCAACTACCTAAAGCAATAGATTTAATGCAATCCCCATTAAAATACCAACGTCATATTTCACAGACCTAGAACGAACTCTCCAAAAATGGACCTTGAAAAAAATGACCCTGGCCGAAACCGGTTTGGCTCAGTGGATAGAGCGTCGGCCTGCGGACTGAAGGGTCCCGGGTTCGATTCCGGTTAAGGGCATGTACCTTGGTTGCGGGCACATCCCCAGTGGGGGGTGTGCAGGAGGCAGCTGATCGATGTTTCTCTCTCATCGATGTTTCTGGCTCTCTATCCCTCTCCCTTCCTCTCTGTAACATATCAATAAAATATATTAAAAAAAAAAAAAAAAAAAAATGACCCTGAACCACAGATACCTAGAGAAAGAAGAACAAAGTTGGAGGGATCACAATATCAGATATCAAGCTATATTACAAAGCCACTGTTCTCAAAATTGCCTGGTATTGGCACAACAGCAGACAGAACAGAACAGAAAACCCAGAAACCAACCCAAGCCATTATTCTCAATTAATATCTGACAAAGGATACAAGAGCATACAATAGAGACAAGATAGTCTCTTCAGCTCTAACCGGTATGGCTCAGTTGATACAGCGTCGGCCTGCAGACGCAAGGGTCCCAGGTTCGATTCCGGTCAAGGACATATGCTCGGGCCCTGACCGGTTTGGCTCAGTGGATAGAGCGTCAGCCTGCGGACTGAAGGGTCCCAGGTTCGATTCCGGTCAAGGGCATGTACCTTGGTTGCGGGCACATCCCCAGTAGGGGGTGTGCAGGAGGCAGCTGATCGATGTATCTCTCTCATCGATGTTTCTGGCTCTCTATCCCTCTCCCTTCCTCTCTGTAGAAAATCAATAAAATATATTTGAATAAAAAAAACAAAAAAAAGGACATATGCTCGGGTTGTGGGCTCGATCCCCAGTAGTGCTGTGCAGGAGGCTGCCAATGAGTGATTGTCTCTCATCATTGATGTTTCTATCTCTCTCTCCCTCTCCCTTCATCTATTAAATCAATAAAAATAAAAAAATAAACCAGACCACTAACTTACACCATACACAAAAATAAACTCAAAATGGATTAAGGACTTAAATGTAAGATGGGAAACCATAAACATCTTAGAAGAATCCACAAGTAAAAAAATATCAGATATATACTGTAGCAATATCTTTACAGATACAGCTCCTAGGGCAATGAAAACTAAAGAGAAAATAAACAAATGGGGCTACGTCAAAATAAAAAGCTTCTGCACAGCAAAAGAAACCATCACAAAACAATAAGAAAGCCCACTGCATGGGAGAACATATTTGCCAATATTATATCTGATAAGGGCCTAATCTTCAAAATTTACAGGGAACTCATACATCTTAAGAACATGAGATAAACTATGCAATCAAAAAATGGGTAAAGGACTTAAACAGACACTTTTCAAAAGTGGAAATACAGCCAAGACCGGTTTGGCTCAGTGGATAGAGTGTCAGCCTGCGGACTGAGGGGTCCCGGGTTCGATTCCGGTCAAGGGCATGTGCCTGGGTTGCAGGCACATCCCCAGTGGGTTGTGTGCAGGAGGCAGCTGATCGATGTTTCTCTCTCATCGATGTTTCTGGCTCTCTATCCCTCTCCCTTCCTCTCTGTAAAATATCAATAAAATATGTTTAAAAAAAAAAAAGTGGAAATACAGAAGGCCAGGAGTCATATGAAATATGCTCAAAGTCCCTAATCATCTAAGACAATGGTTCTCAACCTTCCTAATGCCTGACCCTTAATACAGGTCCTCATGTTTTGGTGACCCCCAACCATAATATTATTTTCGTTGCTACTTCATAACTGTAATTTTGTTACTGTTATGAATCGTAATGTAAATATCTGATATGCAGGATGTCTTGGGCGAACCCCGTGAAAGGGTCGTTCAACCCCAAAGGGGTCGTGACCCACAGGTTGAGAACCTCTGATCTAGACAGTGTAGGAATATTCCTACCTAAACCCCTTTTCAGACATGGTCAGTTATATTTTGCTTCCTCTCGAGTTCGAAGAGCCTGTGACATTAAAGTTGTAAATACTTTATCACAAAGGAAATTAGTCAAGCACTCTGAAAAGTGTTTTTACTCTTAATGTGGTATACAGGGAGATATTAGAATAAGTTTAATCAATTATTAGTCATTGTTTTCATCAATGTTGTATTTATATCATGGTTTTATATGTCTTTGTTGTTGTTATATCATGTTGTAATTTTTTACTTATTAATCAATTTATATATTATTTTCATAAACATTTTGCTAATTTTCATTCCTCTCTGACATTTCTATTATAGAGAAGGAGCCAATAGTGATATTAAAATATTTCTTCTGCCAAAACCGGTTTGGCTCAGTGGATAGAGCGTCAGCCTGCGGACTGAAAGGTCCCAGGTTCGATTCCGGTCAAGGGCACGTAACTTGGTTGCGGGCACATCCCCAGTAGGAGGTGTGCAAGAGGCAGCTGATCGATGTTTCTCTCTCATTGGTGTTTCTAACTCTCTATCCCTCTTCCTTCCTCTCTGTAAAAAATCAATAAAAAATATTTTAAAAAATAAATAAATAAAAATATTTCTTCTAATTAATTCCCTTTCAATGTGCATGAATCTGAGCAATAGACCACTGATTTGTAAATAAAACAAAAATTCAATATTTGGGAGAAAACCAAGATGGCGGCATAAACACCTATACTGCTGCCTCGCACAACAATTTCAAAACTGTTTCTCTCTCATTGATGTTTCTAACTCTCTATCCCTCTCTCTTCCACTCTGTAAAAAACTCAATTGAAAAAAATATTAAAAACAACAACAACACACACAATAGCAAATAAATAAATATGGTTAAAAATAGGAATATAGCCCTGGCTGGTTTGGCCCAGGGGTTGAGCATCTATGCGTGAACAGAGCGGACATCGTCCAGAACCACCGGAAAGCTGGCTGAGTGGAAGTTCTACAACTAGAAGGAAAGAGAAAAGGACTCAGAGGAGCTGTGGAGGACAGATGTGCGGAGACCAGCGTGCGGGGAAAGGGCGGGCGGATGAATACGCAGCTAGCTTACTCAAACAGGAGGGAGGCTCCCCTCTGCTCTGAACTCCAGTTTCAGGAGAGATTCGGGGAACCCAGTCGCATACGGGGTGAAACTGGACTGTCAGGAAAAAGCACACTGAGACTCAGGAGAACTCTGGAAGGCAGAGGTGCAGAGGCGCGGCGAGGAGAGGGCGGGCAGCAAGCGCGCGGGCAGCAAGCGCGCGGATAACTCTCTCATTTGGGAGGGAAACAAAACCTCCTGACTGCACTGAAATCCAGTTCTGGGTGAGACTTTGGGTACCCAGACTCATTCGGGGAGAAACTGGACTGTCTGGCAGCAGGCGAAACTAGAGGGCAGCCTTCTCTCACAGGTGCTTGCAAACATTGCAGCAGAACACTGAGACACAGGGGCCTCTTAGGGCGGGGCTGATGGGGAAACCAAGGCTGTCTTCTCCACCCTGAGACTCCACCCCATCCAAGCTGAGCACAGAAGCTCTCCCAGCGGAGACACAGCTGATCCTCACAGCCAATTGGCCTGGAGGTCAACTTCCCCCAGTGATACTAATAACAATCTAGAGACTTACCTACAACAAGACTGCACACACAGCCCACAAAGGGGCACACCAAGAGTGTCCACCTCAGGTAACTGGGGAGGCTGAGCCACTGGGCCCTATAGGACACCTAGCACACAAAGCCACTCCATCAACTCATAGAAGCAGCTAAAATGCGGAGACAAAGAGCCAGGTCACAAATGAAGGAAATGAAGGAAAGTAAATGACTGGATATAGAGTTCAAAACCACGGTTATAAGGTTTTTCAAGAATTTCCTAGAAAACGCCGATAAATTTCACGAGACCCTCGAGGATATGAAAAAGGATCAACTAGAAATTAAGCATACACTGACTGAAATAAAAAATATTATACAGAGACCTAAAAACAGACTAGAGGATTGCAAGAATCAAGTCAAAGATGTGAAATACAAAGAAGCAAAAAACACTCCTCCAGAAAAGCAAATGGAAAAAAGAATAAAAAAATATGAAGATAGTGAAAAGAGCCTCTGAGACAACTTCAAGCTTCAATATCAGAATTATGGGGGTCCCAGAAGAGGAGAGAGAGCAAGATACTGAAAACCTATTGGAAGAAATAATGACAGAAAACTTCCCCAACCTGGTGAAAGAAATAGACTTACAAGTCCAGGAAGCGCACAGAACCCCAAACAAAAGGAATCCAAAGAGGACCACACCAAGACACAACATAATTAAAATGCCAAGAGCAAAAGACAAAGAGAGAATATTAAAAGCAGCAAGAGAAAAACAGTTAGTTACCTACAAGGGAGCACCCATACGACTGTCAGCTGATTTCTCAACAGAAACTATGCACACCAGACGGGAGTGGCAAGAAATATTCAAAGTGATGAATAGCAAGAACCTACAACCAAGATTACTCTACCCAGCAAAGCTATCATTCAGAATTGAAGGTCAGATAAAGAGCTTCAGAGATAAGAAAAAGCTAAAGGAATTCATCACCACCAAACCAGAAATATATGAAATGCTGAAAGGTATTCTTTAATAAGAGGAAGAAGAAGAAAAATATAAAGATAAAAATTATGAACAACAAATATGTATCTATCAACGAGTGAATCTAAAAACCAAGGAAATAAAAAAACTGAGGAACAGTATTAACTGGTGAATATAATAGAATCAGGAGTATAGAAAGGGAGTGGAAGGACAATTCTCGGGGGAAAAGGGGAGTGGGGGGTGTGGGAAAAGACTGGACAAAAATTGTACACCTAAGGATGAGGTCAGTGGGTGGGGGAGCGTAAGGGCAGAGGGTGAAGTGGGAACCGGGTGGAGGGGAGCTAAGGGGGGGGGTGGGGAAGAGGAAATACTGTAATAATATGAACAATAAAGATTCATTTTTTAAAAAATTAAATATTTGGAAAGCACTATTAAACATAAGCAAAGGGAGATGTATTTTATTATAAACTAGAAAAAGTATTCAAAACATCATCAATAGCGCCCAATCCGCATGGCTCAGTGGATAGTTCGGCCTGTGGACTGAAGGGTCTCAGGTTCAATTCCGGTCAAGGGCATGTACCTTAGATGCGGGCACATCCCCAGTAGGGGGTGTGCAAGAGGCAGCTGATCAATGTTTCTCTCTCACTGATGTTTCTAACTCTCTATCCCTCTCTATTCCACTCTATAAAAAACTCAATTGAAAAAAATATTAAAAACAACAACAACACACACAATAGCAAATAAATAAATATGGTTAACAATAGGACTAAAGCCCTGGCTGGTTTGGCCTAGGGGGTGAGCATCCATCCGTGACCCCAGTAGGTCACGGTTAGGTTCATAGTCAGGGTACATGACCGGGTTGTAGGCTGGATCCCCAGTAGGAGGCATGCAGAAGATACCCAATCTATAATTCTCTCTCATCATTGATGTCTCTCTCTGTCTATCTCTCCCCCACTCTTATTCTCTGAAATCAATTAAAAAATATTTACAAATAAAATAGGGCCCTGGCCGGTTTGGCTCAGTGGATAGAGCGTCGGCCTGTGGACTGAAGGGACTGAGGTTCGATTCCGGTTAGGGGCGTGTACCTTGGTTGCGGGCACATCCCCAGTGGGGGGTGTGCAGGAGGCAGCTAATCCATGTTGCTCTCTCATTGATGTTTCTGACTCTCTATCCCTCTCCCTTACTCTGTAAAAAATCAGTAAAATATATTTAAAAAAAAAAAAAAGGAATAGACACTACTTAAAAAAATACGTAGAAATGACCAACAGGAATAAGGAATATGCTCTTGCTCACTACTCAACTGGAATCCATTAGTCTCCCTGACACACAACCACCCACAAACCCTCCCTACCAGTTCGGTACGGCAGGTGTTGTGATTAAAAGTATAGAAGGGAGCAGTGCAATCAAACCAACCCTGCCAGGCACAGCAAAAACCCAGAAAACTAGACGAATCCAGCAACGTGTTCAGTTCATAGGTGAGGACAGAGCACCCCTGTAGGTGAGGGGGCATAGGAAATGCAAAGCCAAGTCCCAGGAACGAGCCAGAGTGAGTGTCTTACCCAAGGAGGACAGAAGTTCAAAGTTCTCCAGCATCACATTCAGGTACAGACGTCTCTGATCCTCATCAAGGAGGCTCCATTCCTCCCTGGAGAAGTACAGGGCAATGTCCTCAAAGGTCACGCCAACCTGTCAGAATGGAGACAATTTAAACCATAATTGAAATTTTGAGAACTAGCAATCCTACCCCTTACACATCTTCCTCACCCTCAACCTCCTCCAGGGCTCCCCAGTTTAGTGTGGACACCAGGTTCTAATGCTGTGCTGGCTGCTCTCTTACCACAGTCCCATTCGTCACTGTTGGGAAGAGGGACAGCAGACAAACTCCATCTAAGCTCTGGGCGATGCCTGCAGGACGCCAGCCTTCCTGCCAAGCAATACCACTGCAGTCTCCCAGTTCATGCCTCCAAGACAAAGCCAAGGGTTTATGCTTCATCCTAGAGTCCTCATACCAGCCCTGGCGGGTTTGTCTCACTGGACAGAGTTTTGGGCTGTGGACTGAAGGATCCCGGGTTGGATTCTAATCAAGGACACATGCCCGGGTTGCAGACTCCATACCCAGTGCGGGCTTCCAGAGGCAGCCTATGGATGATTCTCTCATCAATAATGTTTCTCTCTCTTTCTCTCTCTGTCTTCCCTCTCCCCCTCTCCTTTCCTCTCTGAAATCAATTTTAAAAAATATTTTTTTAAAGTCCCAATACCAGGTTTCCAGTACCATCAGCGCACTTCCTCCAGATGTGCACACCACTGTGTAATGTCTGACCTCATCACAACTTCAGACCCCAGATTCACTGCCTCAGCTGCCACCTTCCTGCTCCACAGCACAGGACCTCTCTGGACTCACCCATGACCTTGGCATATGGCATCCAGAGAGTGCTTGAGAGGTTTCAGAAGGATCTAGCACAGCCCGATTCCTGGTGGACCCCACAGCCTGGGGAGAGCAGGGCGGGCGGCTCTGAAATCCTCCATGCCCGTCTCTGACCTTGGATTCAATACTCACCACCCACATCCGCAGGGGAATTTCAGATACAAGTCACCCCTGTCCACTCTGCCCTGCACTTCCTGTGTCCTCGGAACTCACAACACTCCTCTCTCCCCTCCACCTTCCTCAGGGTCCTTGACCGGGACCTGAGCTGCAGGACGTGACAGGCGCCCTGACCCCAGGCTGCTGGGTGGAGTGGAAGGAGGCGGTGAGGCAGGTGTGGCGGGGAGGGGGACGCGAACTCACCTCAGCTGAGCACCTGAGCGAGGCCATTGCCATTGGACGCTGTGCGCGGATCCAGGCCGGAGAGGCCGGAGAGGCCGGGAAGGAGCAGGGGCGGTGGAAGGGGGAGGAAAGGGTCTCTGTTCCGTCACGGACGTGGGTAACCCGGAGGCCTCAGCGAATTTCACTCCCAGGTGCGAGCTGAGCCGGAAAGGACGCGGACCTTCTCCCTCCGAGGATCTGCCACCGCCGCCGCCGCCGCCTGGAGCCTCCCACCCTGTACAGGAGTAGACTCTGAGTCAAGACCAATAGCCACCTAGAGATCACCGGAAGTCCCGCCCCAGACCGCGAGTGATGCAAGAGAAAAGCTTTTTCTGACCCTTCATTGGCTAAGCTGGCGGTATTCCTCACAAGGCCTTCTGGGTAATGTGTGTTCCAGAGTCCAAGATGGTGATGGAAGGTTTCTCCATATCAGTCCAAGGACAACACCGCCATCTGCTGGTAGGGACACTGGGAAATGACCTTCCTCGTGAAAGAGACATCTTGAAAATGGCTAAAAAAGAGTTGTCATTTTCCTGGTAAAGGGACTGGAGTCCTTTTTATGAAAACACATTATCTGTGAGACCAATGCAGCTCGTCATAATATAGCGGAATGCCTGCATTACAGTCTGGAGAGTTTTAGGACACAAATGACGTACTTACACCACCATATATGTATGTTACAAATAGTACACAAGAACATCCCACAGACCTATCCAGTTTGATTAGTGGTTACAGCATGGACTATGGGTGTGAGTTTAAACAAATAATCTTCTCTGTCAAAGAACAGTTTAGACAGACGCCATTTTGGACTGCATGACTTGGAGGCGGCCATGTTGCCCCCATGGCTTGCAGCTCCCCCCTGGGGGCTGTCAGTCTTGAAACAGCAAAGGCCAACCCCTCCCTTAGAATTCCCCAATCGCCAAAGACTGTGCCCCTTAGTTCCAATCAAGAGCAAGGGACAGGTCACCTGAGTGAAGGATTATAAATAGAGGCTCACCTACTTTCAATGTGGGTTTTAACATTCTCACATCCAATGCTCCTCATTCCAGAGTGCTGCTCATTTCATATCTCCACAGCCCCGTCACCCAATGATTCACTATCACAGAGAATATTTTTTTTTCAATGATTTGTTCCTCCTTCCATAAAGCCTTTGAACAAGCCTTGTTGGGAACACGTGTCTTTATGCACTGCTGTGTAACACGTGCCAGTTCAGCCTCAGAAGCAGATGGGATCCTTAGTAAAAGGTGGTTGACGCGCGGAAACCGGTGTGGCTCAGTGGATAGAGTGTCGGCCTGCGGACTGAAAGGTCCCAGGTTCGATTCCGGTCAAGGGCACACCCGCAGTAGGGGGTGTGCAGGAGGCAGCTGATCTATGTTTCCAGGTCTCTATCCCTCTCCTCTCTCTTCCTCTCTGAAAAAAAATAATAAAATAAAATAAAATAAAAAAATGTGGTTGACATCATGAAAAATCATGCTGTGGCTTTACTTCCACAGTTCTACATTTTTCTGCTCACACCGTATTACATTTTCTCAGCTCACTATATTTTCCTCAAGTTGTCATGAATGAGGAAGCCTCACATTTGTAGAAAAAAGAATTTCATGGTAGCCAATGTTTCAGCATAGCCATATCTGAAGTTAATTCTCTCACCTCTTGGGAATCAGTGTCTTTAATTTACCACCTATTGAGACCTACCTGTTGTAAGCTTCATAGAGCCTTTTGTCTTCTAGGTATATAAATGCTATTCATTGTATAACTCCATTAGGCCTTTCTATAGTTTGCTCTAGCAATATTCTCTTCCATAAATACTGTTCATTCCACATGCAGACACTGGAACTGCATTAACAGGTGAAATAATTATTTCCAAGCAACGTTGTGAGACCCTAGGGTCCAAAATCTATATCTCAGGTGCAGATGCCCACTTTCCAAACCTTGAATGGTGCCAGCATGGTAGGCATCTATACAACAAATAGTTCAGCTCAAAGGATGGAGCCTTGGCCTGTGGACTGAGGGGTCAAGGCTTTCATTCTGGGCAAGGGCCTGTACCTCCTTGGGGGCTCATTACCCAGCCAGGTTAGGGCATGTGCAGGAGCCCAGAAAATGATTTGTCTATCACACACAGATGTTTCTCTCTCTCTGTGTGTGTCTCTCCACCTCCTTCTACTCTCTAAAAATCAATGGAAAAATCACTGAGGTTGAGGGTTAACAAGAAAAAGAAAAAGAAAAAAAATTTATTACGTAAACTTTTTTTCGAGATACATGT
This sequence comes from Plecotus auritus, assembly GCF_963455305.1. Classification (NCBI taxonomy): domain Eukaryota; kingdom Metazoa; phylum Chordata; class Mammalia; order Chiroptera; family Vespertilionidae; genus Plecotus; species Plecotus auritus. Next base: position 7,694,177 of record NC_137785.1, read on the forward strand.
CATATTCTTGGCGAAAATATACAATATCCCAGAAAGAAAAAAAATTTATTACGTAAACTTTTTTTCGAGATACATGTCATATTCTTGGCGAAAATATACAATACCCCCTACATACGTCATATAAAGTATATAGGGGGGTCAGAACACAAATGTAAGAGTGTGATGGGATAACTTCTGAGGAACAACAAAACATGGTCTCACACCATCTATTTGCTTTACAAGTGCCTAATATATCACCTTCCTGTTTCATCTGGACCTGTCTGGAGGATCAGATGTTTTAACAAAGATACATACACAGCAAATGCACATCTGTGATAAGATTCACGGTAATTTCCTAAAAAAAAAAAAAGAAAATACAATAAAAAAGCCAGTGAGGAAGCATGACAAAGTTAGCAAAAAAAAAAAAAAAAGTTTAAACAAAAATGATTGACAAAATATTCTCTAGGATGTGAAGAATGTGAAACCCTCACATACTGCTAATATAATGCAAAAATGCACAATCAATTTATATTCATTTTCAAGAATATTGTACTCATTTTGAGAGTATTAGAGAGTGGGAGAGAAACATCTATGTGAGAGTTTTACCTTGGCCAGCAGCCTTGTGCACACCCCTTCTAGCGATCTAGTCTATACCCAGGCCCTTGTCCCCACTGGCAATCCAAGGCCCAACACTGGGTTGGAATCCAGCCATTATATCTGACACTTATTTTGTGGGGAAGCAAGCCTGTATATGTGCAAGCCCCTGGGTGTTTACCAGAATCATTATGCTTAGTCTTTACATGTCCTTGATTAAAGGACACTGCAGACACATGTCTGTTCCCAAGGATGCTTACCCTACTGATAGTATCTAATAGTTAATTTTAGTTCAAGGTGTTGTTACAATAAAAGCCTAAAGAGGCAGGTGAACGAGGCTGTTTGGTTCCTATACCCAGGCAGTCCCTTAGTCCTCTCTTTCACAGAAACGTGACAGAGTAATCATTCCGCCTTTGCTCAGGGTCTGCTGCTCAGCCCCCACAGGTGGTTCCCCATGTGAGGACCCAGGAACGCAGGCAGATGCGAAGCAAACCTCAAAATTAAAGAGTATGAAAATGAAAGTAACCGTGCAGTAAGTCATTGGAGCCGACTGGGGATTTCCAAGTTCGAGGGGACTGTTTCTCAGCTAAGGAATTTATTACCTCCGTTATACTTCTTAAGAATGTTAGGATAATTTCCATTGGAAAAAGAAGCCTATTTCTGAATAGAGGGAAAAATATTTTTTTCCTGTATTTGCCTAGGAAGAAAAGGTTTTATATATATTATTCAAACAGTTATGTTATGTTAATCAGGAACTTGATTACTTTAAATGAATAGATTACGTAATACTGTTTAATAATAACAATGTATAATCTTTTTGTCTAATGTATTTGACTACCTTCCCAGGGTTTTAATTTTTTTTTAAATATATTTTATTGATATTTTACAGAGAGGAAGGGAGAGGGATAGAGTTAGAAACATCGATGAGAGAGAAACATCGATCAGCTGCCTCCTGCACACCTCCTACTGGAGATGTGCCCGCAACCAAAGTACATGCCCTTGACCGGAATCGAACCTGGGACCTTTCATTCCGCAGGCTGACGCTCTATCCACTGAGCCAAACTGGTTTCGGCCAGGGTTTTAATTTTAAGAAACTTTTCCTTCGCCTACAATTGGATTTAGGTCATTCCAGTGGGCCCTGGAATGCCTCAAGGGTTTGCTTTCTCTCCTCATGAAGGAAAAATTTTTTAAAAATATATTTTATTAATTTTTTATAGAGAGAAAAGGAGAGGGAGAGAGAATTAGAAACATCGATGAGAGAGAAATGTTGATCAGCTGCCTCCTGCACACTCCCTACTGGGTATGTGCCCGCAGCCAAGGTACATGCCCTTGACCAGAATTGAACCTGGGACCCTTGAGTCTGCAGGCCGATGCTCTAGCCCCTGAGCCAAACCAGTTAGGGCTCATGAAGGAAAATTTTATGCTTAAGTTATATGGGAAGCTCTGTCAAATAAGAAAATAACAATTATATTCTATTTATATATGCATATTAAATAGATTCTAATATGCTTTCATTTATAACTGTTATAATTTATAATATTCTGGAATATTGTGTTTTACAGATAGGACAAGATTCTATGTCATTTGTATTATAATCAAATCAATAACCATATCATTTTAAATTTCTTGTCATTTAGAGATGGTCACTGTTTTGTTATGATGCGTTTGGAAAAATGTTATATCTTCGGTAAGATCCATACTAAGGTCTGATTTATTTTAAGCTACATATCTCTGAGAATAAACTTTCAGCTCATCCTCTTAAATTGGATGAAAATTAATAGAACTCTATAGAGTATGTAGATTTATAGAAATACTAGCAAGAAAAATAAGCAGAAACAGAATTTAATCATAGGACTAAATGAACTAAATATAATTATAGTTTGGGTCATTATTGTGCTCATGGCAATGTATTTGTTTGCATAAATCCAATAAGAATCTGGTTTCTTCATAACAGGACATAAATCAGTGTCTAAGTGTAGCTTCATTAACCAAAACGTTGCTGGAATGTCATGTCTGAAAGAGACATGTCATGACTCTGGATGTCATCAGAAAGCTCTAAGGAATGAAGACTGACTTTGAAGCTCATAAGCCCCTTGGATAAATAGCCGGGTACCTTGCTTGGCCACGTGGTTAATGGTGGTCTTTCAAATGAGATTTCGGCAAAGCGTATATATAGATTGTTGAAAAATAGCCTATATCACCAACTTTTATTCTTGTTGTGTTCAAACAATCAGAACAAATTGTAACTAGACATAATTCAGTCAATAAATTGGTCTTAATTTGGCTCATTAATAATAAAAATAAGGGTAATTTTTGGAAGAGAAATTGTTTCAACAGGAAATTATTGGAACGAAAATGTGTTCTTCTTCCACTAAAACATGTCATAATTCATACTGTTCTAAATGGTAAAAAATTTTATAGCAGTTTGTCTCCACCAGGTTACAAGCCCTACTTCACCTGGGGAATACCACCTCAGGCACCATTGCCATCTCCTTCTGTACCCAGGCCTCATCTTCCCTCTGACAGAGAGCAAGGACCTCTTGGTTCCGAGAGAATCCTTCAATCCCTCTTCAGCAGGAAGCAGTCTCAGAAAAAACCTGGCGTCCCCTGTCCCTAAAAAGAATTCAGAGCCAAGATCCTTGAGGGGGATATCGTAGGCAGTTAGACAGACATGAGCAGAGCAAGGACTGGAGGAGAGATGGACCCTGAGACATACTTCTCACCACTGCAACTGCTCTGAAGCTGGCAATGAAGGAACCGGTGTAGAACTGACATTTAATTCTAACTAATGAGAAAGAAGGTAGAGATAGTTTAGACATAATAGAGGGTACAGAGATAAAGGGAAAAGAAAGTAAATTGACAAACTGAAGTGTTTGTGTAAGTAGCAGAGGATCTGTAAAGAATTAGAGTTGAGGAAATAAAAATAGTGAGAAGGGATGTAAAGAATGGAATAGAAAGATATGGGAACAGGAACACGTAGGAGTAATTATAAAAGTTATGAGAATGTTTTTGAAAGAGATAAAAGGGTTATGAAGAGATTTGTTAAAAGAAAATTATAAGTATACTGAAAAATAAATTTTATAGAGCACCTGAATTAATCTAAAAAGTAATCATATTATTTTAAATCTTAGAATACATATACTTATGTGAATAAAGGGCCAAGTTTCTCATATGTGAAGGGAGGATTAAGTTTTCATTAAAGTCTTCTTTTTAAGGCCTGTGCCAAGTAATTAGGGAGGTGACACAGCTGTGAATCCAGCAAGCAGAACCAATAAGCAGTGTCAGACCAACTCACAAGACAAAATGTCATCTCATCAACATTGCTTCATCGCCTGATAACTAATTACAATAGCTGATGTCTAAGGACACTGTGACCTGCACGTAGCTGTATTTCTCACCCTAGCCCCTTCGCCTTTATAATCCTGTCCCCTACAGTTTCCTAAAAGGCAGGATTTAATGCTGGTATGCACCCTGTCTTCTTAATGGGACTAACCATTGGTGTCATTATAATTCTTTTTGTTTTTCTTATAGTCTACAAAAACGAACTTGAGAAGTGAACATTCTTTGAGGAACCTGATATTCCAAAGCAGAAAGTTTGCCTCCTCCCTCTGTCTTCTACACCCAGCAAAACAAAATAGGGGGAGGTATGGGGAAGCAAGTCTGTGTACGTAGATGCACCTGGCTGTTCACTACAACCTTTATGCTTAGTCTTTAGATGTCTTTGTTAAAACACACTGCAGACACATGTGTGTTCCCAAGGATGCTTACCCTACTGATAGTCTCTAATAGTTAATTTTAATTCAAGCTGTTGTTACAATAAAAGCCTAAGGAGGCAGGCGAACGGGGCTGTTTCGTTCTAATATCCAGGCAGTCCCTTAGCCCGATCTTTCACACAAAAAAAGGGTCAGAGTAATCATTCATCTATCACGCAGAGTCTGCTGTTCAGCCTTGGTATTGTTTGTTAAGTAAACTTGGAAAATCTTCATCATTTCTGTAATCGAGGATGTTCCCAACAGTTCAATATCAGTTTAGATTTCCCAGGTTATTGTGAGACTTAAAAGAGAAAATGCTCAAAAAGTGATCTCTGGAACCCTGGCCCAGGCAAGTACCAAGTTTGTAACTTTTATTGATCCTCACAGTCCTAGCTAAGTCCCTTTATCAGCGTCATGTCACATTTAGCCAACTGAGGGGCAGGGAGCTGTACTGAGTGTCCTGGAGATTCCAGGTTGGAGGCCCAACACTGAGACCTTAGTGCCCACAGTACTGCCTCCCTGCAGGTGGGTCAGCGCGTTCAGAAAGGCCCCAGTTCTTTCTCAAAAGCCCTTAAACACAAAGGTGCGTGTTGGCCCTGGGGAAGTGAAGGGTTCCTGTCCTGAGAATGTTTTTTAAGGTTGCTCTTCTGAAGGTGGTGGAGAATGTTAGGAGTGCGGGTTAAAATTAAAAGTGTTGCAGAAACCGGTTTGGCTCAGTGGATAGAGCGTCGGCCTGCGGACTGAAGGGTCCCGGGTTCGATTCCGGTCAAGGGCATGTACCTTGGTTGCGGGCACATCTCCAGTGGGAGTTGTGCAGGAGGCAGCTGATCGATGTTTCTCTCTCATCGATGTTTCTAACTCTCTAGCCCTCTCCCTTCCTCTCTGTAAAAAATCAATAAAATATATTTTTTTAAAAAATAAAAAATAATAAAATTAAAAGTGTTCACTGCATTGTGCATAGCATTTAAAAACTAAATAATTTCTAGCTGGTGTTGCTCAGTGGTTAAGCATTGGCATATGCACGAAGATGTCCCCCATTCGATTTCTCATCAGGGCACATGCCTGGGTTGCTGGGACCATTCCCAACAGCAGAGTGTAGGAGATAGCCCATTAATAATTCTCTCTCATTATTAATGATTCTATATCTCTCTCCCTCTCCCTTACTCTCTGAAATCAATAGGAAACATTTTTAAAATATCTGAAAATATATATTTTTAAAATGTAAAAATTATTAAAACACATTATACCAATACAAAAATTTATTTCCTAAATCAAAAAGGAACAAAATGAGTGAAATTCTAACATCCATATTTGTTATTCCATTGTCTTTTTGTTCAACAAAATTGCCAAAACTCATAAAACATTAAGCAGAACATACGATCAGAGGTTTTAACAAAGATGTAGACACAGGAAATATACATCTGAGAAAAGACTCACCATAAATTTCTAGAAAAAGCACAATCAAACTGAGGGAGTATGACGAACTTACAAAATAAAATGTTTAAATAAAGAATGATTGACCAAACAATATATTCTCTAGGATGTGAAGAATGTGAATCCCTCACACACTGCTGGAAAAGTGCAAAAAAGTACAATCAGTTAAGGTTTATTTTATTTCGTTTTTTAAAACAATCTTTATTCCTTATTGGCATACTATAGAGCTCGGCTATTGATTGAGTCACTCCATTCTCAGTGAGACATGCTCCTAGACACTGATGTTTTTTGTTTTTAAACTTATTTCCTTATTGATTTCAGGGAGGGAGAGGGAGAGTCAATAATTGATTGCACCTCCTGCACGCCCACTACTGGGGATTCAGCCCCCAACCCAGACAGGTGCCCTTGGCCGGTATCGAATCTGGGACCGTTTACTTCGCTGACTGACGCTCAATCCACTGATCCAAACCGGCTAGAAAAAGGTTTATTTTTTATTTTTAAAGAATAGTTTATTGCCCTAAATAATATAAACATTATATTCAATCCACATACTTATGCCCTCTGGGTGAGAGTCTCATCTCAGTGAGAGAAAATGTAACAAACAATGAAAAACTTTCACCCAAACCCACAAAAGCCACATTCCTAGACTAAAGACAGCCTTCTCTCAATCTTTGTTCTGCTGCCAGCACACCAATGGCTCTGATGGGAACTTCTGAGAAGCTACAGGAGACACAAAATTTCCTGACTATAATCATTGACAATGACTGCTCCACAGAAGATAAACATCCCTGGAGTCCCTCAGGTCTGTGTAAACACCGCTCCTTTTGTCTCTGATTCAAAATAAATCCTGGAGGAGAAACCAAGATGGCGGCATAGGTCAACACCTATACTTCTGCCTCGCACAACAATTTCAAAACTGCAACTGGAAGACAGAGCGGACATCATCCAGAATCACCGGAAAGCTGGCTGAGTCGAAGTTCTACAACTAGAAGGAAAGATAAAAGAACACTGAGACCCAGAGGAGCTGTGGAGGACAGAGGTGCGGAGAACCGCATCTGTGGAAAGGGCGGGCGGCTGAATACTGGGATGGCTTGCTCGCTGCGTGCGGAGAGGGCGGGCAGCAAGCGCGGGGCTAGCTGTCTCCTTCGGGAGGGAATCAAAACCTCCCGACTGCACTGAAATCCAGTTCTGGATGAGACTTTTGGGAACCCAGACTCATTCGAGGAGAAACTGGACTGTCTGGCAACGGGCGAAACTCGAGGGCAGCCTTCTCTCACAGGTGCGTGCACCATTGCCTGGGGACACTGAGACACAGGGGCCTCGTAGGGCAGGGCTGACAGGAAACCAAGGCTGTCTGCTCTACCCTGAGACTCCGCCCCATCCAAGCTGAGCACAGAAGCTCTCCCAGCGGAGACACAGCTGATCCTCACAGCCAACTGTCCTGGAGGTCAACCCCCGCAGTGATACTAACAACAATCTAGGCTTAACTACAACAAGACTGCACACACAGCCCACAAAGGGGCACACCAAGAGTGTCCACCTCAGGTAACTGGGGAGGCTGAGCCACTGGGCCCTATAGGACACCTAGCACACAAAGCCACTCCATCAACTCAGGGAAGCAGCCAAAATGCGGAAACAAAGAGGCAGGTCACAAATGAAGGAAAAGGAGGAAAGTAAACGACTGGATATAGAGTTCAAAACCACGGTTATAAGGTTTTTCAAGAATTTCCTAGAAAGGGATAAATTTAATGAGACCCTCCAGGATATGAAAAAGGATCAACTAGAAATTAAGCATACACTAACTGAAATAAAAAAATTTATACAGAGACCTAAAAGCAGACTAGAGGATTGCAAGAACCAAGTCAAAGATTTGAAATACGAAGAAGCAAAAAACACTCAACCGGAAAAGCATAAAGAAAAAAGAATCCAACAATATGAAGATAGTGTAAGGAGCCTCTGGGACAACTTCAAGCGTACCAATACCAGAATTATGGTGTGCCAGAAGAAGAGAGAGAGCAAGATACTGAAAACCTATTGAAGAAATAATGACCGAAAACTTACCCCACATGGTAAAAGAAATAGACTTACAAGTCCAGGAAGCGTACATAACCCCAAACAAAAGGAATCCAAAGAGGACCACACCAAGACACATCATAATTAAAATGCCAAGAGCAAAAGACAAAGAGAGAATATTAAAAGCAGCAAGAGAAAAACAGTTAGTTACCTACAAGGGAGCACCCATACGACTGTCAGCTGATTTCTCAACAGAAACTATGCAGGCCAGACGGGAGTGGCAAGAAATATTCAAAGTGATGAATAGCAAGAACCTACAACCAAGATTACTCTACCCAGCAAAGCTATGATTCAGAATGGAAGGTCAGATAAAGAGCTTCAAAGATAAGAAAAAGCTAAAGGAGTCCATCATTACCAAACCAGTATTATAGGAAATGCTGAAAGGTATTCTTAAAGAAGAGGAAGAAGAAGAAAAAAGTAAAGATAAAAATTATGAACAACAAATACATACCTAATACCTATCAACAAGTTAATCTAAAAATCAAGTGAATAAAAAAATCTGATGAACAGAATAAACTGGTGAATATAATAGAATCAGGGGCATAGAAAGGTCTCCCATTGAAGACTTAGGCACTCAATAAATTCATCACTGGCTTGTAGGGCAATCTTGTCCCTGAAAATGGTAGTCCCTCAGCAACATTATGTTTCCTGGCGCCAACAGGGATGAGTCCTATGTAACAACGCATGACAGGGAAACAAGGAAAAACTAAGAGCTCTGGTATTCCTAATTTTCTTCAACAAATTAGACAACAGAGTTTGCTTCCCTGGTCAAGCGAGGATGGTGATTGATGCCATCTGTAGGGACCTGATCGGTGGTTGAGGTGAAATACCTTCAGCAATAGAAATATGCAGTGACATAGACCTGGCAGGACATCTCTGTATGTTAGAAAGTGCAACATAATTACATAGTGTTCCAACATAAAAACACACAAACACAACAGCAAAAACACTTAGGGGAACTTTACCTAATATAGGTGATTAAATATATGAGATACAACTCAGAAAAATGAGGATTCACAAATTTTCTTGTACTATTGTTAAGTCCAAACTAAGAAACTACATTTCCTACACATCTAAGAAATTTCTCATATTTGGACTCTCATGCGGACAGCAAATTTAGTTACCTCACATTAATTGCACTCATAATGGCTTTCTCCAGTGTGAACTCCCTTGTGATATTGAAAAGCACTGCTACTTTTAAAAGATTTTCCACATCCACTGCAATTATAAGGCTTTTCTCCCGTGTGAACTCTCTGGTGATAACGAAGTCCACTACTCTGGGTAAAAGATTTCCCACATTCACTGCATTTATAAGGCTTTTCTCCCGTATGAACTCTCTGATGTTCATGAAGGATGGTCTTAGACGTAAAAGATTTTCCACATTCACTGCAGTGATAAGGCTTTTCTCCTGTGTGAACTCTCTGATGATATTGGAGACCACAGCTACTTTGAAAAGATTTCCCACATTCACTGCAATTATAAGGCTTTTCTCCTGTATGAAGTCTGTGATGATAACAAAGGGCAATGCTCCGGTTAAAAGACTTCCCACATTGACTGCACTTATAAGGCTTTTCTCCCATATGAACACTCAGATGTTGATTGAGGATGGTTTTAGCACTAAAAAATTTTCCACATTCACTGCATTGATAAGGCTTTTCTCCAGTGTGAATTCTCTGATGACGATGAAGGTCACTGCTAGTAGTAAAAGATTTCTCACACTCACTGCATTGATAAGGCTTTTCTCCCGTATGAAGTCTCTGATGATATTGGAGACCACTGCTACATGTAAAAGATTTTCCACATTCACTACATTTATAAGGCTTTTCTCCAGTGTGAACTCTCTGATGATATTGGAGAGCATTGCTCCCTGTAAAAGATTTTCCACATTCACTGCATTTATAAGGCTTTTCACCCGTATGAACTCTCTGATGATGATGATGAAGGTTGGTCTTAGCAGTAAAATATTTTCCACATTCACTGCATTGATAAGGCTTTTCTCCAGTGTGAATTCTCTGATGATACTGGAGAGCATTTCTCCCTGTAAAATATTTTCCACATTCACTGCATTGATAAGGCTTTTCTCCAGTGTGTACTCTCTGATGATATTGGAGACCATTGCTACTTGTAAAATATTTTCCACATTCACTACATCTATAAGGCTTTTCTCCAGTGTGAATTATCTGATGATATCGGAGACTATTGTTACGAGAAAAAGATTTCCCACATTCACTGCATTTATAAGGCTTTTCTCCTATATGAAATCTCTGATGACAATGAAGATCACCGATCCTGGTAAAATATTTCCCACATTCACTGCAGTGATAAGGCCTTTCTCCAGTGTGACCTCGCTGTTGATAATGAAAGCTAGATAATTTGGTAAAATATTTTCCACATTCAGAGCTCACAAAACACTGACTTCCAACATGGACACCCTTTTCCTGAATAAACATGTGGGTGCAAGTAATGTCTTCCTTACATTCTTTCCTGGTGTAATCATTTTTTCTCCTTTGTAACATCATCCCACATGTCGCAATAGCATTTGGAATGTCCCAGGTGTGAGTAGCTTTTAGATGGAGATGTCCTGATCCAGTAAGCACACCCTGCCCAACCTCCCCGCATGTGATATGATTCTGGGACACATTGAAATGGCAGCTGTTTGCAAGTGAGATCCCATTCACACCTGTATTGAAAGTCTTCTCTCTCACATGCTGTTGCTGAAATTTTAAACAGAAGTAAAACCGTTTTGCACATACGCCACACCTCAACAGTATCTGTCCGTGTTGTGTTCCCTGCCCATCCATCACGTGGAAAATGTTTCCCAAGACCAGCTCACAACTCGCACAGGGGTGGCTCTTCTGGGAAGACAAGGCTATCTTGGGATTCCTTGCCTCTGACACTCTTACAGAAACCTTCTGTTCAGTCGGGGCCTCCACATTCTCTTCTCCACAGCAGCAACCTGAACAAAAATAAATGTAGGTAAAGTGCATATTGACCTGATAAAAACAGAATGTGTACACCACAAATGTTTATCTTTCATGACTGGACATGATTCCATACAATGATTTACAAGAGAAGTAAGTGAGACTCTCAGGAAATGGCTGTTATATATACCATGGCCCAAAAGGACCCTGGATGATGAAAATCTCACCAAGGGAGGACAGAAGCATAGGCTGGGACAAAAAGGAGAGGCAGGGTCTACTCATTATTACTCCACAAAGGGCTTCCTTTAGGACCTTTCATGCTGGCGATGTGAGTCTGTGTAGAATAATTCCAATGTGTTCAAACCCATAAACTAACAATCATATTTGAGCACGTCATGTTCAGTGTCAATATAACACGTGTGCACTCCAAGGCTCTGTAGGCATGAAACATCATTGGAGTGCAGTAAAGCGAGATGTGTGAAAGAGGTAGAGGTGCAAAGTTTAAACAGGAAAAGGTTATCCATGGGCTGGGAATCTGTGTAGAATGATCACTATTAAAACTGAGTCATACGCAAAGTGTCAACATTAAGCAAGAAGAAGTAGAATTGGGTGAGGAGGGGGCAATGGTAACAAAATGTTGTTGAACAAAATGGGTTCCTAGTTATGAATGAAAAAAGCCCAGGCGTGAAAACCACCCCACAGCCCTTCACCAAGGCAAGACTGCCTCTGGGTCTACCCCGTCATTAATGAAGTCATGTTTCTTCTGTGATGCAGAAATGATTCTGCCTCTTAAATCCCAGTTGAGCCACTGCATGGGATAAATGATGCCAATCTTAAAAAGAGGGATGGTCAGCACTGTGGTAGAACAACAAAGCACAAATGAGATCACAGACAAAAGACCTATGAGAGTGACATCAGTAAGATGGCTGGATCAGAGAGAGAGAATCTTTCCCCATCCCAGAGTAAGTAGACGACTATCCGTGAAAAAAAATCCCACAGGAAATGGGAATAAGAGTACCATGAAGACAAACAGTAATACAGAATACCAAAAAAGGACAACTGCATAGAAAGGATGACAGGAAACTGGGTGAGCAAACACATTTGAAGATACCTAAGGACAAAAACAAGGGTTAATAATAACTAACAAAGTAAGTAAGTAGATAGATAGATAGATAGATAGATAGATAGATAGATAGATAGATAAAGCAAGGGTCCACCTTGGTGGTTTGCTCAGTGGAAAGAGGGTCAGTCTGCGGATGAAAGGTCCTAGGTTCCATTCCAGTCAAGGGCACATGCCCAGTTTGTTGTGGGCTCAGTCCCCAGTAGGGGCATGCAGGGGCAGCTCATCCGTGATACTCTCTCATCATCAAGGTGTCCCTCAATCTCTCCACGCTCCCTCTCATAAATCAATAAAAATGTATTTTAAAAACGGGGTCAGCCCTAGCTGGTTTGGCTCAGTGGATAGAGCATCGGCTTGTGGACTTAAGGGTCCAAGGTACGATTCTGGACAGTGAGGCACAGACCGAGTTGCGGGATCGGTCCCTGCTAGGAGGCATGCAAGAGGCAGCCAATCAATGATTCTCTCTCATCATTGATGTTTCTATCTCTCTCTCGCTCTCCCTTAATCTCTGAAATCAATAAAAATATATTTTAAATAAAAATAACAAGAAAAACTAAGGGTCAACGTTACCACTATCAGCCACTGAGCTTCTTTTCTCATTGATCCTAGTGGCCTGTTCTCCAAAAAACCTAAGATTTTTGTTTTTAAAAATCACACAATGCCCTGGCAAGTGTGGCTCAGTTGGTTGGAGCATCATCCTGTGTATCGAAGCGTCAAGGGTTCAATTCCCAGTTAGGGCACATATCAGAATGTGGGTTTCATATCCGGTTTGCAAGTGTGCAGATGGCAGCCGATTGATATCTCTCCCTCATCTCCCCCAACCCTGCATTTCCCCTCCTCTCTATGTAAAAGGAATAATAAATAAATATATAAGAATTTCAGGGTAGCCAAAAACAAAGGGGATCTCAAAAAGTCTAGAGGCAAAGTAAATAATAAGACAACCTACCAAAGCTTATGTATAACATTCAGAAAATGTAATTCTAGGGTGAAATTTTATAGACATAAATGCCTCCATTGTCACAAAGATCTCAAAGAACCGAACATGGCACCTCAGGAAACTGGAAACACAACAGGAAAGTAAGCCCAAAGGTTTCAAAGGAAAGAAATCATAAATATTAGAACAAACATGAATAAAAGGGAGACAAGTAAAAAGAAAGGAATACCTAAAAGGTATATTTAAGAAAAAAAGATATAAAAATGTTGAAGCCTTTAGCTACACTAAAGCAAAAACGAACTAACAAACAAAAACCAAGCCTCAAATAAGTAAAAAAAGAAATGAAAGATAAGACATGACACCTGTCACTAGGAACCACAATGCATCATAAGAGATGGTGATGTTACCAGATGACAGGACCCTCCATAGAGAAATTTGTTAAGATCCCACTATGAACTCCTCAAATTTATAAACAAATTCAGAGCCCTGTCCAGGTGGCTCAGTTGTTGAGCGTGTGGTCCCGATGCACCAAGGTTGTGGGTCTGATCCCCCATCAGGGCACATGTAGGGGACAACCAATGAATGCACAGATGGGTAGAACAGCACATCAATGCTTCACTCTCTTTCTTTCTCTGTCTCCCTTCCTGTCTCTAAAATCAATAAAGAAATACTGCCCCGGCCGAAACCGGTTTGGCTCAGTGGACAGAGCGTCAGCGTGCGGAATGAGGGATCCCAGGTTCGATTACAGTCAGGGGTACGTGCCTTGGTTGCGGGCACATCCCCAGTGGGAGGTGTTCAGGAGGCAACTGATCGATGTTTCTCTCTCATCGATGTTTCTGACTCTCTATCCCTCTCCCTTCCTCTCTGCAGGAGATCAATAAAATATATTAAAAAAGAAATACTGCCCCGTATGTCTCACTGATTGAGCACTGACTCATGAACTAGGGCAGTGATCGACAAACTGCGGCACACAAGCCACATGCGGCTCTTTGGCCCCTTGAGTTTTGAGCAAAGGCCAGCATAGGGGTACCCTAATTAAGTTAATAAAAATGTACCTACCTATATAGTTTAAGATTAAAAAATTTGGCTCTTGTCCTAACTGGTTTGGCACAGTGGATAGAGCATCGGCCTGCGGACTGAAGGGTCCCAGGTTCGATTCCGGTCAAGGGCATGTACCTTGGTTGCGGGCACATCCCCAGTAAGGGGCGTGCAAGAGGCAGCTGATCGATGTTTCTCTCTCATTGATGTTTCTAACTCTCTATCCCTCTCCCTTCCTCTCTGTAAAAAATCAATAAAATATATTTTTTTAAAAAAATTTGGCTCTCAAAAGAAATTTCAATCGTAGTATTATTGATTTTTGGCTCTGATGACAAATGATTTTGCCGAACAGTAAACTAGGAGGTCACAATGGGATTCCTTGTTAGGACACCTGTACGGTTGCAAGCTCAATCACCAGTGAGGGTCATGTAGGAATCAGCTGATGGATGATTCTCTCTCATCATTGATGTTTTTAACTCTCTCTCCTCTTCCTCTCAGAAATAAAAAATACATATATTTAAATAAATAAATAAATAAATAAATAAATATCCCTCACCACTGTGCTTCACTCATGAGAGTGCTGGCTTGTGCACTGGAGGGCTAGGTTTCTGTTGCCAGTCAAAGGTAGGTACCTGGGTTGCAGGTCTGATCACCACTCTCAGTACAGGCACATGTGGGAGGCAGCCAATCAATGTTTCTCTCTCTCTCTCTCTCTCACTCTCTCTCTCTCTAAAAGAACAATAAATGGAAAACATATTCTCACTATTCAGGTGAAGATAAGAGAAAAATAAAAAATTAAATTAAGAAAAATGACAAGATGCAAAATAATCAAACAAACAACAGTTCCATTTCTACACACTAATCATAAATTCTTTGATAGAAAAATGAAAAATGCAATCAAATTTACAATAGCATCCAACACAATAAAATCCGCAGGAATAAATTCAACCAAAATGTGAAACATCTGTACAGTGAGTACTATAAGACACTGATGAAAGGAACGGAAGAAAACACAAATCAGTTGAAACACAACCTGTCTCCATGGATCTGAAAATGAAATATGGTGGAGACAGCTATAGCACACAAGGCAAACTACAGATTAAATGCAATGGGAATAACTCCAACGGTATTATACAAAAAATGAATAAAAATCTGGAAATGGAATCAAAAGACCTCCATTAACAAAAGCAATCCTGAGCGAGGACAAAACTGGTGGCATCAAACTTCCTGACTTCAATTTATTACAAAGATAAAGCAAACAAAGAGTGTGTTGCTGGAGAAACACAGACACATATACAAACAGAACAGAACAGAAGAGAAAACATAGAAATAAATCCAGGCACATCCTTTTAAGTGATCTTTGACAAAGATGCAAGCCACAGAAGAGAGGAAAGATAATTTCTTCAAGATCTGATTTCACATGTAAAACAACAAACCTGGACACCACTAATGAAATCTAACTCAATCGCCCTGACTAGTTTGACTCAGTTAATAGAGCCTCTGCCTGTGGACTGAAGGGTCCCGGGGTCGATTCCACTCAAGGGCATGTATCTTAATGCAGGCATACTCCCAGTGGGAGGTGTGCAGGAGGCAGCTGATCAATGTTTCTTTCTCATCAATGTTTCTAACTCTCCCTCTCCCTTCCTCTCTGTAAAAAAATCAATAAAATATTTTTAAAAATGTACCTCAACCTGCAGGACAGAATTAAATAAGTGCTAAAACTTAAAACTCCTCAGGACAACTGAGAGAAAAAGTTTTGGAGATTTGTTTTAGACAGGAGTTTCTGAATATGACACCAACTACCACACAAAACAGAAAAAATAAACAGTCCACACTGCAACAAATAAAGAAAAATAGCGTCTTCACAGCCAACAGCAATAAACAAAATGAAATGAAAGGGCAATCTAGAGAACGGAAGAAAATACTTGCAAACCAAGGGAAGGAATCCCTTGGAGATATTGTGGTACGGTTCTGATCAGCAGAATAAAAAGAATATTGCGATATAGACAGAAATTCACACAAATAGTTGGAGTTCCCTGGGTATAATGAAGGTATGTTAATACCATACTGCAGGCTAATAACAATGCAATGCCTCTGCCTCAAAAGCAAAGTCTATATAACTTCATTAACAATATTTACTTGCTAAGCACTAGGAACAAGCATCTGAGCTTTCTAGAAACCTGGTGGCACTAGACCTGCTGAATGCTGAGTTCCCAAAAACATGGACTTTGTAGAAAAGCAGGTGTGGGGGAGTAATATCTGCAAAGTACTTTAAGCACATGCAAAAATATGTGTTCCTGTATGTCGTAATCAATTAATATATAAAATATACAAGGTATTCAAAAGACTATTTAACCAAAAAATAACAGTTAACAAACAGGATAAGGATGTAGAGACAATTTTACAAAAATATATACACATGACCAACAGGAATATAGAAAATGCTTTCCTCACTGATCAAGGTGGAATCCCTCAGGCTTCCTGCAACACTACCAACCACAAGTCCTTCCCTGTGAATGTAGTACAGAGGGGAGAATTGGGACTTCAGGAAAGAAGGGAGCAGTGGAAAAAGACCAACCCTCCCCAGGACAGCAACTACCCAGGAAAATGGAAAATCAAGCAGAACCACAGTCTACATGGGAGGACAGAGCACACCCTGGGAGATGGGGCCTGGGAAATCCCAAAGCCAAGTCCAGGTCACTGGTGAGAGTGAGGGTCTTACCCTGCGAGGATAGAAGTTCAAAGTTCTCCAGCATCACATTCAGGT
The DNA here is from genome assembly GCF_963455305.1 of Plecotus auritus. Taxonomy (NCBI): domain Eukaryota; kingdom Metazoa; phylum Chordata; class Mammalia; order Chiroptera; family Vespertilionidae; genus Plecotus; species Plecotus auritus. The sequence continues at coordinate 7,710,789 of NC_137785.1, forward strand.
ACAGCTGTCTCTGACCCTCATCAAGGAGGCTCCATTCCTCCCTGGAGAAGTACAGGGCAATGTCCTCAAAGGTCACGCCAACCTGTCAGAATGGAGACAACTGAAACCAGAGCTGTCTCTCTGAGAACCCCCACTCCTACTCCTTACACACCTTCCCCCCCTCAACCTCCTCCAGGGCACCCGGTTAGTGTGGACACCAGGCCCTAATGCCAGTGCAGGCTGCTCCCTCATCACAGTCCCATTACTCACTGGGATTGCCCTCAGCAGAGCAGCTGGGTTGGGTGGGAAGGGTTGGGGGAGGGGAGGGGAGAGAGCAATGCCATTTAAGGTCTGGGCGATGCCTGCAGGGCCCCAGCCTTCCTGACAAGCAATACCACTGCGGTCTCCTAGATCATGCCGCCAAGACAAAGCCAAGCCTGGGTTTATGCTTCGCCTTTAAGTCCCCACACCAGGTCCCGGGGAACATCAGCTCACACTTCCTCCAGATGTGCACACCACTGGGTAATCTTTAACCCCTTCCCACCTTCAGACCCAGGTTCACTCCCTCAGCTCTGCCCCCTTCCTGCTCCAATGCCACTGGATCTCGCTGGACTCCCCCATGAACTTCGCACATGGCATGTAGAGAGCTTGTCTTCCAGCCGGGTCCAGGACCACCCCAGGCCCCTGATGGACCCCACAGCCGGGAAAGCCCCAATGAGTCTGTGACGTCCTCCCTGCAGCCTCTGATCTTTCCGCCAATCCTCACTGCCCACACCCTCAGGGGAACCTCAGATGCAGTCACCCCTGTCCTCTCTGCCCTGCACCTGCTGTGTCCTCAGAAGCCACAACACTCCTCTCTCCCCTCCTCCTTCCTCACGGTCCTCCATGCGGACTGAACTGGCTGACCTTACAGGCACCCTCCCCCAGCTGTGGTGTCTGTGAAAGGAGGCGGTGAGGGCCTGGGGGACTGGAACTTACCTCAGCGAAGCTCCTCAGCGCGGGCGCCGCCATTGCACTCTGTGGGCTCAGCGGGGCGGGGGCGGCTGCAGTAGAAGCCGCTGCAGGAATGGCGGTCGCTGTCTCGGCCCTGGCGTGGGTCCCAGTGGGGACTCCGAGCTTCAGTCCCACGTGTGAGCTGGGAGCACCACAGGAGGCTCCCGCCATTGGCTGTGCGGCCGGAAAACTACTCACCAGCCTTCTGCACAGCACGTTGCGACCAGATAATCCTGACCGCCTGAGACAAAAACCTGAGAACACAAACCCCACAAGGAGGGCTATTGTCCCTCCCCACGGAAGTGACCAAACGGAAATGCCGTTTCTGAGTCTCCATTGGCTCAGCCTTGTGGCATTTTTTGCTTGGCCTTGTGGGTAATGTAGTTTCTTGCTCCAACACCAGGGTCCCCTATTTCTCAGTTGACTCCAGGACTGGATTTAGGGTCAAATAGCCCAAGAACACACCAATATACAAAGTGCCCTCTAGCGCCTTCAGGGGAGGTGATGTCTGGAGCAAGTTTGTTTCTGAGGCACCTGAGTGGCTGGATTTTCGTCTCTTTCTTCAGGACCTGCTCTTTCTGACTGGCAGGCATTGTTTCTTCATTCCAGACTTTTGGCACGTGGTGTCTTTAGGCCAACTATAGCTTACAGAGGTTGCTCAAGTCTCTAACTCATTCTAACCTGACTCCATTGAATCCATTATACAAGGTTAAAGTCACAAACCAGATTCTCATAAAGAAGAGCATCTGCTTCTGATGCCATCCGAAGTGTCAGCTCTGCCTGGGCTGCAGTGTGGATAAGATGGCCAAGACACATGTGAAAATGCTCAAAATCACTGATCATCAGAGCGATGCAAATTAAAGCAACAATTAGGTACCACCTCCCAACTGTCAGAATGGCTGCTGTCAACAAATGACCAGTGCTGGCACAGATGTGGAAAAAAGGGATCCCTACTACACTACTGTTGGGAATGCAAACTGGTGCAACCATTATGGGAAACAGTATGGAGTTTTCCAAAAAAATTAATATGGAACTTCCATTTGACCCAGTGACTCCACTTCTAAGAATATATCCTAAGAAACCTGAAACAATCAGATAGAAGATATGCACCCACCCCTACGTTCATAGAGGATCAATTTACAATAGCAAAGATCTGGAAACATCCAACGTGCCCATCGGTAGATGAGTAGATAAAAAAGCTGTGGTACATTTATACCATGGAATACTATGCAGCAGTAAAAAAGAAGAATCTCTTACCCTTTCAGGCAGCATGGAGGGACCTGGAGAGCATCATGCTAAGTGAAATAAGTCCGTCAGAGAAAGACAGTATTACTTAATCTCACTCATATATGGCATCTAACAAAATAAACTGGTAAGTGGAGTGGATGTAGAGACATGGAAGCATGGAACAGAGTGAGGAGTCTCAGAGGTAAGTCAGGGATGGTAAAAAAGGAAAACATCCCTGGGTGAGGATTAAACTCACACACACACAATGTCAACTGAGCCTTCCGAGTTTTCCTTCTGTTCTCTGAAAGCAATGGGAAAGCTCTAGCTTACTGGGTTCTGGGTCTGCTCTAAATTTGTGTTTATAAATCTGTCTTCTGTCAGATGAGTCCCTGGACATGCTGATATCCCTCCATAAACTTTCTCCTGCCTAATGAATCAATTGCCTTTGGTGTTGTTGTAAGAATGTCCAAACCTGTGGAGAATTTTTCTAAGTTTATTTGAACGAAGCCGGCAACAGTGCCAGGAAGCAAAATGACAGCAGATTGAGTAACGCTCAGGGGAATGGCAGTTTTGCACGTTTTTTATACATTAGACTCAAAGGAGAAGACATCAGGGGATTACATAACATTCACTGGTGATAACTTAGGGGCTGGCGGTGAAGAGGGAAATCTCTGGGATTGGATAAAAGTAAAAAAAAGACACAAACTTCTTCTTAAATGTTATCAATAGTTAACAGTTAATATTTAACACAATAATAATAATAATTGGTGCTCTGTGGTCTTCTATGTTGGGACATTGTGCACTTAGGAGTCTGTAAAAAAGAAAATTTCCCTGAAAATTCTAAGTTATATTATCCTAGATGCAAAAATACAATAGATATGCTCAATAAGGTAAAGATAGACTTTTTACAAAATAAAAAAATAAAACCAACACAAGAAGAAAAAACAAGGCTAGAATATAACTACCCCTATAATGAGCTTTAACTTAAGAAGTTTTAATTTCAAGCCATCCTGTATGATGATTTTTGGCCTCTGAGTTTGTAAGACTGGCCATGCCATGCCGGGCTCCCTCAGCTTGACAGATATAGTCTGTGCCATCATTTTTGTCCATCCTGGGGAGTAAGAACCTGGGGGGAGGAGGAAATTCAATGAGTGTTTTCTTTCCTCTGGGACCCATTGCTAATGTCCTTCTGAACACAATACTCACAGTATTACTGCTTTGTTTTTATTTAGTCTCCTAGCAGTAGCCACTCTCCAGGTCAATAAAGCCTTAGGTTCTAAATGTGATCAGATATTTGTAAGGACAAGAGAATGGTCTTTCTGTTTCTATGCTATAACCTTTCACAATTTATGAGAAGCACCTGCTAATTAAACCCCAAGATTGTTGGCTCCTCTAATTCAAACACCTGCTCTGTTCAAACTGTAGAACAAGATAATCTACTCTCAAGCTTACATTCTTATAAACCCCTCCTCCCAGCTGCTGTCACACCTCAGGGATAATTTACACTAAGGAGTCTCTAGTTAGTAGAAAGTGTCTTTCCTGTCACCCCTTCAAACAAGCCTCTTTGGAACTCTTCATAACTTTACTCTAAGCATATTTTACATTCTTGGGAAAAACAATAAGAAATCGCTATAGGACATTTGCCAGGCTCCCTCCTAGAGAGGAAACTCCTAACTTTAAAAGTCAGGCCCTCATATCTACCCACCTTCATCTCAGCCCAAGGCCCCTCCATTCTTTGTCCCTTAGCAACAGGCACTGCTGGAAAGCAGAAGCCACCCTTTCTTCCCTGCCCTGTATTGACTAGCAACACTTGGCCCTTTCCTCTCTTGGAAAGTAAAATAAACTTCCTCCTGCATCTCTTCTTTTAGGTGTGAATTCTTCCACAGCCCGCATCACGGCACAAACCCTCACAGGATTCCTTTACTCTATGGACTTAAATGGGTGAAAATGAGGGCAATGACATTGTAGAAGTAAAATTAATATTTCCTTCTTCTTTTCTAGGTTCTTTGGTTGGCCTACTAATAGAGAAAATATAAATTAATGAGGGAAAACAACCAAAAACTTATTAACATGTATACCTGCATATATATGGAAACGACTCAGAAAAATGGAGTAACTGACCCAAATGGCAAACACCTTCATCTCAGAAACCACCTTCACCTACATCAGAAAATGTGTGTGGACAGTCAGTTAGGGTAGATTGTCAGGTAAAGCACAGGAAGCATGTGCTGTGCACTGCGGGGAGGGCCTGTATTCATAAGGATTCTGTTCCAACCGAACTCCAGAGTGCAGACACAGGAGAGTGGGAAGGAGGATGTGAATCCAGAACATGATCCGGGCTGCAGGGAAAACAGGGTGAGATCCATTGTCTCATTCAGTCAGTAGGGATATAGAGGACAGAATCACATGGGCACTGGGTCCTATGCATGAATAAGAGGTGAGCACTCGTCCAATGAGACCAGATCATGTAGGACTCCAGCATCACTTCTGAATATTAGGTCCCAGAATTCATATCCAATTGTATCCACTCCTGCAGGGAGAATGTCAGTACCACATAACATCATCATTTGAAGGGTCAAACTGAGGCAAGAAATTCATCACAGTGAATGCGGTCACAGCCAGACCCAACATGTGGCCACAGGTGCAGAAACCCAGCCCAATTTACAGATGTCTCCTGTTGGTCAAACTCTGTGCTGGGATCAAAGGGGAGGCAGACAAACAGCAGCTCACTCTGAAAGAAGGTTCCCCTGGAGAAACCACTGCGGCTGAGAAATGATGGCGTTCCCCTGAACACGGGGAGGCCAAGGGTAAGGGCTCTGAGATGTAAAGGGAATGAGAGGAAACGCATAAATGCAACCATGGAAACAGGAGCTGCAGCTGAGCCACCCAGGTCCTCATGCTGTACCTGCTCCAGTGAGGGCTGCACCTCAGTGGTAGAGACTGTGTCTGACGCTGGAGAAAATCATGGTTAAAATCCAGCCCCTAGAATCGGACACTTGTCTGTGGTGTAAACTTGGGGAGCCGACTTCATTTCTCTGACACTGAACTTTTTCAGCAGTTTGATATGGGGTGCACCACAATGAGACTTGAGTGCCCACTGCACCTGCCTCCCTGTAGCAGAGTCAGTGGCTTCTTACAGGTCCCATTTCTCACTAAAATGCACCCACAGACAAAGGTGCTTGCGGGCATTGGGGGAGCGAGAAGTGCCTGCCTGGGAATGTCTCTGCAGGGAGTGGCTGGAGTTGCTGGAGCCAAGGCAGGCTGCAGGCACAGCTGCATTACTGCAAGTGGACACCTTACCACGTGACCTTCTCCAACAGCTCTGGCCTGGGGACATACCTCATACTTGTTTTTCACAGGAGGAAACTGACTTAGACCAGCAGAAGGGGTTTTTTCAATGTAAGTCCCACTGATAACAGAGAATCTGAAATTCAAATGTAGGATGCCTGATCTAGGGCATAGGATGTCTGACCACTGCCCTTCTATTTCCCGCTGCAGTGGCTTTGGGACTCTAAAACACCCTGCCCACCCACATGCCCTCTGGCCTTCCTGAGAGAACTGTCCCAACCCCAGAACCCCCATGACAGGAGACAAGGAAAATGCAGAAGACTGCAAAGCAAGGGCTCAGTGCAGGATCAGATGACTGGTGTTCTGAAAGCAATGGAGAATGGTAGTAGTGCAGGTTAAAATTAAAAATGTTCATTGAACAGGACATAGCATTAATGAATCCCCCAGCTGGTATGGGTCAGTGGTTGAGTATCAACCCATTCACAAAGAGGTTCTTGGTTAGATTCAAAGTCAGAGCACATGCCTGGATTGCAGGCCCATCCCCAGTAGGGTGTGGACGAAATATCCGATCAATGATTCCCTCTCATCATTGATGTTTCTTTTTTTATTTTTTTTTAAGATAAGGGACTCAGTTTTCTTTAATTTTTTATTGATTTCACAGAGGATGGGAGAGGGAGAGAGAGATAGAAACATCAATGATGAGAGAGAATTATTGATTGGCTGCCTCCTGCAGGCCCCACACTGGGGATCGAGCCCACAACTTTGGCATGTGCCCTTGACTAGAAGCTCATCCAGGACCTTTCAGTCCAAAGGCTGAGTTTCTATTCACTGAGCCAAACCAGCTAGGGCAATTAAAATATTTTTTAAAAGTAAAAACATTAAAACATATTATACCAATACAAGAAACGTTTATTACCTAAAGTAAAAAAGGCACAAAATGAATTTCCAACATCCATCTTTGTTGTTCCACTGTCCTATTGTTAATGAAAATTGCCAGAACTCATAGCACGTTAAGCAAAACATATGATAAGATTTTTTTAAATGTTTTATTGATTTTTAACAGAGAGGAAGGGAGAGGGAGAGAGAGTCAGAAACATTGGTGAGAGAGAAACATCAATCAGCTACCTCCCGCACACACCCTACTAGGGATGTGCCCTCAACAAAGGCACATGCCCTTGACCTGAATCGAACCTGGGACCCTTAAGTCCGCAGGCCGACACTCTATCCACTGAGCCAAACTGATTAGGGCATGATAAGATGTTTTAACGAAGATACAGACTCAGCAAATACACTGCTGAGAAAAGGCTCACCATAAATTCCTAGAAAGAATACAATCAAACAGTGAGGTAGCATGACAAACTTATAAAAAAAAAGTTTAAATAAATTATGATTGACCGAACAAATTATTCTCTAGGATGGAGAGACTGTGAATACCTAACACAATGCTGAAAAATGTAAAAAAAAAGTACAGTCATTTAACGTTTATTTTTTATTTTTAAAGAATAGTTTATCAATATTTAGACAGAGAAGGGAGAGGGAGAGAAACATTGCTGGAAGAGTGCCATATCGGCCAGCCGCCTCCTGCACACCCACTTCTGTGGATCTAGCCCACAAGCCAGGCACATATCCCCACCAGCAATCAAATCCCCAACCTGTGCTACACGACATGATGCCCAAGCACTGAGCCACACCGGCCCTGGGGGTATATTCCATTTAGATCACAATTTGCTAATCTCGGTAAATTGAAACATTCATCTACTCAAAAACCCAGACTATGCACTGAATTTTTGACAAAGGTAAATAACACTTACATACATACAAGGAATAATACAGAAATGTTTGTACCAGCTTTGTTATAAATAACCAAATATTTATTAATATGGACATATTGACGGTTATATATCAGTGATAAGAACATCTATCAGAGCTCTAACTGGTTTGGCTCAGTGGATACAGAGACGGTCTGCGGACTGAAGGGACCCAGGTTCAATTCCGGTCAAAGGCACGTATCCTGGATGAAGACTCCTTCCCAGCCAGGGCCCTGGTCATGGCTGATGTAGGAGGCAACCAATCGATGTGTTTCTCTCATATCGATCTTTCTGTCTTTCCTTGTCTTTTCCACTCGCCCTAAAAATCAATGGACAAATATCCGCAGGTGAGGATTAACAACAACATCAAAAAGAATATCTATCAAAAAAAGAAATGAGCCCTAACCGGTTTGGCTCAGTGGATAGAGCATCAGCCTGCGGACTGAAGGGTCCCAGGTTCGATTCCGGTCAAGGGCATGTACCTGGATTGCGGGCACATCCCCAGTGGGAGATGTGCAGGAGGCAGCTGATCGATGATTCTCTCTCATCGATGTTTCTAACTCTCTATCCCTCTCCCTTCCTCTCTGTAAAAAATCAATGAAATATATTTTAAAAAAAAAGAAATGAGTTACTAATATATCTTCAATAAATCTCCAAGAATTTAGGAAATATAAATTAAAGCAGAAAAATACTTAGAAAAAGCAAAGTTCTATAGTAAAATGGAAAGTGAATCCATGGTTATTAGGAAAGTTGTGAAGAACAGGGTCAGATTAAATGACGTCAGGAAGCAACTACACAGTGACAGATTTGGTCAGTATTATAGGTGTAATGATGGATTTCAGTTTCATGCACCTGTCAAGATTTATGAAACACTATAGTTAACACCTGTAATTTACTCATTACAGCTGTTAAAAAATGGTTTAAGATAAAAGAAAAGTACATTCACCTATTTTGGAACAACAGGTTTGGCAACTTTATATTCAATCCAGGTACTTAATGCCCTCTGGGCGAGAGTCTCATCTCAGTGACCAAAAATGTAACAAACAATGAAAAACTTTCACCCAAACCCAGAAAACCCACATCCCTGAATTAAAGACAGCTTTTGTCTCCATCTTTGTTTTGCTGCCAGCACACCAATGGCTCTGATGAGAACATCTGAGAAGCTACAGAAGCCACAAAACATCCTGATTATAATCAATGACAATGACTGCTCCCCAGAAGATAAACATCCCTGGAGTCCCTCAGATCTGTGTCCACACAGCTCTTGTAGTCTTTTCCTCAAATTAATTCTTGGATGCACAGTTAAATGAGGACCATTCCATCTAATGGGCTGCAGTGTAGTCCAACAATACCGGTGATCTTAATCCAGCATATAGAAGGGTTCAGGAATCTGGAGAAGATGCTGTGTGTAAATTATTAAAGATTCCAGAGACAAAACATAATTTTGGAAGGCATTTGGGGGCCAGAGGAGAGTAGGCCAAAGAAACAAAATTATCTCTTGTCTCAGGATTCCTGGCTTTTTATTAACGCAAACTGTCCTAAGGCAAAGTAGATATACATCAAATGCCAGGGTTTGGTATACAGAATCCATTGTCAGATTGGAGGAATTGCCTTCGGCTGTTCAGGGGTTTGGCCACTAGGAGGCAATAACATGTAGATTGAAATGCCCTCAGCTGTCTGGTAGCAAGCAATCATTCTATGCATCCTTTTCAGGATTGTGAAAATGCACTCAGCCATTTCCAGATGAATCAGCCCTGCTGACATGCTGGAATTGGCTTCTTACTTGACAACAATTAGGTAGTGTTTCTGCAGTAAAAGGGTTTCCCCTCACTGCTCTGGTCTTCAAACCCGTGACCATGAAATTGTAGGCATTAGGGCACATGGCCCTCTGCAACACAGATCGAAGAGATTCCCTTAAAATGTATTGGCATCCCTTGCAAACAAGAAAAGAATTTCATGCTCCCAGACATAATTGAGGTTGTTACAGCTACCCTCTCTTTGGAGTGATCTCTGTGTCTCAAAGCATCCATCTTCACATGAGGACTAGAGAGTCCACAGTGTCGCCTGGAAAATTATGGGCAGCAATGTAAATTTGGTAAAAACTGCTGAGCTAATTTCTGCAGAATACTGTTCCCTCAAGGGCAAAAATGTGTGAGACTGCATACAAGTTTTTCATCTCATCATGCTTGGAAAGCCCAGATTTCCTTATAAACTAACCCACACCATAAATACAACACCCAAGATTAAAGAAGTCTTAGGAAAATACTTCATTATTTTGCAAACAAGAAACCTGAGTCTGGCAGTTCTCCCATTGATGCCTTAGGCAGTCAATAAATTCATCATTAGCATCTAGGGAAAGTGTGTCCCTGAAAATGGCAGTCCCTCTGCAACATTATGTTTACTGGCGCCAAGAGCAATGAGTCCTATGTGGCAACTCATGACAGGGCAACAAGTAAGAACTAAGGGTTCAGGTATTCCTAATTTTCTTCAACAAATTAAACAGAGTTAGCTTCCTGGGGCACATGATGATGGTGATTGATGCCATCTGTAGGGGCCTTATAGGTGGTTCAGGTGAAATATCTTCAGCAAGAGAAATATGCATTGACATAGATCTGGCAGGACATCTCTGTATGTTAAAAAGGGCAACATAGCCAGAACCAGTTTGGCTCAGTGGATAGAGCGTCGCCCTGCAAACTCAAGGATCCTGTGTTCGGTCAAGGGCAAGTACCTTGGTTGCGTGCACATCCCCAGTGGAAGGTGTGCAGGAGTCAGCTGATTGATGTGTCTCTCTCATCGATGTTTCTGACTCTCTCTCTCTCTCTGTAAAAAAATCAATAAAATATATATATTTTTTAAAAAGTGCAACATAATTATGTACTGTTCCAACATTAAAACAAAAAAAATACAACAAAACACTTTTGGGAACTTTACATAATATAGGTGATTAAATGTATGAGATGCAATTCAGAAAAATGAGCATTCACACATTTTCTTGTACTATTGTTAAGTTCTAACTAAGCAAGTCCATTTGTTATATATACATCAAAGAAATTTCTCACATTTGGACTCATGTGTGCAGAGCAAATATGGAAATTGGCTGAGAGAAACCTCACATTAATTGCACTCATAATGGCTTTCTCCAGCGTGAACTCTCTGATGATATTGGAGACTTTTGTTACATGTAAAAGATTTCCCACATTCACTGCATTTATAAGGATTTTCTCCAGTATGAACTCTCTTATGATATTGGAAACCACTGATACTTTTAAAAGATTTTCCACATTCACTGCACCGATAAGGCTTTTCTCCTGTATGAAATCTCTGATGACGACGAAGGGTACTATTCCGGATAAACGATTTCCCACATTCACTGCATTTATAAGGTTTTTCTCCTGTGTGAAGTCTTTGATGACAACGAAGGGTAGTACTGTGGGTAAAAGATTTCCCACATTCACTGCATTTATAAGGCTTTTCTCCCGTATGAACTCTCTTATGTTGATGAAGGTTGGTCTTAGCGGTAAAAGATTTTCCACATTCAGTGCATTGATAAGGCTTTTCTCCACTGTGAACACTCTGATGATATCGGAGACCTTTGCTACTTGTAAAAGATTTTCCACATTCACGGCATTTATAAGGCTTTTGTCCTGTATGAAGTCTCTGATGATTACAAAGGGCAGAACTCTGGGTAAAAGATTTCCCACATTCACTGCATTTATACGGCTTTTGTCCTGTATGAAGTCTCTGATGATAACGAAGGGTAGTACTCTGGGGAAAAGATTTTCCACATTCACTGCACTGATAAGGCTTTTCTCCTGTATGAAATCTCTGATGACGACGAAGGGTACTATTCCGGATAAACGATTTCCCACATTCACTGCATTTATAAGGTTTTTCTCCTGTGTGAAGTCTTTGATGACAACGAAGGGTAGTATTGTGGGTAAAAGATTTCCCACATTCACTGCATTTATAAGGCTTTTCTCCCGTATGAACTTTCTTATGTTGATGAAGGTTGGTCTTAGCGGTAAAAGATTTTCCACATTCAGTGCATTGATAAGGCTTTTCTCCACTGTGAACTCTCTGATGATATCGGAGACCTTTGCTACTTGTAAAAGATTTTCCACATTCACGGCATTTATAAGGCTTTTGTCCTGTATGAAGTCTCTGATGATTACAAAGGGCAGAACTCCGGGCAAAAGATTTCCCACATTCACTGCATTTATACGGCTTTTGTCCTGTATGAAGTCTCTGATGATAACGAAGGGTAGTACTCTGGGGAAAAGATTTTCCACATTCAATGCATTGATAAGGTTTTTCTCCAGTGTGAACTCTCTGATGATATTGGAGACCATGGGAACTTTTAAAAGATTTTCCACATTCACTGCAATTATAAGGCTTTTCTCCTGTATGAAATCTCTGATGATAACGAAGGGTAGTACTCCGGGCAAAAGATTTCCCACATTCACTGCATTTATAAGGCTTTTCTCCAGTATGAACTCTCTGATGTTGATGAAGGATGTTCTTAGACCTAAAAGATTTTCCACATTCACTGCATTGATACGGCTTTTCTCCAGTGTGAACTCTTTGATGATAACGAAGTGCATGGCTCTGTGTAAAAGATTTTCCACATTCGCTGCATTTATAAGGCCTTTCCCCAGTGTGAACTCTCTGATGATATCGGAGAACTTTGCTCTGTGTGAAAAATTTCCCACATTCATTGCATTTATATGGCTTTTCTCCTGTATGAAGTCTCTGATGATTACAAAGGGCAGAGCTCTGGGTAAAAGATTTCCCACATTCACTGCATTTATAAGGCTTTTCTCCTGTATGAAGTTTCTGATGATAATAAAGGGAACTGCTCTGGGTAAAATACTTCCCACATTTACTGCATTTATAAGGCTTATCTCCCATATGAACTCTCTGATGTTGATGAAGGATGTTCTTAGCAGTAAAAGATTCCCCACATTCACTGCATTGGTAAGGCTTTTCTCCAGTGTGAGCTCTCTGATGATATCGGAGACGAGTTCTACTTTTAAAAGGTTTTCCACATTCTCTGCATTTAAAAGGATTTTCTCCTGTATGAAGTCCCTGATGATAATGAAGGGTAGTGCTCCGTGTAAAAGATTTTCCACATTCACCACAATTATAAGGCTTTTCTCCTGTATGAGTTCTCTGATGACGATGAAGGTCATTGCTAGCTGAAAAAGATTTCCCACATTCAGTGCATTTATAAGGCTTTTCTCCGGTGTGAACTCTGTGATGACTATGAAGCTGGGGGCTAGTAGTAAATGATTTTCCACATTCACTGCAACGATAAGGTCTTTTTCCATTGTGCACTCTCTGATGACGAGAAAGATTAGTGCCACTGGTGTAAGCTTTCCCACACTCACTGCATTTATAAGGCTTTTCTCCAGGCTGAACACTCTGATGACAGTGACGAATATTTATATTGGTAAAACTTTTCCCACACTCATTGTACTCATAAGGCCTTTCTCCAGTGTGCAAAGCTTGGTGATTACCTAGGCTGTTACTACTGCTAATAGCTTCCCCATATTCACTGCCCTGATAAGGCCTTTCTCCAGTGTGACCTTGCTGTTGATAATGAAAGCTAGAATATTTGGAAAAATATTTTCCACATTCAGAGCTCACAAAACACTGACTTCCAATATAGACACCTTTTTCCTGAATAAACATGTGGGTGCAACTAATGTCTTCCTTACATTCTTTTCTGGTGTAAACATTTTTTCTCCTTTGAAACATCATCCCACACGTCGGAATAGCATTTGGAAAGTCCCTGGTATGAGTAGCCTTTAGGTGGAGATGTCCTGACCCGATAAGGACACCCTGCCCAACCTCCCTGCATGTGAATTGATTCTGGCACACATTGAAATCGCAGCTGTTTGCAAGTGAGATCCTGTCCACACCTGTATTGAAAGTCTCTCTCACATGCTGTTGGTGAAATTTTACATGGAAGTAAAACCGTTTTGCACATGCGCCACACCTCAACAGTATCTGTCCGTGTTGTGTTCCCTGCAGCTCAGTCAAGTGGAAAATGTTTCTCAAGACGTGACCACAACTCTCACAGGGGTGGCTCTTCTGGGAAGACAAGGCTAACTTGGGATTCCTTGCCTGTGACACTCTTACAGAAACCTTCTGTTCCGTCGGGGCCTCAACATTCTTTGCTCCACAGCAGCAACCTGAACAAAAGGAAACACTGGTGAGGTACATGCTGATGTTATGGAATCAGAATACCTTCACCACAAATGTTTATCGGTTATGACTAGGCATGATTCCATAGAGAGATTTTTAAGAGGAGTGAAGTAGACTCTGAGGAAATTGCTGTTAAAGTATATAACGTGGCCAGTCAATGATGAAAATCTCACCAACGGAGGGACAGAAGCACAGGATGGGATACAAGGAAGAGAGGAAGGCTCTACACATTGTTCCTTCACAAAGGCTTTTTTGAGGACCTTACATGCTGGCCATGTGAGTCTGTGTAGAATCATTTAAAGGTGCTCAAAGCCATAAAAATTAATTGTATAAGAGCACATGAGGTTCAACGTCAATATAATAATACTTGTGCACTCCAAGTTGGTATAGGCACGGACCAATGTTGGTTTGCCATAAAGAGAGACCTGTGAAAGTGGCAAAGGTGCAAAGTCCAGAGAGGTTAAGGTTATCCTTCGGCTGGGAATCTGAATAGAAATGATCACTATTCAACCTGTGTAGTTGGCAAAGTATCAATAATAACCAAATACAAGCATAATTTGGTAAGGACTAGGCAACTGTAAGAAAACACTAATGAATAAAACGAGTTTTTAGTTATGAATATAACAAAGGCCAGACGTGAAAGACTCCTCAACGACCCTTCACAAAGGCAAGACCGCCTGTGGGTCCACTGTGTCATTCATAAAGTCACGTTTCTACTGTGATGCACAAATGATTCTTCCCCTTCAATCCCATTTGAGCCATTGCATGGGATAAATGATGTAAATCTTCAAAAAACAACAGAAAAGATGATGGCCAACACTGTGGTAGAACAACAAAGGACAAATGACATCACAGGCAAAAGACCTATGTGAGTGACATCAGCAAATTGGCAAGATCAGAAATATGAGCATCTCTTGCCCTAACTGGTTTTGCTCAGTAGATAGAGCGTCAGCCTGTGGACTGAAAGGTCCCAGGGTTCGATTCCGGTCAAGGGCATGTACCTTGGTTGCGGGCACATCCCCAGTAGGAGGTGTGCAGGAGGCAGCTGATCGATGTTTCTCTCTCATCGATGTTTCTGGCTCTCTATCCCTCTCCCTTCCTCTCTGTAAAATATCAATAAAATATATTTAAAAAAAAAAAAAAAGAATAAATAAATAGCCCTGGCCTGAGTGGCTAAGTCCAGAGAGTGCCTGCCTGTACACTGGAAGGTCACAGGTTTGATTCCCAGTAAAGAGCAGGTACCTGGATTTCGGGTCTGAAGCCCCCTCTTAGTGGGGGCACCTGTGGGAGGCAACCAGTTGTTGTTTCTCCCTCCCTCTCTCTCTCTATCTCTTTTTCTCTCTCTCTCTCCCTAAGAAAAAAAATCAATAGAAAAAAATATTGTCACTCTTCAGATGAAGATAAAAGAATAAGGAATGAAATTCAGAAAAGTTATGGGAGAGGAGATCCAAGATGGCGGTGTAGGAAAGGCCTATACTTGCTGCCTCCCACAACCACATCAAAATTACAGCTAAAATACAGAACAACCATCAGCCAGACCTCTGCAAAACTGGCTGAAAGAAGTGTTATGACTAGAGAAGTAAAGAAGACAGCACACTGAGACCAGTAGGAGGTGCGGAGGCACAGAAGGTGCTGGTCCTGTAGCCATGTGGGAGACTTTTTTAATTGGGTGGGAGGTCGTCTCTGCAGAGGTCACCTGGAGAACCAAGGTGTACCAATCCCACAGAAGATGCCCAGCCCAGGGTCCCAGAGCTGGGGGAAGAAGTCCCTACTGGCAGTAAGAACTAAGGGCTCTAAAAACCAGTGCATATTGGGGCTCATGACACAGAGGCTGCAGGAGATCCAGCTGCTCCTTTTACAATGTCAGCACCACAAACTGAATTTAAACGCTCCTGCTTCGAGGATCCAAGATGGCGGCATAGGTAAACACCTAAACTGCTGCCTCGCACAACAATTTCAAAACTACAACTAAAAGACAAAACGTCTATTACCCAGAACCACGGGAAAGCTGGCCCAGTGGAAGTTCTACAACTAGAAGGAAAGAGAAAAGAGCATTGAGACGTGCACAAGCGCTGAAGAGCTGAGGTACGGGGGCGCGCGAACCGGGCTGGCGAGGGGCGACTGGGAGCGCTGCTTTTTTCAACCCGAAGGGAGACAAGCTCCCTATTAATCTGAACTCCAGTTTCTGGGGAGACGCGGTGGACCCAAACTCCTACGGGGAGAAGCTGAACTGTCTGCCATCGGGTCGGAAAGCGAGGGTGCCTTGCTTGCAGGTCTGCGCGCAGGAATAATTGTTTACTGTGCTGGGGTGCAGGACGCGGGGACGCGGTCGGAGACACAGAGATGGCTAACTGGCAGCCATCACTGTTTGCCACGCCCTAGCCTAGTGACGCCCTGAGACCCCGCCCCACACAATCTACAAACCCACCCAAGATCCAAGCAGCGGCTTTAGCATATGAATGGCCTACCCTATTGCAGGTTAACCTAGCAAACTTGCAGCCCGGTCAGACAGCTCCAAAACCTCCAAACCCCAAGCAAAGAGGAGAAAACTGTAGTTCTCGCTGTAGCTCCTGCTGAGTGGCCTCAGACAGTAGCTGACCTGCACCCCATTGGAGATCCAGAAGCCAGTGTACCTAGTGGTCAGTGTGAGACACCAGATTTCAACTCCTCACATCCATAAGTGACACATTCAAGAGGCAGACTCAGTGAGCACCAAAGCCCCACAGAAACAAGTCCTGCACCATAAGCGTGTCTCCAGCGCAGCAGTTCTTCCATTATAGACACAGCGGGTCCACACAGCCTACTGGCCTGGAGGTCAATTCCTCCCAGTGTACCAAAAGCAATCAAGGCTTAACTACACCAAGACTTTGCACTCAGCCCACAAAGGGGTGTACCAAGAGTGTCCACCTCAGGTGATTGGGGAGGCTGAGCTACTGGCCCCTATAGGTCACCTACCACACAAAGCCACTCCATCAACACAGGGAAGCAGCAAAATGCGGAGACAAAGAGCCAGGTCACGAATGAAAGAAATGGAGTAAAGCAAACTACTGGACGACATAAAGTTCAGAACCACATTTATAAGGTTACTCAAGAATCTTCTAAAAACTGCTGAGAAACTTAGTGAGACCTTTAAGGGTCTTAATGAGAATGCCAAAAAAATGGAAAAGGACCAGTCAGAAATTAAGCATACCCTGTCTGAAATAAAGAATATACAGAAACTCAACTGTAGATCAACGTACCCCAAGAATCAAACCAAAGATCTGAAATATGAGGAAACAAAAAACACCCAACCAGAAAAACAAAAAGAAAACAGAATCCAAAAATATGAAGATTAGTGTAAGGAGCCTCTGGGAAAAATTTAAGGGTACCAATGTCCGAATTTTTGGGGTGCCAGAAGAAGAGAGAGAGCAAAATATTGAAAACCTATTAGAAGGAATAATGACAGAAAAGTTTCCCTACCTGGTGAAAGAAATAGACTGACAAGTTCAGGAAGCGCACAGAACCCCATACAAGAGGAATCCAAAGAGGATCACAACAAGACACATCATAATTAAAATGCCAAGGGCAGAGAAACCAAGATGGCGGCATAGGTAAACACCTAAACTGCTGCCTCGCACAACAATTTCAAAACTACAACTAAAAGACAGAACGGACACCATCCAGAACCACAGGAAAGTAGGCTGAGTGAAAATTCTACAACTAGAAGGAAGGAGAAAAGCTCACAGAGAATTGGAGGTACGGCAAAGGGGCTTTGTGCGCGCAGAGAGGAAGGGCGGCTGAGAGCTTGGCTGACTTCCTCTGGCGGAAGGGGGAAGGAAGCCTCGGACCGGGAGCTGGGAAAGGCAGAAGTCTGAAGGCGCACACGGGCCAGTGCGCACAAAGGCTGCGGAGGTAGCCATAGGCTTTCCCTAGTGAAAGGGAGTCAGAGGATCCTGACTGAGCCCCAGTTCTGACTGCAGTGAAACCCGGTTCCAGGCGAGCCCCTGGGGACCCACGCTCTTGTAGGGGGAGTCTGGACTCTCGGGCGGAGACTCAGGAGCCGGGGAAGGCGGAGGACTGAAAGTGCGCACACGCGCCGCGCCGGTGCGCACAAAGGCTGCGGGGGTTGCCACAGGCTTTCCCTAATGGAGGGGAGTCAGAGGATTCTGACTGCACCGAGCCCCAGTTCTGACTGCAGTGAACCCCAGTTCCAGGCGAGCCCCTGGGGACCCACGCTCTTGTGGGGGGAGTCTGGACTCTCAGGCGGAGACTCGAGCTGGGGAAGGCGGAGGACTGAAAGCGCACATGCGCGCAGGGGCGGGGCTGACAGGAAGCCAAGACTGAGACTCCACCCCATCCAAGCTGAGCACAGAGGCTATTGCAATTTGGCAAGTCTAATCCTATAAGGCTGTCTCCAGCACCAGGCTTCTCCCAGCATAGACACAGCTGATCCTTACAGCCAACTGGCCCGGAGGTCAATTCTTCCCAGTGATACCAACAACAATAAAGACTTAATTACAACAAGGCTGTACACACAGTCCACAAAGGGGTGCACCAAGAGTGTCCACCTCAGGTTAACTGGGGAAGCAGACCCACTGGGCCATATTGGAAACCTAGCACAAATATCTACCTTACCAACTCAGGGATTCAGTGAAAATGCGGGGTCAAAGAATCAGATCACAAACGAAAGAAATGGAGGAAAACAAACGACTGGATATAGAATTCAAAACCACCGTTATAAGACTTTTTAAGAATATCCTAGAAAAGGCCGATAAATATAACGAGACCCTCGAAGATATGAAAAAGGACCAACTAGAAATTAAACATACACTGACTGAAATAAAAAATATTATACAGAGACCCAGAAACAGAATAGAGGAACACAAGAATCAAGTCAAAGAATTGAAATACAAAGAAGCAAAAAACACTCAACCGAAAAAGCAAAAAGCAAAAAAAAAAATCCAAAAAGTTGAAGATAATGTAAGAAGACTCTGGGACAACTTCAAGCGTACCAACATCAGAATTATGGGGGTGCCAGAAGAAGAGAGAGAGCAAGATACTGAAAACCTATTTGAAGAAATAATGACCGAAAACTTCCCCCACCTGGTGAAAGAAATAGACTTACAAGTCCAGGAAGCCCACAGAACCCCAAACAAAAGGAATCCAAAGAGGACCACACCAAGACACATCATAATTAAAATGCCAAGAGCAAAAGACAAAGAGAGAATATTAAAAGCAGCAAGAGAAAAACAGTTAATTACCTACAAGGGAGCACCCATACGACTGTCAGCTGACTTCTCAACAGAAACTATGCAGGCCAGACGGGAGTGGCAAGAAATTTTCAATGTGATGAATAGCAAGAACCTACAACCAAGATTACTCTACCCAGCAAAGCTATCATTCAGAATTGAAGGGCAGATAAAGAGCTTCACAGATAAGAAAAAGCTGAAGGAGTTCATCACCACCAAACCAGTACTATATGAAATGCTGAAAGGTATTCTTAAAGAAGAGGAAGAAGAAAAAAGTAAAGAGAAAAAATTATGAACAACAAATACATATCTATCAACAAGCCAACCTAAAAATCAAGTGAATTAAAAACCTGAGGAGGAGAATAATCTGGTGAATATAATAGAATCAGGGGCATAGAAAGGGAGTGGGCTGATAATTCTCAGGGGGAAAGGGGTATGGGGGGGTTCATGAAGAGAATGGACAAAAATCATACACCTATGGATGAGGACAGTGGGGGGGAGGTAAGGGCAGAAGGTGGGGTGGGAAAGGAGTGGAGGGGAGCTATGGGGGGAAAAAGGAGAAATAATTGTAATAATCTGAATAAAGATTTATTTAAAAAAATAAATAAATAAAAAAAAAAAATAAAATGCCAAGGGCAAAAGACAAAGAGAGAATCTTGAAAGCAGCAAGAGAAAAACGGTTAGTTACCTACAAGGGAGTACCCATACGACTGTCAGCTGATTTCTCGGCAGAAACTATGCAGGCCAGAAGGGAGTGGCAAGAAATATTCAAAGTGATGAACAGCAAGAACCTACAACCAAGATTACTCTACCGAGCAAAGTTATCAGAGTTGAAGGTCAGATAAAGAGCTTCACAGACAAGAAAAAGCTAAAGGAGTTCATCACCACCAAACCAGGATTACATGAAATGCTGAAGGGTATTCTTTAAGAAGAGGAAGAAGAAGAAAAAAGTAAAGATAAAAATTATGAACAACAAAATGACATCAAATACATACCAACCAACAAGTGAATCTAAAAATCAAGTGAATAAAAAA
The DNA here is from genome assembly GCF_963455305.1 of Plecotus auritus. NCBI lineage: Eukaryota > Metazoa > Chordata > Mammalia > Chiroptera > Vespertilionidae > Plecotus > Plecotus auritus. The sequence continues at coordinate 7,730,553 of NC_137785.1, forward strand.
TCTGAAGAACAGAATGGACTGGTGAATATAATAGAATCAGGGACATAGAAAGGGAGTGGACTGACAGTTCTCAGGGGGAAGGGGGTGTGAGGGGTTCGGGAAGATACTGGACAAAAATCTTACACCTATGGATGAAGACAGTGGCAGGGGGGTAAGGGCATGGGGTGGGGTGGGGTGGGGTAGGGAATAAGGTGGATGGGAGCTATGGGGGGGAAAAAAAAGAGGAACAAGAGGAACACCTGTAATAATCTGAACAATAAAGATTTATTAAATAAATAAATAAATAAATAAATAAATAAATAAATAAATAAATAAATAAAATTTTAAAAAATAAAAGCTCCTGCTTCCTCTGAGCTACACTGCTGGGCGAGCCTTGGAAGGGCGACCCAGACAATTATGAAGAGAAATTGGATGGCATCAAGGCAGGAACTAGAGGGCGGCTTTCTACCAGATGGAAGTGATCACAGCAGTCATTACAACTATTCTGGGACATTCTGGGTCGCAGGGCTGACTGGCAGCCATTTCTGTTTCCTCCGCCCTGGTGATTCCCTCAGACCTTACCCCACCCACTTTACAGGCCACCCAAGCTGTGTGCTGCAGCTTTTGTATATGAATGACCTCTCCCTGCTCAGGCTAAAATCTGTCAAACAAGTTGCAGTTGGGTCAGGAAGTGCAAAAACTATCAATAAAATCCAAGACCTGGCACCAGCACTAGCCTTCCTTGCTTCACAGCTGGGCCTTGTCGGGGCACTTCCAAACCCAAGACAAAGAGGAGATTCTGCAGATCTCTCTGTAGATCCTGCTGGGTGGCCCCAGGCAGGGGCTGATGTTACACCTCCCTGGAGACCCACGAGCCAGTGTACCCAGTGGTCAGTGTCATACCATACCAGCGTACAACTCTTCACACCCATAAGCAACACACTCAAGGGGCAGACTCACTGAGCACCAAAGCCCCAGTGAAGCAAGTCCTGCTCCAGAGGGGTGTCTCCTGCACAGCAGTTCTCCCACAGTAGTCACAGTGGTCCCCATAGATGCTAAAATCCTCAACAAAATTCTAGCAAATCGGATCCAGCATTACATTAGAAAGATCATACACCATGACCAAGTCAGATTTATTCTGGGGATGCATGGATGGTATAATATCCATAAATCAATAAACATGATACATCACATAAACAAACCAAAAGAAAAATTATATAATCATATCCACTGATAAAGAAAGAGCATTTGACAAAATCCAACACCCTTTCTTGATAAAAACTCTTAGCAAAGTGGGAGTACAGGGATCATATCTCAACATAAACAAAGCCTTATATGATAAACCTACAGCCAACACCATACTCAGTGGGCAAAAACTAAACCCATTTCCCCTAAGAACAGGAACAAGACAGGAATGCCCACTTTCACCTCTCCTGCTCGACACAGTATTGGAAGTGCTAGCCATAGCAATCAGACAAGAAGAAATGAAAGGCATCCAAATTGGAAAAGAAGTAAAGCTGTCATTATTTGCAGATGACATGATATTGTACATAGAAAACCCGAAAGACTCCATCAAAAAACTACTAGATTTAATGAATTCAGCAATGTAGCAGGATACAAAATTAACACCAAGAAATCCATGGCTTTTTTATACACCAATAAGGAACTTACAGAAAGAGAAACAAACAAACAAAAACAATCCCATTGACCCGAGCAACAAAACAATCAGCATACCTAGGAATAAACTTAACTACGCAGGTAAGAGCTGTATATATGGAAAATATACGACGTAGAAAAAAGAGGTAGAGGAAGACATAAACAAATGGAAGAATATACCGTGTTCATGGATTGTTAGACTCAACATCATTAAAATGTCCCAACTACCTAAAGCAATAGATTTAATGCAATCCCCATTAAAATACCAACGTCATATTTCACAGACCTAGAACGAACTCTCCAAAAATGGACCTTGAAAAAAATGACCCTGAACCACAGATACCTAGAGAAAGAAGAACAAAGTTGGAGGGATCACAATATCAGATATCAAGCTATATTACAAAGCCACTGTTCTCAAAATTGCCTGGTACTGGCACAACAGCAGACAGAACAGAACAGAAAACCCAGAAACCAACCCAAGCCATTATTCGCAATTAATATCTGACAAAGGATGCAAGAGCATACAATAGAGACAAGATAGTCTCTTCAGCTCTAACAGGTATGGCTCAGTTGATGCAGCGTCGGCCTGCAGACGCAAGGGTCCCAGGTTCGATTCCGGTCAAGGACATATGCTCGGGTTGTGGGCTCGATCCCCAGTAGTGGTGTGCAGGAGGCTGCCAATGAGTGATTGTCTCTCATCATTGATGTTTCTATCTCTCTCTCCCTCTCCCTTCATCTATTAAATCAATAAAAATAAAAAAATAAACCAGACCACTAACTTACACCATACACAAAAATAAACTCAAAATGGATTAAGGACTTAAATGTAAGATGGGAAACCATAAACATCTTAGAAGAATCCACAAGTAAAAAAATATCAGATATATACTGTAGCAATATCTTTACAGATACAGCTCCTAGGGCAATGAAAACTAAAGAGAAAATAAACAAATGGGGCTACGTCAAAATAAAAAGCTTCTGCACAGCAAAAGAAACCATCACAAAACAATAAGAAAGCCCACTGCATGGGAGAACGTATTTGCCAATATTATATCTGATAAGGGCCTAATCTTCAAAATTTACAGGGAACTCATACATCTTAAGAACATGAGATAAACTATGCAATCAAAAAATGGGTAAAGGACTTAAACAGACACTTTTCAAAAGTGGAAATACAGAAGGCCAGGAGTCATATGAAATATGCTCAAAGTCCCTAATCATCTAAGACAATGGTTCTCAACCTTCCTAATGCCTGACCCTTAATACAGGTCCTCATGTTTTGGTGACCCCCAACCATAATATTATTTTCGTTGCTACTTCATAACTGTAATTTTGTTACTGTTATGAATCGTAATGTAAATATCTGATATGCAGGATGTCTTGGGCGAACCCCGTGAAAGGGTCGTTCAACCCCAAAGGGGTCGTGACCCACAGGTTGAGAACCTCTGATCTAGACAGTGTAGGAATATTCCTACCTAAACCCCTTTTCAGACATGGTCAGTTATATTTTGCTTCCTCTCGAGTTCGAAGAGCCTGTGACATTAAAGTTGTAAATACTTTATCACAAAGGAAATTAGTCAAGCACTCTGAAAAGTGTTTTTACTCTTAATGTGGTATACAGGGAGATATTAGAATAAGTTTAATCAATTATTAGTCATTGTTTTCATCAATGTTGTATTTATATCATGGTTTTATATGTCTTTGTTGTTATATCATGTTGTAATTTTTTACTTATTAATCAATTTATATATTATTTTCATAAACATTTTGCTAATTTTCATTCCTCTCTGACATTTCTATTATAGAGAAGGAGCCAATAGTGATATTAAAATATTTCTTCTGCCAAAACCGGTTTGGCTCAGTGGATAGAGCGTCAGCCTGCGGACTGAAAGGTCCCAGGTTCGATTCCGGTCAAGGGCACGTAACTTGGTTGCGGGCACATCCCCAGTAGGAGGTGTGCAAGAGGCAGCTGATCGATGTTTCTCTCTCATTGGTGTTTCTAACTCTCTATCCCTCTTCCTTCCTCTCTGTAAAAAATCAATAAAAAATATTTTAAAAAATAAATAAATAAAAATATTTCTTCTAATTAATTCCCTTTCAATGTGCATGAATCTGAGCAATAGACCACTGATTTGTAAATAAAACAAAAATTCAATATTTGGGAGAAAACCAAGATGGCGGCATAAACACCTATACTGCTGCCTCGCACAACAATTTCAAAACTGTTTCTCTCTCATTGATGTTTCTAACTCTCTATCCCTCTCTCTTCCACTCTGTAAAAAACTCAATTGAAAAAAATATTAAAAACAACAACAACACACACAATAGCAAATAAATAAATATGGTTAAAAATAGGAATATAGCCCTGGCTGGTTTGGCCCAGGGGTTGAGCATCTATGCGTGAACAGAGCGGACATCGTCCAGAACCACCAGAAAGCTGGCTGAGTGGAAGTTCTACAACTAGAAGGAAAGAGAAAAGGATTCAGAGGAGCTGTGGAGGACAGATGTTCGGAGACCAGAGTGCGGGGAAAGGGCAGGCAGATGAATACGCAGCTAGCTTACTCAAACAGGAGGGAGGCTCCCCTCTGCTCTGAACTCCAGTTTCAGGAGAGATTCGGGGAACCCAGTCGCATACGGGGTGAAACTGGACTGTCAGGAAAAAGCACACTGAGACTCAGGAGAACTCTGGAAGGCAGAGGTGCAGAGGCGCGGCACGGAGAGGGCGAGCAGCAAGCGCGCGGGCAGCAAGCGCGCGGATAGCTCTCTCATTTGGGAGGGAAACAAAACCTCCTGACTGCACTGAAATCCAGTTCTGGGTGAGACTTTGGGTACCCAGACTCATTCGGGGAGAAACTGGACTGTCTGGCAGCAGGCGAAACTAGAGGGCAGCCTTCTCTCACAGATGCTTGCAGACATTGCAGCGGAACACTGAGACACAGGGGCCTCTTAGGGCGGGGCTGATGGGGAAACCAAGGCTGTCTGCTCCACCCTGAGACTCCACCCCATCCAAGCTGAGCACAGAAGCTCTCCCAGCGGTGACACAGCTGATCCTCACAGCCAATTGGCCTGGAGGTCAACTTCCCCCAGTGATACTAATAACAATCTAGAGACTTACCTACAACAAGACTGCACACACAGCCCACAAAGGGGCACACCAAGAGTGTCCACCTCAGGTAACTGGGGAGGCTGAGCCACTGGGCCCTATAGGACACCTAGCACACAAAGCCACTCAATCAACTCAGAGAAGCAGCTAAAATTCGGAGACAAAGAGCCAGGTCACAAATGAAGGAAATGAAGGAAAGTAAATGACTGGATATAGAGTTCAAAAACCACGGTTATAAGGTTTTTCAAGAATTTCCTAGAAAACGCCGATAAATTTCACGAGACCCTCGAGGATATGAAAAAGGATCAACTAGAAATTAAGCATACACTGACTGAAATAAAAAATATTATACAGAGACCTAAAAACAGACTAGAGGATTGCAAGAATCAAGTCAAAGATTTGAAATACAAAGAAGCAAAAAACACTCCTCCGGAAAAGCAAAAGGAAAAAAGAATAAAAAAATATGAAGATAGTGAAAAGAGCCTCTGAGACAACTTCAAGCTTCAATATCAGAATTATGGGGGTCCCAGAAGAGGAGAGAGAGCAAGATACTGAAAACCTATTGGAAGAAATAATGACAGAAAACTTCCCCAACCTGGTGAAAGAAATAGACTTACAAGTCCAGGAAGCGCACAGAACCCCAAACAAAAGGAATCCAAAGAGGACCACACCAAGACACAACATAATTAAAATGCCAAGAGCAAAAGACAAAGAGAGAATATTAAAAGCAGCAAGAGAAAAACAGTTAGTTACCATACGACTGTCAGCTGATTTCTCAACAGAAACTATGCAGGCCAGACGGGAGTGGCAAGAAATATTCAAAGTGATGAACAGCAAGAAGCTACAACCAAGATTACTCTACCCAGCAAAGCTATCATTCAGAATTGAAGGTCAGATAAAGAGCTTCACAGATAAGAAAAAGCTAAGGGAATTCATCACCACCAAACCGGAAATATATGAAATGCTGAAAGGTATTCTTTAATAAGAGGAAGAGGAAGAAAAATATAAAGATAAAAATTATGAACAACAAATATGTATCTATCAACGAGTGAATCTAAAAACCAAGGAAATAAAAAAACTGAGGAACAGTATTAACTGGTGAATATAATAGAATCAGGAGTATAGAAAGGGAGTGGAAGGACAATTCTCGGGGGAAAAGGGGAGTGGGGGGTGTGGGAAAAGACTGGACAAAAATTGTACACCTAAGGATGAGGTCAGTGGGTGGGGGAGCGTAAGGGCAGAGGGTGAAGTGGGAACCGGGTGGAGGGGAGCTAAGGGGGGGGGGGGGGGAAAGAGGAAATACTGTAATAATATGAACAATAAAGATTCATTTTTTTAAAAAAATATGTGGAAAGCACAATTAAACATAAGCAAAGGGAGATGTATTTTATTATAAACTAGAAAAAGTATTCAAAACATCATCAATAGTGCCCAATCCGCATGGCTCAGTGGATAGTTCGGCCTGTGGACTGAAGGGTCTCAGGTTCAATTCCGGTCAAGGGCATGTACCTTAGATGCGGGCACATCCCCAGTAGGGGGTGTGCAAGAGGCAGCTGATCAATGTTTCTCTCTCACTGATGTTTCTAACTCTCTATCCCTCTCTCTTCCACTCTATAAAAAACTCAATTGAAAAAAATATTAAAAACAACAACAACACACACAATAGCAAATAAATAAATATGGTTAACAATAGGACTAAAGCCCTGGCTGGTTTGGCATAGGGGGTGAGCATCCATCCGTGACCCCAGTAGGTCACAGTTAGGTTCATAGTCAGGGTACATGGCCGGGTTGTAGGCTGGATCCCCAGTAGGAGGCATGCAGAAGATACCCAATCTATAATTCTCTCTCATCATTGATGTCTCTCTCTGTCTATCACTCCCCCACTCTTATTCTCTAAAATCAATTAAAAAATATTTACAAATAAAATAGGAATAGACACTACTTAAAAAAATACGTAGAAATGACCAACAAGAATAAGGAATATGCTCTTGCTCACTACTCAAATGGAATCCATTAGTCTCCCTGCCACACAACCACCCACAAACCCTCCCTACCAGTTCGGTACGGCAGGTGTTGTGATTAAAAGTATAGAAGGGAGCAATGGAATCAAACCAACCCTGCCAGGCACAGCAAAAACCCAGAAAACTGGACGAATCCAGCAACGTGTTCAGTCCACAGGTGAGGACAGAGCACCCCTGTAGGTGAGGGGGCATAGGAAATGCAAAGCCAAGTCCCAGGAACGAGCCAGAGTGAGTGTCTTACCCAGGGACGATACAAGTTCAAAGTTCTCCAGCATCACATTCAGGTACAGACGTCTCTGATTCTCATCAAGGAGGCTCCATTCCTCCCTGGAGAAGTACAGGGCAATGTCCTCAAAGGTCACGCCAACCTGTCAGAATTGAGGTAATTGAAACCATAGTTGAAATTTTGAGAACTAGCAATCCTACCTCTTACACATCTTCCTCACCCTCAACCTCCTCCAGGGCTCCCCAGTTTAGTGTGGACACCAGGTTCTAATGCTGTGCTGGCTGCTCTCTTACCACAGTCCCATTCGTCACTGTTGGGAAGAGGGACAGCAGAGAAACTCCATCTAAGCTCTGGGCCATGCCTGCAGGGCCCCAGCCTTCCTGCCAAGCAATATCACTGCAGTTTCCCAGTTCATGCCTCCAAGACAAAGCCAAGGGTTTATGCTTCATCCTAGAGTCCTCATACCAGCCCTGGCGGGTTTGACTCAGTGGACAGAGTTTTGGACTGTGGACTGAAGGATCCCGGGTTGGATTCTAATCAAGGACACATGCCCGGGTTGCAGACTCCATACCCAGTGCGGGCTTCCAGAGGCAGCCTATGGATGATTCTCTCATCAATAATGTTTCTCTCTCTCTCTTCTCTCTCCGCCTTTCCCTTCCTCTCTGAAATCAATTTTAAAAATATTTTTTTAAAGTCCCAATACCAGGTTTCCAGTACCATCAGCGCACTTCCTCCAGATGTGCACACCACTGTGTAATGTCTGACCTCATCACAACTTCAGACCCCAGGTTCATTGCCTCAGCTCTGCCACCTCCCTGCTCCACAGCACAGAACCTCTCTGGACTCACCCATGACCTTGGCATATGGCATCCAGAGAGTGCTTGAGAGGTTTCAGAAGGATCTAGCACAACCCGATTCCTGGTGGACCCCACAGCCTGGGGAGAGCAGGGCGGGCGGCTCTGAAATCCTCCCTGCCCGTCTCTGACCTTGGATTCAATACTCACCACCCACATCCGCAGGGAATTTCAGATACAAGTCACCCCTGTCCACTCTGCCCTGCACTTCCTGTGTCCTCAGAACTCACAATACTCCTCTCCCCTCCACCTTCCTCAGGGTCCTTGACGGGGACCTGAGCTGCAGGACGTGACAGGCGCCCTGACCCCAGGCTGCTGGGTGGAGCGGAAGGAGGCGGGGAGGGCAGGTGTGGCGGGGAGGGGGACGCGAACTCACCTCAGCTGAGCACCTGAGCGAGGCCATTCCCATAGGACGCTGTGCGCGGATCCAGGCCGGAGAGGCCGGGAAGGAGCAGGGGCGGTGGAAGGGGGAGGAAAGGGTCTCTGTTCCGTCACGGACGTGGGTAACCCCGGGGCGTCAGCGAATTTCACTCCCACGTGCGAGCTGAGCAGGCAAGGACTCGGGCCTTCTCCCTCCGAGGATCTGCCACCGCCGCCGCCGCCTGGAGCCTCCCACCCGGTACTGCGGTAGATTCTGGGTGAAGACCAATAGCCGCCCAGATTGCAGCGGAAGTCCCGCCCCTGATGGCGGGTGACGCAGGAGAAAGGCCTTTTCTGACCCTTAATTGGCTAAGCTGGCGGTATTCCTCACAAGGCCTTCTGGGTAATGTGGGTTCCAGAGTCCAAGATGGTGAAGGAAGGTTTCTCCATATCACTCCAAGGAAAACACCGCCATCTGCTGGTAGGGACACTGGGAAATGACCTTCCTCATGAAAGAGAAATCTTGAAAATGGCTAAAAAAGAGTTATTTTCCTGGTAAAGGGACTGGAGTCCTTTTTATGAAAACACATTATCTGTGAGACCAATGCAGCTCGTCATAATATAGAGTTAGGATGTGAGGCATATATTTGAAATAAAGAAATAACATGTATAATATAAACGTTAAATCGAATTCTGTTGTTTAATTTTTACTTGAACATCAATAAAGATAAATACGCTTTTGAAACAGTGGCAGACTTGAATTCTGGCAAAGTAACTGGTGTTTTTGTTAATATGAAGATGCCACTGTAATTATCATAGCGAAAGATAATTCGTCCCTTATGGACATATTAAAGATGTCAGCCGAGTTCATGTTTCAGTCATTCTCAATGAGATGAGATTGCACAAATATTCACAAATGAAATGAAATACATATTCATACTGAAAGATGACCTATGTATATATAGCTCCAAAACTTTAAAACCACATGAAATATTATAAATAACAAATAATGATGGGTATGCATATGTGCAGTGAATTTTAAAAATTCACAATTCTGTAAGAACCTTGTACTACATAAAATAAGGACCAATTCTGCCTGGTGTGGCTTACTGTACAAGCATCAACCTATGAAAGAGGAGGTCAGGGTTTGATTTCTGTTTTGGGTAGAGAAGCTTGAGGGGTGGGTTTGATCCCCAGTGGGGAGTATGCAGGAGGCCGCTGATCAATGATTCTGTCTCATCATTGATGTTTCTATCACTCTCTCCCTCTCTGAAATCAATAAATATCTACTTTTTAAAATTCAGAGCAAAAAAACACAGTGAAGTATACACCCAATTGGAAAATGTCCTAAAGCATTAAAACTAAGTAATGGCCCTAACCGGTTTGGCTCATTGGATAGAGCGCCGGCCTGCGGACTAAAGGGTCCCGGGTTCGATTCCGGCCAAGGGCATGTACCTGGGTTGCGGGCACATCCCCAGTGGGAGATGTGCAGGAGGCAGCTGATCGATGATTCTCTCTCATCGATGTTTCTAACTCTCTATCCCTCTCTCTTCCTCTCTGTAAAAAATCAATAAAATATATTTTTAAAAAAAAACTAAGTAATGTAGCAGAGGAGTTGAAAAAAATCGAAAACAGCCTAGGAATGGAAATAATTTCTAAATGAAACTAACCTCCAGCACACTGAAACTGGCAGAATGATCACAGAAGTGGTCTGACACTCTCAGCAAAGTTCTGACAGGGGGCACTAGCTGGTTTTCCTCAGTGGATAGAGCATCTCCCTGGAGATTGAACGATCCCGGGTTTGATTTGATCCAAGGGCACATGGCTGCATTCTGGGCTGCATTCCCAGGAGGGGGAGTGCAGGACACAGCCCATGCATGAGTCTCTCTCATCATTGATGTGAATATTTCTCACTTCGTCTATGAAATCAATAAAAACAAATAATACATAAAAAATGTAAAAGTCAATAGAAAAAATATCCTCATGCGAGGATTAATAAAAACGAACAAAAAGAACAACAACAAAACTTCTGGCTTGGAAACCCTGTACAGTGCTCTCTTGTCCATAAAACATCTTCATGATAAAATCAAATCTCCTTCTCACCTCCTTTCAATGTGGGCTTTAACATTCTTACATCCAATGCTAGTCATTCCTGAGTGCTGCTCATTTCATATCTACACAGCCCCGTCACCCAATGATTCACTATCACATAGAATATTTTCTTTTTCAATGAATTGCTCCTCCTTCCATAAAGCCTTTGAACAAGCCTTGTTGGGAACACGTGTCTTTATGCACTGCTGTGCAACACGGGCCAGTTCAGCCTCAGAAGCACATGGGATCCTTAGTAAATGATGGTTGAAGCCATGAAACATCATGCTGTAGCTTTGCTTCCACAGTTCTACATTTTTCTGCTCACACCGTATTATATTTTCTCAGCTCACTATTTTTCCTCAAGTTGTCATGAATGAAGAGGCCTCACATTTATAGGAAAAAGAATTTCATGGTAGCCAATGTTTCAGCATAGCCATATCTAAAGTTAATTCTCTCACCTCTTGGGAATCAGTGTCTTTAATTTACCACCTATTGAGACCTACCTGTTGTCAACTTCAAAGAGCCTTTTGTCTTCTAGGTATATAAATGCTGTTCATTGTATAACTCAATAATGCCTTTCTATAGTTTGCTCTAGCAATATTCTCTTCCATAAATAATGTTCATTCTGCATGCAGACACTGAAACTGCATTAAAAGGTGAAATAATTATTTCCAAGCAAGGTTGTGAGACCCTAGGGTCCAAAACCTTTATCTCAGGTGCAGATGCCCACTTTCCAAACCTTGAATGGTGCCAGCATGGTAGGCATCTATACAACAAATATTTCGGCTCAAAGGATGGAGCCTTGGCTTGTGGACTGAGGGGTCAAGGCTTTCATTCTGGTCAAGGGCCTGTACCTCATTGGGGGCTCAATACCCAGCCAGGTCAGGGCATGTGTGGGAGGCCACCAAATCATTTGTCTCTCCCACACAGATGTTTCTCCCTCTCTCTGTGTGTCTCTCCACCTCCCTTTCACCCTGTAAAAATCAATGGAAAAATCACTGAGGTTGAGGGTTAACAAAAAAATAAATAAAAAAAGAAAATTTATTTTGTAAACTTATTTTCAAGGTACATGTCATATTCCTGGGGAAAATATACAATATCCCAGAAAATAAAATAAGAAATGTCATGGAAAGTATGTAGGGGGGACAGAACGCAAATGCACGAGCGTGATGGGATAAATTCTGGGGAACAACAAAACATGGTCTCACTCCATCTATTTGCTTTACAAGTGCCTAATATATCACCTTCCTGTTTCATCTGGACCTGTCTGGAGGATCAGATGTTTTAACAAAGATACAGACAGCAAATGCACATCTGTGATAAAATTCACCTTAAGTTCCTAGAAAAAAAAATACAATAAAAAAAGGAAGGGAGGAAGCGTGACAAAGTTAGCAAAAAAAAAAAAAAAGTTTAAACAAAGAATGATTGACCAAATAAAATACTATATGGGATGTGGACAATGTGAAACCCTCACATACTGCTAGTATAATGCAAAAATGCACAATCAATTTATATTCATTTTTCAAGAATATTGTACTGATTTTCACAGAAAGAATTAGAGAGTGGGAAAGAAACATGTATGTGAGAGTGCAACCTCAGCCAGCAGCCATGTGCACACCCTGTCTAGTGATCTAGCCTACAGCCAGGCCCTTTTCCTCACTGGCAATTTGAGGCCCAACACTGGGTTGCAATCCCGCCTTTATATCTGACACTTGTTTTGTGGGGAAGCAAGCCTGTATATGTGCAAGCCCCTGGGTGTTTACTAGAATTTTTATGCTTAGTCTTACATGTCCTAGCTTAAAGGACACTGCAGACACATGTGTGTTCCCAAGGATGCTTACCATACTGATAGTATCTAATAGTTAATTTTAATTCAAGCGGTTGTTACAATAAAAGCCTAAAGAGGCAGGTGAATGGGGCAATTGGGTTCCTATACCCAGGCAGTCCCTTAGTCCTCTCTTTCACAGAAACGTGACAGAGTAATCATTCCGCCTTTGCTCAGGGTCTGCTGCTCAGCCCCCACAGGTGGTTCCCCATGTGAGGACCCAGGAACGCAGGCAGATGCGAAGCAAACCTCAAAATCAAAGAGTATGAAAGGGAAAGTAACTGCGCAGTAAGTCATTGGAGCCGACTGGGGATTTCCAAGTTCGAGGGGACTGTTTCTCAGCTAAGGAATTTATTACCTCCGTTATACTTCTTAAGAATGTTAGGATAATTTCCATTGGAAAAAGAAGCCTATTTCTGAATAGAGGGAAAAATATTTTTTTCCTGTATTTGCCTAGGAAGAAAAGGTTTTATATATATTATTCAAACAGTTATGTTATGTTAATCAGGAACTTGATTACTTTAAATGAATAGATTATGTAATACTGTTTAATAATAACAATGTATAATCTTTTTGTCTAATGTATTTGACTACCTTCCCAGGGTTTTAATTTTTTTTAAAATATATTTTATTGATATTTTACAGAGAGGAAGGGAGAGGGATAGAGTTAGAAACATCGATGAGAGAGAAACATCGATCAGCTGCCTCCTGCACACCTCCTACTGGGGATGTGCCCACAACCAAAGTACATGCCCTTGACTGGAATCGAACCCGAGACCCTTCAGTCCGCAGGCCGACGCTCTATCCACTGAGCCAAACCGGATTCGGCGATAAAAGGGTTTTGAAGAGAAATCTTAAAAGAAAATTATAAGTACGCTGAATAATAAATTTCAGAGCACCTGAATTAATCTAAAAAGTATTCATATTATTTTGAATCTTAGAACACATATACTTATGTGAATAAAGCGCTAAGTTTACGTATGTGAAGAGAGGATTAAGATTTCATTAAAGTTTTCTTTTCAAGGCCTGTGCCAAGTAATTAAGGAGGTGACAGCTGTGAATCCAGCAAGCAGAACTGATAAGCAGTGTCAGTCCAACCCACCAGAAGTCAAAAAGTGTACTCATCGCCTGATGACTCATTACAATAGCTGATGTCTAAGGACACTGAGACCGGCAGGTACCTATATTTCTTATCCTAGTCCCTTCCCCATTATAATCCTGTCTTCTACAGTTTGCTAGAAGGCAGGATTTAATGCTGGTATGCACCCCGTCTTCTTCTTCTTCTTCTTTTTTTTTTTAAATATATTTTATTGATATTTTACAGAGAGGAAGGGAGAGGGATAGAGAGCTAGAAATATTGATGAGAGAGAAACATCGATCAGGTGCCTCCTGCACACCTCCCACTGGGGATGTGCCCGCAACCAAGGTACATGCCCTTGACCGGAATCGAACCCGGGACCCTTCAGTCCGCAGGCCGACGCTCTATCCACTGAGCCAAACCGGTTTTGGCACACCCCGTCTTCTTAATGGGACTAAGCATTGGTGTCATAATTCTTTTTGTTTTTCTTATAATCTACAAAAAGGAACTTGAGAAGTGAACATTCTTTGATGACCCTGACATTGCAAAGCAGAAAGTTTTCCACCTCCTTCTGTCTTCCACTCCCAGAAAAACAAAATGGGGGGAGGTATGGGGAAGCAAGTCTGTGTACAGGGAACGAAGTCTGTGTACGTGGAAGAACCTGGCTGTTTACTAGAATCTTTGTGCTTAGTCTTTAGATGTCTTTGCTTAAAGGACACTCCAGGTACATGTGTCTTCTCAAGGATGCTTACCCTACTGATAGTCTCTAATAGTTAATTTTAATTCAAGCTGTTGTTACAAGAAAAGCCTAAGGAGGCAGGCGATCGGGGCTGTTTCGTTCTAATATCCAGGCAGTCCCTTAGCCCAATCTTTCACAAAAATGTGTCAGAGTAATCATTCATCCATCATGCAGAGTCTGCTGTTCAGCCGTGGCATTTTTTGTTAAGTAAACTTGGAAAATCTTACACATTTCTGTAATGGAGGATGTTCCCAACAGTTTAATATCAGTTTAGAATTCCCAGGTTTTTGTGAGAATTAAAAGAGAAAATGCTCAAAAAGTGATCTCTGGAACCCTGGCCCAGCCAGGCAAGTACTAAGTTTATAACTTTTATTGATCCTCAAAGTCCTAGCCAAGTCCCGTTATAGCATCATGTCATTTAGCCAATGAGGGGCAGGGAGCTGTAGTGAGTCTCCTGGAGATTCCAGGTGGGAGGCCCAACACTGAGACCTTAGTGCCCACAGTATTGCCTCCCTGCAGGTTGGGCAGCGGGTTCAGAAAGGCCTTAGTTTTTTCTCAAAAGCCCTTAAATACAAAGGTGCGTGTTGGCACTGGGGAAGTGAAGGGTTCCTGTCCTGAGAATGTTTCTTCAGGTTGCTCTTCTGAAGGTGGCGGAGAATGTTAGTAGTACGGATTAAAATTAAAAGTGTTCACTGAATTCTGCATTAAATTTAAAAACTAAAAAAATCCCAGCTGGTATGGCTCAGTGGTTAAGCATCGGCGCACACAGGAAGATATCCCCAAATGGATTTCTCATCAGAGCACATGTGTGGAATGCGGGGTCCATTCCCAACAGCAGCGTGCGGGAGGTAGCCCATCAATGATTATCTCTCATTATTGATGATTCTATCTCTCTCTCCCTCTCCCTTCCTCTCTGAAATGAATAAAAAATATTTTTAAAAATCTCTAAAAATATATTTTTAAAAGGTAAAAATTATTAAAACACTTTATACCAATACAAAAATTTTATTTCCTAAATCAAAAAGGAACAAAATGAGTGAAATTCTAACATCCATATTTGTTATTCCATTGTCTTTTTGTTCAACAAAATTGCCAAAATTCATGAAACATTAGGCAGAACATATGACCAGAGGTTTTAACAAAGATACAGACACAGCAAATATACATCTGAGAAAAGACTCAACATAAATTTGTAGAGAAAGCACAATCAGACTGAGGGAGCATGACGAACATACAAAATAAAATGTTTAAATAAAGAATGATTGACCAAACAAAATATCCTCTAGGATGTAAAGAATGTGAATCCCTCACACACTGCTGGAAAAATGCAAAACAGTACAATCAGTTAAGGTTTATTTATTTTTTAAAACAATCTTTATTATTTATTAGCTTCTCATAGAGCTCGGCTATTGTTTGAGTCATTCCATTCTCAGTGAGACATGCTCATAGACACTGATATTTTTTGTTTTTAAACTTATTTCCTTTTTGATTTCAGAGAGGGCGAGGGAGAGTCAATCACTGATGGCACCTCCTGCACGCCCACTACTGGGGATCTGGGGATTCAGTCCCCAACCCAGTCATGTGCCCTTGGCCAGAATTGAATATGGGACCCTTTAGTTTGCAGACTGATGCTCAATCCACTGATCCAAACTGGCTAGGGCAAGGTTTATTTTTAATTTTTAAAGAATAGTTTATTAATTTTTAGAGAGAGAAGGGAGAGGGAGAGAAACATTCCTGGAAGAGTGCCTTATCGGCCAGCGACCTCCTGCACACCCACTTCTGTAAATCTAGCCCACAACTCAGCACATATCCCCACCAGCAATCAAATCCCCAACCCTGTGCTACATGAGATGATGGCCAAGCACTGAGCCACACCGGCCCTGGTGGTATATTCCATTTAGAACTCAATTTGCTAATCTCGGTAAATTTAAACATTCATCTACCCAAAAACTCAGATTATGCACTTAATTTTTCACAAAGGTAAATCACACTTATATACATACAAGAAATTATACAGAAATGTTTGTACCAGCTTTATTAGAAATAACCAAATATTTATGAAAATGGACAAACTGAAGGTGATATATCAATAACAATATCAGAAAAAAAGATGAGTTACTGGTGTAACTTGAATAAATCTCCAAGTATTTATGAAACATAAATTAAAGCAGAAAAATAAAGTTCTCTATGAAAATGGAATGTAAATCCATGGAAACTAGGAAAGCTATGAAGAACAGGGACAGATTAAAAGAGGTCATGAAGCAATTACAGAGACAGATATCATCAGCATTATGACTGTAATGATGGTTTCAATTTCATGAACATGTCAAGATTTATGAAACACTATGCTTAACACGTGCAATTTACTCATTGTAAATGCTCTTAAAAATGGTTCAGGATAAAACAAATGTATGTTGACCAATTCTGGAAGAACAGGTTTGGCAACTGTATATTCAATCCCCATACTTATGCCCTCTGGGTGAGTCTCATCTCAGTGACAGAAAATGTAACAAACAATGAAGAACTTTCACCCAAACCCACAAAAGCCACATCCCTGGACTAAAGACAGCCTTTGTCTCCATCTCTGTATTCCTGCCAGCACATCAATGGCTCTGATGGGAACTTCTGAGAAGCTACAGGAGCCACAAAACATCCTCATTATAATCAATGACAATGACTGCTCCACAGAAGATAAACATCCCTGGAGGTCTCAGAATGTGCACACACAGCTCTTGTAGACTTTTCCTCAAAATAATTCCTGGATGCACGTTTAGATGAGGACCATTCCATCGAATGGGCTACAGTCTCGTCCACCAAAAATTAGGTCAGTGTTTCTACAGTGAAAGGTTTTCACCTCACTACTTTGGTGCTCAAACCACAAACCATTACCTGTGAAATTGTAGGCCTTAGGGCACATGGCCCTCTGCAACACCTGGACAAGAGATTGCCTTCACATGCTTTGGCATCCCTTGCAAACAAGAAAAGAAATTCATGCTCCCATACATAATTGAGGATGTCACAGCTACCTCCTCTTGGGAGTGATCTGGGTGTCTCAAAGCATCCAGAAATCACATGAGAATTAGAATCCACAGTGCTTCCAAGGAAAATATGGGCACAGTGTAAATTTGCCAAAACTGCTCAGGAAATTTCTCCACCATACTGTTCCCCCATGGGCAAAAATATTTGGGACCTACAAAATTTTTCACCTCGTCATGCTTGGAGGTGATCATCCTATAAACTAACCCACACAGTAAATAGAACACCCAAGATTAAAGAAGTCTTAGGAAAAAGCCTTCATTATTTTACAAACCAAAGAGACCTGAGACTAGGAGCTCTTCCATCGATGACTTGAGCACTCAATAAAGTCATCACCAACATTCAGGCAACGCATGTCCCTGAAAATGACAGTCCCTCTACAACATTATGGTTACTGGCACCAACGGTAATCACTCCTATGGGAAAACTCATGACAGGGAAACAAGTAAGAATCATGGGCTCAGGTATTCCTAATTTTCTTCAACAAATTAGACAAGAGAGTTAGCTTCCCTGGTCACACGAGGATGATGATTGATGCCATTTGAAGGGACCTTATAAGTGGTTCAGGTGAAATACCTTCAGCAACAGAAATATGCAGTCACATAGATCTGGCAGGACATCTCTGTATGTTAGAAAGTGCAACATAATTGCATAGGGTTCCAACATAAAAACAAACACCACAGCAAAAACACTTATGGGAACTTTACATAATATAGGTGATGAAATGTAAGGGATACAATTCAGAAAAATGAGGATTCACAAATTTTCTTGTATTATTAAGTACTACCTAAGAAACTACATTTCCGCCAAAACCGGTTTGGCTCAGTGGATAGAGCGTCAGCCTGCGGACTGAAAGGTCCCGGGTTCAATTCCGGTCAAAGGCATGTAACTTGGTTGCGGGCATATCCCCAGTAGGAGGTGTGCAAGAGGCAGCTGATCGATGTTTCTCTCTCATCGATGTTTCTGACTATCTATCCCTCTTCCTTCCTCTCTGTAAAAAATCAATAAAATATATTAAAAAAAAAAAAGAAACTACATTTCCTACACATCTAAGAAATTTCTCACATTTGGACTCAGAGGTGGAGAGGAAATTTCGAAATTTGGCTGAGAGATAACTCACATTAATTGCACTCATAATGGCTTTCTCCAGTGTGAACTCTCTTATGATATTGGAGAGCATTGCTCCATGTAAAATATTTTCCACATTCACTGCATTGATAAGGCTTTTCTCCAGTGTGAACTCTCTGATGATACCGGAGACCATTGCTACCTGTAAAACATTTTCCACATTCATTGCATTGATAAGGCTTTTCTCCAGTGTGAACTCTCTGATGATATTGGAGACCATTGCTACCTGTAAAACATTTTCCACATTCACTGCATTGATAAGGCTTTTCTCCAGTGTGAACTCTCTGATGATATTGGAGACCATTGCTACCTGTAAAAGATTTTCCACATTCACTGCATCGATAAGGCTTTTCTCCAGTGTGAATTCTCTGATGATATCGGAGATTACTGATACAGGTAAAAGATTTTCCACATTCACCGCAATTATGTTTTCCCCCTGTATGAAGTCTGTGATGATTACGGAGGGCAGTGCCATGTGTAAAAGATTTCCCACATTCACTGCAATGATAAGGCTTTTCTGCAGTGTGAACTCTCTGATGATATTGGAGACCACTGCTACTTCTAAAAGATTTTCCACAATCACTGCATTGATAAGGCTTTTCTCCAGTGTGAACTCTCTGATGGTATCGGAGACTACTGCTACCTCTAAAAAATTTCCCACACTCAATGCATTTATAAGGCTTTTCTCCTGTATGAACTCTCTGATGACAATGAAGATGACCGATCCTAGTAAAATATTTCCCACATTCACTGCAGTGATAACGCCTTTCTCCAGTGTGCACTCTCGGATGACGACAAAGTTCAGTTTTACTGGTGTAAGCTTTCCCACATTCACTGCATTTATAAGGCTTTTCTCTGGTGTGAACCCTCTGATGATAACGAAGGGTAGTGCTCTGGGTAAAAGATTTCCCACATTCACTGCATTTATAAGGCTTTTCTCCTGTATGAACTCTCTGATGATAACGAAAGGCAATGCTCCGGGTAAAAGATTTTCCACATTCACTGCATTTAAAAGGATTTTCTCCTGTATAAAGCCTCTGATGATAACGAAGGGTAGTGCTCTGGGTAAAAGATTTTCCACATTCACAACATTTATAAGGCTTTTCTCCTGTATGGATTCTCTGATGACGACGAAGATTATTGCTAGCCGGAAAAGATTTCCCACATTCAGTGCATTGATAAGGCTTTTCTCCAGCGTGAACTCTCTGATGATATTGGAGACCATTGCTACTTGTAAAAGATTTTCCACATTCACTGCAGTGATAAGACCTTTCTGCAGTGTGCACTCTCTGATGACGATAAAGATGACTGCTAGTGCTGTAAGATTTCCCACATTCACTACATTTATAAGGCTTTTCTCCAGTGTGAACTCTCTGATGACAATGACGAATACTATTACTGGTACAAGATTTCCCACGCTCATTGTACTCATAAGGCCCTTCTCCTGTGTGAACTCTCTGCTCATAATGGAGGGTACTGTTACTGGTAAAAGTTGTTTCACATTCACTGCGCTCACAAGGCCTTTCTCCAGTGTGCAAAGCTTGGTGATCACCTAGGCTGTTACTACTGGTAAAAACTTTCCCATAAACACTGCACTGATAAGGCCTTTCTCCAGTGTGACCTCGCTGTTGATAATGAAAGCTAGAAAATTTGGTAAAATATTTTCCACATTCAGAGCTAACAAAACACTGACTTCCAACATGGACACCCTTTTCCTGAATAAACATGTGGGTGCAACTAACGTCTTCCTTACATTCTTTTCTGGTATAATAATTTTTTCTCCTTTGAAACATCATCCCACACGTCGGAACAGCATTTGGAATATCCCTTGTGTGAGTATCCTTTAGGTGGAGATGTCCTGACCCGGTAAGGACACGCTGCCCAACCTCCCCACATGTGAAATGATTCTGGGACACATTGAAATAACAGCTGTTTGCAAGTGAAATCCTGTCCACAACTGTTTTGAAAGTCTTCTCTCTCACATGCTGTTGGTGAACTTTTACACGAAAGTAAGACCATTTTGCACATGCCCCACACCTCAACAGTATCTGTCTGTGTTGTGTTCCCTGCAGTTCAGTTAAGTGGAAAATGTTTCCCAAGACGAGCCCACAACTCTCACAGGGGTGGCTCTTCTGGGAAGACAAGGCGAACTTGCGATTCCTTGCCTGTGACACTCTTATAGAAAGCTTCTGTTCCACCGGGACCTCAACGTTCTCTGCTCCACAGCAGCAACCTGAACACAAGGAAACACTGGTGAGGTATATGTTGACGTTATGGAATCAGAATATCTTCACCACAAATGTTTATCGGTTATGACTAGGCATGATTCCATAGAGAGATTTTCAAGACAAGTGAAGTATACTCTGAGGATATTGCTGTTAAAAGTATATAACATGGCCAGTCACGATGAAAATCTAAACCAATGGAAAGACAGAAGCACAGGATGGGATACAAAGAAGAGAGGAAGGCCCTACTCATTGGTCCTGCACAAAGGCTTTTTTGAAGACCTTACATGCTGGCCATGTGAGTCTGTGCAGAATCATTTGAAGGTGCTCCTACCCATCAGAATTAATTGTATTAGAGCACATGAGGTTTAACATCAATATAATAATACTTGTCCACTCCAAGGTGGTGAAGGCATGGACCAACGTTGGTTTGCAGTGAAGAGAAACCTGTGAAAGAGGCAAAGGTGCAAAGTCCAGAGGTTAAGGTGATCCTTGGGCTGGGAATCTCAGTAGAAATGATCACTATTCAACCTGTGTAGTTGGCAAAGTATCAATAATAAGCAAAAACAAGCATAATGGGTAAAGAATGGGCAACAATAAGAAAACACTGATGAATAAAACAAATTTCTAGTTATGAATGTAACAAAGACCAGGTGTGAAAGCCTCCCAACGATCCTTCACCAAGGCAAGATGGCCTGTGGGTCCACTGTGTCACTCATAAAGTCACGTTGCTTCTCTGATGCACAAATGATTCTTCCCCTTAAATCCCATTTCAGCCATTGCATGGGATAAATGATGCAAATCTTCAAAGAACAACAGGAAAGATGGATGGTCAACACTGTGGTAGAACAACAAAGGACAAATGAGATCACAGACCAAAGACCTAGGTGAGTGCACCAGCAAACTGGCAGGATCAGAAATATGAGCATCTCCCCCATCCCAGTGTAAGCAGACAGCTATCCATGAGCAAAGCAGCCCACAGGAAATGGGAATAAGAGTAACATGAAGACAAACAGTATTACAGACACAAATAAAGGAGAACTGTACAGAAAAGATGACTGGACATACTGGGTGAACAAACATACTTGAAGATACCTACAGTCAAAAACAAGGGTCCTGCAGCAGCCACTGTGCTTCTGCTATCATTGACCATAGTGGCTTCTTCAAAAAATACTGGAAATAATTGTGTTTAAAAACCACAGAATGCCTTGGCCAGTACGGCTCAGTTGGTTGGAGGATCGTCCTGTATAACTAAGGGTGTAGGATTCAATTCCCAGGCAAGGCACATATCACTATGTGGGTTCCATTTCCAGTTAGTTTGTGTGCAGAAGGCAGCCGAAGTATTCCCTCAAGTGATGTTTCTCTCCCTCTCTCTCCCTCTCCCTCTCCCTCCCTCTCTCTCTCTCTCTCTCTCTCTCTCTCTCTCTCTCCCTCTCTCTTCCTGTTTATATGAAAGCAATAATAAATAAACAAATAAGAATTTCAAGGTAGCCAAACACAAAACAGAACTCAAAGAAGTCTAGAGACAAAGTAAATAAAAAGACTAATTACCAAAATTCATGTATAAAATTCAAAAAATGCAATTCTAAGAGGAAATGTTATAGGGATAAATGCTTACAGTACGAAAACACATCTCAAAAAACCTAACCTGCCATCTCAGGAAGCTAGAAACAAAAAAAGAAGATAAACCCAAAGGTTGCAAAGGAAAGAAAAAATAAATATTTGAACAAGTATCAATAAAAGGGAGATAAGGTAAAATAAAAGATACCTGATAGGTATTTTCTAAAAAATACAAAAATTGGCAAACCTTGAGCTAGACTAAAGCAAAAAACAAACAAAGAAAAAAACAAGCAACAAAGAAATGAAAGTTAAGACAATACACCTCACATTATGAACCACAAAGCATCATAAGAGATGTTGATGTTAGGACATGACATAACCCTCCATAGAGAAATTTGTCAAGATCCCATTTGAGCTTCTGAAATACATAAACAAATTCAGAGCCCTGGCCAGGTGGGTCAATTGTTGAGTATGTGGTCCCGATGCATCAAGGTTGTGGGTTCGATCCCCCATCAGGGCACATGTAGGGGACAACCAAAGAATGCATAGATGGACAGAACAGCACATCAATGCTTCACGCTCTTTCTCTGTCTATCTTCCTGTCTCTAAAATCAATAAATAAAGGCTGGCCAGTGCAGGTCAGTGATTGAGCATCGGCCCATAACCTAGGATACCGGTTGGCAAACTTATTAGTCAACAGAGCCAAATATCAACAGTATGACGATTGAAATTTCTTTTGAGAGCCAAATTTTAAAAACTTAAAACTATATAGGTAAGTACGTTGTCATTAACGTAATTAGGGTATTCCTAAGCTTGCCTTTGCTAAAAACTCAAGAGGCCAAAGAGCAGCGGTTTGCTGACCACTGTCCTAGGACATTACAATTCCATTCCTTGTCAGGATACATGCACAAGTTGTGGGCCTACTCTCCAGGGGAGGGAATGCAGGAGGCAGCTGATCAATGGCACTCTCTCATAATTCATGTTTCTATCTCTCTCTCCTCTCTTCCTCGCTGAAATCAATAAAAATATATTTTTAAATTAAATAAATAATTTAAAGAATAAATAAATAGCCCTAGCACCGTGTCGCTAAGTGCTGAGAGTGCCTGCCTGTACACGCGAAGGTCACGGGTTCGATTCCCAGTAAAGAGCAGATATGTGGATTTCAGGTCTGATCCCCCCTCTTAGTGGGGGCACATGTGGGAGGCAACCAATTGTTGTTTCTCTCTCTCCTCTCTCTCTCCCCCACCCCCAAGAAAAAAAAATCAATGGAAATGATATTCTCACTCTTCGGGTGAAGATAAAAGAAGAATAAGGAATGAAATTCAGAAAAGTTACGAGAGAGGAGATCCAAGATGCTGGTGTAGGCAAAAGCCTGTACTCGCTGCCTCTCACAACCCCATCAAAATTGCAACTAAAATACAGAACAACCATCAGCCAGAACAGCTGGACAGCAGGCTGAATGGAAGTCTTATGACTAGAGAAGTAAAGAAGAAAGCACAATGAGACTAGTAGGCGTTACAGAGTCATGGAAGGTGCTACTCCTGTACCAATGTGGGCCACTTTTTTAATGGGGAGGGATGTCGTCTCTGCAGAGGTCACCTGGAAGAGCAAGGGGTCCCAATCCCACAGAAGATGCCCAGCCCAGGGTCCCAGAGCTGGGAAGAAGACCCTACTGGCAGTAAGAACTAAGGGCTGTAAACACCAGTGCATATTAGGGCTCAGTGACACAGAGGCTGCAGGAGATCCAGCTGCTCCTCTTACAATGCCAGCACCACGAACTGAATTTACAAGCTCCTGCTTCCTCTGAGCTACACTGCTGGGCGAGCCTCGGAAGGGAGACCCAGACACTTATGAAGAGAAATTGGACTGGCATCAGGGCAGGAACTTGAGGGCAGCTTTCTACCACACTGAGGTGGTCACAGCAGTCATTACCCCTATGCTGGGCATTGTGGGTCGCAGGGCTGACCAGCAGCCATTTCTGTTTGCTCCACTTCATGATTCCCTGAGACCTCACCCAACCCACTTTACAAGCCACCCAAGCTGTGTGCTGCAGCTTTTGTGTATGAATGGCCTGTCCTTGCTCAGGCTAAAATCTGTCATAAAAGTTGCAGTTGGGCCCTGGCCAGTTTGGCTCAGTGGATAGAGCGTCGGCCTGCAGATTGAAGGGTCCCAGGTTCGATTCCGGTCAAGGGCATGTACCTTGGTTGCGGGCACATCCCCAGTAGGGGGTGGGCAGGAGGCAGCTGATCGATGTTTCTCTCTCATTGATGTTTCTAACTCTCTATCCCTCTCCCTTCCTCTCTGTAAAAAATCAATAAAATATATTTTTTTAAAAAAAGTTGCAGTTGGGTCAGGAAGTTCCAAAACTATCAATAAAATCCAAGACCTGGCACCAACACCAGCCTTTCTTGCTTCACAGCTGGGCCTTGTCAGGGTACTTCCAAACCCAAGACAAAGAGGAGATTCTGCGGATCTTTCTGTAGATCCTGCTGGGTGGCCCCAGGCAGGGGCTGACATTACACATCCCTGGAGACCCAAGAGCCAGTATACCCAGTGGGCAGTGTCATACCATACCAGCTTACAACTCTCTATTCATAAGCAACACTCAAGGGGCAGACTCACTGAGCACCAAAGCCCCAGTGAAGCAAGTCCTGCTCCATAGGGGTGTCTCCTGCACAGCAGCTCTCCCACTATAGTCACAGTGGTCTCCATAGATGCTAAAATCCTCGACAAAATTCTAGCAAATCGGATCCAGCATTACATTAGAAAGATCATACACCATGACCAAGTCAGATTTATTCTGGGGATGCAAGGATGGTAAAATATCCGCAAATCAATAAACATGATACATCACATAAACAAATTAAAAGATAAAAATCATATAATCCTATCAACTGATGCAGAAAGAGCATTTGACAAAATCCAACACCCTTTCTTGATTAAAAACTCTCAGCAACGTGGGAGTACAGGAATCATACCTCAACATAAACAAAGCCTTATATGATAAACCTACAGCCAACATCATACTCAGTGGGCAAAAACTAAACCCATTTCCCCTAAGAACAGGAACAAGACAGGAATGCCCACTTTCATCACTCCTGTTTGATATAGGATTGGAAGTGCTAGCCATTGCGATCAGACAAGATGAAATGAAAGGCATCCAAATTGGAAAAGAAGTAAAACTGTCATTATTCGCAGATGACATGATATTGTACATAGAAAACCCAAAAGACTCCATCAAAAAACTACTAGATTTAATGAATTCAGCAATGTAGCAGGATACAAAATTAACACCAAGAAATCCATAGCTTTTTTATATACCAATAATGAACTTACAGAAATAGGAACACACAATAACAATCCCACTGACCAGTGCAACAAAAAAATTAGCATACCTAGGAACAAACTTAACTAAGGAGGTAAGAGCTGTGTGCATGGAAAACTATAGGACGTAGAAAAAAGAGCTAGAGGAAGACATAAACAAATGGAAGAATATATCGTGTTCATGGATTGGCAGAATCAACATTATTAAAATGTACAAACTACCTAAAGCAATAGATTTAATGCAATTTCCATTAAAATGTCAACGGCATATTTCACAGACCTAGAACAAACTCTCCAAAAATGCACCCCGAAAAAAAAGACTCCGAGCCGAAACCGGTTTGGCTTAGTGGATAGAGCGTCGGCCTGCGGACTGAAGGGTCCCAGGTTCGATTCCGGTCAAGGGCATGTACCTTGGTTGCGGGCACGTCCCCAGTGGGAGGTGTGGAGGAGGCATCTGATGGATGTTTCTCTCTCAGCGATGTTTCTAGCTCTCTGTCCCTCTCCCTTCCTCTCTGTAAAATATCAATAAAATATATTTTTAAAAAAAGAAAAAAAAAAAAAAAAGACTCCGAATAGCCACAGGTATCTAGAGAAAGAAGAACAAAGTTGGAGGGATCACAATACCAGATATCAAGCTATATTACAAAGCTACGGTTCTCAAAACTGCCTGGTATTGGCACAACAGCGGACAGAAGAGAAAAGAGAACCCAGTAATTACCCAAGCTATTATGCTCAATTAATATTTGACAAAGGATGCAAGAGCATAGAGTCAAGATAGTCTCTTCACCTCTAACTGGTTTGGCTCAGTGGATAGAGCGTCGGCCTGTGGACTGAAAGATCCCAGGTTCAATTCCAGTCAAGGGCATGTACCTTGATTGGGGGCACATCCCCGGTAGGAGGTGTGCAAGAGGCAGCTGATCGATATTTCTCTCTCATTGATGTTTCTAACTCTGTCCCTCTCTCTTCCTCTCTGTAAAAAAATCAATAAAATATATTAAAAAAAATTTTTTTTTTTAAAAAAGATGTCTCTTCAGGTCTAACCAGTATGTCTCAGTTGATAGAGCGTCGGCCTGCAGACTCAAGGGTCCCAGGTTCGATTCCAGTCAAGGGCATATGCCCGGGTTTGGGCTCGATCCCCAGTAGGGGGTGTGCAGGAATCTGCCAATCAGTGATTGTCTCTCATCATTGATGTTTCTATCTCTCTCTCCTGCTCCCTTCATCTAAGAAATCAATAAAAATAAAAAAATAAACCAGACCCCTAATTTAAACCATACACAAAAATAAACTCAAAATGGATAAAGGACTTAAATGTAAGATGGGAAACCATAAACATCTTAGAAGAATCCACAATTAAAAAAATATCAGATATTTACTATAGCAATATCTTTACAGATACAGCTCCTAGGGCAATGAAAACTAAAGAGAAAATAAACTAATGAGGCTACGTCAAAATAAAAAGCTTCTGCAGAGCCAAAGAAACGATCAACAAAAGAACAAGAAAACCCACTGCATGGGAGAATGTATTTGCCAATATTATATCTGATAAGGGCCTAATCTTCAAAATTTACAGGGAACTCATACATCTTAACAACATGAGATAAACTATCCAATCAAAAAATGGGTAGCCCTAGCTGGTTCGGCTTAGTGGATAGAGCGTCGGCCGGCAGACTCAAGGGTCCCGGGTTCTATTCCAGTCAAGGGCATGTACCTTGGTTGCGGGCACATGCCCGGTGGGGAGTGTGCAGGAGGCAGCTGATCGATGTTTCTCTCTCATAGATGTTTCGAACTCTCTATCCCTCTCCCTTCCTCTTTGTAAAAAATCAATAAAAATAAAAAATAATGGGTAAAGGACTTAAATAGACACTTTTCAAAAGTGGACATACAGAAGGCCAGGGGACATATGAAACATGCTCAAAGTCACTAATCATCTAAGACAGTGGTTCTCAACCTTCTTAATGCCCGACCCTTTAATACAGGTCCTCATGTTGTGGTGACCCCCAACCATAAAATTATTTTCGTTTCTACTACATAACTGTAATTCTGTTACTGTTATGAATCATAAGGTAAATATCTGATATGCAGGATGTCTAAGGCGACACCCGTGAAAGGGTTGTTCAACCCCCAAAGGGGTTGTGACCCACAGGTTGAGATCCTGTGCTCTAGAGAGTGTAGGGAATATTCCTACCTAAACCTCTTTTCAGACATGGTCAGTTATATTTTCCTTCCTCTCGAGTTCCAAGAGCCTGTGACATTAAAGTTGTAAATACTTTATCACAAAGGAAATTAGTCAAGCACTCTGAAAAGTGTTTTTACTGTTAATGTGGTATACAGGAAGATATTAGAATAAGTTTAATCAATTATCAGTCATTATTTTCATAAATGTTGTATTTATATCATGGTTTTATATGTCTTTGTTATTGTTATATTATGTTGTAACTTTTTATTAATCAATTTATACATTATTTTCATATACATTTTACTAATTTTCATTCCACTCTGACACTTCTATTATAGAGAAGGAGTGAATAGTGATATTAAAATATTTCTTCTATTTAATTTCTTTTCAATGTGCATGAATCTGAGCAATGGGCCAATGGTTTGTAAATATAATGAAAATTCAGTATTTGGAAAGCATAATTAAACATATGCAAAGGGAGATGTATTTTATTATAAACTAGAAAAAGTATTCAAAACATCAATAGCGCCCAAATCGGTTTGGCTCAGTGGATAGTTCGGCCTGTGGACTGAAGGGTCCCAGGTTCAATTCCAGTCAAGGGCATGTACCTTGGATGCAGGCACATCCCCAGTAGGGGGTGTGCAAGAGGCAGCTGATCAATGTTTCTCTCTCATCAATGTTTCTAACTCTCTATCCCTCTCTCTTCTACTCTATAAAAAACTCAATTAAAAAAAAATATTAAAAAAAACAACAATACACACAATAGCAAATTAAATATGGTTAAAAATAGGTATTGCCGAAACCGCTTTGGCTCAGTTGATACAGCGTCAGCCTCAAAACTGAAAGGTCCCAGGTTCGATTCCGGTCACGGGCAAGTATCTTGGTTGTGGGCACATCCCCAGTAGGAGGTTGCAAGAGGCAGCTGATCGATGTTTCTCTCGCATCGATGTTTCTAACTCTCTATCCCTCCCCCTTCCTCTCTGTAAAATATCAATAAAATATATATATTTTAAAAAATAGGTCTAAAGCCCTGAATGGTTTGGCTCAGTGGTTGAGCATCCATCTGTCACAGTTAGGTTCATAGTCAGGGTCCATGCCCGGGTTGTGGACTGGATCCCCAGTAGGAGGCATGCAGAAGATACCCAATCGATAACTCTCTCTCATCATTGATGTCTCTCTCTCCCTCTTCTTCTCTGAAATCAATTAAAAAATATTTACAAATAAAATAGGAATAAGAATGTAGACACTACTTAAATAAAAACGTATAAATGACCAACAGGAATAAAGAATATGCTTTTGCTCACTACTCAAATGGAATCCATTAGTATCCCTGCCACACAACCACCCACAAACCCTCCCTACCAGTTCGGTACAGCAGGTGTTGTGATTAAAAGTATAGAAGGGAGCAGTGTAATCAAACCTACCCTGCCAACAACAGCAAAAACCCAGAAAACTGGAGGAATCCAGCAACGTGTTCAGTCCACAGGTGAGGACAGAGCACCCTACAGGTGAGGGGGCATAGGAAATGCAAAGCCAAGTCCCAGGAACCAGCCAGAGTGAGGGTCTTACCCAGGGACGATACAAGTTCAAAGTTCTCCAGCATCACATTCAGGTACAGACGTCTCTGATCCTCATCAAGGAGGCTCCATTCCTCCCTGGAGAAGTACAGGGCAATGTCCTCAAAGGTCACGCCAACCTGTCAGAATTGAGACAATTGAAACCATAGTTGAAATTTTGAGAACTAGCAATCCTACCTCTTATACATCTTCCTCACCCTCAACCTCCTCCAGGGCGCCCGAGTTTAGTGTGGACACCAGGTCCTAATGCTGTGCTGGCTGCTCTCTTACCACAGTCCCATTCGTCACTGTTATTGTCCTCAGCACAACACATGTGTTGGGAAGAGGGACAGCAGAGAAACTCCATCTAAGCTCTGGGCCATGCCTGCAGGGCCCCAGCCTTCCTGCCAAGCAATACCACTGCAGTTTCCCAGATCATGTCTCCAAGACAAAGCCAAGGGTTTATGCTTCATCCTAGAGTCCTCACACCAGCCCTGGCGGGTTTGTGTCAGTGGACAGAGCTTTGGACTGTGGACTGAAGGATCCCGGGTTGGATTCTAATCAAGGACACATGCCCGGGTTGCAGACTCCATACCCAGTGCGGGCTTCCAGAGCCAGCCTATGGATGATTCTCTAATCAATGATGTTTCTCTCTCTTTCTCTCTCTCTCTTCCCTCTCCCCCTCTCCTTTCCTCTCTGAAATCAATTTAAAAAAATATTTTTTTAAAGTCCCAATACCAGGTTTCCAGTACCATCAGCGCACACTTCCTCCAGATGTGCACACCACTGTGTAATGTCTGACGTCATCACAACTTCAGACCCCAGGTTCACTGCCTCAGCTCTGCCACCTTCCTGCTCCACAGCCCAGGACCTCCCTGGACTCACCCATGACCTTGGCATATGCCATCCAGAGAGTTCTTGTGAGGTTTCAGAAGGATCTAGCACAGCCCGATTCCTGGTGGACCCCACAGCCTGGGCAGAGCAGGGCATGCGGCTCTGAAGTCCTACCTGCCCGTCTCTGACCTTGGAGTCAATACTCACCACCCACATCCGCAGGGGAATTTCAGATACAAGTCACCCCTGTCCACTCTGCCCTGCACTTCCTGTGTCCTCGGAACTCACAATACTCCTCTCTCCCCTCCACCTTCCTCAGGGTCCTTGACGGGGACCTGAGCTGCAGGACGTGACAGGCGCCCTGACCCCAGGCTGCTGGGTGGAGTGGAAGGAGGCGGTGAGGGCAGGTGTGGCGGGGAGGGGGACGCGAACTCACCTCAGCTGAGCACCTGAGTGAGGCCATTGCCATTGGACGCTGTGCGCGGATCCAGGCCGGAGAGGCCGGAGAGGCCGGGAAGAAGCAGGGGCGGTGGAAGGGGGAGGAAATGGTCTCTGTTCCGTCACGGACTTGGGTAACCCGGGGGCCTCAGCGAATTTCACTCCCACGTGAGGGCTGAGCAGGAAAGGACGCGGGCCTTCTCCCACCTGCAGCCTCCCACCCTGTACTGGAGTAGACTCTGGGTGAAGACCAATAGCCACCTAGAGAGCACCGGAAGTTCCGCCCCCGCCCGCGAGTGATGCAAGAGTAAAGCTTTTTCTGACCTTTCATTGGCTAAGATGGCGGTATTCCTCACAAGTCCTTCTGGGTAATGTGGGTTCCAGAGTCCAAGATGGTGATGGAAGGTTTCTCCATATCACTCCAAGGACAACACCGCCATCTGCTGGTAGGGACACTGGGAAATGACCTTCCTCGTGAAAGAGACATCTTGAAAATGGCTAAAAAAGAGTTGTCATTTTCCTGGTAAAGGGACTGGAGTCCTTTTTATGAAAACACATTATCTGTGAGACCAATGCAGCTCGTCATAATATAGCGGTATGCCTGCATTACAGTCTGGAGAGTTTTAGGACACAAATGACGTACTTACACCACCATATATGTATGTTACAAAAAGTACACAAGAACATCACACTGAACTATCTACTTTGATTAGTGGTTACAGCATGGACTATGGATGTGAGTTTAAACAAATAATCTTCTCTGTCAAAGAACAGTTTAGACAGACGCCATTTTGGACTGCATGACTTGGAGGCGGCCATGGTGGCCCCATGGCTTACAGCGCCCCCTGGGGGCTGCCAGTCTTGAAACAGCAAAGGCCAACCCCTCCCTTAGAATTCCCCAATCGCCAAAGACTGTGCAGCTTAGTTCCAATCAAGAGCAAGGGACAGGTCACCTGAGTGAAGGATTATAAATAGAGGCTCACCTACTTTCAATGTGGGTTTTAACATTCTCACATCCAATGCTCCTCATTCCAGAGTGCTGCTCATTTCATATCTCCACAGCACCATCACCCAATGATTCACTATCACAGAGAATATTTTCTTTTTCAATGAATTGCTCCTCCTTCCATAAAGCCTTTGAACAAGCCTTGTTGGGAACACGTGTCTTATGCACTGCTGTGTAACACGGGCCAGTTCAGCCTCAGAAGCAGATGGGATCCTTAGTAAAAGGGGGGTGACGCGCCGAAACCGGTTTGGCTCAGTGGATAGAGCGTCTGCCTGCGGAGTGAAAGGTCCCAGGTTCGATTCCGGTCAAGGGCACACCCGCAGTAGGGGGTGTGCAGGAGGCAGCTGATCTATGTTTCCAGGTCTCTATCCCTCTCCTCTCTCTTCCTCTCTGTAAAAAAATAATAAGATAAAATAAAAAAAAAAAGGTGGTTGACATCATGAAAAATCATGCTGTGGCTTTACTTCCACAGTTCTACATTTTTCTGCTCACACCGTATTACATTTTCTCAGCTCACTATATTTTCCTCAAGTTGTCATGAATGAGGAAGCCTCACATTTGTAGAAAAAAGAATTTCATGGTAGCCAATGTTTCAGCATAGCCATATCTGAAGTTAATTCTCTCACCTCTTGGGAATCAGTGTCTTTAATTTACCACCTATTGAGACCTACCTGTTGTAAGCTTCATAGAGCCTTTTGTCTTCTAGGTATATAAATGCTATTCATTGTATAACTCCATTAGGCCTTTCTATAGTTTGCTCTAGCAATATTCTCTTCCATAAATACTGTTCATTCCACATGCAGACACTGGAACTGCATTAACAGGTGAAATAATTATTTCCAAGCAAGGTTGTGAGACCCTAGGGTCCAAAATCTATATCTCAGGTGCAGATGCCCACTTTCCAAACCTTGAATGGTGCCAGCATGGTAGGCATCTATACAACAAATAGTTCAGCTCAAAGGATGGAGCCTTGGCCTGTGGACTGAGGGGTCAAGGCTTTCATTCTGGGCAAGGGCCTGTAACTCCTTGGGGGCTCATTACCCAGCCAGGTTAGGGCATGTGCAGGAGCCCAGAAAATGATTTGTCTATCACACACAGATGTTTCTCTCTCTCTCTGTGTGTCTCTCCACCTCCTTCTACTCTCTAAAAATCAATGGAAAAATCACTGAGGTTGAGGGTTAACAAGAAAAAGAAAAAGAAAAAAAAATTATTACGTAAACTTTTTTTCGAGATACATGTCATATTCTTGGCGAAAATATACAATATCCCAGAAAATACAATAAACGTCATATAAAGTATGTAGGGGGGTCAGAACACAAATGTAAGAGTGTGATGGGATAAATTCTGAGGAACAACAAAACATGGTCTCACACCATCTATTTGCTTTACAAGTGCCTAATATATCACCTTCCTGTTTCATCTGGACCTGTCTGGAGGATCAGATGTTTTAACAAAGATACATACACAGCAAATGCACATCTGTGATAAGATTCACGGTAATTTCCTAAAAAAAAAAAAAAAAATACAATAAAAAAGCCAGTGAGGAAGCGTGACAAAGTTAGCAAAAAAAAAAAAAAAAGTTTAAACAAAAATGATTGACAAAATATTCTCTAGGATGTGAAGAATGTGAAACCCTCACATACTGCTAATATAATGCAAAAATGCACAATCAATTTATATTCATTTTCAAGAATATTGTACTCATTTTGAGAGAATTAGAGAGTGGGAGAGAAACATCTATGTGAGAGTGTTACCTTGGCCAGCAGCCTTGTGCACACCCCTTCTAGCGATCTAGTCTATACCCAGGCCCTTGTCCCCACTGGCAATCCAAGGCCCAACACTGGGTTGGAATCCAGCCATTATATCTGACACTTATTTTGTGGGGAAGCAAGCCTGTATATGTGCAAGCCCCTGGGTGTTTACCAGAATCATTATGCTTAGTCTTTACATGTCCTTGCTTAAAGGACACTGCAGACACATGTCTGTTCCCAAGGATGCTTACCCTACTGATAGTATCTAATAGTTAATTTTAGTTCAAGGTGTTGTTACAATAAAAGCCTAAAGAGGCAGGTGAACGAGGCTGTTTGGTTCCTATACCCAGGCAGTCCCTTAGTCCTCTCTTTCACAGAAACGTGACAGAGTAATCATTCCGCCTTTGCTCAGGGTCTGCTGCTCAGCCCCCACAGGTGGTTCCCCATGTGAGGACCCAGGAACGCAGGCAGATGCGAAGCAAACCTCAAAATCAAAGAGTATGAAAGGGAAAGTAACTGCGCAGTAAGTCATTGGAGCCGACTGGGGATTTCCAAGTTCGAGGGGACTGTTTCTCAGCTAAGGAATTTATTACCTCCGTTATACTTCTTAAGAATGTTAGGATAATTTCCATTGGAAAAAGAAGCCTATTTCTGAATAGAGGGAAAAATATTTTTTTCCTGTATTTGCCTAGAAAGCAAAGGTTTTATATATATTATTCAAACAGTTACGTTATGATAATCAGGAACTTGATTACTTTAAATGAATAGATTACGTAATACTGTTTAATAATAACAATGTATAATCTTTTTGTCTAATGTATTTGACTACCTTCCCAGGGTTTTAATTTTTTTAAAAAATATATTTTATTGATATTTTACAGAGAGGAAGGGAGAGGGATAGAGTTAGAAACATCGATGAGAGAGAAACATCGATCAGCTGCCTCCTGCACACCTCCTACTGGGGATGTGCCCGCAACCAAAGTACATGCCCTTGACCGGAATCGAACCTGGGACCTTTCATTCCGCAGGCTGACGCTCTATGCACTGAGCCAAACCGGTTTCGGCCAGGGTTTTAATTTTAAGAAACTTTTCCTTCGCCTACAATTGGATTTAGGTCATTCCAATGGGCCCTGGAATGCCTCAAGGGTTTGCTTTCTCTCCTCATGAAGGAAAAATTTTTTTAAAATATATTTTATTAATTTTTTATAGAGAGAAAAGGAGAGGGAGAGAGAATTAGAAACATCGATGAGA
The DNA here is from genome assembly GCF_963455305.1 of Plecotus auritus. Classification (NCBI taxonomy): domain Eukaryota; kingdom Metazoa; phylum Chordata; class Mammalia; order Chiroptera; family Vespertilionidae; genus Plecotus; species Plecotus auritus. The sequence goes on from NC_137785.1 coordinate 7,764,770, forward strand.
GAGAAATGTTGATCAGCTGCCTCCTGCACACTCCCTACTGGGTATGTGCCCGCAGCCAAGGTACATGCCCTTGACCAGAATTGAACCTGGGACCCTTGAGTCTGCAGGCCGATGCTCTAGCCCCTGAGCCAAACCAGTTAGGGCTCATGAAGGAAAATTTTATGCTTAAGTTATATGGGAAGCTCTGTCAAATAAGAAAATAACAATTATATTCTATTTATATATGCATATTAAATAGATTCTAATATGCTTTCATTTATAAGTGTTATAATTTATAATATTCTGGAATATTGTGTTTTACAGATAGGACAAGATTCTATGTCATTTGTATTATAATCAAATCAATAACCATATCATTTTAAATTTCTTGTCATTTAGAGATGGTCACTGTTTTGTTATGATGCGTTTGGAAAAATGTTATATCTTCGGTAAGATCCATACTAAGGTCTGATTTATTTTAAGCTACATATCTCTGAGAATAAACTTTCAGCTCATCCTCTTAAATTGGATGAAAATTAATAGAACTCTATAGAGTATGTAGATTTATAGAAATACTAGCAAGAAAAATAAGCAGAAACAGAATTTAATCATAGGACTAAATGAACTAAATATAATTATAGTTTGGGTCATTATTGTGCTCATGGCAATGTATTTGTTTGCATAAATCCAATAAGAATCTGGTTTCTTCATAACAGGACATAAATCAGTGTCCAAGTGTAGCTTCATTAACCAAAACGTTACTGGAATGTCATGTCTGAAAGAGACATGTCATGACTCTGGATGTCATCAGAAAGCTCTAAGGAATGAAGACTGACTTTGAAGCTCATAAGCCCCTTGGATAAATAGCCGGGTACCTTGCTTGGCCACGTGGTTAATGGTGGTCTTTCAAATGAGATTTCGGCAAAGCGTATATATAGATTGTTGAAAAATAGCCTATATCACCAACTTTTATTCTTGTTGTGTTCAAACAATCAGAACAAATTGTAACTAGACATAATTCAGTCAATAAATTGGTCTTAATTTGGCTCATTAATAATAAAAATAAGGGTAATTTTTGGAAGAGAAATTGTTTCAACAGGAAATTATTGGAACGAAAATGTGTTCTTCTTCCACTAAAACATGTCATAATTCATACTGTTCTAAATGGTAACAAATTTTATAGCAGTTTGTCTCCACCAGGTTACAAGCCCTACTTCACCTGGGGAATACCACCTCAGGCACCATTGCCATCTCCTTCTATGCCCTGGCCTCATCTTCCCTCTGACAGAGAGCAAGGACCTCTTGGTTCCGAGAGAATCCTTCAATCCCTCTTCAGCAGGAAGCAGTCTCAGAAAAAACCTGGCGTCCCCTTTCCCTAAAAAGAATTCAGAGCCAAGATCCTTGAGGGGGATATCGTAGGTAGTTAGACAGACATGAGCAGAGCAAGGACTGGAGGAGAGATGGACCCTGAGACATACTTCTCACCACTGCAACTGCTCTGAAGCTGGCAATGAAGGAACCGGTGTAGAACTGACATTTAATTCTAACTAATGAGAAAGAAGGTAGAGATAGTTTAGACATAATAGAGGGTACAGAGATAAAGGGAAAAGAAAGTAAATTGACAAACTGAAGTGTTTGTGTAAGTAGCAGAGGATCTGTAAAGAATTAGAGTTGAGGAAATAAAAATAGTGAGAAGGGATGTAAAGAATGGAATAGAAAGATATGGGAACAGGAACACGTAGGAGTAATTATAAAAGTTATGAGAATGTTTTTGAAAGAGATAAAAGGGTTATGAAGAGATTTGTTAAAAGAAAATTATAAGTATACTGAAAAATAAATTTTATAGGGCACCTGAATTAATCTAAAAAGTAATCATATTATTTTAAATCTTAGAATATATATACTTATGTGAATAAAGGGCCAAGTTTCTCATATGTGAAGGGAGGATTAAGTTTTCATTAAAGTCTTCTTTTTAAGGCCTGTGCCAAGTAATTAGGGAGGTGACACAGCTGTGAATCCAGCAAGCAGAACCAATAAGCAGTGTCAGACCAACCCACCACAAGACAAAATGTCATCTCATCAACATTGCTTCATCGCCTGATAACTAATTACAATAGCTGATGTGTAAGGACACTGTGACCTGCACGTAGCTGTATTTCTCACCCTAGCCCCTTCGCCTTTATAATCCTGTCCCCTACAGTTTCCTAAAAGGCAGGATTTAATGCTGGTATGCACCCTGTCTTCTTAATGGGACTAACCATTGGTGTCATTATAATTCTTTTTGTTTTTCTTATAGTCTACAAAAACGAACTTGAGAAGTGAACATTCTTTGAGGAACCTGATATTCCAAAGCAGAAAGTTTGCCTCCTCCCTCTGTCTTCTACACCCAGCAAAACAAAATAGGGGGAGGTATGGGGAAGCAAGTCTGTGTACGTAGATGCACCTGGCTGTTCACTACAACCTTTATGCTTAGTCTTTAGATGTCTTTGTTAAAACACACTGCAGACACATGTGTGTTCCCAAGGATGCTTACCCTACTGATAGTCTCTAATAGTTAATTTTAATTCAAGCTGTTGTTACAATAAAAGCCTAAGGAGGCAGGCGAACGGGGCTGTTTCGTTCTAATATCCAGGCAGTCCCTTAGCCCAATCTTTCACACAAAAAAAGGGTCAGAGTAATCATTCATCTATCACGCAGAGTCTGCTGTTCAGCCTTGGTATTGTTTGTTAAGTAAACTTGGAAAATCTTCATCATTTCTGTAATCGAGGATGTTCCCAACAGTTCAATATCAGTTTAGATTTCCCAGGTTATTGTGAGACTTAAAAGAGAAAATGCTCAAAAAGTGATCTCTGGAACCCTGGCCCAGGCAAGTACCAAGTTTGTAACTTTTATTGATCCTCACAGTCCTAGCTAAGTCCCTTTATCAGCGTCATGTCACATTTAGCCAACTGAGGGGCAGGGAGCTGTACTGAGTGTCCTGGAGATTCCAGGTTGGAGGCCCAACACTGAGACCTTAGTGCCCACAGTACTGCCTCCCTGCAGGTGGGTCAGCGCGTTCAGAAAGGCCCCAGTTCTTTCTCAAAAGCCCTTAAACACAAAGGTGCGTGTTGGCCCTGGGGAAGTGAAGGGTTCCTGTCCTGAGAATGTTTTTTAAGGTTGCTCTTCTGAAGGTGGTGGAGAATGTTAGGAGTGCGGGTTAAAATTAAAAGTGTTGCAGAAACCGGTTTGGCTCAGTGGATAGAGCGTCGGCCTGCGGACTGAAGGGTCCCGGGTTCGATTCCGGTCAAGGGCATGTACCTTGGTTGCGGGCACATCTCCAGTGGGAGTTGTGCAGGAGGCAGCTGATCGATGTTTCTCTCTCATCGATGTTTCTAACTCTCTAGCCCTCTCCCTTCCTCTCTGTAAAAAATCAATAAAATATATTTTTTTAAAAAATAAAAAATAATAAAATTAAAAGTGTTCACTGCATTGTGCATAGCATTTAAAAACTAAATAATTTCTAGCTGGTGTTGCTCAGTGGTTAAGCATTGGCATATGCACGAAGATGTCCCCCATTCGATTTCTCATCAGGGCACATGCCTGGGTTGCTGGGACCATTCCCAACAGCAGAGTGTAGGAGATAGCCCATTAATAATTCTCTCTCATTATTAATGATTCTATATCTCTCTCCCTCTCCCTTACTCTCTGAAATCAATAGGAAACATTTTTAAAATATCTGAAAATATATATTTTTAAAATGTAAAAATTATTAAAACACATTATACCAATACAAAAATTTATTTCCTAAATCAAAAAGGAACAAAATGAGTGAAATTCTAACATCCATATTTGTTATTCCATTGTCTTTTTGTTCCACAAAATTGCCAAAACTCATAAAACATTAAGCAGAACATACGATCAGAGGTTTTAACAAAGATGTAGACACAGGAAATATACATCTGAGAAAAGACTCACCATAAATTTCTAGAAAAAGCACAATCAAACTGAGGGAGTATGACGAACTTACAAAATAAAATGTTTAAATAAAGAATGATTGACCAAACAATATATTCTCTAGGATGTGAAGAATGTGAATCCCTCACACACTGCTGGAAAAGTGCAAAAAAGTACAATCAGTTAAGGTTTATTTTATTTCGTTTTTTAAAACAATCTTTATTCCTTATTGGCATACTATAGAGCTCGGCTATTGATTGAGTCACTCCATTCTCAGTGAGACATGCTCCTAGACACTGATGGTTTTTGTTTTTAAACTTATTTCCTTATTGATTTCAGGGAGGGAGAGGGAGAGTCAATAATTGATTGCACCTCCTGCACGCCCACTACTGGGGATTCAGCCCCCAACCCAGACAGGTGCCCTTGGCCGGTATCGAATCTGGGACCGTTTACTTCGCTGACTGACGCTCAATCCACTGATCCAAACCGGCTAGAAAAAGGTTTATTTTTTATTTTTAAAGAATAGTTTATTGCCCTAAATAATATAAACATTATATTCAATCCACATACTTATGCCCTCTGGGTGAGAGTCTCATCTCAGTGAGAGAAAATGTAACAAACAATGAAAAACTTTCACCCAAACCCACAAAAGCCACATTCCTAGACTAAAGACAGCCTTCTCTCAATCTTTGTTCTGCTGCCAGCACACCAATGGCTCTGATGGGAACTTCTGAGAAGCTACAGGAGACACAAAATTTCCTGACTATAATCATTGACAATGACTGCTCCACAGAAGATAAACATCCCTGGAGTCCCTCAGGTCTGTGTAAACACCGCTCCTTTTGTCTCTGATTCAAAATAAATCCTGGAGGAGAAACCAAGATGGCGGCATAGGTCAACACCTATACTTCTGCCTCGCACAACAATTTCAAAACTGCAACTGGAAGACAGAGCGGACATCATCCAGAATCACCGGAAAGCTGGCTGAGTCGAAGTTCTACAACTAGAAGGAAAGATAAAAGAACACTGAGACCCAGAGGAGCTGTGGAGGACAGAGGTGCGGAGAACCGCGTCTGTGGAAAGGGCGGGCGGCTGAATACTGGGATGGCTTGCTCGCTGCGTGCGGAGAGGGCGGGCAGCAAGCGCGGGGCTAGCTGTCTCCTTCGGGAGGGAATCAAAACCTCCCAACTGCACTGAAATCCAGTTCTGGATGAGACTTTTGGGAACCCAGACTCATTCGAGGAGAAACTGGACTGTCTGGCAACGGGCGAAACTCGAGGGCAGCCTTCTCTCACAGGTGCGTGCACCATTGCCTGGGGACACTGAGACACAGGGGCCTCGTAGGGCAGGGCTGACAGGAAACCAAGGCTGTCTGCTCTACCCTGAGACTCCGCCCCATCCAAGCTGAGCACAGAAGCTCTCCCAGCGGAGACACAGCTGATCCTCACAGCCAACTGTCCTGGAGGTCAACCCCCGCAGTGATACTAACAACAATCTAGGCTTAACTACAACAAGACTGCACACACAGCCCACAAAGGGGCACACCAAGAGTGTCCACCTCAGGTAACTGGGGAGGCTGAGCCACTGGGCCCTATAGGACACCTAGCACACAAAGCCACTCCATCAACTCAGGGAAGCAGCCAAAATGCGGAAACAAAGAGGCAGGTCACAAATGAAGGAAAAGGAGGAAAGTAAACGACTGGATATAGAGTTCAAAACCACGGTTATAAGGTTTTTCAAGAATTTCCTAGAAAGGGATAAATTTAATGAGACCCTCCAGGATATGAAAAAGGATCAACTAGAAATTAAGCATACACTAACTGAAATAAAAAAATTTATACAGAGACCTAAAAGCAGACTAGAGGATTGCAAGAACCAAGTCAAAGATTTGAAATACGAAGAAGCAAAAAACACTCAACCGGAAAAGCATAAAGAAAAAAGAATCCAACAATATGAAGATAGTGTAAGGAGCCTCTGGGACAACTTCAAGCGTACCAATACCAGAATTATGGTGTGCCAGAAGAAGAGAGAGAGCAAGATACTGAAAACCTATTGAAGAAATAATGACCGAAAACTTACCCCACATGGTAAAAGAAATAGACTTACAAGTCCAGGAAGCGTACATAACCCCAAACAAAAGGAATCCAAAGAGGACCACACCAAGACACATCATAATTAAAATGCCAAGAGCAAAAGACAAAGAGAGAATATTAAAAGCAGCAAGAGAAAAACAGTTAGTTACCTACAAGGGAGCACCCATACGACTGTCAGCTGATTTCTCAACAGAAACTATGCAGGCCAGACGGGAGTGGCAAGAAATATTCAAAGTGATGAATAGCAAGAACCTACAACCAAGATTACTCTACCCAGCAAAGCTATCATTCAGAATGGAAGGTCAGATAAAGAGCTTCAAAGATAAGAAAAAGCTAAAGGAGTCCATCATTACCAAACCAGTATTATAGGAAATGCTGAAAGGTACTCTTTAAGAAGAGGAAGAAGAAGAAAAAAGTAAAGATAAAAATTATGAACAACAAATACATACCTATCAACAAGTTAATCTAAAAATCAAGTGAATAAAAAAATCTGATGAACAGAATAAACTGGTGAATATAATAGAATCAGGGGCATAGAAAGGTCTCCCATTGAAGACTTAGGCACTCAATAAATTCATCACTGGCTTGTAGGGCAATCTTGTCCCTGAAAATGGTAGTCCCTCAGCAACATTATGTTTCCTGGCGCCAACAGGGATGAGTCCTATGTAACAACGCATGACAGGGAAACAAGGAAAAACTAAGAGCTCTGGTATTCCTAATTTTCTTCAACAAATTAGACAACAGAGTTTGCTTCCCTGGTCAAGCGAGGATGGTGATTGATGCCATCTGTAGGGACCTGATCGGTGGTTGAGGTGAAATACCTTCAGCAATAGAAATATGCAGTGACATAGACCTGGCAGGACATCTCTGTATGTTAGAAAGTGCAACATAATTACATAGTGTTCCAACATAAAAACACACAAACACAACAGCAAAAACACTTAGGGGAACTTTACCTAATATAGGTGATTAAATATATGAGATACAACTCAGAAAAATGAGGATTCACAAATTTTCTTGTACTATTGTTAAGTCCAAACTAAGAAACTACATTTCCTACACATCTAAGAAATTTCTCATATTTGGACTCTCATGCGGACAGCAAATTTAGTTACCTCACATTAATTGCACTCATAATGGCTTTCTCCAGTGTGAACTCCCTTGTGATATTGAAAAGCACTGCTACTTTTAAAAGATTTTCCACATCCACTGCAATTATAAGGCTTTTCTCCCGTGTGAACTCTCTGGTGATAACGAAGTCCACTACTCTGGGTAAAAGATTTCCCACATTCACTGCATTTATAAGGCTTTTCTCCCGTATGAACTCTCTGATGTTCATGAAGGATGGTCTTAGACGTAAAAGATTTTCCACATTCACTGCACTGATAAGGCTTTTCTCCTGTGTGAACTCTCTGATGATATTGGAGACCACAGCTACTTTGAAAAGATTTCCCACATTCACTGCAATTATAAGGCTTTTCTCCTGTATGAAGTCTGTGATGATAACAAAGGGCAATGCTCCGGTTAAAAGACTTCCCACATTGACTGCACTTATAAGGCTTTTCTCCCATATGAACACTCAGATGTTGATTGAGGATGGTTTTAGCACTAAAAAATTTTCCACATTCACTGCATTGATAAGGCTTTTCTCCAGTGTGAATTCTCTGATGACGATGAAGGTCACTGCTAGTAGTAAAAGATTTCTCACACTCACTGCATTGATAAGGCTTTTCTCCCGTATGAAGTCTCTGATGATATTGGAGACCACAGCTACATGTAAAAGATTTTCCACATTCACTACATTTATAAGGCTTTTCTCCAGTGTGAACTCTCTGATGATATTGGAGAGCATTGCTCCCTGTAAAAGATTTTCCACATTCACTGCATTTATAAGGCTTTTCACCCGTATGAACTCTCTGATGATGATGATGAAGGTTGGTCTTAGCAGTAAAATATTTTCCACATTCACTGCATTGATAAGGCTTTTCTCCAGTGTGAATTCTCTGATGATACTGGAGAGCATTTCTCCCTGTAAAATATTTTCCACATTCACTGCATTGATAAGGCTTTTCTCCAGTGTGTACTCTCTGATGATATTGGAGACCATTGCTACTTGTAAAATATTTTCCACATTCACTACATCTATAAGGCTTTTCTCCAGTGTGAATTATCTGATGATATCGGAGACTATTGTTACGAGAAAAAGATTTCCCACATTCACTGCATTTATAAGGCTTTTCTCCTGTATGAAATCTCTGATGACAATGAAGATCACCGATCCTGGTAAAATATTTCCCACATTCACTGCAGTGATAAGGCCTTTCTCCAGTGTGACCTCGCTGTTGATAATGAAAGCTAGATAATTTGGTAAAATATTTTCCACATTCAGAGCTCACAAAACACTGACTTCCAACATGGACACCCTTTTCCTGAATAAACATGTGGGTGCAAGTAATGTCTTCCTTACATTCTTTCCTGGTGTAATCATTTTTTCTCCTTTGTAACATCATCCCACATGTCGCAATAGCATTTGGAATGTCCCAGGTGTGAGTAGCTTTTAGATGGAGATGTCCTGATCCAGTAAGCACACCCTGCCCAACCTCCCCGCATGTGATATGATTCTGGGACACATTGAAATGGCAGCTGTTTGCAAGTGAGATCCCATTCACACCTGTATTGAAAGTCTTCTCTCTCACATGCTGTTGCTGAAATTTTAAACAGAAGTAAAACCGTTTTGCACATACGCCACACCTCAACAGTATCTGTCCGTGTTGTGTTCCCTGCCCATCCATCACGTGGAAAATGTTTCCCAAGACCAGCTCACAACTCGCACAGGGGTGGCTCTTCTGGGAAGACAAGGCTATCTTGGGATTCCTTGCCTCTGACACTCTTACAGAAACCTTCTGTTCAGTCGGGGCCTCCACATTCTCTTCTCCACAGCAGCAACCTGAACAAAAATAAATGTAGGTAAAGTGCATATTGACCTGATAAAAACAGAATGTGTACACCACAAATGTTTATCTTTCATGACTGGACATGATTCCATACAATGATTTACAAGAGAAGTAAGTGAGACTCTCAGGAAATGGCTGTTATATATACCATGGCCCAAAAGGACCCTGGATGATGAAAATCTCACCAAGGGAGGACAGAAGCATAGGCTGGGACAAAAAGGAGAGGCAGGGTCTACTCATTATTACTCCACAAAGGGCTTCCTTTAGGACCTTTCATGCTGGCGATGTGAGTCTGTGTAGAATAATTCCAATGTGTTCAAACCCATAAACTAACAATCATATTTGAGCACGTCATGTTCAGTGTCAATATAACACGTGTGCACTCCAAGGCTCTGTAGGCATGAAACATCATTGGAGTGCAGTAAAGCGAGATGTGTGAAAGAGGTAGAGGTGCAAAGTTTAAACAGGAAAAGGTTATCCATGGGCTGGGAATCTGTGTAGAATGATCACTATTAAAACTGAGTCATACGCAAAGTGTCAACATTAAGCAAGAAGAAGTAGAATTGGGTGAGGAGGGGGCAATGGTAACAAAATGTTGTTGAACAAAATGGGTTCCTAGTTATGAATGAAAAAAGCCCAGGTGTGAAAACCACCCCACAGCCCTTCACCAAGGCAAGACTGCCTCTGGGTCTACCCCGTCATTAATGAAGTCATGTTTCTTCTGTGATGCAGAAATGATTCTGCCTCTTAAATCCCAGTTGAGCCACTGCATGGGATAAATGATGCCAATCTTAAAAAGAGGGATGGTCAGCACTGTGGTAGAACAACAAAGCACAAATGAGATCACAGACAAAAGACCTATGAGAGTGACATCAGTAAGATGGCTGGATCAGAGAGAGAGAATCTTTCCCCATCCCAGAGTAAGTAGACGACTATCCGTGAAAAAAAATCCCACAGGAAATGGGAATAAGAGTACCATGAAGACAAACAGTAATACAGAATACCAAAAAAGGACAACTGCATAGAAAGGATGACAGGAAACTGGGTGAGCAAACACATTTGAAGATACCTAAGGACAAAAACAAGGGTTAATAATAACTAACAAAGTAAGTAAGTAGATAGATAGATAGATAGATAGATAGATAGATAGATAGATATAGATAAAGCAAGGGTCCACCTTGGTGGTTTGCTCAGTGGAAAGAGGGTCAGTCTGCGGATGAAAGGTCCTAGGTTCCATTCCAGTCAAGGGCACATGCCCAGTTTGTTGTGGGCTCAGTCCCCAGTAGGGGCATGCAGGGGCAGCTCATCCGTGATACTCTCTCATCATCAAGGTGTCCCTCAATCTCTCCACGCTCCCTCTCATAAATCAATAAAAATGTATTTTAAAAACGGGGTCAGCCCTAGCTGGTTTGGCTCAGTGGATAGAGCATCGGCTTGTGGACTTAAGGGTCCAAGGTACGATTCTGGACAGTGAGGCACAGACCGAGTTGCGGGATCGGTCCCTGCTAGGAGGCATGCAAGAGGCAGCCAATCAATGATTCTCTCTCATCATTGATGTTTCTATCTCTCTCTCGCTCTCCCTTAATCTCTGAAATCAATAAAAATATATTTTAAATAAAAATAACAAGAAAAACTAAGGGTCAACGTTACCACTATCAGCCACTGAGCTTCTGTTCTCATTGATCCTAGTGGCCTGTTCTCCAAAAAACCTAAGATTTTTGTTTTTAAAAATCACACAATGCCCTGGCAAGTGTGGCTCAGTTGGTTGGAGCATCATCCTGTGTATCGAAGCGTCAAGGGTTCAATTCCCAGTTAGGGCACATATCAGAATGTGGGTTTCATATCCGGTTTGCAAGTGTGCAGATGGCAGCCGATTGATATCTCTCCCTCATCTCCCCCAACCCTGCATTTCCCCTCCTCTCTATGTAAAAGGAATAATAAATAAATATATAAGAATTTCAGGGTAGCCAAAAACAAAGGGGATCTCAAAAAGTCTAGAGGCAAAGTAAATAACAAGACAACCTACCAAAGCTTATGTATAACATTCAGAAAATGTAATTCTAGGGTGAAATTTTATAGACATAAATGCCTCCATTGTCACAAAGATCTCAAAGAACCGAACATGGCACCTCAGGAAACTGGAAACACAACAGGAAAGTAAGCCCAAAGGTTTCAAAGGAAAGAAATCATAAATATTAGAACAAACATGAATAAAAGGGAGACAAGTAAAAAGAAAGGAATACCTAAAAGGTATATTTAAGAAAAAAAGATATAAAAATGTTGAAGCCTTTAGCTACACTAAAGCAAAAACGAACTAACAAACAAAAACCAAGCCTCAAATAAGTAAAAAAAGAAATGAAAGATAAGACATGACACCTGTCACTAGGAACCACAATGCATCATAAGAGATGGTGATGTTACCAGATGACAGGACCCTCCATAGAGAAATTTGTCAAGATCCCACTATGAACTCCTCAAATTAATAAACAAATTCAGAGCCCTGTCCAGGTGGCTCAGTTGTTGAGCGTGTGGTCCCGATGCACCAAGGTTGTGGGTTCGATCCCCATCAGGGCACATGGAGGGGACAACCAATGAATGCACAGATGGGTAGAACAGCACATCAATGCTTCACTCTCTTTCTTTCTCTGTCTCCCTTCCTGTCTCTAAAATCAATAAAGAAATACTGCCCCGGCCGAAACCGGTTTGGCTCAGTGGACAGAGCGTCAGCGTGCGGAATGAGGGATCCCAGGTTCGATTACAGTCAGGGGTACGTGCCTTGGTTGCGGGCACATCCCCAGTGGGAGGTGTTCAGGAGGCAACTGATCGATGTTTCTCTCTCATCGATGTTTCTGACTCTCTATCCCTCTCCCTTCCTCTCTGCAGGAGATCAATAAAATATATTAAAAAAGAAATACTGCCCCGTATGTCTCACTGATTGAGCACTGACTCATGAACTAGGGCAGTGATCGACAAACTGCGGCACACAAGCCACATGCGGCTCTTTGGCCCCTTGAGTTTTGAGCAAAGGCCAGCATAGGGGTACCCTAATTAAGTTAATAAAAATGTACCTACCTATATAGTTTAAGATTAAAAAATTTGGCTCTTGTCCTAACTGGTTTGGCACAGTGGATAGAGCATCGGCCTGCGGACTGAAGGGTCCCAGGTTCGATTCCGGTCAAGGGCATGTACCTTGGTTGCGGGCACATCCCCAGTAGGGGGCGTGCAAGAGGCAGCTGATCGATGTTTCTCTCTCATTGATGTTTCTAACTCTCTATCCCTCTCCCTTCCTCTCTGTAAAAAATCAATAAAATATATTTTTTTAAAAAAATTTGGCTCTCAAAAGAAATTTCAATCGTAGTATTATTGATTTTTGGCTCTGATGACAAATGATTTTGCCGAACAGTAAACTAGGAGGTCACAATGGGATTCGATGTTAGGACACCTGTACGGTTGCGAGCTCAATCACCAGTGAGGGTCATGTAGGAATCAGCTGATGGATGATTCTCTCTCATCATTGATGTTTTTAACTCTCTCTCCTCTTCCTCTCAGAAATAAAAAATACATATATTTAAATAAATAAATAAATAAATATCCCTCACCACTGTGCTTCACTCATGAGAGTGCTGGCTTGTGCACTGGAGGGCTAGGTTTCTGTTGCCAGTCAAAGGTAGGTACCTGGGTTGCAGGTCTGATCACCACTCTCAGTAGAGGCACATGTGGGAGGCAACCAATCAATGTTTCTCTCTCTCTCTCTCTCTCTCTCTCTCTCTAAAAGAACAATAAATGGAAAACATATTCTCACTATTCAGGTGAAGATAAGAGAAAAATAAAAAATTAAATTAAGAAAAATGACAAGATGCAAAATAAGCAAACAAACAACAGTTCCATTTCTACACACTAATCATAAATTCTTTGATAGAAAAATGAAAAATGCAATCAAATTTACAATAGCATCCAACACAATAAAATCCGCAGGAATAAATTCAACCAAAATGTGAAATATCTGTTGATAAGACAGTGATGAAAGGAACGGAAGAAAACACAAATCAGTTGAAAGACAACCTGTGTCCATGGATCTGAAAATGAAATATGGTGGAGACAGCTATAGCACACAAGGCAAACTACAGATTAAATGCAATGGGAATAACTCCAACGGTATTATACAAAAAATGAATAAAAATCTGGAAATGGAATCAAAAGACCTCCATTAACAAAAGCAATCCTGAGCGAGGACAAAACTGGTGGCATCAAACTTCCTGACTTCAATTTATTACAAAGATAAAGCAAGCAAAGAGTGTGTTGCTGGAGAAACACAGACACATATACAAACAGAACAGAACAGAAGAGAAAACATAGAAATAAACCCAGGCACATCCTTTTAAGTGATCTTTGACAAAGATGCAAGCCACAGAAGAGAGGAAAGATAATTTCTTCAAGATCTGATTTCACATGTAAAACAACAAACCTGGACACCACTAATGAAATCTAACTCAACCGCCCTAACTAGTTTGGCTCAGTTAATAGAGCCTCTGCCTGTGGACTGAAGGGTCCCGGGGTCGATTCCACTCAAGGGCATGTATCTTAATGCAGGCATACTCACAGTGGGAGGTGTGCAGGAGGCAGCTGATCAATGTTTCTTTCTCATCGATGTTTCTAACTCTCCCTCTCCCTTCCTCTCTGTAAAAAAATCAATAAAATATTTTTAAAAATGTACCTCAACCTGCAGGACAGAATTAAATAAGTGCTAAAACTTAAAACTCCTCAGGACAACTGAGAGAAAAAGTTTTGGAGATTTGTTTTAGACAGGAGTTTCTGAATATGACACCAACTACCACACAAAACAGAAAAAATAAACAGTCCACACTGCAACAAATAAAGAAAAATAGCGTCTTCACAGCCAACAGCAATAAACAAAATGAAATGAAAGGGCAATCTAGAGAACGGAAGAAAATACTTGCAAACCAAGGGAAGGAATCCCTTGGAGATATTGTGGTACGGTTCTGATCAGCAGAATAAAAAGAATATTGCGATATAGACAGAAATTCACACAAATAGTTGGAGTTCCCTGGGTATAATGAAGGCTAATAACAATGCAATGCCTCTGCCTCAAAAGCAAAGTCTATATAACTTCATTAACAATATTTACTTGCTAAGCACTAGGAACAAGCATCTGAGCTTGCTAGAAACCTGGTGGCACTAGACCTGCTGAATGCTGAGTTCCCAAAAACATGGACTTTGTAGAAAAGCAGGTGTGGGGGAGTAATATCTGCAAAGTACTTTAAGCACATGCAAAAATATATGTTCCTGTATGTCGTAATCAATTAATATATAAAATATACAAGGTATTCAAGACTATTTAACCAAAAAATAACAGTTAACAAACAGGATAAGGATGTAGAGACAATTTTACAAAAATATATACACATGACCAACAGGAATATAGAAAATGCTTTCCTCACTGATCAAGATGGAATCCCTCAGGCTTCCTGCAACACTACCAACCACAAGTCCTTCCCTGTGAACTTAGTACAGCAAGGAGAATTGGGACTTCAGGAATAGAAGGGAGCAGTGGAAAAAGACCAACCCTCCCCAGGACAGCAACTACCCAGGAAACTGGAAAATCAAGCAGAACCACAGTCTACATGGGAGGACAGAGCACACCCTGGGAGATGGGGCCTGGGAAATCCCAAAGCCAAGTCCAGGTCACTGGTGAGAGTGAGGGTCTTACCCTGCGAGGATAGAAGTTCAAAGTTCTCCAGCATCACATTCAGGTACAGCTGTCTCTGACCCTCATCAAGGAGGCTCCATTCCTCCCTGGAGAAGTACAGGGCAATGTCCTCAAAGGTCACGCCAACCTGTCAGAATGGAGACAACTGAAACCAGAGCTGTCTCTCTGAGAACCCCCACTCCTACTCCTTACACACCTTCCCCCCCTCAACCTCCTCCAGGGCACCCGGTTAGTGTGGACACCAGGCCCTAATGCCAGTGCAGGCTGCTCCCTCATCACAGTCCCATTACTCACTGGGATTGCCCTCAGCAGAGCAGCTGGGTTGGGTGGGAAGGGTTGGGGGAGGGGAGGGGAGAGAGCAATGCCATTTAAGGTCTGGGCGATGCCTGCAGGGCCCCAGCCTTCCTGACAAGCAATACCACTGCAGTCTCCTAGATCATGCCGCCAAGACAAAGCCAAGCCTGGGTTTATGCTTCGCCTTTAAGTCCCACACCTGGTCCCGGGGACCATCAGCTCACACTTCCTCCAGATGTGCACACCACTGGGTAATCTTTAACCCCTTCCCACCTTCAGACCCAGGTTCACTCCCTCAGCTCTGCCCCCTTCCTGCTCCAATGCCACTGGATCTCGCTGGACTCCCCCATGAACTTGGCACATGGCATGGAGAGAGCTTGTCTTCCAGCCGGGTCCAGGACCACCCCAGGCCTCTGATGGACCCCACAGCCGGGAAAGCCCCAATGAGTCTGTGACGTCCTCCCTGCAGCCTCTGATCTTTCCGCCAATCCTCACTGCCCACACCCTCAGGGGAACCTCAGATGCAGTCACCCCTGTCCTCTCCGCCCTGCACCTGCTGTGTCCTCAGAAGCCACAACAGTCCTCTCTCCCCTCCTCCTTCCTCACGGTCCTCCATGCGGACTGAACTGGCTGACCTTACAGGCACCCTCCCCCAGCTGTGGTGTCTGTGAAAGGAGGCGGTGAGGGCCTGGGGGACTGGAACTTACCTCAGCGAAGCTCCTCAGCGCGGGCGCCGCCATTGCACTCTGTGGGCTCAGCGGGGCGGGGGCGGCTGCAGGAGAAGCCGCTGCAGGAATGGCGGTCGCTGTCTCGGCCCTGGCGTGGGTCCCAGTGGGGACTCCGAGCTTCAGTCCCACGTGTGAGCTGGGAGCACCACAGGAGGCTCCCGCCATTGGCTGTGCGGCCGGAAAACTACTCACCAGCCTTCTGCACAGCACGTTGCGACCAGACAATCCTGACCGCCTGAGACAAAAACCTGAGAACACAAATCTCACCAGGAGGGCTATTGTCCCTCCTCACGGAAGTGACCAAACGGAAATGCCGTTTCTGAGTCTCCATTGGCTCAGCCTGGTGGCATTGCATGCATGGCCTTGTGGGTAATGTAGTTTCTCCGCTCCAAGGCTGGGTCCCCTATTTCTCAGTTGACTCCAGGACTGGATTTAGGGTCAAATAGCCCAAGAACACACCAATATACAAAGTGCCCTCTAGCGCCTTCAGGGGAGGTGATGTCTGGAGCAAGTTTGTTTCTGAGGCACCTGAGTGGCTGGATTTTCGTCTCTTTCTTCAGGACCTGCTCTTTCTGACTGGCAGGCATTGTTTCTTCATTCCAGACTTTTGGCACGTGGTGTCTTTAAGCCAACTATAGCTTACAGAGGTTGCTCAAGTCTCTAACTCATTCTAACCTGACTCCATTGAATCCATTATACAAGGTTAAAGTCACAAACCAGATTCTCATAAAGAAGAGCATCTGCTTCTGATGCCATCCGAAGTGTCAGCTCTGCCTGGGCTGCAGTGTGGATAAGATGGCCAAGACACATGTGAAAATGCTCAAAATCACTGATCATCAGAGCGATGCAAATTAAAGCAACAATTAGGTACCACCTCCCAACTGTCAGAATGGCTGCTGTCAACAAATGACCAGTGCTGGCACAGATGTGGAAAAAAGGGATCCCTACTACACTACTGTTGGGAATGCAAACTGGTGCAACCATTATGGGAAACAGTATGGAGTTTTCCAAAAAAATTAATATGGAACTTCCATTTGACCCAGTGACTCCACTTCTAAGAATATATCCTAAGAAACCTGAAACAATCAGATAGAAGATATGCACCCACCCCTACGTTCATAGAGGATCAATTTACAATAGCAAAGATCTGGAAACATCCAACGTGCCCATCGGTAGATGAGTAGATAAAAAAGCTGTGGTACATTTATACCACGGAATACTATGCAGCAGTAAAAAAGAAGAATCTCTTACCCTTTCAGACAGCATGGAGGGACCTGGAGAGCATCATGCTAAGTGAAATAAGTCCGTCAGAGAAAGACAGTATTACTTAATCTCACTCATATATGGCATCTAACAAAATAAACTGGTAAGTGGAGTGGATGTAGAGACATGGAAGCATGGAACAGAGTGAGGAGTCTCAGAGGGCAGTCAGGGATGGTAAAAAAGGAAAACATCCCTGGGTGAGGATTAAACTCACACACACACAATGTCAACTGAGCCTTCCGAGTTTTCCTTCTGTTCTCTGAAAGCAATGGGAAAGCTCTAGCTTACTGGGTTCTGGGTCTGCTCTAAATTTGTGTTTATAAATCTGTCTTCTGTCAGATGAGTCCCTGGACATGCTGATATCCCTCCATAAACTTTCTCCTGCCTAATGAATCAATTGCCTTTGGTGTTGTTGTAAGAATGTCCAAACCTGTGGAGAATTTTTCTAAGTTTATTTGAACGAAGCCGGCAACAGTGCCAGGAAGCAAAATGACAGCAGATTGAGTAACGCTCAGGGGAATGGCAGTTTTGCACGTTTTTTATACATTAGACTCAAAGGAGAAGACATCAGGGGATTACATAACATTCACTGGTGATAACTTAGGGGCTGGCGGTGAAGAGGGAAATCTCTGGGATTGGATAAAAGTAAAAAAAAGACACAAACTTCTTCTTAAATGTTATCAATAGTTAACAGTTAATATTTAACACAATAATAATAATAATTGGTGCTCTGTGGTCTTCTATGTTGGGAGATTGTGCACTTAGGAGTCTGTAAAAAAGAAAATTTCCCTGAAAATTCTAAGTTATATTATCCTAGATGCAAAAATACAATAGATATGCTCAATAAGGTAAAGATAGACTTTTTACAAAATAAAAAAATAAAACCAACACAAGAAGAAAAAACAAGGCTAGAATATAACTACCCCTATAATGAGCTTTAACTTAAGAAGTTTTAATTTCAAGCCATCCTGTATGATGATTTTTGGCCTCTGAGTTTGTAAGACTGGCCATGCCATGCCGGGCTCCCTCAGCTTGACAGATATAGTCTGTGCCATCATTTTTGTCCATCCTGGGGAGTAAGAACCTGGGGGGAGGAGGAAATTCAATGAGTGTTTTCTTTCCTCTGGGACCCATTGCTAATGTCCTTCTGAACACAATACTCACAGTATTACTGCTTTGTTTTTATTTAGTCTCCTAGCAGTAGCCACTCTCCAGGTCAATAAAGCCTTAGGTTCTAAATGTGATCAGATATTTGTAAGGACAAGAGAATGGTCTTTCTGTTTCTATGCTATAACCTTTCACAATTTATGAGAAGCACCTGCTAATTAAACCCCAAGATTGTTGGCTCCTCTAATTCAAACACCTGCTCTGTTCAAACTGTAGAACAAGATAATCTACTCTCAAGCTTACATTCTTATAAACCCCTCCTCCCAGCTGCTGTCACACCTCAGGGATAATTTACACTAAGGAGTCTCTAGTTAGTAGAAAGTGTCTTTCCTGTCACCCCTTCAAACAAGCCTCTTTGGAACTCTTCATAACTTTACTCTAAGCATATTTTACATTCTTGGGAAAAACAATAAGAAATCGCTATAGGACATTTGCCAGGCTCCCTCCTAGAGAGGAAACTCCTAACTTTAAAAGTCAGGCCCTCATATCTACCCACCTTCATCTCAGCCCAAGGCCCCTCCATTCTTTGTCCCTTAGCAACAGGCACTGCTGGAAAGCAGAAGCCACCCTTTCTTCCCTGCCCTGTATTGACTAGCAACACTTGGCCCTTTCCTCTCTTGGAAAGTAAAATAAACTTCCTCCTGCATCTCTTCTTTTAGGTGTGAATTCTTCCACAGCCCGCATCACGGCACAAACCCTCACAGGATTCCTTTACTCTATGGACTTAAATGGGTGAAAATGAGGGCAATGACATTGTAGAAGTAAAATTAATATTTCCTTCTTCTTTTCTAGGTTCTTTGGTTGGCCTACTAATAGAGAAAATATAAATTAATGAGGGAAAACAACCAAAAACTTATTAACATGTATACCTGCATATATATGGAAAGGACTCAGAAAAATGGAGTAACTGACCCAAATGGCAAACACCTTCATCTCAGAAACCACCTTCACCTACATCAGAAAATGTGTGTGGACAGTCAGTTAGGGTAGATTGTCAGGTAAAGCACAGGAAGCATGTGCTGTGCACTGCGGGGAGGGCCTGTATTCATAAGGATTCTGTTCCAACCGAACTCCAGAGTGCAGACACAGGAGAGTGGGAAGGAGGATGTGAATCCAGAACATGATCCGGGCTGCAGGGAAAACAGGGTGAGATCCATTGTCTCATTCAGTCAGTAGGGATATAGAGGACAGAATCACATGGGCACTGGGTCCTATGCATGAATAAGAGGTGAGCACTCGTCCAATGAGACCAGATCATGTAGGACTCCAGCATCACTTCTGAATATTAGGTCCCAGAATTCATATCCAATTGTATCCACTCCTGCAGGGAGAATGTCAGTACCACATAGCATCATCATTTGAAGGGTCACACTGAGGCAAGAAATTCATCACAGTGAATGCGGTCACAGCCAGACCCAACATGTGGCCACAGGTGCAGAAACCCAGCCCAATTTACAGATGTCTCCTGTTGGTCAAACTCTGTGCTGGGATCAAAGGGGAGGCAGACAAACAGCAGCTCACTCTGAAAGAAGGTTCCCCTGGAGAAACCACTGCGGCTGAGAAATGATGGCGTTCCCCTGAACACGGGGAGGCCAAGGGTAAGGGCTCTGAGATGTAAAGGGAATGGGAGGAAACGCATAACTGTAACCATGGAAACAGGAGCTGCAGCTGAGCCACCCAGGTCCTCATGCTGTACCTGCTCCAGTGAGGGCTGCACCTCAGTGGTAGAGACTGTGTCTGACGCTGGAGAAAATCATGGTTAAAATCCAGCCCCTAGAATCGGACACTTGTCTGTGGTGTAAACTTGGGGAGCTGACTTCATTTCTCTGACACAGAACTTTTTCAGCAGTTTGATATGGGGTGCACCACAATGAGACTTGAGTGCCCACTGCACCTGCCTCCCTGTAGCAGAGTCAGTGGCTTCTTACAGGTCCCATTTCTCACTAAAATGCACCCACAGACAAAGGTGCTTGCGGGCATTGGGGGAGCGAGAAGTGCCTGCCTGGGAATGTCTCTGCAGGGAGTGGCTGGAGTTGCTGGAGCCAAGGCAGGCTGCAGGCACAGCTGCATTACTGCAAGTGGACACCTTACCACGTGACCTTCTCCAACAGCTCTGGCCTGGGGACATACCTCATACTTGTTTTTCACAGGAGGAAACTGACTTAGACCAGCAGAAGGGGTTTTTTCAATGTAAGTCCCACTGATAACAGAGAATCTGAAATTCAAATGTAGGATGCCTGATCTAGGGCATAGGGTGTCTGACCACTGCCCTTCTATTTCCCGCTACAGTGGCTTTGGGACTCTAAAACACCCTGCCCACCCACATGCCCTCTGGCCTTCCTGAGAGAACTGTCCCAACCCCAGAACCCCCATGACAGGAGACAAGGAAAATGCAGAAGACTGCAAAGCAAGGGCTCAGTGCAGGATCAGATGACTGGTGTTCTGAAAGCAATGGAGAATGGTAGTAGTGCAGGTTAAAATTAAAAATGTTCATTGAACAGGACATAGCATTAATGAATCCCCCAGCTGGTATGGGTCAGTGGTTGAGTATCAACCCATTCACAAAGAGGTTCTTGGTTAGATTCAAAGTCAGAGCACATGCCTGGATTGCAGGCCCATCCCCAGTAGGGTGTGGACGAAATATCCGATCAATGATTCCCTCTCATCATTGATGTTTCTTTTTTTATTTTTTTTTAAGATAAGGGACTCAGTTTTCTTTAATTTTTTATTGATTTCACAGAGGATGGGAGAGGGAGAGAGAGATAGAAACATCAATGATGAGAGAGAATTATTGATTGGCTGCCTCCTGCAGGCCCCACACTGGGGATCGAGCCCACAACTTTGGCATGTGCCCTTGACTAGAAGCTCATCCAGGACCTTTCAGTCCAAAGGCTGAGTTTCTATTCACTGAGCCAAACCAGCTAGGGCAATTAAAATATTTTTTAAAAGTAAAAACATTAAAACATATTATACCAATACAAGAAACGTTTATTACCTAAAGTAAAAAAGGCACAAAATGAATTTCCAACATCCATCTTTGTTGTTCCACTGTCCTATTGTTAATGAAAATTGCCAGAACTCATAGCACATTAAGCAAAACATATTATAAGATTTTTTAAAATGTTTTATTGATTTTTAACAGAGAGGAAGGGAGAGGGAGAGAGAGTCAGAAACATTGGTGAGAGAGAAACATCAATCAGCTACCTCCCGCACACACCCTACTAGGGATGTGCCCTCAACAAAGGCACATGCCCTTGACCTGAATCGAACCTGGGACCCTTAAGTCCGCAGGCCGACACTCTATCCACTGAGCCAAACTGATTAGGGCATGATAAGATGTTTTAACGAAGATACAGACTCAGCAAATACACTGCTGAGAAAAGGCTCACCATAAATTCCTAGAAAGAATACAATCAAACAGTGAGGTAGCATGACAAACTTATAAAAAAAAAGTTTAAATAAATTATGATTGACCGAACAAATTATTCTCTAGGATGTAGAGACTGTGAATACCTAACACAATGCTGAAAAATGTAAAAAAAAAGTACAGTCATTTAACGTTTATTTTTTATTTTTAAAGAATAGTTTATCAATATTTAGAGAGAGAAGGGAGAGGGAGAGAAACATTGCTGGAAGAGTGCCATATCGGCCAGCCGCCTCCTGCACACCCACTTCTGTGGATCTAGCCCACAAGCCAGGCACATATCCCCACCAGCAATCAAATCCCCAACCTGTGCTACACGACATGATGCCCAAGCACTGAGCCACACCGGCCCTGGTGGTATATTCCATTTAGATCACAATTTGCTAATCTCGGTAAATTGAAACATTCATCTACTCAAAAACCCAGACTATGCACTGAATTTTTGACAAAGGTAAATAACACTTACATACATACAAGGAATAATACAGAAATGTTTGTACCAGCTTTGTTATAAATAACCAAATATTTATTAATATGGACATATTGACGGTTATATATCAGTGATAAGAACATCTATCAGAGCTCTAACTGGTTTGGCTCAGTGGATACAGAGACGGTCTGCGGACTGAAGGGACCCAGGTTCAATTCCGGTCAAAGGCACGTATCCTGGATGAAGACTCCTTCCCAGCCAGGGCCCTGGTCATGGCTGATGTAGGAGGCAACCAATCGATGTGTTTCTCTCATATCGATCTTTCTGTCTTTCCTTGTCTTTTCCACTAGCCCTAAAAATCAATGGACAAATATCCGCAGGTGAGGATTAACAACAACATCAAAAAGAATATCTATCAAAAAAAGAAATGAGCCCTAACCGGTTTGGCTCAGTGGATAGAGCATCAGCCTGCGGACTGAAGGGTCCCAGGTTCGATTCCGGTCAAGGGCATGTACCTGGATTGCGGGCACATCCCCAGTGGGAGATGTGCAGGAGGCAGCTGATCGATGATTCTCTCTCATCGATGTTTCTAACTCTCTATCCCTCTCCCTTCCTCTCTGTAAAAAATCAATAAAATATATTTTAAAAAAAAAGAAATGAGTTACTAATATATCTTTAATAAATCTCCAAGAATTTAGGAAATATAAATTAAAGCAGAAAAATACTTAGAAAAAGCAAAGTTCTATAGTAAAATGGAAAGTGAATCCATGGTTATTAGGAAAGTTGTGAAGAACAGGGTCAGATTAAATGACGTCAGGAAGCAACTACACAGTGACAGATTTGGTCAGTATTATAGGTGTAATGATGGATTTCAGTTTCATGCACCTGTCAAGATTTATGAAACACTATAGTTAACACCTGTAATTTACTCATTACAGCTGTTAAAAAATGGTTTAAGATAAAAGAAAAGTACATTCACCTATTTTGGAACAACAGGTTTGGCAACTTTATATTCAATCCAGGTACTTAATGCCCTCTGGGCGAGAGTCTCATCTCAGTGACCAAAAATGTAACAAACAATGAAAAACTTTCACCCAAACCCAGAAAACCCACATCCCTGAATTAAAGACAGCTTTTGTCTCCATCTTTGTTTTGCTGCCAGCACACCAATGGCTCTGATGAGAACATCTGAGAAGCTACAGAAGCCACAAAACATCCTGATTATAATCAATGACAATGACTGCTCCCCAGAAGATAAACATCCCTGGAGTCCCTCAGATCTGTGTCCACACAGCTCTTGTAGTCTTTTCCTCAAATTAATTCTTGGATGCACAGTTAAATGAGGACCATTCCATCTAATGGGCTGCAGTGTAGTCCAACAATACCGGTGATCTTAATCCAGCATATAGAAGGGTTCAGGAATCTGGAGAAGATGCTGTGTGTAAATTATTAAAGATTCCAGAGACAAAACATAATTTTGGAAGGCATTTGGGGGCCAGAGGAGAGTAGGCCAAAGAAACAAAATTATCTCTTGTCTCAGGATTCCTGGCTTTTTATTAACGCAAACTGTCCTAAGGCAAAGTAGATATACATCAAATGCCAGGGTTTGGTATACAGAATCCATTGTCAGATTGGAGGAATTGCCTTCGGCTGTTCAGGGGTTTGGCCACTAGGAGGCAATAACATGTAGATTGAAATGCCCTCAGCTGTCTGGTAGCAAGCAATCATTCTATGCATCCTTTTCAGGATTGTGAAAATGCACTCAGCCATTTCCAGATGAATCAGCCCTGCTGACATGCTGGAATTGGCTTCTTACTTGACAACAATTAGGTCAGTGTTTCTGCAGTAAAAGGGTTTCCCCTCACTGCTCTGGTCTTCAAACCCGTGACCATGAAATTGTAGGCATTAGGGCACATGGCCCTCTGCAACACAGATCGAAGAGATTCCCTTAAAATGTATTGGCATCCCTTGCAAACAAGAAAAGAATTTCATGCTCCCAGACATAATTGAGGTTGTTACAGCTACCCTCTCTTTGGAGTGATCTCAGTGTCTCAAAGCATCCATCTTCACATGAGGACTAGAGAGTCCACAGTGTCGCCTGGAAAATTATGGGCAGCAATGTAAATTTGGTAAAAACTGCTGAGCTAATTT
This sequence comes from Plecotus auritus, assembly GCF_963455305.1. Classification (NCBI taxonomy): domain Eukaryota; kingdom Metazoa; phylum Chordata; class Mammalia; order Chiroptera; family Vespertilionidae; genus Plecotus; species Plecotus auritus. The sequence continues at coordinate 7,788,914 of NC_137785.1, forward strand.
CTGCAGAATACTGTTCCCTCAAGGGCAAAAATGTGTGAGACTGCATACAAGTTTTTCATCTCATCATGCTTGGAAAGCCCAGATTTCCTTATAAACTAACCCACACCATAAATACAACACCCAAGATTAAAGAAGTCTTAGGAAAATACTTCATTATTTTGCAAACAAGAAACCTGAGTCTGGCAGTTCTCCCATTGATGCCTTAGGCAGTCAATAAATTCATCATTAGCATCTAGGGAAAGTGTGTCCCTGAAAATGGCAGTCCCTCTGCAACATTATGTTTACTGGCGCCAAGAGCAATGAGTCCTATGTGGCAACTCATGACAGGGCAACAAGTAAGAACTAAGGGCTCAGGTATTCCTAATTTTCTTCAACAAATTAAACAGAGTTAGCTTCCTGGGGCACATGATGATGGTGATTGATGCCATCTGTAGGGGCCTTATAGGTGGTTCAGGTGAAATATCTTCAGCAAGAGAAATATGCAGTGACATACATCTGGCAGGACATCTCTGTATGTTAAAAAGGGCAACATAGCCGGAACCAGTTTGGCTCAGTGGATAGAGCGTCGCCCTGCAAACTCAAGGATCCTGTGTTCGGTCAAGGGCAAGTACCTTGGTTGCGTGCACATCCCCAGTGGGAGGTGTGCAGGAGTCAGCTGATTGATGTGTCTCTCTCATCGATGTTTCTGACTCTCTCTCTCTCTCTGTAAAAAATCAATAAAATATATATATTTTTTAAAAAGTGCAACATAATTATGTACTGTTCCAACATTAAAACAAAAAAAATACAACAAAACACTTTTGGGAACTTTACATAATATAGGTGATTAAATGTATGAGATGCAATTCAGAAAAATGAGCATTCACACATTTTCTTGTACTATTGTTAAGTTCTAACTAAGCAAGTCCATTTGTTATATATACATCAAAGAAATTTCTCACATTTGGACTCATGTGTGCAGAGCAAATATGGAAATTGGCTGAGAGAAACCTCACATTAATTGCACTCATAATGGCTTTCTCCAGCGTGAACTCTCTGATGATATTGGAGACTTTTGTTACATGTAAAAGATTTCCCACATTCACTGCATTTATAAGGATTTTCTCCAGTATGAACTCTCTTATGATATTGGAAACCACTGATACTTTTAAAAGATTTTCCACATTCACTGCACCGATAAGGCTTTTCTCCTGTATGAAATCTCTGATGACGACGAAGGGTACTATTCCGGATAAACGATTTCCCACATTCACTGCATTTATAAGGTTTTTCTCCTGTGTGAAGTCTTTGATGACAACGAAGGGTAGTACTGTGGGTAAAAGATTTCCCACATTCACTGCATTTATAAGGCTTTTCTCCCGTATGAACTCTCTTATGTTGATGAAGGTTGGTCTTAGCGGTAAAAGATTTTCCACATTCAGTGCATTGATAAGGCTTTTCTCCACTGTGAACACTCTGATGATATCGGAGACCTTTGCTACTTGTAAAAGATTTTCCACATTCACGGCATTTATAAGGCTTTTGTCCTGTATGAAGTCTCTGATGATTACAAAGGGCAGAACTCTGGGTAAAAGATTTCCCACATTCACTGCATTTATACGGCTTTTGTCCTGTATGAAGTCTCTGATGATAACGAAGGGTAGTACTCTGGGGAAAAGATTTTCCACATTCACTGCACTGATAAGGCTTTTCTCCTGTATGAAATCTCTGATGACGACGAAGGGTACTATTCCGGATAAACGATTTCCCACATTCACTGCATTTATAAGGTTTTTCTCCTGTGTGAAGTCTTTGATGACAACGAAGGGTAGTATTGTGGGTAAAAGATTTCCCACATTCACTGCATTTATAAGGCTTTTCTCCCGTATGAACTTTCTTATGTTGATGAAGGTTGGTCTTAGCGGTAAAAGATTTTCCACATTCAGTGCATTGATAAGGCTTTTCTCCACTGTGAACTCTCTGATGATATCGGAGACCTTTGCTACTTGTAAAAGATTTTCCACATTCACGGCATTTATAAGGCTTTTGTCCTGTATGAAGTCTCTGATGATTACAAAGGGCAGAACTCCGGGCAAAAGATTTCCCACATTCACTGCATTTATACGGCTTTTGTCCTGTATGAAGTCTCTGATGATAACGAAGGGTAGTACTCTGGGGAAAAGATTTTCCACATTCAATGCATTGATAAGGTTTTTCTCCAGTGTGAACTCTCTGATGATATTGGAGACCATGGGAACTTTTAAAAGATTTTCCACATTCACTGCAATTATAAGGCTTTTCTCCTGTATGAAATCTCTGATGATAACGAAGGGTAGTACTCCGGGCAAAAGATTTCCCACATTCACTGCATTTATAAGGCTTTTCTCCAGTATGAACTCTCTGATGTTGATGAAGGATGTTCTTAGACCTAAAAGATTTTCCACATTCACTGCATTGATACGGCTTTTCTCCAGTGTGAACTCTTTGATGATAACGAAGTGCATGGCTCTGTGTAAAAGATTTTCCACATTCGCTGCATTTATAAGGCCTTTCCCCAGTGTGAACTCTCTGATGATATCGGAGAACTTTGCTCTGTGTGAAAAATTTCCCACATTCATTGCATTTATATGGCTTTTCTCCTGTATGAAGTCTCTGATGATTACAAAGGGCAGAGCTCTGGGTAAAAGATTTCCCACATTCACTGCATTTATAAGGCTTTTCTCCTGTATGAAGTTTCTGATGATAATAAAGGGAACTGCTCTGGGTAAAATACTTCCCACATTTACTGCATTTATAAGGCTTATCTCCCATATGAACTCTCTGATGTTGATGAAGGATGTTCTTAGCAGTAAAAGATTCCCCACATTCACTGCATTGGTAAGGCTTTTCTCCAGTGTGAACTCTCTGATGATATCGGAGACGAGTTCTACTTTTAAAAGGTTTTCCACATTCTCTGCATTTAAAAGGATTTTCTCCTGTATGAAGTCCCTGATGATAATGAAGGGTAGTGCTCCGTGTAAAAGATTTTCCACATTCACCACAATTATAAGGCTTTTCTCCTGTATGAGTTCTCTGATGACGATGAAGGTCATTGCTAGCTGAAAAAGATTTCCCACATTCAGTGCATTTATAAGGCTTTTCTCCGGTGTGAACTCTGTGATGACTATGAAGCTGGGGGCTAGTAGTAAATGATTTTCCACATTCACTGCAACGATAAGGTATTTTTCCATTGTGCACTCTCTGATGACGAGAAAGATTAGTGCTACTGGTGTAAGCTTTCCCACACTCACTGCATTTATAAGGCTTTTCTCCAGGCTGAACACTCTGATGACAGTGACGAATATTTATATTGGTAAAACTTTTCCCACACTCATTGTACTCATAAGGCCTTTCTCCAGTGTGCAAAGCTTGGTGATTACCTAGGCTGTTACTACTGCTAATAGCTTCCCCATATTCACTGCCCTGATAAGGCCTTTCTCCAGTGTGACCTTGCTGTTGATAATGAAAGCTAGAATATTTGGAAAAATATTTTCCACATTCAGAGCTCACAAAACACTGACTTCCAATATAGACACCTTTTTCCTGAATAAACATGTGGGTGCAACTAATGTCTTCCTTACATTCTTTTCTGGTGTAAACATTTTTTCTCCTTTGAAACATCATCCCACACGTCGGAATAGCATTTGGAAAGTCCCTGGTATGAGTAGCCTTTAGGTGGAGATGTCCTGACCCGATAAGGACACCCTGCCCAACCTCCCTGCATGTGAATTGATTCTGGGACACATTGAAATCGCAGCTGTTTGCAAGTGAGATCCTGTCCACACCTGTATTGAAAGTCTCTCTCACATGCTGTTGGTGAAATTTTACATGGAAGTAAAACCGTTTTGCACATGCGCCACACCTCAACAGTATCTGTCCGTGTTGTGTTCCCTGCAGCTCAGTCAAGTGGAAAATGTTTCTCAAGACGTGACCACAACTCTCACAGGGGTGGCTCTTCTGGGAAGACAAGGCTAACTTGGGATTCCTTGCCTGTGACAGTCTTACAGAAACCTTCTGTTCCGTTGGGGCCTCAACATTCTTTGCTCCACAGCAGCAACCTGAACAAAAGGAAACACTGGTGAGGTACATGCTGATGTTATGGAATCAGAATACCTTCACCACAAATGTTTATCGGTTATGACTAGGCATGATTCCATAGAGAGATTTTTAAGAGGAGTGAAGTAGACTCTGAGGAAATTGCTGTTAAAGTATATAACGTGGCCAGTCAATGATGAAAATCTCACCAACGGAGGGACAGAAGCACAGGATGGGATACAAGGAAGAGAGGAAGGCTCTACACATTGTTCCTTCACAAAGGCTTTTTTGAGGACCTTACATGCTGGCCATGTGAGTCTGTGTAGAATCATTTAAAGGTGCTCAAAGCCATAAAAATTAATTGTATAAGAGCACATGAGGTTCAACGTCAATATAATAATACTTGTGCACTCCAAGTTGGTATAGGCACGGACCAATGTTGGTTTGCCATAAAGAGAGACCTGTGAAAGTGGCACAGGTGCAAAGTCCAGAGAGGTTAAGGTTATCCTTCGGCTGGGAATCTGAATAGAAATGATCACTATTCAACCTGTGTAGTTGGCAAAGTATCAATAATAACCAAATACAAGCATAATTTGGTAAGGACTAGGCAACTGTAAGAAAACACTAATGAATAAAACGAGTTTTTAGTTATGAATATAACAAAGGCCAGACGTGAAAGACTCCTCAACGACCCTTCACAAAGGCAAGACCGCCTGTGGGTCCACTGTGTCATTCATAAAGTCACGTTTCTACTGTGATGCACAAATGATTCTTCCCCTTCAATCCCATTTGAGCCATTGCATGGGATAAATGATGTAAATCTTCAAAAAACAACAGAAAAGATGATGGCCAACACTGTGGTAGAACAACAAAGGACAAATGACATCACAGGCAAAAGACCTATGTGAGTGACATCAGCAAATTGGCAAGATCAGAAATATGAGCATCTCTTGCCCTAACTGGTTTTGCTCAGTAGATAGAGCGTCAGCCTGTGGACTGAAAGGTCCCAGGGTTCGATTCCGGTCAAGGGCATGTACCTTGGTTGCGGGCACATCCCCAGTAGGAGGTGTGCAGGAGGCAGCTGATCAATGTTTCTAACTCTCTATCCTTCTCCCTTCCTCTCTGTAAAAAATCAATAAAATATATTAAAAAAAAAAAAAATATGAGCATCCCTCCCCATCCCAGTGTAAGCAGACAGCTATCCATGAACAAAGCAGCCCACAGGAAATGGGAATAAGAGTACCATGAAGACAAACAGTATTACAGACACAAATAAATAACTGTACAGAAAGGATGACTGGAAAGACTGGGTGAACAAACATACTTGAAGATACCTACAGTCAAAAACAAGGGTCCTGCAGCAACCACTGTGCTTCTGCTATCATTGACCATAGTGGCTTCTTTAAAAAATACTGGAAATCATTGTGTTTAAAAACCACAGAATGCCTTGGCCAGTACGGCTTAGTTGGTTGGAGCATCGTCCTGTATAACAAAGGGTCTAGGATTCAATTCCCAGGCAAGGCACATATCACTATGTGGGTTCCATTTCCAGTTAGTTTGTGTGCAGAAGGCAGCCGATTGATGTTTTTCCCTCAAGTGATGTTTCTCTCTCTCTCTCTCTTCCTCTCTATCTGAAACCAATAATAAATAAACAAATAAGAATTTCAAGGTACCCAAAACCGGTTTGGCTCAGTGGATAAGAGCGTTGGCCTGCGGACTGAAGGGTCCCGGGTTCGATTCCGGTCAAGGGCATGTACCTTGGTTGCGAGCACATCCCCAGTGGGGGGTGTGCAGAAGGCAGCTGATCGATGTTTCTCTCTCATTGATGTTTCTAGCTCTCTGTCCCTCTCCCTTCCTCTCTGTAAAATATCAATAAAATATATTTAAAAAAAAAAAAAAAAGAATTTCAAGGTAGCCAAACACAAAAGAGAACTCAAAAAAGTCTAGAGACAAAGTAAATAAAAAGAAAACTTACTGCCCTAGCGGGTTTGGCTCAGTGGATAGAGCGTCAGCCTGAGAACTGAAAGGTCCCAGGTTCGATTCTCGTCAAGGGCATGTACCTTGGTTGCGGGCACATCCCCTGTAGGAGGTGTGCAGGAGGCAGCTAATTGATGTTTCTCTCTCATCAATGTTTCTAACTCTCTATCCCTTCCTCTCTATAAAAAAATCAATAAAATATATATTTAAAAAAAAAAAAAAAAAGAAAACTTACCAAAATTCATGTATAAAATTCAGAAAATGTAATTCTAAGAGGAAATTTTATAGGGATAAATGCTTATATTACGAAAAGAGATCTCAAAAAACCTAACCTGTCATCTCAGGAATCTAGAAACAAAACAAGAACGTAAACCCAAAGGTTGCAATGGAATGGAACAATAAATATTTGAACAAGAATCAATAAAAGGGAGATAAGATAAAATAAAAGGATACCTGATAGGTATTTTCTAAAAAATACAAAAATTGGAAAACCTTGAGCTAGACTAAAGTAAAAAACAAACTAACAAAAAAAGAAGCCTCAAAGAAATGAAAAAAGAAATGAAAGTTAAGACAATACACCTCACATTATGAACCACAAAGCATCATAAGAGATGTTGATGTTAGGAGATGACATGACCCTCCATAGAGAAATTTGTCAAGATCCCATTTGAGCTTCTGAAATTAATAAACAAATTCAGAGCCCTGGCCAGGAACTCAGTTGTTGGGTATGTGGTTCCGAATCACAAAGGTTGTGGGTTCGATCCCCCAACAGGGCACATGTAGACGACAACCAATGAATGCATAGATGGGTAGAACAGGAGATCAATGTTTCCCTCTCTTTCTCTGTCTCCCTTCCTTTCTCTAAAATCAATAAATAAAGGCTGCCTAGTACAGGTGTCAGTGATTGAGCATCGGCCCATAACCTGGGACATTTCAATTCCATTCCTTGTCAGGGGACATGCACAGGTTGGGAGCCCACTCTCAAGTGGCGGGCATGCAGGAGGCAGCTGATCAATGACTCTCTCTTAGTATTCATGTTTCTATCTCTCTCTCCTTCTCTTCCTCTCTGAAATCAACAAAAATATATTTTAAAAATAAATTAATTAATTAAAGAATAAATAAATAGCCGAAACCGGTTTGGCTCAGTGGATAGAGCGTCGGCCTGCGGACTGAAGGGTCCCGGGTTTGATTCCGGTCAAGGGCATGTACCTTGGTTGCGGGCACATCCCCAGTGGGAGGTGTGCAGGAGGCAGCTGATCGATGTTTCTCTCTCATCGATGTTTCTGGCTCTCTATCCCTCTCCCTTCCTCTCTGTAAAATATCAATAAAATATATTTAAAAAAAAAAAAAGAATAAATAAATAGCCCTGGCCTGAGTGGCTAAGTCCAGAGAGTGCCTGCCTGTACACTGGAAGGTCACAGGTTTGATTCCCAGTAAAGAGCAGGTACCTGGATTTCGGGTCTGAAGCCCCCTCTTAGTGGGGGCACCTGTGGGAGGCAACCAGTTGTTGTTTCTCCCTCCCTCTCTCTCTCTATCTCTTTTTCTCTCTCTCTCTCCCTAAGAAAAAAAATCAATAGAAAAAAATATTGTCACTCTTCAGATGAAGATAAAAGAATAAGGAATGAAATTCAGAAAAGTTATGGGAGAGGAGATCCAAGATGGCGGTGTAGGAAAGGCCTATACTTGCTGCCTCCCACAACCACATCAAAATTACAGCTAAAATACAGAACAACCATCAGCCAGACCTCTGCAAAACTGGCTGAAAGAAGTGTTATGACTAGAGAAGTAAAGAAGACAGCACACTGAGACCAGTAGGAGGTGCGGAGGCACAGAAGGTGCTGGTCCTGTAGCCATGTGGGAGACTTTTTTAATTGGGTGGGAGGTCGTCTCTGCAGAGGTCACCTGGAGAACCAAGGTGTACCAATCCCACAGAAGATGCCCAGCCCAGGGTCCCAGAGCTGGGGGAAGAAGTCCCTACTGGCAGTAAGAACTAAGGGCTCTAAAAACCAGTGCATATTGGGGCTCATGACACAGAGGCTGCAGGAGATCCAGCTGCTCCTTTTACAATGTCAGCACCACAAACTGAATTTAAACGCTCCTGCTTCGAGGATCCAAGATGGCGGCATAGGTAAACACCTAAACTGCTGCCTCGCACAACAATTTCAAAACTACAACTAAAAGACAAAACGTCTATTACCCAGAACCACGGGAAAGCTGGCCCAGTGGAAGTTCTACAACTAGAAGGAAAGAGAAAAGAGCATTGAGACGTGCACAAGCGCTGAAGAGCTGAGGTACGGGGGCGCGCGAACCGGGCTGGCGAGGGGCGACTGGGAGCGCTGCTTTTTTCAACCCGAAGGGAGACAAGCTCCCTATTAATCTGAACTCCAGTTTCTGGGGAGACGCGGTGGACCCAAACTCCTACGGGGAGAAGCTGAACTGTCTGCCATCGGGTCGGAAAGCGAGGGTGCCTTGCTTGCAGGTCTGCGCGCAGGAATAATTGTTTACTGTGCTGGGGTGCAGGACGCGGGGACGCGGTCGGAGACACAGAGACGGCTAACTGGCAGCCATCACTGTTTGCCACGCCCTAGCCTAGTGACGCCCTGAGACCCCGCCCCACACAATCTACAAACCCACCCAAGATCCAAGCAGCGGCTTTAGCATATGAATGGCCTACCCTATTGCAGGTTAACCTAGCAAACTTGCAGCCCGGTCAGACAGCTCCAAAACCTCCAAACCCCAAGCAAAGAGGAGAAAACTGTAGTTCTCGCTGTAGCTCCTGCTGAGTGGCCTCAGACAGTAGCTGACCTGCACCCCATTGGAGATCCAGAAGCCAGTGTATCTAGTGGTCAGTGTGAGACACCAGATTTCAACTCCTCACATCCATAAGTGACACATTCAAGAGGCAGACTCAGTGAGCACCAAAGCCCCACAGAAACAAGTCCTGCACCATAAGCGTGTCTCCAGCGCAGCAGTTCTTCCATTATAGACACAGCGGGTCCACACAGCCAACTGGCCTGGAGGTCAATTCCTCCCAGTGTACCAAAAGCAATCAAGGCTTAACTACACCAAGACTTTGCACTCAGCCCACAAAGGGGTGTACCAAGAGTGTCCACCTCAGGTGATTGGGGAGGCTGAGCTACTGGCCCCTATAGGTCACCTACCACACAAAGCCACTCCATCAACACAGGGAAGCAGCAAAATGCGGAGACAAAGAGCCAGGTCACGAATGAAAGAAATGGAGTAAAGCAAACTACTGGACGACATAAAGTTCAGAACCACATTTATAAGGTTACTCAAGAATCTTCTAAAAACTGCTGAGAAACTTAGTGAGACCTTTAAGGGTCTTAATGAGAATGCCAAAAAAATGGAAAAGGACCAGTCAGAAATTAAGCATACCCTGTCTGAAATAAAGAATATACAGAAACTCAACTGTAGATCAACGTACCCCAAGAATCAAACCAAAGATCTGAAATATGAGGAAACAAAAAACACCCAACCAGAAAAACAAAAAGAAAACAGAATCCAAAAATATGAAGATTAGTGTAAGGAGCCTCTGGGACAAATTTAAGGGTACCAATGTCTGAATTTTTGGGGTGCCAGAAGAAGAGAGAGAGCAAAATATTGAAAACCTATTAGAAGGAATAATGACAGAAAAGTTTCCCTACCTGGTGAAAGAAATAGACTGACAAGTTCAGGAAGCGCACAGAACCCCATACAAGAGGAATCCAAAGAGGATCACAACAAGACACATCATAATTAAAATGCCAAGGGCAAAAGACAAAGAGAGAATCTTGAAAGCAGCAAGAGAAAAACGGTTAGTTACCTACAAGGGAGTACCCATACGACTGTCAGCTGATTTCTCGGCAGAAACTATGCAGGCCAGAAGGGAGTGGCAAGAAATATTCAAAGTGATGAACAGCAAGAACCTACAACCAAGATTACTCTACCAAGCAAAGTTATCAGAGTTGAAGGTCAGATAAAGAGCTTCACAGACAAGAAAAAGCAAAAGGAGTTAATCACCACCAAACCAGGATTACATGAAATGCTGAAGGGTATTCTTTAAGAAGAGGAAGAAGAAGAAAAAAGTAAAGATAAAAATTATGAACAACAAAATGACATCAAATACATACCAACCAACAAGTGAATCTAAAAATCAAGTGAATAAAAAATCTGAAGAACAGAATGGACTGGTGAATATAATAGAATCAGGGACATAGAAAGGGAGTGGACTGACAGTTCTCAGGGGGAAGGGGGTGTGAGGGGTTCGGGAAGATACTGGACAAAAATCTTACACCTATGGATGAAGACAGTGGCAGGGGGGTAAGGGCATGGGGTGGGGTGGGGTAGGGAATAAGGTGGATGGGAGCTATGGGGGGGAAAAAAAAGAGGAACAAGAGGAACACCTGTAATAATCTGAACAATAAAGATTTATTAAATAAATAAATAAATAAATAAATAAATAAATAAATAAATAAATAAATAAAATTTTTAAAAATAAAAGCTCCTGCTTCCTCTGAGCTACACTGCTGGGCGAGCCTTGGAAGGGCGACCCAGACAATTATGAAGAGAAATTGGATGGCATCAAGGCAGGAACTTGAGGGCGGCTTTCTACCAGATGGAAGTGATCACAGCAGTCATTACAACTATTCTGGGACATTCTGGGTCGCAGGGCTGACTGGCAGCCATTTCTGTTTGCTCCGCCCTGGTGATTCCCTCAGACCTTACCCCACCCACTTTACAGGCCACCCAAGCTGTGTGCTGCAGCTTTTGTATATGAATGACCTCTCCCTGCTCAGGCTAAAATCTGTCAAACAAGTTGCAGTTGGGTCAGGAAGTGCAAAAACTATCAATAAAATCCAAGACCTGGCACCAGCACTAGCCTTCCTTGCTTCACAGCTGGGCCTTGTCGGGGCACTTCCAAACCCAAGACAAAGCGGAGATTCTGCAGATCTCTCTGTAGATCCTGCTGGGTGGTTCTAGGCAGGGGCTGATGTTACACCTCCCTGGAGACCCACGAGCCAGTGTACCCAGTGGTCAGTGTCATACCATACCAGCGTACAACTCTTCACACCCATAAGCAACACACTCAAGGGGCAGACTCACTGAGCACCAAAGCCCCAGTGAAGCAAGTCCTGCTCCAGAGGGGTGTCTCCTGCACAGCAGTTCTCCCACAGTAGTCACAGTGGTCCCCATAGATGCTAAAATCCTCAACAAAATTCTAGCAAATCGGATCCAGCATTACATTAGAAAGATCATACACCATGACCAAGTCAGATTTATTCTGGGGATGCATGGATGGTATAATATCCATAAATCAATAAACATGATACATCACATAAACAAACCAAAAGAAAAATTATATAATCATATCCACTGATAAAGAAAGAGCATTTGACAAAATCCAACACCCTTTCTTGATAAAAACTCTTAGCAAAGTGGGAGTACAGGGATCATATCTCAACATAAACAAAGCCTTATATGATAAACCTACAGCCAACATCATACTCAGTGGGCAAAAACTAAACCCATTTCCCCTAAGAACAGGAACAAGACAGGAATGCCCACTTTCACCTCTCCTGCTCGACACAGTATTGGAAGTGCCAGCCATAGCAATCAGACAAGAAGAAATGAAAGGCATCCAAATTGGAAAAGAAGTAAAGCTGTCATTATTTGCAGATGACATGATATTGTACATAGAAAACCCGAAAGACTCCATCAAAAAACTACTAGATTTAATGAATTCAGCAATGTAGCAGGATACAAAATTAACACCAAGAAATCCATGGCTTTTTTATACACCAATAAGGAACTTACAGAAAGAGAAACAAACAAACAAAAACAATCCCATTGACCCGAGCAACAAAACAATCAGCATACCTAGGAATAAACTTAACTACGCAGGTAAGAGCTGTATATATGGAAAATATACGACGTAGAAAAAAGAGGTAGAGGAAGACATAAACTAATGGAAGAATATACCGTGTTCATGGATTGTTAGACTCAACATCATTAAAATGTCCCAACTACCTAAAGCAATAGATTTAATGCAATCCCCATTAAAATACCAACGTCATATTTCACAGACCTAGAACGAACTCTCCAAAAATGGACCTTGAAAAAAATGACCCTGAACCACAGATACCTAGAGAAAGAAGAACAAAGTTGGAGGGATCACAATATCAGATATCAAGCTATATTACAAAGCCACTGTTCTCAAAATTGCCTGGTACTGGCACAACAGCAGACAGAACAGAACAGAAAACCCAGAAACCAACCCAAGCCATTATTCGCAATTAATATCTGACAAAGGATGCAAGAGCATACAATAGAGACAAGATAGTCTCTTCAGCTCTAACAGGTATGGCTCAGTTGATGCAGCGTCGGCCTGCAGACGCAAGGGTCCCAGGTTCGATTCCGGTCAAGGACATATGCTCGGGTTGTGGGCTCGATCCCCAGTAGTGGTGTGCAGGAGGCTGCCAATGAGTGATTGTCTCTCATCATTGATGTTTCTATCTCTCTCTCCCTCTCCCTTCATCTATTAAATCAATAAAAATAAAAAAATAAACCAGACCACTAACTTACACCATACACAAAAATAAACTCAAAATGGATTAAGGACTTAAATGTAAGATGGGAAACCATAAACATCTTAGAAGAATCCACAAGTAAAAAAATATCAGATATATACTGTAGCAATATCTTTACAGATACAGCTCCTAGGGCAATGAAAACTAAAGAGAAAATAAACAAATGGGGCTACGTCAAAATAAAAAGCTTCTGCACAGCAAAAGAAACCATCACAAAACAATAAGAAAGCCCACTGCATGGGAGAACGTATTTGCCAATATTATATCTGATAAGGGCCTAATCTTCAAAATTTACAGGGAACTCATACATCTTAAGAACATGAGATAAACTATGCAATCAAAAAATGGGTAAAGGACTTAAACAGACACTTTTCAAAAGTGGAAATACAGAAGGCCAGGAGTCATATGAAATATGCTCAAAGTCCCTAATCATCTAAGACAATGGTTCTCAACCTTCCTAATGCCTGACCCTTAATACAGGTCCTCATGTTTTGGTGACCCCCAACCATAATATTATTTTCGTTGCTACTTCATAACTGTAATTTTGTTACTGTTATGAATCGTAATGTAAATATCTGATATGCAGGATGTCTTGGGCGAACCCTGTGAAAGGGTCGTTCAACCCCAAAGGGGTCGTGACCCACAGGTTGAGAACCTCTGATCTAGACAGTGTAGGAATATTCCTACCTAAACCCCTTTTCAGACATGGTCAGTTATATTTTGCTTCCTCTCGAGTTCGAAGAGCCTGTGACATTAAAGTTGTAAATACTTTATCACAAAGGAAATTAGTCAAGCACTCTGAAAAGTGTTTTTACTCTTAATGTGGTATACAGGGAGATATTAGAATAAGTTTAATCAATTATTAGTCATTGTTTTCATCAATGTTGTATTTATATCATGGTTTTATATGTCTTTGTTGTTGTTATATCATGTTGTAATTTTTTACTTATTAATCAATTTATATATTATTTTCATAAACATTTTGCTAATTTTCATTCCTCTCTGACATTTCTATTATAGAGAAGGAGCCAATAGTGATATTAAAATATTTCTTCTGCCAAAACCGGTTTGGCTCAGTGGATAGAGCGTCAGCTTGCGGACTGAAAGGTCCCAGGTTCGATTCCGGTCAAGGGCACGTAACTTGGTTGCGGGCACATCCCCAGTAGGAGGTGTGCAAGAGGCAGCTGATCGATGTTTCTCTCTCATTGGTGTTTCTAACTCTCTATCCCTCTTCCTTCCTCTCTGTAAAAAATCAATAAAAAATATTTAAAAAAATAAATAAATAAAAATATTTCTTCTAATTAATTCCCTTTCAATGTGCATGAATCTGAGCAATAGACCACTGATTTGTAAATAAAACAAAAATTCAATATTTGGGAGAAAACCAAGATGGCGGCATAAACACCTATACTGCTGCCTCGCACAACAATTTCAAAACTGTTTCTCTCTCATTGATGTTTCTAACTCTCTATCCCTCTCTCTTCCACTCTGTAAAAAACTCAATTGAAAAAAATATTAAAAACAACAACAACACACACAATAGCAAATAAATAAATATGGTTAAAAATAGGAATATAGCCCTGGCTGGTTTGGCCCAGGGGTTGAGCATCTATGCGTGAACAGAGCGGACATCGTCCAGAACCACCGGAAAGCTGGCTGAGTGGAAGTTCTACAACTAGAAGGAAAGAGAAAAGGATTCAGAGGAGCTGTGGAGGACAGATGTGCGGAGACCAGCGTGCGGGGAAAGGGCGGGCAGATGAATACGCAGCTAGCTTACTCAAACAGGAGGGAGGCTCCCCTCTGCTCTGAACTCCAGTTTCAGGAGAGATTCGGGGAACCCAGTCGCATACGGGGTGAAACTGGACTGTCAGGAAAAAGCACACTGAGACTCAGGAGAACTCTGGAAGGCAGAGGTGCAGAGGCGCGGCACGGAGAGGGCGAGCAGCAAGCACGCGGGCAGCAAGCGCGCGGATAGCTCTCTCATTTGGGAGGGAAACAAAACCTCCTGACTGCACTGAAATCCAGTTCTGGGTGAGACTTTGGGTACCCAGACTCATTCGGGGAGAAACTGGACTGTCTGGCAGCAGGCGAAACTAGAGGGCAGCCTTCTCTCACAGATGCTTGCAGACATTGCAGCGGAACACTGAGACACAGGGGCCTCTTAGGGCGGGGCTGATGGGGAAACCAAGGCTGTCTGCTCCACCCTGAGACTCCACCCCATCCAAGCTGAGCACAGAAGCTCTCCCAGCGGTGACACAGCTGATCCTCACAGCCAATTGGCCTGGAGGTCAACTTCCCCCAGTGATACTAATAACAATCTAGAGACTTACCTACAACAAGACTGCACACACAGCCCACAAAGGGGCACACCAAGAGTGTCCACCTCAGGTAACTGGGGAGGCTGAGCCACTGGGCCCTATAGGACACCTAGCACACAAAGCCACTCAATCAACTCAGAGAAGCAGCTAAAATTCGGAGACAAAGAGCCAGGTCACAAATGAAGGAAATGAAGGAAAGTAAATGACTGGATATAGAGTTCAAAAACCACGGTTATAAGGTTTTTCAAGAATTTCCTAGAAAACGCCGATAAATTTCACGAGACCCTCGAGGATATGAAAAAGGATCAACTAGAAATTAAGCATACACTGACTGAAATAAAAAATATTATACAGAGACCTAAAAACAGACTAGAGGATTGCAAGAATCAAGTCAAAGATTTGAAATACAAAGAAGCAAAAAACACTCCTCCGGAAAAGCAAAAGGAAAAAAGAATAAAAAAATATGAAGATAGTGAAAAGAGCCTCTGAGACAACTTCAAGCTTCAATATCAGAATTATGGGGGTCCCAGAAGAGGAGAGAGAGCAAGATACTGAAAACCTATTGGAAGAAATAATGACAGAAAACTTCCCCAACCTGGTGAAAGAAATAGACTTACAAGTCCAGGAAGCGCACAGAACCCCAAACAAAAGGAATCCAAAGAGGACCACACCAAGACACAACATAATTAAAATGCCAAGAGCAAAAGACAAAGAGAGAATATTAAAAGCAGCAAGAGAAAAACAGTTAGTTACCATACGACTGTCAGCTGATTTCTCAACAGAAACTATGCAGGCCAGACGGGAGTGGCAAGAAATATTCAAAGTGATGAACAGCAAGAAGCTACAACCAAGATTACTCTACCCAGCAAAGCTATCATTCAGAATTGAAGGTCAGATAAAGAGCTTCACAGATAAGAAAAAGCTAAGGGAATTCATCACCACCAAACCGGAAATATATGAAATGCTGAAAGGTATTCTTTAATAAGAGGAAGAGGAAGAAAAATATAAAGATAAAAATTATGAACAACAAATATGTATCTATCAACGAGTGAATCTAAAAACCAAGGAAATAAAAAAACTGAGGAACAGTATTAACTGGTGAATATAATAGAATCAGGAGTATAGAAAGGGAGTGGAAGGACAATTCTCGGGGGAAAAGGGGAGTGGGGGGTGTGGGAAAAGACTGGACAAAAATTGTACACCTAAGGATGAGGTCAGTGGGTGGGGGAGCGTAAGTGCAGAGGGTGAAGTGGGAACCGGGTGGAGGGGAGCTAAGGGGGGGGGGGAAAGAGGAAATACTGTAATAATATGAACAATAAAGATTCATTTTTTTAAAAAAATATGTGGAAAGCACAATTAAACATAAGCAAAGGGAGATGTATTTTATTATAAACTAGAAAAAGTATTCAAAACATCATCAATAGTGCCCAATCCGCATGGCTCAGTGGATAGTTCGGCCTGTGGACTGAAGGGTCTCAGGTTCAATTCCGGTCAAGGGCATGTACCTTAGATGCGGGCACATCCCCAGTAGGGGGTGTGCAAGAGGCAGCTGATCAATGTTTCTCTCTCACTGATGTTTCTAACTCTCTATCCCTCTCTCTTCCACTCTATAAAAAACTCAATTGAAAAAAATATTAAAAACAACAACAACACACACAATAGCAAATAAATAAATATGGTACACAACAGCAAATAAATAAACATGGTTAACAATAGGACTAAAGCCCTGGCTGGTTTGGCATAGGGGGTGAGCATCCATCCGTGACCCCAGTAGGTCACAGTTAGGTTCATAGTCAGGGTACATGGCCGGGTTGTAGGCTGGATCCCCAGTAGGAGGCATGCAGAAGATACCCAATCTATAATTCTCTCTCATCATTGATGTCTCTCTCTGTCTATCACTCCCCCACTCTTATTCTCTGAAATCAATTAAAAAATATTTACAAATAAAATAGGAATAGACACTACTTAAAAAAATACGTAGAAATGACCAACAAGAATAAGGAATATGCTCTTGCTCACTACTCAAATGGAATCCATTAGTCTCCCTGCCACACAACCACCCACAAACCCTCCCTACCAGTTCGGTACGGCAGGTGTTGTGATTAAAAGTATAGAAGGGAGCAATGGAATCTAACCAACCCTGCCAGGCACAGCAAAAACCCAGAAAACTGGACGAATCCAGCAACGTGTTCAGTCCACAGGTGAGGACAGAGCACCCCTGTAGGTGAGGGGGCATAGGAAATGCAAAGCCAAGTCCCAGGAACGAGCCAGAGTGAGTGTCTTACCCAGGGACGATACAAGTTCAAAGTTCTCCAGCATCACATTCAGGTACAGACGTCTCTGATTCTCATCAAGGAGGCTCCATTCCTCCCTGGAGAAGTACAGGGCAATGTCCTCAAAGGTCACGCCAACCTGTCAGAATTGAGACAATTGAAACCATAGTTGAAATTTTGAGAACTAGCAATCCTACCTCTTACACATCTTCCTCACCCTCAACCTCCTCCAGGGCTCCCCAGTTTAGTGTGGACACCAGGTTCTAATGCTGTGCTGGCTGCTCTCTTACCACAGTCCCATTCGTCACTGTTGGGAAGAGGGACAGCAGAGAAACTCCATCTAAGCTCTGGGCCATGCCTGCAGGGCCCCAGCCTTCCTGCCAAGCAATACCACTGCAGTTTCCCAGTTCATGCCTCCAAGACAAAGCCAAGGGTTTATGCTTCATCCTAGAGTCCTCATACCAGCCCTGGCGGGTTTGTCTCACTGGACAGAGTTTTGGGCTGTGGACTGAAGGATCCCGGGTTGGATTCTAATCAAGGACACATGCCCGGGTTGCAGACTCCATACCCAGTGCAGGCTTCCAGAGGCAGCCTATGGATGATTCTCTCATCAATAATGTTTCTCTCTCTCTCTTCTCTCTCCGCCTTTCCCTTCCTCTCTGAAATCAATTTTAAAAATATTTTTTTAAAGTCCCAATACCAGGTTTCCAGTACCATCAGCTCACACTTCCTCCAGATGTGCACACCACTGTGTAATGTCTGACCTCATCACAACTTCAGACCCCAGGTTCATTGCCTCAGCTCTGCCACCTTCCTGCTCCACAGCACAGGGCCTCTTTGGACTCACCCATGACCTTGGCATATGGCATCCAGAGAGTGCTTGAGAGGTTTCAGAAGGATCTAGCACAACCCGATTCCTGGTGGACCCCACAGCCTGGGCAGAGCAGGGCAGGCGGCTCTGAAATCCTCCCTGCCCGTCTCTGACCTTGGAGTCAATACTCACCACCCACATCCGCAGGGGAATTTCAGATACAAGTCACCCCTGTCCTCTCTGTCCTGCACTTCCTGTGTCCTCAGAACTCACAACACTCCTCTCCCCTCCACCTTCCTCAGGGTCCTTGACAGGGACCTGAGCTGCAGGACGTGACAGGCGCCCTGACCCCAGGCTGCTGGGTGGAGTGGAAGGAGGCGGTGAGGGCAGGTGTGGCGGGGAGGGGGACGCGAACTCACCTCAGCTGAGCACCTGAGCGAGGCCATTCCCATAGGACGCTGTGCGCGGATCTAGGCCGGAGAGGCCGGAGAGGCCGGGAAGGAGCAGGGGCGGTGGAAGGGGGAGGAAATGGTCTCTGTTCCGTCACGGACGTGGGTAACCCGGGGGCGTCAGCGAATTTCACTCCCACGTGCGAGCTGAGCCGGCAAGGACTCGGGCCTTCTCCCTCCGAGGATCGGCCACTGCCGCCGCCGCCTGGAGCCTCCCACCCGGTACTGCGGTAGATTCTGGGTGAAGACCAATAGCCGCCCAGATTGCAGCGGAAGTCCCGCCCCTGATGGCGGGTGACGCAGGAGAAAGGCCTTTTCTGACCCTTAATTGGCTAAGCTGGCGGTATTCCTCACAAGGCCTTCTGGGTAATGTGGGTTCCAGAGTCCAAGATGGTGAAGGAAGGTTTCTCCATATCACTCCAAGGAAAACACCGCCATCTGCTGGTAGGGCTACTGGGAAATGACCTTCCTCATGAAAGAGAAATCTTGAAAATGGCTAAAAAAGAGTTATTTTCCTGGTAAAGGGACTGGAGTCCTTTTTATGAAAACACATTATCTGTGAGACCAATGCAGCTCGTCATAATATAGAGTTAGGATGTGAGGCATATATTTGAAATAAAGAAATAACATGTATAATATAAACGTTAAATCGAATTCTGTTGTTTAATTTTTACTTGAACATCAATAAAGATAAATACGCTTTTGAAACAGTGGCAGACTTGAATTCTGGCAAAGTAACTGGTGTTTTTGTTAATATGAAGATGCCACTGTAATTATCATAGCGAAAGATAATTCGTCCCTTATGGACATATTAAAGATGTCAGCCGAGTTCATGTTTCAGTCATTCTCAATGAGATGAGATTGCACAAATATTCACAAATGAAATGAAATACATATTCATACTGAAAGATGACCTATGTATATATAGCTCCAAAACTTTAAAACCACATGAAATATTATAAATAACAAATAATGATGGGTATGCATATGTGCAGTGAATTTTAAAAATTCACAATTCTGTAAGAACCTTGTACTACATAAAATAAGTACCAATTCTGCCTGGTGTGGCTTACTGTACAAGCATCAACCTATGAAAGAGGAGGTCAGGGTTTGATTTCTGTTTTGGGTAGAGAAGCTTGAGGGGTGGGTTTGATCCCCAGTGGGGAGTATGCAGGAGGCCGCTGATCAATGATTCTGTCTCATCATTGATGTTTCTATCACTCTCTCCCTCTCTGAAATCAATAAATATCTACTTTTTAAAATTCAGAGCAAAAAAACACAGTGAAGTATACACCCAATTGGAAAATGTCCTAAAGCATTAAAACTAAGTAATGGCCCTAACCGGTTTGGCTCAGTGGATAGAGCGCCGGCCTGCGGACTAAAGGGTCCCGGGTTCGATTCCGGCCAAGGGCATGTACCTGGGTTGCGGGCACATCCCCAGTGGGAGATGTGCAGGAGGCAGCTGATTGATGATTCTCTCTCATCGATGTTTCTAACTCTCTATCCCTCTCTCTTCCTCTCTGTAAAAAATCAATAAAATATATTTTTAAAAAAAAACTAAGTAATGTAGCAGAGGAGTTGAAAAAAATCGAAAACAGCCTAGGAATGGAAATAATTTCTAAATGAAACTAACCTCCAGCACACTGAAACTGGCAGAATGATCACAGAAGTGGTCTGACACTCTCAGCAAAGTTCTGACAGGGGGCACTAGCTGGTTTTCCTCAGTGGATAAAGCATCTCCCTGGAGATTGAACGATCCCGGGTTTGATTTGATCCAAGGGCACATGGCTGCATTCTGGGCTGCATTCCCAGGAGGGGGAGTGCAGGACACAGCCCATGCATGAGTCTCTCTCATCATTGATATGAATATTTCTCACTTCGTCTATGAAATCAATAAAAACAAATAATACATAAAAAATGTAAAAGTCAATAGAAAAAATATCCTCATGCGAGGATTAATAAAAACGAACAAAAAGAACAACAACAAAACTTCTGGCTTGGAAACCCTGTACAGTGCTCTCTTGTCCATAAAACATCTTCATGATAAAATCAAATCTCCTTCTCACCTCCTTTCAATGTGGGCTTTAACATTCTTACATCCAATGCTAGTCATTCCTGAGTGCTGCTCATTTCATATCTCCACAGCCCCGTCACCCAATGATTCACTATCACATAGAATATTTTCTTTTTCAATGAATTGCTCCTCCTTCCATAAAGCCTTTGAACAAGCCTTGTTGGGAACACGTGTCTTTATGCACTGCTGTGCAACACGGGCCAGTTCAGCCTCAGAAGCAGATGGGATCCTTAGTAAATGATGGTTGAAGCCATGAAACATCATGCTGTAGCTTTGCTTCCACAGTTCTACATTTTTCTGCTCACACCATATTATATTTTCTCAGCTCACTATTTTTCCTCAAGTTGTCATGAATGAAGAGGCCTCACATTTATAGGAAAAAGAATTTCATGGTAGCCAATGTTTCAGCATAGCCATATCTAAAGTTAATTCTCTCACCTCTTGGGAATCAGTGTCTTTAATTTACCACCTATTGAGACCTACCTGTTGTCAACTTCATAGAGCCTTTTGTCTTCTAGGTATATAAATGCTGTTCATTGTATAACTCAATAATGCCTTTCTATAGTTTGCTCTAGCAATATTCTCTTCCATAAATAATGTTCATTCTGCATGCAGACACTGAAACTGCATTAAAAGGTGAAATAATTATTTCCAAGCAAGGTTGTGAGACCCTAGGGTCCAAAACCTTTATCTCAGGTGCAGATGCCCACTTTCCAAACCTTGAATGGTGCCAGCATGGTAGGCATCTATACAACAAATATTTCGGCTCAAAGGATGGAGCCTTGGCTTGTGGACTGAGGGGTCAAGGCTTTCATTCTGGTCAAGGGCCTGTACCTCATTGGGGGCTCAATACCCAGCCAGGTCAGGGCATGTGTGGGAGGCCACCAAATCATTTGTCTCTCCCACACAGATGTTTCTCCCTCTCTCTGTGTGTCTCTCCACCTCCCTTTCACCCTGTAAAAATCAATGGAAAAATCACTGAGGTTGAGGGTTAACAAAAAAATAAATAAAAAAAGAAAATTTATTTTGTAAACTTATTTTCAAGGTACATGTCATATTCCTGGGGAAAATATACAATATCCCAGAAAATAAAATAAGAAATGTCATGGAAAGTATGTAGGGGGGACAGAACGCAAATGCACGAGCGTGATGGGATAAATTCTGGGGAACAACAAAACATGGTCTCACTCCATCTATTTGCTTTACAAGTGCCTAATATATCACCTTCCTGTTTCATCTGGACCTGTCTGGAGGATCAGATGTTTTAACAAAGATACAGACAGCAAATGCACATCTGTGATAAAATTCACCTTAAGTTCCTAGAAAAAAGAATACAATAAAAAAAGGAAGGGAGGAAGCGTGACAAAGTTAGCAAAAAAAAAAAAAAGTTTAAACAAAGAATGATTGACCAAATAAAATACTATATGGGATGTGGACAATGTGAAACCCTCACATACTGCTAGTATAATGCAAAAATGCACAATCAATTTATATTCATTTTTCAAGAATATTGTACTGATTTTCACAGAAAGAATTAGAGAGTGGGAAAGAAACATGTATGTGAGAGTGCAACCTCAGCCAGCAGCCATGTGCACACCCTGGCTAGTGATCTAGCCTACAGCCAGGCCCTTTTCCTCACTGGCAATTTGAGGCCCAACACTGGGTTGCAATCCCGCCTTTATATCTGACACTTGTTTTGTGGGGAAGCAAGCCTGTATATGTGCAAGCCCCTGGGTGTTTACTAGAATTTTTATGCTTAGTCTTACATGTCCTAGCTTAAAGGACACTGCAGACACATGTGTGTTCCCAAGGATGCTTACCATACTGATAGTATCTAATAGTTAATTTTAATTCAAGCGGTTGTTACAATAAAAGCCTAAAGAGGCAGGTGAATGGGGCAATTGGGTTCCTATACCCAGGCAGTCCCTTAGTCCTCTCTTTCACAGAAACGTGACAGAGTAATCATTCCGCCTTTGCTCAGGGTCTGCTGCTCAGCCCCCACAGGTGGTTCCCCATGTGAGGACCCAGGAACGCAGGCAGATGCGAAGCAAACCTCAAAATCAAAGAGTATGAAAGGGAAAGTAACTGCGCAGTAAGTCATTGGAGCCGACTGGGGATTTCCAAGTTCGAGGGGACTGTTTCTCAGCTAAGGAATTTATTACCTCCGTTATACTTCTTAAGAATGTTAGGATAATTTCCATTGGAAAAAGAAGCCTATTTCTGAATAGAGGGAAAAATATTTTTTTCCTGTATTTGCCTAGGAAGAAAAGGTTTTATATATATTATTCAAACAGTTATGTTATGTTAATCAGGAACTTGATTACTTTAAATGAATAGATTATGTAATACTGTTTAATAATAACAATGTATAATCTTTTTGTCTAATGTATTTGACTACCTTCCCAGGGTTTTAATTTTTTTTTAAATATATTTTATTGATATTTTACAGAGAGGAAGGGAGAGGGATAGAGTTAGAAACATCGATGAGAGAGAAACATCGATCAGCTGCCTCCTGCACACCTCCTACTGGGGATGTGCCCACAACCAAAGTACATGCCCTTGACTGGAATCGAACCCGAGACCCTTCAGTCCGCAGGCCGACGCTCTATCCACTGAGCCAAACCGGATTCGGCGATAAAAGGGTTTTGAAGAGAAATCTTAAAAGAAAATTATAAGTACGCTGAATAATAAATTTCAGAGCACCTGAATTAATCTAAAAAGTATTCATATTATTTTGAATCTTAGAACACATATACTTATGTGAATAAAGCGCTAAGTTTACGTATGTGAAGAGAGGATTAAGATTTCATTAAAGTTTTCTTTTCAAGGCCTGTGCCAAGTAATTAAGGAGGTGACAGCTGTGAATCCAGCAAGCAGAACTGATAAGCAGTGTCAGTCCAACCCACCAGAAGTCAAAAAGTGTACTCATCGCCTGATGACTCATTACAATAGCTGATGTCTAAGGACACTGAGACCGGCAGGTACCTATATTTCTTATCCTAGTCCCTTCCCCATTATAATCCTGTCTTCTACAGTTTGCTAGAAGGCAGGATTTAATGCTGGTATGCACCCCGTCTTCTTCTTCTTCTTCTTTTTTTTTAAAATATATTTTATTGATATTTTACAGAGAGGAAGGGAGAGGGATAGAGAGCTAGAAATATTGATGAGAGAGAAACATCGATCAGGTGCCTCCTGCACACCTCCCACTGGGGATGTGCCCGCAACCAAGGTACATGCCCTTGACCGGAATCGAACCCGGGACCCTTCAGTCCGCAGGCCGACGCTCTATCCACTGAGCCAAACCGGTTTTGGCACACCCCGTCTTCTTAATGGGACTAAGCATTGGTGTCATAATTCTTTTTGTTTTTCTTATAATCTACAAAAAGGAACTTGAGAAGTGAACATTCTTTGATGACCCTGACATTGCAAAGCAGAAAGTTTTCCACCTCCTTCTGTCTTCCACTCCCAGAAAAACAAAATGGGGGGAGGTATGGGGAAGCAAGTCTGTGTACAGGGAACGAAGTCTGTGTACGTGGAAGAACCTGGCTGTTTACTAGAATCTTTGTGCTTAGTCTTTAGATGTCTTTGCTTAAAGGACACTCCAGGTACATGTGTCTTCTCAAGGATGCTTACCCTACTGATAGTCTCTAATAGTTAATTTTAATTCAAGCTGTTGTTACAAGAAAAGCCTAAGGAGGCAGGCGATCGGGGCTGTTTGGTTCTAATATCCAACAGTCCCTTAGCCTAATCTTTCACAAAAATGTATCAGAGTAATCATTCATCCATCATGCAGAGTCTGCTGTTCAGCCGTGGCATTTTTTGTTAAGTAAACTTGGAAAATCTTACACATTTCTGTAATGGAGGATGTTCCCAACAGTTTAATATCAGTTTAGAATTCCCAGGTTTTTGTGAGAATTAAAAGAGAAAATGCTCAAAAAGTGATCTCTGGAACCCTGGCCCAGCCAGGCAAGTACTAAGTTTATAACTTTTATTGATCCTCAAAGTCCTAGCCAAGTCCCGTTATAGCATCATGTCATTTAGCCAATGAGGGGCAGGGAGCTGTAGTGAGTCTCCTGGAGATTCCAGGTGGGAGGCCCAACACTGAGACCTTAGTGCCCACAGTATTGCCTCCCTGCAGGTGGGGCAGCGGGTTCAGAAAGGCCTTAGTTTTTTCTCAAAAGCCCTTAAATACAAAGGTGCGTGTTGGCACTGGGGAAGTGAAGGGTTCCTGTCCTGAGAATGTTTCTTCAGGTTGCTCTTCTGAAGGTGGTGGAGAATGTTAGTAGTACGGATTAAAATTAAAAGTGTTCACTGAATTCTGCATTAAATTTAAAAACTAAAAAAATCCCAGCTGGTATGGCTCAGTGGTTAAGCATCGGCGCACACAGGAAGATATCCCCAAATGGATTTCTCATCAGAGCACATGTGTGGAATGCGGGGTCCATTCCCAACAGCAGCGTGCGGGAGGTAGCCCATCAATGATTATCTCTCATTATTGATGATTCTATCTCTCTCTCCCTCTCCCTTCCTCTCTGAAATGAATAAAAAATATTTTTAAAAATCTCTAAAAATATATTTTTAAAAGGTAAAAATTATTAAAACACTTTATACCAATACAAAAATTTTATTTCCTAAATCAAAAAGGAACAAAATGAGTGAAATTCTAACATCCATATTTGTTATTCCATTGTCTTTTTGTTCAACAAAATTGCCAAAATTCATAAAACATTAGGCAGAACATATGACCAGAGGTTTTAACAAAGATACAGACACAGCAAATATACATCTGAGAAAAGACTCAACATAAATTTGTAGAGAAAGCACAATCAGACTGAGGGAGCATGACGAACATACAAAATAAAATGTTTAAATAAAGAATGATTGACCAAACAAAATATCCTCTAGGATGTAAAGAATGTGAATCCCTCACACACTGCTGGAAAAATGCAAAACAGTACAATCAGTTAAGGTTTATTTATTTTTTAAAACAATCTTTATTATTTATTAGCTTCTCATAGAGCTCGGCTATTGTTTGAGTCATTCCATTCTCAGTGAGACATGCTCATAGACACTGATATTTTTTGTTTTTAAACTTATTTCCTTTTTGATTTCAGAGAGGGCGAGGGAGAGTCAATCACTGATGGCACCTCCTGCACGCCCACTACTGGGGATCTGGGGATTCAGTCCCCAACCCAGTCATGTGCCCTTGGCCAGAATTGAATATGGGACCCTTTAGTTTGCAGACTGATGCTCAATCCACTGATCCAAACTGGCTAGGGCAAGGTTTATTTTTAATTTTTAAAGAATAGTTTATTAATTTTTAGAGAGAGAAGGGAGAGGGAGAGAAACATTCCTGGAAGAGTGCCTTATCGGCCAGCGACCTCCTGCACACCCACTTCTGTAAATCTAGCCCACAACTCAGCACATATCCCCACCAGCAATCAAATCCCCAACCCTGTGCTACATGAGATGATGGCCAAGCACTGAGCCACACCGGCCCTGGTGGTATATTCCATTTAGAACTCAATTTGCTAATCTCGGTAAATTTAAACATTCATCTACCCAAAAACTCAGATTATGCACTTAATTTTTCACAAAGGTAAATCACACTTATATACATACAAGAAATTATACAGAAATGTTTGTACCAGCTTTATTAGAAATAACCAAATATTTATGAAAATGGACAAACTGAAGGTGATATATCAATAACAATATCAGAAAAAAAGATGAGTTACTGGTGTAACTTGAATAAATCTCCAAGTATTTATGAAACATAAATTAAAGCAGAAAAATAAAGTTCTCTATGAAAATGGAATGTAAATCCATGGAAAGCTATGAAGAACAGGGACAGATTAAAAGAGGTCATGAAGCAATTACAGAGACAGATATCATCAGCATTATGACTGTAATGATGGTTTCAATTTCATGAACATGTCAAGATTTATGAAACACTATGCTTAACACGTGCAATTTACTCATTGTAAATGCTCTTAAAAATGGTTCAGGATAAAACAAATGTATGTTGACCAATTCTGGAAGAACAGGTTTGGCAACTGTATATTCAATCCCCATACTTATGCCCTCTGGGTGAGTCTCATCTCAGTGACAGAAAATGTAACAAACAATGAAGAACTTTCACCCAAACCCACAAAAGCCACATCCCTGGACTAAAGACAGCCTTTGTCTCCATCTCTGTATTCCTGCCAGCACATCAATGGCTCTGATGGGAACTTCTGAGAAGCTACAGGAGCCACAAAACATCCTCATTATAATCAATGACAATGACTGCTCCACAGAAGATAAACATCCCTGGAGGTCTCAGAATGTGCACACACAGCTCTTGTAGACTTTTCCTCAAAATAATTCCTGGATGCACGTTTAGATGAGGACCATTCCATCGAATGGGCTACAGTCTCGTCCACCAAAAATTAGGTCAGTGTTTCTACAGTGAAAGGTTTTCACCTCACTACTTTGGTGCTCAAACCACAAACCATTACCTGTGAAATTGTAGGCCTTAGGGCACATGGCCCTCTGCAACACCTGGACAAGAGATTGCCTTCACATGCTTTGGCATCCCTTGCAAACAAGAAAAGAAATTCATGCTCCCATACATAATTGAGGATGTCACAGCTACCTCCTCTTGGGAGTGATCTGGGTGTCTCAAAGCATCCAGAAATCACATGAGAATTAGAATCCACAGTGCTTCCAAGGAAAATATGGGCACAGTGTAAATTTGCCAAAACTGCTCAGGAAATTTCTCCACCATACTGTTCCCCCATGGGCAAAAATATTTGGGACCTACAAAATTTTTCACCTCGTCATGCTTGGAGGTGATCATCCTATAAACTAACCCACACAGTAAATAGAACACCCAAGATTAAAGAAGTCTTAGGAAAAAGCCTTCATTATTTTACAAACCAAAGAGACCTGAGACTAGGAGCTCTTCCATCGATGACTTGAGCACTCAATAAAGTCATCACCAACATTCAGGCAACGCATGTCCCTGAAAATGACAGTCCCTCTACAACATTATGGTTACTGGCACCAACGGTAATCACTCCTATGGGAAAACTCATGACAGGGAAACAAGTAAGAATCATGGGCTCAGGTATTCCTAATTTTCTTCAACAAATTAGACAAGAGAGTTAGCTTCCCTGGTCACACGAGGATGATGATTGATGCCATTTGAAGGGACCTTATAAGTGGTTCAGGTGAAATACCTTCAGCAACAGAAATATGCACTGACATAGATCTGGCAGGACATCTCTGTATGTTAGAAAGTGCAACATAATTGCATAGGGTTCCAACATAAAAACAAACACCACAGCAAAAACACTTATGGGAACTTTACATAATATAGGTGATGAAATGTAAGGGATACAATTCAGAAAAATGAGGATTCACAAATTTTCTTGTATTATTAAGTACTACCTAAGAAACTACATTTCCGCCAAAACCGGTTTGGCTCAGTGGATAGAGCGTCAGCCTGTGGACTGAAAGGTCCCGGGTTCAATTCCGGTCAAAGGCATGTAACTTGGTTGCGGGCATATCCCCAGTAGGAGGTGTGCAAGAGGCAGCTGATCGATGTTTCTCTCTCATCGATGTTTCTGACTATCTATCCCTCTTCCTTCCTCTCTGTAAAAAATCAATAAAATATATTAAAAAAAAAAAAGAAACTACATTTCCTACACATCTAAGAAATTTCTCACATTTGGACTCAGAGGTGGAGAGGAAATTTCGAAATTTGGCTGAGAGATAACTCACATTAATTGCACTCATAATGGCTTTCTCCAGTGTGAACTCTCTTATGATATTGGAGAGCATTGCTCCATGTAAAATATTTTCCACATTCACTGCATTGATAAGGCTTTTCTCCAGTGTGAACTCTCTGATGATATTGAAGACTACTCCTACATGTAAAAGATTTTCCACATTCACTGCATTGATAAGGCTTTTCTCCAGTGTGAACTCTCTGATGATACCGGAGACCATTGCTACCTGTAAAACATTTTCCACATTCATTGCATTGATAAGGCTTTTCTCCAGTGTGAACTCTCTGATGATATTGGAGACCATTGCTACCTGTAAAACATTTTCCACATTCACTGCATTGATAAGGCTTTTCTCCAGTGTGAACTCTCTGATGATATTGGAGACCATTGCTACCTGTAAAAGATTTTCCACATTCACTGCATCGATAAGGCTTTTCTCCAGTGTGAATTCTCTGATGATATCGGAGATTACTGATACAGGTAAAAGATTTTCCACATTCACCGCAATTATGTTTTCCCCCTGTATGAAGTCTGTGATGATTACGGAGGGCAGTGCCATGTGTAAAAGATTTCCCACATTCACTGCAATGATAAGGCTTTTCTGCAGTGTGAACTCTCTGATGATATTGGAGACCACTGCTACTTCTAAAAGATTTTCCACAATCACTGCATTGATAAGGCTTTTCTCCAGTGTGAACTCTCTGATGGTATCGGAGACTACTGCTACCTCTAAAAAATTTCCCACACTCAATGCATTTATAAGGCTTTTCTCCTGTATGAACTCTCTGATGACAATGAAGATGACCGATCCTGGTAAAATATTTCCCACATTCACTGCAGTGATAACGCCTTTCTCCAGTGTGCACTCTCGGATGACGACAAAGTTCAGTTTTACTGGTGTAAGCTTTCCCACATTCACTGCATTTATAAGGCTTTTCTCTGGTGTGAACCCTCTGATGATAACGAAGGGTAGTGCTCTGGGTAAAAGATTTCCCACATTCACTGCATTTATAAGGCTTTTCTCCTGTATGAACTCTCTGATGATAACGAAAGGCAATGCTCCGGGTAAAAGATTTTCCACATTCACTGCATTTAAAAGGATTTTCTCCTGTATAAAGCCTCTGATGATAACGAAGGGTAGTGCTCTGGGTAAAAGATTTTCCACATTCACAACATTTATAAGGCTTTTCTCCTGTATGGATTCTCTGATGACGACGAAGATTATTGCTAGCCGGAAAAGATTTCCCACATTCAGTGCATTGATAAGGCTTTTCTCCAGCGTGAACTCTCTGATGATATTGGAGACCATTGCTACTTGTAAAAGATTTTCCACATTCACTGCAGTGATAAGACCTTTCTGCAGTGTGCACTCTCTGATGACGATAAAGATGACTGCTAGTGCTGTAAGATTTCCCACATTCACTACATTTATAAGGCTTTTCTCCAGTGTGAACTCTCTGATGACAATGACGAATACTATTACTGGTACAAGATTTCCCACGCTCATTGTACTCATAAGGCCCTTCTCCTGTGTGAACTCTCTGCTCATAATGGAGGGTACTGTTACTGGTAAAAGTTGTTTCACATTCACTGCGCTCACAAGGCCTTTCTCCAGTGTGCAAAGCTTGGTGATCACCTAGGCTGTTACTACTGGTAAAAACTTTCCCATAAACACTGCACTGATAAGGCCTTTCTCCAGTGTGACCTCGCTGTTGATAATGAAAGCTAGAAAATTTGGTAAAATATTTTCCACATTCAGAGCTAACAAAACACTGACTTCCAACATGGACACCCTTTTCCTGAATAAACATGTGGGTGCAACTAACGTCTTCCTTACATTCTTTTCTGGTATAATAATTTTTTCTCCTTTGAAACATCATCCCACACGTCGGAACAGCATTTGGAATATCCCTTGTGTGAGTATCCTTTAGGTGGAGATGTCCTGACCCGGTAAGGACACGCTGCCCAACCTCCCCACATGTGAAATGATTCTGGGACACATTGAAATAACAGCTGTTTGCAAGTGAAATCCTGTCCACAACTGTTTTGAAAGTCTTCTCTCTCACATGCTGTTGGTGAACTTTTACACGAAAGTAAGACCATTTTGCACATGCCCCACACCTCAACAGTATCTGTCTGTGTTGTGTTCCCTGCAGTTCAGTTAAGTGGAAAATGTTTCCCAAGACGAGCCCACAACTCTCACAGGGGTGGCTCTTCTGGGAAGACAAGGCGAACTTGCGATTCCTTGCCTGTGACACTCTTATAGAAAGCTTCTGTTCCACCGGGACCTCAACGTTCTCTGCTCCACAGCAGCAACCTGAACACAAGGAAACACTGGTGAGGTATATGTTGACGTTATGGAATCAGAATATCTTCACCACAAATGTTTATCGGTTATGACTAGGCATGATTCCATAGAGAGATTTTCAAGACAAGTGAAGTATACTCTGAGGATATTGCTGTTAAAAGTATATAACATGGCCAGTCACGATGAAAATCTAAACCAATGGAAAGACAGAAGCACAGGATGGGATACAAAGAAGAGAGGAAGGCCCTACTCATTGGTCCTGCACAAAGGCTTTTTTGAAGACCTTACATGCTGGCCATGTGAGTCTGTGCAGAATCATTTGAAGGTGCTCCTACCCATCAGAATTAATTGTATTAGAGCACATGAGGTTTAACATCAATATAATAATACTTGTCCACTCCAAGGTGGTGAAGGCATGGACCAACGTTGGTTTGCAGTGAAGAGAAACCTGTGAAAGAGGCAAAGGTGCAAAGTCCAGAGGTTAAGGTGATCCTTGGGCTGGGAATCTCAGTAGAAATGATCACTATTCAACCTGTGTAGTTGGCAAAGTATCAATAATAAGCAAAAACAAGCATAATGGGTAAAGAATGGGCAACAATAAGAAAACACTGATGAATAAAACAAATTTCTAGTTATGAATGTAACAAAGACCAGGTGTGAAAGCCTCCCAACGATCCTTCACCAAGGCAAGATGGCCTGTGGGTCCACTGTGTCACTCATAAAGTCACGTTGCTTCTCTGATGCACAAATGATTCTTCCCCTTAAATCCCATTTCAGCCATTGCATGGGATAAATGATGCAAATCTTCAAAGAACAACAGGAAAGATGGATGGTCAACACTGTGGTAGAACAACAAAGGACAAATGAGATCACAGACCAAAGACCTAGGTGAGTGCACCAGCAAACTGGCAGGATCAGAAATATGAGCATCTCCCCCATCCCAGTGTAAGCAGACAGCTATCCATGAGCAAAGCAGCCCACAGGAAATGGGAATAAGAGTAACATGAAGACAAACAGTATTACAGACACAAATAAAGGAGAACTGTACAGAAAAGATGACTGGACATACTGGGTGAACAAACATACTTGAAGATACCTACAGTCAAAAACAAGGGTCCTGCAGCAGCCACTGTGCTTCTGCTATCATTGACCATAGTGGCTTCTTCAAAAAATACTGGAAATAATTGTGTTTAAAAACCACAGAATGCCTTGGCCAGTACGGCTCAGTTGGTTGGAGGATCGTCCTGTATAACTAAGGGTGTAGGATTCAATTCCCAGGCAAGGCACATATCACTATGTGGGTTCCATTTCCAGTTAGTTTGTGTGCAGAAGGCAGCCGAAGTATTCCCTCAAGTGATGTTTCTCTCCCTCTCTCTCCCTCTCCCTCTCCCTCCCTCTCTCTCTCTCTCTCTCTCTCTCTCTCTCTCTCTCTCTCCCTCTCTCTTCCTGTTTATATGAAAGCAATAATAAATAAACAAATAAGAATTTCAAGGTAGCCAAACACAAAACAGAACTCAAAGAAGTCTAGAGACAAAGTAAATAAAAAGACTAATTACCAAAATTCATGTATAAAATTCAAAAAATGCAATTCTAGGAGGAAATGTTATAGGGATAAATGCTTACAGTACGAAAACACATCTCAAAAAACCTAACCTGCCATCTCAGGAAGCTAGAAACAAAAAAAGAAGATAAACCCAAAGGTTGCAAAGGAAAGAAAAAATAAATATTTGAACAAGTATCAATAAAAGGGAGATAAGGTAAAATAAAAGATACCTGATAGGTATTTTCTAAAAAATACAAAAATTGGCAAACCTTGAGCTAGACTAAAGCAAAAAACAAACAAAGAAAAAAACAAGCAACAAAGAAATGAAAGTTAAGACAATACACCTCACATTATGAACCACAAAGCATCATAAGAGATGTTGATGTTAGGACATGACATAACCCTCCATAGAGAAATTTGTCAAGATCCCATTTGAGCTTCTGAAATACATAAACAAATTCAGAGCCCTGGCCAGGTGGGTCAATTGTTGAGTATGTGGTCCCGATGCATCAAGGTTGTGGGTTCGATCCCCCATCAGGGCACATGTAGGGGACAACCAAAGAATGCATAGATGGACAGAACAGCACATCAATGCTTCACGCTCTTTCTCTGTCTATCTTCCTGTCTCTAAAATCAATAAATAAAGGCTGGCCAGTGCAGGTCAGTGATTGAGCATCGGCCCATAACCTAGGATACCGGTTGGCAAACTTATTAGTCAACAGAGCCAAATATCAACAGTATGACGATTGAAATTTCTTTTGAGAGCCAAATTTTAAAAACTTAAAACTATATAGGTAAGTACGTTGTCATTAACGTAATTAGGGTATTCCTAAGCTTGCCTTTGCTAAAAACTCAAGAGGCCAAAGAGCAGCGGTTTGCTGACCACTGTCCTAGGACATTACAATTCCATTCCTTGTCAGGATACATGCACAAGTTGTGGGCCTACTCTCCAGGGGAGGGAATGCAGGAGGCAGCTGATCAATGGCACTCTCTCATAATTCATGTTTCTATCTCTCTCTCCTCTCTTCCTCGCTGAAATCAATAAAAATATATTTTTAAATTAAATAAATAATTTAAAGAATAAATAAATAGCCCTAGCACCGTGTCGCTAAGTGCTGAGAGTGCCTGCCTGTACACGCGAAGGTCACGGGTTCGATTCCCAGTAAAGAGCAGATATGTGGATTTCAGGTCTGATCCCCCCTCTTAGTGGGGGCACATGTGGGAGGCAACCAATTGTTGTTTCTCTCTCTCCTCTCTCTCTCCCCCACCCCCAAGAAAAAAAAATCAATGGAAATGATATTCTCACTCTTCGGGTGAAGATAAAAGAAGAATAAGGAATGAAATTCAGAAAAGTTACGAGAGAGGAGATCCAAGATGCTGGTGTAGGCAAAAGCCTGTACTCGCTGCCTCTCACAACCCCATCAAAATTGCAACTAAAATACAGAACAACCATCAGCCAGAACAGCTGGACAGCAGGCTGAATGGAAGTCTTATGACTAGAGAAGTAAAGAAGAAAGCACAATGAGACTAGTAGGCGTTACAGAGTCATGGAAGGTGCTACTCCTGTACCAATGTGGGCCACTTTTTTAATGGGGAGGGATGTCGTCTCTGCAGAGGTCACCTGGAAGAGCAAGGGGTCCCAATCCCACAGAAGATGCCCAGCCCAGGGTCCCAGAGCTGGGAAGAAGACCCTACTGGCAGTAAGAACTAAGGGCTGTAAACACCAGTGCATATTAGGGCTCAGTGACACAGAGGCTGCAGGAGATCCAGCTGCTCCTCTTACAATGCCAGCACCACGAACTGAATTTACAAGCTCCTGCTTCCTCTGAGCTACACTGCTGGGCGAGCCTCGGAAGGGAGACCCAGACACTTATGAAGAGAAATTGGACTGGCATCAGGGCAGGAACTTGAGGGCAGCTTTCTACCACACTGAGGTGGTCACAGCAGTCATTACCCCTATGCTGGGCATTGTGGGTCGCAGGGCTGACCAGCAGCCATTTCTGTTTGCTCCACTTCATGATTCCCTGAGACCTCACCCAACCCACTTTACAAGCCACCCAAGCTGTGTGCTGCAGCTTTTGTGTATGAATGGCCTGTCCTTGCTCAGGCTAAAATCTGTCATAAAAGTTGCAGTTGGGCCCTGGCCAGTTTGGCTCAGTGGATAGAGCGTCGGCCTGCAGATTGAAGGGTCCCAGGTTCGATTCCGGTCAAGGGCATGTACCTTGGTTGCGGGCACATCCCCAGTAGGGGGTGGGCAGGAGGCAGCTGATCGATGTTTCTCTCTCATTGATGTTTCTAACTCTCTATCCCTCTCCCTTCCTCTCTGTAAAAAATCAATAAAATATATTTTTTTAAAAAAAGTTGCAGTTGGGTCAGGAAGTTCCAAAACTATCAATAAAATCCAAGACCTGGCACCAACACCAGCCTTTCTTGCTTCACAGCTGGGCCTTGTCAGGGTACTTCCAAACCCAAGACAAAGAGGAGATTCTGCGGATCTTTCTGTAGATCCTGCTGGGTGGCCCCAGGCAGGGGCTGACATTACACATCCCTGGAGACCCAAGAGCCAGTATACCCAGTGGGCAGTGTCATACCATACCAGCTTACAACTCTCTATTCATAAGCAACACTCAAGGGGCAGACTCACTGAGCACCAAAGCCCCAGTGAAGCAAGTCCTGCTCCATAGGGGTGTCTCCTGCACAGCAGCTCTCCCACTATAGTCACAGTGGTCTCCATAGATGCTAAAATCCTCGACAAAATTCTAGCAAATCGGATCCAGCATTACATTAGAAAGATCATACACCATGACCAAGTCAGATTTATTCTGGGGATGCAAGGATGGTAAAATATCCGCAAATCAATAAACATGATACATCACATAAACAAATTAAAAGATAAAAATCATATAATCCTATCAACTGATGCAGAAAGAGCATTTGACAAAATCCAACACCCTTTCTTGATAAAAACTCTCAGCAACGTGGGAGTACAGGAATCATACCTCAACATAAACAAAGCCTTATATGATAAACCTACAGCCAACATCATACTCAGTGGGCAAAAACTAAACCCATTTCCCCTAAGAACAGGAACAAGACAGGAATGCCCACTTTCATCACTCCTGTTTGATATAGGATTGGAAGTGCT
Organism: Plecotus auritus; assembly: GCF_963455305.1. Taxonomy (NCBI): domain Eukaryota; kingdom Metazoa; phylum Chordata; class Mammalia; order Chiroptera; family Vespertilionidae; genus Plecotus; species Plecotus auritus. Next base: position 7,824,227 of record NC_137785.1, read on the forward strand.
AGCCATTGCGATCAGACAAGATGAAATGAAAGGCATCCAAATTGGAAAAGAAGTAAAACTGTCATTATTCGCAGATGACATGATATTGTACATAGAAAACCCAAAAGACTCCATCAAAAAACTACTAGATTTAATGAATTCAGCAATGTAGCAGGATACAAAATTAACACCAAGAAATCCATAGCTTTTTTATATACCAATAATGAACTTACAGAAATAGGAACACACAATAACAATCCCACTGACCAGTGCAACAAAAAAATTAGCATACCTAGGAACAAACTTAACTAAGGAGGTAAGAGCTGTGTGCATGGAAAACTATAGGACGTAGAAAAAAGAGCTAGAGGAAGACATAAACAAATGGAAGAATATATCGTGTTCATGGATTGGCAGAATCAACATTATTAAAATGTACAAACTACCTAAAGCAATAGATTTAATGCAATTTCCATTAAAATGTCAACGGCATATTTCACAGACCTAGAACAAACTCTCCAAAAATGCACCCCGAAAAAAAAGACTCCGAGCCGAAACCGGTTTGGCTTAGTGGATAGAGCGTCGGCCTGCGGACTGAAGGGTCCCAGGTTCGATTCCGGTCAAGGGCATGTACCTTGGTTGCGGGCACGTCCCCAGTGGGAGGTGTGGAGGAGGCATCTGATGGATGTTTCTCTCTCAGCGATGTTTCTAGCTCTCTGTCCCTCTCCCTTCCTCTCTGTAAAATATCAATAAAATATATTTTTAAAAAAAGAAAAAAAAAAAAAAAAAGACTCCGAATAGCCACAGGTATCTAGAGAAAGAAGAACAAAGTTGGAGGGATCACAATACCAGATATCAAGCTATATTACAAAGCTACGGTTCTCAAAACTGCCTGGTATTGGCACAACAGCGGACAGAAGAGAAAAGAGAACCCAGTAATTACCCAAGCTATTATGCTCAATTAATATTTGACAAAGGATGCAAGAGCATAGAGTCAAGATAGTCTCTTCACCTCTAACTGGTTTGGCTCAGTGGATAGAGCGTCGGCCTGTGGACTGAAAGATCCCAGGTTCAATTCCAGTCAAGGGCATGTACCTTGATTGGGGGCACATCCCCGGTAGGAGGTGTGCAAGAGGCAGCTGATCGATATTTCTCTCTCATTGATGTTTCTAACTCTGTCCCTCTCTCTTCCTCTCTGTAAAAAAATCAATAAAATATATTAAAAAAAATTTTTTTTTTTAAAAAAGATGTCTCTTCAGGTCTAACCAGTATGTCTCAGTTGATAGAGCGTCGGCCTGCAGACTCAAGGGTCCCAGGTTCGATTCCAGTCAAGGGCATATGCCCGGGTTTGGGCTCGATCCCCAGTAGGGGGTGTGCAGGAATCTGCCAATCAGTGATTGTCTCTCATCATTGATGTTTCTATCTCTCTCTCCTGCTCCCTTCATCTAAGAAATCAATAAAAATAAAAAAATAAACCAGACCCCTAATTTAAACCATACACAAAAATAAACTCAAAATGGATAAAGGACTTAAATGTAAGATGGGAAACCATAAACATCTTAGAAGAATCCACAATTAAAAAAATATCAGATATTTACTATAGCAATATCTTTACAGATACAGCTCCTAGGGCAATGAAAACTAAAGAGAAAATAAACTAATGAGGCTACGTCAAAATAAAAAGCTTCTGCAGAGCCAAAGAAACGATCAACAAAAGAACAAGAAAACCCACTGCATGGGAGAATGTATTTGCCAATATTATATCTGATAAGGGCCTAATCTTCAAAATTTACAGGGAACTCATACATCTTAACGACATGAGATAAACTATCCAATCAAAAAATGGGTAGCCCTAGCTGGTTCGGCTTAGTGGATAGAGCGTCGGCCGGCAGACTCAAGGGTCCCGGGTTCTATTCCAGTCAAGGGCATGTACCTTGGTTGCGGGCACATGCCCGGTGGGGAGTGTGCAGGAGGCAGCTGATCGATGTTTCTCTCTCATAGATGTTTCGAACTCTCTATCCCTCTCCCTTCCTCTTTGTAAAAAATCAATAAAAATAAAAAATAATGGGTAAAGGACTTAAATAGACACTTTTCAAAAGTGGACATACAGAAGGCCAGGGGACATATGAAACATGCTCAAAGTCACTAATCATCTAAGACAGTGGTTCTCAACCTTCTTAATGCCCGACCCTTTAATACAGGTCCTCATGTTGTGGTGACCCCCAACCATAAAATTATTTTCGTTTCTACTACATAACTGTAATTCTGTTACTGTTATGAATCATAAGGTAAATATCTGATATGCAGGATGTCTAAGGCGACACCCGTGAAAGGGTTGTTCAACCCCCAAAGGGGTTGTGACCCACAGGTTGAGATCCTGTGCTCTAGAGAGTGTAGGGAATATTCCTACCTAAACCTCTTTTCAGACATGGTCAGTTATATTTTCCTTCCTCTCGAGTTCCAAGAGCCTGTGACATTAAAGTTGTAAATACTTTATCACAAAGGAAATTAGTCAAGCACTCTGAAAAGTGTTTTTACTGTTAATGTGGTATACAGGAAGATATTAGAATAAGTTTAATCAATTATCAGTCATTATTTTCATAAATGTTGTATTTATATCATGGTTTTATATGTCTTTGTTATTGTTATATTATGTTGTAACTTTTTATTAATCAATTTATACATTATTTTCATATACATTTTACTAATTTTCATTCCACTCTGACACTTCTATTATAGAGAAGGAGTGAATAGTGATATTAAAATATTTCTTCTATTTAATTTCTTTTCAATGTGCATGAATCTGAGCAATGGGCCAATGGTTTGTAAATATAATGAAAATTCAGTATTTGGAAAGCATAATTAAACATATGCAAAGGGAGATGTATTTTATTATAAACTAGAAAAAGTATTCAAAACATCAATAGCGCCCAAATCGGTTTGGCTCAGTGGATAGTTCGGCCTGTGGACTGAAGGGTCCCAGGTTCAATTCCAGTCAAGGGCATGTACCTTGGATGCAGGCACATCCCCAGTAGGGGGTGTGCAAGAGGCAGCTGATCAATGTTTCTCTCTCATCAATGTTTCTAACTCTCTATCCCTCTCTCTTCTACTCTATAAAAAACTCAATTAAAAAAAAATATTAAAAAAAACAACAATACACACAATAGCAAATTAAATATGGTTAAAAATAGGTATTGCCGAAACCGCTTTGGCTCAGTTGATACAGCGTCAGCCTCAAAACTGAAAGGTCCCAGGTTCGATTCCGGTCACGGGCACGTATCTTGGTTGTGGGCACATCCCCAGTAGGAGGTTGCAAGAGGCAGCTGATCGATGTTTCTCTCGCATCGATGTTTCTAACTCTCTATCCCTCCCCCTTCCTCTCTGTAAAATATCAATAAAATATATATATTTTAAAAAATAGGTCTAAAGCCCTGAATGGTTTGGCTCAGTGGTTGAGCATCCATCTGTCACAGTTAGGTTCATAGTCAGGGTCCATGCCCGGGTTGTGGACTGGATCCCCAGTAGGAGGCATGCAGAAGATACCCAATCGATAACTCTCTCTCATCATTGATGTCTCTCTCTCCCTCTTCTTCTCTGAAATCAATTAAAAAATATTTACAAATAAAATAGGAATAAGAATGTAGACACTACTTAAATAAAAACGTATAAATGACCAACAGGAATAAAGAATATGCTTTTGCTCACTACTCAAATGGAATCCATTAGTATCCCTGCCACACAACCACCCACAAACCCTCCCTACCAGTTCGGTACAGCAGGTGTTGTGATTAAAAGTATAGAAGGGAGCAGTGTAATCAAACCTACCCTGCCAACAACAGCAAAAACCCAGAAAACTGGAGGAATCCAGCAACGTGTTCAGTCCACAGGTGAGGACAGAGCACCCTACAGGTGAGGGGGCATAGGAAATGCAAAGCCAAGTCCCAGGAACCAGCCAGAGTGAGGGTCTTACCCAGGGACGATACAAGTTCAAAGTTCTCCAGCATCACATTCAGGTACAGACGTCTCTGATCCTCATCAAGGAGGCTCCATTCCTCCCTGGAGAAGTACAGGGCAATGTCCTCAAAGGTCACGCCAACCTGTCAGAATTGAGACAATTGAAACCATAGTTGAAATTTTGAGAACTAGCAATCCTACCTCTTATACATCTTCCTCACCCTCAACCTCCTCCAGGGCGCCCGAGTTTAGTGTGGACACCAGGTCCTAATGCTGTGCTGGCTGCTCTCTTACCACAGTCCCATTCGTCACTGTTATTGTCCTCAGCACAACACATGTGTTGGGAAGAGGGACAGCAGAGAAACTCCATCTAAGCTCTGGGCCATGCCTGCAGGGCCCCAGCCTTCCTGCCAAGCAATACCACTGCAGTTTCCCAGATCATGTCTCCAAGACAAAGCCAAGGGTTTATGCTTCATCCTAGAGTCCTCACACCAGCCCTGGCGGGTTTGTGTCAGTGGACAGAGCTTTGGACTGTGGACTGAAGGATCCCGGGTTGGATTCTAATCAAGGACACATGCCCGGGTTGCAGACTCCATACCCAGTGCGGGCTTCCAGAGCCAGCCTATGGATGATTCTCTAATCAATGATGTTTCTCTCTCTTTCTCTCTCTCTCTTCCCTCTCCCCCTCTCCTTTCCTCTCTGAAATCAATTTAAAAAAATATTTTTTTAAAGTCCCAATACCAGGTTTCCAGTACCATCAGCGCACACTTCCTCCAGATGTGCACAACACTGTGTAATGTCTGACGTCATCACAACTTCAGACCCCAGGTTCACTGCCTCAGCTCTGCCACCTTCCTGCTCCACAGCCCAGGACCTCCCTGGACTCACCCATGACCTTGGCATATGCCATCCAGAGAGTTCTTGTGAGGTTTCAGAAGGATCTAGCACAGCCCGATTCCTGGTGGACCCCACAGCCTGGGCAGAGCAGGGCATGCGGCTCTGAAGTCCTACCTGCCCGTCTCTGACCTTGGAGTCAATACTCACCACCCACATCCGCAGGGGAATTTCAGATACAAGTCACCCCTGTCCACTCTGCCCTGCACTTCCTGTGTCCTCGGAACTCACAATACTCCTCTCTCCCCTCCACCTTCCTCAGGGTCCTTGACGGGGACCTGAGCTGTAGGACGTGACAGGCGCACTGACCCCAGGCTGCTGGGTGGAGTGGAAGGAGGCGGGGAGGCAGGTGTGGCGGGGAGGGGGACGCGAACTCACCTCAGCTGAGCACCTGAGTGAGGCCATTGCCATTGGACGCTGTGCGCGGATCCAGGCCGGAGAGGCCGGAGAGGCCGGGAAGAAGCAGGGGCAGTGGAAGGGGGAGGAAAGGGTCTCTGTTCCGTCACGGACTTGGGTAACCCGGGGGCCTCAGCGAATTTCACTCCCACGTGAGGGCTGAGCAGGAAAGGACGCGGGCCTTCTCCCACCTGCAGCCTCCCACCCGGTACTGGAGTAGACTCTGGGTGAAGACCAATAGCCACCTAGAGAGCACCGGAAGTTCCGCCCCAGCCCGCGAGTGATGCAAGAGAAAAGCTTTTTCTGACCTTTCATTGGCTAAGATGGCGGTATTCCTCACAAAGCCTTCTGAGTAATGTGGGGTCCAGAGTCCAAGATGGTGAAGGAAGGTTTCTCCATATCACTCCAAGGACGACAGCCACATCTGCTGGTAGGGACACTGGGAAATGACCTTCCTTGAGAAAGAGACATCTTGAAAATGGCTAAAAAAGAGCTGTTATTTTCCTGGTAAAGGGAGTGGAGTCCTTTTTATGAAAACACATTATCTGTGAGACCAATGCAGCTCGTCATAATATAGCGGAATGCCTGCATTACAGTCTGGAGAGTTTTAGGACACAAATGACGTACTTACACCACCATATATGTATGTTACAAAAAGTACACAAGAACATCACACTGAACTATCTACTTTGATTAGTGGTTACAGCATGGACTATGGATGTGAGTTTAAACAAATAATCTTCTCTGTCAAAGAACAGTTTAGACAGACGCCATTTTGGACTGCATGACTTGGAGGCGGCCATGTTGCCCCCATGGCTTGCAGCTCCCCCAGGGCCTGCCAGTCTTGAAACAGCAAAGGCCAACCCCTCCCTTAGAATTCCCCAATCGCCAAAGACTGTGCACCTTAGCTCCAATCAAGAGCAAGGGACAGGTCACCTGAGTGAAGGATTATAAATAGAGGCTCACCTACTTTCAATGTGGGTTTTAACATTCTCACATCCAATGCTCCTCATTCCAGAGTGCTGCTCATTTCATATCTCCACAGCACCATCACCCAATGATTCACTATCTCAGAGAATATTTTCTTTTTCAATGATGTGCTCCTCCTTCCATAAAGCCTTTGAACAAGCCTTGTTGGGAACACGTGTCTTTATGCACTGCTGTGTAACACGGGCCAGTTCAGCCTCAGAAGCAGATGGGATCCTTAGTAAAAGGTGGTTGACGCGCAGAAACTGGTTTGGCTCAGTGGATAGGGCGTCGGCCTGCAGACTGAAAGGTCCCAGGTTCGATTCCGGTCAAGGGTGTGCAGGAGGCAGCTGATCCATGTTTCTAGCTCTTATCCCTCTCCTCTCTGTTCCTCTCTGTAAAAAATTAATAAAATATATTTTTTTTTAAAAAAAAAAGGTGGTTGACGCCATGAAAAATCATGCTGTGGCTTTACTTCCACAGTTCTACATTTTTCTGCTCACACCGTATTACATTTTCTCAGCTCACTATATTTTCCTCAAGTTGTCATGAATGAGGAAGCCTCACATTTGTAGAAAAAAGAATTTCATGGTAGCCAATGTTTCAGCATAGCCATATCTGAAGTTAATTCTCTCACCTCTTGGGAATCAGTGTCTTTAATTTACCACCTATTGAGACCTACCTGTTGTAAGCTTCATAGAGCCTTTTGTCTTCTAGGTATATAAATGCTATTCATTGTATAACTCCATTAGGCCTTTCTATAGTTTGCTCTAGCAATATTCTCTTCCATAAATACTGTTCATTCCGCATGCAGACACTGGAACTGCATTAACAGGTGAAATAATTATTTCCAAGCAAGGTTGTGAGACCCTAGGGTCCAAAATCTATATCTCAGGTGCAGATGCCCACTTTCCAAACCTTGAATGGTGCCAGCATGGTAGGCATCTATACAACAAATAGTTCAGCTCAAAGGATGGAGCCTTGGCCTGTGGACTGAGGGGTCAAGGCTTTCATTCTGGGCAAGGGCCTGTACCTCCTTGGGGGCTCATTACCCAGCCAGGTTAGGGCATGTGCAGGAGCCCAGAAAATGATTTGTCTATCACACACAGATGTTTCTCTCTCTCTGTGTGTGTCTCTCCACCTCCTTCTACTCTCTAAAAATCAATGGAAAAATCACTGAGGTTGAGGGTTAACAAGAAAAAGAAAAAGAAAAAAAAATTATTACATAAACTTTTTTTCGAGATACATGTCATATTCTTGGCGAAAATATACAATATCCCAGAAAATACAATAAACGTCATATAAAGTATGTAGGGGGGTCAGAACACAAATGTAAGAGTGTGATGGGATAACTTCTGAGGAACAACAAAACATGGTCTCACACCATCTATTTGCTTTACAAGTGCCTAATATATCACCTTCCTGTTTCATCTGGACCTGTCTGGAGGATCAGATGTTTTAACAAAGATACATACACAGCAAATGCACATCTGTGATAAGATTCACGGTAATTTCCTAAAAAAAAAAAAAAAAAATACAATAAAAAAGCCAGTGAGGAAGCGTGACAAAGTTAGCAAAAAAAAAAAAAAAAGTTTAAACAAAAATGATTGACAAAATATTCTCTAGGATGTGAAGAATGTGAAACCCTCACATACTGCTAATATAATGCAAAAATGCACAATCAATTTATATTCATTTTCAAGAATATTGTACTCATTTTGAGAGAATTAGAGAGTGGGAGAGAAACATCTATGTGAGAGTGTTACCTCGGCCAGCAGCCTTGTGCACACCCCTTCTAGCGATCTAGTCTATACCCAGGCCCTTGTCCCCACTGGCAATCCAAGGCCCAACACTGGGTTGGAATCCAGCCATTATATCTGACACTTATTTTGTGGGGAAGCAAGCCTGTATATGTGCAAGCCCCTGGGTGTTTACCAGAATCATTATGCTTAGTCTTTACATGTCCTTGCTTAAAGGACACTGCAGACACATGTCTGTTCCCAAGGATGCTTACCCTACTGATAGTATCTAATAGTTAATTTTAGTTCAAGGTGTTGTTACAATAAAAGCCTAAAGAGGCAGGTGAACGAGGCTGTTTGGTTCCTATACCCAGGCAGTCCCTTAGTCCTCTCTTTCACAGAAACGTGACAGAGTAATCATTCCGCCTTTGCTCAGGGTCTGCTGCTCAGCCCCCACAGGTGGTTCCCCATGTGAGGACCCAGGAACGCAGGCAGATGCGAAGCAAACCTCAAAATCAAAGAGTATGAAAGGGAAAGTAACTGCGCAGTAAGTCATTGGAGCCGACTGGGGATTTCCAAGTTCGAGGGGACTGTTTCTCAGCTAAGGAATTTATTACCTCCGTTATACTTCTTAAGAATGTTAGGATAATTTCCATTGGAAAAAGAAGCCTATTTCTGAATAGAGGGAAAAATATTTTTTTCCTGTATTTGCCTAGGAAGCAAAGGTTTTATATATATTATTCAAACAGTTACGTTATGATAATCAGGAACTTGATTACTTTAAATGAATAGATTACGTAATACTGTTTAATAATAACAATGTATAATCTTTTTGTCTAATGTATTTGACTACCTTCCCAGGGTTTTAATTTTTTTTTAAAATATATTTTATTGATATTTTACAGAGAGGAAGGGAGAGGGATAGAGTTAGAAACATCGATGAGAGAGAAACATCGATCAGCTGCCTCCTGCACACCTCCTACTGGGGATGTGCCCGCAACCAAAGTACATGCCCTTGACCGGAATCGAACCTGGGACCTTTCATTCCGCAGGCTGACGCTCTATGCACTGAGCCAAACCGGTTTCGGCCAGGGTTTTAATTTTAAGAAACTTTTCCTTCGCCTACAATTGGATTTAGGTCATTCCAATGGGCCCTGGAATGCCTCAAGGGTTTGCTTTCTCTCCTCATGAAGGAAAAATTTTTTAAAAATATATTTTATTAATTTTTTATAGAGAGAAAAGGAGAGGGAGAGAGAATTAGAAACATCGATGAGAGAGAAATGTTGATCAGCTGCCTCCTGCACACTCCCTACTGGGTATGTGCCCGCAGCCAAGGTACATGCCCTTGACCAGAATTGAACCTGGGACCCTTGAGTCTGCAGGCCGATGCTCTAGCCCCTGAGCCAAACCAGTTAGGGCTCATGAAGGAAAATTTTATGCTTAAGTTATATGGGAAGCTCTGTCAAATAAGAAAATAACAATTATATTCTATTTATATATGCATATTAAATAGATTCTAATATACTTTCATTTATAACTGTTATAATTTATAATATTCTGGAATATTGTGTTTTAGATAGGACAAGATTTTATGTCATTTGTATTATAATCAAATCAATAACCATATCATTTTAAATTTCTTGTCATTTAGAGATGGTCACTGTTTTGTTATGATGCGTTTGGAAAAATGTTATATCTTCGGTAAGATCCATACTAAGGTCTGATTTATTTTAAGCTACATATCTCTGAGAATAAACTTTCAGCTCATCCTCTTAAATTGGATGAAAATTAATAGAACTCTACAGAGTATGTAGATTTATAGAAATACTAGCAAGAAAAATAAGCAGAAACAGAATTTAATCATAGGACTAAATGAACTAAATATAATTATAGTTTGGGTCATTATTGTGCTCATGGCAATGTATTTGTTTGCATAAATCCAATAAGAATCTGATTTCTTCATAACGGGACATAAATCAGTGTCCAAGTGTAGCTTCATTAACCAAAACGTTACTGGAATGTCATGTCTGAAAGAGACATGCCAGGACTCTGGATGTCATCAGAAAGCTCTAAGGAATGAAGACTGACTTTGAAGCTCATAAGCCCCTTGGATAAATAGCCGGGTACCTTGCTTGGCCACGTGGTTAATGGTGGTCTTTCAAATGAGATTTCGGCAAAGCGTATATATAGATTGTTGAAAAATAGCCTATATCACCAACTTTTATTCTTGTTGTGTTCAAACAATCAGAACAAATTGTAACTAGACATAATTCAGTCAATAAATTGGTCTTAATTTGGCTCATTAATAATAAAAATAAGGGTAATTTTTGGAAGAGAAATTGTTTCAACAGGAAATTATTGGAACGAAAATGTGTTCTTCTTCCACTAAAACATTTGTCATAATTCATACTGTTCTAAATGGTAACAAATTTTATAGCAGTTTGTCTCCACCAGGTTACAAGCCCTACTTCACCCGGGGAATACCACCTCAGGCACCATTGCCATCTCCTTCTGTACCCAGGCCTCATCTTCTCTCTGACAGAGAGCAAGGACCTCTTGGTTCCGAGAGAATCCTTCAATCCCTCTTCAGCAGGAAGCAGTCTCAGAAAAAACCTGGCGTCCCCCTTTCCCTAAAAAGAATTCAGAGCCAAGATCCTTGAGGGGGATATCATAGGTAGTTAGACAGACATGAGCAGAGCAAGGACTGGAGGAGAGATGGACCCTGAGACGTACTTCTCACCACTGCAGCTCCTTTGAAGCTGGCAATGGGGGAACCGGTGTAGAACTGACATTTAATTCTAACTAATGAGAAAGAAGGTAGAGAAAGTTTAGACATAATAGAGGGTATAGAGATAAAGGGAAAAGAAAGTAAATTGACAAACTGAAGTGTTTGTGTAAGTAGCAGAGGATCTGTAAAGAATTAGAGTTGAGGAAATAAAAATAGTGAGAAGGGATGTAAAGAATGGAATAGAAAGATATGGGAACAGGAATACGTAGGAGTAATTATAAAAGTTATGAGAATGTTTTTGAAAGAGATAAAAGGGTTATGAAGAGATTTGTTAAAAGAAAATTATAAGTATACTGAAAAATAAATTTTATACAGCACCTGAATTAATCTAAAAAGTAATCATATTAGTTTAAATCTTAGAATACATATACTTATGTGAATAAAGGGCCAAGTTTCTCATATGTGAAGGGAGGATTAAGTTTTCATTAAAGTTTTCTTTTTAAGGCCTGTGCCAAGTAATTAGGGAGGTGACACAGCTGTGAATCCAGCAAGCAGAACCAATAAGCAGTGTCAGACCAACCCACCACAAGACAAAATGTCATCTCATCAACATTGCTTCATCGCCTGATAACTAATTACAATAGCTGATGTGTAAGGACACTGTGACCTGCACGTAGCTGTATTTCTCACCCTAGCCCCTTCGCCTTTATAATCCTGTCCCCTACAGTTTCCTAAAAGGCAGGATTTAATGCCGGTATGCACCCTGTCTTCTTAATGGGACTAACCATTGGTGTCATTATAATTCTCTTTGTTTTTCTTATAGTCTACAAAAACGAACTTGAGAAGTAAACATTCTTTGAGGAACCTGATATTCCAAAGCAGAAAGTTTGCCTCCTCCCTCTGTCTTCCACTCCCAGAAAAACAAAATGGGGGGAGGTATGGGGAAGCAAGTCTGTGCACGTGGAAGCACCTGGCTGTTCACTAGAATCTTTGTGCTTAGTCTTTAGATGTCTTTGTTAAAACACACTGCAGACACATGTGTGTTCCCAAGGATGCTTACCCTACTGGTAGTCTCTAATAGTTAATTTTAATTCAAGCTGTTGTTACAATAAAAGCCTAAGGAGGCAGACGAACGGGGCTGTTTCGTTCTAATATCCAGGCAGTCCCTTAGCCCAATCTTTCACACAAAAAAAGGGTCAGAGTAATCATTCATCCATCATGCAGAGTCTGCTGTTCAGCCTTGGTATTGTTTGTTAAGTAAACTTGGAAAATCTTCATCATTTCTGTAATCGAGGATGTTCCCAACAGTTCAATATCAGTTTAGACTTCCCAGATTATTGTGAGAATTAAAAGAGAAAATGCTCAAAAAGTGATCTCTGGAACCCTGGCCCAGGCAAGTACCAAGTTTGTAACTTTTATTGATCCTCACAGTCCTAGCTAAGTCCCGTTATCAGCGTCATGTCACATTTAGCCAACTGAGATGCAGGGAGCTGTAGTGAGTCTCCTGGAGACTCCAGGTTGGAGGCCCAACACTGAGACCTTAGCGCCCACAGTACTGCCTCCCTGCAGGTGGGTCAGCGCGTTCAGAAAGGCCCCAGTTCTTTCTTAAAAGCCCTTAAAAACAAAGGTGCGTGTTGGCACTGGGGAAGTGAAGGGTTCCTGTCCTGAGAATGTTTTTTAAGGTTGCTCTTCTGAAGGTGGTGGAGAATGTTAGGAGTGCGGGTTAAAATTAAAAGTGTTGCAGAAACCGGTTTGGCTCAGTGGATAGAGCGTCGGCCTGCGGACTGAAGGGTCCCGGGTTCGATTCCGGTCAAGGGCATGTACCTTGGTTGCGGGCACATCTCCAGTGGGAGTTGTGCAGGAGGCAGCTGATCGATGTTTCTCTCTCATCGATGTTTCTAACTCTCTATCCCTCTCCCTTCCTCTCTGTAAAAAATCAATAAAATATATTTTTTTAAAAAATAAAAAATAATAAAATTAAAAGTGTTCACTGCATTGTGCATAGCATTTAAAAACTAAATAATTTCTAGCTGGTGTTGCTCAGTGGTTAAGCATTGGCATATGCACGAAGATGTCCCCCATTCGATTTCTCATCAGGGCACATGCCTGGGTTGCTGGGACCATTCCCAACAGCAGAGTGTAGGAGATAGCCCATTAATAATTCTCTCTCATTATTAATGATTCTATATCTCTCTCCCTCTCCCTTACTCTCTGAAATCAATAAGAAACATTTTTAAAATATCTGAAAATATATATTTTTAAAATGTAAAAATTATTAAAACACATTATACCAATACAAAAATTTATTTCCTAAATCAAAAAGGAACAAAATGAGTGAAATTCTAACATCCATATTTGTTATTCCATTGTCTTTTTGTTCAACAAAATTGCCAAAACTCATAAAACATTAAGCAGAACATACGATCAGAGGTTTTAACAAAGATGTAGACACAGGAAATATACATCTGAGAAAAGACTCACCATAAATTTCTAGAAAAACACAATCAAACTGAGGGAGTATGACGAACTTACAAAATAAAATGTTTAAATAAAGAATGATTGACCAAACAATATATTCTCTAGGATGTGAAGAATGTGAATCCCTCAAACACTGCTGGAAAAGTGCAAAAAAGTACAATCAGTTAAGGTTTATTTTATTTCGTTTTTTAAAACAATCTTTATTCATTATTGGCATACTATAGAGCTCGGCTATTGATTGAGTCACTCCATTCTCAGTGAGACATGCTCCTAGACACTGATGGTTTTTGTTTTTAAACTTATTTCCTTATTGATTTCAGGGAGGGAGAGGGAGAGTCAATAATTGATTGCACCTCCTGCACGCCCACTACTGGGGATTCAGCCCCCAACCCAGACAGGTGCCCTTGGCCGGTATCGAATCTGGGACCGTTTACTTCGCTGACTGACGCTCAATCCACTGATCCAAACCGGCTAGAAAAAGGTTTATTTTTTATTTTTAAAGAATAGTTTATTGCCCTAACCGGTTTTGCTCAGTGGATAGAGCGTCAGCCTGGGGACTGAAGGGTACCAGGTTCGATTCCAGTCAAGGGCATGTACTTTTGTTGCGGGCACATCCCCAGTATGGGGTGTGCAGGAGGCAGCTGATCGATGTTTCTCTCCCATCGATGTTTCTAACTCTCTATCCCTCTCCCTTCCATTCTTTGAAAAATCAATAAAATATATTTTTTTTTAAAAAAAAAAAAGACTATGGCCGAAACCAGTTTGGCTCAGTGGATAGAGCGTCGGCCTGCGAACTGAAGGGTCCCGGGTTCGATTCCGGTCAAGGGCATGTACCTTGGTTGCGGGCACATCCTCAGTGGGAGGTGTGCAGGAGGCAGCTGATCGATGTTTCTCTCTCATCGATGTTTCTAGCTCTCTATCCCTCTCCCTTCCTCTCTGTGAAATATCAATAAAATATATTTTAAAAAAAAAGACTATGTACCTTCGTTGCGGGCACATCCCCAATAGGAGGTGTGCAGGAGGCAGCTGATCAATGTTTCTCTCTCATCGAAGTTTCTCTCTATCCCTCTCTCTTCCTTTCTGTAAAAAAAAAAATCAATGAAATATATATTTTTTGTAAATAGAATAGTTTATAAATTTTTAGAGAGAAGTGAGAGGCAGAGAAACATTGATGGGGAAGTGCCATATTTTCAAGCGACTTCCTGCACACCCACTCCTGTGGATCTAGCCCACAACTCAGCACATATCCCCACCAGCATTCAAATCAACAACCCTGTGCTATATGAAATGACGGCCAAGCACTGAGCCACACCGGCCCTGGTGGTATATTCCATTTAGATCACAATTTGCTAATCTCGGTAAATTTAAACATTCATCTACCCAAAAACTCAGATCATGCACTTAATTTTTGACAAAGGTAAATACCACTTATATACATACAAGGAATGATACAGAAATGTTTGTACAGCTTAGTTAGAAATAACCAAATATTTGCCGAAACCGGTTTGGCTCAGTGGTAGAGCGTCGGCCTGCGGACTGAAGGGTCCCGGGTTCGATTCCGGTCAAGGGCATGTGCCTTGGTTGCGGGCATGTCCCCAGTGGAGGGTGTGCGGGAGGCAGCTGATCGATGTTTCTCTCTCATCAATGTTTCTATCCCTCTCCCTTCCTCTCTGTGAAAAATCAATAAAATATATTTAAAAAAAAAAAAAAAGAAATAACCAAATATTTATCAAAATGGACAAACTGTTGGTGATATACCAATGATAAGAATATCTATCTGAAAAAAAAGATGAGTTACTAGTGTAACTTTAATAAATCTCCAAGTATTTATGAAACAAATTAAAGCAGAAAAATACTGCCGAAACCGGTTTGGCTCAGTGGATAGAGCGTCAGCCTGCGGACTGAAAGGTCCCGGGTTCGATTCCGGTCAAGAGTATGTACCTTGGTTGCGGGCACATCCCCAGTAGAAGGTGTGCAGGAGGCAGCTGATCGATGTTTCTCTCTCATCGATGTTTCTAACTCTCTATCTCTCTCCCCTCCTCTCTGTAAAAATACAATAAAATATGTTTTAAAAATGAATAAATAAATAAATAATAAAATATATTTTTAAAAAAAAAGCTGAAAAATACTTAGAAAAGAAAAAGTTCTCTATGAAAATGGAATGTAAATCCATGGGAACTAGGAAAGCTGTGAAGAACAGAGAGAGGTTAAAAGAGGTCATGAAGCAATTACACAGACAGCTATGGTCAGCATTATGACTGTAATGATGGTTTCAGTTTCATGCACATGTCAAGATTTATGAAACACTCTATTTAAGACATGTAATTTACTCATTACAGCTGTTAACAATGGTCCAAGATAAAACAAATGTAAGTTCACCTATTCTGGAAGAACAGGTTTGGCAACTCTGTATTCAATCCCCATACTTATTCCCTCTGGGTGAGAGTCTCATCTCAGTGAGAGAAAATGTAACAAACAATGAAGAACTTACACCCAAACCCACAAAAGCCACATCCCTAGACTAAAGACAGCCTTCTCTCAATCTTTGTTCTGCTGCCAGCACACCAATGGCTCTGATGGGAACTTCTGAGAAGCTACAGGAGACACAAAATTTCCTGACTATAATCATTGACAATGACTGCTCCACAGAAGATAAACATCCCTGGAGTCCCTCAGGTCTGTGTAAACACCGCTCCTTTTGTCTCTGATTCAAAATAAATCCTGGAGGAGAAACCAAGATGGCGGCATAGGTCAACACCTATACTTCTGCCTCGCACAACAATTTCAAAACTGCAACTGGAAGACAGAGCGGACATCATCCAGAATCACCGGAAAGCTGGCTGAGTCGAAGTTCTACAACTAGAAGGAAAGATAAAAGAACACTGAGACCCAGAGGAGCTGTGGAGGACAGAGGTGCGGAGAACCGCGTCTGTGGAAAGGGCGGGAGGCTGAATACTGGGATGGCTTACTCGCTGAGTGCGGAGAGGGAGGGCAGCAAGCGCGGGGCTAGCTGTCTCCTTCGGGAGGGAATCAAAACCTCCCAACTGCACTGAAATCCAGTTCTGGATGAGACTTTTGGGAACCCAGACTCATTCGAGGAGAAACTGGACTGTCTGGCAAGCGGGCGAAACTCGAGGGCAGCCTTCTCTCACAGGTGCGTGCACCATTGCCTGGGGACACTGAGACACAGGGGCCTCGTAGGGCAGGGCTGACAGGAAACCAAGGCTGTCTGCTCTACCCTGAGACTCCGCCCCATCCAAGCTGAGCACAGAAGCTCTCCCAGCGGAGACACAGCTGATCCTCACAGCCAACTGTCCTGGAGGTCAACCCCCGCAGTGATACTAACAACAATCTAGGCTTAACTACAACAAGACTGCACACACAGCCCACAAAGGGGCACACCAAGAGTGTCCACCTCAGGTAACTGGGGAGGCTGAGCCACTGGGCCCTATAGGACACCTAGCACACAAAGCCACTCCATCAACTCAGGGAAGCAGCCAAAATGCGGAAACAAAGAGGCAGGTCACAAATGAAGGAAAAGGAGGAAAGTAAACGACTGGATATAGAGTTCAAAACCACGGTTATAAGGTTTTTCAAGAATTTCCTAGAAAGGGCTGATAAATTTAACGAGACCCTCCAGGATATGAAAAAGGATCAACTAGAAATTAAGCATACACTAACTGAAATAAAAAATTTTATACAGAGACCTAAAAGCAGACTAGAGGATTGCAAGAACCAAGTCAAAGATTTGGAATACGAAGAAGCAAAAAACACTCAACCGGAAAAGCATAAAGAAAAAAGAATCCAAAAATATGAAGATAGTGTAAGGAGCCTCTGGGACAACTTCAAGCGTACCAATACCAGAATTATGGTGTGCCAGAAGAAGAGAGAGAGCAAGATACTGAAAACCTATTGAAGAAATAATGACCGAAAACTTACCCCACATGGTAAAAGAAATAGACTTACAAGTCCAGGAAGCGTACATAACCCCAAACAAAAGGAATCCAAAGAGGACCACACCAAGACACATCATAATTAAAATGCCAAGAGCAAAAGACAAAGAGAGAATATTAAAAGCAGCAAGAGAAAAACAGTTAGTTACCTACAAGGGAGCACCCATACGACTGTAGCTGATTTCTCAACAGAAACTATGCAGGCCAGACGGGAGTGGCAAGAAATATTCAAAGTGATGAATAGCAAGAACCTACAACCAAGATTACTCTACCCAGCAAAGCTATGATTCAGAATGGAAGGTCAGATAAAGAGCTTCAAAGATAAGAAAAAGCTAAAGGAGTCCATCATTACCAAACCAGTATTATATGAAATGCTGAAAGGTATTCTTAAAGAAGAGGAAGAAGAAGAAAAAAGTAAAGATAAAAATTATGAACAACAAATACATACCTATCAACAAGTTAATCTAAAAATCAAGTGAATAAAAAAATCTGATGAACAGAATAAACTGGTGAATATAATAGAATCAGGGGCATAGAAAGGTCTCCCATTGAAGACTTAGGCACTCAATAAATTCATCACTGGCTTGTAGGGCAATCTTGTCCCTGAAAATGGTAGTCCCTCAGCAACATTATGTTTCCTGGCGCCAACAGGGATGAGTCCTATGTAACAACGCATGACAGGGAAACAAGGAAAAACTAAGAGCTCTGGTATTCCTAATTTTCTTCAACAAATTAGACAACAGAGTTTGCTTCCCTGGTCAAGCGAGGATGGTGATTGATGCCATCTGTAGGGACCTGATAGGTGGTTCAGGTGAAATACCTTCAGCAACAGAAATATGCAGTGACATAGACCTGGTAGGACATCTCTGTATGTTAGAAAGTCCAACATAATTACATAGTGTTCCAACATAAAAACACACAAACACAACAGCAAAAACACTTATGGGAACTTTACCTAATATAGGTGATTAAATATATGAGATACAACTCAGAAAAATGAGGATTCACAAATATTCTTGTACTACTGTTAAGTCCAAACTAAGAAACTACATTTCCTACACATCTAAGAAATTTCTCATATTTGGACTCTCATGCGGACAGCAAATTTAGTTACCTCACATTAATTGCACTCATAATGGCTTTCTTCAGTGTGAACTCCCTTGTGATATTGAAAAGCACTGCTACTTTTAAAAGATTTTCCACATCCACTGCAATTATAAGGCTTTTCTCCCGTGTGAACTCTCTGGTGATAACGAAGGCCACTACTCTGGGTAAAAGATTTCCCACATTCACTGCATTTATAAGGCTTTTCTCCCGTATGAACTCTCTGATGTTCATGAAGGATGGTCTTAGACGTAAAAGATTTTCCACATTCACTGCACTGATAAGGCTTTTCTCCTGTGTGAACTCTCTGATGATATTGGAGACCACAGCTACTTTGAAAAGATTTCCCACATTCACTGCAATTATAAGGCTTTTCTCCTGTATGAAGTCTGTGATGATAACGAAGGGCAATGCTCCGGTTAAAAGACTTCCCACATTGACTGCACTTATAAGGCTTTTCTCCCATATGAACACTCAGATGTTGATTGAGGATGGTTTTAGCACTAAAAAATTTTCCACATTCACTGCATTGATAAGGCTTTTCTCCAGTGTGAACTCTCCCATGATATTGGAGACCTTTGCTACTTTTAAAAGATTTCCCACATTCACTGCATTTATAACGCTTTTCTCCAGTGTGAATTCTCTGATGACGATGAAGGTCACTGCTAGTAGTAAAAGATTTCTCACACTCACTGCATTGATAAGGCTTTTCTCCCGTATGAAGTCTCTGATGATATTGGAGACCACTGCTACATGTAAAAGATTTTCCACATTCACTGCATGTATAAGGCTTTTCTCCAGTGTGAACTCTCTGATGATATTGGAGAGCATTGCTCCCTGTAAAAGATTTTCCACATTCACTGCATTTATAAGGCTTTTCACCCGTATGAACTCTCTGATGATGATGAAGGTTGGTCTTAGCGGTAAAATATTTTCCACATTCACTGCATTGATAAGGCTTTTCTCCAGTGTGAATTCTCTGATGATACTGGAGAGCATTTCTCCCTGTAAAATATTTTCCACATTCACTGCATTGATAAGGCTTTTCTCCAGTGTGTACTCTCTGATGATATTGGAGACCATTGCTACTTGTAAAATATTTTCCACATTCACTACATCTATAAGGCTTTTCTCCAGTGTGAATTATCTGATGATATCGGAGACTATTGTTACGAGAAAAAGATTTCCCACATTCACTGCATTTATAAGGCTTTTCTCCTGTATGAAATCTCTGATGACAATGAAGATCACCGATCCTGGTAAAATATTTCCCACATTCACTGCAGTGATAAGGCCTTTCTCCAGTGTGACCTCGCTGTTGATAATGAAAGCTAGATAATTTGGTAAAATATTTTCCACATTCAGAGCTCACAAAACACTGACTTCCAACATGGACACCCTTTTCCTGAATAAACATGTGGGTGCAAGTAATGTCTTCCTTACATTCTTTCCTGGTGTAATCATTTTTTCTCCTTTGTAACATCATCCCACACGTCGCAATAGCATTTGGAATGTCCCAGGTGTGAGTAGCTTTTAGATGGAGATGTCCTGATCCAGTAAGCACAGCCTGCCCAACCTCCCCGCATGTGATATGATTCTGGGACACATTGAAATGGCAGCTGTTTGCAAGTGAGATCCCATTCACACCTGTATTGAAAGTCTTCTCTCTCACATGCTGTTGCTGAAATTTTAAACAGAAGTAAAATCGTTTTGCACATACGCCACACCTCAACAGTATCTGTCCGTGTTGTGTTCCCTGCCCCTCCATCACATGGAAAATGTTTCCCAAGACCAGCTCACAACTCGCACAGGGGTGGCTCTTCTGGGAAGACAAGGCTACCTTGGGATTCCTTGCCTGTGACACTCTTACAGAAACACTCTGTTCAGTCGGGGCCTCCACATTCTCTTCTCCACAGCAGCAACCTGAACAAAAATAAATGTAGGTAAAGTGCATATTGACCTGATAATAACAGAATGTGTACACCACAAATGTTTATCTTTCATGACTGGACATGATTCCATACAATGATTTACAAGAGAAGTAAGTCAGACTTTCAGGTAATGGCTGTTATATATACCATGGCCCAAAAGGACCCTGGATGATGAAAATCTCACCAAGGGAGGACAGAAGCATAGGCTGGGACAAAAAGGAGAGGCAGGGTCTACTCATTATTACTCCACAAAGGGCTTCCTTTAGGACCTTTCATGCTGGCGATGTGAGTCTGTGTAGAATAATTCCAATGTGTTCAAACCCATAAACTAACAATCATATTTGAGCACGTCATGTTCAGTGTCAATATAACACGTGTGCACTCCAAGGCTCTGTAGGCATGAAACATCATTGGAGTGCAGTAAAGCGAGATGTGTGAAAGAGGTAGAGGTGCAAAGTTTAAACAGGAAAAGGTTATCCATGGGCTGGGAATCTGTGTAGAATGATCACTATTAAAACTGAGTCATACGCAAAGTGTCAACATTAAGCAAGAAGAAATAGAATTGGGTGAGGAGGGGGCAATGGTAACAAAATGTTGTTGAAAAAAATGGGTTCCTAGTTATGAATGAAAAAAGCCCAGGCGTGAAAACCACCCCACAGCCCTTCACCAAGGCAAGACTGCCTCTGGGTCTACCCCGTCATTAATGAAGTCATGTTTCTTCTGTGATGCAGAAATGATTCTGCCTCTTAAATCCCAGTTGAGCCACTGCATGGGATAAATGATGCCAATCTTAAAAAGAGGGATGGTCAGCACTGTGGTAGAACAACAAAGCACAAATGAGATCACAGACAAAAGACCCATGAGAGTGACATCAGTAAGATGGCTGAATCAGAGAGAGAGAATCTTTCCCCATCCCAGAGTAAGTAGACGACTATCCGTGAAAAAAAATCCCACAGGAAATGGGAATAAGAGTACCATGAAGACAAACAGTAATACAGAATACCAAAAAAGGACAACTGCATAGAAAGGATGACAGGAAACTGGGTGAGCAAACACATTTGAAGATACCTAAGGACAAAAACAAGGGTTAATAATAACTAACAAAGTAAGTAAGTAGATAGATAGATAGATAGATAGATAGATATAGATAAAGCAAGGGTCCACCTTGGTGGTTTGCTCAGTGGAAAGAGGGTCAGTCTGCGGATGAAAGGTCCTAGGTTCCATTCCAGTCAAGGGCACATGCCCAGTTTGTTGTGGGCTCAGTCCCCAGTAGGGGCATGCAGGGGCAGCTCATCCGTGATACTCTCTCATCATCAAGGTGTCCCTCAATCTCTCCACGCTCCCTCTCATAAATCAATAAAAATGTATTTTAAAAACGGGGTCAGCCCTAGCTGGTTTGGCTCAGTGGATAGAGCATCGGCTTGTGGACTTAAGGGTCCAAGGTACGATTCTGGACAGTGAGGCACAGACCGAGTTGCGGGATCGGTCCCTGCTAGGAGGCATGCAAGAGGCAGCCAATCAATGATTCTCTCTCATCATTGATGTTTCTATCTCTCTCTCGCTCTCCCTTAATCTCTGAAATCAATAAAAATATATTTTAAATAAAAATAACAAGAAAAACTAAGGGTCAACGTTACCACTATCAGCCACTGAGCTTCTGTTCTCATTGATCCTAGTGGCCTGTTCTCCAAAAAACCTAAGATTTTTGTTTTTAAAAATCACACAATGCCCTGGCAAGTGTGGCTCAGTTGGTTGGAGCATCATCCTGTGTATCGAAGCGTCAAGGGTTCAATTCCCAGTTAGGGCACATATCAGAATGTGGGTTTCATATCCGGTTTGCAAGTGTGCAGATGGCAGCCGATTGATATCTCTCCCTCATCTCCCCCAACCCTGCATTTCCCCTCCTCTCTATGTAAAAGGAATAATAAATAAATATATAAGAATTTCAGGGTAGCCAAAAACAAAGGGGATCTCAAAAAGTCTAGAGGCAAAGTAAATAACAAGACAACCTACCAAAGCTTATGTATAACATTCAGAAAATGTAATTCTAGGGTGAAATTTTATAGACATAAATGCCTCCATTGTCACAAAGATCTCAAAGAACCGAACATGGCACCTCAGGAAACTGGAAACACAACAGGAAAGTAAGCCCAAAGGTTTCAAAGGAAAGAAATCATAAATATTAGAACAAACATGAATAAAAGGGAGACAAGTAAAAAGAAAGGAATACCTAAAAGGTATATTTAAGAAAAAAAGATATAAAAATGTTGAAGCCTTTAGCTACACTAAAGCAAAAACGAACTAACAAACAAAAACCAAGCCTCAAATAAGTAAAAAACGAAATGAAAGATAAGACATTACACCTGTCACTAGGATCCACAATGCATCATAAGAGATGGTGATGTTACCAGATGACAGGACCCTCCATAGAGAAATTTGTTAAGATCCCACTATGAACTCCTCAAATTTATAAACAAATTCAGAGCCCTGTCCAGGTGGCTCAGTTGTTGAATGTGTGGTCCCGATGCACCAAGGTTGTGGGTCTGATCCCCCATCAGGGCACATGCAGGGGACAACCAATGAATGCACAGATGGGTAGAACAGCACATCAATGCTTCACTCTCTTTCTTTCTCTGTCTCCCTTCCTGTCTCTAAAATCAATAAAGAAATACTGCTCCGGCCGAAACCGGTTTGGCTCAGTGGACAGAGCGTCAGCGTGCGGAATGAGGGATCATGGTTCGATTACAGTCAGGGGTACGTGCCTTGGTTGCGGGCACATCCCCAGTGGGAGGTGTTCAGGAGGCAACTGATCGATGTTTCTCTCTCATCGATGTTTCTGACTCTCTATCCCTCTCCCTTCCTCTCTGCAGGAGATCAATAAAATATATTAAAAAAGAAATACTGCCCTGTATGTCTCACTGATTGAGCACTGACTCATGAACTAGGGCAGTGATCGACAAACTGCGGCACACAAGCCACATGCGGCTCTTTGGCCCCTTAAGTTTTGAGCAAAGGCCAGCATAGGGGTACCCTAATTAAGTTAATAAAAATGTACCTACCTATATAGTTTAAGATTAAAAAATTTGGCTCTTGTCCTAACTGGTTTGGCACAGTGGATAGAGCATCGGCCTGCGGACTGAAGGGTCCCAGGTTCGATTCCGGTCAAGGGCATGTACCTTGGTTGCGTGCACATCCCCAGTAGGGGGCGTGCAAGAGACAGGTAATCGATGTTTCTCTCTCATTGATGTTTCTAACTCTCTATCCCTCTCCCTTCCTCTCTGTAAAAAATCAATAAAATATATTTTTTTTAAAAAATTTGGCTCTCAAAAGAAATTTCAATCGTAGTATTATTGATTTTTGGCTCTGATGACAAATGATTTTGCCGAACAGTAAACTAGGAGGTCACAATGGGATTCCTTGTTAGGACACCTGTACGGTTGCGAGCTCAATCACCAGTGAGGGTCATGTAGGAGGCAGCTGATGGATGATTCTCTCTCATCATTGATGTTTTTAACTCTCTCTCCTCTTCCTCTCAGAAATAAAAAATACATATATTTAAATAAATAAATAAATATCCCTCACCACTGTGCTTCACTCATGAGAGTGCTGGCTTGTGCACTGGAGGGCTAGGTTTCTGTTGCCAGTCAAAGGTAGGTACCTGGGTTGCAGGTCTGATCACCACTCTCAGTAGAGGCACATGTGGGAGGCAACCAATCAATGTTTCTCTCTCTCTCTCTCTCTCTCTCTCTCTCTGTCTCTCTAAAAGAACAATAAATGGAAAACATATTCTCACTATTCAGGTGAAGATAAGAGAAAAATAAAAAATTAAATTAAGAAAAATGACAAGATGCAAAATAAGCAAACAAACAACAGTTCCATTTCTACACACTAATAATAAATTCTTTGATAGAAAAATGAAAAATGCAATCAAATTTACAATAGCATCCAACACAATAAAATCCGCAGGAATAAATTCAGCCAAAATGTGAAACATCTGTACAGTGAGTACTATAAGACAGTGATGAAAGGAATGGAAGAAAACACAAATCAGTTGAAAGACAACCTGTCTCCATGGATCTGAAAATGAAATATGGTGGAGACAGCTATAGCACACAAGGCAAACTACAGATTAAATGCAATGGGAATAACTCCAACGGTATTATACAAAAAATGAATAAAAATCTGGAAATGGAATCAAAAGACCTCCATTAACAAAAGCAATCCTGAGCGAGGACAAAACTGGTGGCATCAAACTTCCTGACTTCAATTTATTACAAGGAGAAAGCAAGCAAAGAGTGTGTTGCTGGAGAAACACAGACACATATACAAACAGAACAGAACAGAAGAGAAAACATAGAAATAAATCCAGGCACATCCTTTTAAGTGATCTTTGACAAAGATGCAAGCCACAGAAGAGAGGAAAGATAATTTCTTCAAGATCTGATTTCACATGTAAAACAACAAACCTGGACACCACTAATGAAATCTAACTCAACCGCCCTGACTAGTTTGGCTCAGTTAATAGAGCCTCTGCCTGTGGACTGAAGGGTCCCGGGGTCGATTCCACTCAAGGGCATGTATCTTAATGCAGGCATACTCCCAGTGGGAGGTGTGCAGGAGGCAGCTGATCAATGTTTCTTTCTCATCGATGTTTCTAACTCTCCCTCTCCCTTCCTCTCTGTAAAAAAATCAATAAAATATTTTTAAAAATGTACCTCAACCTGCAGGACAGAATTAAATAAGTGCTAAAACTTAAAACTCCTCAGGACAACTGAGAGAAAAAGTTTTGGAGATTTGTTTTAGACAGGAGTTTCTGAATATGACACCAACTACCACACAAAACAGAAAAAATAAACAGTCCACACTGCAACAAATAAAGAAAAATAGCGTCTTCACAGCCAACAGCAATAAACAAAATGAAATGAAAGGGCAATCTAGAGAACGGAAGAAAATACTTGCAAACCAAGGGAAGGAATCCCTTGGAGATATTGTGGTACGGTTCTGATCAGCAGAATAAAAAGAATATTGCGATATAGACAGAAATTCACACAAATAGTTGGAGTTCCCTGGGTATAATGAAGGCTAATAACAATGCAATGCCTCTGCCTCAAAAGCAAAGTCTATATAACTTCATTAACAATATTTACTTGCTAAGCACTAGGAACAAGCATCTGAGCTTGCTAGAAACCTGGTGGCACTAGACCTGCTGAATGCTGAGTTCCCAAAAACATGGACTTTGTAGAAAAGCAGGTGTGGGGGAGCAATATCTGCAAAGTACTTTAAGCACATGCAACAATATGTGTTCCTGTATGTCGTAATCAATTAATATATAAAATATACAAGGTATTCAAAAGACTATTTAACCAAAAAATAACAGTTAACAAACAGGATAAGGATGTAGAGACAATTTTACAAAAATATATACACATGACCAACAGGAATATAGAAAATGCTTTCCTCACTGATCAAGATGGAATCCCTCAGGCTTCCTGCAACACTACCAACCACAAGTCCTTCCCTGTGAATGTAGTACAGAGGGGAGAATTGGGACTTCAGGAAAGAAGGGAGCAGTGGAAAAAGACCAACCCTCCCCAGGACAGCAACTACCCAGGAAACTGGAAAATCAAGCAGAACCACAGTCTACATGGGAGGACAGAGCACACCCTGGGAGATGGGGCCTGGGAAATCCCAAAGCCAAGTCCAGGTCACTGGTGAGAGTGAGGGTCTTACCCAGCAAGGATAGAAGTTCAAAGTTCTCCAGCATCACATTCAGGTACAGCTGTCTCTGACCCTCATCAAGGAGGCTCCATTCCTCCCTGGAGAAGTACAGGGCAATGTCCTCAAAGGTCACGCCAACCTGTCAGAATGGAGACAACTGAAACCAGAGCTGTCTCTCTGAGAACCCCCACTCCTACTCCTTACACACCTTCCCACCCTCAACCTCCTCCAGGGCACCTGGTTAGTGTGGACACCAGGCCCTAATGCCAGTGCAGGCTGCTCTCTCATCACAGTCCCATTACTCACTGGGATTGCCCTCAGCAGAGCAGCTGGGTTGGGTGGGAAGGGTTGGGGGAGGGGATGGGAGAGAGCAATGCCATTGAAGGTCTGGGCGATGCCTGCAGGGCCCCAGCCTTCCTGCCAAGCAATACCACTGCAGTCTCCTAGATCATGCCGCCAAGACAAAGCCAAGCCTGGGTTTATGCTTCGCCTTTAAGTCCCACACCAGGTCCCGGGGACCATCAGCTCACACTTCCTCCAGATGTGCACACCACTGGGTAATGTTTATCTCCTTCCCATCTTCAGACCCAGGTTCACTCCCTCAGCTCTGCCCCCTTCCTGCTCCAATGCCACTGGATCTCGCTGGACTCACCCATGAACTTGGCACATGGCATGTAGAAAAGCTTGTCTTCCAGCCGAGTCCAGGACCACCCCAGGCCCCTGATGGACCCCACAGCCGGGAAAGCCCCAATGAGTCTGTGACGTCCTCCCTGCAGCCTCTGATCTTTCCGCCAATCCTCACAGCCCACACCCTCAGGGGAACCTCAGATGCAAGTCACCCCTGTCCTCTCTGCCCTGCACCTGCTGTGTCCTCAGAAGCCACAACACTCCTCTCTCCCCTCCGCCTTCCTCACGGTCCTCCATGCGGACTGAACTGGCTGATCTTACAGGCACCCTCCCCCAGCTGTGGTGTCTGTGAAAGGAGGCGGTGAGGGCCTGGGGGACTGGAACTTACCTCAGCGAAGCTCCTCAGCGCAGGCGCCGCCATTGCACTCTGTGGGCTGAGCGGGGCGGGAGCGGCTGCAGGAGAAGCCGCCGCAGGAATGGCGGTCGCTGTTTCGGCCCTGGCGTGGGTCCCAGTGGGGACTCCGAGCTTCAGTCCCACGTGTGAGCTGGGAGCACCACAGGAGGCTCCCGCCATTGGCTGTGCGGCGGGAAAACTACTCACCAGCCTTCTGCACAGCACGTTGTGACCAGATAATCCTGACCGCCTGAGACAAAAACCTGAGAACACAAAGCTCACCAGGAGGGCTATTGTCCCTCCCCACGGAAGTGACCAAACGGAAATGCCGTTTCTGAGTCTCCATTGGCTCAGCCTTGTGGCATTTTTTGCTTGGCCTTGTGGGTAATGTAGTTTCTTGCTCCAACACCAGGGTCCCGTATTTCTCAGTTGACTCCAGGACTGGATTTAGGGTCAAATAGCCCAAGAACACACCAATATACAAAGTGCCCTCTAGCGCCTTCAGGGGAGGTGATGTCTGGAGCAAGTTTGTTTCTGAGGCACCTGAGTGGCTGGATTTTCGTCTCTTTCTTCAGGACCTGCTCTTTCTGACTGGCAGGCATTGTTTCTTCATTCCAGACTTTTGGCACGTGGTGTCTTTAGGCCAACTATAGCTTACAGAGGTTGCTCAAGTCTCTAACTCATTCTAACCTGACTCCATTGAATCCATTATACAAGGTTAAAGTCACAAACCAGATTCTCATAAAGAAGAGCATCTGCTTCTGATGCCATCCGAAGTGTCAGCTCTGCCTGGGCTGCAGTGTGGATAAGATGGCCAAGACACATGTGAAAATGCTCAAAATCACTGATCATCAGAGCGATGCAAATTAAAGCAACAATTAGGTACCACCTCCCAACTGTCAGAATGGCTGCTGTCAACAAATGACCAGTGCTGGCACAGATGTGGAAAAAAGGGATCCCTACTACACTACTGTTGGGAATGCAAACTGGTGCAACCATTATGGGAAACAGTATGGAGTTTTCCAAAAAAATTAATATGGAACTTCCATTTGACCCAGTGACTCCACTTCTAAGAATATATCCTAAGAAACCTGAAACAATCAGATAGAAGATATGCACCCACCCCTACGTTCATAGAGGATCAATTTACAATAGCAAAGATCTGGAAACATCCAACGTGCCCATCGGTAGATGAGTAGATAAAAAAGCTGTGGTACATTTATACCATGGAATACTATGCAGCAGTAAAAAAGAAGAATCTCTTACCCTTTCAGACAGCATGGAGGGACCTGGAGAGCATCATGCTAAGTGAAATAAGTCCGTCAGAGAAAGACAGTATTACTTAATCTCACTCATATATGGCATCTAACAAAATAAACTGGTAAGTGGAGTGGATGTAGAGACATGGAAGCATGGAACAGAGTGAGGAGTCTCAGAGGGCAGTCGGGGATGGTAAAAAAGGAAAACATCCCTGGGTGAGGATTAAACTCACACACACACAATGTCAACTGAGCCTTCCGAGTTTTCCTTCTGTTCTCTGAAAGCAATGGGAAAGCTCTAGCTTGCTGGGTTCTGGGTCTGCTCTAAATTTGTGTTTATAAATCTGTCTTCTGTCAGATGAGTCCCTGGACATGCTGATATCCCTCCATAAACTTTCTCCTGCCTAATGAATCAATTGCCTTTGGTGTTGTTGTAAGAATGTCCAAACCTGTGGAGAATTTTTCTAAGTTTATTTGAACGAAGCCGGCAACAGTGCCAGGAAGCAAAATGACAGCAGATTGAGTAACGCTCAGGGGAATGGCAGTTTTGCACGTTTTTTATACATTAGACTCAAAGGAGAAGACATCAGGGGATTACATAACATTCACTGGTGATAACTTAGGGGCTGGCGGTGAAGAGGGAAATCTCTGGGATTGGATAAAAGTAAAAAGAAGACACAAACTTCTTCTTAAATGTTATCAATAGTTAACAGTTAATATTTAACACAATAATAATAATAATTGGTGCTCTGTGGTCTTCTATGTTGGGAGATTGTGCACTTAGGAGTCTGTAAAAAAGAAAATTTCCCTGAAAATTCTAAGTTATATTATCCTAGATGCAAAAATACAATAGATATGCTCAATAAGGTAAAGATAGACTTTTTACAAAATAAAAAAATAAAACCAACACAAGAAGAAAAAACAAGGCTAGAATATAACTACCCCTATAATGAGCTTTAACTTAAGAAGTTTTAATTTCAAGCCATCCTGTATGATGATTTTTGGCCTCTGAGTTTGTAAGACTGGCCATGCCATGCCGGGCTCCCTCAGCTTGACAGATATAGTCTGTGCCATCATTTTTGTCCATCCTGGGGAGTAAGAACCTGGGGGGAGGAGGAAATTCAATGAGTGTTTTCTTTCCTCTGGGACCCATTGCTAATGTCCTTCTGAACACAATACTCACAGTATTACTGCTTTGTTTTTATTTAGTCTCCTAGCAGTAGCCACTCTCCAGGTCAATAAAGCCTTAGGTTCTAAATGTGATCAGATATTTGTAAGGACAAGAGAATGGTCTTTCTGTTTCCTTGCTGTAACCTTTCACAATTTATGAGAAGCACCTGCTAATTAAACCCCAAGATTGTTGGCTCCTCTAATTCAAACACCTGCTCTGTTCAAACTGTAGAACAAGATAATCTACTCTCAAGCTTACATTCTTATAAACCCCTCCTCCCAGCTGCTGTCACACCTCAGGGATAATTTACACTAAGGAGTCTCTAGTTAGTAGAAAGTGTCTTTCCTGTCACCCCTTCAAACAAGCCTCTTTGGAACTCTTCATAACTTTACTCTAAGCATATTTTACATTCTTGGGAAAAACAATAAGAAATCGCTATAGGACATTTGCCAGGCTCCCTCCTAGAGAGGAAACTCCTAACTTTAAAAGTCAGGCCCTCATATCTACCCACCTTCATCTCAGCCCAAGGCCCCTCCATTCTTTGTCCCTTAGCAACAGGCACTGCTGGAAAGCAGAAGCCACCCTTTCTTCCCTGCCCTGTATTGACTAGCAACACTTGGCCCTTTCCTCTCTTGGAAAGTAAAATAAACTTCCTCCTGCATCTCTTCTTTTAGGTGTGAATTCTTCCACAGCCCGCATCACGGCACAAACCCTCACAGGATTCCTTTACTCTATGGACTTAAATGGGTGAAAATGAGGGCAATGACATTGTAGAAGTAAAATTAATATTTCCTTCTTCTTTTCTAGGTTCTTTGGTTGGCCTACTAATAGAGAAAATATAAATTAATGAGGGAAAACAACCAAAAACTTATTAACATGTATACCTGCATATATATGGAAACGACTCAGAAAAATGGAGTAACTGACCCAAATGGCAAACACCTTCATCTCAGAAACCACCTTCACCTACATCAGAAAATGTGTGTGGACAGTCAGTTAGGGTAGATTGTCAGGTAAAGCACAGGAAGCATGTGCTGCGCACTGCGGGGAGGGCCTGTATTCATAAGGATTCTGTTCCAACCGAACTCCAGAGTGCAGACACAGGAGAGTGGGAAGGAGGATGTGAATCCAGAACATGATCCGGGCTGCAGGGAAAACAGGGTGAGATCCATTGTCTCATTCAGTCAGTAGGGATATAGAGGACAGAATCACATGGGCACTGGGTCCTATGCATGAATAAGAGGTGAGCACTCGTCCAATGAGACCAGATCATGTAGGACTCCAGCATCACTTCTGAATATTAGGTCCCAGAATTCATATCCAATTGTATCCACTCCTGCAGGGAGAATGTCAGTACCACATAGCATCATCATTTGAAGGGTCACACTGAGGCAAGAAATTCATCACAGTGAATGCGGTCACAGCCAGACCCAACATGTGGCCACAGGTGCAGAAACCCAGCCCAATTTACAGATGTCTCCAGTTGGTCAAACTCTGTGCTGGGATCAAAGGGGAGGCAGACAAACAGCAGCTCACTCTGAAAGAAGGTTCCCCTGGAGAAACCACTGCGGCTGAGAAATGATGGCGTTCCCCTGAACACGGGGAGGCCAAGGGTAAGGGCTCTGAGATGTAAAGGGAATGGGAGGAAACGCATAAATGCAACCATGGAAACAGGAGCTGCAGCTGAGCCACCCAGGTCCTCATGCTGTACCTGCTCCAGTGAGGGCTGCACCTCAGTGGTAGAGACTGTGTCTGACGCTGGAGAAAATCATGGTTAAAATCCAGCCCCTAGAATCGGACACTTGTCTGTGGTGTAAACTTGGGGAGCTGACTTCATTTCTCTGACACAGAACTTTTTCAGCAGTTTGATATGGGGTGCACCACAATGAGACTTGAGTGCCCACTGCACCTGCCTCCCTGTAGCAGAGTCAGTGGCTTCTTACAGGTCCCATTTCTCACTAAAATGCACCCACAGACAAAGGTGCTTGCGGGCATTGGGGGAGCGAGAAGTGCCTGCCTGGGAATGTCTCTGCAGGGAGTGGCTGGAGTTGCTGGAGCCAAGGCAGGCTGCAGGCACAGCTGCATTACTGCAAGTGGACACCTTACCACGTGACCTTCTCCAACAGCTCTGGCCTGGGGACATACCTCATACTTGTTTTTCACAGGAGGAAACTGACTTAGACCAGCAGAAGGGGTTTTTTCAATGTAAGTCCCACTGATAACAGAGAATCTGAAATTCAAATGTAGGATGCCTGATCTAGGGCATAGGGTGTCTGACCACTGCCCTTCTATTTCCCGCTACAGTGGCTTTGGGACTCTAAAACACCCTGCCCACCCACATGCCCTCTGGCCTTCCTGAGAGAACTGTCCCAACCGCAGAACCCCCATGACAGGAGACAAGGAAAATGCAGAAGACTGCAAAGCAAGGGCTCAGTGCAGGATCAGATGACTGGTGTTCTGAAAGCAATGGAGAATGGTAGTAGTGCAGGTTAAAATTAAAAATGTTCATTGAACAGGACATAGCATTAATGAATCCCCCAGCTGGTATGGGTCAGTGGTTGAGTATCAACCCATTCACAAAGAGGTTCTTGGTTAGATTCAAAGTCAGAGCACATGCCTGGATTGCAGGCCCATCCCCAGTAGGGTGTGGACGAAATATCCGATCAATGATTCCCTCTCATCATTGATGTTTCTTTTTTTATTTTTTTTTAAGATAAGGGACTCAGTTTTCTTTAATTTTTTATTGATTTCACAGAGGATGGGAGAGGGAGAGAGAGATAGAAACATCAATGATGAGAGAGAATTATTGATTGGCTGCCTCCTGCAGGCCCCACACTGGGGATCGAGCCCACAACTTTGGCATGTGCCCTTGACTAGAAGCTCATCCAGGACCTTTCAGTCCAAAGGCTGAGTTTCTATTCACTGAGCCAAACCAGCTAGGGCAATTAAAATATTTTTTAAAAGTAAAAACATTAAAACATATTATACCAATACAAGAAACGTTTATTACCTAAAGTAAAAAAGGCACAAAATGAATTTCCAACATCCATCTTTGTTGTTCCACTGTCCTATTGTTAATGAAAATTGCCAGAACTCATAGCACATTAAGCAAAACATATGATAAGATTTTTTTAAATGTTTTATTGATTTTTAACAGAGAGGAAGGGAGAGGGAGAGAGAGTCAGAAACATTGGTGAGAGAGAAACATCAATCAGCTACCTCCCGCACACACCCTACTAGGGATGTGCCCTCAACAAAGGCACATGCCCTTGACCTGAATCGAACCTGGGACCCTTAAGTCCGCAGGCCGACACTCTATCCACTGAGCCAAACTGATTAGGGCATGATAAGATGTTTTAACGAAGATACAGACTCAGCAAATACACTGCTGAGAAAAGGCTCACCATAAATTCCTAGAAAGAATACAATCAAACAGTGAGGTAGCATGACAAACTTATAAAAAAAAAGTTTAAATAAATTATGATTGACCGAACAAATTATTCTCTAGGATGTAGAGACTGTGAATACCTAACACAATGCTGAAAAATGTAAAAAAAAAGTACAGTCATTTAACGTTTATTTTTTATTTTTAAAGAATAGTTTATCAATATTTAGAGAGAGAAGGGAGAGGGAGAGAAACTTTGCTGGAAGAGTGCCATATCGGCCAGCCGCCTCCTGCACACCCACTTCTGTGGATCTAGCCCACAAGCCAGGCACATATCCCCACCAGCAATCAAATCCCCAACCTGTGCTACACGACATGATGCCCAAGCACTGAGCCACACCGGCCCTGGTGGTATATTCCATTTAGATCACAATTTGCTAATCTCGGTAAATTGAAACATTCATCTACTCAAAAACCCAGACTATGCACTGAATTTTTGACAAAGGTAAATAACACTTACATACATACAAGGAATAATACAGAAATGTTTGTACCAGCTTTGTTATAAATAACCAAATATTTATTAATATGGACATATTGACGGTTGTATATCAGTGATAAGAACATCTATCAGAGCTCTAACTGGTTTGGCTCAGTGGATACAGAGACGGTCTGCGGACTGAAGGGACCCAGGTTCAATTCCGGTCAAAGGCACGTATCCTGGATGAAGACTCCTTCCCAGCCAGGGCCCTGGTCATGGCTGATGTAGGAGGCAACCAATCGATGTGTTTCTCTCATATCGATCTTTCTGTCTTTCCTTGTCTTTTCCACTAGCCCTAAAAATCAATGGACAAATATCCGCAGGTGAGGATTAACAACAACATCAAAAAGAATATCTATCAAAAAAAGAAATGAGCCCTAACCGGTTTGGCTCAGTGGATAGAGCATCAGCCTGCGGACTGAAGGGTCCCAGGTTCGATTCCGGTCAAGGGCATGTACCTGGATTGCGGGCACATCCCCAGTGGGAGATGTGCAGGAGGCAGCTGATCGATGATTCTCTCTCATCGATGTTTCTAACTCTCTATCCCTCTCCCTTCCTCTCTGTAAAAAATCAATAAAATATATTTTAAAAAAAAAGAAATGAGTTACTAATATATCTTTAATAAATCTCCAAGAATTTAGGAAATATAAATTAAAGCAGAAAAATACTTAGAAAAAGCAAAGTTCTATAGTAAAATGGAAAGTGAATCCATGGTTATTAGGAAAGTTGTGAAGAACAGGGTCAGATTAAATGACGTCAGGAAGCAACTACACAGTGACAGATTTGGTCAGTATTATAGGTGTAATGATGGATTTCAGTTTCATGCACCTGTCAAGATTTATGAAACACTATAGTTAACACCTGTAATTTACTCATTACAGCTGTTAAAAAATGGTTTAAGATAAAAGAAAAGTACATTCACCTATTTTGGAAAAACAGGTTTGGCAACTTTATATTCAATCCAGGTACTTAATGCCCTCTGGGCGAGAGTCTCATCTCAGTGACCAAAAATGTAACAAACAATGAAAACCTTTCACCCAAACCCAGAAAACCCACATCCCTGAATTAAAGACAGCTTTTGTCTCCATCTTTGTTTTGCTGCCAGCACACCAATGGCTCTGATGAGAACATCTGAGAAGCTACAGAAGCCACAAAACATCCTGATTATAATCAATGACAATGACTGCTCCCCAGAAGATAAACATCCCTGGAGTCCCTCAGATCTGTGTCCACACAGCTCTTGTAGTCTTTTCCTCAAATTAATTCTTGGATGCACAGTTAAATGAGGACCATTCCATCTAATGGGCTGCAGTGTAGTCCAACAATACCGGTGATCTTAATCCAGCATATAGAAGGGTTCAGGAATCTAGAGAAGGTGCTGTGTGTAAATTATTAAAGATTCCAGAGACAAAACATAATTTTGGAAGGCATTTGGGGGCCAGAGGAGAGTAGGCCAAAGAAACAAAATTATCTCTTGTCTCAGGATTCCTGGCTTTTTATTAACGCAAACTGTCCTAAGGCAAAGTAGATATACATCAAATGCCAGGGTTTGGTATACAGAATCCATTGTCAGATTGGAGGAATTGCCTTCGGCTGTTCAGGGGTTTGGCCACTAGGAGGCAATAACATGTAGACTGAAATGCCCTCAGCTGTCTGGTAGCAAGCAATCATTCTATGCATCCTTTTCAGGATTGTGAAAATGCACTCGGCCATTTCCAGATGAATCAGCCCTGCTGACATGCTGGAATTGGCTTCTTACTTGACAACAATTAGGTCAGTGTTTCTGCAGTAAAAGGGTTTCCCCTCACTGCTCTGGTCTTCAAACCCGTGACCATGAAATTGTAGGCATTAGGGCACATGGCCCTCTGCAACACAGATCGAAGAGATTCCCTTAAAATGTATTGGCATCCCTTGCAAACAAGAAAAGAATTTCATGCTCCCAGACATAATTGAGGTTGTTACAGCTACCCTCTCTTTGGAGTGATCTCAGTGTCTCAAAGCATCCATCTTCACATGAGGACTAGAGAGTCCACAGTGTCGCCTGGAAAATTATGGGCAGCAATGTAAATTTGGTAAAAACTGCTGAGCTAATTTCTGCAGAATACTGTTCCCTCAAGGGCAAAAATGTGTGAGACTGCATACAAGTTTTTCATCTCATCATGCTTGGAAAGCCCAGATTTCCTTATAAACTAACCCACACCATAAATACAACACCCAAGATTAAAGAAGTCTTAGGAAAATACTTCATTATTTTGCAAACAAGAAACCTGAGTCTGGCAGTTCTCCCATTGATGCCTTAGGCAGTCAATAAATTCATCATTAGCATCTAGGGAAAGTGTGTCCCTGAAAATGGCAGTCCCTCTGCAACATTATGTTTACTGGCGCCAAGAGCAATGAGTCCTATGTGGCAACTCATGACAGGGCAACAATTAAGAACTAAGGGCTCAGGTATTCCTAATTTTCTTCAACAAATTAAACAGAGTTAGCTTCCTGGGGCACATGATGATGGTGATTGATGCCATCTGTAGGGGCCTTATAGGTGGTTCAGGTGAAATATCTTCAGCAAGAGAAATATGCATTGACATAGATCTGGCAGGACATCTCTGTATGTTAAAAAGGGCAACATAGCCGGAAACCAGTTTGGCTCAGTGGATAGAGCGTCGCCCTGCAAACTCAAGGATCCTGTGTTCGGTCAAGGGCAAGTACCTTGGTTGCGTGCACATCCCCAGTGGGAGGTGTGCAGGAGTCAGCTGATTGATGTGTCTCTCTCATCGATGTTTCTGACTCTCTCTCTCTCTCTGTAAAAAATCAATAAAATATATATATTTTTTAAAAAGTGCAACATAATTATGTACTGTTCCAACATTAAAACAAAAAAAAATACAACAAAACACTTTTGGGAACTTTACATAATATAGGTGATTAAATGTATGAGATGCAATTCAGAAAAATGAGCATTCACACATTTTCTTGTACTATTGTTAAGTTCTAACTAAGCAAGTCCATTTGTTATATATACATCAAAGAAATTTCTCACATTTGGACTCATGTGTGCAGAGCAAATATGGAAATTGGCTGAGAGAAACCTCACATTAATTGCACTCATAATGGCTTTCTCCAGCTTGAACTCTCTGATGATATTGGAGACTTTTGTTACATGTAAAAGATTTCCCACATTCACTGCATTTATAAGGATTTTCTCCAGTATGAACTCTCTTATGATATTGGAAACCACTGATACTTTTAAAAGATTTTCCACATTCACTGCACCGATAAGGCTTTTCTCCTGTATGAAATCTCTGATGACGACGAAGGGTACTATTCCGGATAAACGATTTCCCACATTCACTGCATTTATAAGGTTTTTCTCCTGTGTGAAGTCTTTGATGACAACGAAGGGTAGTATTGTGGGTAAAAGATTTCCCACATTCACTGCATTTATAAGGCTTTTCTCCCGTATGAACTCTCTTATGTTGATGAAGGTTGGTCTTAGCGGTAAAAGATTTTCCACATTCAGTGCATTGATAAGGCTTTTCTCCACTGTGAACACTCTGATGATATCGGAGACCTTTGCTACTTGTAAAAGATTTTCCACATTCACGGCATTTATAAGGCTTTTGTCCTGTATGAAGTCTCTGATGATTACAAAGGGCAGAACTCTGGGTAAAAGATTTCCCACATTCACTGCATTTATACGGCTTTTGTCCTGTATGAAGTCTCTGATGATAACGAAGGGTAGTACTCTGGGGAAAAGATTTTCCACATTCACTGCACTGATAAGGCTTTTCTCCTGTATGAAATCTCTGATGACGACGAAGGGTACTATTCCGGATAAACGATTTCCCACATTCACTGCATTTATAAGGTTTTTCTCCTGTGTGAAGTCTTTGATGACAACGAAGGGTAGTATTGTGGGTAAAAGATTTCCCACATTCACTGCATTTATAAGGCTTTTCTCCCGTATGAACTTTCTTATGTTGATGAAGGTTGGTCTTAGCGGTAAAAGATTTTCCACATTCAGTGCATTGATAAGGCTTTTCTCCACTGTGAACTCTCTGATGATATCGGAGACCTTTGCTACTTGTAAAAGATTTTCCACATTCACGGCATTTATAAGGCTTTTGTCCTGTATGAAGTCTCTGATGATTACAAAGGGCAGAACTCCGGGCAAAAGATTTCCCACATTCACTGCATTTATACGGCTTTTGTCCTGTATGAAGTCTCTGATGATAACGAAGGGTAGTACTCTGGGGAAAAGATTTTCCACATTCAATGCATTGATAAGGTTTTTCTCCAGTGTGAACTCTCTGATGATATTGGAGACCATGGGAACTTTTAAAAGATTTTCCACATTCACTGCAATTATAAGGCTTTTCTCCTGTATGAAATCTCTGATGATAACGAAGGGTAGTACTCCGGGCAAAAGATTTCCCACATTCACTGCATTTATAAGGCTTTTCTCCAGTATGAACTCTCTGATGTTGATGAAGGATGTTCTTAGACCTAAAAGATTTTCCACATTCACTGCATTGATACGGCTTTTCTCCAGTGTGAACTCTTTGATGATAACGAAGTGCATGGCTCTGTGTAAAAGATTTTCCACATTCGCTGCATTTATAAGGCCTTTCCCCAGTGTGAACTCTCTGATGATATCGGAGAACTTTGCTCTGTGTGAAAAATTTCCCACATTCATTGCATTTATATGGCTTTTCTCCTGTATGAAGTCTCTGATGATTACAAAGGGCAGAGCTCTGGGTAAAAGATTTCCCACATTCACTGCATTTATAAGGCTTTTCTCCTGTATGAAGTTTCTGATGATAATAAAGGGAACTGCTCTGGGTAAAATACTTCCCACATTTACTGCATTTATAAGGCTTATCTCCCATATGAACTCTCTGATGTTGATGAAGGATGTTCTTAGCAGTAAAAGATTCCCCACATTCACTGCATTGGTAAGGCTTTTCTCCAGTGTGAACTCTCTGATGATATCGGAGACGAGTTCTACTTTTAAAAGGTTTTCCACATTCTCTGCATTTAAAAGGATTTTCTCCTGTATGAAGTCCCTGATGATAATGAAGGGTAGTGCTCCGTGTAAAAGATTTTCCACATTCACCACAATTATAAGGCTTTTCTCCTGTATGAGTTCTCTGATGACGATGAAGGTCATTGCTAGCTGAAAAAGATTTCCCACATTCAGTGCATTTATAAGGCTTTTCTCCGGTGTGAACTCTGTGATGACTATGAAGCTGGGGGCTAGTAGTAAATGATTTTCCACATTCACTGCAACGATAAGGTCTTTTTCCATTGTGCACTCTCTGATGACGAGAAAGATTAGTGCTACTGGTGTAAGCTTTCCCACACTCACTGCATTTATAAGGCTTTTCTCCAGGCTGAACACTCTGATGACAGTGACGAATATTTATATTGGTAAAACTTTTCCCACACTCATTGTACTCATAAGGCCTTTCTCCAGTGTGCAAAGCTTGGTGATTACCTAGGCTGTTACTACTGCTAATAGCTTCCCCATATTCAATGCCCTGATAAGGCCTTTCTCCAGTGTGACCTTGCTGTTGATAATGAAAGCTAGAATATTTGGAAAAATATTTTCCACATTCAGAGCTCACAAAACACTGACTTCCAATATAGACACCTTTTTCCTGAATAAACATGTGGGTGCAACTAATGTCTTCCTTACATTCTTTTCTGGTGTAAACATTTTTTCTCCTTTGAAACATCATCCCACACGTCGGAATAGCATTTGGAAAGTCCCTGGTATGAGTAGCCTTTAGGTGGAGATGTCCTGACCCGATAAGGACACCCTGCCCAACCTCCCTGCATGTGAATTGATTCTGGGACACATTGAAATCGCAGCTGTTTGCAAGTGAGATCCTGTCTACACCTGTATTGAAAGTCTCTCTCACATGCTGTTGGTGAAATTTTACATGGAAGTAAAACCGTTTTGCACATGCGCCACACCTCAACAGTATCTGTCCGTGTTGTGTTCCCTGCAGCTCAGTCAAGTGGAAAATGTTTCTCAAGACGTGACCACAACTCTCACAGGGGTGGCTCTTCTGGGAAGACAAGGCTAACTTGGGATTCCTTGCCTGTGACACTCTTACAGAAACCTTCTGTTCCGTTGGGGCCTCAACATTCTTTGCTCCACAGCAGCAACCTGAACAAAAGGAAACACTGGTGAGGTACATGCTGATGTTATGGAATCAGAATACCTTCACCACAAATGTTTATCGGTTATGACTAGGCATGATTCCATAGAGAGATTTTTAAGAGGAGTGAAGTAGACTCTGAGGAAATTGCTGTTAAAGTATATAACGTGGCCAGTCAATGATGAAAATCTCACCAACGGAGGGACAGAAGCACAGGATGGGATACAAGGAAGAGAGGAAGGCTCTACACATTGTTCCTTCACAAAGGCTTTTTTGAGGACCTTACATGCTGGCCATGTGAGTCTGTGTAGAATCATTTAAAGGTGCTCAAAGCCATAAAAATTAATTGTATAAGAGCACATGAGGTTCAACGTCAATATAATAATACTTGTGCACTCCAAGTTGGTATAGGCACGGACCAATGTTGGTTTGCCATAAAGAGAGACCTGTGAAAGTGGCAAAGGTGCAAAGTCCAGAGAGGTTAAGGTTATCCTTCGGCTGGGAATCTGAATAGAAATGATCACTATTCAACCTGTGTAGTTGGCAAAGTATCAATAATAACCAAATACAAGCATAATTTGGTAAGGACTAGGCAACTGTAAGAAAACACTAATGAATAAAACGAGTTTTTAGTTATGAATATAACAAAGGCCAGACGTGAAAGACTCCTCAACGACCCTTCACAAAGGCAAGACCGCCTGTGGGTCCACTGTGTCATTCATAAAGTCACGTTTCTACTGTGATGCACAAATGATTCTTCCCCTTCAATCCCATTTGAGCCATTGCATGGGATAAATGATGTAAATCTTCAAAAAACAACAGAAAAGATGATGGCCAACACTGTGGTAGAACAACAAAGGACAAATGACATCACAGGCAAAAGACCTATGTGAGTGACATCAGCAAATTGGCAAGATCAGAAATATGAGCATCTCTTGCCCTAACTGGTTTTGCTCAGTAGATAGAGCGTCAGCCTGTGGACTGAAGGGTCCCAGGTTCAATTCCGGTCAAGGGCATGTACCTTGGTTGCGGGCACATCCCCAGTAGGAGGTGTGCAGGAGGCAGCTGATCAATGTTTCTAACTCTCTATCCTTCTCCCTTCCTCTCTGTAAAAAATCAATAAAATATATTAAAAAAAAAATATATATGAGCATCCCTCCCCATCCCAGTGTAAGCAGACAGCTATCCATGAACAAAGCAGCCCACAGGAAATGGGAATAAGAGTACCATGAAGACAAACAGTATTACAGACACAAATAAATAACTGTACAGAAAGGATGACTGGAAAGACTGGG
The DNA here is from genome assembly GCF_963455305.1 of Plecotus auritus. Taxonomy (NCBI): domain Eukaryota; kingdom Metazoa; phylum Chordata; class Mammalia; order Chiroptera; family Vespertilionidae; genus Plecotus; species Plecotus auritus. Next base: position 7,864,900 of record NC_137785.1, read on the forward strand.
TGAACAAACATACTTGAAGATACCTACAGTCAAAAACAAGGGTCCTCCAGCAACCACTGTGCTTCTGCTATCATTGACCATAGTGGCTTCTTTAAAAAATACTGGAAATCATTGTGTTTAAAAACCACAGAATGCCTTGGCCAGTACGGCTTAGTTGGTTGGAGCATCGTCCTGTATAACAAAGGGTCTAGGATTCAATTCCCAGGCAAGGCACATATCACTATGTGGGTTCCATTTCCAGTTAGTTTGTGTGCAGAAGGCAGCCGATTGATGTTTTTCCCTCAAGTGATGTTTCTCTCTCTCTCTCTCTCTCTCTCTCTCTTCCTCTCTATCTGAAACCAATAATAAATAAACAAATAAGAATTTCAAGGTACCCAAAACCGGTTTGGCTCAGTGGATAAGAGCGTTGGCCTGCGGACTGAAGGGTCCCGGGTTCGATTCCGGTCAAGGGCATGTACCTTGGTTGCGAGCACATCCCCAGTGGGGGGTGTGCAGAAGGCAGCTGATCGATGTTTCTCTCTCATTGATGTTTCTAGCTCTCTGTCCCTCTCCCTTCCTCTCTGTAAAATATCAATAAAATATATTTAAAAAAAAAAAAAAAGAATTTCAAGGTAGCCAAACACAAAAGAGAACTCAAAAAAGTCTAGAGACAAAGTAAATAAAAAGAAAACTTACCAAAATTCATGTATAAAATTCAGAAAATGTAATTCTAAGAGGAAATTTTATAGGGATAAATGCTTATATTACGAAAAGAGATCTCAAAAAACCTAACCTGTCATCTCAGGAATCTAGAAACAAAACAAGAACGTAAACCCAAAGGTTGCAATGGAATGGAACAATAAATATTTGAACAAGAATCAATAAAAGGGAGATAAGATAAAATAAAAGGATACCTGATAGGTATTTTCTAAAAAATACAAAAATTGGAAAACCTTGAGCTAGACTAAAGTAAAAAGCAAACTAACAAAAAAAGAAGCCTCAAAGAAATGAAAAAAGAAATGAAAGTTAAGACAATACACCTCACATTATGAACCACAAAGCATCATAAGAGATGTTGATGTTAGGAGATGACATGACCCTCCATAGAGAAATTTGTCAAGATCCCATTTGAGCTTCTGAAATTAATAAACAAATTCAGAGCCCTGGCCAGGAACTCAGTTGTTGGGTATGTGGTTCCGAATCACAAAGGTTGTGGGTTCGATCCCCCAACAGGGCACATGTAGACGACAACCAATGAATGCATAGATGGGTAGAACAGGAGATCAATGTTTCCCTCTCTTTCTCTGTCTCCCTTCCTTTCTCTAAAATCAATAAATAAAGGCTGCCTAGTACAGGTGTCAGTGATTGAGCATCGGCCCATAACCTGGGACATTTCAATTCCATTCCTTGTCAGGGGACATGCACAGGTTGGGAGCCCACTCTCAAGTGGCGGGCATGCAGGAGGCAGCTGATCAATGACTCTCTCTTAGTATTCATGTTTCTATCTCTCTCTCCTTCTCTTCCTCTCTGAAATCAACAAAAATATATTTTAAAAATAAATTAATTAATTAAAGAATAAATAAATAGCCGAAACCGGTTTGGCTCAGTGGATAGAGCGTCGGCCTGCGGACTGAAGGGTCCCGGGTTTGATTCCGGTCAAGGGCATGTACCTTGGTTGCGGGCACATCCCCAGTGGGAGGTGTGCAGGAGGCAGCTGATCGATGTTTCTCTCTCATCGATGTTTCTGGCTCTCTATCCCTCTCCCTTCCTCTCTGTAAAATATCAATAAAATATATTTAAAAAAAAAAAAAAAAGAATAAATAAATAGCCCTGGCCTGAGTGGCTAAGTCCAGAGAGTGCCTGCCTGTACACTGGAAGGTCACAGGTTTGATTCCCAGTAAAGAGCAGGTACCTGGATTTCGGGTCTGAAGCCCCCTCTTAGTGGGGGCACCTGTGGGAGGCAACCAGTTGTTGTTTCTCCCTCCCTCTCTCTCTCTATCTCTTTTTCTCTCTCTCTCTCCCTAAGAAAAAAAATCAATAGAAAAAAATATTCTCACTCTTCAGATGAAGATAAAAGAATAAGGAATGAAATTCAGAAAAGTTATGGGAGAGGAGATCCAAGATGGCGGTGTAGGAAAGGCCTATACTTGCTGCCTCCCACAACCACATCAAAATTACAGCTAAAATACAGAACAACCATCAGCCAGACCTCTGCAAAACTGGCTGAAAGAAGTGTTATGACTAGAGAAGTAAAGAAGACAGCACACTGAGACCAGTAGGAGGTGCGGAGGCACAGAAGGTGCTGGTCCTGTAGCCATGTGGGAGACTTTTTTAATTGGGTGGGAGGTCGTCTCTGCAGAGGTCACCTGGAGAACCAAGGTGTACCAATCCCACAGAAGATGCCCAGCCCAGGGTCCCAGAGCTGGGGGAAGAAGTCCCTACTGGCAGTAAGAACTAAGGGCTCTAAAAACCAGTGCATATTGGGGCTCATGACACAGAGGCTGCAGGAGATCCAGCTGCTCCTTTTACAATGTCAGCACCACAAACTGAATTTAAACGCTCCTGCTTCGAGGATCCAAGATGGCGGCATAGGTAAACACCTAAACTGCTGCCTCGCACAACAATTTCAAAACTACAACTAAAAGACAAAACGTCTATTACCCAGAACCACGGGAAAGCTGGCCCAGTGGAAGTTCTACAACTAGAAGGAAAGAGAAAAGAGCATTGAGACGTGCACAAGCGCTGAAGAGCTGAGGTACGGGGGCGCGCGAACCGGGCTGGCGAGGGGCGACTGGGAGCGCTGCTTTTTTCAACCCGAAGGGAGACAAGCTCCCTATTAATCTGAACTCCAGTTTCTGGGGAGACGCGGTGGACCCAAACTCCTACGGGGAGAAGCTGAACTGTCTGCCATCGGGTCGGAAAGCGAGGGTGCCTTGCTTGCAGGTCTGCGCGCAGGAATAATTGTTTACTGTGCTGGGGTGCAGGACGCGGGGACGCGGTCGGAGACACAGAGACGGCTAACTGGCAGCCATCACTGTTTGCCACGCCCTAGCCTAGTGACGCCCTGAGACCCCGCCCCACACAATCTACAAACCCACCCAAGATCCAAGCAGCGGCTTTAGCATATGAATGGCCTACCCTATTGCAGGTTAACCTAGCAAACTTGCAGCCCAGTCAGACAGCTCCAAAACCTCCAAACCCCAAGCAAAGAGGAGAAAACTGTAGTTCTCGCTGTAGCTCCTGCTGAGTGGCCTCAGACAGTAGCTGACCTGCACCCCATTGGAGATCCAGAAGCCAGTGTACCTAGTGGTCAGTGTGAGACACCAGATTTCAACTCCTCACATCCATAAGTGACACATTCAAGAGGCAGACTCAGTGAGCACCAAAGCCCCACAGAAACAAGTCCTGCACCATAAGCGTGTCTCCAGCGCAGCAGTTCTTCCATTATAGACACAGCGGGTCCACACAGCCAATTGGCCTGGAGGTCAATTCCTCCCAGTGTACCAAAAGCAATCAAGGCTTAACTACACCAAGACTTTGCACTCAGCCCACAAAGGCGTGTACCAAGAGTGTCCACCTCAGGTGATTGGGGAGGCTGAGCTACTGGCCCCTATAGGTCACCTACCACACAAAGCCACTCCATCAACACAGGGAAGCAGCAAAATGCGGAGACAAAGAGCCAGGTCACGAATGAAAGAAATGGAGTAAAGCAAACTACTGGACGACATAAAGTTCAGAACCACATTTATAAGGTTACTCAAGAATCTTCTAAAAACTGCTGAGAAACTTAGTGAGACCTTTAAGGGTCTTAATGAGAATGCCAAAAAAATGGAAAAGGACCAGTCAGAAATTAAGCATACCCTGTCTGAAATAAAGAATATACAGAAACTCAACTGTAGATCAACGTACCCCAAGAATCAAACCAAAGATCTGAAATATGAGGAAACAAAAAACACCCAACCAGAAAAACAAAAAGAAAACAGAATCCAAAAATATGAAGATTAGTGTAAGGAGCCTCTGGGACAAATTTAAGGGTACCAATGTCCGAATTTTTGGGGTGCCAGAAGAAGAGAGAGAGCAAAATATTGAAAACCTATTAGAAGGAATAATGACAGAAAAGTTTCCCTACCTGGTGAAAGAAATAGACTGACAAGTTCAGGAAGCGCACAGAACCCCATACAAGAGGAATCCAAAGAGGATCACAACAAGACACATCATAATTAAAATGCCAAGGGCAAAAGACAAAGAGAGAATCTTGAAAGCAGCAAGAGAAAAACGGTTAGTTACCTACAAGGGAGTAACCATACGACTGTCAGCTGATTTCTCCGCAGAAACTATGCAGGCCAGAAGGGAGTGGCAAGAAATATTCAAAGTGATGAACAGCAAGAACCTACAACCAAGATTACTCTACCGAGCAAAGTTATCAGAGTTGAAGGTCAGATAAAGAGCTTCACAGACAAGAAAAAGCTAAAGGAGTTAATCACCACCAAACCAGGATTACATGAAATGCTGAAGGGTATTCTTTAAGAGGAAGAAGAAGAAAAAAGTAAAGATAAAAATTATGAACAACAAAATGACATCAAATACATACCAACCAACAAGTGAATCTAAAAATCAAGTGAATAAAAAATCTGAAGAACAGAATGGACTGGTGAATATAATAGAATCAGGGACATAGAAAGGGAGTGGACTGACAGTTCTCAGGGGGAAGGGGGTGTGAGGGGTTCGGGAAGATACTGGACAAAAATCTTACACCTATGGATGAAGACAGTGGCAGGGGGGTAAGGGCATGGGGTGGGGTGGGGTAGGGAATAAGGTGGATGGGAGCTATGGGGGGGAAAAAAAAGAGGAACAAGAGGAACACCTGTAATAATCTGAACAATAAAGATTTATTAAATAAATAAATAAATAAATAAATAAATAAATAAATAAATAAATAAATAAATAAAATTTTAAAAAATAAAAGCTCCTGCTTCCTCTGAGCTACACTGCTGGGCGAGCCTTGGAAGGGCGACCCAGACAATTATGAAGAGAAATTGGATGGCATCAAGGCAGGAACTTGAGGGCGGCTTTCTACCAGATGGAAGTGATCACAGCAGTCATTACAACTATTCTGGGACATTCTGGGTCGCAGGGCTGACTGGCAGCCATTTCTGTTTCCTCCGCCCTGGTGATTCCCTCAGACCTTACCCCACCCACTTTACAGGCCACCCAAGCTGTGTGCTGCAGCTTTTGTATATGAATGACCTCTCCCTGCTCAGGCTAAAATCTGTCAAACAAGTTGCAGTTGGGTCAGGAAGTTCCAAAACTATCAATAAAATCCAAGACCTGGCACCAGCACTAGCCTTCCTTGCTTCACAGCTGGGCCTTGTCGGGGCACTTCCAAACCCAAGACAAAGAGGAGATTCTGCAGATCTCTCTGTAGATCCTGCTGGGTGGCCCCAGGCAGGGGCTGATGTTACACCTCCCTGGAGACCCACGAGCCAGTGTACCCAGTGGTCAGTGTCATACCATACCAGCGTACAACTCTTCACACCCATAAGCAACACACTCAAGGGGCAGACTCACTGAGCACCAAAGCCCCAGTGAAGCAAGTCCTGCTCCAGAGGGGTGTCTCCTGCACAGCAGTTCTCCCACAGTAGTCACAGTGGTCCCCATAGATGCTAAAATCCTCAACAAAATTCTAGCAAATCGGATCCAGCATTACATTAGAAAGATCATACACCATGACCAAGTCAGATTTATTCTGGGGATGCATGGATGGTATAATATCCATAAATCAATAAACATGATACATCACATAAACAAACCAAAAGAAAAATTATATAATCATATCCACTGATAAAGAAAGAGCATTTGACAAAATCCAACACCCTTTCTTGATAAAAACTCTTAGCAAAGTGGGAGTACAGGGATCATATCTCAACATAAACAAAGCCTTATATGATAAACATACAGCCAACATCATACTCAGTGGGCAAAAACTAAACCCATTTCCCCTAAGAACAGGAACAAGACAGGAATGCCCACTTTCACCTCTCCTGCTCGACACAGTATTGGAAGTGCCAGCCATAGCAATCAGACAAGAAGAAATGAAAGGCATCCAAATTGGAAAAGAAGTAAAGCTGTCATTATTTGCAGATGACATGATATTGTACATAGAAAACCCGAAAGACTCCATCAAAAAACTACTAGATTTAATGAATTCAGCAATGTAGCAGGATACAAAATTAACACCAAGAAATCCATGGCTTTTTTATACACCAATAAGGAACTTACAGAAAGAGAAACAAACAAACAAAAACAATCCCATTGACCCGAGCAACAAAACAATCAGCATACCTAGGAATAAACTTAACTACGCAGGTAAGAGCTGTATATATGGAAAATATACGACGTAGAAAAAAGAGGTAGAGGAAGACATAAACAAATGGAAGAATATACCGTGTTCATGGATTGTTAGACTCAACATCATTAAAATGTCCCAACTACCTAAAGCAATAGATTTAATGCAATCCCCATTAAAATACCAACGTCATATTTCACAGACCTAGAACGAACTCTCCAAAAATGGACCTTGAAAAAAATGACCCTGAACCACAGATACCTAGAGAAAGAAGAACAAAGTTGGAGGGATCACAATATCAGATATCAAGCTATATTACAAAGCCACTGTTCTCAAAATTGCCTGGTACTGGCACAACAGCAGACAGAACAGAACAGAAAACCCAGAAACCAACCCAAGCCATTATTCGCAATTAATATCTGACAAAGGATGCAAGAGCATACAATAGAGACAAGATAGTCTCTTCAGCTCTAACAGGTATGGCTCAGTTGATGCAGCGTCAGCCTGCAGACGCAAGGGTCCCAGGTTCGATTCCGGTCAAGGACATATGCTCGGGTTGTGGGCTCGATCCCCAGTAGTGGTGTGCAGGAGGCTGCCAATGAGTGATTGTCTCTCATCATTGATGTTTCTATCTCTCTCTCCCTCTCCCTTCATCTATTAAATCAATAAAAATAAAAAAATAAACCAGACCACTAACTTACACCATACACAAAAATAAACTCAAAATGGATTAAGGACTTAAATGTAAGATGGGAAACCATAAACATCTTAGAAGAATCCACAAGTAAAAAAATATCAGATATATACTGTAGCAATATCTTTACAGATACAGCTCCTAGGGCAATGAAAACTAAAGAGAAAATAAACAAATGGGGCTACGTCAAAATAAAAAGCTTCTGCACAGCAAAAGAAACCATCACAAAACAATAAGAAAGCCCACTGCATGGGAGAACGTATTTGCCAATATTATATCTGATAAGGGCCTAATCTTCAAAATTTACAGGGAACTCATACATCTTAAGAACATGAGATAAACTATGCAATCAAAAAATGGGTAAAGGACTTAAACAGACACTTTTCAAAAGTGGAAATACAGAAGGCCAGGAGTCATATGAAATATGCTCAAAGTCCCTAATCATCTAAGACAATGGTTCTCAACCTTCCTAATGCCTGACCCTTAATACAGGTCCTCATGTTTTGGTGACCCCCAACCATAATATTATTTTCGTTGCTACTTCATAACTGTAATTTTGTTACTGTTATGAATCGTAATGTAAATATCTGATATGCAGGATGTCTTGGGCGAACCCCGTGAAAGGGTCGTTCAACCCCAAAGGGGTCGTGACCCACAGGTTGAGAACCTCTGATCTAGACAGTGTAGGAATATTCCTACCTAAACCCCTTTTCAGACATGGTCAGTTATATTTTGCTTCCTCTCGAGTTCGAAGAGCCTGTGACATTAAAGTTGTAAATACTTTATCACAAAGGAAATTAGTCAAGCACTCTGAAAAGTGTTTTTACTCTTAATGTGGTATACAGGGAGATATTAGAATAAGTTTAATCAATTATTAGTCATTGTTTTCATCAATGTTGTATTTATATCATGGTTTTATATGTCTTTGTTGTTGTTATATCATGTTGTAATTTTTTACTTATTAATCAATTTATATATTATTTTCATAAACATTTTGCTAATTTTCATTCCTCTCTGACATTTCTATTATAGAGAAGGAGCCAATAGTGATATTAAAATATTTCTTCTGCCAAAACCGGTTTGGCTCAGTGGATAGAGCGTCAGCTTGCGGACTGAAAGGTCCCAGGTTCGATTCCGGTCAAGGGCACGTAACTTGGTTGCGGGCACATCCCCAGTAGGAGGTGTGCAAGAGGCAGCTGATCGATGTTTCTCTCTCATTGGTGTTTCTAACTCTCTATCCCTCTTCCTTCCTCTCTGTAAAAAATCAATAAAAAATATTTAAAAAAATAAATAAATAAAAATATTTCTTCTAATTAATTCCCTTTCAATGTGCATGAATCTGAGCAATAGACCACTGATTTGTAAATAAAACAAAAATTCAATATTTGGGAGAAAACCAAGATGGCGGCATAAACACCTATACTGCTGCCTCGCACAACAATTTCAAAACTGTTTCTCTCTCATTGATGTTTCTAACTCTCTATCCCTCTCTCTTCCACTCTGTAAAAAACTCAATTGAAAAAAATATTAAAAACAACAACAACACACACAATAGCAAATAAATAAATATGGTTAAAAATAGGAATATAGCCCTGGCTGGTTTGGCCCAGGGGTTGAGCATCTATGCGTGAACAGAGCGGACATCGTCCAGAACCACCGGAAAGCTGGCTGAGTGGAAGTTCTACAACTAGAAGGAAAGAGAAAAGGATTCAGAGGAGCTGTGGAGGACAGATGTTCGGAGACCAGCGTGCGGGGAAAGGGCAGGCAGATGAATACGCAGCTAGCTTACTCAAACAGGAGGGAGGCTCCCCTCTGCTCTGAACTCCAGTTTCAGGAGAGATTCGGGGAACCCAGTCGCATACGGGGTGAAACTGGACTGTCAGGAAAAAGCACACTGAGACTCAGGAGAACTCTGGAAGGCAGAGGTGCAGAGGCGCGGCACGGAGAGGGCGAGCAGCAAGCGCGCGGGCAGCAAGCGCGCGGATAGCTCTCTCATTTGGGAGGGAAACAAAACCTCCTGACTGCACTGAAATCCAGTTCTGGGTGAGACTTTGGGTACCCAGACTCATTCGGGGAGAAACTGGACTGTCTGGCAGCAGGCGAAACTAGAGGGCAGCCTTCTCTCACAGATGCTTGCAGACATTGCAGCGGAACACTGAGACACAGGGGCCTCTTAGGGCGGGGCTGATGGGGAAACCAAGGCTGTCTGCTCCACCCTGAGACTCCACCCCATCCAAGCTGAGCACAGAAGCTCTCCCAGCGGTGACACAGCTGATCCTCACAGCCAATTGGCCTGGAGGTCAACTTCCCCCAGTGATACTAATAACAATCTAGAGACTTACCTACAACAAGACTGCACACACAGCCCACAAAGGGGCACACCAAGAGTGTCCACCTCAGGTAACTGGGGAGGCTGAGCCACTGGGCCCTATAGGACACCTAGCACACAAAGCCACTCAATCAACTCAGGGAAGCAGCTAAAATTCGGAGACAAAGAGCCAGGTCACAAATGAAGGAAATGAAGGAAAGTAAATGACTGGATATAGAGTTCAAAAACCACGGTTATAAGGTTTTTCAAGAATTTCCTAGAAAACGCCGATAAATTTCACGAGACCCTCGAGGATATGAAAAAGGATCAACTAGAAATTAAGCATACACTGACTGAAATAAAAAATATTATACAGAGACCTAAAAACAGACTAGAGGATTGCAAGAATCAAGTCAAAGATTTGAAATACAAAGAAGCAAAAAACACTCCTCCGGAAAAGCAAAAGGAAAAAAGAATAAAAAAATATGAAGATAGTGAAAAGAGCCTCTGAGACAACTTCAAGCTTCAATATCAGAATTATGGGGGTCCCAGAAGAGGAGAGAGAGCAAGATACTGAAAACCTATTGGAAGAAATAATGACAGAAAACTTCCCCAACCTGGTGAAAGAAATAGACTTACAAGTCCAGGAAGCGCACAGAACCCCAAACAAAAGGAATCCAAAGAGGACCACACCAAGACACAACATAATTAAAATGCCAAGAGCAAAAGACAAAGAGAGAATATTAAAAGCAGCAAGAGAAAAACAGTTAGTTACCATACGACTGTCAGCTGATTTCTCAACAGAAACTATGCAGGCCAGACGGGAGTGGCAAGAAATATTCAAAGTGATGAACAGCAAGAAGCTACAACCAAGATTACTCTACCCAGCAAAGCTATCATTCAGAATTGAAGGTCAGATAAAGAGCTTCACAGATAAGAAAAAGCTAAGGGAATTCATCACCACCAAACCGGAAATATATGAAATGCTGAAAGGTATTCTTTAATAAGAGGAAGAGGAAGAAAAATATAAAGATAAAAATTATGAACAACAAATATGTATCTATCAACGAGTGAATCTAAAAACCAAGGAAATAAAAAAACTGAGGAACAGTATTAACTGGTGAATATAATAGAATCAGGAGTATAGAAAGGGAGTGGAAGGACAATTCTCGGGGGAAAAGGGGAGTGGGGGGTGTGGGAAAAGACTGGACAAAAATTGTACACCTAAGGATGAGGTCAGTGGGTGGGGGAGCGTAAGTGCAGAGGGTGAAGTGGGAACCGGGTGGAGGGGAGCTAAGGGGGGGGGGGGGGAAGAGGAAATACTGTAATAATATGAACAATAAAGATTCATTTTTTTAAAAAAATATGTGGAAAGCACAATTAAACATAAGCAAAGGGAGATGTATTTTATTATAAACTAGAAAAAGTATTCAAAACATCATCAATAGTGCCCAATCCGCATGGCTCAGTGGATAGTTCGCCTGTGGACTGAAGGGTCTCAGGTTCAATTCCGGTCAAGGGCATGTACCTTAGATGCGGGCACATCCCCAGTAGGGGGTGTGTAAGAGGCAGCTGATCAATGTTTCTCTCTCACTGATGTTTCTAACTCTCTATCCCTCTCTCTTCCACTCTATAAAAAACTCAATTGAAAAAAATATTAAAAACAACAACAACACACACAATAGCAAATAAATAAATATGGTACACAATAGCAAATAAATAAATATGGTTAACAATAGGACTAAAGCCCTGGCTGGTTTGGCATAGGGGGTGAGCATCCATCCGTGACCCCAGTAGGTCACAGTTAGGTTCATAGTCAGGGTACATGGCCGGGTTGTAGGCTGGATCCCCAGTAGGAGGCATGCAGAAGATACCCAATCTATAATTCTCTCTCATCATTGATGTCTCTCTCTATCACTCCCCCACTCTTATTCTCTGAAATCAATTAAAAAATATTTACAAATAAAATAGGAATAGACACTACTTAAAAAAATACGTAGAAATGACCAACAAGAATAAGGAATATGCTCTTGCTCACTACTCAAATGGAATCCATTAGTCTCCCTGCCACACAACCACCCACAAACCCTCCCTACCAGTTCGGTACGGCAGGTGTTGTGATTAAAAGTATAGAAGGGAGCAATGGAATCAAACCAACCCTGCCAGGCACAGCAAAAACCCAGAAAACTGGACGAATCCAGCAACGTGTTCAGTCCACAGGTGAGGACAGAGCACCCCTGTAGGTGAGGGGGCATAGGAAATGCAAAGCCAAGTCCCAGGAACGAGCCAGAGTGAGTGTCTTACCCAGGGACGATACAAGTTCAAAGTTCTCCAGCATCACATTCAGGTACAGACGTCTCTGATTCTCATCAAGGAGGCTCCATTCCTCCCTGGAGAAGTACAGGGCAATGTCCTCAAAGGTCACGCCAACCTGTCAGAATTGAGGTAATTGAAACCATAGTTGAAATTTTGAGAACTAGCAATCCTACCTCTTACACATCTTCCTCACCCTCAACCTCCTCCAGGGCTCCCCAGTTTAGTGTGGACACCAGGTTCTAATGCTGTGCTGGCTGCTCTCTTACCACAGTCCCATTCGTCACTGTTGGGAAGAGGGACAGCAGAGAAACTCCATCTAAGCTCTGGGCCATGCCTGCAGGGCCCCAGCCTTCCTGCCAAGCAATACCACTGCAGTTTCCCAGTTCATGCCTCCAAGACAAAGCCAAGGGTTTATGCTTCATCCTAGAGTCCTCATACCAGCCCTGGCGGGTTTGTCTCACTGGACAGAGTTTTGGGCTGTGGACTGAAGGATCCCGGGTTGGATTCTAATCAAGGACACATGCCCGGGTTGCAGACTCCATACCCAGTGCAGGCTTCCAGAGGCAGCCTATGGATGATTCTCTCATCAATAATGTTTCTCTCTCTCTCTTCTCTCTCCGCCTTTCCCTTCCTCTCTGAAATCAATTTTTAAAATATTTTTTTAAAGTCCCAATACCAGGTTTCCAGTACCATCAGCTCACACTTCCTCCAGATGTGCACACCACTGTGTAATGTCTGACCTCATCACAACTTCAGACCCCAGGTTCATTGCCTCAGCTCTGCCACCTTCCTGCTCCACAGCACAGGGCCTCTCTGGACTCACCCATGACCTTGGCACATGGCATCCAGAGAGTGCTTGAGAGGTTTCAGAAGGATCTAGCACAACCCGATTCCTGGTGGACCCCACAGCCTGGGCAGAGCAGGGCAGGCGGCTCTGAAATCCTCCCTGCCCGTCTCTGACCTTGGAGTCAATACTCACCACCCACATCCGCAGGGAATTTCAGATACAAGTCACCCCTGTCCTCTCTGTCCTGCACTTCCTGTGTCCTCAGAACTCACAACACTCCTCTCCCCTCCACCTTCCTCAGGGTCCTTGACGGGGACCTGAGCTGCAGGACGTGACAGGCGCCCTGACCCCAGGCTGCTGGGTGGAGTGGAAGGAGGCGGTGAGGGCAGGTGTGGCGGGGAGGGGGACGCGAACTCACCTCAGCTGAGCACCTGAGCGAGGCCATTCCCATAGGACGCTGTGCGCGGATCTAGGCCGGAGAGGCCGGAGAGGCCGGGAAGGAGCAGGGGCGGTGGAAGGGGGAGGAAATGGTCTCTGTTCCGTCACGGACGTGGGTAACCCGGGGGCGTCAGCGAATTTCACTCCCACGTGCGAGCTGAGCCGGCAAGGACTCGGGCCTTCTCCCTCCGAGGATCGGCCACTGCCGCCGCCGCCTGGAGCCTCCCACCCGGTACTGCGGTAGATTCTGGGTGAAGACCAATAGCCGCCCAGATTGCAGCGGAAGTCCCGCCCCTGATGGCGGGTGACGCAGGAGAAAGGCCTTTTCTGACCCTTAATTGGCTAAGCTGGCGGTATTCCTCACAAGGCCTTCTGGGTAATGTGGGTTCCAGAGTCCAAGATGGTGAAGGAAGGTTTCTCCATATCACTCCAAGGAAAACACCGCCATCTGCTGGTAGGGCTACTGGGAAATGACCTTCCTCATGAAAGAGACATCTTGAAAATGGCTAAAAAAGAGTTATTTTCCTGGTAAAGGGACTGGAGTCCTTTTTATGAAAACACATTATCTGTGAGACCAATGCAGCTCGTCATAATATAGAGTTAGGATGTGAGGCATATATTTGAAATAAAGAAATAACATGTATAATATAAACGTTAAATCGAATTCTGTTGTTTAATTTTTACTTGAACATCAATAAAGATAAATACGCCTTTGAAACAGTGGCAGACTTGAATTCTGGCAAAGTAACTGGTGTTTTTGTTAATATGAAGATGCCACTGTAATTATCATAGCGAAAGATAATTCGTCCCTTATGGACATATTAAAGATGTCAGCCGAGTTCATGTTTCAGTCATTCTCAATGAGATGAGATTGCACAAATATTCACAAATGAAATGAAATACATATTCATACTGAAAGATGACCTATGTATATATAGCTCCAAAACTTTAAAACCACATGAAATATTATAAATAACAAATAATGATGGGTATGCATATGTGCAGTGAATTTTAAAAATTCACAATTCTGTAAGAACCTTGTACTACATAAAATAAGTACCAATTCTGCCTGGTGTGGCTTACTGTACAAGCATCAACCTATGAAAGAGGAGGTCAGGGTTTGATTTCTGTTTTGGGTAGAGAAGCTTGAGGGGTGGGTTTGATCCCCAGTGGGGAGTATGCAGGAGGCCGCTGATCAATGATTCTGTCTCATCATTGATGTTTCTATCACTCTCTCCCTCTCTGAAATCAATAAATATCTACTTTTTAAAATTCAGAGCAAAAAAACACAGTGAAGTATACACCCAATTGGAAAATGTCCTAAAGCATTAAAACTAAGTAATGGCCCTAACCGGTTTGGCTCAGTGGATAGAGCGCCGGCCTGCGGACTAAAGGGTCCCGGGTTCGATTCCGGCCAAGGGCATGTACCTGGGTTGCGGGCACATCCCCAGTGGGAGATGTGCAGGAGGCAGCTGATTGATGATTCTCTCTCATCGATGTTTCTAACTCTCTATCCCTCTCTCTTCCTCTCTGTAAAAAATCAATAAAATATATTTTTTAAAAAAAACTAAGTAATGTAGCAGAGGAGTTGAAAAAAATCGAAAACAGCCTAGGAATGGAAATAATTTCTAAATGAAACTAACCTCCAGCACACTGAAACTGGCAGAATGATCACAGAAGTGGTCTGACACTCTCAGCAAAGTTCTGACAGGGGGCACTAGCTGGTTTTCCTCAGTGGATAAAGCATCTCCCTGGAGATTGAACGATCCCGGGTTTGATTTGATCCAAGGGCACATGGCTGCATTCTGGGCTGCATTCCCAGGAGGGGGAGTGCAGGACACAGCCCATGCATGAGTCTCTCTCATCATTGATGTGAATATTTCTCACTTCGTCTATGAAATCAATAAAAACAAATAATACATAAAAAATGTAAAAGTCAATAGAAAAAATATCCTCATGCGAGGATTAATAAAAACGAACAAAAAGAACAACAACAAAACTTCTGGCTTGGAAACCCTGTACAGTGCTCTCTTGTCCATAAAACATCTTCATGATAAAATCAAATCTCCTTCTCACCTCCTTTCAATGTGGGCTTTAACATTCTTACATCCAATGCTAGTCATTCCTGAGTGCTGCTCATTTCATATCTACACAGCCCCGTCACCCAATGATTCACTATCACATAGAATATTTTCTTTTTCAATGAATTGCTCCTCCTTCCATAAAGCCTTTGAACAAGCCTTGTTGGGAACACGTGTCTTTATGCACTGCTGTGCAACACGGGCCAGTTCAGCCTCAGAAGCACATGGGATCCTTAGTAAATGATGGTTGAAGCCATGAAACATCATGCTGTAGCTTTGCTTCCACAGTTCTACATTTTTCTGCTCACACCGTATTATATTTTCTCAGCTCACTATTTTTCCTCAAGTTGTCATGAATGAAGAGGCCTCACATTTATAGGAAAAAGAATTTCATGGTAGCCAATGTTTCAGCATAGCCATATCTAAAGTTAATTCTCTCACCTCTTGGGAATCAGTGTCTTTAATTTACCACCTATTGAGACCTACCTGTTGTCAACTTCATAGAGCCTTTTGTCTTCTAGGTATATAAATGCTGTTCATTGTATAACTCATTAATGCCTTTCTATAGTTTGCTCTAGCAATATTCTCTTCCATAAATAATGTTCATTCTGCATGCAGACACTGAAACTGCATTAAAAGGTGAAATAATTATTTCCAAGCAAGGTTGTGAGACCCTAGGGTCCAAAACCTTTATCTCAGGTGCAGATGCCCACTTTCCAAACCTTGAATGGTGCCAGCATGGTAGGCATCTATACAACAAATAGTTCGGCTCAAAGGATGGAGCCTTGGCTTGTGGACTGAGGGGTCAAGGCTTTCATTCTGGTCAAGGGCCTGTACCTCATTGGGGGCTCAATACCCAGCCAGGTCAGGGCATGTGTGGGAGGCCACCAAATCATTTGTCTCTCCCACACAGATGTTTCTCCCTCTCTCTGTGTGTCTCTCCACCTCCCTTTCACCCTGTAAAAATCAATGGAAAAATCACTGAGGTTGAGGGTTAACAAAAAAATAAATAAAAAAAGAAAATTTATTTTGTAAACTTATTTTCAAGGTACATGTCATATTCCTGGGGAAAATATACAATATCCCAGAAAATAAAATAAGAAATGTCATGGAAAGTATGTAGGGGGGACAGAACGCAAATGCACGAGCGTGATGGGATAAATTCTGGGGAACAACAAAACATGGTCTCACTCCATCTATTTGCTTTACAAGTGCCTAATATATCACCTTCCTGTTTCATCTGGACCTGTCTGGAGGATCAGATGTTTTAACAAAGATACAGACAGCAAATGCACATCTGTGATAAAATTCACCTTAAGTTCCTAGAAAAAAAAATACAATAAAAAAAGGAAGGGAGGAAGCGTGACAAAGTTAGCAAAAAAAAAAAAAAAGTTTAAACAAAGAATGATTGACCAAATAAAATACTATATGGGATGTGGACAATGTGAAACCCTCACATACTGCTAGTATAATGCAAAAATGCACAATCAATTTATATTCATTTTTCAAGAATATTGTACTGATTTTCACAGAAAGAATTAGAGAGTGGGAAAGAAACATGTATGTGAGAGTGCAACCTCAGCCAGCAGCCATGTGCACACCCTGTCTAGTGATCTAGCCTACAGCCAGGCCCTTTTCCTCACTGGCAATTTGAGGCCCAACACTGGGTTGCAATCCCGCCTTTATATCTGACACTTGTTTTGTGGGGAAGCAAGCCTGTATATGTGCAAGCCCCTGGGTGTTTACTAGAATTTTTATGCTTAGTCTTACATGTCCTTGCTTAAAGGACACTGCAGACACATGTGTGTTCCCAAGGATGCTTACCATACTGATAGTATCTAATAGTTAATTTTAATTCAAGCGGTTGTTACAATAAAAGCCTAAAGAGGCAGGTGAATGGGGCAATTGGGTTCCTATACCCAGGCAGTCCCTTAGTCCTCTCTTTCACAGAAACGTGACAGAGTAATCATTCAGCCTTTGCTCAGGGTCTGCTGCTCAGCCCCCACAGGTGGTTCCCCATGTGAGGACCCAGGAACGCAGGCAGATGCGAAGCAAACCTCAAAATCAAAGAGTATGAAAGGGAAAATAACTGCGCAGTAAGTCATTGGAGCCGACTGGGGATTTCCAAGTTCGAGGGGACTGTTTCTCAGCTAAGGAATTTATTACCTCCGTTATACTTCTTAAGAATGTTAGGATAGCCAAAACCGGTTTGGCTCAGTGGATAGAGCGTCGGCCTGCGGACTGAAGGGTCCCGGGTTTGATTCCGGTCAAGGGCATGTAACTTGGTTGCGGGCACATCCCCAGTAGGGGGTGTGCAGGAGGCAGCTGATCGATGTTTCTCTCTCATCAATGTTTCTGACTATCTATCCCTCTTCCTTCCTCTCTGTAAAAAATCAATAAAATATATTAAAAAAAAAAAAAAAGAATGTTAGGATAATTTCCATTGGAAAAAGAAGCCTATTTCTGAATAGAGGGAAAAATATTTTTTTCCTGTATTTGCCTAGGAAGCAAAGGTTTTATATATATTATTCAAACAGTTATGTTATGTTAATCAGGAACTTGATTACTTTAAATGAATAGATTACGTAATACTGTTTAATAATAACAATGTATAATCTTTTTGTCTAATGTATTTGACTACCTTCCCAGGGTTTTAATTTTTTTTTTAAATATATTTTATTGATATTTTACAGAGAGGAAGGGAGAGGGATAGAGTTAGAAACATCGATGAGAGAGAAACATTGATCAGCTGCCTCCTGCACACCTCCTACTGGGGATGTGCCCACAACCAAAGTACATGCCCTTGACTGGAATCGAACCCGAGACCCTTCAGTCCGCAGGCCGACGCTCTATCCACTGAGCCAAACCGGATTCGGCGATAAAAGGGTTTTGAAGAGAAATCTTAAAAGAAAATTATAAGTACGCTGAATAATAAATTTCAGAGCACCTGAATTAATCTAAAAAGTATTCATATTATTTTGAATCTTAGAACACATATACTTATGTGAATAAAGCGCTAAGTTTACGTATGTGAAGAGAGGATTAAGATTTCATTAAAGTTTTCTTTTCAAGGCCTGTGCCAAGTAATTAAGGAGGTGACAGCTGTGAATCCAGCAAGCAGAACTGATAAGCAGTGTCAGTCTAACCCACCAGAAGTCAAAAAGTGTACTCATCGCCTGATGACTCATTACAATAGCTGATGTCTAAGGACACCGAGACCGGCAGGTACCTATATTTCTTATCCTAGTCCCTTCCCCATTATAATCCTGTCTTCTACAGTTTGCCAGAAGGCAGGATTTAATGCTGGTATGCACCCCGTCTTCTTCTTCTTCTTCTTTTTTTTTTAAATATATTTTATTGATATTTTACAGAGAGGAAGGGAGAGGGATAGAGAGCTAGAAACATTGATGAGAGAGAAACATCGATCAGGTGCCTCCTGCACACCTCCCACTGGGGATGTGCCCGCAACCAAGGTACATGCCCTTGACCGGAATCGAACCCGGGACCCTTCAGTCCGCAGGCCGACGCTCTATCCACTGAGCCAAACCGGTTTTGGCACACCCCGTCTTCTTAATGGGACTAAGCATTGGTGTCATAATTCTTTTTGTTTTTCTTATAATCTACAAAAAGGAACTTGAGAAGTGAACATTCTTTGATGACCCTGACATTGCAAAGCAGAAAGTTTTCCACCTCCTTCTGTCTTCCACTCCCAGAAAAACAAAATGGGGGGAGGTATGGGGAAGCAAGTCTGTGTACAGGGAACGAAGTCTGTGTACGTGGAAGAACCTGGCTGTTTACTAGAATCTTTGTGCTTAGTCTTTAGATGTCTTTGTTAAAGGACACTCCAGGTACATGTGTCTTCTCAAGGATGCTTACCCTACTGATAGTCTCTAATAGTTAATTTTAATTCAAGCTGTTGTTACAAGAAAAGCCTAAGGAGGCAGGCGATCGGGGCTGTTTGGTTCTAATATCCAGGCAGTCCCTTAGCACAATCTTTCACAAAAATGTGTCAGAGTAATCATTCATCCATCATGCAGAATCTGCTGTTCAGCCGTGGCATTTTTTGTTAAGTAAACTTGGAAAATCTTACACATTTCTGTAATGGAGGATGTTCCCAACAGTTTAATATCAGTTTAGAATTCCCAGGTTTTTGTGAGAATTAAAAGAGAAAATGCTCAAAAAGTGATCTCTGGAACCCTGGCCCAGCCAGGCAAGTACTAAGTTTGTAACTTTTATTGATCCTCAAAGTCCTAGCTAAGTCCCGTTATAGCATCATGTCACATTTAGCCAATGAGGTGCAGGGAGCTGTAGTGAGTCTCCTGAAGATTTAAGGTAGGAGGCCCAACACTGAGACCTTAGCGCCCACAGTATTGCCTCCCTGCAGGTGGGGCAGCGGGTTCAGAAAGGCCTTAGTTTTTTCTCAAAACCCCTTAAACACAAAGGTGCGTGTTGGCACTGGGGAAGTGAAGGGTTCCTGTCCTGAGAATGTTTCTTCAGGTTGCTCTTCTGAAGGTGGTGGAGAATGTTAGTAGTACGGATTAAAATTAAAAGTGTTCACTGAATTCTGCATTAAATTTAAAAACTAAAAAAATTCCAGCTGGTATGGCTCAGTGGTTAAGCATCGGCGCACACAGGAAGATATCCCCCAATGGATTTCTCATCAGAGCACATGTGTGGAATGCGGGGTCCATTCCCAACAGCAGCGTGCGGGAGGTAGCCCATCAATGATTCTCTCTCATTATTGATGATTCTATCTCTCTCTCCCTCTCCCTTCCTCTCTGAAATGAATAAAAAATATTTTAAAAAAATCTCTAAAAATATATTTTTAAAAGGTAAAAATTATTAAAACACTTTATACCAATACAAAAATTTTATTTCCTAAATCAAAAAGGAACAAAATGAGTGAAATTCTAACATCCATATTTGTTATTCCATTGTCTTTTTGTTCAACAAAATTGCCAAAATTCATAAAACATTAGGCAGAACATATGACCAGAGGTTTTAACAAAGATAGACACAGCAAATATACATCTGAGAAAAGACTCACCATAAATTTGTAAAGAAAGCACAATCGGACTGAGGGAGCATGACGAACATACAAAATAAAATGTTTAAATAAAGAATGATTGACCAAACAAAATATCCTCTAGGATGTAAAGAATGTGAATCCCTCACACACTGCTGGAAAAATGCAAAACAGTACAATCAGTTAAGGTTTATTTATTTTTTAAAACAATCTTTATTATTTATTAGCTTCTCATAGAGGTCGCCTATTGGTTGAGTCATTCCATTCTCAGTGAGACATGCTCATAGAAACTGATGTTTTTTGTTTTTAAACTTATTTCCTTTTTTGATTTCAGAGAGGGCGAGGAAGAGTCAATCACTGATGGCACCTCCTGCACGCCCACTACTGGGGACCTGGGGATTCAGTCCCCAACCCAGTCATGTGCCCTTGGCCAGAATTGAATATGGGACCCTTTAGTTTGCAGACTGATGCTCAATCCACTGATCCAAACCGACTAGGGCAAGGTTTATTTTTAATTTTTAAAGAATAGTTCATTAATTTTTAGAGAGAGAAGGGAGAGGGAGAGAAACATTCCTGGAAGAGTGCCATATCGGCCAGCGACCTCCTGCACAACCACTTCTGTAAATCTAGCCCACAACTCAGCACATATCCCCACCCGCAATCAAATCCACAACCTGTGCTACACGAGATGATGGCCAAGCACTGAGCCACACCGGCCCTGGTGATATATTCCATTTAGATTTCAATTTGCTAACCTCGGTAAATTTAAACATTCATCTACCCAAAAACTCAGATTATGCACTTAATTTTTACAAAGGTAAATCACACTTATATACATATAAGAAATTATACAGAAATGTTTGTATCAGCTTTATTAGAAATAACCAAATATTTATGAAAATGGACAAACTGAAGGTGATATATCAATAACAATATCAGAAAAAAAGATGAGTTACTGGTGTAACTTGAATAAATCTCCAAGTATTTATGAAACATAAATTAAAGCAGAAAAATAAAGTTCTCTATGAAAATGGAATGTAAATCCATGGAAACTAGGAAAGCTATGAAGAACAGGGACAGATTAAAAGAGGTCATGAAGCAATTACAGAGACAGATATGGTCAGCATTATGACTGTAATGATGGTTTCAGTTTCATGCACATGTCAAGATTTATGAAACACTATGCTTAACACGTGCAATTTACTCATTGTAAATGCTCTTAAAAATGGTTCAGGATAAAACAAATGTATGTTGACCAATTCTGGAAGAACAGGTTTGGCAACTCTATATTCAATTCCCATACTTATGCCCTCTGGGTGAGTCTCATCTCAGTGACAGAAAATGTAACAAACAATGAAGAACTTTCACCCAAACCCACAAAAGCCACATCCCTGGACTAAAGACAGCCTTTGTCTCCATCTCTGTATTCCTGCCAGCACACCAATGGCTCTGATGGGAACTTCTGAGAAGCTACAGGAGCCACAAAACATCCTCATTATAATCAATGACAATGACTGCTCCACAGAAGATAAACATCCCTGGAGGTCTCAGAATGTGCACACACAGCTCTTGTAGACTTTTCCTCAAAATAATTCCTGGATGCACGTTTAGATGAGGACCATCCCATCTAATGGGCTGCAGTCTCATCCACCAAAAATTAGGTCAGTGTTTCTACAGTGAAAGGTTTTCACCTCACTACTTTGGTGCTCAAACCACAAACCATTACCTGTGAAATTGT
This sequence comes from Plecotus auritus, assembly GCF_963455305.1. Classification (NCBI taxonomy): domain Eukaryota; kingdom Metazoa; phylum Chordata; class Mammalia; order Chiroptera; family Vespertilionidae; genus Plecotus; species Plecotus auritus. Next base: position 7,886,613 of record NC_137785.1, read on the forward strand.
AGGCCTTAGGGCACATGGCCCTCTGCAACACCTGGACAAGAGATTGCCTTCACATGTATTGGCATCCCTTGCAAACAAGAAAAGAAATTCATGCTCCCAGACATAATTGAGGATGTCACAGCTACCTCCTCTTGGGAGTGATCTGGGTGTCTCAAAGCATCCAGAAATCACATGAGAATTAGAATCCACAGTGCTTCCAAGGAAAATATGGGCACAGTGTAAATTTGCCAAAACTGCTCAGCAAATTTCTCCACCATACTGTTCCCCCATGGGCAAAAATATTTGGGACCTACAAAATTTTTCACCTCGTCATGCTTGGAGGTGATCATCCTATAAACTAACCCACACAGTAAATAGAACACCCAAGATTAAAGAAGTCTTAGGAAAAAGCCTTCATTATTTTACAAACCAAAGAGACCTGAGACTAGGAGCTCTTCCATCGATGACTTAAGCACTCAATAAAGTCATCACCAACATTCAGGCAACGCATGTCCCTGAAAATGACAGTCCCTCTTGCAACATTATGGTTACTGGCACCAACGGTAATCACTCCTATGGGAAAACTCATGACAGGGAAACAAGTAAGAATCATGGGCTCAGGTATTCCTAATTTTCTTCAACAAATTAGACAAGAGAGTTAGCTTCCCTGGCACACGAGGATGATGATTGATGCCATCTGTAGGGACCTTATAGGTGGTTCAGGTGAAATACCTTCAGCAACAGAAATATGCAGTCACATAGATCTGGCAGGACATCTCTGTATGTTAGAAAGTGCAACATAATTGCATAGGGTTCCAACATAAAAACAAACACCACAGCAAAAACACTTATGGGAACTTTACATAATATACGTGATGAAATGTAAGGGATACAATTCAGAAAAATGAGGATTCACAAATTTTCTTGGATTGTTAAGTACTACCTAAGAAACTACATTTCCACCAAAACCGGTTTGGCTCAGTGGATAGAGCGTCAGCCTGCGGACTGAAAGGTCCCAGGTTCGATTCCGGTCAAGGGCATGTAACTTGGTTGCGGGCACATCCCCAGTAGGAGGTGTGCAAGAGGCAGCTGATCGATGTTTCTGACTATCTATCCCTCTTCCTTCCTCTCTGTAAAAAAATCAATAAAATATATTAAAAAAAAAAAAAAAAAAGGAAAAGAAACTACATTTCTTACACATCTAAGAAATTTCTCACATTTGGACTCATAGGTGCAGAGCAAGTTTTGAAATTTGGCTGAGAGATAACTCACATTAATTGCACTCATAATGGCTTTCTCCAGTGTGAACTCTCTTATGATATTGGAGAGCATTGCTCCATGTAAAATATTTTCCACATTCACTGCATTGATAAGGCTTTTCTCCAGTGTGAACTCTCTGATGATATTGAAGACTACTCCTACATGTAAAAGATTTTCCACATTCACTGCATTGATAAGGCTTTTCTCCAGTGTGAACTCTCTGATGATACCGGAGACCATTGCTACCTGTAAAACATTTTCCACATTCACAGCATTGATAAGGCTTTTCTCCAGTGTGAACTCTCTGATGATATTGGAGACCATTGCTACCTGTAAAACATTTTCCACATTCACTGCATTGATAAGGCTTTTCTCCAGTGTGAACTCTCTGATGATATTGGAGACCATTGCTACCTGTAAAACATTTTCCACATTCACTGCATTGATAAGGCTTTTCTCCAGTGTGAATTCTCTGATGATATCGGAGATTACTGATACATGTAAAAGATTTTCCACATTCACCGCAATTATGTTTTCCCCCTGTATGAAGTCTGTGATGATTACGGAGGGCAGTGCCATGTGTAAAAGATTTCCCACATTCACTGCAATGATAAGGCTTTTCTGCAGTGTGAACTCTCTGATGATATTGGAGACCACTGCTACTTCTAAAAGATTTTCCACAATCACTGCATTGATAAGGCTTTTCTCCAGTGTGAACTCTCTGATGGTATCGGAGACTACTGCTACCTCTAAAAAATTTCCCACACTCAATGCATTTATAAGGCTTTTCTCCTGTATGAACTCTCTGATGACAATGAAGATGACCGATCCTGGTAAAATATTTCCCACATTCACTGCAGTGATAACGCCTTTCTCCAGTGTGCACTCTCGGATGACGACAAAGTTCAGTTTTACTGGTGTAAGCTTTCCCACATTCACTGCATTTATAAGGCTTTTCTCTGGTGTGAACCCTCTGATGATAACGAAGGGTAGTGCTCTGGGTAAAAGATTTCCCACATTCACTGCATTTATAAGGCTTTTCTCTGGTGTGAACCCTCTGATGATAACGAAGGGTAGTGCTCTGGGTAAAAGATTTCCCACATTCACTGCATTTATAAGGCTTTTCTCCTGTATGAACTCTCTGATGATAACGAAAGGCAATGCTCCGGGTAAAAGATTTTCCACATTCACTGCATTTAAAAGGATTTTCTCCTGTATGAAGCCTCTGATGATAACGAAGGGTAGTGCTCTGGGTAAAAGATTTTCCACATTCACAACATTTATAAGGCTTTTCTCCTGTATGGATTCTCTGATGACGACGAAGATTATTGCTAGCCGGAAAAGATTTCCCACATTCAGTGCATTGATAAGGCTTTTCTCCAGCGTGAACTCTCTGATGATATTGGAGACCATTGCTACTTGTAAAAGATTTTCCACATTCACTGCAGTGATAAGACCTTTCTGCAGTGTGCACTCTCTGATGACGATAAAGATGACTGCTAGTGCTGTAAGATTTCCCACATTCACTACATTTATAAGGCTTTTCTCCAGTGTGAACTCTCTGATGACAATGACGAATACTATTACTGGTACAAGATTTCCCACGCTCATTGTACTCATAAGGCCCTTCTCCTGTGTGAACTCTCTGCTCATAATGGAGGGTACTGTTACTGGTAAAAGTTGTTTCACATTCACTGCGCTCACAAGGCCTTTCTCCAGTGTGCAAAGCTTGGTGATCACCTAGGCTGTTACTACTGGTAAAAACTTTCCCATAAACACTGCACTGATAAGGCCTTTCTCCAGTGTGACCTCGCTGTTGATAATGAAAGCTAGAAAATTTGGTAAAATATTTTCCACATTCAGAGCTCACAAAACACTGACTTCCAACATGGACACCCTTTTCCTGAATAAACATGTGGGTGCAACTAACGTCTTCCTTACATTCTTTTCTGGTATAATAATTTTTTCTCCTTTGAAACATCATCCCACACGTCGGAACAGCATTTGGAATATCCCTTGTGTGAGTATCCTTTAGGTGGAGATGTCCTGACCCGGTAAGGACACCCTGCCCAACCTCCCCACATGTGAAATGATTCTGGGACACATTGAAATAACAGCTGTTTGCAAGTGAAATCCTGTCCACAACTGTTTTGAAAGTCTTCTCTCTCACATGCTGTTGGTGAACTTTCACACGAAAGTAAGACCATTTTGCACATGCCCCACACCTCAACATTATCTGTCTGTGTTGTGTTCCCTGCAGTTCAGTTAAGTGGAAAATGTTTCCCAAGACGAGCCCACAACTCTCACAGGGGTGGCTCTTCTGGGAAGACAAGGCGAACTTGCGATTCCTTGCCTGTGACACTCTTATAGAAAGCTTCTGTTCCACCGGGACCTCAACGTTCTCTGCTCCACAGCAGCAACCTGAACACAAGGAAACACTGGTGAGGTATATGTTGACGTTATGGAATCAGAATATCTTCACCACAAATGTTTATCGGTTATGACTAGGCATGATTCCATAGAGAGATTTTCAAGACAAGTGAAGTATACTCTGAGGATATTGCTGTTAAAAGTATATAACATGGCCAGTCACGATGAAAATCTAAACCAATGGAAGGACAGAAGCACAGGATGGGATACAAAGAAGAGAGGAAGGCCCTACTCATTGGTCCTGCACAAAGGCTTTTTTGAAGACCTTACATGCTGGCCATGTGAGTCTGTGCAGAATCATTTGAAGGTGCTCCTACCCATAAGAATTAATTGTATTAGAGCACATGAGGTTTAACATCAATATAATAATACTTGTCCACTCCAAGGTGGTGAAGGCATGGACCAACGTTGGTTTGCAGTGAAGAGAAACCTGTGAAAGAGGCAAAGGTGCAAAGTCCAGAGGTTAAGGTGATCCTTGGGCTGGGAATCTCAGTAGAAATGATCACTATTCAACCTGTGTAGTTGGCAAAGTATCAATAATAAGCAAAATCAAGCATAATGGGTAAAGAATGGGCAACAATAAGAAAACACTGATGAATAAAACAAATTTCTAGTTATGAATGTAACAAAGACCAGGTGTGAAAGCCTCCCAACGATCCTTCACCAAGGCAAGATGGCCTGTGGGTCCACTGTGTCACTCATAAAGTCACGTTGCTTCTCTGATGCACAAATGATTCTTCCCCTTAAATCCCATTTGAGCCATTGCATGGGATAAATGATGCAAATCTTCAAAGAACAACAGGAAAGATGGATGGTCAACACTGTGGTAGAACAACAAAGGACAAATGAGATCACAGACCAAAGACCTAGGTGAGTGCACCAGCAAACTGGCAGGATCAGAAATATGAGCATCTCCCCCATCCCAGTGTAAGCAGACAGCTATCCATGAGCAAAGCAGCCCACAGGAAATGGGAATAAGAGTAACATGAAGACAAACAGTATTACAGACACAAATAAAGGAGAACTGTACAGAAAGGATGACTGGACATACTGGGTGAACAAACATACTTGAAGATACCTACAGTCAAAAACAAGGGTCCTGCAGCAGCCACTGTGCTTCTGCTATCATTGACCATAGTGGCTTCTTCAAAAAATACTGGAAATAATTGTGTTTAAAAACCACAGAATGCCTTGGCCAGTACGGCTCAGTTGGTTGGAGGATCGTCCTGTATAACTAAGGGTGTAGGATTCAATTCCCAGGCAAGGCACATATCACTATGTGGGTTCCATTTCCAGTTAGTTTGTGTGCAGAAGGCAGCCGAAGTATTCCCTCAAGTGATGTTTCTCTCCCTCTCTCTCCCTCTCCCTCTCCCTCCCTCTCTCTCTCTCTCTCTCTCTCTCTCTCTCTCTCTCTCTCCCTCTCTCTTCCTGTTTATATGAAAGCAATAATAAATAAACAAATAAGAATTTCAAGGTAGCCAAACACAAAACAGAACTCAAAGAAGTCTAGAGACAAAGTAAATAAAAAGACTAATTACCAAAATTCATGTATAAAATTCAAAAAATGCAATTCTACGAGGAAATGTTATAGGGATAAATGCTTACAGTACGAAAACACATCTCAAAAAACCTAACCTGCCGCCCTGGCCGGTTTGGCTCAGTGGATAGAGTGTCGGCCTGCAGACTGAAAGGTCCCAGGTTCGATTCCGGTCAAGGGCATGTACCTTGGTTGCGGGCACATCCCCAGTAGGGGGTGTGCAGGAGGCAGCTGATCGATGTTTCTCTCTCATCGATGTTTCTGACTCTCTATCCCTCTCCCTTCCTCTCTGTAAAAAATCAATAAAATATATTTAAAAAAAAAAAAAAAAAAAAAAAAAAAAAACCTAACCTGCCATCTCAGGAAGCTAGAAACAAAAAAAGAAGATAAACCCAAAGGTTGCAAAGGAAAGAAAAAATAAATATTTGAACAAGTATCAATAAAAGGGAGATAAGGTAAAATAAAAGATACCTGATAGGTATTTTCTAAAAAATACAAAAATTGGCAAACCTTGAGCTAGACTAAAGCAAAAAACAAACAAAGAAAAAAACAAGCAACAAAGAAATGAAAGTTAAGACAATACACCTCACATTATGAACCACAAAGCATCATAAGAGATGTTGATGTTAGGACATGACATAACCCTCCATAGAGAAATTTGTCAAGATCCCATTTGAGCTTCTGAAATACATAAACAAATTCAGAGCCCTGGCCAGGTGGGTCAATTGTTGAGTATGTGGTCCCGATGCATCAAGGTTGTGGGTTCGATCCCCCATCAGGGCACATGTAGGGGACAACCAAAGAATGCATAGATGGACAGAACAGCACATCAATGCTTCACGCTCTTTCTCTGTCTATCTTCCTGTCTCTAAAATCAATAAATAAAGGCTGGCCAGTGCAGGTCAGTGATTGAGCATCGGCCCATAACCTAGGATACCGGTTGGCAAACTTATTAGTCAACAGAGCCAAATATCAACAGTATGACGATTGAAATTTCTTTTGAGAGCCAAATTTTAAAAACTTAAAACTATATAGGTAAGTACGTTGTCATTAACGTAATTAGGGTATTCCTAAGCTTGCCTTTGCTAAAAACTCAAGAGGCCAAAGAGCAGCGGTTTGCTGACCACTGTCCTAGGACATTACAATTCCATTCCTTGTCAGGATACATGCACAAGTTGTGGGCCTACTCTCCAGGGGAGGGAATGCAGGAGGCAGCTGATCAATGGCACTCTCTCATAATTCATGTTTCTATCTCTATCTCCTCTCTTCCTCGCTGAAATCAATAAAAATATATTTTTAAATTAAATAAATAATTTAAAGAATAAATAAATAGCCCTAGCACCGTGTCGCTAAGTGCTGAGAGTGCCTGCCTGTACACGCGAAGGTCACGGGTTCGATTCCCAGTAAAGAGCAGATATGTGGATTTCAGGTCTGATCCCCCCTCTTAGTGGGGGCACATGTGGGAGGCAACCAATTGTTGTTTCTCTCTCTCCTCTCTCTCTCCCCCACCCCCAAGAAAAAAAAATCAATGGAAATGATATTCTCACTCTTCGGGTGAAGATAAAAGAAGAATAAGGAATGAAATTCAGAAAAGTTACGAGAGAGGAGATCCAAGATGCTGGTGTAGGCAAAAGCCTGTACTCGCTGCCTCTCACAACCCCATCAAAATTGCAACTAAAATACAGAACAACCATCAGCCAGAACAGCTGGACAGCAGGCTGAATGGAAGTCTTATGACTAGAGAAGTAAAGAAGAAAGCACAATGAGACTAGTAGGCGTTACAGAGTCATGGAAGGTGCTACTCCTGTACCAATGTGGGCCACTTTTTTAATGGGGAGGGAGGTCATCTCTACAGAGGTCACCTGGAAGAGCAAGGGGTCCCAATCCCACAGAAGATGCCCAGCCCAGGGTCCCAGAGCTGGGAAGAAGACCCTACTGGCAGTAAGAACTAAGGGCTGTAAACACCAGTGCATATTAGGGCTCAGTGACACAGAGGCTGCAGGAGATCCAGCTGCTCCTCTTACAATGCCAGCACCACGAACTGAATTTACAAGCTCCTGCTTCCTCTGAGCTACACTGCTGGGCGAGCCTTGGAAGGGAGACCCAGACACTTATGAAGAGAAATTGGACTGGCATCAGGGCAGGAACTTGAGGGCAGCTTTCTACCACACTGAGGTGGTCACAGCAGTCATTACCCCTATGCTGGGACATTGTGGGTCGCAGGGCTGACCAGCAGCCATTTCTGTTTGCTCCACTTCATGATTCCCTGAGACCTCACCCAACCCACTTTACAAGCCACCCAAGCTGTGTGCTGCAGCTTTTGTGTATGAATGGCCTGTCCTTGCTCAGGCTAAAATCTGTCATAAAAGTTGCAGTTGGGCCCTGGCCAGTTTGGCTCAGTGGATAGAGCGTCGGCCTGCAGATTGAAGGGTCCCAGGTTCGATTCCGGTCAAGGGCATGTACCTTGGTTGCGGGCACATCCCCAGTAGGGGGTGTGCAGGAGGCAGCTGATCGATGTTTCTCTCTCATTGATGTTTCTAACTCTCTATCCCTCTCCCTTCCTCTCTGTAAAAAATCAATAAAATATATTTTTTTAAAAAAAGTTGCAGTTGGGTCAGGAAGTTCCAAAACTATCAATAAAATCCAAGACCTGGCACCAACACCAGCCTTTCTTGCTTCACAGCTGGGCCTTGTCAGGGTACTTCCAAACCCAAGACAAAGAGGAGATTCTGCGGATCTTTCTGTAGATCCTGCTGGGTGGCCCCAGGCAGGGGCTGACATTACACATCCCTGGAGACCCAAGAGCCAGTATACCCAGTGGGCAGTGTCATACCATACCAGCTTACAACTCTCTATTCATAAGCAACACTCAAGGGGCAGACTCACTGAGCACCAAAGCCCCAGTGAAGCAAGTCCTGCTCCATAGGGGTGTCTCCTGCACAGCAGCTCTCCCACTGTAGTCACAGTGGTCTCCATAGATGCTAAAATCCTCGACAAAATTCTAGCAAATCGGATCCAGCATTACATTAGAAAGATCATACACCATGACCAAGTCAGATTTATTCTGGGGATGCATGGATGGTAAAATATCCGCAAATCAATAAACATGATACATCACATAAACAAATTAAAAGATAAAAATCATATAATCCTATCAAATGATGCAGAAAGAGCATTTGACAAAATCCAACACCCTTTCTTGATAAAAACTCTCAGCAACGTGGGAGTACAGGAATCATACCTCAACATAAACAAAGCCTTATATGATAAACCTACAGCCAACATCATACTCAGTGGGCAAAAACTAAACCCATTTCCCCTAAGAACAGGAACAAGACAGGAATGCCCACTTTCATCACTCCTGTTTGATATAGGATTGGAAGTGCTAGCCATTGCGATCAGACAAGATGAAATGAAAGGCATCCAAATTGGAAAAGAAGTAAAACTGTCATTATTTGCAGATGACATGATATTGTACATAGAAAACCCAAAAGACTCCATCAAAAAACTACTAGATTTAATGAATTCAGCAATGTAGCAGGATACAAAATTAACACCAAGAAATCCATAGCTTTTTTATATACCAATAATGAACTTACAGAAATAGGAACACACAATAACAATCCCACTGACCAGTGCAACAAAAAAATTAGCATACCTAGGAACAAACTTAACTAAGGAGGTAAGAGCTGTGTACATGGAAAACTATAGGACGTAGAAAAAAGAGCTAGAGGAAGACATAAACAAATGGAAGAATATATCGTGTTCATGGATTGGCAGAATCAACATTATTAAAATGTACAAACTACCTAAAGCAATAGATTTAATGCAATTTCCATTAAAATATCAACGGCATATTTCACAGACCTAGAACAAACTCTCCAAAAATGCACCCCGAAAAAAAGACTCCGAGCCGAAACCGGTTTGGCTTAGTGGATAGAGCGTCGGCCTGCGGACTGAAGGGTCCCAGGTTCGATTCCGGTCAAGGGCATGTACCTTGGTTGCGGGCACGTCCCCAGTGGGAGGTGTGGAGGAGGCATCTGATCGATGTTTCTCTCTCAGCGATGTTTCTAGTTCTCTGTCCCTCTCCCTTCCTCTCTGTAAAATATCAATAAAATATATTTTAAAAAAAAGAAAAAAAAAAAAAGACTCCGAATAGCCACAGGTATCTAGAGAAAGAAGAACAAAGTTGGAGGGATCACAATACCAGATATCAAGCTATATTACAAAGCTACGGTTCTCAAAACTGCCTGGTATTGGCACAACAGCGGACAGAAGAGAAAAGAGAACCCAGTAATTACCCAAGCCATTATGCTCAATTAATATTTGACAAAGGATGCAAGAGCATAGAGTCAAGATAGTCTCTTCACCTCTAACTGGTTTGGCTCAGTGGATAGAGCGTCGGCCTGTGGACTGAAAGATCCCAGGTTCAATTCCAGTCAAGGGCATGTACCTTGATTGGGGGCACATCCCCGGTAGGAGGTGTGCAAGAGGCAGCTGATCGATATTTCTCTCTCATTGATGTTTCTAACTCTGTCCCTCTCTCTTCCTCTCTGTAAAAAAATCAATAAAATATATTAAAAAAAATTTTTTTTTTTAAAAAAGATGTCTCTTCAGGTCTAACCAGTATGTCTCAGTTGATAGAGCGTCGGCCTGCAGACTCAAGGGTCCCAGGTTCGATTCCAGTCAAGGGCATATGCCCGGGTTTGGGCTCGATCCCCAGTAGGGGGTGTGCAGGAATCTGCCAATCAGTGATTGTCTCTCATCATTGATGTTTCTATCTCTCTCTCCTGCTCCCTTCATCTAAGAAATCAATAAAAATAAAAAAATAAACCAGACCCCTAATTTAAACCATACACAAAAATAAACTCAAAATGGATAAAGGACTTAAATGTAAGATGGGAAACCATAAACATCTTAGAAGAATCCACAATTAAAAAAATATCAGATATTTACTATAGCAATATCTTTACAGATACAGCTCCTAGGGCAATGAAAACTAAAGAGAAAATAAACTAATGAGGCTACGTCAAAATAAAAAGCTTCTGCAGAGTCAAAGAAACCATCAACAAAAGAACAAGAAAACCCACTGCATGGGAGAATGTATTTGCCAATGTTATATCTGATAAGGGCCTAATCTTCAAAATTTACAGGGAACTCATACATCTTAACGACATGAGATAAACTATCCAATCAAAAAATGGGTAGCCCTAGCTGGTTCGGCTTAGTGGATAGAGCGTCGGCCGGCGGACTCAAGGGTCCCGGGTTCTATTCCAGTCAAGGGCATGTACCTTGGTTGCGGGCACATGCCCGGTGGGGAGTGTGCAGGAGGCAGCTGATCGATGTTTCTCTCTCATAGATGTTTCGAACTCTCTATCCCTCTCCCTTCCTCTTTGTAAAAAATCAATAAAAATAAAAAATAATGGGTAAAGGACTTAAATAGACACTTTTCAAAAGTGGACATACAGAAGGCCAGGGGACATATGAAACATGCTCAAAGTCACTAATCATCTAAGACAGTGGTTCTCAACCTTCTTAATGCCCGACCCTTTAATACAGGTCCTCATGTTGTGGTGACCCCCAACCATAAAATTATTTTCGTTTCTACTACATAACTGTAATTCTGTTACTGTTATGAATCATAAGGTAAATATCTGATATGCAGGATGTCTAAGGCGACACCCGTGAAAGGGTTGTTCAACCCCCAAAGGGGTTGTGACCCACAGGTTGAGATCCTCTGCTCTAGAGAGTGTAGGGAATATTCCTACCTAAACCTCTTTTCAGACATGGTCAGTTATATTTTCCTTCCTCTCGAGTTCCAAGAGCCTGTGACATTAAAGTTGTAAATACTTTATCACAAAGGAAATTAGTCAAGCACTCTGAAAAGTGTTTTTACTGTTAATGTGGTATACAGGAAGATATTAGAATAAGTTTAATCAATTATCAGTCATTATTTTCATAAATGTTGTATTTATATCATGGTTTTATATGTCTTTGTTATTGTTATATTATGTTGTAACTTTTTATTAATCAATTTATACATTATTTTCATATACATTTTACTAATTTTCATTCCACTCTGACACTTCTATTATAGAGAAGGAGTGAATAGTGATATTAAAATATTTCTTCTATTTAATTTCTTTTCAATGTGCATGAATCTGAGCAATGGGCCAATGGTTTGTAAATATAATGAAAATTCAGTATTTGGAAAGCATAATTAAACATATGCAAAGGGAGATGTATTTTATTATAAACTAGAAAAAGTATTCAAAACATCAATAGCGCCCAAATCGGTTTGGCTCAGTGGATAGTTCGGCCTGTGGACTGAAGGGTCCCAGGTTCAATTCCAGTCAAGGGCATGTACCTTGGATGCAGGCACATCCCCAGTAGGGGGTGTGCAAGAGGCAGCTGATCAATGTTTCTCTCTCATCGATGTTTCTAACTCTCTATCCCTCTCTCTTCTACTCTATAAAAAACTCAATTAAAAAAAATATTAAAAAAAACAACAATACACACAATAGCAAATTAAATATGGTTAAAAATAGGTCTTGCCGAAACCGCTTTGGCTCAGTTGATACAGCGTCAGCCTCAAAACTGAAAGGTCCCAGGTTCGATTCCGGTCACGGGCACGTATCTTGGTTGTGGGCACATCCCCAGTAGGAGGTTGCAAGAGGCAGCTGATCGATGTTTCTCTCGCATCGATGTTTCTAACTCTCTATCCCTCTCCCTTCCTCTCTGTAAAATATCAATAAAATATATATATTTTAAAAAATAGGTCTAAAGCCCTGAATGGTTTGGCTCAGTGGTTGAGCATCCATCTGTCACAGTTAGGTTCATAGTCAGGGTCCATGCCCGGGTTGTGGACTGGATCCCCAGTAGGAGGCATGCAGAAGATACCCAATCGATAACTCTCTCTCATCATTGATGTCTCTCTCTCCCTCTTCTTCTCTGAAATCAATTAAAAAATATTTACAAATAAAATAGGAATAAGAATGTAGACACTACTTAAATAAAAACGTATAAATGACCAACAGGAATAAAGAATATGCTTTTGCTCACTACTCAAATGGAATCCATTAGTATCCCTGCCACACAACCACCCACAAACCCTCCCTACCAGTTCGGTACAGCAGGTGTTGTGATTAAAAGTATAGAAGGGAGCAGTGTAATCAAACCTACCCTGCCAACAACAGCAAAAACCCAGAAAACTGGAGGAATCCAGCAACGTGTTCAGTCCACAGGTGAGGACAGAGCACCCTACAGGTGAGGGGGCATAGGAAATGCAAAGCCAAGTCCCAGGAACCAGCCAGAGTGAGTGTCTTACCCAGGGACGATACAAGTTCAAAGTTCTCCAGCATCACATTCAGGTACAGACGTCTCTGATCCTCATCAAGGAGGCTCCATTCCTCCCTGGAGAAGTACAGGGCAATGTCCTCAAAGGTCACGCCAACCTGTCAGAATTGAGACAATTGAAAGCATAGTTGAAATTTTGAGAACTAGCAATCCTACCTCTTATACATCTTCCTCACCCTCAACCTCCTCCAGGGCGCCCGAGTTTAGTGTGGACACCAGGTCCTAATGCTGTGCTGGCTGCTCTCTTACCACAGTCCCATTCGTCACTGTTATTGTCCTCAGCACAACACATGTGTTGGGAAGAGGGACAGCAGAGAAACTCCATCTAAGCTCTGGGCCATGCCTGCAGGGCCCCAGCCTTCCTGCCAAGCAATACCACTGCAGTTTCCCAGAGAATGCCTCCAAGACAAAGCCAAGGGTTTATGCTTCATCCTAGAGTCCTCACACCAGCCCTGGCGGGTTTGTGTCAGTGGACAGAGCTTTGGACTGTGGACTGAAAGATCCCAGATTGGATTCTAATCAAGGACACATGCCCGGGTTGCAGACTCCATACCCAGTGCGGGCTTCCAGAGGCAGCCTATGGATGATTCTCTCATCAATGATGTTTCTCTCTCTTTCTCTCTCTCTCTTCCCTCTCCCCCTCTCCTTTCCTCTCTGAAATCAATTTAAAAAAATATTTTTTTAAAGTCCCAATACCAGGTTTCCAGTACCATCAGCGCACACTTCCTCCAGATGTGCACAACACTGTGTAATGTCTGACGTCATCACAACTTCAGACCCCAGGTTCATTGCCTCAGCTCTGCCACCTTCCTGCTCCACAGCCCAGGACCTCTCTGGACTCACCCATGACCTTGGCATATGCCATCCAGAGAGTTCTTGAGAGGTTTCAGAAGGATCTAGCACAGCCCGATTCCTGGTGGACCCCACAGCCTGGGGAGAGCAGGGCATGCGGCTCTGAAATCCTCCATGCCCGTCTCTGACCTTGCATTCAATACTCACCACCCACATCCGCAGGGAATTTCAGATACAAGTCACCCCTGTCCTCTCTGTCCTGCACTTCCTGTGTCCTCAGAACTCACAACACTCCTCTCTCCCCTCCTCCTTCCTCAGGGTCCTTGACAGGGACCTGAGCTGCAGGACGTGACAGGCGCCCTGACCCCAGGCTGCTGGGTGGAGTGGAAGGAGGCGGGGAGGGCAGGTGTGGCGGGGAGGGGGACGCGAACTCACCTCAGCTGAGCACCTGAGTGAGGCCATTGCCATTGGACGCTGTGCGCGGATCCAGGCCGGAGAGGCCGGAGAGGCCGGGAAGGAGCAGGGGCGGTGGAAGGGGGAGGAAAGGGTCTCTGTTCCGTCACGGACTTGGGTAACCCGGTGGCCTCAGCGAATTTCACTCCCACGTGAGGGCTGAGCAGGAAAGGACGCGGGCCTTCTCCCACCTGCAGCCTCCCACCCTGTACTGGAGTAGACTCTGGGTGAAGACCAATAGCCACCTAGAGAGCACCGGAAGTTCCGCCCCAGCCCGCGAGTGATGCAAGAGAAAAGCTTTTTCTGACCTTTCATTGGCTAAGCTGGCGGTATTCCTCACAAGGCCTTCTGAGTAATGTGGGGTCCAGAGTCCAAGATGGTGAAGGAAGGTTTCTCCATATCACTCCAAGGACGACAGCCACATCTGCTGGTAGGGACACTGGGAAATGACCTTCCTTGAGAAAGAGACATCTTGAAAATGGCTAAAAAAGAGCTGTTATTTTCCTGGTAAAGGGAGTGGAGTCCTTTTTATGAAAACACATTATCTGTGAGACCAATGCAGCTCGTCATAATATAGCGGTATGCCTGCATTACACAGTCTGGAGAGTTTTAGGACACAAATGACGTACTTACACCACCATATGTGTATGTTACAAAAAGTACACAAGAACATCACACTGAACTATCTACTTTGATTAGTGGTTACAGCATGGACTATGGATGTGAGTTTAAACAAATAATCTTCTCTGTCAAAGAACAGTTTAGACAGACGCCATTTTGGACTGCATGACTTGGAGGCGGCCATGGTGGCCCCATGGCTTACAGCGCCCCCTGGGGGCTGCCAGTCTTGAAACAGCAAAGGCCAACCCCTCCCTTAGAATTCCCCAATCGCCAAAGACTGTGCACCTTAGCTCCAATCAAGAGCAAGGGACAGGTCACCTGAGTGAAGGATTATAAATAGAGGCTCACCTATTTTCAATGTGGGTTTTAACATTCTCACATCCAATGCTCCTCATTCCAGAGTGCTGCTCATTTCATATCTCCACAGCACCATCACCCAATGATTCACTATCTCAGAGAATATTTTCTTTTTCAATGAATTGCTCCTCCTTCCATAAAGCCTTTGAACAAGCCTTGTTGGGAACACGTGTCTTATGCACTGCTGTGTAACACGGGCCAGTTCAGCCTCAGAAGCAGATGGGATCCTTAGTAAAAGGGGGGTGACGCGCCGAAACCGGTTTGGCTCAGTGGATAGAGCGTCGGCCTGCGGAGTGAAAGGTCCCAGGTTCGATTCCGGTCAAGGGCACACCCGCAGTAGGGGGTGTGCAGGAGGCAGCTGATCTATGTTTCCAGGTCTCTATCCCTCTCCTCTCTCTTCCTCTCTGTAAAAAAATAATAAGATAAAATAAAAAAAAAAAGGTGGTTGACATCATGAAAAATCATGCTGTGGCTTTACTTTCTGTTCTACATTTTTCTGCTCACACCGTATTACATTTTCTCAGCTCACTATATTTTCCTCAAGTTGTCATGAATGAGGAAGCCTCACATTTGTAGAAAAAAGAATTTCATGGTAGCCAATGTTTCAGCATAGCCATATCTGAAGTTAATTCTCTCACCTCTTGGGAATCAGTGTCTTTAATTTACCACCTATTGAGACCTACCTGTTGTAAGCTTCATAGAGCCTTTTGTCTTCTAGGTATATAAATGCTATTCATTGTATAACTCCATTAGGCCTTTCTATAGTTTGCTCTAGCAATATTCTCTTCCATAAATACTGTTCATTCCGCATGCAGACACTGGAACTGCATTAACAGGTGAAATAATTATTTCCAAGCAAGGTTGTGAGACCCTAGGGTCCAAAATCTATATCTCAGGTGCAGATGCCCACTTTCCAAACCTTGAATGGTGCCAGCATGGTAGGCATCTATACAACAAATAGTTCAGCTCAAAGGATGGAGCCTTGGCCTGTGGACTGAGGGGTCAAGGCTTTCATTCTGGGCAAGGGCCTGTACCTCCTTGGGGGCTCATTACCCAGCCAGGTTAGGGCATGTGCAGGAGCCCAGAAAATGATTTGTCTATCACACACAGATGTTTCTCTCTCTCTGTGTGTGTCTCTCCACCTCCTTCTACTCTCTAAAAATCAATGGAAAAATCACTGAGGTTGAGGGTTAACAAGAAAAAGAAAAAGAAAAAAAAATTATTACGTAAACTTTTTTTCGAGATACATGTCATATTCTTGGCGAAAATATACAATATCCCAGAAAATACAATAAACGTCATATAAAGTATGTAGGGGGGTCAGAACACAAATGTAAGAGTGTGATGGGATAAATTCTGAGGAACAACAAAACATGGTCTCACACCATCTATTTGCTTTACAAGTGCCTAATATATCACCTTCCTGTTTCATCTGGACCTGTCTGGAGGATCAGATGTTTTAACAAAGATACATACACAGCAAATGCACATCTGTGATAAGATTCACGGTAATTTCCTAAAAAAAAAAAAAAAAAATACAATAAAAAAGCCAGTGAGGAAGCGTGACAAAGTTAGCAAAAAAAAAAAAAAAAGTTTAAACAAAAATGATTGACAAAATATTCTCTAGGATGTGAAGAATGTGAAACCCTCACATACTGCTAATATAATGCAAAAATGCACAATCAATTTATATTCATTTTCAAGAATATTGTACTCATTTTGAGAGAATTAGAGAGTGGGAGAGAAACATCTATGTGAGAGTGTTACCTCGGCCAGCAGCCTTGTGCACACCCCTTCTAGCGATCTAGTCTATACCCAGGCCCTTGTCCCCACTGGCAATCCAAGGCCCAACACTGGGTTGGAATCCAGCCATTATATCTGACACTTATTTTGTGGGGAAGCAAGCCTGTATATGTGCAAGCCCCTGGGTGTTTACCAGAATCATTATGCTTAGTCTTTACATGTCCTTGCTTAAAGGACACTGCAGACACATGTCTGTTCCCAAGGATGCTTACCCTACTGATAGTATCTAATAGTTAATTTTAGTTCAAGGTGTTGTTACAATAAAAGCCTAAAGAGGCAGGTGAACGAGGCTGTTTGGTTCCTATACCCAGGCAGTCCCTTAGTCCTCTCTTTCACAGAAACGTGACAGAGTAATCATTCCGCCTTTGCTCAGGGTCTGCTGCTCAGCCCCCACAGGTGGTTCCCCATGTGAGGACCCAGGAACGCAGGCAGATGCGAAGCAAACCTCAAAATCAAAGAGTATGAAAGGGAAAGTAACTGCGCAGTAAGTCATTGGAGCCGACTGGGGATTTCCAAGTTCGAGGGGACTGTTTCTCAGCTAAGGAATTTATTACCTCCGTTATACTTCTTAAGAATGTTAGGATAATTTCCATTGGAAAAAGAAGCCTATTTCTGAATAGAGGGAAAAATATTTTTTTCCTGTATTTGCCTAGGAAGCAAAGGTTTTATATATATTATTCAAACAGTTACGTTATGATAATCAGGAACTTGATTACTTTAAATGAATAGATTACGTAATACTGTTTAATAATAACAATGTATAATCTTTTTGTCTAATGTATTTGACTACCTTCCCAGGGTTTTAATTTTTTTAAAAAATATATTTTATTGATATTTTACAGAGAGGAAGGGAGAGGGATAGAGTTAGAAACATCGATGAGAGAGAAACATCGATCAGCTGCCTCCTGCACACCTCCTACTGGGGATGTGCCCGCAACCAAAGTACATGCCCTTGACCGGAATCGAACCTGGGACCTTTCATTCCGCAGGCTGACGCTCTATGCACTGAGCCAAACCGGTTTCGGCCAGGGTTTTAATTTTAAGAAACTTTTCCTTCGCCTACAATTGGATTTAGGTCATTCCAATGGGCCCTGGAATGCCTCAAGGGTTTGCTTTCTCTCCTCATGAAGGAAAAATTTTTTAAAAATATATTTTATTAATTTTTTATAGAGAGAAAAGGAGAGGGAGAGAGAATTAGAAACATCGATGAAGAGAGAAATGTTGATCAGCTGCCTCCTGCACACTCCCTACTGGGTATGTGCCCGCAGCCAAGGTACATGCCCTTGACCAGAATTGAACCTGGGACCCTTGAGTCTGCAGGCCGATGCTCTAGCCCCTGAGCCAAACCAGTTAGGGCTCATGAAGGAAAATTTTATGCTTAAGTTATATGGGAAGCTCTGTCAAATAAGAAAATAACAATTATATTCTATTTATATATGCATATTAAATAGATTCTAATATACTTTCATTTATAACTGTTATAATTTATAATATTCTGGAATATTGTGTTTTACAGATAGGACAAGATTTTATGTCATTTGTATTATAATCAAATCAATAACCATATCATTTTAAATTTCTTGTCATTTAGAGATGGTCACTGTTTTGTTATGATGCGTTTGGAAAAATGTTATATCTTCGGTAAGATCCATACTAAGGTCTGATTTATTTTAAGCTACATATCTCTGAGAATAAACTTTCAGCTCATCCTCTTAAATTGGATGAAAATTAATAGAACTCTACAGAGTATGTAGATTTATAGAAATACTAGCAAGAAAAATAAGCAGAAACAGAATTTAATCATAGGACTAAATGAACTAAATATAATTATAGTTTGGGTCATTATTGTGCTCATGGCAATGTATTTGTTTGCATAAATCCAATAAGAATCTGGTTTCTTCATAACGGGACATAAATCAGTGTCCAAGTATAGCTTCATTAACCAAAACGTTACTGGAATGTCATGTCTGAAAGAGACATGCCAGGACTCTGGATGTCATCAGAAAGCTCTAAGGAATGAAGACTGACTTTGAAGCTCATAAGCCCCTTGGATAAATAGCCGGGTACCTTGCTTGGCCACGTGGTTAATGGTGGTCTTTCAAATGAGATTTCGGCAAAGCGTATATATAGATTGTTGAAAAATAGCCTATATCACCAACTTTTATTCTTGTTGTGTTCAAACAATCAGAACAAATTGTAACTAGACATAATTCAGTCAATAAATTGGTCTTAATTTGGCTCATTAATAATAAAAATAAGGGTAATTTTTGGAAGAGAAATTGTTTCAACAGGAAATTATTGGAACGAAAATGTGTTCTTCTTCCACTAAAACATTTGTCATAATTCATACTGTTCTAAATGGTAACAAATTTTATAGCAGTTTGTCTCCACCAGGTTACAAGCCCTACTTCACCCGGGGAATACCACCTCAGGCACCATTGCCATCTCCTTCTGTACCCAGGCCTCATCTTCTCTCTGACAGAGAGCAAGGACCTCTTGGTTCCGAGAGAATCCTTCAATCCCTCTTCAGCAGGAAGCAGTCTCAGAAAAAACCTGGCGTCCCCCTGTCCCTAAAAAGAATTCAGAGCCAAGATCCTTGAGGGGGATATCATAGGTAGTTAGACAGACATGAGCAGAGCAAGGACTGGAGGAGAGATGGACCCTGAGACGTACTTCTCACCACTGCAGCTCCTTTGAAGCTGGCAATGGGGGAACCGGTGTAGAACTGACATTTAATTCTAACTAATGAGAAAGAAGGTAGAGAAAGTTTAGACATAATAGAGGGTATAGAGATAAAGGGAAAAGAAAGTAAATTGACAAACTGAAGTGTTTGTGTAAGTAGCAGAGGATCTGTAAAGAATTAGAGTTGAGGAAATAAAAATAGTGAGAAGGGATGTAAAGAATGGAATAGAAAGATATGGGAACAGGAATACGTAGGAGTAATTATAAAAGTTATGAGAATGTTTTTGAAAGAGATAAAAGGGTTATGAAGAGATTTGTTAAAAGAAAATTATAAGTATACTGAAAAATAAATTTTATACAGCACCTGAATTAATCTAAAAAGTAATCATATTATTTTAAATCTTAGAATACATATACTTATGTGAATGAAGGGCCAAGTTTCTCATATGTGAAGGGAGGATTAAGTTTTCATTAAAGTTTTCTTTTCAAGGCCTGTGCCAAGTAATTAGGGAGGTGACACAGCTGTGAATCCAGCAAGCAGAACCAATAAGCAGTGTCAGACCAACCCACCACAAGACAAAATGTCATCTCATCAACATTGCTTCATCGCCTGATAACTAATTACAATAGCTGATGTGTAAGGACACTGTGACCTGCACGTAGCTGTATTTCTCACCCTAGCCCCTTCGCCTTTATAATCCTGTCCCCTACAGTTTCCTAAAAGGCAGGATTTAATGCCGGTATGCACCCTGTCTTCTTAATGGGACTAACCATTGGTGTCATTATAATTCTCTTTGTTTTTCTTATAGTCTACAAAAACGAACTTGAGAAGTAAACATTCTTTGAGGAACCTGATATTCCAAAGCAGAAAGTTTGCCTCCTCCCTCTGTCTTCCACTCCCAGAAAAACAAAATGGGGGGAGGTATGGGGAAGCAAGTCTGTGCACGTGGAAGCACCTGGCTGTTCACTAGAATCTTTGTGCTTAGTCTTTAGATGTCTTTGTTAAAACACACTGCAGACACATGTGTGTTCCCAAGGATGCTTACCCTACTGGTAGTCTCTAATAGTTAATTTTAATTCAAGCTGTTGTTACAATAAAAGCCTAAGGAGGCAGACGAACGGGGCTGTTTCGTTCTAATATCCAGGCAGTCCCTTAGCCCAATCTTTCACACAAAAAAAGGGTCAGAGTAATCATTCATCCATCATGCAGAGTCTGCTGTTCAGCCTTGGTATTGTTTGTTAAGTAAACTTGGAAAATCTTCATCATTTCTGTAATCGAGGATGTTCCCAACAGTTCAATATCAGTTTAGACTTCCCAGATTATTGTGAGAATTAAAAGAGAAAATGCTCAAAAAGTGATCTCTGGAACCCTGGCCCAGGCAAGTACCAAGTTTGTAACTTTTATTGATCCTCACAGTCCTAGCTAAGTCCCGTTATCAGCGTCATGTCACATTTAGCCAACTGAGATGCAGGGAGCTGTAGTGAGTCTCCTGGAGACTCCAGGTTGGAGGCCCAACACTGAGACCTTAGCGCCCACAGTACTGCCTCCCTGCAGGTGGGTCAGCGCGTTCAGAAAGGCCCCAGTTCTTTCTTAAAAGCCCTTAAACACAAAGGTGCGTGTTGGCACTGGGGAAGTGAAGGGTTCCTGTCCTGAGAATGTTTTTTAAGGTTGCTCTTCTGAAGGTGGTGGAGAATGTTAGGAGTGCGGGTTAAAATTAAAAGTGTTGCAGAAACCGGTTTGGCTCAGTGGATAGAGCGTCGGCCTGCGGACTGAAGGGTCCCGGGTTCGATTCCGGTCAAGGGCATGTACCTTGGTTGCGGGCACATCTCCAGTGGGAGTTGTGCAGGAGGCAGCTGATCGATGTTTCTCTCTCATCGATGTTTCTAACTCTCTATCCCTCTCCCTTCCTCTCTGTAAAAAATCAATAAAATATATTTTTTTAAAAAATAAAAAATAATAAAATTAAAAGTGTTCACTGCATTGTGCATAGCATTTAAAAACTAAATAATTTCTAGCTGGTGTTGCTCAGTGGTTAAGCATTGGCATATGCACGAAGATGTCCCCCATTCGATTTCTCATCAGGGCACATGCCTGGGTTGCTGGGACCATTCCCAACAGCAGAGTGTAGGAGATAGCCCATTAATAATTCTCTCTCATTATTAATGATTCTATATCTCTCTCCCTCTCCCTTACTCTCTGAAATCAATAAGAAACATTTTTAAAATATCTGAAAATATATATTTTTAAAATGTAAAAATTATTAAAACACATTATACCAATACAAAAATTTATTTCCTAAATCAAAAAGGAACAAAATGAGTGAAATTCTAACATCCATATTTGTTATTCCATTGTCTTTTTGTTCAACAAAATTGCCAAAACTCATAAAACATTAAGCAGAACATACGATCAGAGGTTTTAACAAAGATGTAGACACAGGAAATATACATCTGAGAAAAGACTCACCATAAATTTCTAGAAAAACACAATCAAACTGAGGGAGTATGACGAACTTACAAAATAAAATGTTTAAATAAAGAATGATTGACCAAACAATATATTCTCTAGGATGTGAAGAATGTGAATCCCTCAAACACTGCTGGAAAAGTGCAAAAAAGTACAATCAGTTAAGGTTTATTTTATTTATTTTTTAAAACAATCTTTATTCCTTATTGGCATACTATAGAGCTCGGCTATTGATTGAGTCACTCCATTCTCAGTGAGACATGCTCCTAGACACTGATGGTTTTTGTTTTTAAACTTATTTCCTTATTGATTTCAGGGAGGGAGAGGGAGAGTCAATAATTGATTGCACCTCCTGCACGCCCACTACTGGGGATTCAGCCCCCAACCCAGACAGGTGCCCTTGGCCGGTATCGAATCTGGGACCGTTTACTTCGCTGACTGACGCTCAATCCACTGATCCAAACCGGCTAGAAAAAGGTTTATTTTTTATTTTTAAAGAATAGTTTATTGCCCTAACCGGTTTTGCTCAGTGGATAGAGCGTCAGCCTGCGGACTGAAGGGTACCAGGTTCGATTCCAGTCAAGGGCATGTACTTTTGTTGCGGGCACATCCCCAGTATGGGGTGTGCAGGAGGCAGCTGATCGATGTTTCTCTCCCATCGATGTTTCTAACTCTCTATCCCTCTCCCTTCCATTCTTTGAAAAATCAATAAAATATATTTTTTTTTAAAAAAAAAAAAGACTATGGCCGAAACCAGTTTGGCTCAGTGGATAGAGCGTCGGCCTGCGGACTGAAGGGTCCCGGGTTCGATTCCGGTCAAGGGCATGTACCTTGGTTGCGGGCACATCCTCAGTGGGAGGTGTGCAGGAGGCAGCTGATCGATGTTTCTCTCTCATCGATGTTTCTAGCTCTCTATCCCTCTCCCTTCCTCTCTGTGAAATATCAATAAAATATATTTTAAAAAAAAAGACTATGTACCTTCGTTGCGGGCACATCCCCAATAGGAGGTGTGCAGGAGGCAGCTGATCAATGTTTCTCTCTCATCGAAGTTTCTCTCTATCCCTCTCTCTTCCTTTCTGTAAAAAAAAAAATCAATGAAATATATATTTTTTGTAAATAGAATAGTTTATAAATTTTTAGAGAGAAGTGAGAGGCAGAGAAACATTGATGGGGAAGTGCCATATTTTCAAGCGACTTCCTGCACACCCACTCCTGTGGATCTAGCCCACAACTCAGCACATATCCCCACCAGCATTCAAATCAACAACCCTGTGCTATATGAAATGACGGCCAAGCACTGAGCCACACCGGCCCTGGTGGTATATTCCATTTAGATCACAATTTGCTAATCTCGGTAAATTTAAACATTCATCTACCCAAAAACTCAGATCATGCACTTAATTTTTGACAAAGGTAAATACCACTTATATACATACAAGGAATGATACAGAAATGTTTGTACAAGCTTAGTTAGAAATAACCAAATATTTGCCGAAACCGGTTTGGCTCAGTGGTAGAGCGTCGGCCTGCGGACTGAAGGGTCCCGGGTTCGATTCCGGTCAAGGGCATGTGCCTTGGTTGCGGGCATGTCCCCAGTGGAGGGTGTGCGGGAGGCAGCTGATCGATGTTTCTCTCTCATCAATGTTTCTATCCCTCTCCCTTCCTCTCTGTGAAAAATCAATAAAATATATTTAAAAAAAAAAAAAAAGAAATAACCAAATATTTATCAAAATGGACAAACTGTTGGTGATATACCAATGATAAGAATATCTATCTGAAAAAAAAGATGAGTTACTAGTGTAACTTTAATAAATCTCCAAGTATTTATGAAACAAATTAAAGCAGAAAAATACTGCCGAAACCGGTTTGGCTCAGTGGATAGAGCGTCAGCCTGCGGACTGAAAGGTCCCGGGTTCGATTCCGGTCAAGAGTATGTACCTTGGTTGCGGGCACATCCCCAGTAGAAGGTGTGCAGGAGGCAGCTGATCGATGTTTCTCTCTCATCGATGTTTCTAACTCTCTATCTCTCTCCCCTCCTCTCTGTAAAAATACAATAAAATATGTTTTAAAAATGAATAAATAAATAAATAATAAAATATATTTTAAAAAAAAAAGCTGAAAAATACTTAGAAAAGAAAAAGTTCTCTATGAAAATGGAATGTAAATCCATGGGAACTAGGAAAGCTGTGAAGAACAGAGAGAGGTTAAAAGAGGTCATGAAGCAATTACACAGACAGCTATGGTCAGCATTATGACTGTAATGATGGTTTCAGTTTCATGCACATGTCAAGATTTATGAAACACTCTATTTAAGACATGTAATTTACTCATTACAGCTGTTAACAATGGTCCAAGATAAAACAAATGTAAGTTCACCTATTCTGGAAGAACAGGTTTGGCAACTCTGTATTCAATCCCCATACTTATTCCCTCTGGGTGAGAGTCTCATCTCAGTGAGAGAAAATGTAACAAACAATGAAGAACTTACACCCAAACCCACAAAAGCCACATCCCTAGACTAAAGACAGCCTTCTCTCAATCTTTGTTCTGCTGCCAGCACACCAATGGCTCTGATGGGAACTTCTGAGAAGCTACAGGAGACACAAAATTTCCTGACTATAATCATTGACAATGACTGCTCCACAGAAGATAAACATCCCTGGAGTCCCTCAGGTCTGTGTAAACACCGCTCCTTTTGTCTCTGATTCAAAATAAATCCTGGAGGAGAAACCAAGATGGCGGCATAGGTCAACACCTATACTTCTGCCTCGCACAACAATTTCAAAACTGCAACTGGAAGACAGAGCGGACATCATCCAGAATCACCGGAAAGCTGGCTGAGTCGAAGTTCTACAACTAGAAGGAAAGATAAAAGAACACTGAGACCCAGAGGAGCTGTGGAGGACAGAGGTGCGGAGAACCGCGTCTGTGGAAAGGGCGGGAGGCTGAATACTGGGATGGCTTACTCCCTGAGTGCGGAGAGGGAGGGCAGCAAGCGCGGGGCTAGCTGTCTCCTTCGGGAGGGAATCAAAACCTCCCAACTGCACTGAAATCCAGTTCTGGATGAGACTTTTGGGAACCCAGACTCATTCGAGGAGAAACTGGACTGTCTGGCAAGCGGGCGAAACTCGAGGGCAGCCTTCTCTCACAGGTGCGTGCACCATTGCCTGGGGACACTGAGACACAGGGGCCTCGTAGGGCAGGGCTGACAGGAAACCAAGGCTGTCTGCTCTACCCTGAGACTCCGCCCCATCCAAGCTGAGCACAGAAGCTCTCCCAGCGGAGACACAGCTGATCCTCACAGCCAACTGTCCTGGAGGTCAACCCCCGCAGTGATACTAACAACAATCTAGGCTTAACTACAACAAGACTGCACACACAGCCCACAAAGGGGCACACCAAGAGTGTCCACCTCAGGTAACTGGGGAGGCTGAGCCACTGGGCCCTATAGGACACCTAGCACACAAAGCCACTCCATCAACTCAGGGAAGCAGCCAAAATGCGGAAACAAAGAGGCAGGTCACAAATGAAGGAAAAGGAGGAAAGTAAACGACTGGATATAGAGTTCAAAACCACGGTTATAAGGTTTTTCAAGAATTTCCTAGAAAGGGCTGATAAATTTAACGAGACCCTCCAGGATATGAAAAAGGATCAACTAGAAATTAAGCATACACTAACTGAAATAAAAAATTTTATACAGAGACCTAAAAGCAGACTAGAGGATTGCAAGAACCAAGTCAAAGATTTGGAATACGAAGAAGCAAAAAACACTCAACCGGAAAAGCATAAAGAAAAAAGAATCCAAAAATATGAAGATAGTGTAAGGAGCCTCTGGGACAACTTCAAGCGTACCAATACCAGAATTATGGTGTGCCAGAAGAAGAGAGAGAGCAAGATACTGAAAACCTATTGAAGAAATAATGACCGAAAACTTACCCCACATGGTAAAAGAAATAGACTTACAAGTCCAGGAAGCGTACATAACCCCAAACAAAAGGAATCCAAAGAGGACCACACCAAGACACATCATAATTAAAATGCCAAGAGCAAAAGACAAAGAGAGAATATTAAAAGCAGCAAGAGAAAAACAGTTAGTTACCTACAAGGGAGCACCCATACGACTGTAGCTGATTTCTCAACAGAAACTATGCAGGCCAGACGGGAGTGGCAAGAAATATTCAAAGTGATGAATAGCAAGAACCTACAACCAAGATTACTCTACCCAGCAAAGCTATGATTCAGAATGGAAGGTCAGATAAAGAGCTTCAAAGATAAGAAAAAGCTAAAGGAGTCCATCATTACCAAACCAGTATTATAGGAAATGCTGAAAGGTATTCTTAAAGAAGAGGAAGAAGAAGAAAAAAGTAAAGATAAAAATTATGAACAACAAATACATACCTATCAACAAGTTAATCTAAAAATCAAGTGAATAAAAAAATCTGATGAACAGAATAAACTGGTGAATATAATAGAATCAGGGGCATAGAAAGGTCTCCCATTGAAGACTTAGGCACTCAATAAATTCATCACTGGCTTGTAGGGCAATCTTGTCCCTGAAAATGGTAGTCCCTCAGCAACATTATGTTTCCTGGCGCCAACAGGGATGAGTCCTATGTAACAACGCATGACAGGGAAACAAGGAAAAACTAAGAGCTCTGGTATTCCTAATTTTCTTCAACAAATTAGACAACAGAGTTTGCTTCCCTGGTCAAGCGAGGATGGTGATTGATGCCATCTGTAGGGACCTGATAGGTGGTTCAGGTGAAATACCTTCAGCAACAGAAATATGCAGTGACATAGACCTGGTAGGACATCTCTGTATGTTAGAAAGTCCAACATAATTACATAGTGTTCCAACATAAAAACACACAAACACAACAGCAAAAACACTTAGGGGAACTTTACCTAATATAGGTGATTAAATATATGATACAACTCAGAAAAATGAGGATTCACAAATATTCTTGTACTACTGTTAAGTCCAAACTAAGAAACTACATTTCCTACACATCTAAGAAATTTCTCATATTTGGACTCTCATGCGGACAGCAAATTTAGTTACCTCACATTAATTGCACTCATAATGGCTTTCTTCAGTGTGAACTCCCTTGTGATATTGAAAAGCACTGCTACTTTTAAAAGATTTTCCACATCCACTGCAATTATAAGGCTTTTCTCCCGTGTGAACTCTCTGGTGATAACGAAGGCCACTACTCTGGGTAAAAGATTTCCCACATTCACTGCATTTATAAGGCTTTTCTCCCGTATGAACTCTCTGATGTTCATGAAGGATGGTCTTAGACGTAAAAGATTTTCCACATTCACTGCACTGATAAGGCTTTTCTCCTGTGTGAACTCTCTGATGATATTGGAGACCACAGCTACTTTGAAAAGATTTCCCACATTCACTGCAATTATAAGGCTTTTCTCCTGTATGAAGTCTGTGATGATAACGAAGGGCAATGCTCCGGTTAAAAGACTTCCCACATTGACTGCACTTATAAGGCTTTTCTCCCATATGAACACTCAGATGTTGATTGAGGATGGTTTTAGCACTAAAAAATTTTCCACATTCACTGCATTGATAAGGCTTTTCTCCAGTGTGAACTCTCCCATGATATTGGAGACCTTTGCTACTTTTAAAAGATTTCCCACATTCACTGCATTTATAACGCTTTTCTCCAGTGTGAATTCTCTGATGACGATGAAGGTCACTGCTAGTAGTAAAAGATTTCTCACACTCACTGCATTGATAAGGCTTTTCTCCCGTATGAAGTCTCTGATGATATTGGAGACCACTGCTACATGTAAAAGATTTTCCACATTCACTGCATGTATAAGGCTTTTCTCCAGTGTGAACTCTCTGATGATATTGGAGAGCATTGCTCCCTGTAAAAGATTTTCCACATTCACTGCATTTATAAGGCTTTTCACCCGTATGAACTCTCTGATGATGATGAAGGTTGGTCTTAGCGGTAAAATATTTTCCACATTCACTGCATTGATAAGGCTTTTCTCCAGTGTGAATTCTCTGATGATACTGGAGAGCATTTCTCCCTGTAAAATATTTTCCACATTCACTGCATTGATAAGGCTTTTCTCCAGTGTGTACTCTCTGATGATATTGGAGACCATTGCTACTTGTAAAATATTTTCCACATTCACTACATCTATAAGGCTTTTCTCCAGTGTGAATTATCTGATGATATCGGAGACTATTGTTACGAGAAAAAGATTTCCCACATTCACTGCATTTATAAGGCTTTTCTCCTGTATGAAATCTCTGATGACAATGAAGATCACCGATCCTGGTAAAATATTTCCCACATTCACTGCAGTGATAAGGCCTTTCTCCAGTGTGACCTCGCTGTTGATAATGAAAGCTAGATAATTTGGTAAAATATTTTCCACATTCAGAGCTCACAAAACACTGACTTCCAACATGGACACCCTTTTCCTGAATAAACATGTGGGTGCAAGTAATGTCTTCCTTACATTCTTTCCTGGTGTAATCATTTTTTCTCCTTTGTAACATCATCCCACACGTCGCAATAGCATTTGGAATGTCCCAGGTGTGAGTAGCTTTTAGATGGAGATGTCCTGATCCAGTAAGCACAGCCTGCCCAACCTCCCCGCATGTGATATGATTCTGGGACACATTGAAATGGCAGCTGTTTGCAAGTGAGATCCCATTCACACCTGTATTGAAAGTCTTCTCTCTCACATGCTGTTGCTGAAATTTTAAACAGAAGTAAAATCGTTTTGCACATACGCCACACCTCAACAGTATCTGTCCGTGTTGTGTTCCCTGCCCCTCCATCACATGGAAAATGTTTCCCAAGACCAGCTCACAACTCGCACAGGGGTGGCTCTTCTGGGAAGACAAGGCTACCTTGGGATTCCTTGCCTGTGACACTCTTACAGAAACACTCTGTTCAGTCGGGGCCTCCACATTCTCTTCTCCACAGCAGCAACCTGAACAAAAATAAATGTAGGTAAAGTGCATATTGACCTGATAATAACAGAATGTGTACACCACAAATGTTTATCTTTCATGACTGGACATGATTCCATACAATGATTTACAAGAGAAGTAAGTCAGACTTTCAGGTAATGGCTGTTATATATACCATGGCCCAAAAGGACCCTGGATGATGAAAATCTCACCAAGGGAGGACAGAAGCATAGGCTGGGACAAAAAGGAGAGGCAGGGTCTACTCATTATTACTCCACAAAGGGCTTCCTTTAGGACCTTTCATGCTGGCGATGTGAGTCTGTGTAGAATAATTCCAATGTGTTCAAACCCATAAACTAACAATCATATTTGAGCACGTCATGTTCAGTGTCAATATAACACGTGTGCACTCCAAGGCTCTGTAGGCATGAAACATCATTGGAGTGCAGTAAAGCGAGATGTGTGAAAGAGGTAGAGGTGCAAAGTTTAAACAGGAAAAGGTTATCCATGGGCTGGGAATCTGTGTAGAATGATCACTATTAAAACTGAGTCATACGCAAAGTGTCAACATTAAGCAAGAAGAAATAGAATTGGGTGAGGAGGGGGCAATGGTAACAAAATGTTGTTGAAAAAAATGGGTTCCTAGTTATGAATGAAAAAAGCCCAGGCGTGAAAACCACCCCACAGCCCTTCACCAAGGCAAGACTGCCTCTGGGTCTACCCCGTCATTAATGAAGTCATGTTTCTTCTGTGATGCAGAAATGATTCTGCCTCTTAAATCCCAGTTGAGCCACTGCATGGGATAAATGATGCCAATCTTAAAAAGAGGGATGGTCAGCACTGTGGTAGAACAACAAAGCACAAATGAGATCACAGACAAAAGACCCATGAGAGTGACATCAGTAAGATGGCTGAATCAGAGAGAGAGAATCTTTCCCCATCCCAGAGTAAGTAGACGACTATCCGTGAAAAAAAATCCCACAGGAAATGGGAATAAGAGTACCATGAAGACAAACAGTAATACAGAATACCAAAAAAGGACAACTGCATAGAAAGGATGACAGGAAACTGGGTGAGCAAACACATTTGAAGATACCTAAGGACAAAAACAAGGGTTAATAATAACTAACAAAGTAAGTAAGTAGATAGATAGATAGATAGATAGATAGATAGATAGATAGATATAGATAAAGCAAGGGTCCACCTTGGTGGTTTGCTCAGTGGAAAGAGGGTCAGTCTGCGGATGAAAGGTCCTAGGTTCCATTCCAGTCAAGGGCACATGCCCAGTTTGTTGTGGGCTCAGTCCCCAGTAGGGGCATGCAGGGGCAGCTCATCCGTGATACTCTCTCATCATCAAGGTGTCCCTCAATCTCTCCACGCTCCCTCTCATAAATCAATAAAAATGTATTTTAAAAACGGGGTCAGCCCTAGCTGGTTTGGCTCAGTGGATAGAGCATCGGCTTGTGGACTTAAGGGTCCAAGGTACGATTCTGGACAGTGAGGCACAGACCGAGTTGCGGGATCGGTCCCTGCTAGGAGGCATGCAAGAGGCAGCCAATCAATGATTCTCTCTCATCATTGATGTTTCTATCTCTCTCTCGCTCTCCCTTAATCTCTGAAATCAATAAAAATATATTTTAAATAAAAATAACAAGAAAAACTAAGGGTCAACGTTACCACTATCAGCCACTGAGCTTCTGTTCTCATTGATCCTAGTGGCCTGTTCTCCAAAAAACCTAAGATTTTTGTTTTTAAAAATCACACAATGCCCTGGCAAGTGTGGCTCAGTTGGTTGGAGCATCATCCTGTGTATCGAAGCGTCAAGGGTTCAATTCCCAGTTAGGGCACATATCAGAATGTGGGTTTCATATCCGGTTTGCAAGTGTGCAGATGGCAGCCGATTGATATCTCTCCCTCATCTCCCCCAACCCTGCATTTCCCCTCCTCTCTATGTAAAAGGAATAATAAATAAATATATAAGAATTTCAGGGTAGCCAAAAACAAAGGGGATCTCAAAAAGTCTAGAGGCAAAGTAAATAACAAGACAACCTACCAAAGCTTATGTATAACATTCAGAAAATGTAATTCTAGGGTGAAATTTTATAGACATAAATGCCTCCATTGTCACAAAGATCTCAAAGAACCGAACATGGCACCTCAGGAAACTGGAAACACAACAGGAAAGTAAGCCCAAAGGTTTCAAAGGAAAGAAATCATAAATATTAGAACAAACATGAATAAAAGGGAGACAAGTAAAAAGAAAGGAATACCTAAAAGGTATATTTAAGAAAAAAAGATATAAAAATGTTGAAGCCTTTAGCTACACTAAAGCAAAAACGAACTAACAAACAAAAACCAAGCCTCAAATAAGTAAAAAAAGAAATGAAAGATAAGACATGACACCTGTCACTAGGAACCACAATGCATCATAAGAGATGGTGATGTTACCAGATGACAGGACCCTCCATAGAGAAATTTGTTAAGATCCCACTATGAGCTCCTGAAATTAATAAACAAATTCAGAGCCCTGTCCAGGTGGCTCAGTTGTTGAGCGGGTGGTCCCGATGCACCAAGGTTGTGGGTTCGATCCCCATCAGGGCACATGTAGAGGACAACCAATGAATGCACGGATGGGTAGAACAGCACATCAATGCTTCACGCTCTTTCTTTCTCTGTCTCCCTTCCTGTCTCTAAAATCAATAAATACTGCCCCGTCCGAAACCGGTTTGGCTCAGTGGACAGAGCGTCAGCGTGCGGACTGAGGGATCCCAGGTTCGATTCCAGTCAGGGGCACGTGCCTTGATTGCGGGCACATCCCCAGTAGGAGGTGTGCAGGAGGCAACTGATCGATGTTTCTCTCTCATCGATGTTTCTGACTCTCTATCCCTCTCCCTTCCTCTCTGTAGGAGATCAATAAAATATATTTTTTTAAAAAAAGAAAAGAAATACTGCCCCGTATGTCTCACTGATTGAGCATTGACTCATGAACTAGGACAGTGGTCGGCAAACTGCGGCTCGCAAGCCACATTCGGCTCTTTGGCCCCTTTAGTTTTTAGCAAAGGCCAGCATAGGGGTACCCTGATTAAGTTAATAAAAATGTACCTACCTATATAGTTTAAGATTAAAAAATGTGGCTCTCGCCCTAACTGGTTTGGCTCAGTGGATAGAGCGTCGGCCTGCGGACTGAAGGGTCCCAGGTTCGATTCCGGTCAAGGGCATGTACCTTGGTTGCAGGTACATTCCCGGTAGGGGGTGTGCAGGAGGCAGCTGATCGATGTTTCTCTCTCATTGATGTTTCTAACTCTCTATCCCTCTCCCTTTCTCTCTGTTAAAAAGCAATAGAATATATTGTAAAAAAAAATTTGGCTCTCAAAAGAAATTTCAATCGTAGTATTGTTGATTTTTGGCTGTGATGACAAATGATTTTGCCGAACAGTGAACTAGGAGGTCACAATGGGATTCCTTGTTAGGACACCTGTACGGTTGCGAGCTCAATCACCAGTGAGGGTCATGTAGGAGGCAGCTGATGGATGATTCTCTCTCATCATTGATGTTTTTAACTCTCTCTCCTCTTCCTCTCAGAAATAAAAAATACATATATTTAAATAAATAAATAAATATCCCTCACCACTGTGCTTCACTCATGAGAGTGCTGGCTTGTGCACTGGAGGGCTAGGTTTCTATTGCCAGTCAAAGGTAGGTACCTGGGTTGCAGGTCTGATCACCACTCTCAGTAGAGGCACATGTGGGAGGCAGCCAATCAATGTTTCTCTCTCTCTCTCTCTCTCACTCTCTCTCTCTCTAAAAGAACATTAAATAGAAAACATATTCTCAGTATTCGGGTGAAGGTAACAGAAAAATAAAAAATTAAATTATGAAAAATGACAGGATGCAAACTAAGCAAACAAACAATAGTTCCATTTCCACACACTAATAATAAATTCTTTGATAGAAAAATGAAGAATGTAATAAAATTTACAATAGCATCCAACACAATAAAATCCGCAGGAATAAATTCAGCCAAAATGTGAAACATCTGTTCAGTGAGTACTATAAGACAGTAATGAAAGGAATGGAAGAAAACACAAATCAGTTGAAAGACAACCTGTCTCCATGGATCTGAAAATGAAAAATGGTGGAGACAGCTATAGCACACAAGGCAAACTACAGATTAAATGCAATGCGAATAACTCCAACGGTATTATACAAAGCAATGAATAATCTGGAAATGGAATCAAAAGACTTCCATCGCCAAAACCGGTTTGGCTCAGTGGATAGAGCGTCAGCCTGCGGACTGAAGGGTCCCGGGTTCGATTCCGGTCAAGGGCATGTAACTTGGTTGCGGGCACATCCCCAGTAGGAGGTGTGCAGGAGGCAGCTGATCAATGTTTCTCTCTCATCGATGTTTCTAACTCTCTATCCCTCTCCCTTCCTCTCTGTAAAATATCAATAAAATATATTAAAAAAAAAAAAAAAAAAAAAAAGACTTCCATTACCAAAAGCAATCCTGAGCGAGGACAAAACTGGTGGCATCAAACTTCCTGACTTCAATTTATTACAAAGAGAAAGCAAGCAAAGAGTGTGTTGCTGGAGAAACACAGAAACATATATAAACAGAACAGAACAGAAAACATAGAAATAAACCCAGGCACATCCTTTTAAGTGATCTTTGACAAAGATGCAAGCCACAGAAGAGAGGAAAGATAGTTTCTTCAAGATCTGATTTCACATGTAAAACAACAAACCTGGACACCACTAATGAAATCTAACTCAACCGCCCTGACTAGTTTGGCTCAGTTAATAGAGCGTCTGCCTGGGGACTGAGGAGTCCCGGGGTCGATTCCACTCAAGGGCATGTATCTTAATGCAGGCATATGCCCAGTGGGAGGTGTGTAGGAGGAAGCTGATCGATGTTTCTTTCTCATCGATGTTTCTAACTCTATCCCTCTCCCTTCCTCTCTGTAAAAAAATCAATAAAATATTTTTAAAAATGTACCTCAACCTGCAGGTCAGAATTAAATGAGTGCTAAAACTTAAAACTCCTCAGGACAACTGAGAGAAAAAGTTTTTGAGATTTGTTTTGGACAGGAGTTTCTGAATGTGACACCAACCAACACACAAAATAGAAAAAATAAACAGTCCACACTGCAACAAATAAAGAAAAATAGCGTCTTCACAGCACAACAGCAATAAACAAAATGAAATGAAAGGGCAATCTAGAGAACAGAAGAAAATACTTGCAAACCAAGGGAAGGAATCCCTTGGAGATATTGTGGTACGGTTCTGATCAGCAGAATAAAAAGAATATTGCGATATAGACAGAAATTCACACAAATAGTTGGAGTTCCCTGGGTATAATGAAGGTATGTTAATACTATACTGCAGGCTAATAACAATGCAATGACTCTGCCTCAAAAGCAAAGTCTATATAACTTCATTAACAATATTTACTTACTAAGCACTAGTAACAAGCATCTGAGCTTGCTAGAAACATGATGGCACTAGACCTGCTGAATGCTGGGTTGCCAAAAACATGGACTTTGTAGAAAAGCGGGCGTGGGGGAGTAATATCTGCAAAGCACTATTAAGCACATGCAAAAATATGTGTTCCTGTATGTCGTAATCAAATAATATATAAAATATACAAGGTATTCAAGACTATTTAACCAAAAAATACAGTTAACAAAGAGGATAAGGATGTAGAGACAATTTTACAAAAATATATACACATGACCAACAGGAATATAGAAAATGCTTTCCTCACTGATCAAGGTGGAATCCCTCAGGCTTCCTGCAACACTACCGACCACAAGTCCTTCCCTGTGAACTTAGTACAGCGGGGAGAATTGGGACTTCAGGAATGGAATGAAGCAGCGGAAACAGACCAACCCTCCCCAGGACAGCAACTACCCAGGAAAATGGAAAATCAAGCAGAACCACAGTCTACACGGGAGGACACAGCACACCCTGGGAGATGGGCCTGGGAAATGGCAAAGCCAAGTCCAGGTCACTGGTGAGAGTGAGGGTCTTACCCAGCGAGGATACAAGTTCAAAGTTCTCCAGCATCACATTCAGGTACAGCTGTCTCTGACCCTCATCAAGGAGGCTCCATTCCTCCCTGGAGAAGTACAGGGCAATGTCCTCAAAGGTCACGCCAACCTGTCAGAATCGAGACAATTGAAACCAGAGCTGTCTCTCTGAGAACCCCCACTCCCACTCCTTACACACCTTCCCCCCCTCAACCTCCTCCAGGGCACCCAGTTAGTGTGGACACCAGGCCCTAATGCCAGTGCAGGCTGCTCTCTCATCCCAGTCCCATTACTCACTGGGATTGCCCTCAGCAGAGCAGCTGGGTTGGGTGGGAAGGGTTGGGGGAGGGGAGGGGAGAGAGCAATGCCATTTAAGCTCTGGGCCATGCCTGAGGGCCCCAGTCTTCCTGCCAAGCAATACCACTGCAGTCTCCTAGATCATGCCTCCAAGACAAAGCCAAGCTTGGGTTTATGCTTCGCCTTTAAGTCCCCACACCAGGTCCCAGGGACCATCCGCTCACACTTCCTCCAGATGTGCACACCACTGGGTAATGTTTATCCCCTTCCCATCTTCAGACCCAGGTTCACTCCCTCAGCTCTGCCCCCTTCCTGCTCCAATGCCACTGGGTCTCGCTGGACTCCCCCATGAACTTGGCACATGGCATGTAGAGAGCTTGTCTTCCAGCCGGGTCCAGGACCACCCCAGGCCTCTGATGGACCCCACAGCCGGGAAAGCCCCAATGAGTCTGTGACGTCCTCCCTGCAGCCTCTGACCTGTCCGCCAATCCTCACAGCCCACACCCTCAGGGGAACCTCAGATGCAAGTCACCCCGTCCTCTCTGCCCTGCACTGGCTGTGCCTCAGAAGCCACAACAGTCCTCTCTCCCCTCCTCCTTCCTCACGGTCCTCCACGCGGGACTGAGCTGCAGGACGTGACAGGCACCCTCCCCCAGCTGTGGTGTCTGTGAAAGGAGGTGGTGAGGGGCTGGGGGACAGGAACTCACCTCAGCGAAGCTCCTCAGCGCGGGCGCCGCCATTGCACTCTGTGGGCTCAGCGGGGCGGGAGCGGCTGCAGTAGAAGCCGCAGCAGGAATGGCGGTCGCTGTCCCAGCCCTGGCGTGGGTCCCAGTGGGGACTCCGAGCTTCAGTCCCACGTGTGAGCTGGGAGCACCACTGGAGGCTCCCGCCATTGGCTGTGCGGCGGGAAAACTACTCACCAGCCTTCTGCACAGCACGCTGTGACCAGACAATCCTGACCGCCTGAGACAAAAACCTGAGAACACAAATCTCACCAGGAGGACTATTGTCCCTCCCCACGGAAGTGACCAAACGGAAATACCGATTCTGAGTCTCCATTGGCTCAGCCTTGTGGCATTCCTTGCTTGGCCTTGTGGGTAATGTATTTTCTTGCTTCAAGGCCAGGGTCCCGTATTTCTCAGTTGACTCTAGGACTGGATTTAGGGTCAAATAGCCCAAGAGCACACTAATATACAAAGTGCCCTCTAGCGCCTTCAGTGAAGGTGATGTCTGTTTCTGAGGCACCTGCGTGGCTGGATTTTCATATCTTTCTTCAGGACCTGCTCTTTCTGACTGGCAGGCATTGTTTCTTCATTCAGGATTTTTGGCACGTGGTGTCTTTAGGCCAACTGTAGCTTGCAGCGGTTGCTCAAGTCTCTAACTCATTCTAACCTGTCTCCATTGAATCCATTATACAAGGTTAATGTCACAAAACAGACTCTCATACTGAAGAGCACCTGCTTCTGATGCCATCCGAAGTGTCAGCTCTGCCTGGACTGCAGTGCAGATAAGATGGCCAAGAGACATGTGAAAATGCTCAAAATCACTGATCAACAGAGAGATGCAAATTAAAGCAACAATTAGGTATCACCCCACCATGGTCAGAATGGCTGCCATCAACAAATGACCAGTGCTGGCACAGATGTGGAAAAAAGGGATCCCTACTACACTACTGTTGGGAATGCAAACTGGTGCAACCATTATGGGAAACACTATGGAGTTTTCCAAAAAAATTAATATGGAACTTCCATTTGACCCAGTGACTCCACTTCTAAGAATATATCCTACGAAACCTGAAACAATCAGAAGATA
The DNA here is from genome assembly GCF_963455305.1 of Plecotus auritus. Taxonomy (NCBI): domain Eukaryota; kingdom Metazoa; phylum Chordata; class Mammalia; order Chiroptera; family Vespertilionidae; genus Plecotus; species Plecotus auritus. The sequence continues at coordinate 7,923,443 of NC_137785.1, forward strand.
TACACCCACCCCTACGTTCATAGAGGATCAATTTACAATAGCAAAGATCTGGAATCATCCAAGGTGCCCATCGGTAGATGAGTAGGTAAAAAAGCTGTGCTACAGCCCTAGCCGGTTTGGCTTGGTGGATAGAGCGTCGGTCTTCAGACTGAAGGGTCTCGGGTTCGATTCCGGTCCAGGGCATGTACCTTGGTTGCGGGCACATCCCTAGTAGGGGGTGTGCAGGAGGCAGGTGGTTGATGTTTCTCTTTCATCAATGTTTCTAACTCTCTATCTCTCTCCCTTCATCTCTGTAAAAAATCAATAAAATATATTAAAAAAAAAAAAAAAGCGCCCAGCGGGTCTCACCCCAGTGGTCGCGGGCGGAGATGGCTTGCGCCGCGGCGCGATCCCCGGCCGACCAGGACAGGTTTATTTGTATATACCCTGCTTATTTAAATAACAAGAAGACCATCGCGGAGGGCAGGCGAATCCCCATAAGTAAGGCTGTTGAAAATCCTACAGCTACAGAGATTCAAGATGTGTGCTCAGCAGTTGGACTTAATGCATTTCTTGAGAAAAACAAAATGTACTCCAGAGAATGGAATCGTGATGCTCAGTACAGGGGCAGAGTCCGGGTTCAACTCAAACAGGAAGATGGCAGCCTTTGTCTTGTACAATTCCCATCACGTAAGCCAGTAATGTTGTATGCAGCAGAAATGATTCCTAAACTAAAAACAAGGACACAAAAAACAGGAGGTAGTGACCAAACTCTTCAGCAAGGAGAGGGAAGTAAAAAAGGGAAAGTAAAGAAGAAGAAGTGACCTGGCAAGACAATCAAGTCTGACATACTACTGTAAGAGACATGGATGGAGGTTTCTGATTTGTATCTGGGAGAAACTGAAGCTTTTTGTTTGTATCATTTAACTGAACTATGAACATTTGTGCCTCCCAGCTTTAGCATGAGAGTTGATAATGAAATAAATTTACATCAAAAGTTTGCATCTAGCTCTTATGCAGTATAAAAGAAAATTTTTTTGCCTTTGAATGAGGTTTTTGTGGAAGAAACTTATTTTTAAATGGACAGTGGCCTCTGCCATAAGTTACTTGAAATCCTGTATCTGTGCTCTATGTAAAAATGTTCAGATAAATGAGTTTAATAAGATTTAAAACACATATTGTTCACCTTTTAAGCTAATGAAATAAAATTCAAAACTGACTGTGTAAAAAAAAAAAAAAAGCTGTGCTACATTTATACCATGGAATACTATGCAGCAGTAAAAAAGAAGAATCTCTTACCCTTTCAGGCAGCATGGAGGGACCTGGAGAGCATCATGCTAAGTGAAATAAGTCCATCAGAGAAAGGCAGTATCACTTCATCTCGCTCACATATGGAATCTAACAAAATATTCTGATAAGTGGAGTGGATCTAGAGACATGGAAGCATGGAACAGAGTGAGGAATCTCAGAGGGCAGTCGGGGATGGTAAAAAAGGAAAACATCCCTGGGTGAGGATTAAACTCACACACACACAATGTCAACTGAGCCTTCCGAGTTTTCCTTCTGTTCTCTGAAAGCAATGGGAAAGCTCTAGCTTGCAGGGTTCTGGGTCTGCTCTAAATTTGTGTTTATAAATCTGTCTTCTGTCAGTTGAGTCCCTGGACATGCTGATACCCCTCCATAAACTTTCTCCTGCTTAAATGAGTCAATTGCCTTTGGTGTTGTTGTAAGAAATGTCCAAACCTGTGGAGAATTTTTCTAAGTTTATTTGAACGAAGCTGGCAACATTGCCAGGAAGCAAAATGACAGCAGATTGAGTAACGCTCAGGGGAATGACAGTTTTGCACGTTTTTTATACATTAGACTCAAAGGAGAAGACATCAAGGGGTTACATGACATTCACTGGTGATAACTTAGGGGCTGGTGGTGAAGAGGGAAATCTCTGGGATTGGATAAAAGTCAAAAAAAAAAAAGACGCAAACTTCTTCTTAAATGTTATCAATAGTTAACAGTTAATATTTAACACAATAATAATAATAATTGGTGCTCTGTGGTCTTCTATGTTGGGACATTGTGCACTTAGGAGTCTGTAAAAAAGAAAATTTCCCTGAAAATTCTAAGTTATATTATCCTAGATGCAAAAATACAATAGACAGACTCAATAAGGTAAAGATAGACTTTTTACAAAATAAAAAATAAATAAATAAATAAAAACAACACAAGAAGAAAACACAAGGCTAGAATATAACTACCCTATGATGAGCTTTAACTTAAGAAGTTTTAACTTCAAGCCATCCTGTATGATTATTTTTGGCCTCTGAGTTTGTAAGATTGGCCATGCCATGCCGGGCTCCCTCAGCTTGACAGATATAGTCTGTGCCATCATTTTTGTCCATCCTGGGGAGTAAGAACCTGTGGGGGAGGAGGAAATGCAATGAGTGTTTTCTTTCCTCTGGGACCTATTGCTGACATCTTTCTGAACACAATACCCACAGCATTGCTGCTGTGTTTTGATTTGGTCTCCTAGCAGTAGTCACTGTTCAGGTCAATAAAGCCTTAGGTTCTAAATGTGATCAGGTATTTGTAAGGACAAGAGAATGGTCTTTCTGTTTCTATGCTATAACCTTTCACAATTTATGAGAAGCACCTGCTAATTAAACCCCAAGATTGTTGGCTCCTCCAATTCAAACACCTGCTCTGTTCAAAATGCAGAACAAGATAAGCTAATCTCAAGCTTACATTCTTATAAACCCCTCCTCCCTGCTGCTGTCACACCTCAGGGATAATTTACACTAAAAAGTCTCTAGTTAGTAGAAAGTGTCTTTCCTGTTACCCCTCCAAACAAGCCTCTTTGGAACTCTTCATAACTTTACTCTAAGCATATTTTACATTCTTTGGAAAAATAAGAAATCGCTATAGGACATTTGGCAGGCTCCCTCCTAGAGAGCAAACTCCTAACTTTAAAAGTCAACCCCTCATGTCTACTTACCTTCATCTCAGCCCAAGGCCCCTCCATTCTTTGTCCCTTAGCAACAGGCACTGCTGGAAAGCAGAAGCCACCCTTTCTTCCCTGCCCTGTAGTGACTAGCAACACTTGGCCCTTTTGTCTCTTGGAAAGTAAAATAAACTTCCTCCTGCATCTCTTCTTTTAGGTGTGAATTCTTCCACAGCCCGCATCACGGCAGAAACCCTCACAGGATTCCTTTACTCTTTGGGGTTAAATGGGTGAAAATGAGGGAAATGACATTGTAGAAGCAAAATAATATTTCCTTCTTCTTTTCTAGGTTCTATGGTTGGCCTACTAATAGATAAAATATAGATTAATGAGGGAAAACAACTAAACACTTATTAACATGTATACCTGCATATACATGGAAACGACTCAGAAAAATAGAGTATCTGACCCAAATGGCAAACACCTTCATCTCAGAAACCACCTTCACCTACATCAGAAAATGTGTGTGGACAGTCAGTTAGGGTAGATTGTCAGGTAAAGCACAGTAAGCATGTGCTGTGCACTGCGGGGAGGGCCTGTGTTCATAAGGATTCTGTTCCAACCCGAACTCCAGAATGCAAACACAGGAGAGCGGGAGGGAGGATGTGAATACAGAACATGATCCGGGCTGCAGGGAAAACAGGGTGAGAGCCATTGTCTCATTCAGCCAGTAGGGATATAGAGGACAAATTCACATGGGCAATGGGTCCTATGCATGAATAAGAGGTGAGCACTCGTCCAATGAGACCAGATCATGTAGGACTCCAGCATCACTTTAAAATATTAGGTCCCCGCCTAAACCGGTTTGGCTCAGTGGATAGAGCGTCAGCCTGCGGACTGAAGGGTCCCGGGTTTGATTCCGGTCAAGGGCATGTACCTTGGTTGCGGGCACATCCCCAGTGGGAGGTGTGCAGGAGGCAGCTGATCGATGTTTCTCTCTCATCGGTGTTTCTAGCTCTCTATCCCTCTCCCTTCCTCTCTGTAAAAATATCAATAAAATATATATTTTTTTAAAAAAAAAGAACAGGGTCAGATTAAATGACATCAGGAAGCAACTACACAGTGACAGATTTGGTCAGTATTATAGGTGTAATGATGGATTTCAGTTTCATGCACATGTCAAGATTTATGAAACACTATAGTTAACACATGCAATTTACTCATTACAGCTGTTAAAAAATGGTTTAAGATAAAAGAAAAGTACATTCACCTATTTTGGAACAACAGGTTTGGCAACTTTATATTCAATCCAGGTACTTAATGCCCTCTGGGCGAGAGTCTCATCTCATTGACCAAAAACGTAACAAACAATGAAAAACTTTCACCCAAACCCAGAAAACCCACATCCCTGAATTAAAGACAGCTTTTGTCTCCATCTTTGTTTTGCTGCCAGCACACCAATGGCTCTGATGAGAACATCTGAGAAGCTACAGGAGCCACAAAACATCCTGATTATAATCAATGACAATGACTGCTCCCCAGAAGATAAACATGCCTGGAATCCCTCAGATCTGTGTCCACACAGCTCTTGTAGTCTTTTCCTCAAATTAATTCTTGGATGCACAGTTAAATGAGGACCATTCCATCTAATGGGCTGCAGTGTGGTCCAACAATACCGGTGATCTTAATCCAGCATCTAGAAGGGTTCAGGAATCTGGAGAAGATGCTGTGTGTAAATTATTAAAGATTCCAGAGACAAAACATAATTTTGGAAGGCATTTGGGGGCCAGAGGAGAGTAGGCCAAAGAAACAAAATTATCTCTTGTCTCAGGATTCCTGGCTTTTTATTAACACATACTGTCCTAAGGCAAAGTAGATATACATCAAATGCCAGGGTTTGGTATACAGAATCCATTGTCAGATTGGAGGAATTGCCTTCGGCTGTTCAGGTGTTTGGCCACTAGGAGGCAATAACATGTAGATTGAAATGCCCTCAGCTGTCTGGTAGCAAGCAATCATTCCATGCATCCTTTTCAGGTTTGTGGAAATGCCCTCACCCATTTCCAGATGAATCAGCCCTGCTGACATGCTGGAATTGGCTTCTTACTTGACAACAATTAGGTAGTGTTTCTGCAGTAAAAGGGTTTCCCCTCACTGCTCTGGTCTTCAAACCTGTGACCATGAAATTGTAGGCATTAGGGCACATGGCCCTCTGCAACACAGATCGAAGAGATTCCCTTAAAATGTATTGGCATCCCTTGCAAACAAGAAAAGAATTTCATGCTCCCAGACATAATTGAGGTTGTTACAGCTACCCTCTCTTTGGAGTGATCTCTGTGTCTCAAAGCATCCATCTTCACATGAGGACTAGAGAGTCCACAGTGTCGCCTGGAAAATTATGGGCAGCAATGTAAATTTGGTAAAAACTGCTGAGCTAATTTCTGCAGAATACTGTTCCCTCAAGGGCAAAAATGTGTGAGACCACATACAAGTTTTTCACCTCATCATGCTTGGAAAGCCCAGATTTCCTTATAAACTAACCCACGCCATAAATACAACACCCAAGATTAAAGAAGTCTTAGGAAAAAGCCTTCATTATTTTGCAAACAAGAAAACTGAGACTGGCAGTTCTCCCACTGATGTCTTAGGCACTCAATAAATTCATCACTGGCATCTAGGGAAAGTGTGTCCCTGAAAATGGCAGTCCCTCAGCAACATTATGTTTACTGGGGCCAAAGGTAATGAGTCCTATGTGGCAACTCACGACAGGGGAACAAGTAAGAACTAAGGGCTCAGGTATTCCTAATTTTCTGAAACAAATTAAACAGAGTTAGCTTCCTGGGGCACATGAGGATGGTGATTGATGCCATCTGTAGGGGCCTTAAAAGTGGTTCAGGTGAAATAGCTTTAGCAACAGAAATATGCATTGACATAGATCTGGAAGGACATCTCTGTATGTTAAAAAGGGCAACATAGCCGGAACCAGTTTGGCTCAGTGGATAGAGCATCGCCCTGCGGACTCAAGGATCCTGTGTTCGGTCAAGGAAAAGTACCTTGGTTACGTGCACATCCCCAGTAGGGGGTGTGCAGGAGGCAGCTGATAGATGTTTCTCTCTCATCAATGTTTCTGACTCTCTCTCTCTCTGTAAAAAAATCAATAAAATATATATTTTTTAAAAGAAGTGCAACATAATTACATAGTGTACCTACAAGGGAGGACCCATACAACTGTCAGTTGATTTCTCGGCAGAAACTATGCAGGCCAGAAGGGAGTGGCAAGAAATATTCAAAGTGATGAACAGTAAGAACCTACAACCAAGATTACTCTACCCAGCAAAGCTATCATTGAGTTGAAGGTCAGATAAATAGCTTCACAGACAAGAAAAAGCTAAAGGAGTTCATCACCACCAAACCAGGATTACATGAAATGCTGAAGGGTATTCTTTAAGAAGAGGAAGAAGAAGAAAAAGGTAAAGATAAAAATTATGAACAACAAAATGATATCAAATCAACAAGTGAATCTAAAAATCAAGTGAATAAAAAATCTGAAGAACAGAATGGACTGGTGAATATAATAGAATCAGGGACATAGAAAGGGAGTGGACTGACAATTCTCAGGGGGAAAGGGGTGTGAGGGGTAAGGAAAGAGATGGGACAAAAATCTTACACCTATGGATTAAGACAGTGGCGGGGGGTAAGGGCATGGGGTGGGGTGGGGAATCAGGTGGAGGGGAGCTATGGGGGGGAAAAAAGAGGAATACCTGTAGTAATCTGAACAATAAAGATTTATTTAAAAAAAAAGAAATCAACAAAGGACAAGAGCTGGGGAGGATGTGGAAAAAAGGGAACCCTAGTACACTGCTGGTGGGAATGCAAACTGCTACAGCCATTATGGAATCAGTATGGACTTTCCTCACAAAATTTAGTATGGAACTGCCATTTGATCCTGTGATTCCACTTCTAGGAATAGTCCTTAGAAACCTGGAACAATCAGATGGAAAGTATGCACCCCTCTGTTCATAGCAGCACAATTTACAAGAGCAAAGGCCTGGAAACTGCCCAAGTCCCCATCAGCAGATGAGTGAATAAAAAACTGTGGTACATTTACACCATGGAGTACTATGCAGCAGTAAAAGAGAAGAATCTGTTACCCTTTCAGACAGCATGGATGACCTGGAGAACATCATGCTAAGTGAATTAAGTCAGTCAGAGAAAAACAATATCACTTGATCGCACTCACAATTGGAATCTAATTAACAAAAAACTGAGGGACTGGATTCAGAGACATGGAAGCATGGAAATTACTGCAGAATCTCAGAGGGAAAGTGAGCTGCTGTTTGTCTGCCTCCCCTTTGATCCCAGCACAGAGTTTGACCCACAGGATACCTCGGTAATTAGGGCTTTGTCTCTGCACCTTCACCCACATGTTGAGTGTCATGCTGTGATCCGATCCACTGTGATGAATTTCTTGCCTCAGTTTGACCCTTCAAATGATGCTCCTATGTGGCACTGACATTCACCCTGCAGGAGTGGATACAATTGGACATGAATTCTGGGACCTAATGTTGGAAGTGATGCTGGAGTCCTACATGATCCTGGTCTCATTGGACGGCTGCTCACCTCTTATTCATGCATTGAACCCACTACCCATGTGATTCTGTGCTGTATATTCCTACTGGCTGAATGAGACAATGGCACTCAGCATGTTTTCCCTGCAGCCCAGATCATGTTCTCCATCCCCATCCTCCTTCCCAGTCTCCTGTGTCTGCACCATGGATTTTGGGTTGGAACAGAGTCCTTTTTTTTTTCTACTATATTTTATTGATTTTTTACAGAGAGGAAGGGAGAGGGATAGAGAGTTAGAAACATCGATGAGAGGGAAACATCGATCAGCTACCTCCTGCACACTCCCCACTGGGGACGTGCCCGCAACCAAGGTACATGCCCTTGACTGGAATCAAACCTGGGGCCCTTCAGTCCGCAGGCCGAGGCTCTATCCACTGAGCCAAACCGGTCAGGGCTGGAACAGAGTCCTTTTGAGTACAAGTCCTCACCGCAGTGCACAGCACACTGGGCCACAACTGAGGTCCTTACTGTGCTTTTCCTGACAATCTACCCTAACTGACTCTCCACACACAACATTTTCTGACTGTAGGTGAAGGTGGCTTTTCAGATGATGGTGTTTGCATTTTGGCCAGTTACTCTGTTTTTTCCATATATACAGCAGGTACACATGTTAATACGTTTTTATGGTTTCCCCCTGTTAACCTATATTGTATCAGCTTAATTATGAGGCCACCTAAAGAACCTAGAAAAGAAGAAGGAAATATTATTTTGCCTTGACAATGTCATTGCCCTCATCTTTCACAGTCACTCCCCTTAACTCCTTAGAAGAAAGGAATACCCTTAGGGTTTGGCCCATGATGCTGGCTGTGGAAGATTTCACACCTACAAGAAGCCATGCAGAGAGGAAGTTTATTTTGCTTTCCAAGAGAGGAAAGGGCCAAGTATTGCTGGTCACTACAGGGCAGGGAAGGAAGTGTGGCTTCTGCTTTTCAGCAGTGGCTGTTGCTCAGGGACCAGGAATGGAGGGGCCTTGGGCTGTACTGAAGTTGTGTAGATATGAGGGACTGTCTTTAAAAGTTACAGTTTGTTTGCTTTCCAGGAGACAGTATTTTAGATGTGCTAGGGAGGTGTCTTATCAGTATTTTTTCCAAGCCTATAAAATATGACGAGAGAGCCCTAGCCAGTTTGGCTCAGTGGATAGAGCATCAGCCTGTGGACTGAAGGGTCCCAGGTTAGATTGCGCACAAGGGCACATGCCCGGATTGTGGGCTCGATCCCCAGTATGGGGTGTGCAGGAGACAGCCAATCAATTATTCTCTCTCATCATTGATGTTTCTATCTCTCTCTCCCTCTCCCTTCCTCTCTGAAATCAATAAAAATATTTAAATAAATAAACAAATAAAATAAAATATGACTAGAGCAAAACCTACAAAGAGATCAAAAGAGGTTTGTTTGAGGGGGCAGAGGGAAGGAAACTTTCTACTAACTAGAGACCCCTCGGTCCAAAATATCCCGGAGGTGTGACCACAGCAGGAAGGAGGGGTGTGTAAGACTGGAGCATTGAGAGTAGCCTATCTTGTTCAGCAGTTTGAACAGAGGAGCTGTTTGAATTAGAGGAGCCAACAATCTTGGTGTTTAATTAGCAGGCGCTTCTCATAAATTGTGGAAGGCCACAGCAAAGAAAAATACCTATTTCTTGTCCTTACAAATACCTCAACTTCATTTAGAACCTAAGGCTTTAGTGACCTGAAGAGTGACTCCTTCTAGGAGACCAAATAAAGGGACACCAGCAATACTGGGGGCATTGTGTTCAGGAGGACGTCAGCAATGGGTCCCGGAGTTAATAAACACTCATTGAATTTCCTCCTCAACCCACAGGCTCTAACTCCCCAGTATGGACAAAAATGATGGCACACAGTAAACCTAGCAATCTCAGGGAGCCTGGCATGGCAAACTCAGAGGCTAAAAGTAACCATATAGGATGCTTTGAAGTTAAAACTTTTTTTTTTTAAATATATTTTATTGATTTTTTACAGAGAGGAAGGAAGAGGGATAGAGAGTTAGAAACATCGATGAGAGAGAAACATCGATCAGCTGCCTCCTGCACACCTCCTACCGGGGATGTGCCCGCAACCAAGGTACGTGCCCTTGACCGGAATCGAACCCGGGACCCTTCAGTCCGCAGGCTGACGCTCTATCCACTGAGCCAAACCAGTTTTGGTGAAGTTAAAACTTTTTAAGTAAAAGCTAGTCACCGGGGTATTTATGTACTAGCCCGTGTTGTTTTGTTTTGTTTTTGCAAAGGACAAATTTTACCTTATTGAGGCTGTCTGTTGTCTTTTTGCATCTGGGATAAGAGACCTTTGGATTTTCAGGGACATCTCTGTATCACAGAATCCTAAGAGCACAATCTCCCAACAAGAAGATCACAGAGCCCCAATTATTATTGCTCTCGGGTTAGACATTAACTGTTGCCTAATGCATAACTTGTAAAAATATGTTTGTGTCTATTCTTTTTTTTTCCTTTTTACTGTTGATCCAATACCAGAGATTTCCTTCCTTAGCGCTTTCTCCTATTTTATCACCAGTGAATGTCACGTATCCCCCTTATGTCTTCTCCTTTGAGTGTAATGTATAAAAAAGGTGCAAAAGTGCGTTTCTCCCGAGCATTACTCAACCTGCTGTTATTTTCCTTCCTGGCAAATGTCACTCACTTGGGTCAAATAAACTTAGAAAAGTTCTCCACAGGTTTGGACATTTCTTACAACCTCACGAAAAGCTATTGTCTCATGTGAAGCAGGAGAACCTTACATGAGGGGTATCAGCATTTCCAGGGACTCAACTGAGGAAAGACAGATTTATAAACACAAATTTAGAGCAGACCCAGAACCCAGCAAGCTAGAGTTGTCCCGTTGCTTTGAGAGAACAGAAGGAAATGCTCAAGGCTCAAATGAATGTGTTTTGTGTGCGTGCGTTTTTTTGTTTTGTTTTTTAAATATATTTTTAATGATTTCAGAGAGGAAGGAAGAGGTAGAGAGAGATAGAAACATAATCAATGAGAGCGAATCATCGATCAACTGCCTTCCACAAGCCCCCACTGGGGATTGAGCCCACAACCCAGACATGGCCCTTGACCGGAATCGAACCTGAAACCTTTCAGTTCGCAGGCCGATGCTCTATCCACTCAAACAAACCGGCCAGGGCGTGTGCGTGTTTTTAATCCTTACCTGAATGTTTCTTTTACCCTCCCCGACTTTCCCTCTGAGATTCTGCAGTAATTTTCATGTTTCCACGTCTCTGAATCCACTCCATTAGTTTTTTGTTAATTCAATTCCAAATGTGCCGAAACCGGTTTGGCTCAGTGGATAGAGCTTCGGCCTGCGGACTGGGGGATCCCGGGTTCGATTCCGGTCAAGGGCATGTACCTTGGTTGCGGGCACATCCCCAGTGGGAGGTGTGCAGGAGGCAGCTGATCGATGTTTCTCTCTCATCGATGTTTCTAACTCTCTATCCCTCTCCCTTCCTCTCTGTGAAAAATCAATAAAATATATTTAAAAAAAAAATTCCAAATGTGAGTGAGATCAAGTGATACTGTCTTTCTCTGACTGACTTATTTCACTTAGCATGATGCTCTCCAGGTCCATCCATGCTGTCTGAAGGGGTAAGAGATTCTTCTCTTTTACTGCTGCCTAGTACTCCATGGTATAAATGTACCACAGTTTTTTATCCACTCATCTGCTGATGGGGACCTGGGTAGTTTCCAGGCCTTTGCTATTGTAAACTGTGCTGCTATGAACAGAGGGGTGCATACTTTCCATCTGATTGTTTCAGGTTTCTAAGGACTATTCCTAGAAGTAGAATCACTCGATCAAATGGCAGTTCCATACTAAATTTTTTGCAAAAACTCCAAACTGATTTCCATAATGGCTGTAGCAGTTTGCATTCCCACCAGCAGTAAACTAGGTTTCCTTTTTTCCACATCCTCCCCAGCACTTGTCCTTTGTTGATTTGGTGATGGCAGCCATTCTGACAGTGGTGGGGTGATACCTAATTGTTGCTTTAATTTGCATCTCTCTGATGATCAGTGACTTTGAGCATTTTTCAAATGCCCCTTGGCCGTCTTATCCACACTGCAGCCCAGGCAGAGCTGACACTTCGGATGGCATCAGAAGCAGATGATCTTAGGTATGAGTGTCTGTTTTGTGACATTAACTTTGTATAATGGATTCAATGGAGGCAGGTAGACCGAGTTAGAGACTTGAGCAACCTCTCCCAGCTACAGTTGGCCTGGAGACACAGCCCAAAGTCCTGAATGAAGAAACAATGCCTGCCATTCAGGAAGAGCAGGTCCAGAAGAAAGATATGCAAAACCAGCCACGCAGGTGCCTCAGAAACAAACTTGCCCCAGACATCACCTCCTCTGAAGGCGCTAGAGGACCCTGAGTACACTTGGTGTGTTCTTGGGCTATTTGACCCTAAATCCAGTCCTGGAGTCAACTGAGAAACAGGGGACCCTGGCCTTGGAGCGGAGAAACTACATTACCCACAAGACCATGCAAGGAATGCCACGAGGCTGAGCCAATGGGGCTCAGAGAAGGCGTTTCCGTTTGGCCACTTCTGTAGGGCGGGACCGGTAGTCCTTGCGGCGGGATTTCGTCTTTTTAGGTTATTGTCTCAGGCGGTCAGGAGTTCCTAGTTGCACGGCCTCCTGGAGAAGGCTGGGCAGTGGTGTTCCCCGCCACACAGCCAATGGTGGAAGCCTCCTGTGGTGTCACAGCTCACAATTGGGATTGAAACTCGGAGTCAACGCAGGACCCACGACAGGGACCGCCATTCCTGCAGCGGCTTTTACTGCAGCCGCTCCCGCCCCGCTCAGCCCGCAGAGTGCAATGGCGGCGCCTGCGCTGAGGAGCTTCGCTGAGGTGAGTTCCTGTCCCCGGGGACCCTCACACCCAACACCACAGTCTGGGTGGGGCATCTGTCACGTCCTCAGCTCAGTCCCGCATGAAAGACCGTGAGGAAGGCGGAGGGGAGAGAGGAGTGTTGTGGCTTCTGAGGACACAGCAGGTGCAGGGCAGAGAGGACAGGGGTGACTTGCATCTGAGGTTCCCCTGAGGGTGTGGGCTGTGAGGATTGGCGGACAGGTCAGAGGCTGCAGGGAGGACGTCACAGACTCATTCGGGGCTTTCCCGGCTGTGGGGTCCATCAGAGGCCTGGGGAGGTCCTGGACCCGGCTGGAAGACAAGCTCTCTACATGCCATGTGCCAAGTTCATGGGGGAGTTCAGCGAGACCCAGTGGCATTGGAGCAAGAAGGGGGCAGAGCTGAGGGAGTGAACCTGGGTCTGAAGATGGGAAGAGGTTAAAGATTACCCAGTGGTGTGCACATCTGGAGGAAGTGTGAGCTGATAGTCCCCGGGACCTGGTGTGGGGACTTAAAGGTGAAGCATAAACCCAGGCTTGGCTTTGTCTTGGAGGCATGATCTAGGAGACAGCAGTGGTATTGCTTGGCAGGAAGGCTGGGGCCCTGCAGGCATCGCCCAGAGCTTAAATGGCATTGCTCTCTCCCCTCCCCTCCCCCAATCCTTCCCACCCAACCCAGCTGCTCTGCTGAGGGCAATCCCAGTGAGTAATGGGACTGTGATGAGAGAGCAGCCTGCACTGGCATTAGGGCCTGGTGTCCACACTAACCGGGTGCCCTGGAGGAGGTTGAGGGGGGGAAGGTGTGTAAGGAGTAGGAGTGGGGGTTCTCAGGGAGACAGCTCTGGTTTCAATTGTCTCGATTCTGACAGGTTGGCGTGACCTTTGAGGACATTGCCCTGTACTTCTCCAGGGAGGAATGGAGCCTCCTTGATGAGGGTCAGAGACAGCTGTACCTGAATGTGATGCTGGAGAACTTTGAACTTCTATCCTCGCTGGGTAAGACCCTCACTGTCACCAATGACCTGGACTTGGCTTTGCCATTTCCCAGGCCCCATCTCCCAGGGTGTGCTCTGTTCTCCCATGTAGACTGTGGTTCTGCTTGATTTTCCATTTTCCTGGGTAGTTGCTGTCCTGGGGAGGGTGGGTCTGTTTCCACTGCTCCCTTCTTTCCTGAAGTCCCAATACTCCCCACTGTACTACATTCACAGGGAAGGACTTGTGGTTGGTAGTGTTGCAGGAAGCCTGAGGGATTCCACCGTGATCAGTGAGGAAAGCATTTTCTATATTCCTGTTGGTTATGTGTATATTTTTTTGTAAAATTGTCTCTACATCCTTATCCTGTTTGTTAACTATATATTTTGGTTAGTCTTTTGAATACCTTATATATATTATATATTAATTGATTACAACATATAGGAACACATATTTTTGCATGTGCTTAATAGTGCTTTGCAGATATTGCTCCCCCACGCCTGCTTTTCTACAAAGTCCATGTTTTTGGCAACCCATCCTTCAGCAGGTCTAGCGCCACCATGTTTCTAGCAAGCTCAGATGCTTGTTACTAGTGCTTAGCAAGTAAATATTGTTAATGAAGTTATATACACTTTGCTTTTGAGACAGAACCATTGCATTGTTATTAGCCTGCAGTATAGTATTAACATACCTTTATTATTCCCCAGGGAACTCCAACTATTTGTGTGAATTTCTGTCTATATCGCAATATTCACTTTATTGTGCTGATCATAACCCAATCCACCATATCTCCAAGGGATTCCTTTATATGTTTTTTTTTTTTTATTTGTTGCAGGTTAGACTGTTTATTTTTTCTATGTTGTGTGGTGGTTGGTGTCACATTCAGAAACTCCTGTCCAAAACAAATCTCCACAACTTTTTCTCTACATTGTCCTGAGGAGTTTTAAGTTTTAGCGCTGACATTTAATCCTGTCCTGCAGGTTGAGTTACATTTTTAAAAATATTTTATTGATTTCTTTTACAGAGAGGAAGGGAAAGGGATAGAGAGTTAGAAACATCGATGGGAGAGAAACATCAATCAGCTGCCTCCTGCACACCTCCCACCGGGGACCTGCCCGCAACCAAGGTACATGCCCTTGATCGGAACCGAACCTGGGACCCCTGAGTCTGCAGGCTGATGCTCCATCCACTGAGCCCAACCAGTTAGGGCAGGATTGCTTTTGTTAATGGAGGTCTTTTGATTCCATTTCCACATTTTCTATTCATTTCTTTGTAAAATACCATTGGAGTTATTGGAATTGTTTTTAATCTGTAGTTTGCTTTGTGTGTTATAGCTATCTCCACCATATTTCATTTTCAGATCCATGAACACAGGTTGTCTTTCAACTGATTAGTGTTTTCTTCCATTCCTTTCATCACTGTCTTATACTACTCACTGTACAGATCTTTCACATTGTGGTTGAATTTCTTCCTGCGGATTTTTTTGTTTTGGATGCTATTGTAAATTTGTTTACAGTCTTCATTTTTCCATCAAAGAATTTATTATTAGTGTGTAGAAATGGAACTAATGTTTGTATGTTTATTTTGCATCCTGTAACTTTTCTGAATTTAATTCTCTATTCTTCTTTTATCTTCACCCCAATAGTGAGGATATGTTTTCCATTGATTGTTCTTTTAGAGCAAGAGTGGGAGACAGAGAGAGGGAGAGAGAAACATCGATTGGCTGCCTCCTACATGTGCCTCTACTGAGAATGGGGATCAGACCTGCAACCCAGGTACCTACCCTTGACTGGGAATAGAACCCTAGCCCTCCAGTGCACAAGTCACCACTCTCATCAGTGAAGCACAGTGGCTACGGATATTTATTTATTCTTTAATTAATTAATTCATTAATTAATTTATTTAAATATATGTATTTTTTATTTCCTAGAGGAAGAGGAGAGAGAGAATCATTGATCACCTGCCTCCTGCACGACCCTCATTAGTGATTGAGCTTCCAACCAGTGCAGGTGTCCTACCAATGAATCCAATTATGACCTCCTAGTTCATGAGTCAATGCTCAAACAGTGAGACATACCGGGCAGCTTTTATTTATTGGTTTTGGGGTCAGGAAGGGAGACAGAGAAAGAAAGAGCGTGAAGCATTGATGTGCCCTTCTACCCATCCGTGCATTCATTGGTTGTCCCCTTCATGTGGCCTGATGGGGGATCAGACCCACAACCTTGGTGCATCGGGACCACACGCTCAACAATGAGCCACCTGGACAGGGCTCTGAATTTGTTTATTAATTTCAGGAGCTCATAGTGGGATTTTGACAAATTTCTCTATGGAGGGTCATGTCATCTGGTAACATCACCATCTCTTATGATGCATTGTGGTTCCTAGTGACAGGTGTCATGTCTTATCTTTCATTTCTTTTTTTACTTATTTGAGGCTTGGTTTTGGTTTGTTTGTTTTTCCTTTAGTGTAGCTAAAGGCTTGCACATTTTTATATCTTTTTCTTAAATATACCTTTTAGGTATTCCTTTTTTTGTCTTGTCTCCCTTTTATTTATGTTTGTTCTAATATTTATGGTTTCTTTCCTTTGAAACCATTGGGTTTACTTTCCTGTTCTGTTTCTAGTTTCCTGAGGTGCCATGTTCAGTTCTTTGAGATCTTTGTGACAATGTAGGCATTTATCTCTATAAAATTTCCCCTTAGAATTACATTTTCTGAATGTTATACATAAGCTTTGGTAGGTTGTCTTGTTATTTACTTTGACTCTAGACTTTTTTGAGATCTCTTTCTGTTTTTGGCTACCCTGACATTCTTATATATTTATTTATTTTTCCTTTTACATAGAGAGGAGGGGAAATGGGGGGAGTGTGAGAGAGAGAGATGAGGGAGAAACAACAATCGGCTGCCATCTGCACACTTTCAAAGCAAGTATAGAACCAACATTCTGATATGTGCGCTAACCGGGAATTGAACCCTTGACCCTTCGATACATAGGATGATGCTCCAACCAACTGAGCCCCACTAGCTAGGGCATTGTGTGATTTTTAAAAACAAAGCCTCCAGTTTTTTGGAGAACAGGTCACTAGGATCAATGAGAGCAGAAGCACAGTGGCAGATAGTGGCAATGCTGACCCTTTATTTTCATTTTATTTTTTATTTAAAATATATTTTTATTTATTTCAGAGAGGAAAGGAAAGGGAGAGAGAGATAGAAACATCAATGATGAGACAGAATCATTGATTGGCTGCTTCCTGCATGCCTCCTAGCGGGGACCGAGCCCGCAACCCGGTCATGTGCCCTTGACCAGAATCGTACCTTGGACCCTTCAGTCCATAAACCAATGCTCTATCCACTAACCCAAACCAGCTAGGGCTGACCCTTGTTTATTTATTTATTTTATTTAAAAAAATATATTTTATTTACTTTTTACAGAGTGGAAGGGAGAAGAAGAGAGATTTAGAAACATCGATGAGAGAGAAACATCAATCAGCTGCCTCCTGCACAACCCCTATTGGGGATGTGCCTGCAACCAAGCTACATGCCCTTGACCGGAATCAAACCAGGGACCCTTGAGCCTGCAAGCTGAAGCTCTATCCACTGAGCCAAATCGGTTAGGGCACTTTATTTATTTAGTTAGTTAGTTATTATTAACCCTTGTGGGGTTTTTTTGTGTGTGTGTTTTTTAAATATATTTCTTTATTGATTTCAGAGAGGAAGAAAGAGGAAGAGAGAGATAGAAACATCAATGATGAGAGAGAATCATTGATTGGCTGCCTCCTGCACGCCCCTTACTGGGGATTGAGCCCGCAACCCAGGCATGTGCCCTTGGCCAGAATCGAACCTAGGACCCTTCAGTCCACAGGCCGAAACTCTATCCACTGAGCCAAATCGGTTAGGGCGCTTTATTTATTTATTTAATAAGTTATTATTAACCCTTGTTTTTGACCACAGGTATCTTCAAATGTGTTTGCTCACCCAGTTTCCTGTCATCCTTTCTATGCAGTTGTCCTTTTTTGGTATTCTGTATTACTGTTTGTCTTCATGGTACTCTTATTCCCATTTCCTGTGGGATGTTTTTTTCATGGATAGCCGTCTACTTACTCTTGGATGGGGAAAGATTCTCTCTCTCTGATTCTGCCATCTTGCTGATGTCATTCTCATGGGTCTTTTGTCTGTGATCTAATTTGTGCTTTGTTGTTCTACCACAGTGCTGCCATCCATCTTTTCAACATTGGCATCATTTATCCCATGCAGTGTCTCAACTGGGATTTAAGAGGCAGAATCATTTCTGCATCACAGAAGAAACATGACTTTATCAATGACGGGATAGACCCAGAGGCAGTCTTGCCTTGGTGAAGGGCTGTGGGGTGGTTTTGACGCCTGGGCTTTGTTTCATTCATAACTAGGAACCCATTTTGTTCAACAACATTTTGTTACCATTGCCCCCTCCGCACCCAATTCTACTTCTTCTTGCTTCATGTTGACACTTTGCGTACGACTCAGTTTTAATAGTGATCATTCTACTCAGATTCCCAGCCCATGGATAACCTTAATCTCTTTAAACTTCGCACCTCTACCTCTTTCACACATCTCCCTTTACTGCACTCCAATGTTCCATGCCTGCAGAGCCTTAGAGTGCACACATACTATATTGACACTGATCATCACGTGCTCTCATATGATTGATAGTTTATGGGTTTGAACACATTGGAATTATTCTACACAGACTCACATCGCCAGCATGAAAGGTCCTAAAGGAAGCCCTTTGTGGAGTAATAACGAGTAAACCCTGCCTCTCTCCTTTTTGTCCCAGCCTATGCTTCTGTCCTCCCTTAGTGAGATTTTCATCATCCAGTGACCATTTTGGGCCATGGTATATATAACAGCCATTTCCTGAGAGTCTCACTTACTTGTCTTGAAAATCTTCGTGTGTAATCATGTATAGTCATGTAAGATAAACATTTGTGGTGTACACGTTCTGTTTTTATCAGGTCAACATGCACTTCACCTACGTTTATTTTTGTTCAGGTTGCTGTTGTGGAGCAGAGAATGTGGAGGCCCCGACTGAACAGAAGGTTTCTGTAAGAGTGTCACCGGCAAGGAATCCCAAGATAGCCTTGTCTTCCCAGAAGAGCCACCCCTGTGCGAGTTGTGAGCTTGTCTTGGGAAACATTTTCCACTTGACTGACCTGCAGGGAACACAACAGGGACAGATACTGTTGAGGTGTGGGGCATGTGCAAAACGATTTTATTTCAGTGTAAAATTTCACCAGCAGCATGTTAGAGAGAAGACTTTCATTAGAGGTGTGGACAGGATCTCCCTTGCAAACAGCTGTGATTTCAATGTGTCCCAGAATCGTTTCACATGCGGGGAGGTTGTGCATGGTGTTCTAACTTGGTCAGGACATCTCTACCCAAAGGCTACTCAGATGAGGGACAATCCAACTGCAATTTCAACGTGTGAGATGACGTTTCAAAGGAGAAACAATTATTACAGTAGAAAAGAATGTAAGAAAGACATTAGTTGCACCCACACGGTCATCCAGGAAAAAGGTGTCCATCTTGGAAGTCGGTGTTTTGTGTCCTCTGAATGTGGAAAATATTTTACCAAATTATCTAACTTTCATTATCAACAGAGAAGTCACACTGGAGAAAAGCTTTATATATGCAGTAAATGTGGAAAATCTTTTACCCAGAGGATTACCCTTCGTTATCATCTGGGACTTCATAAACAAAAAAATCCTTTTAAATGCATTGAATGTGGAAAATCTTTTACCCGGAGCATTGCCCTTCGTTATCATCAGACAGTTCATACAGGAGAAAAGCCTTATAAATGCAGTGAATGTGGGAAATCTTTTACCCGGAGCACTTCCCTTCGTTATCATCAGACAGTTCATACAGGACAAAAGCCTTATAAATGCAGTGAATGTGGGAAATCTTTTACAAGTAGCAGTAGTCTCCGATATCATCGGGGAGTTCACACTGGAGAAAAGCCTTATCAGTGCAGTGAATGTGGGAAATCTTTTACAAGCAGCAGTGCTCTTAAATATCATCAGAGAGTTCACAGTGGAGAAAAGCCTTATAAATGCAGTCAATGTGGAAAATATTTTAGAGGGACCAGTGCTCTCCAATATCATCAGAAAGTTCACACTGGAAAAAAGCTTTATCAATGCAGTGAATGTGGGAAATCTTTTACACGTAGCAGTAGTCTCCGATATCATCAGGGAGTTCACACTGGAGAAAAGCCTTATCCATGCCGTGAATGTGCAAAATCTTTTACAAGCAGCAATGCCCTTCAATATCATCAGAGAGTTCACAGTGGAGAAAAGCCTTATCAATGCAGTCAATGTGGAAAATCTTTTAGAGGGAGCAATGCTCTCCAATATCATCAGAGAGTTCACACTGGAGAAAAGCCTTATCAATGCAGTGAATGTGCGAAATCTTTTACATGTAGCAGTAGTCTCCATTATCACCAGAGAGTTCACACTGGAGAAAAGCCTTATAAATGCAGTTAATGTGGGAAAGCTTACACCAGTAACACTGAACTTTGCCGTCTTCAGAAAGTGCACACTGGAGAAAGGCTTTATCACTGCAGTGGATGTGGGAAATATTTTACCAGGATCGCTCATCTTCATTGTCATCAGAGTGTTCATACAGAAGAAAAGCCTTATAAATGCAATGAATGTGGAGAATCTTTAAAAGTAGCAGTGGTGCCCTGACTGGTTTGACTCAGTGGATATAGCGTCGGCCTGTGGACTGAAGGGTCCCAGGTTCGATTCCGGTCAAGGGCATGTACCTTGGTTGTGGGCACATCCCCAGTGGGGGGTGTGCAGGAGGCAGCTGATCGATGTTTCTCTCTCATCAATGTTTCTAGCTCTCTATCCCTCTCCCTTCCTCTCTGTGGACAATCAATAAAATATATTAAAAAAATAAAATAAAAGTAGCAGTGGTCTCCAATATCAGAGAGTTCACACTGGAGAAAGCCATTATGAGTGCAATTAATGTGAGGTATCTCTCAGCCAAATTTCTAAATTCACTCTGCACCTATGAGTCCAAATGTGAGAAATTTCTTAGATGTGTAGGAAATGTAGTTTCTTAGGTAGTACTTAATAATACAAGAAAATTTGTGAATCCTCATTTTTCTGAATTGTATCCCATACATTTAATCACCTATATTATGTAAAGTTCCCCTAAGTGTTTTTGCTGTTGTGTTTGTTTGTTTTTATGTTGGAACACTATGTAATTATGTTGGACTTTCTAACATACAGAGATGTCCTACCAGGTCTATGTCACTGCATATTTCTGTTGCTGAAGGTATTTCACTTGAACAACCTATAAGGTCCCTACAGATGGCATCAATCATCATCCTCGTGTGACCAGGGAAGCTAACTCTGTTTTCTAATTTTATGAAGAAAATTAGGAATACCTGAGCCCTTAGTTCTTCCTATTTCCCTGTCATCCGTAGTCAAATAGGACTGGTTACTGTTGGCGCCAGCAAACATAATGTTTCTGAGGAACTACCATTTTCAGGGACATGCTTTGCCTGAATGCTGGTGATGAATTTATTGAGTGCCTAAGTCTTCAATGGGAGAAGTGCCAGTGTCATGTCTCTTTGGTTTGTAAAATGAAGGCTTTTTCCTAAGACTTCTTTAATCTTGGGTGTTCTATTTAATATATAGGTTACTTTATAAGGAGATCTAGGCTTTCCAAGCATGATGAGGTGAAAAACTTTTATGGGATCTCAAACTTATTTTTGCCCTTGGGGGTGCAGTATGGTGCAGAAATTAGCTCATCAGTTTTTGGCAAATTTACATTGCTGCCCATATTTTCCTAGGAAACACTGTGGACACTCTAGTTCTCATGTGAAGATGGATGCTTTGAGACACATAGAGATCACTCCCAAGAGGGAGTAGCTGTGACAATCTCAAATATGTCTGGGAGTATGAATTTTTTTCTTGTTTGCAAGGGATGCCAATACATGTGAAGGGAATCTCTTGCCCAGGTCTTGCAGAGGGCCATGTGCCCTAAGGCCTACAATTTCACGGGTGATGGTCACTGGTTTGAGGACCATAGCAGTGAGGGTAAACCCTTTCACTACAGAATGGTCCTCATCTAACTGCATCCAGGATTTATTTGGAATCAAAGACTACAGGAGCTGTTTGTATACAGATCTGAGGGACTCCAGGGATGTTTATCTGCTGTGGAGCAGTCATTGTCATTGATTATAATCAGGATGTTTTGTGGCTCCTGTAGCTTCTTAGATGTTCCCATCAGAGCCATTGGTGTGCTGGCAGGAATACAGAGATGGAGACAAAGGCTGTCTTTAATCCAGGGATGTGGGTTTTGTGGTTTTGGGTGAAAGTTCTTCATTGTTTGTTACATTTTCGGTCACTGAGATGAGACTCTCACCCAGAGGCCATAAGTATGTGGATTGAATATAATGTTGCCAAACCTGTTCTTCCATTTGTTTTATCCTGAACCAGTGTTAACAGCTGTAATGAGTAAATTGCATGTGTTAAGTATAGTGTTTCATATATCTTGACGTGTGCATGAAACTGAAACCATCATTACAGTCATAATGCTGACGATATCTGTCTCTGTAATTGCTTCATGACCTCTTTTAATCTGTCCCTGTTCTTCATAGCTTTCCTAGTTTCCATGGATTTACATTCCATTTTCATAGAGAACTTTATTTTTCTGCTTTAATTTATGTTTCATAAATACTTGAAGATTTATTCAAGTTACACCAGTAACTCATCTTTTTTTCTGATATTGTTATTGATATATCACCTTCAGTTTGTCCATTTTCATAAATATTTGGTTATTTCTAATAAAGCTGGTACAAACATTTCTGTATAATTTCTTGTATGTATATAAGTGTGATTTACCTTTGTGAAAAATTAAGTGCATAATCTGAGTTTTTGGGTAGATGAATGTTTAAATTTACCGAGATTAGCAAATTGAGATCTAAAGGGAATATACCACCAGGGCCGGTGTGGCTCAGTGCTTGGCCATCATCTCGTGTAGCACAGGTTGTGGATTTGATTGCGGGTAGGGATATGTGCTGAGTTGTGGGCTAGATTTACAGAAGTGGGTGTGCAGGAGGCGGCTGGCCGATATGGCACTCTTCCAGGAATGTTTCTCTCCCTCTCCCTTCTTTCTCTAAAAATTAATAAACTATTCTTTAAAAATTAAAAATAAACCTTGCCCTAGCCGGTTTGGATCAGTGGATTGAGCATCAGTCTGCAAACTAAAGGGTCCCATATTCAATTCTGGCCAAGGGCACATGACTGGGTTGGGGACTGAATCCCCAGGTCCCCAGTAGTGGGCGTGCAGGAGGTGCCATCAGTGATTGACTCTCCCTCGCCCTCTCTGAAATCAAAAAAGGAAATAAGTTTAAAAACAAAAAACATCAGTGTCTATGAGCATGTCTCACTGAGAATGGAATGACTCAACCAATAGGCGACCTCTATGAGAAGCTAATAAATAATAAAGATTGTTTTAAAAAATAAATAAACCTTAACTGATTGTACTGTTTTGCATTTTTCCAGCAGTGTGTGAGGGATTCACATTCTTTACATCCTAGAGGATATTTTGTTTGGTCAATCATTCTTTATTTAAACATTTTATTTTGTATGTTCGTCATGCTCCCTCAGTCCGATTGTGCTTTCTCTACAAATTTATGTTGAGTCTTTTCTCAGATGTATATTTGCTGTGTCTGTATCTTTGTTAAAACCTCTGGTCATATGTTCTGCCTAATGTTTTATGAATTTTGGCAATTTTGTTGAACAAAAAGACAATGGAATAACAAATATGGATGTTAGAATTTCACTCATTTTGTTCCTTTTTGATTTAGGAAATAAAATTTTTATATTGGTATAAAGTGTTTTAATAATTTTTACCTTTTAAAAATATATTTTTAGAGATTTTTAAAAATATTTTTTATTCATTTCAGAGAGGAAGGGAGAGGGAGAGAGAGATAGAATCATCAATAATGAGAGAGAATCATTGATGGGCTACCTCCCGCACGCTGCTGTTGGGAATGGACTCCGCATTCCACACATGTGCTCTGATGAGAAATCCATTGGGGGATATCTTCCTGTGTGCGCCGATGCTTAACCACTGAGCCATACCAGCTGGGATTTTTTAGTTTTTAAATTTAATGCAGAATTCAGTGAACACTTTTAATTTTAATCCGTACTACTAACATTCTCCACCACCTTCAGAAGAGCAACCTGAAGAAACATTCTCAGGACAGGAACCCTTCACTTCCCCAGTGCCAACACGCACCTTTGTGTTTAAGGGGTTTTGAGAAAAAACTAAGGCCTTTCTGAACCCGCTGCCCCACCTGCAGGGAGGCAATACTGTGGGCACTAAGGTCTCAGTGTTGGGCCTCCTACCTTAAATCTTCAGGAGACTCACTACAGCTCCCTGCCCCTCATTGGCTAAATGTGACATGATGCTATAACGGGACTTAGCTAGGACTTTGAGGATCAATAAAAGTTACAAACTTAGTACTTGCCTGGCTGGGCCAGGGTTCCAGAGATCACTTTTTGAGCATTTTCTCTTTTAATTCTCACAAAAACCTGGGAATTCTAAACTGATATTAAACTGTTGGGAACATCCTCCATTACAGAAATGTGTAAGATTTTCCAAGTTTACTTAACAAAAAATGCCACGGCTGAACAGCAGACTCTGCATGATGGATGAATGATTACTCTGACACATTTTTGTGAAAGATTGGGCTAAGGGACTGCCTGGATATTAGAACCAAACAGCCCCGATCGCCTGCCTCCTTAGGCTTTTCTTGTAACAACAGCTTGAATTAAAATTAACTATTAGAGACTATCAGTAGGGTAAGCATCCTTGAGAAGACACATGTACCTGGAGTGTCCTTTAAGCAAAGACATCTAAAGACTAAGCACAAAGATTCTAGTAAACAGCCAGGTTCTTCCACGTACACAGACTTCGTTCCCTGTACACAGACTTGCTTCCCCATACCTCCCCCCATTTTGTTTTTCTGGGAGTGGAAGACAGAAGGAGGTGGAAAACTTTCTGCTTTGCAATGTCAGGGTCATCAAAGAATGTTCACTTCTCAAGTTCCTTTTTGTAGATTATAAGAAAAACAAAAAGAATTATGACACCAATGCTTAGTCCCATTAAGAAGACGGGGTGTGCCAAAACCGGTTTGGCTCAGTGGATAGAGCGTCGGCCTGCGGACTGAAGGGTCCCGGGTTCGATTCCGGTCAAGGGCATGTACCTTGGTTGCGGGCACATCCCCAGTGGGAGGTGTGCAGGAGGCACCTGATCGATGTTTCTCTCTCATCAATGTTTCTAGCTCTCTATCCCTCTCCCTTCCTCTCTGTAAAATATCAATAAAATATATTTAAAAAAAAAAGAAGAAGAAGAAGAAGACGGGGTGCATACCAGCATTAAATCCTGCCTTCTAGCAAACTGTAGAAGACAGGATTATAATGGGGAAGGGACTAGGATAAGAAATATAGGTACCTGCCGGCCTCAGTGTCCTTAGACATCAGCTATTGTAATGAGTCATCAGGCGATGAGTACACTTTTTGACTTCTGGTGGGTTGGACTGACACTGCTTATCAGTTCTGCTTGCTGGATTCACAGCTGTCACCTCCTTAATTACTTGGCACAGGCCTTGAAAAGAAAACTTTAATGAAATCTTAATCCTCTCTTCACATACGTAAACTTAGCGCTTTATTCACATAAGTATATGTGTTCTAAGATTCAAAATAATATGAATACTTTTTAGATTAATTCAGGTGCTCTGAAATTTATTATTCAGCGTACTTATAATTTTCTTTTAAGATTTCTCTTCAAAACCCTTTTATCGCCGAATCCGGTTTGGCTCAGTGGATAGAGCGTCGGCCTGCGGACTGAAGGGTCTCGGGTTCGATTCCAGTCGAGGGTATGTACTTTGGTTGTGGGCACATCCCCAGTAGGAGGTGTGCAGGAGGCAGCTGATCGATGTTTCTCTCTCATCGATGTTTCTAACTCTATCCCTCTCCCTTCCTCTCTGTAAAATATCAATAAAATATATTTAAAAAAAAAATTAAAACCCTGGGAAGGTAGTCAAATACATTAGACAAAAAGATTATACATTGTTATTATTAAACAGTATTACGTAATCTATTCATTTAAAGTAATCAAGTTCCTGATTAACATAACATAACTGTTTGAATAATATATATAAAACCTTTGCTTCCTAGGGAAATACAGGAAAAAAATATTTTTCCCTCTATTCAGAAATAGGCTTCTTTTTCCAATGGAAATTATCCTAACATTCTTAAGAAGTATAACGGAGGTAATAAATTCCTTAGCTGAGAAACAGTCCCCTCGAACTTGGAAATCCCCAGTCGGCTCCAATGACTTACTGCGCAGTTACTTTCCCTTTCATACTCTTTGATTTTGAGGTTTGCTTCGCATCTGCCTGCGTTCCTGGGTCCTCACATGGGGAACCACCTGTGGGGGCTGAGCAGCAGACCCTGAGCAAAGGCGGAATGATTACTCTGTCACGTTTCTGTGAAAGAGAGGACTAAGGGACTGCCTGGGTATAGGAACCAAACAGCCTCGTTCACCTGCCTCTTTAGGCTTTTATTGTAACAACACCTTGAACTAAAATTAACTATTAGATACTATCAGTAGGGTAAGCATCCTTGGGAACACACATGTGTCTGCAGTGTCCTTTAAGCAAGGACATGTAAGACTAAGCATAAAAATTCTAGTAAACACCCAGGGGCTTGCACATATACAGGCTTGCTTCCCCACAAAACAAGTGTCAGATATAAAGGCGGGATTGCAACCCAGTGTTGGGCCTCAAATTGCCAGTGAGGAAAAGGGCCTGGCTGTAGGCTAGATCACTAGACAGGGTGTGCACATGGCTGCTGGCTGAGGTTGCACTCTCACATACATGTTTCTTTCCCACTCTCTAATTCTTTCTGTGAAAATCAGTACAATATTCTTGAAAAATGAATATAAATTGATTGTGCATTTTTGCATTATACTAGCAGTATGTGAGGGTTTCACATTGTCCACATCCCATATAGTATTTTATTTGGTCAATCATTCTTTGTTTAAACTTTTTTTTTTTTTTTTGCTAACTTTGTCACGCTTCCTCCCTTCCTTTTTTTATTGTATTTTTTTTTCTAGGAACTTAAGGTGAATTTTATCACAGATGTGCATTTGCTGTCTGTATCTTTGTTAAAACATCTGATCCTCCAGACAGGTCCAGATGAAACAGGAAGGTGATATATTAGGCACTTGTAAAGCAAATAGATGGAGTGAGACCATGTTTTGTTGTTCCCCAGAATTTATCCCATCACGCTCGTGCATTTGCGTTCTGTCCCCCCTACATACTTTCCATGACATTTCTTATTTTATTTTCTGGGATATTGTATATTTTCCCCAGGAATATGACATGTACCTTGAAAATAAGTTTACAAAATAAATTTTCTTTTTTTATTTATTTTTTTGTTAACCCTCAACCTCAGTGATTTTTCCATTGATTTTTACAGGGTGAAAGGGAGGTGGAGAGACACACAGAGAGAGGGAGAAACATCTGTTTGGGAGAGACAAATGATTTGGTGGCCTCCCACACATGCCCTGACCTGGCTGGGTATTGAGCCCCCAATGAGGTACAGGCCCTTGACCAGAATGAAAGCCTTGACCCCTCAGTCCACAAGCCAAGGCTCCATCCTTTGAGCCGAAATATTTGTTGTATAGATGCCTACCATGCTGGCACCATTCAAGGTTTGGAAAGTGGGCATCTGCACCTGAGATAAAGGTTTTGGACCCTAGGGTCTCACAACCTTGCTTGGAAATAATTATTTCACCTTTTAATGCAGTTTCAGTGTCTGCATGCAGAATGAACATTATTTATGGAAGAGAATATTGCTAGAGCAAACTATAGAAAGGCATTATTGAGTTATACAATGAACAGCATTTATATACCTAGAAGACAAAAGACTCTATGAAGTTGACAACAGGTAGGTCTCAATAGGTGGTAAATTAAAGACACTGATTCCCAAGAGGTGAGAGAATTAACTTTAGATATGGCTATGCTGAAACATTGGCTACCATGAAATTCTTTTTCCTATAAATGTGAGGCCTCTTCATTCATGACAACTTGAGGAAAAATAGTGAGCTGAGAAAATATAATACGGTGTGAGCAGAAAAATGTAGAACTGTGGAAGCAAAGCTACAGCATGATGTTTCATGGCTTCAACCATCATTTACTAAGGATCCCATGTGCTTCTGAGGCTGAACTGGCCCGTGTTGCACAGCAGTGCATAAAGACACGTGTTCCCAACAAGGCTTGTTCAAAGGCTTTATGGAAGGAGGAGCAATTCATTGAAAAAGAAAATATTCTATGTGATAGTGAATCATTGGGTGACGGGGCTGTGTAGATATGAAATGAGCAGCACTCAGGAATGACTAGCATTGGATGTAAGAATGTTAAAGCCCACATTGAAAGGAGGTGAGAAGGAGATTTGATTTTATCATGAAGATGTTTTATGGACAAGAGAGCACTGTACAGGGTTTCCAAGCCAGAAGTTTTGTTGTTGTTCTTTTTGTTCGTTTTTATTAATCCTCGCATGAGGATATTTTTTCTATTGACTTTTACATTTTTTATGTATTATTTGTTTTTATTGATTTCATAGACGAAGTGAGAAATATTCACATCAGTGATGAGAGAGACTCATGCATGGGCTGTGTCCTGCACTCCCCCTCCTGGGAATGCAGCCCAGAATGCAGCCATGTGCCCTTGGATCAAATCAAACCCGGGATCGTTCAATCTCCAGGGAGATGCTCTATCCACGGAGGAAAACCAGCTAGTGCCCCCTGTCAGAACTTTGCTGAGAGTGTCAGACCACTTCTGTGATCATTCTGCCAGTTTCAGTGTGCTGGAGGTTAGTTTCATTTAGAAATTATTTCCATTCCTAGGCTGTTTTCGATTTTTTTCAACTCCTCTGCTACATTACTTAGTTTTTTTTTTTTAAATATATTTTATTGATTTTTTACAGAGAGGAAGAGAGAGGGATAGAGAGTTAGAAACATCGATGAGAGAGAATCATCGATCAGCTGCCTCCTGCACATCTCCCACTGGGGATGTGCCCGCAACCCAGGTACATGCCCTTGGCCGGAATCGAACCCGGGACCCTTTAGTCCGCAGGCCGGCGCTCTATCCACTGAGCCAAACCGGTTAGGGCCATTACTTAGTTTTAATGCTTTAGGACATTTTCCAATTGGGTGTATACTTCACTGTGTTTTTTTGCTCTGAATTTTAAAAAGTAGATATTTATTGATTTCAGAGAGGGAGAGAGTGATAGAAACATCAATGATGAGACAGAATCATTGATCAGCGGCCTCCTGCATACTCCCCACTGGGGATCAAACCCACCCCTCAAGCTTCTCTACCCAAAACAGAAATCAAACCCTGACCTCCTCTTTCATAGGTTGATGCTTGTACAGTAAGCCACACCAGGCAGAATTGGTCCTTATTTTATGTAGTACAAGGTTCTTACAGAATTGTGAATTTTTAAAATTCACTGCACATATGCATACCCATCATTATTTGTTATTTATAATATTTCATGTGGTTTTAAAGTTTTGGAGCTATATATACATAGGTCATCTTTCAGTATGAATATGTATTTCATTTCATTTGTGAATATTTGTGCAATCTCATCTCATTGAGAATGACTGAAACATGAACTCGGCTGACATCTTTAATATGTCCATAAGGGACGAATTATCTTTCGCTATGATAATTACAGTGGCATCTTCATATTAACAAAAACACCAGTTACTTTGCCAGAATTCAAGTCTGCCACTGTTTCAAAAGCGTATTTATCTTTATTGATGTTCAAGTAAAAATTAAACAACAGAATTCGATTTAACGTTTATATTATACATGTTATTTCTTTATTTCAAATATATGCCTCACATCCTAACTCTATATTATGACGAGCTGCATTGGTCTCACAGATAATGTGTTTTCATAAAAAGGACTCCAGTCCCTTTACCAGGAAAATAACTCTTTTTTAGCCATTTTCAAGATTTCTCTTTCATGAGGAAGGTCATTTCCCAGTAGCCCTACCAGCAGATGGCGGTGTTTTCCTTGGAGTGATATGGAGAAACCTTCCTTCACCATCTTGGACTCTGGAACCCACATTACCCAGAAGGCCTTGTGAGGAATACCGCCAGCTTAGCCAATTAAGGGTCAGAAAAGGCCTTTCTCCTGCGTCACCCGCCGTCAGGGGCGGGACTTCCGCTGCAATCTGGGCGGCTATTGGTCTTCACCCAGAATCTACCGCAGTACCGGGTGGGAGGCTCCAGGCGGCGGCGGCGGTGGCAGATCCTCGGAGGGAGAAGGCCCGAGTCCTTGCCTGCTCAGCTCGCACGTGGGAGTGAAATTCGCTGAGGCCCCCGGGTTACCCACGTCCGTGACGGAACAGAGACCCTTTCCTCCCCCTTCCACCGCCCCTGCTTCTTCCCGGCCTCTCCGGCCTCTCCGGCCTGGATCCGCGCACAGCGTCCTATGGCAATGGCCTTGCTCAGGTGCTCAGCTGAGGTGAGTTCGCGTCCCCCTCCCCGCCACACCTGCCCTCACCGCCTCCTTCCACTCCACCCAGCAGCCTGGGGTCAGGGCGCCTGTCACGTCCTGCAGCTCAGGTCCCCGTCAAGGACCCTGAGGAAGGTGGAGGGGACAGAAGACTGTTGTGAGTTCTGAGGACACAGGAAGTGCAGAGCAGAGAGGACAGGGGTGACTTGTATCTGAAATTCCCCTGCGGATGTGGGTGGTGAGTATTGACTCCAAGGTCAGAGACGGGCAGGGAGGATTTCAGAGCCGCATGCCCTGCTCTGCCCAGGCTGTGGGGTCCACCAGGAATCGGGTTGTGCTAGATCCTTCTGAAACCTCTCAAGCACTCTCTGGATGCCATATGCCAAGGTCATGGGTGAGTCCAAAGAGGCCCTGTGCTGTGGAGCAGGAAGGTGGCAGAGCTGAGGCAATGAACCTGGGGTCTGAAGTTGTGATGAGGTCAGACATTACACAGTGGTGTGCACATCTGGAGGAAGTGTTAGCTGATGGTACTGGAAACCTGGTATTGGGACTTTAAAAAAATATTTTTAAAATTGATTTCATAGAGGAAGGGAAAGGCGGAGAGAGAAGAGAGAGAGAGAAAGAGAGAGAAACATTATTGATGAGAGAATCATCCATAGGCTGCCTCTGGAAGCCCGCACTGGGTATGGAGTCTGCAACCCGGGCATGTGTCCTTGATTAGAATCCAACCCGGGATCCTTCAGTCCACAGTCCAAAACTCTGTCCACTGAGTCAAACCCGCCAGGGCTGGTATGAGGACTCTAGGATGAAGCATAAACCCTTGGCTTTGTCTTGGAGGCATGAACTGGGAAACTGCAGTGATATTGCTTGGCAGGAAGGCTGGGGCCCTGCAGGCATGGCCCAGAGCTTAGATGGAGTTTCTCTGCTGTCCCTCTTCCCAACAGTGACGAATGGGACTGTGGTAAGAGAGCAGCCAGCACAGCATTAGAACCTGGTGTCCACAATAAACTGGGGAGCCCTGGAGGAGGTTGAGGGTGAGGAAGATGTGTAAGAGGTAGGATAGCTAGTTCTCAAAATTTCAACTATGGTTTCAATTGTCTCAATTGTGACAGGTTGGCGTGACCTTTGAGGACATTGCCCTGTACTTCTCCAGGGAGGAATGGAGCCTCCTTGATGAGAATCAGAGACGTCTGTACCTGAATGTGATGCTGGAGAACTTTGAACTTGTATCGTCCCTGGGTAAGACACTCACTCTGGCTCGTTCCTGGTACTTGGCTTTGCATTTCCTATGCCCCCTCACCTACAGGGGTGCTCTG
Organism: Plecotus auritus; assembly: GCF_963455305.1. Lineage (NCBI taxonomy): Eukaryota > Metazoa > Chordata > Mammalia > Chiroptera > Vespertilionidae > Plecotus > Plecotus auritus. Next base: position 7,954,717 of record NC_137785.1, read on the forward strand.
TCCTCACCTGTGGACTGAACACGTTGCTGGATTCGTCCAGTTTTCTGGGTTTTTGCTGTGCCTGGTAGGGTTGGTTTGATTCCATTGCTCCCTTCTATACTTTTAATCACAACACCTGCCGTACCGAACTGGTAGGGAGGGTTTGTGGGTGGTTGTGTGGCAGGGAGACTAATGGATTCCAGTTGAGTAGTGAGCAAGAGCATATTCCTTATTCTTGTTGGTCATTTCTACGTATTTTTTTAAGTAGTGTCTATTCCTATTTTATTTGTAAATATTTTTTAATTGATTTCAGAGAATAAGAGTGGGGGAGTGATAGACAGAGAGAGACATCAATGATGAGAGAGAATTATAGATTGGGTATCTTCTGCATGCCTCCTACTGGGGATCCAGCCTACAACCCGGCCATGTACCCTGACTATGAACCTAACTGTGACCTACTGGGGTCACGGATGCATGCTCACCCCCTATGCCAAACCAGCCAGGGCTTTAGTCCTATTGTTAACCATATTTATTTATTTGCTATTGTGTACCATATTTATTTATTTGCTATTGTGTGTGTTGTTGTTGTTTTTAATATTTTTTTCAATTGAGTTTTTTATAGAGTGGAAGAGAGAGGGATAGAGAGTTAGAAACATCAGTGAGAGAGAAACATTGATCAGCTGCCTCTTGCACACCCCCTACTGGGGATGTGCCCGCATCTAAGGTACATGCCCTTGACCGGAATTGAACCTGAGACCCTTCAGTCCACAGGCCGAACTATCCACTGAGCCATGCGGATTGGGCACTATTGATGATGTTTTGAATACTTTTTCTAGTTTATAATAAAATACATCTCCCTTTGCTTATGTTTAATTGTGCTTTCCACATATTTTTTTTAAAAAATGAATCTTTATTGTTCATATTATTACAGTATTTCCTCTTCCCCCCCCCCCCGCCCTTAGCTCCCCTCCACCCGGTTCCCACTTCACCCTCTGCCCTTACGCTCCCCCACCCACTGACCTCATCCTTAGGTGTACAATTTTTGTCCAGTCTTTTCCCACACCCCCCACTCCCCTTTTCCCCTGAGAATTGTCCTTCCACTCCCTTTCTATACTCCTGATTCTATTATATTCACCAGTTAATACTGTTCCTCAGTTTTTTTATTTCCTTGGTTTTTAGATTCACTCGTTGATAGATACATATTTGTTGTTCATAATTTTTATCTTTATATTTTTCTTCCTCTTCCTCTTATTAAAGAATACCTTTCAGCATTTCATATATTTCCGGTTTGGTGGTGATGAATTCCCTTAGCTTTTTCTTATCTCTGAAGCTCTTTATCTGACCTTCAATTCTGAATGATAGCTTTGCTGGGTAGAGTAATCTTGGTTGTAGCTTCTTGCTGTTCATCACTTTGAATATTTCTTGCCACTCCCGTCTGGCCTGCATAGTTTCTGTTGAGAAATCAGCTGACAGTCGTATGGGTGCTCCCTTGTAGGTAACTAACTGTTTTTCTCTTGCTGCTTTTAATATTCTCTCTTTGTCTTTTGCTCTTGGCATTTTAATTATGTTGTGTCTTGGTGTGGTCCTCTTTGGATTCCTTTTGTTTGGGGTTCTGTGCGCTTCCTGGACTTGTAAGTCTATTTCTTTCACCAGGTTGGGGAAGTTTTCTGTCATTATTTCTTCCAATAGGTTTTCAGTATCTTGCTCTCTCTCCTCTTCTGGGACCCCCATAATTCTGATATTGAAGCTGGAAGTTGTCTCAGAGGCTCTTTTCACTATCTTCATATTTTTTTATTCTTTTTTCCTTTTGCTTTTCCGGAGGAGTGTTTTTTGCTTCTTTGTATTTCAAATCTTTGACTTGATTCTTGCAATCCTCTAGTCTGTTTTTAGGTCTCTGTATAATATTTTTTATTTCAGTCAGTGTATGCTTAATTTCTAGTTGATCCTTTTTCATATCCTCGAGGGTCTCGTGAAATTTATCGGCGTTTTCTAGGAAATTCTTGAAAAACCTTATAACCGTGGTTTTTGAACTCTATATCCAGTCATTTACTTTCCTTCATTTCCTTCATTTGTGACCTGGCTCTTTGTCTCCGAATTTTAGCTGCTTCTCTGAGTTGATTGAGTGGCTTTGTGTGCTAGGTGTCCTATAGGGCCCAGTGGCTCAGCCTCCCCAGTTACCTGAGGTGGACACTCTTGGTGTGCCCCTTTGTGGGCTGTGTGTGCAGTCTTGTTGTAGGTAAGTCTCTAGATTGTTATTAGTATCACTGGGGGAAGTTGACCTCCAGGCCAATTGGCTGTGAGGATCAGCTGTGTCACCGCTGGGAGAGCTTCTGTGCTCAGCTTGGATGGGGTGGAGTCTCAGGGTGGAGCAGACAGCCTTGGTTTCCCCATCAGCCCCGCCCTAAGAGGCCCCTGTGTCTCAGTGTTCCGCTGCAATGTCTGCAAGCACCTGTGAGAGAAGGCTGCCCTCTAGTTTCGCCTGCTGCCAGACAGTCCAGTTTCTCCCCGAATGAGTCTGGGTACCCAAAGTCTCACCCAGAACTGGATTTCAGTGCAGTCAGGAGGTTTTGTTTCCCTCCCAAATGAGAGAGCTATCCACGCGCTTGCTGCCCGCGCGCTTGCTGCTCACCCTCTCCGCGCCGCGCCTCTGCACCTCTGCCTTCCGGAGTTCTCCTGAGTCTCAGTGTGCTTTTTCCTGACAGTCCAGTTTCACCCCGTATGCGACTGGGTTCCCCGAATCTCTCCTGAAACTGGAGTTCAGAGCAGAGGGGAGCCTCCCTCCTGTTTGAGTAAGCTAGCTGCGTATTCATCTGCCCGCCCTTTCCCCGCACGCTGGTCTCCGCACATCTGTCCTCCACAGCTCCTCTGAGTCCTTTTCTCTTTCCTTCTAGTTGTAGAACTTCCACTCAGCCAGCTTTCCGGTGGTTCTGGACGATGTCCGCTCTGTTCACGCATAGATGCTCAACCCCTGGGCCAAACCAGCCAGGGCTATATTCCTATTTTTAACCATATTTATTTATTTGCTATTGTGTGTGTTGTTGTTGTTTTTAATATTTTTTTCAATTGAGTTTTTTACAGAGTGGAAGAGAGAGGGATAGAGAGTTAGAAACATCAATGAGAGAGAAACAGTTTTGAAATTGTTGTGCGAGGCAGCAGTATAGGTGTTTACCTATGCCGCCATCTTGGTTTTCTCCCAAATATTGAATTTTTGTTTTATTTACAAATCAGTGGTCTATTGCTCAGATTCATGCACATTGAAAGGGAATTAATTAGAAGAAATATTTTTATTTATTTATTTTTTTAAATATTTTTTATTGATTTTTTACAGAGAGGAAGGAAGAGGGATAGAGAGTTAGAAACACCAATGAGAGAGAAACATCGATCAGCTGCCTCTTGCACACCTTCTACTGGGGATGTGCCCGCAACCAAGTTACGTGCCCTTGACCGGAATCGAACCTGGGACCTTTCAGTCCACAGGCTGACGCTCTATCCACTGAGCCAAACCGGTTTTGGCAGAAGAAATATTTTAATATCACTATTGGCTCCTTCTCTATAATAGAAATGTCAGAGAGGAATGAAAATTAGCAAAATGTTTATGAAAATAATATATAAATTGATTAATAAGTAAAAAATTACAACATGATATAACAACAACAAAGACATATAAAACCATGATATAAATACAACATTGATGAAAACAATGACTAATAATTGATTAAACTTATTCTAATATCTCCCTGTATACCACATTAAGAGTAAAAACACTTTTCAGAGTGCTTGACTAATTTCCTTTGTGATAAAGTATTTACAACTTTAATGTCACAGGCTCTTCGAACTCGAGAGGAAGCAAAATATAACTGACCATGTCTGAAAAGGGGTTTAGGTAGGAATATTCCTACACTGTCTAGATCAGAGGTTCTCAACCTGTGGGTCACGACCCCTTTGGGGTTGAACGACCCTTTCACGGGGTTCGCCCAAGACATCCTGCATATCAGATATTTACATTACGATTCATAACAGTAACAAAATTACAGTTATGAAGTAGCAACGAAAATAATATTATGGTTGGGGGTCACCAAAACATGAGGACCTGTATTAAGGGTCAGGCATTAGGAAGGTTGAGAACCATTGTCTTAGATGATTAGGGACTTTGAGCATATTTCATATGACTCCTGGCCTTCTGTATTTCCACTTTTGAAAAGTGTCTGTTTAAGTCCTTTACCCATTTTTTGATTGCATAGTTTATCTCATGTTCTTAAGATGTATGAGTTCCCTGTAAATTTTGAAGATTAGGCCCTTATCAGATATAATATTGGCAAATAGGTTCTCCCATGCAGTGGGCTTTCTTATTGTTTTGTGATGGTTTCTTTTGCTGTGCAGAAGCTTTTTATTTTGACGTAGCCCCATTTGTTTATTTTCTCTTTAGTTTTCATTGCCCTAGGAGCTGTATCTGTAAAGATATTGCTACAGTATATATCTGATATTTTTTTACTTGTGGATTCTTCTAAGATGTTTATGGTTTCCCATCTTACATTTAAGTCCTTAATCCATTTTGAGTTTATTTTTGTGTATGGTGTAAGTTAGTGGTCTGGTTTATTTTTTTATTTTTATTGATTTAATAGATGAAGGGAGAGGGAGAGAGAGATAGAAACATCAATGATGAGAGACAATCACTCATTGGCAGCCTCCTGCACACCACTACTGGGGATCGAGCCCACAACCCGAGCATATGTCCTTGACCGGAATCGAACCTGGGACCCTTGCGTCTGCAGGCCGACGCTGCATCAACTGAGCCATACCTGTTAGAGCTGAAGAGACTATCTTGTCTCTATTGTATGCTCTTGCATCCTTTGTCAGATATTAATTGCGAATAATGGCTTGGGTTGGTTTCTGGGTTTTCTGTTCTGTTCTGTCTGCTGTTGTGCCAGTACCAGGCAATTTTGAGAACAGTGGCTTTGTAATATAGCTTGATATCTGATATTGTGATCCCTCCAACTTTGTTCTTCTTTCTCTAGGTATCTGTGGTTCAGGGTCATTTTTTTCAAGGTCCATTTTTGGAGAGTTCGTTCTAGGTCTGTGAAATATGACGTTGGTATTTTAATGGGGATTGCATTAAATCTATTGCTTTAGGTAGTTGGGACATTTTAATGATGTTGAGTCTAACAATCCATGAACACGGTATATTCTTCCATTTGTTTATGTCTTCCTCTACCTCTTTTTTCTACGTCGTATATTTTCCATATATACAGCTCTTACCTGCGTAGTTAAGTTTATTCCTAGGTATGCTGATTGTTTTGTTGCTCGGGTCAATGGGATTGTTTTTGTTTGTTTGTTTCTCTTTCTGTAAGTTCCTTATTGGTGTATAAAAAAGCCATGGATTTCTTGGTGTTAATTTTGTATCCTGCTACATTGCTGAATTCATTAAATCTAGTAGTTTTTTGATGGAGTCTTTCGGGTTTTCTATGTACAATATCATGTCATCTGCAAATAATGACAGCTTTACTTCTTTTCCAATTTGGATGCCTTTCATTTCTTCTTGTCTGATTGCTATGGCTGGCACTTCCAATACTGTGTCGAGCAGGAGAGGTGAAAGTGGGCATTCCTGTCTTGTTCCTGTTCTTAGGGGAAATGGGTTTAGTTTTTGCCCACTGAGTATGATGTTGGCTGTAGGTTTATCATATAAGGCTTTGTTTATGTTGAGATATGATCCCTGTACTCCCACTTTGCTAAGAGTTTTTATCAAGAAAGGGTGTTGGATTTTGTCAAATGCTCTTTCTTTATCAGTGGATATGATTATATAATTTTTCTTTTGGTTTGTTTATGTGATGTATCATGTTTATTGATTTATGGATATTATACCATCCATGCATCCCCAGAATAAATCTGACTTGGTCATGGTGTATGATCTTTCTAATGTAATGCTGGATCCGATTTGCTAGAATTTTGTTGAGGATTTTAGCACCTATGGGGACCACTGTGACTACTGTGGGAGAACTGCTGTGCAGGAGACACCCCTCTGGAGCAGGACTTGCTTCACTGGGGCTTTGGTGCTCAGTGAGTCTGCCCCTTGAGTGTGTTGCTTATGGGTGTGAAGAGTTGTACGCTGGTATGGTATGACACTGACCACTGGGTACACTGGCTCGTGGGTCTCCAGGGAGGTATAATGTCAGCCCCTGCCTGGAACCACCCAGCAGGATCTACAGAGAGATCTGCAGAATCTCCTCTTTGTCTTGGGTTTGGAAGTGCCCTGACAAGGCCCAGCTGTGAAGCAAGGAAGGCTAGTGCTGGTGCCAGGTCTTGGATTTTATTGATAGTTTTTGCACTTCCTGACCCAACTGCAACTTGTTTGACAGATTTTAGCCTGAGCAGGGAGAGGTCATTCATATACAAAAGCTGCAGCACACAGCTTGGGTGGCCTGTAAAGTGGGTGGGGTAAGGTCTGAGGGAATCACCAGGGCGGAGGAAACAGAAATGGCTGCCAGTCAGCCCTGCGACCCAGAATGTCCCAGAATAGTTGTAATGACTGCTGTGATCACTTCCATCTGGTAGAAAGCCGCCCTCAAGTTCCTGCCTTGATGCCATCCAATTTCTCTTCATAATTGTCTGGGTCGCCCTTCCAAGGCTCGCCTAGCAGTGTAGCTCAGAGGAAGCAGGAGCTTTTATTTTTTAAAATTTTATTTATTTATTTATTTATTTATTTATTTATTTATTTATTTATTTAATAAATCTTTATTGTTCAGATTATTACAGGTGTTCCTCTTGTTCCTCTTTTTTTTCCCCCCCATAGCTCCCATCCACCTTATTCCCTACCCCACCCCACCCCATGCCCTTACCCCCCTGCCACTGTCTTCATCCATAGGTGTAAGATTTTTGTCCAGTATCTTCCCGAACCCCTCACACCCCCTTCCCCCTGAGAACTGTCAGTCCACTCCCTTTCTATGTCCCTGATTCTATTATATTCACCAGTCCATTCTGTTCTTCAGATTTTTTATTCACTTGATTTTTAGATTCACTTGTTGGTTGGTATGTATTTGATGTCATTTTGTTGTTCATAATTTTTATCTTTACTTTTTTCTTCTTCTTCCTCTTCTTAAAGAATACCCTTCAGCATTTCATGTAATCCTGGTTTGGTGGTGATTAACTCCTTTAGCTTTTTCTTGTCTGTGAAGCTCTTTATCTGACCTTCAACTCTGATAACTTTGCTCGGTAGAGTAATCTTGGTTGTAGGTTCTTGCTGTTCATCACTTTGAATATTTCTTGCCACTCCCTTCTGGCCTGCATAGTTTCTGCCGAGAAATCAGCTGACAGTCGTATGGGTACTCCCTTGTAGGTAACTAACCGTTTTTCTCTTGCTGCTTTCAAGATTCTCTCTTTGTCTTTTGCCCTTGGCATTTTAATTATGATGTGTCTTGTTGTGATCCTCTTTGGATTCCTCTTGTATGGGGTTCTGTGCGCTTCCTGAACTTGTCAGTCTATTTCTTTCACCAGGTAGGGAAACTTTTCTGTCATTATTCCTTCTAATAGGTTTTCAATATTTTGCTCTCTCTCTTCTTCTGGCACCCCAAAAATTCGGACATTGGTACCCTTAAATTTGTCCCAGAGGCTCCTTACACTAATCTTCATATTTTTGGATTCTGTTTTCTTTTTGTTTTTCTGGTTGGGTGTTTTTTGTTTCCTCATATTTCAGATCTTTGGTTTGATTCTTGGGGTACGTTGATCTACAGTTGAGTTTCTGTATATTCTTTATTTCAGACAGGGTATGCTTAATTTCTGACTGGTCCTTTTCCATTTTTTTGGCATTCTCATTAAGACCCTTAAAGGTCTCACTAAGTTTCTCAGCAGTTTTTAGAAGATTCTTGAGTAACCTTATAAATGTGGTTCTGAACTTTATGTCGTCCAGTAGTTTGCTTTACTCCATTTCTTTCATTCGTGACCTGGCTCTTTGTCTCCGCATTTTGCTGCTTCCCTGTGTTGATGGAGTGGCTTTGTGTGGTAGGTGACCTATAGGGGCCAGTAGCTCAGCCTCCCCAATCACCTGAGGTGGACACTCTTGGTACACCCCTTTGTGGGCTGAGTGCAAAGTCTTGGTGTAGTTAAGCCTTGATTGCTTTTGGTACACTGGGAGGAATTGACCTCCAGGCCAATTGGCTGTGTGGACCCGCTGTGTCTATAATGGAAGAACTGCTGCGCTGGAGACACGCTTATGGTGCAGGACTTGTTTCTGTGGGGCTTGGTGCTCACTGAGTCTGCCTCTTGAATGTGTCACTTATGGATGTGAGGAGTTGAAATCTGGTGTCTCACACTGACCACTAGGTACACTGGCTTCTGGATCTCCAATGGGGTGCAGGTCAGCTACTGTCTGAGGCCACTCAGCAGGAGCTACAGCGAGAACTACAGTTTTCTCCTCTTTGCTTGGGGTTTGGAGGTTTTGGAGCTGTCTGACCGGGCTGCAAGTTTGCTAGGTTAACCTGCAATAGGGTAGGCCATTCATATGCTAAAGCCGCTGCTTGGATCTTGGGTGGGTTTGTAGATTGTGTGGGGCGGGGTCTCAGGGCGTCACTAGGCTAGGGCGTGGCAAACAGTGATGGCTGCCAGTTAGCCGTCTCTGTGTCTCCGACTGCGTCCCCGCGTCCTGCACCCCAGCACAGTAAACAATTATTCCTGCGCGCAGACCTGCAAGCAAGGCACCCTCGCTTTCCGACCCGATGGCAGACAGTTCAGCTTCTCCCCGTAGGAGTTTGGGTCCACCGCGTCTCCCCAGAAACTGGAGTTCAGATTAATAGGGAGCTTGTCTCCCTTCAGGTTGAAAAAAGCAGCGCTCCCAGTCGCCCCTCGCCAGCCCGGTTCGCGCGCCCCCGTACCTCAGCTCTTCAGCGCTTGTGCACGTCTCAATGCTCTTTTCTCTTTCCTTCTAGTTGTAGAACTTCCACTGGGCCAGCTTTCCCGTGGTTCTGGGTAATAGACGTTTTGTCTTTTAGTTGTAGTTTTGAAATTGTTGTGCGAGGCAGCAGTTTAGGTGTTTACCTATGCCGCCATCTTGGATCCTCGAAGCAGGAGCGTTTAAATTCAGTTTGTGGTGCTGACATTGTAAAAGGAGCAGCTGGATCTCCTGCAGCCTCTGTGTCATGAGCCCCAATATGCACTGGTTTTTAGAGCCCTTAGTTCTTACTGCCAGTAGGGACTTCTTCCCCCAGCTCTGGGACCCTGGGCTGGGCATCTTCTGTGGGATTGGTACACCTTGGTTCTCCAGGTGACCTCTGCAGAGACGACCTCCCACCCAATTAAAAAAGTCTCCCACATGGCTACAGGACCAGCACCTTCTGTGCCTCCGCACCTCCTACTGGTCTCAGTGTGCTGTCTTCTTTACTTCTCTAGTCATAACACTTCTTTCAGCCAGTTTTCCAGAGGTCTGGCTGATGGTTGTTATGTATTTTAGCTGTAATTTTGATGTGGTTGTGGGAGGCAGCAAGTATAGGCCTTTCCTACACCGCCATCTTGGATCTCCTCTCCCATAACTTTTCTGAATTTCATTCCTTATTCTTTTATCTTCATCTGAAGAGTGAGAATATTTTTTTCTATTGATTTTTTTTCTTAGGGAGAGAGAGAGAGAAAAAGAGATAGAGAGAGAGAGGGAGGGAGAAACAACAACTGGTTGCCTCCCACAGGTGCCCCCACTAAGAGGGGGCTTCAGACCCGAAATCCAGGTACCTGCTCTTTACTGGGAATCAAACCTGTGACCTTCCAGTGTACAGGCAGGCACTCTCTGGACTTAGCCACTCAGGCCAGGGCTATTTATTTATTCTTTTTTTTTTTTTTTTTAAATATATTTTATTGATATTTTACAGAGAGGAAGGGAGAGGGATAGAGAGCCAGAAACATCGATGAGAGAGAAACATCGATCAGCTGCCTCCTGCACACCTCCCACTGGGGATGTGCCCGCAACCAAGGTACATGCCCTTGACCAGAATCAAACCCGGGACCCTTCAGTCCGCAGGCCGACGCTCTATCCACTGAGCCAAACCGGTTTCGGCTATTTATTTATTCTTTAATTAATTAATTTATTTTTAAAATATATTTTTGTTGATTTCAGAGAGGAAGAGAAGGAGAGAGAGATAGAAACATGAATACTAAGAGAGAGTCATTGATCAGCTGCCTCCTGCATGCCCGCCACTTGAGAGTGGGCTCCCAACCTGTGCATGTCCCCTGACAAGGAATGGAATTGAAATGTCCCAGGTTATGGGCCGATGCTCAATCACTGACACCTGTACTAGGCAGCCTTTATTTATTGATTTTAGAGAAAGGAAGGGAGACAGAGAAAGAGAGGGAAACATTGATCTCCTGTTCTACCCATCTATGCATTCATTGGTTGTCGTCTACATGTGCCCTGTTGGGGGATCGAACCCACAACCTTTGTGATTCGGAACCACATACCCAACAACTGAGTTCCTGGCCAGGGCTCTGAATTTGTTTATTAATTTCAGAAGCTCAAATGGGATCTTGACAAATTTCTCTATGGAGGGTCATGTCATCTCCTAACATCAACATCTCTTATGATGCTTTGTGGTTCATAATGTGAGGTGTATTGTCTTAACTTTCATTTCTTTTTTCATTTCTTTGAGGCTTCTTTTTTTGTTAGTTTGTTTTTTACTTTAGTCTAGCTCAAGGTTTTCCAATTTTTGTATTTTTTAGAAAATACCTATCAGGTATCCTTTTATTTTATCTTATCTCCCTTTTATTGATTCTTGTTCAAATATTTATTGTTCCATTCCATTGCAACCTTTGGGTTTACGTTCTTGTTTTGTTTCTAGATTCCTGAGATGACAGGTTAGGTTTTTTGAGATCTCTTTTCGTAATATAAGCATTTATCCCTATAAAATTTCCTCTTAGAATTACATTTTCTGAATTTTATACATGAATTTTGGTAAGTTTTCTTTTTATTTACTTTGTCTCTAGACTTTTTTGAGTTCTCTTTTGTGTTTGGCTACCTTGAAATTCTTTTTTTTTTTTTTAAATATATTTTATTGATATTTTACAGAGAGGAAGGGAGAGGGACAGAGAGCTAGAAACATCAATGAGAGAGAAACATCGATCAGCTGCCTTCTGCACACCCCCCACTGGGGATGTGCTCGCAACCAAGGTACATGCCCTTGACCGGAATCGAACCCGGGACCCTTCAGTCCGCAGGCTAACGCTCTTATCCACTGAGCCAAACCGGTTTTGGGTACCTTGAAATTCTTATTTGTTTATTTATTATTGGTTTCAGATAGAGAGGAAGAGAGAGAGAGAGAGAAACATCACTTGAGGGAAAAACATCAATCGGCTGCCTTCTGCACACAAACTAACTGGAAATGGAACCCACATAGTGATATGTGCCTTGCCTGGGAATTGAATCCTAGACCCTTTGTTATACAGGACGATGCTCCAACCAACTAAGCCGTACTGGCCAAGGCATTCTGTGGTTTTTAAACACAATGATTTCCAGTATTTTTTAAAGAAGCCACTATGGTCAATGATAGCAGAAGCACAGTGGTTGCTGGAGGACCCTTGTTTTTGACTGTAGGTATCTTCAAGTATGTTTGTTCACCCAGTCTTTCCAGTCATCCTTTCTGTACAGTTATTTATTTGTGTCTGTAATACTGTTTGTCTTCATGGTACTCTTATTCCCATTTCCTGTGGGCTGCTTTGTTCATGGATAGCTGTCTGCTTACACTGGGATGGGGAGGGATGCTCATATTTTTTTTTTTTTTTTTTAATATATTTTATTGATTTTTTACAGAGAGGAAGGGAGAAGGATAGAGAGTTAGAAACATTGATCAGCTGCCTCCTGCACACCTCCTACTGGGGATGTGCCCGCAACCAAGGTACATGCCCTTGACCGGAATCGAACCCTGGGACCTTTCAGTCCACAGGCTGACGCTCTATCTACTGAGCAAAACCAGTTAGGGCAAGAGATGCTCATATTTCTGATCTTGCCAATTTGCTGATGTCACTCACATAGGTCTTTTGCCTGTGATGTCATTTGTCCTTTGTTGTTCTACCACAGTGTTGGCCATCATCTTTTCTGTTGTTTTTTGAAGATTTACATCATTTATCCCATGCAATGGCTCAAATGGGATTGAAGGGGAAGAATCATTTGTGCATCACAGTAGAAACGTGACTTTATGAATGACACAGTGGACCCACAGGCGGTCTTGCCTTTGTGAAGGGTCGTTGAGGAGTCTTTCACGTCTGGCCTTTGTTATATTCATAACTAAAAACTCGTTTTATTCATTAGTGTTTTCTTACAGTTGCCTAGTCCTTACCAAATTATGCTTGTATTTGGTTATTATTGATACTTTGCCAACTACACAGGTTGAATAGTGATCATTTCTATTCAGATTCCCAGCCGAAGGATAACCTTAACCTCTCTGGACTTTGCACCTTTGCCACTTTCACAGGTCTCTCTTTATGGCAAACCAACATTGGTCCGTGCCTATACCAACTTGGAGTGCACAAGTATTATTATATTGACGTTGAACCTCATGTGCTCTTATACAATTAATTTTTATGGCTTTGAGCACCTTTAAATGATTCTACACAGACTCACATGGCCAGCATGTAAGGTCCTCAAAAAAGCCTTTGTGAAGGAACAATGTGTAGAGCCTTCCTCTCTTCCTTGTATCCCATCCTGTGCTTCTGTCCCTCCGTTGGTGAGATTTTCATCATTGACTGGCCACGTTATATACTTTAACAGCAATTTCCTCAGAGTCTACTTCACTCCTCTTAAAAATCTCTCTATGGAATCATGCCTAGTCATAACCGATAAACATTTGTGGTGAAGGTATTCTGATTCCATAACATCAGCATGTACCTCACCAGTGTTTCCTTTTGTTCAGGTTGCTGCTGTGGAGCAAAGAATGTTGAGGCCCCAACGGAACAGAAGGTTTCTGTAAGAGTGTCACAGGCAAGGAATCCCAAGTTAGCCTTGTCTTCCCAGAAGAGCCACCCCTGTGAGAGTTGTGGTCACGTCTTGAGAAACATTTTCCACTTGACTGAGCTGCAGGGAACACAACACGGACAGATACTGTTGAGGTGTGGCGCATGTGCAAAACGGTTTTACTTCCGTGTAAAATTTCACCAACAGCATGTGAGAGAGACTTTCAATACAGGTGTGGACAGGATCTCACTTGCAAACAGCTGCGATTTCAATGTGTCCCAGAATCAATTCACATGCAGGGAGGTTGGGCAGGGTGTCCTTATCGGGTCAGGACATCTCCACCTAAAGGCTACTCATACCAGGGACTTTCCAAATGCTATTCCGACGTGTGGGATGATGTTTCAAAGGAGAAAAAATGTTTACACCAGAAAAGAATGTGAGGAAGACATTAGTTGCACCCACATGTTTATTCAGGAAAAAGGTGTCTATATTGGAAGTCAGTGTTTTGTGAGCTCTGAATGTGGAAAATATTTTTCCAAATATTCTAGCTTTCATTATCAACAGCAAGGTCACACTGGAGAAAGGCCTTATCAGGGCAGTGAATATGGGGAAGCTATTAGCAGTAGTAACAGCCTAGGTAATCACCAAGCTTTGCACACTGGAGAAAGGCCTTATGAGTACAATGAGTGTGGGAAAAGTTTTACCAATATAAATATTCGTCACTGTCATCAGAGTGTTCAGCCTGGAGAAAAGCCTTATAAATGCAGTGAGTGTGGGAAAGCTTACACCAGTAGCACTAATCTTTCTCGTCATCAGAGAGTGCACAATGGAAAAAGACCTTATCGTTGCAGTGAATGTGGAAAATCATTTACTACTAGCCCCCAGCTTCATAGTCATCACAGAGTTCACACCGGAGAAAAGCCTTATAAATGCACTGAATGTGGGAAATCTTTTTCAGCTAGCAATGACCTTCATCGTCATCAGAGAACTCATACAGGAGAAAAGCCTTATAATTGTGGTGAATGTGGAAAATCTTTTACACGGAGCACTACCCTTCATTATCATCAGGGACTTCATACAGGAGAAAATCCTTTTAAATGCAGAGAATGTGGAAAACCTTTTAAAAGTAGAACTCGTCTCCGATATCATCAGAGAGTTCACACTGGAGAAAAGCCTTACCAATGCAGTGAATGTGGGGAATCTTTTACTGCTAAGAACATCCTTCATCAACATCAGAGAGTTCATATGGGAGATAAGCCTTATAAATGCAGTAAATGTGGGAAGTATTTTACCCAGAGCAGTTCCCTTTATTATCATCAGAAACTTCATACAGGAGAAAAGCCTTATAAATGCAGTGAATGTGGGAAATCTTTTACCCAGAGCTCTGCCCTTTGTAATCATCAGAGACTTCATACAGGAGAAAAGCCATATAAATGCAATGAATGTGGGAAATTTTTCACACAGAGCAAAGTTCTCCGATATCATCAGAGAGTTCACACTGGGGAAAGGCCTTATAAATGCAGCGAATGTGGAAAATCTTTTACACAGAGCCATGCACTTCGTTATCATCAAAGAGTTCACACTGGAGAAAAGCCGTATCAATGCAGTGAATGTGGAAAATCTTTTAGGTCTAAGAACATCCTTCATCAACATCAGAGAGTTCATACTGGAGAAAAGCCTTATAAATGCAGTGAATGTGGGAAATCTTTTGCCCGGAGTACTACCCTTCGTTATCATCAGAGATTTCATACAGGAGAAAAGCCTTATAATTGCAGTGAATGTGGAAAATCTTTTAAAAGTTCCCATGGTCTCCAATATCATCAGAGAGTTCACACTGGAGAAAAACCTTATCAATGCATTGAATGTGGAAAATCTTTTCCCCAGAGTACTACCCTTCGTTATCATCAGAGACTTCATACAGGACAAAAGCCGTATAAATGCAGTGAATGTGGGAAATCTTTTGCCCGGAGTTCTGCCCTTTGTAATCATCAGAGACTTCATACAGGACAAAAGCCTTATAAATGCCGTGAATGTGGAAAATCTTTTACAAGTAGCAAAGGTCTCCGATATCATCAGAGAGTTCACAGTGGAGAAAAGCCTTATCAATGCACTGAATGTGGAAAATCTTTTACCGCTAAGACCAACCTTCATCAACATAAGAAAGTTCATACGGGAGAAAAGCCTTATAAATGCAGTGAATGTGGGAAATCTTTTACCCACAATACTACCCTTCGTTGTCATCAAAGACTTCACACAGGAGAAAAACCTTATAAATGCAGTGAATGTGGGAAATCGTTTATCCGGAATAGTACCCTTCGTCGTCATCAGAGATTTCATACAGGAGAAAAGCCTTATCAGTGCAGTGAATGTGGAAAATCTTTTCCCCAGAGTACTACCCTTCGTTATCATCAGAGACTTCATACAGGACAAAAGCCGTATAAATGCAGTGAATGTGGGAAATCTTTTACCCAGAGTTCTGCCCTTTGTAATCATCAGAGACTTCATACAGGACAAAAGCCTTATAAATGCCGTGAATGTGGAAAATCTTTTACAAGTAGAAAAGGTCTCCGATATCATCAGAGTGTTCACAGTGGAGAAAAGCCTTATCAATGCACTGAATGTGGAAAATCTTTTACCGCTAAGACCAACCTTCATCAACATAAGAGAGTTCATACGGGAGAAAAGCCTTATAAATGCAGTGAATGTGGGAAATCTTTTACCCACAATACTACCCTTCGTTGTCATCAAAGACTTCACACAGGAGAAAAACCTTATAAATGCAGTGAATGTGGGAAATCGTTTATCCGGAATAGTACCCTTCGTCGTCATCAGAGATTTCATACAGGAGAAAAGCCTTATCGGTGCAGTGAATGTGGAAAATCTTTTAAAAGTATCAGTGGTTTCCAATATCATAAGAGAGTTCATACTGGAGAAAATCCTTATAAATGCAGTGAATGTGGGAAATCTTTTACATGTAACAAAAGTCTCCAATATCATCAGAGAGTTCACGCTGGAGAAAGCCATTATGAGTGCAATTAATGTGAGGTTTCTCTCAGCCAATTTCCATATTTGCTCTGCACACATGAGTCCAAATGTGAGAAATTTCTTTGATGTATATATAACAAATGGACTTGCTTAGTTAGAACTTAACAATAGTACAAGAAAATGTGTGAATGCTCATTTTTCTGAATTGCATCTCATACATTTAATCACCTATATTATGTAAAGTTCCAAAAGTGTTTTGTTGTATTTTTTTTGTTTTAATGTTGGAACAGTACATAATTATGTTGCACTTTTTAAAAAATATATATATTTTATTGATTTTTTACAGAGAGAGAGAGAGAGTCAGAAACATCGATGAGAGAGACACATCAATCAGCTGACTCCTGCACACCTCCCACTGGGGATGTGCACGCAACCAAGGTACTTGCCCTTGACCGAACACAGGATCCTTGAGTTTGCAGGGCGACGCTCTATCCACTGAGCCAAACTGGTTCCGGCTATGTTGCCCTTTTTAACATACAGAGATGTCCTGCCAGATCTATGTCAATGCATATTTCTCTTGCTGAAGATATTTCACCTGAACCACCTATAAGGCCCCTACAGATGGCATCAATCACCATCATCATGTGCCCCAGGAAGCTAACTCTGTTTAATTTGTTGAAGAAAATTAGGAATACCTGAACCCTTAGTTCTTACTTGTTGCCCTGTCATGAGTTGCCACATAGGACTCATTGCTCTTGGCGCCAGTAAACATAATGTTGCAGAGGGACTGCCATTTTCAGGGACACACTTTCCCTAGATGCTAGTGATGAATTTATTGAGTGCCTAAGTCATCAGTGGGAGAACTGCCAGACTCAGGTTTCTTGTTTGCAAAATAATGAAGTATTTTCCTAAGACTTCTTTAATCTTGGGTGGTGTATTTATGGTGTGGGTTAGTTTATAAGGAAATCTGGGCTTTCCAAGCATGATGAGATGAAAAACTTGTATGCAGTCTCACACATTTTTGCCCTTGAGGGAACAGTATTCTGCAGAAATTAGCTCAGCAGTTTTTACCAAATTTACATTGCTGCCCATAATTTTCCAGGCGACACTGTGGACTCTCTAGTCCTCATGTGAAGATGGATGCTTTGAGACACTGAGATCACTCCAAAGAGAGGGTAGCTGTAACAACCTCAATTATGTCTGGGAGCATGAAATTCTTTTCTTGTTTGCAAGGGATGCCAATACATTTTAAGGGAATCTCTTCGATCTGTGTTGCAGAGGGCCATGTGCCCTAATGCCTACAATTTCATGGTCACGGGTTTGAAGACCAGAGCAGTGAGGGGAAACCCTTTTACTGCAGAAACACTGACCTAATTGTTGTCAAGTAAGAAGCCAATTCCAGCATGTCAGCAGGGCTGATTCATCTGGAAATGGCTGAGTGCATTTTCACAATCCTGAAAAGGATGCATAGAATGATTGCTTGCTACCAGACAGCTGAGGGCATTTCAGTCTACATGTTATTGCCTCCTAGTGGCCAAACCCCTGAACAGCCGAAGGCAATTCCTCCAATCTGACAATGGATTCTGTTTACCAAACCCTGGCATTTGATGTATATCTACTTTGCCTTAGGACAGTTTGCGTTAATAAAAAGCCAGGAATCCTGAGACAAGAGATAATTTTGTTTCTTTGGCCTACTCTCCTCTGGCCCCCAAATGCCTTCCAAAATTATGTTTTGTCTCTGGAATCTTTAATAATTTACACACAGCATCTTCTCCAGATTCCTGAACCCTTCTAGATGCTGGATTAAGATCACCGGTATTGTTGGACTACACTGCAGCCCATTAGATGGAATGGTCCTCATTTAACTGTGCATCCAAGAATTAATTTGAGGAAAAGACTACAAGAGCTGTGTGGACACAGATCTGAGGGACTCCAGGGATGTTTATCTTCTGGGGAGCAGTCATTGTCATTGATTATAATCAGGATGTTTTGTGGCTTCTGTAGCTTCTCAGATGTTCTCATCAGAGCCATTGGTGTGCTGGCAGCAAAACAAAGATGGAGACAAAAGCTGTCTTTAATTCAGGGATGTGGGTTTTCTGGGTTTGGGTGAAAGTTTTTCATTGTTTGTTACATTTTTGGTCACTGAGATGAGACTCTCGCCCAGAGGGCATTAAGTACCTGGATTGAATATAAAGTTGCCAAACCTGTTTTTCCAAAATAGGTGAATGTACTTTTCTTTTATCTTAAACCATTTTTTAACAGCTGTAATGAGTAAATTACAGGTGTTAACTATAGTGTTTCATAAATCTTGACAGGTGCATGAAACTGAAATCCATCATTACACCTATAATACTGACCAAATCTGTCACTGTGTAGTTGCTTCCTGACGTCATTTAATCTGACCCTGTTCTTCACAACTTTCCTAATAACCATGGATTCACTTTCCATTTTACTATAGAACTTTGCTTTTTCTAAGTATTTTTCTGCTTTAATTTATATTTCCTAAATTCTTGGAGATTTATTAAAGATATATTAGTAACTCATTTCTTTTTTTTTTAAATATATTTTATTGATTTTTTACAGAGAGGAAGGGAGAGGGATAGAGAGTTAGAAACATCGATGAGAGAGAATCATCGATCAGCTACCTCCTGCACATCTCCCACTGGGGATGTGCCCGCAATCCAGGTACATGCCCTTGACCGGAATCGAACCTGGGACCCTTCAGTCCGCAGGCTGATGCTCTATCCACTGAGCCAAACCGGTTAGGGCTCATTTCTTTTTTTGATAGATATTCTTTTTGATGTTGTTGTTAATCCTCACCTGCGGATATTTGTCCATTGATTTTTAGGGCTAGTGGAAAAGACAAGGAAAGACAGAAAGATCGATATGAGAGAAACACATCGATTGGTTGCCTCCTACATCAGCCATGACCAGGGCCCTGGCTGGGAAGGAGTCTTCATCCAGGATACGTGCCTTTGACCGGAATTGAACCTGGGTCCCTTCAGTCCGTAGACCGTCTCTGTATCCACTGAGCCAAACCAGTTAGAGCTCTGATAGATGTTCTTATCACTGATATATAACCGTCAATATGTCCATATTAATAAATATTTGGTTATTTATAACAAAGCTGGTACAAACATTTCTGTATTATTCCTTGTATGTATGTAAGTGTTATTTACCTTTGTCAAAAATTCAGTGCATAGTCTGGGTTTTTGAGTAGATGAATGTTTCAATTTACCGAGATTAGCAAATTGTGATCTAAATGGAATATACCACCAGGGCCGGTGTGGCTCAGTGCTTGGGCATCATGTCGTGTAGCACAGGTTGGGGATTTGATTGCTGGTGGGGATATGTGCCTGGCTTGTGGGCTAGATCCACAGAAGTGGGTGTGCAGGAGGCGGCTGGCCGATATGGCACTCTTCCAGCAATGTTTCTCTCCCTCTCCCTTCTCTCTCTAAATATTGATAAACTATTCTTTAAAAATAAAAAATAAACGTTAAATGACTGTACTTTTTTTTTACATTTTTCAGCATTGTGTTAGGTATTCACAGTCTCTACATCCTAGAGAATAATTTGTTCGGTCAATCATAATTTATTTAAACTTTTTTTTTTATAAGTTTGTCATGCTACCTCACTGTTTGATTGTATTCTTTCTAGGAATTTATGGTGAGCCTTTTCTCAGCAGTGTATTTGCTGAGTCTGTATCTTCGTTAAAACATCTTATCATGCCCTAATCAGTTTGGCTCAGTGGATAGAGTGTCGGCCTGCGGACTTAAGGGTCCCAGGTTCGATTCAGGTCAAGGGCATGTGCCTTTGTTGAGGGCACATCCCTAGTAGGGTGTGTGCGGGAGGTAGCTGATTGATGTTTCTCTCTCACCAATGTTTCTGACTCTCTCTCCCTCTCCCTTCCTCTCTGTTAAAAATCAATAAAACATTTAAAAAAATCTTATCATATGTTTTGCTTAATGTGCTATGAGTTCTGGCAATTTTCATTAACAATAGGACAGTGGAACAACAAAGATGGATGTTGGAAATTCATTTTGTGCCTTTTTTACTTTAGGTAATAAACGTTTCTTGTATTGGTATAATATGTTTTAATGTTTTTACTTTTAAAAAATATTTTAATTGCCCTAGCTGGTTTGGCTCAGTGAATAGAAACTCAGCCTTTGGACTGAAAGGTCCTGGATGAGCTTCTAGTCAAGGGCACATGCCAAAGTTGTGGGCTCGATCCCCAGTGTGGGGCCTGCAGGAGGCAGCCAATCAATAATTCTCTCTCATCATTGATGTTTCTATCTCTCTCTCCCTCTCCCATCCTCTGTGAAATCAATAAAAAATTAAAGAAAACTGAGTCCCTTATCTTAAAAAAAAATAAAAAAAGAAACATCAATGATGAGAGGGAATCATTGATCGGATATTTCGTCCACACCCTACTGGGGATGGGCCTGCAATCCAGGCATGTGCTCTGACTTTGAATCTAACCAAGAACCTCTTTGTGAATGGGTTGATACTCAACCACTGACCCATACCAGCTGGGGGATTCATTAATGCTATGTCCTGTTCAATGAACATTTTTAATTTTAACCTGCACTACTACCATTCTCCATTGCTTTCAGAACACCAGTCATCTGATCCTGCACTGAGCCCTTGCTTTGCAGTCTTCTGCATTTTCCTTGTCTCCTGTCATGGGGGTTCTGGGGTTGGGACAGTTCTCTCAGGAAGGCCAGAGGGCATGTGGGTGGGCAGGGTGTTTTAGAGTCCCAAAGCCACTGTAGCGGGAAATAGAAGGGCAGTGGTCAGACACCCTATGCCCTAGATCAGGCATCCTACATTTGAATTTCAGATTCTCTGTTATCAGTGGGACTTACATTGAAAAAACCCCTTCTGCTGGTCTAAGTCAGTTTCCTCCTGTGAAAAACAAGTATGAGGTATGTCCCCAGGCCAGAGCTGTTGGAGAAGGTCACGTGGTAAGGTGTCCACTTGCAGTAATGCAGCTGTGCCTGCAGCCTGCCTTGGCTCCAGCAACTCCAGCCACTCCCTGCAGAGACATTCCCAGGCAGGCACTTGTCGCTCCCCCAATGCCCGCAAGCACCTTTGTCTGTGGGTGCATTTTAGTGAGAAATGGGACCTGTAAGAAGCCACTGACTCTGCTACAGGGAGGCAGGTGCAGTGGGCACTCAAGTCTCATTGTGGTGCACCCCATATCAAACTGCTGAAAAAGTTCTGTGTCAGAGAAATGAAGTCAGCTCCCCAAGTTTACACCACAGACAAGTGTCCGATTCTAGGGGCTGGATTTTAACCATGATTTTCTCCAGCGTCAGACACAGTCTCTACCACTGAGGTGAAGCCCTCACTGGAGCAGGTACAGCATGAGGACCTGGGTGGCTCAGCTGCAGCTCCTGTTTCCATGGTTGCATTTATGCGTTTCCTCCCATTCCCTTTACATCTCAGAGCCCTTACCCTTGGCCTCCCCGTGTTCAGGGGAACGCCATCATTTCTCAGCCGCAGTGGTTTCTCCAGGGGAACCTTCTTTCAGAGTGAGCTGCTGTTTGTCTGCCTCCCCTTTGATCCCAGCACAGAGTTTGACCAACAGGAGACATCTGTAAATTGGGCTGGGTTTCTGCACCTGTGGCCACATGTTGGGTCTGGCTGTGACCGCATTCACTGTGATGAATTTCTTGCCTCAGTGTGACCCTTCAAATGATGATGCTATGTGGTACTGACATTCTCCCTGCAGGAGTGGATACAATTGGATATGAATTCTGGGACCTAATATTCAGAAGTGATGTTGGAGTCCTACATGATCTGGTCTCATTGGACGAGTGCTCACCTCTTATTCATGCATAGGACCCAGTGCCCATGTGATTCTGTCCTCTATATCCCTACTGACTGAATGAGACAATGGATCTCACCCTGTTTTCCCTGCAGCCCGGATCATGTTCTGGATTCACATCCTCCTTCCCACTCTCCTGTGTCTGCACTCTGGAGTTCGGTTGGAACAGAATCCTTATGAATACAGGCCCTCCCCGCAGTGCACAGCACATGCTTCCTGTGCTTTACCTGACAATCTACCCTAACTGACTGTCCACACACATTTTCTGATGTAGGTGAAGGTGGTTTCTGAGATGAAGGTGTTTGCCATTTGGGTCAGTTACTCCATTTTTCTGAGTCGTTTCCATATATATGCAGGTATACATGTTAATAAGTTTTTGGTTGTTTTCCCTCATTAATTTATATTTTCTCTATTAGTAGGCCAACCAAAGAACCTAGAAAAGAAGAAGGAAATATTAATTTTACTTCTACAATGTCATTGCCCTCATTTTCACCCATTTAAGTCCATAGAGTAAAGGAATCCTGTGAGGGTTTGTGCCGTGATGCGGGCTGTGGAAGAATTCACACCTAAAAGAACAGATGCAGGAGGAAGTTTATTTTACTTTCCAAGAGAGGAAAGGGCCAAGTGTTGCTAGTCAATACAGGGCAGGGAAGAAAGGGTGGCTTCTGCTTTCCAGCAGTGCCTGTTGCTAAGGGACAAAGAATGGAGGGGCCTTGGGCTGAGATGAAGGTGGGTAGATATGAGGGCCTGACTTTTAAAGTTAGGAGTTTCCTCTCTAGGAGGGAGCCTGGCAAATGTCCTATAGCGATTTCTTATTGTTTTTCCCAAGAATGTAAAATATGCTTAGAGTAAAGTTATGAAGAGTTCGAAAGAGGCTTGTTTGAAGGGGTGACAGGAAAGACACTTTCTACTAACTAGAGACTCCTTAGTGTAAATTATCCCTGAGGTGTGACAGCAGCTGGGAGGAGGGGTTTATAAGAATGTAAGCTTGAGAGTAGATTATCTTGTTCTACAGTTTGAACAGAGCAGGTGTTTGAATTAGAGGAGCCAACA
This sequence comes from Plecotus auritus, assembly GCF_963455305.1. NCBI lineage: Eukaryota > Metazoa > Chordata > Mammalia > Chiroptera > Vespertilionidae > Plecotus > Plecotus auritus. The sequence goes on from NC_137785.1 coordinate 7,977,480, forward strand.
ATCTTGGGGTTTAATTAGCAGGTGCTTCTCATAAATTGTGAAAGGTTATAGCATAGAAACAGAAAGACCATTCTCTTGTCCTTACAAATATCTGATCACATTTAGAACCTAAGGCTTTATTGACCTGGAGAGTGGCTACTGCTAGGAGACTAAATAAAAACAAAGCAGTAATACTGTGAGTATTGTGTTCAGAAGGACATTAGCAATGGGTCCCAGAGGAAAGAAAACACTCATTGCATTTCCTCCTCCCCCCAGGTTCTTACTCCCCAGGATGGACAAAAATGATGGCACAGACTATATCTGTCAAGCTGAGGGAGCCCGGCATGGCATGGCCAGTCTTACAAACTCAGAGGCCAAAAATCATCATACAGGATGGCTTGAAATTAAAACTTCTTAAGTTAAAGCTCATTATAGGGGTAGTTATATTCTAGCCTTGTTTTTTCTTCTTGTGTTGGTTTTATTTTTTTATTTTGTAAAAAGTCTATCTTTACCTTATTGAGCATATCTATTGTATTTTTGCATCTAGGATAATATAACTTAGAATTTTCAGGGAAATTTTCTTTTTTACAGACTCCTAAGTGCACAATCTCCCAACATAGAAGACCACAGAGCACCAATTATTATTATTATTGTGTTAAATATTAACTGTTAACTATTGATAACATTTAAGAAGAAGTTTGTGTCTTCTTTTTACTTTTATCCAATCCCAGAGATTTCCCTCTTCACCGCCAGCCCCTAAGTTATCACCAGTGAATGTTATGTAATCCCCTGATGTCTTCTCCTTTGAGTCTAATGTATAAAAAACGTGCAAAACTGCCATTCCCCTGAGCGTTACTCAATCTGCTGTCATTTTGCTTCCTGGCACTGTTGCCGGCTTCGTTCAAATAAACTTAGAAAAATTCTCCACAGGTTTGGACATTCTTACAACAACACCAAAGGCAATTGATTCATTAGGCAGGAGAAAGTTTATGGAGGGATATCAGCATGTCCAGGGACTCATCTGACAGAAGACAGATTTATAAACACAAATTTAGAGCAGAATCAGAACCCAGTAAGCTAGAGCTTTCCCATTGCTTTCAGAGAACAGAAGGAAAACTCGGAAGGCTCAGTTGACATTGTGTGTGTGTGAGTTTAATCCTCACCCAGGGATGTTTTCCTTTTTTACCATCCCTGACTGCCCTCTGAGACTCCTCACTCTGTTCCATGCTTCCATGTCTCTACATCCATTCCACTTACCAGTTTATTTTGTTAGATGCCATATATGAGTGAGATTAAGTAATACTGTCTTTCTCTGACGGACTTATTTCACTTAGCATGATGCTCTCCAGGTCCCTCCATGCTGTCTGAAAGGGTAAGAGATTCTTCTTTTTTACTGCTGCATAGTATTCCATGGTATAAATGTACCACAGCTTTTTTATCTACTCATCTACCGATGGGCACGTTGGATGTTTCCAGATCTTTGCTATTGTAAATTGATCCTCTATGAACGTAGGGGTGGGTGCATATCTTCTATCTGATTGTTTCAGGTTTCTTAGGATATATTCTTAGAAGTGGAGTCACTGGGTCAAATGGAAGTTCCATATTAATTTTTTTGGAAAACTCCATACTGTTTCCCATAATGGTTGCACCAGTTTGCATTCCCAACAGTAGTGTAGTAGGGATCCCTTTTTTCCACATCTGTGCCAGCACTGGTCATTTGTTGACAGCAGCCATTCTGACAGTTGGGAGGTGGTACCTAATTGTTGCTTTAATTTGCATCGCTCTGATGATCAGTGATTTTGAGCATTTTCACATGTGTCTTGGCCATCTTATCCACACTGCAGCCCAGGCAGAGCTGACACTTCGGATGGCATCAGAAGCAGATGCTCTTCTTTATGAGAATCTGGTTTGTGACTTTAACCTTGTATAATGGATTCAATGGAGTCAGGTTAGAATGAGTTAGAGACTTGAGCAACCTCTGTAAGCTATAGTTGGCCTAAAGACACCAGGTGCCAAAAGTCTGGAATGAAGAAACAATGCCTGCCAGTCAGAAAGAGCAGGTCCTGAAGAAAGAGACGAAAATCCAGCCACTCAGGTGCCTCAGAAACAAACTTGCTCCAGACATCACCTCCCCTGAAGGCGCTAGAGGGCACTTTGTATATTGGTGTGTTCTTGGGCTATTTGACCCTAAATCCAGTCCTGGAGTCAACTGAGAAATACGGGACCCTGGTGTTGGAGCAAGAAACTACATTACCCACAAGGCCAAGCAAAAAATGCCACAAGGCTGAGCCAATGGAGACTCAGAAACGGCATTTCCGTTTGGTCACTTCCGTGGGGAGGGACAATAGCCCTCCTGGTGAGCTTTGTGTTCTCAGGTTTTTGTCTCAGGCGGTCAGGATTATCTGGTCGCAACGTGCTGTGCAGAAGGCTGGTGAGTAGTTTTCCCGCCACACAGCCAATGGCGGGAGCCTCCTGTGGTGCTCCCAGCTCACACGTGGGACTGAAGCTCGGAGTCCCCACTGGGACCCACGCCAGGGCCGAGACAGCGACCGCCATTCCTGCGGCGGCTTCTCCTGCAGCCGCTCCCGCCCCGCTCAGCACACAGAGTGCAATGGCGGCGCCCGCGCTGAGGAGCTTCGCTGAGGTGAGTTCCAGTCCCCCAGGCCCTCACCGCCTCCTTTCACAGACACCACAGCTGGGGGAGGGTGCCTGTAAGGTCAGCCAGTTCAGTCCGCATGGAGGACCGTGAGGAAGGAGGAGGGGAGAGAGGACTGTTGTGGCTTCTGAGGACACAGCAGGTGCAGGGCAGAGAGGACAGGGGTGACTTGCATCTGAGGTTCCCCTGAGGGTGTGGGCTGTGAGGATTGGCGGACAGATCAGAGGCTGCAGGGAGGACGTCACAGACTCATTGGGGCTTTCCCGGCTGTGGGGTCCATCAGGGGCCTGGGGTGGTCCTGGACTCGGCTGGAAGACAAGCTTCTCTACATGCCATGTGCCAAGTTCATGGGGGAGTCCAGCGAGATCCAGTGGCATTGGAGCAGGAAGGGGGCAGAGCTGAGGGAGTGAACCTGGGTCTGAAGATGGGAAGGAGATAAACATTACCCAGTGGTGTGCACATCTGGAGGAAGTGTGAGCTGATGGTCCCCGGGACCTGGTGTGGGACTTAAAGGCGAAGCATAAACCCAGGCTTGGCTTTGTCTTGGCGGCATGATCTAGGAGACTGCAGTGGTATTGCTTGGCAGGAAGGCTGGGGCCCTGCAGGCATCGCCCAGAGCTTCAAGGGCATTGCTCTCTCCCATCCCCTCCCCCAATCCTTCCCACCCAACCCAGCTGCTCTGCTGAGGGCAATCCCAGTGAGTAATGGGACTGTGATGAGAGAGCAGCCTGCACTGGCATTAGGGCCTGGTGTCCACACTAACCAGGTGCCCTGGAGGAGGTTGAGGGGGGGAAGGTGTGTAAGGAGTAGGAGTGGGGGTTCTCAGAGAGACAGCTCTGGTTTCAGTTGTCTCCATTCTGACAGGTTGGCTTGACCTTTGAGGACATTGCCCTGTACTTCTCCAGGGAGGAATGGAGCCTCCTTGATGAGGGTCAGAGACAGCTGTACCTGAATGTGATGCTGGAGAACTTTGAACTTCTATCCTTGCAGGGTAAGACCCTCACTCTCACCAGTGACCTGGACTTGGCTTTGGGATTTCCCAGGCCCCATCTCCCAGGGTGTGCTCTGTCCTCCCATGTAGACTGTGGTTCTGCTTGATTTTCCAGTTTCCTGGGTAGTTGCTGTCCTGGGGAGGGTTGGTCTTTTTCCACTGCTCCCTTCTTTCCTGAAGTCCCAATTCTCCCCTCTGTACTACATTCACAGGGAAGGACTTGTGGTTGGTAGTGTTGCAGGAAGCCTGAGGGATTCCATCTTGATCAGTGAGGAAAGCATTTTCTATATTCCTGTTGGTCATGTGTATATATTTTTGTAAAATTGTCTCTACATCCTTATCCTGTTTGTTAACTGTTATTTTTTGGTTAAATAGTCTTTTGAATACCTTGTATATTTTATATATTAATTGATTACGACATACAGGAACACATATTTTTGCATGTGCTTAATAGTGCTTTGCAGATATTGCTCCCCCACACCTGCTTTTCTACAAAGTCCATGTTTTTGGGAACTCAGCATTCAGCAGGTCTAGTGCCACCAGGTTTCTAGCAAGCTCAGATGCTTGTTCCTAGTGCTTAGCAAGTAAATATTGTTAATGAAGTTATATAGACTTTGCTTTTGAGGCAGAGGCATTGCATTGTTATTAGCCTGCAGTATGGTATTAACATACCTTCATTATACCCAGGGAACTCCAACTATTTGTGTGAATTTCTGTCTATATCGCAATATTCTTTTTATTCTGCTGATCAGAACCGTACCACAATATCTCCAAGGGATTCCTTCCCTTGGTTTGCAAGTATTTTCTTCCGTTCTCTAGATTGCCCTTTCATTTCATTTTGTTTATTGCTGTTGGCTGTGAAGACGCTATTTTTCTTTATTTGTTGCAGTGTGGACTGTTTATTTTTTCTGTTTTGTGTGGTAGTTGGTGTCATATTCAGAAACTCCTGTCTAAAACAAATCTCCAAAACTTTTTCTCTCAGTTGTCCTGAGGAGTTTTAAGTTTTAGCACTTATTTAATTCTGTCCTGCAGGTTGAGGTACATTTTTAAAAATATTTTATTGATTTTTTTACAGAGAGGAAGGGAGAGGGAGAGTTAGAAACATCGATGAGAAAGAAACATTGATCAGCTGCCTCCTGCACACCTCCCACTGGGAGTATGCCTGCATTAAGATACATGCCCTTGAGTGGAATCGACCCCGGGACCCTTCAGTCCACAGGCAGAGGCTCTATTAACTGAGCCAAACTAGTCAGGGCGGTTGAGTTAGATTTCATTAGTGGTGTCCAGGTTTGTTGTTTTACATGTGAAATCAGATCTTGAAGAAATTATCTTTCCTCTCTTCTGTGGCTTGCATCTTTGTCAAAGATCACTTAAAAGGATGTGCCTGGGTTTATTTCTATGTTTTCTCTTCTGTTCTGTTCTGTTTGTATATGTGTCTGTGTTTCTCCAGCAACACACTCTTTGCTTGCTTTATCTTTGTAATAAATTGAAGTCAGGAAGTTTGATGCCACCAGTTTTGTCCTCGCTCAGGATTGCTTTTGTTAATGGAGGTCTTTTGATTCCATTTCCAGATTTTTATTCATTTTTTGTATAATACCGTTGGAGTTATTCCCATTGCATTTAATCTGTAGTTTGCCTTGTGTGCTATAGCTGTCTCCACCATATTTCATTTTCAGATCCATGGAGACAGGTTGTCTTTCAACTGATTTGTGTTTTCTTCCGTTCCTTTCATCAGTGTCTTATAGTACTCACTGTACAGATGTTTCACATTTTGGTTGAATTTATTCCTGCGGATTTTATTGTGTTGGATGCTATTGTAAATTTGATTGCATTTTTCATTTTTCTATCAAAGAATTTATGATTAGTGTGTAGAAATGGAACTGTTGTTTGTTTGCTTATTTTGCATCTTGTCATTTTTCTTAATTTAATTTTTTATTTTTCTCTTATCTTCACCTGAATAGTGAGAATATGTTTTCCATTTATTGTTCTTTTAGAGAGAGAGAGAGAGAGAGAGAAACATTGATTGGTTGCCTCCCACATGTGCCTCTACTGAGAGTGGTGATCAGACCTGCAACCCAGGTACCTACCTTTGACTGGCAACAGAAACCTAGCCCTCCAGTGCACAAGCCAGCACTCTCATGAGTGAAGCACAGTGGTGAGGGATATTTATTTATTTATTTATTTAAATATATGTATTTTTTATTTCTGAGAGGAAGAGGAGAGAGAGTTAAAAACATCAATGATGAGAGAGAATCATCCATCAGCTGATTCCTACATGACCCTCACTGGTGATTGAGCTCGCAACCGTACAGGTGTCCTAACAACGAATCCCATTGTGACCTCCTAGTTTACTGTTCGGCAAAATCATTTGTCATCAGAGCCAAAAATCAATAATACTACGATTGAAATTTCTTTTGAGAGCCAAATTTTTTAAAAAAAATATATTTTATTGATTTTTTACAGAGAGGAAGGGAGAGGGATAGAGAGTTAGAAACATCAATGAGAGAGAAACATAGATCAGCTGCCTCTTGCACGCCCCCTACTGGGGATGTGCCCGCAACCAAGGTACATGCCCTTGACCGGAATCGAACCTGGGACCCTTCAGTCCGCAGGCCGATGCTCTATCCACTGTGCCAAACCAGTTAGGACAAGAGCCAAATTTTTTAATCTTAAACTATATAGGTAGGTACATTTTTATTAACTTAATTAGGGTACCCCTATGCTGGCCTTTGCTCAAAACTCAAGGGGCCAAAGAGCCGCATGTGGCTTGTGTGCCGCAGTTTGTCGATCACTGCCCTAGTTCATGAGTCAGTGCTCAATCAGTGAGACATACGGGGCAGTATTTCTTTTTTAATATATTTTATTGATCTCCTGCAGAGAGGAAGGGAGAGGGATAGAGAGTCAGAAACATCGATGAGAGAGAAACATCGATCAGTTGCCTCCTGAACACCTCCCACTGGGGATGTGCCCGCAACCAAGGCACGTACCCCTGACTGTAATCGAACCTGGGATCCCTCATTCCGCACGCTGACGCTCTGTCCACTGAGCCAAACCGGTTTCGGCCGGGGCAGTATTTCTTTATTGATTTTAGAGACAGGAAGGGAGACAGAGAAAGAAAGAGAGTGAAGCATTGATGTGCTGTTCTACCCATCTGTGCATTCATTGGTTGTCCCCTACATGTGCCCTGATGGGGGATCAGACCCACAACCTTGGTGCATCGGGACCACACGCTCAACAACTGAGCCACCTGGACAGGGCTCTGAATTTGTTTATAAATTTGAGGAGTTCATAGCGGGATCTTGACAAATTTCTCTATGGAGGGTCCTGTCATCTGGTAACATCACCATCTCTTATGATGCATTGTGGTTCCTAGTGACAGGTGTCATGTCTTATCTTTCATTTCTTTTTTTACTTATTTGAGGCTTGGTTTTTGTTTGTTAGTTCGTTTTTGCTTTAGTGTAGCTAAAGGCTTCAACATTTTTATATCTTTTTTTCTTAAATATACCTTTTAGGTATTCCTTTCTTTTTACTTGTCTCCCTTTTATTCATGTTTGTTCTAATATTTATGATTTCTTTCCTTTGAAACCTTTGGGCTTACTTTCCTGTTGTGTTTCCAGTTTCCTGAGGTGCCATGTTCGGTTCTTTGAGATCTTTGTGACAATGGAGGCATTTATGTCTATAAAATTTCACCCTAGAATTACATTTTCTGAATGTTATACATAAGCTTTGGTAGGTTGTCTTGTTATTTACTTTGCCTCTAGACTTTTTGAGATCCCCTTTGTTTTTGGCTACCCTGAAATTCTTATATATTTATTTATTATTCCTTTTACATAGAGAGGAGGGGAAATGCAGGGTTGGGGGAGATGAGGGAGAGATATCAATCGGCTGCCATCTGCACACTTGCAAACCGGATATGAAACCCACATTCTGATATGTGCCCTAACTGGGAATTGAACCCTTGACGCTTCGATACACAGGATGATGCTCCAACCAACTGAGCCACACTTGCCAGGGCATTGTGTGATTTTTAAAAACAAAAATCTTAGTTTTTTTGGAGAACAGGCCACTAGGATCAATGAGAACAGAAGCTCAGTGGCTGATAGTGGTAACGTTGACCCTTAGTTTTTCTTGTTATTTTTATTTAAAATATATTTTTATTGATTTCAGAGATTAAGGGAGAGCGAGAGAGAGATAGAAACATCAATGATGAGAGAGAATCATTGATTGGCTGCCTCTTGCATGCCTCCTAGCAGGGACCGATCCCGCAACTCGGTCTGTGCCTCACTGTCCAGAATCGTACCTTGGACCCTTAAGTCCACAAGCCGATGCTCTATCCACTGAGCCAAACCAGCTAGGGCTGACCCCGTTTTTTTTTTTTTTTTTTGTTTTTTTTTATATATATTTTATTGATTTTTTACAGAGAGGAAGGAAGAGGGATAGATAGTCAGAAACATCGATGAGAGAAACATCGATCAGCTGCCTCCTGCACACCATCTACCGGGGATGTGCCCGCAACCAAGTTACATGCCCTTGACCGGAATCGAACCTGGGACCTTTCAGTCCGCAGGCTGACGCTCTATCCACTGAGCCAAACCGGTTTTGGCTGACCCCGTTTTTAAAATACATTTTTATTGATTTATGAGAGGGAGCGTGGAGAGATTGAGGGACACCTTGATGATGAGAGAGTATTAACGGATGAGCTGCCCCTGCATGCCCCTACTGGGGACTGAGCCCACAACAAACTGGGCATGTGCCCTTGACTGGAATGGAACCTAGGACCTTTCATCCGCAGACTGACCCTCTTTCCACTGAGCAAACCACCAAGGTGGACCCTTGCTTTATCTATCTATCTATCTATCTATCTATCTATCTATCTATCTACTTACTTACTTTGTTAGTTATTATTAACCCTTGTTTTTGTCCTTAGGTATCTTCAAATGTGTTTGCTCACCCAGTTTCCTGTCATCCTTTCTATGCAGTTGTCCTTTTTTGGTATTCTGTATTACTGTTTGTCTTCATGGTACTCTTATTCCCATTTCCTGTGGGATTTTTTTTCACGGATAGTCGTCTACTTACTCTGGGATGGGGAAAGATTCTCTCTCTCTGATCCAGCCATCTTACTGATGTCACTCTCATAGGTCTTTTGTCTGTGATCTCATTTGTGCTTTGTTGTTCTACCACAGTGCTGACCATCCCTCTTTTTAAGATTGGCATCATTTATCCCATGCAGTGGCTCAACTGGGATTTAAGAGGCAGAATCATTTCTGCATCACAGAAGAAACATGACTTCATTAATGACAGGGTAGACCCAGAGGCAGTCTTGCCTTGGTGAAGGGCTGTGGGGTGGTTTTCACGCCTGGGCTTTTTTCATTCATAACTAGGAACCCATTTTTTTCAACAACATTTTGTTACCATTGCCCCCTCCTCACCCAATTCTACTTCTTCTTGCTTAATGTTGACACTTTGCGTATGACTCAGTTTTAATAGTGATCATTCTACACAGATTCCCAGCCCATGGATAACCTTTTCCTGTTTAAACTTTGCACCTCTACCTCTTTCACACATCTCGCTTTACTGCACTCCAATGATGTTTCATGCCTACAGAGCCTTGGAGTGCACACGTGTTATATTGACACTGAACATGACGTGCTCAAATATGATTGTTAGTTTATGGGTTTGAACACATTGGAATTATTCTACACAGACTCACATCGTCAGCATGAAAGGTCCTAAAGGAAGCCCTTTGTGGAGTAATAATGAGTAGACCCTGCCTCTCCTTTTTGTCCCAGCCTATGCTTCTGTCCTCCCTTGGTGAGATTTTCATCATCCAGGGTCCTTTTGGGCCATGGTATATATAACAGCCATTTCCTGAGAGTCTCACTTACTTCTCTTGTAAATCATTGTATGGAATCATGTCCAGTCATGAAAGATAAACATTTGTGGTGTACACATTCTGTTATTATCAGGTCAATATGCACTTTACCTACATTTATTTTTGTTCAGGTTGCTGCTGTGGAGAAGAGAATGTGGAGGCCCCGACTGAACAGAGTGTTTCTGTAAGAGTGTCACAGGCAAGGAATCCCAAGATAGCCTTGTCTTCCCGAAGAGCCACCCCTGTGCGAGTTGTGAGCTGGTCTTGGGAAACATTTTCCATGTGATGGATGGGCAGGGAACACAACACGGACAGATACTGTTGAGGTGTGGCGTATGTGCAAAACGGTTTTACTTCTGTTTAAAATTTCAGCAACAGCATGTGAGAGAGAAGACTTTCAATACAGGTGTGAATGGGATCTCACTTGCAAACAGCTGCCATTTCAATGTGTCCCAGAATCATATCACATGCGGGGAGGTTGGGCAGGGTGTGCTTACTGGATCAGGACATCTCCATCTAAAAGCTACTCACACCTGGGACATTCCAAATGCTATTGCGACATGTGGGATGATGTTACAAAGGAGAAAAAATGATTACACCAGGAAAGAATGTAAGGAAGACATTACTTGCACCCACATGTTTATTCAGGAAAAGGGTGTCCATGTTGGAAGTCAGTGTTTTGTGAGCTCTGAATGTGGAAAATATTTTACCAAATTATCTAGCTTTCATTATCAACAGCGAGGTCACACTGGAGAAAGGCCTTATCACTGCAGTGAATGTGGGAAATATTTTACCAGGATCGGTGATCTTCATTGTCATTAGAGATTTCATACAGGAGAAAAGCCTTATAAATGCAGTGAATGTGGGAAATCTTTTTCTCGTAACAATAGTCTCCGATATCATCAGATAATTCACACTGGAGAAAAGCCTTATAGATGTAGTGAATGTGGAAAATATTTTACAAGTAGCAATGGTCTCCAATATCATCAGAGAGTACACACTGGAGAAAAGCCTTATCAATGCAGTGAATGTGGAAAATATTTTACAGGGAGAAATGCTCTCCAGTATCATCAGAGAATTCACACTGGAGAAAAGCCGTATCAATGCAGTGAATGTGGAAAATATTTTACCGCTAAGACCAACCTTCATCATCATCAGAGAGTTCATACGGGTGAAAAGCCTTATAAATGCAGTGAATGTGGAAAATCTTTTACAGGGAGCAATGCTCTCCAATATCATCAGAGAGTTCACACTGGAGAAAAGCCTTATACATGCAGTGAATGTGGAAAATCTTTTACATGTAGCAGTGGTCTCCAATATCATCAGAGACTTCATACGGGAGAAAAGCCTTATCAATGCAGTGAGTGTGAGAAATCTTTTACTACTAGCAGTGACCTTCATCGTCATCAGAGAATTCACACTGGAGAAAAGCGTTATAAATGCAGTGAATGTGGGAAATCTTTTAAAAGTAGCAAAGGTCTCCAATATCATGGGAGAGTTCACACTGGAGAAAAGCCTTATCAATGCAGTGAATGTGGAAAATTTTTTAGTGCTAAAACCATCCTCAATCAACATCTGAGTGTTCATATGGGAGAAAAGCCTTATAAGTGCAGTCAATGTGGGAAGTCTTTTAACCGGAGCATTGCCCTTCGTTATCATCACAGACTTCATACAGGAGAAAAGCCTTATAATTGCAGTGAATGTGGGAAATCTTTTCAAAGTAGCTGTGGTCTCCAATATCATCAGAGAGTTCACACAGGAGAAAAGCCTTATCAGTGCAGTGAATGTGGAAAATCTTTTACGTCTAAGACCATCCTTCATGAACATCAGAGAGTTCATACGGGAGAAAAGCCTTATAAATGCAGTGAATGTGGGAAATCTTTTACCCAGAGTAGTGGCCTTCGTTATCACCAGAGAGTTCACACGGGAGAAAAGCCTTATAATTGCAGTGGATGTGGAAAATCTTTTAAAAGTAGCAGTGCTTTTCAATATCACAAGGGAGTTCACACTGGAGAAAGCCATTATGAGTGCAATTAATGTGAGGTAACTAAATTTGCTGTCCGCATGAGAGTCCAAATATGAGAAATTTCTTAGATGTGTAGGAAATGTAGTTTCTTAGTTTGGACTTAACAGTAGTACAAGAATATTTGTGAATCCTCATTTTTCTGAGTTGTATCTCATATATTTAATCACCTATATTAGGTAAAGTTCCCCTAAGTGTTTTTGCTGTTGTGTTTGTGTGTTTTTATGTTGGAACACTATGTAATTATGTTGCACTTTCTAACATACAGAGATGTCCTACCAGGTCTATGTCACTGCATATTTCTGTTGCTGAAGGTATTTCACCTGAACCACCTATCAGGTCCCTACAGATGGCATCAATCACCATCCTCGCTTGACCAGGGAAGCAAACTCTGTTGTCTAATTTGTTGAAGAAAATTAGGAATACCAGAGCTCTTAGTTTTTCCTTGTTTCCCTGTCATGCGTTGTTACATAGGACTCATCCCTGTTGGCGCCAGGAAACATAATGTTGCTGAGGGACTACCATTTTCAGGGACAAGATTGCCCTACAAGCCAGTGATGAATTTATTGAGTGCCTAAGTCTTCAATGGGAGACCTTTCTATGCCCCTGATTCTATTATATTCACCAGTTTATTCTGTTCATCAGATTTTTTTATTCACTTGATTTTTAGATTAACTTGTTGATAGGTATGTATTTGTTGTTCATAATTTTTATCTTTACTTTTTTCTTCTTCTTCCTCTTCTTTAAGAATACCTTTCAGCATTTCATATAATACTGGTTTGGTAATGATGGACTCCTTTAGCTTTTTCTTATCTTTGAAGCTCTTTATCTGACCTTCCATTCTGAATCATAGCTTTGCTGGGTAGAGTAATCTTGGTTGTAGGTTCTTGCTATTCATCACTTTGAATATTTCTTGCCACTCCCGTCTGGCCTGCATAGTTTCTGTTGAGAAATCAGCTGACAGTCGTATGGGTGCTCCCTTGTAGGTAACTAACTGTTTTTCTCTTGCTGCTTTTAATATTCTCTCTTTGTCTTTTGCTCTTGGCATTTTAATTATGATGTGTCTTGGTGTGGTCCTCTTTGGATTCCTTTTGTTTGGGGTTATGTACGCTTCCTGGACTTGTAAGTCTATTTCTTTTACCATGTGGGGTAAGTTTTCGGTCATTATTTCTTCAATAGGTTTTCAGTATCTTGCTCTCTCTCTTCTTCTGGCACACCATAATTCTGGTATTGGTACGCTTGAAGTTGTCCCAGAGGCTCCTTACACTATCTTCATATTTTTGGATTCTTTTTTCTTTATGCTTTTCCGGTTGAGTGTTTTTTGCTTCTTCGTATTCCAAATCTTTGACTTGGTTCTTGCAATCCTCTAGTCTGCTTTTAGGTCTCTGTATAAAATTTTTTATTTCAGTTAGTGTATGCTTAATTTCTAGTTGATCCTTTTTCATATCCTGGAGGGTCTCGTTAAATTTATCAGCCCTTTCTAGGAAATTCTTGAAAAACCTTATAACCGTGGTTTTGAACTCTATATCCAGTCGTTTACTTTCCTCCTTTTCCTTCATTTGTGACCTGCCTCTTTGTTTCCGCATTTTGGATGCTTCCCTGAGTTGATGGAGTGGCTTTGTGTGCTAGGTGTCCTATAGGGCCCAGTGGCTCAGCCTCCCCAGTTACCTGAGGTGGACACTCTTGGTGTGCCCCTTTGTGGGCTGTGTGTGCAGTCTTGTTGTAGTTAAGCCTAGATTGTTGTTAGTATCACTGCGGGGGTTGACCTCCAGGACAGTTGGCTGTGAGGATCAGCTGTGTCTCCGCTGGGAGAGCTTCTGTGCTCAGCTTGGATGGGGCGGAGTCTCAGGGTAGAGCAGACAGCCTTGGTTTCCTGTCAGCCCTGCCCTATGAGGCCCCTGTGTCTCAGTGTCCCCAGGCAATGGTGCACGCACCTGTGAGAGAAGGCTGCCCTCGAGTTTTGCCCGCTGCCAGACAGTCCAGTTTCTCCTCGAATGAGTCTGGGTTCCCAAAAGTCTCATCCAGAACTGGATTTCAGTGCAGTTGGGAGGTTTTGATTCCCTCCCGAAGGAGACAGCTAGCCCCGCGCTTGCTGCCCGCCCTCTCCGCACGCAGCGAGTAAGCCATCCCAGTATTCAGCCGCCCGCCCTTTCCACAGACGCGGTTCTCCGCACCTCTGTCCTCCACAGCTCCTCTGGGTCTCAGTGTTCTTTTATCTTTCCTTCTAGTTGTAGAACTTCGACTCAGCCAGCTTTCCGGTGATTCTGGATGATGTCCGCTCTGTCTTCCAGTTGCAGTTTTGAAATTGTTGTGCGAGGCAGAAGTATAGGTGTTGACCTATGCCGCCATCTTGGTTTCTCCTCCAGGATTTATTTTGAATCAGAGACAAAAGGAGCGGTGTTTACACAGACCTGAGGGACTCCAGGGATGTTTATCTTCTGTGGAGCAGTCATTGTCAATGATTATAGTCAGGAAATTTTGTGTCTCCTGTAGCTTCTCAGAAGTTCCCATCAGAGCCATTGGTGTGCTGGCAGCAGAACAAAGATTGAGAGAAGGCTGTCTTTAGTCTAGGAATGTGGCTTTTGTGGGTTTGGGTGAAAGTTTTTCATTGTTTGTTATATTTTCTCTCACTGAGATGAGACTCTCACCCAGAGGGAATAAGTAGGGGGATTGAATACAGAGTTGCCAAACCTGTTCTCCCAGAATAGGTGAACATACATTTGTTTTATCTTGGACCATTGTTAACACCTGTAATGAGTAAATTACATGTCTTAAATAGAGTGTTTCATAAATCTTGACATGTGCATGAAACTGAAACCATCATTACAGTCATAATGCTGACCATAGCTGTCTTTGTGTAATTGCTTCATGACCTCTTTTAACCTCTCTCTGTTCTTCACAGCTTTCCTAGTTCCCATGGATTTACATTCCATTTTCATAGAGAACTTTTTCTTTTCTAAGTATTTTTCAGCTTTTTTTTTTTTAAATATATTTTATTATTTATTTATTTATTCATTTTTAAAACATATTTTATTGTATTTTTACAGAGAGGAGGGGAGAGAGATAGAGAGTTAGAAACATCGATGAGAGAGAAACATCAATCAGCTGCCTCCTGCACACCTTCTACTGGGGATGTGCCCGCAACCAAGGTACATACTCTTGACCGGAATCGAACCCGGGACCTTTCAGTCCGCAGGCTGACGCTCTATCCACTGAGCCAAACCGGTTTCGGCAGTATTTTTCTGCTTTAATTTGTTTCATAAATACTTGGAGATTTATTAAAGTTACACTAGTAACTCATCTTTTTTTTTCAGATAGATATTCTTATCATTGATATATCACCAACAGTTTGTCCATTTTGATAAATATTTGGTTATTTCTTTTTTTTTTTTTTAAATATATTTTATTGATTTTTCACAGAGAGGAAGGGAGAGGGATAGAAACATTGATGAGAGAGAAACATCGATCAGCTGCCTCCCGCACACCCTCCACTGGGGACATGCCCGCAACCAAGGCACATGCCCTTGACCGGAATCGAACCCGGGACCCTTCAGTCCGCAGGCCGACGCTCTACCACTGAGCCAAACCGGTTTCGGCAAATATTTGGTTATTTCTAACAAAGCTTGTACAAACATTTCTGTATCATTCCTTGTATGTATATAAGTGGTATTTACCTTTGTCAAAAATTAAGTGCATGATCTGAGTTTTTGGGTAGATGAATGTTTAAATTTACCGAGATTAGCAAATTGTGATCTAAATGGAATATACCACCAGGGCCGGTGTGGCTCAGTGCTTGGCCGTCATTTCACATAGCACAGGGTTGTTGATTTGAATGCTGGTGGGGATATGTGCTGAGTTGTGGGATAGATCCACAGGAGTGGGTGTGCAGGAAGTCGCTTGAAAATATGGCACTTCCCCATCAATGTTTCTCTGCCTCTCACTTCTCTCTAAAAATTTATAAACTATTCTATTTACAAAAAATATATATTTCATTGATTTTTTTTTTACAGAAAGGAAGAGAGAGGGATAGAGAGAAACATCGATGAGAGAGAAACATTGATCAGCTTCCTCCTGCACACCTCCTATTGGGGATGTGCCCGCAACGAAGGTACATAGTCTTTTTTTTTTTTTTAAAAATATATTTTATTGATTTTTCAAAGAATGGAAGGGAGAGGGATAGAGAGTTAGAAACATCGATGGGAGAGAAACATCGATCAGCTGCCTCCTGCACACCCCATACTGGGGATGTGCCCGCAACAAAAGTACATGCCCTTGACTGGAATCGAACCTGGTACCCTTTAGTCCACAGGCCGACGCTCTATCCACTGAGCCAAACCAGTCAGGGCCAAGGTACATACTCTTGACCGGAATCAAACCTGGGACCATTCAGTCCGCAGGCTGACGCTCTATCCACTGAGCAAAACCGGTTAGGGCAATAAACTATTCTTTAAAAATAAAAAATAAACCTTTTTCTAGCCGGTTTGGATCAGTGGATTGAGCGTCAGTCAGCGAAGTAAACGGTCCCAGATTCGATACCGGCCAAGGGCACCTGTTGGGGGCTGAATCCCCAGTAGTGGGCGTGCAGGAGGTGCAATCAATTATTGACTCTCCCTCTCCCTCCCTGAAATCAATAAGGAAATAAGTTTAAAAACAAAAACCATCAGTGTCTAGGAGCATGTCTCACTGAGAATGGAGTGACTCAATCAATAGCCGAGCTCTATAGTATGCCAATAAGGAATAAAGATTGTTTTAAAAAATAAATAAAATAAACCTTAACTGATTGTACTTTTTTGCACTTTTCCAGCAGTGTTTGAGGGATTCACATTCTTCACATCCTAGAGAATATATTGTTTGGTCAATCATTCTTTATTTAAACATTTTATTTTGTAAGTTCGTCATACTCCCTCAGTTTGATTGTGCTTTTTCTAGAAATTTATGGTGAGTCTTTTCTCAGATGTATATTTCCTGTGTCTACATCTTTGTTAAAACCTCTGATCGTATGTTCTGCTTAATGTTTTATGAGTTTTGGCAATTTTGTTGAACAAAAAGACAGTGGAATAACAAATATGGATGTTAGAATTTCACTCATTTTGTTCCTTTTTGATTTAGGAAATAAATTTTTGTATTGGTATAATGTGTTTTAATAATTTTTACATTTTAAAAATATATATTTTCAGATATTTTAAAAATGTTTCTTATTGATTTCAGAGAGTAAGGGAGAGGGAGAGAGATATAGAATCATTAATAATGAGAGAGAATTATTAATGGGCTATCTCCTACACTCTGCTGTTGGGAATGGTCCCAGCAACCCAGGCATGTGCCCTGATGAGAAATCGCATGGGGGACATCTTCGTGCATATGCCAATGCTTAACCACTGAGCAACACCAGCTAGAAATTATTTAGTTTTTAAATGCTATGCACAATGCAGTGAACACTTTTAATTTTATTATTTTTTATTTTTTAAAAAAATATATTTTATTGATTTTTTACAGAGAGGAAGGGAGAGGGCTAGAGAGTTAGAAACATCGATGAGAGAGAAACATCGATCAGCTGCCTCCTGCACAACTCCCACTGGAGATGTGCCCGCAACCAAGGTACATGCCCTTGACCGGAATCGAACCCGGGACCCTTCAGTCCGCAGGCCGACGCTCTATCCACTGAGCCAAACCGGTTTCTGCAACACTTTTAATTTTAACCCGCACTCCTAACATTCTCCACCACCTTCAGAAGAGCAACCTTAAGAAACATTCTCAGGACAGGAACCCTTCACTTCCCCAGTGCCAACAGGCACCTTTGTTTTTAAGGGCTTTTAAGAAAGAACTGGGGCCTTTCTGAACCCGCTGACCCACCTGCAGGGAGGCAGTACTGTGGGCGCTAAGGTCTCAGTGTTGGGCCTCCCACCTGGAATCTCCAGGACACTCAGTACAGCTCCCTGCATCTCACTTGGCTAAATGTGACATGATGCTGATAACGGGACTTAGCTAGGACTGTGAGGATCAATAAAAGTTACAAACTTGGTACTTGCCTGGGCCAGGGTTCCAGAGATCACTTTTTGAGCATTTTCTCTTTTAATTCTAACAATAATCTGGGAAGTCTAAACTGATATTGAACTGTTGGGAACATCCTCGATTACAGAAATGATGAAGATTTTCCAAGTTTACTTAACAAACAATACCAAGGCTGAACAGCAGACTCTGCGTGATAGATGAATGATTACTCTGACCCTTTTTTTGTGTGAAAGATTGGGCTAAGGGACTGCCTGGATATTAGAATGAAACAGCCCCGTTCGCCTGCCTCCTTAGGCTTTTATTGTAACAACAGCTTGAATTAAAATTAACTATTAGAGACTACCAGTAGAGTAAGCATCCTTGGGAACACACATGTGTCTGCAGTGTGTTTTAACAAAGACATCTAAAGACTAAGCACAAAGATTCTAGTGAACAGCCAGGTGCTTCCACGTGCACAGACTTGCTTCCCCATACCTCCCCCCATTTTGTTTTTCTGGGAGTGGAAGACAGAGGGAGGAGGCAAACTTTCTGCTTTGGAATATCAGGTTCCTCAAAGAATGTTTACTTCTCAAGTTCGTTTTTGTAGACTATAAGAAAAACAAAGAGAATTATAATGACACCAATGGTTAGTCCCATTAAGAAGACAGGGTGCATACCGGCATTAAATCCTGCCTTTTAGGAAACTGTAGGGGACAGGATTATAAAGGCGAAGGGGCTAGGGTGAGAAATACAGCTACGTGCAGGTCACAGTGTCCTTACACATCAGCTATTGTAATTAGTTATCAGGCGATGAAGCAATGTTGATGAGATGACATTTTGTCTTGTGGTGGGTTGGTCTGACACTGCTTATTGGTTCTGCTTGCTGGATTCACAGCTGTGTCACCTCCCTAATTACTTGGCACAGGCCTTAAAAAGAAAACTTTAATGAAAACTTAATCCTCCCTTCACATATGAGAAACTTGGCCTTTTATTCACATAAGTATATGTATTCTAAGATTTAAAATAATATGATTACTTTTTAGATTAATTCAGGTGCTCTATAAAATTTATTTTTCAGTATACTTATAATTTTCTTTTAACAAATCTCTTCATAACCCTTTTATCTCTTTCAAAAACATTCTCATAACTTTTATAATTACTCCTACGTGTTCCTGTTCCCATATCTTTCTATTCCATTCTTTACATCCCTTCTCACTATTTTTATTTCCTCAACTCTACTTCTTTACAGATCCTCTGCTACTTACACAAACACTTCAGTTTGTCAATTTACTTCCTTTTCCCTTTATCTCTATACCCTCTATTATGTCTAAACTTTCTCTACCTTCTTTCTCATTAGTTAGAATTAAATGTCAGTTCTACACCGGTTCCTTCATTGCCAGCTTCAGAGCAGTTGCAGTGGTGAGAAGTATGTCTCAGGGTCCATCTCTCCTCCAGTCCTTGCTCTGCTCATGTCTGTCTAACTGCCTACTACATCCCCCTCAAGGATCTTGGCTTTGAATTCTTTTTAGGGACAGGGGACGCCAGGTTTTTTCTGAGACTGCTTCCTGCTGAAGAGGGATTGGAGGATTCTCTCGGAACCAAGAGGTCCTTGCTCTCTGTCAGAGAGAAGATGAGGCCTGGGCATAGAAGGAGATGGCAATGGTGCCTGAGGTGGTATTCCCCGGGTGAAGTAGGGCTTTTAACCGGGTGGAGACAAACTGCTATAAAATTTGTTACCATTTAGAACAGTATGAATTATGACAAATGTTTTAGTGGAAGAAGAACACATTTTCGTTCCAATAATTTCCTGTTGAAACAATTTCTCTTCCAAAAATTACCCTTATTTTTATTATTAATGAGCCAAATTAAGACCAATTTATTGACTGAATTATGTCTAGTTACAATTTGTTCTGATTGTTTGAACACAACAAGAATAAAAGTTGGTGATATAGGCTATTTTTCAACAATCTATATATACGCTTTGCCGAAATCTCATTTGAAAGACCACCATTAACCACGTGGCCAAGCAAGGTACCCGGCTATTTATCCAAGGGGCTTATGAGCTTCAAAGTCAGTCTTCATTCCTTAGAGCTTTCTGATGACATTCAGAGTCCTGGCATGTCTCTTTCAGACATGACATTCCAGTAACGTTTTGGTTAATGAAGCTACACTTGGACACTGATTTATGTCCTGTTATGAAGAAACCAGATTCTTATTGGATTTATGCAAACAAATACATTGCCATGAGCACAATAATGACCCAAACTATAATTATATTTAGTTCATTTAGTCCTATGATTAAATTCTGTTTCTGCTTATTTTTCTTGCTAGTATTTCTATAAATCTACATACTCTATAGAGTTCTATTAATTTTCATCCAATTTAAGAGGATGAGCTGAAAGTTTATTCTCAGAGATATGTAGCTTAAAATAAATCAGACCTTAGTATGGATCTTACCGAAGATACAACATTTTTCCAAACGCATCATAACAAAACAGTGACCATCTCTAAATGACAAGAAATTTAAAATGATATGGTTATTGATTTGATTATAATACAAATGACATAGAATCTTGTCCTATCTGTAAAACACAATATTCCAGAATATTATAAATTATAACACTTATAAATGAAAGCATATTAGAATCTATTTAATATGCATATATAAATAGAATATAATTGTTATTTTCTTATTTGACAGAGCTTCCCATATAACTTAAGCATAAAATTTTCCTTCATGAGCCCTAACTGGTTTGGCTCAGGGGCTAGAGCATCGGCCTGCAGACTCAAGGGTCCCAGGTTCAATTCTGGTCAAGGGCATGTACCTTGGCTGCGGGCACATACCCAGTAGGGAGTGTGCAGGAGGCAGCTGATCAACATTTCTCTCTCATCGATGTTTCTAATTCTCTCTCCCTCTCCTTTTCTCTCTATAAAAAATTAATAAAATATATTTTTAAAAAATTTTTCCTTCATGAGGAGAGAAAGCAAACCCTTGAGGCATTCCAGGGCCCATTGGAATGACCTAAATCCAACTGTAGGCGAAGGAAAAGTTTCTTAAAATTAAAACCCTGGCCGAAACCGGTTTGGCTCAGTGCATAGAGCGTCAGCCTGCGGAATGAAAGGTCCCAGGTTCGATTCCGGTCAAGGGCATGTACTTTGGTTGCAGGTGCATCCCCAGTAGGAGGTGTGCAGGAGGCAGCTGATCGATGTTTCTCTCTCATCGATGTTTCTAACTCTATCCCTCTCCCTTCCTCTCTGTAAAATATCAATAAAATATATTTAAAAAAAAATTAAAACCCTGGGAAGGTAGTCAAATACATTAGACAAAAAGATTATACATTGTTATTATTAAACAGTATTACGTAATCTATTCATTTAAAGTAATCAAGTTCCTGATTAACATAACATAACTGTTTGAATAATATATATAAAACCTTTTCTTCCTAGGCAAATACAGGAAAAAAATATTTTTCCCTCTATTCAGAAATAGGCTTCTTTTTCCAATGGAAATTATCCTAACATTCTTAAGAAGTATAACGGAGGTAATAAATTCCTTATCTGAGAAACAGTCCCCTCGAACTTGGAAATCCCCAGTCAGCTCCAATGACTTACTGCACGGTTACTTTCATTTTCATACTCTTTAATTTTGAGGTTTGCTTCGCATCTGCCTGCGTTCCTGGGTCCTCACATGGGGAACCACCTGTGGGGGCTGAGCAGCAGACCCTGAGCAAAGGCGGAATGATTACTCTGTCACGTTTCTGTGAAAGAGGACTAAGGGACTGCCTGGGTATAGGAACCAAACAGCCTCGTTCACCTGCCTCTTTAGGCTTTTATTGTAACAACACCTTGAACTAAAATTAACTATTAGATACTATCAGTAGGGTAAGCATCCTTGGGAACAGACATGTGTCTGCAGTGTCCTTTAATCAAGGACATGTAAAGACTAAGCATAATGATTCTGGTAAACACCCAGGGGCTTGCACATATACAGGCTTGCTTCCCCACAAAATAAGTGTCAGATATAATGGCTGGATTCCAACCCAGTGTTGGGCCTTGGATTGCCAGTGGGGACAAGGGCTTGGGTATAGACTAGATCGCTAGAAGGGGGTGTGCACAAGGCTGCTGGCCAAGGTAAAACTCTCACATAGATGTTTCTCTCCCACTCTCTAATTCTCTCAAAATGAGTACAATATTCTTGAAAATGAATATAAATTGATTGTGCATTTTTGCATTATATTAGCAGTATGTGAGGGTTTCACATTCTTCACATCCTAGAGAATATTTTGTCAATCATTTTTGTTTAAACTTTTTTTTTTTTTTTTTTTTTGCTAACTTTGTCACGCTTCCTCACTGGCTTTTTTATTGTATTTTTTTTTTTTTTTTTAGGAAATTACCGTGAATCTTATCACAGATGTGCATTTGCTGTGTATGTATCTTTGTTAAAACATCTGATCCTCCAGACAGGTCCAGATGAAACAGGAAGGTGATATATTAGGCACTTGTAAAGCAAATAGATGGTGTGAGACCATGTTTTGTTGTTCCTCAGAAGTTATCCCATCACACTCTTACATTTGTGTTCTGACCCCCCTACATACTTTATATGACGTTTATTGTATTTTCTGGGATATTGTATATTTTCGTCAAGAATATGACATGTATCTCGAAAAAAAGTTTACGTAATAAATTTTTTTTCTTTTTCTTTTTCTTGTTAACCCTCAACCTCAGTGATTTTTCCATTGATTTTTAGAGAGTGGAAGGAGGTGGAGAGACACACACACAGAGAGAGAAACATCTGTGTGTGATAGACAAATCATTTTCTAGGCTCCTGCACATGCCCTAACCTGGCTGGGTAATGAGCCCCCAAGGAGGTACAGGCCCTTGCCCAGAATGAAAGCCTTGACCCCTCAGTCCACAGGCCAAGGCTCCATCCTTTGAGCTGAACTATTTGTTGTATAGATGCCTACCATGCTGGCACCATTCAAGGTTTGGAAAGTGGGCATCTGCACCTGAGATATAGATTTTGGACCCTAGGGTCTCACAACGTTGCTTGGAAATAATTATTTCACCTGTTAATGCAGTTCCAGTGTCTGCATGTGGAATGAACAGTATTTATGGAAGAGAATATTGCTAGAGCAAACTATAGAAAGGCCTAATGGAGTTATACAATGAATAGCATTTATATACCTAGAAGACAAAAGGCTCTATGAAGCTTACAACAGGTAGGTCTCAACAGGTGGTAAATTAAAGACACTGATTCCCAAGAGGTGAGAGAATTAACTTCAGATATGGCTATGCTGAAACATTGGCTACCATGAAATTCTTTTTTCTACAAATGTGAGGCTTCCTCATTCATGACAACTTGAGGAAAATATAGTGAGCTGAGAAAATGTAATACGGTGTGAGCAGAAAAATGTAGAACTGTGGAAGTAAAGCCACAGCATGATTTTTCATGACGTCAACCACCTTTTTTTTTTTTTTAAATATATTTTATTAATTTTTTACAGAGAGGAAGAGAGAGGAGAGGGATAGAGAGCTAGAAACATTGATCAGCTGCCTACTGGGGGTGTGCCCTTGACCGGAATCAAACCTGGGACCTTTCAGTCCGCAGGCCGATGCTCTATCCACTGACCCAAACCGGTTTCGGCGCGTCAACCACCTTTTACTAAGGATCCCATCTGCTTCTGAGGCTGAACTGGCCCGTGTTACACAGCAGTGCATAAAGACACGTGTTCCCAACAAGGCTTGTTCAAAGGCTTTATGGAAGGAGGAGCAAATCATTGAAAAAGAAAATATTCTCTGTGATAGTGAATCATTGGGTGATGGTGCTGTGGAGATATGAAATGAGCAGTACTCTGGAATGAGGAGCATTGGATGTGAGAATGTTAAAACCCACATTGAAAGTAGGTGAGCCTCTATTTATAATCCTTCACTCAGGTGACCTGTCCCTTGCTCTTGATTGGAACTAAGGGGCCCAGTCTTTGGCGATTGGGGAATTCTAAGGGAGGGGTTGGCCTTTGCTGTTTCAAGACTGACAGCCCCCAGGGGGGAGCTGCAAGCCATGGGGGCAACATGGCCGCCTCCAAGGCATGCAGTCCAAAATGGCGTCTGTCTAAACTGTTCTTTGATAGAGAAGATTATTTGTTTAAACTCACATCCATAGTCCATGCTGTAACCACTAATCAAACTGGATAGGTCTGTGGGATGTTGTGTACTATTTGTAACATACACATATGGTGGTGTAAGTACGTCATTTGTGTCCTAAAACTATCCAGACTGTAATGCAGGCATTCCGCTATATTATGACGAGCTGCATTGGTCTCACAGATAATGTGTTTTCATAAAAAGGACTCCAGTCGCTTTACCAGGAAAATGACAACTCTTTTTTAGCCATTTTCAAGATGTCTCTTTCATGAGGAAGGTCATTTCCCAGTGTCCCTACCAGCAGATGGCGGTGTTGTCCTTGGAGTGATATGGAGAAACCTTCCATCACCATCTTGGACTCTGGAACCCACATTACCCAGAAGGCCTTGTGAGGAATACCGCCATCTTAGCCAATGAAAGGTCAGAAAAAGCTTTACTCTTGCATCACTCGCGGGCGGGGGCGGGACTTCCGGTGATCTCTAGGTGGCTATTGGTCTTCACCCAGAGTCTACTCCTGTACCGGGTGGGAGGCTGCAGGTGGGAGAAGGCCCGAGTCCTTTCCGGCTCAGCCCTCACGTGGGAGTGAAATTCGCTGAGGCCTCCGGGTTACCCAAGTCCGTGACGGAACAGAGACCCTTTCCTCCCCCTTCCACTGCCCCTGCTTCTTCCCGGCCTCTCCGGCCTCTCCGGCCTGGATCCGCGCACAGCGTCCAATGGCAATGGCCTCACTCAGGTGCTCAGCTGAGGTGAGTTCGCGTCCCCCTCCCCGCCACACCTGCCCTCCCCGCCTCCTTCCGCTCCACCCAGCAGCCTGGGGTCAGGGCGCCTGTCACGTCCTGCAGCTCAGGTCCCGGTCAAGGACCCTGAGGAAGGTGGAGGGGAGAGTGGAGTGTTGTGAGTTCTGAGGACACAGGAAGTGCAGGACAGAGAGGACAGGGGTGACTTGTATCTGAAATTCCCCTGCGGATGTGGGTGGTGAGTATTGTATCCAAGGTCAGAGACGGGCATGGAGGATTTCAGAGCCGCCCGCCCTGCTCTCCCCAGGCTGTGGGGTCCACCAGGAATCGGGTTGTGCTAGATCCTTCTGAAACCTCTCAAGCACTCTCTTGGTTCCATACGCCAAAGTCATGGGTGAGTCCAGAGAGGCCCTGTGCTGTGGAGCAGGAAGGTGGCAGAGCTGAGGCAGTGAACCTGGGGTCTGAAGTTGTGATGAGGTCAGACATTACACAGTGGTGTGCACATCTGGAGGAAGTGTGAGCTGATGGTGCTGGAAACCTGGTATTAGGACTTTAAAAAAATATTTTTTAAAATTGATTTCAGAGAGGAAAGGAGAGGGGGAGAGAGAAGAGAGAGAGAGAAAGAGAGAGAAACATCATTGATGAGAGAATCATTCATAGGTTGACTCTGGAAGCCCGTACTGGGTATGGAGTCTGCAACCCGGGCATGTGTCCTTGATTAGAATCCAACCCGGGATCCTTCAGTCCACAGTCCAAAACTCTGTCCACTGAGACAAACCTGCCAGGGCTCGTATGAGGACTCTAGGATGAAGCATAAACCCTTGGAGGCATGATCTGGGAAACTGCAATGGTCTTGCTTGGCAGGAAGGCTGGGGCCCTGCAGGCATGGCCCAGAGCTTTAGATAGAGTTTCTCTACTGTCCCTCTTCCCAACCCATGTGTTGTGCTGAGGGCAATAACAGTGACCAATGGGACTGTGGTAAGAGAGCAGCCATCACAGCATTAGGACCTGGTGTCCACACAAAACTGGGGTGCCCTGGAGGAGGTTGAGGGTGAGGAAGATGTGTAAGGACTAGGATTGCTAGTTCTCAAAATTTCAACGATGGTTCAATTGTCTCAATTCTGACAGGTTGGTGTGACCTTTGAGGACATTGCCCTGTACTTCTCCAGGGAGGAATGGAGCCGCCTTGATGAGGGTCAGAGACGTCTGTACCTGAATGTGATGCTGGAGAACTTTGAACTTGTATCGTCCCTGGGTAAGACCCTCACTCTGGCTGGTTCCTGGAAGTTGGTTTTGCGTTTCCTATGCCCCCTCACCTCTAGGGTGCTCTGTCCTAACCTGTGGACTGAACACGTTGCTGGATTTGTACAGTTTTCTGGGTTTTTGCTGTGATTGGCAGGGTAGGTTTGATTACACTGCTCCCTTCTATACTTTTAATCACAACACCTGCCGTACCGAACTGGTAGGGAGGGTTTGTGGGTGGTTGTGTGGCAGGGAGACTAATGGATTCCAGTTGAGTAGTGAGCAAAAGCATATTCTTTATTCCTGTTGGTCATTTATACGTTTTTATTTAAGTAGTGTCTACATTCTTATTCCTATTTTATTTGTAAATATTTTTTAATTGATTTCAGAGAAGAAGAGGGAGAGAGAGACATCAATGATGAGAGAGAGTTATCGATTGGGTATCTTCTGCATGCCTCCTACTGGGGATCCAGTCCACAACCCGGGCATGTACCCTGACTATGAACCTAACTGTGACACATGGATGCTCAACCACTGAGCCAAACCATTCAGGGCTTTAGACCTATTTAAAAAAAAAAAAAAAAAAAAAAAATATATATATATATATATATATATATATATATATATATATATATATATATATATTTAAATATATTTTATTGATATTTTACAGAGAGGAAGGGGGAGGGATAGAGAGCTAGAAACATCGATGCGAGAGATACATCGATCAGCTGCCTCCTGCACACCTCCTACTGGGGATATGCCCACAACCAAGATACTTGCCCGTGACCGGAATCGAACCTGGGACCTTTCAGTTCTAAGGCTGACGCTGTATCAACTGATCCAAACCGGTTTCGGCAAGACCTATTTTTAACCATATTTATTTATTTGCTATTGTGTGTGTTGTTGTTTTTTTTTAATATTTTTTTTTAATTGAGTTTTTTATAGAGTAGAAGAGAGAGGGATAGAGAGTTAGAAACATCGATGAGAGAGAAACATTGATCAGCTGCCTCTTGCACACCCCCTACTGGGGATGTGCCTGCAACCAAGGTACATGCCCTTGACTCGAAATGAACCTGGGACCCTTCAGTCCACAGGCCGAACTATCCACTGAGCCAAACCGATTTGGGCGCTATTGATGTTTTGAATACTTTTTCCAGTTTATAATAAAATACATCTCCCTTTGCATATGTTTAATTAAGCTTTCCAAATATTGAATTTTTGTTATATTTACAAACCATTGGCCCATTGCTCAGATTCATGCACATTGAAAAGAAATTAAATAGAAGAAATATTTTAATATCACTATTCACTCCTTCTCTATAATAGAAGTGTCAGAGTAGAATGAAAATTAGTAAAATGTATATGAAAATAATGTATAAATTCATTAATAAAAAGTTACAACATAATATAACAATAACAAAGACATATAAAACCATGATATAAATACAACATTTATGAAAATAATGACTGATAATTGATTAAACTTATTCTAATATCTTCCTGTATACCACATTAACAGTAAAAACACTTTTCAGAGTGCTTGACCAATTTCCTTTGTGATAAAGTATTTACAACTTTAATGTCACAGGCTCTTGGAACTCGAGAGGAAGGAAAATATAACCGACCATGTCTGAAAAGAGGTTTAGGTAGGAATATTCCCTACACTCTCTAGAGCAGAGGATCTCAACCTGTGGGTCACGACCCCTTTGGGGGTTGAACAACCCTTTCAAGGGTGTCGCCTTAGACATCCTGCATATCAGATATTTACCTTATGATTCATAACAGTAACAGAATTACAGTTATGTAGTAGAAACGAAAATAATTTTAAGGTTGGGGGTCACCACAACATGAGGACCTGTATTAAAGGGTCGGGCATTAGGAAGGTTGAGAACCACTGTCTTAGATGATTAGTGACTTTGAGCATGTTTCATATGTCCCCTGGCCTTCTGTATGTCCACTTTTGAAAAGTGTCTATTTAAGTCCTTTACCCATTATTTTTTATTTTTATTGATTTTTTACAAAGAGGAAGGGAGAGGGATAGAGAGTTAGAAACATCGATGAGAGAGAAACATCGATCAGCTGCCTCCTGCACACTCCCCACCGGTCATGTGCCTGCAACCAAGGTACATGCCCTTGACTGGAATCGAACCGGGGACCCTTGAGTCCGCAGGCCGACGCTCTATCCACTGAGCCGAACCAGCTAGGGCTACCCATTTTTTGATTGGATAGTTTATCTCATGTCGTTAAGATGTATGAGTTCCCTGTAAATTTTGAAGATTAGGCCCTTATCAGATATAACATTGGTAAATACATTCTCCCATGCAGTGGGCTTTCTTGTTCTTTTGTTGATGGTTTCTTTTGCTGTGCAGAAGCTTTTTATTTTGACGTAGCCTCATTAGTTTATTTTCTCTTTAGTTTTCATTGCCCTAGGAGCTGTATCTGTAAAGATATTGCTACAGTAAATATCTGATATTTTTTTAATTGTGAATTCTTCTAAGATGTTTATGGTTTCCCATCTTACATTTAAGTCCTTTATCCATTTTGAGTTTATTTTTGTGTATGGTTTAAATTAGGGGTCTGGTTTATTTTTTTATTTTTATTGATTTCTTAGACGAAGGGGAGCAGGAGAGAGAGATAGAAACATCAATGATGAGAGACAATCACTGATTGGCAGCTTCCTGCACACCCCCTACTGGGGATCGAGCCCACAACCAGGGCATATGCCCTTGACTGGAATCGAACCTGGGACCCTTGAGTCTGCAGGCCGACGCTCTATCAACTGAGACATACTAGTTAGACCTGAAGAGACATCTTTTTTTTAAAAAAAATATTTTTTTAATATATTTCATTGATTTTTTTACAGAGAGGAAGAGAGAGGGACAGAGTTAGAAACATCAATGAGAGAGAAATATCGATCAGCTGCCTCTTGCACACCTCCTACTGGGGATGTGCCCACAATCAAGGTACATGCCCTTGACTGGAATTGAACCTGGGATCTTTCAGTCCACAGGCCAACACTCTATCCACTGAGCCAAACCAGTTAGAGGTGAAGAGACTATCTTGACTCTATGCTCTTGCATCCTTTGTCAAATAATAATTGAGCATAATGGCTTGGGTAATTACTGGGTTCTCTTTTCTCTTCTGTCCGCTGTTGTGCCAATACCAGGCAGTTTTGAGAACCGTAGCTTTGTAATATAGCTTTATATCTGGTATTGTGATCCCTCCAACTTTGTTCTTTCTCTAGATACCTGTGGCTATTCGGAGTCTTTTTTTTCGGGGTGCATTTTTGGAGAGTTTGTTCTAGGTCTGTGAAATATGCCGTTGACATTTTAATGGAAATTGCATTAAATCTATTGCTTTAGGTAGTTTGTACATTTTAATAATGTTGATTCTGCCAATCCATGAACACGATATATTCTTCCATTTGTTTATGTCTTCCTCTAGCTCTTTTTTCTACGTCCTATAGTTTTCCATGTACACAGCTCTTACCTCCTTAGTTAAGTTTGTTCCTAGGTATGCTAATTTTTGTGTTGCACTGGTCAGTGGGATTGTTATTGTTTGTTCCTATTTCTGTAAGTTCATTATTGGTATATAAAAAAGCTATGGATTTCTTGGTGTTAATTTTGTATCCTGCTACATTGCTGAATTCATTAAATCTAGTAGTTTTTTGATGGAGTCTTTTGGGTTTTCTATGTACAATATCATGTCATCTGCGAATAATGACAGTTTTACTTCTTTTCCAATTTGGATGCCTTTCATTTCATCTTCTTGTCTGATCGCAATGGCTAGCACTTCCAATCCTATATCAAACAGGAGTGATGAAAGTGGGCATTCCTGTCTTGTTCCTGTTCTTAGGGGAAATGGGTTTAGTTTTTGCCCACTGAGTATGATGTTGGTTGTAGGTTTATCATATAAGGCTTTGTTTATGTTGAGGTATGATTCCTGTACTCCCACGTTGCTGAGAGTTTTTATCAAGTTTTTGTCAAATGCTCTTTCTGCATCAGTTGATAGGATTATATGATTTTTATCTTTTAATTTGTTTATGTGATGTATCATGTTTATTGATTTGCGGATATTTTACCATCCTTGCATCCCCAGAATAAATCTGACTTGGTCATGGTGTATGATCTTTCTAATGTAATGCTGGATCCGATTTGCTAGAATTTTGTCGAGGATTTTAGCATCTATGGAGACTACTGTGACTACAGTGGGAGAGCTGCTGTGCAGGAGACACCCCTACGGAGCAGGACTTGCTTCACTGGGGCTTTGGTGCTCAGTGAGTCTGCCCCTTGAGTGTGTTGCTTATGGATAGAGAGTTGTAAGCTGGTATGGTATGACACTGACCACTGGGTATACTGGCTCTTGGGTCTCCAGGGATGTGTAATGTCAGCCCCTGCCTGGGGCCACCCAGCAGGATCTACAGAGAGATCTGCAGAATCTCCTCTTTGTCTTGGGTTTGGAAGTGCCCGGACAAGGCCCAGCTGTGAAGCAAGGAAGGCTGGTGTTGGTGCCAGGTCTTGGATTTTATTGATAGTTTTGGAACTTCCTGACCCAACTGGAACTTTTTTTGCACACCCCCCACTGGGGATGTGCCCGCAACAAAGGTACAGGCCCTTGACCGGAATCGAACCTGGGACCCTTCAATCCGCAGGCAGACGCTCTATCCACTGAGCCAAACCGGCCAGGGCCCAACTGCAACTTTTATGACAGATTTTAGCCTGAGCAAGGACAGGCCATTCATATACAAAAGCTGCAGCACACAGCTTGGGTGGCTCGTAAAGTGGGTTGGGTGAGGTCTCAGGGAATCACGAGGCGGAGCAAACAGAAATGGCTGGTGGTCAGCCCTGCGACCCAGAATGTCCCAGCATAGGGGTAATGACTGCTGTGACCACCTCAGTGTGGTAGAAAGCTGCCCTCAAGTTCCTGCCCTGATGCTAGTCCAATTTCTCTTCATAAGTGTCTGTGTCCCCCTTCCGAGGCTCGCCCAGCAGTGTAGCTCAGAGGAAGCAGGAGCTTGTAAATTCAGTTCGTGGTGCTGGCATTTTAAGAGGAGCAGCTGGATCTCCTGCAGCCTCTGTGTCACTGAGCCCTAATATGCACTGGTGTTTAGAGCCCTTAGTTCTTACTGCCAGTAGGTTTTTCTTCCCAGCTCTGGGACCCTGGGCTGGGCATCTTCTGTGGGATTAGGATCCCTTGCTCTTCCAGGTGACCTCTGCAGAGGCGATCTCCCTCCCAATTAAAAAAGTGGCCCACATGGGTACAGGACCAGCACCTTCTGTGCCTCCGCACCTCCTACCAGTCTCAGTGTGCTGTCTTCTTTACTTCTCTAGTCATAACACTTCTATTCAGCCTGCTGTCCAGCTGTTCTGGCTGATGGTTGTTTTGTATTTTAGATTTAATTTTGATGGGGTTGTGGGAGGCAGCGAGTACAGGCTTTTGCCTACATCGGCATCTTGGATCTCCTCTCTCGTATCTTTTCTGAATTTCATTCCTTAGTCTTCTTTTATCTTCACCTGAAGAGTGAGAATATTTTTTTTTTAAATATATTTTATTGATTTTTCACAGAGAGGAAGGAAGAGGGATAGATAGTCAGAAACATCGATGAGAGAGAAACATCGATCAGCTGCCCCCCGCACACACCCCACCGGGGATGTGCACGCAACCAAGTCACATGCCCCTGACCGGAATCGAACCCGGGACCTCTCAGTCCGCAGGCCGACGCTCTATCCACTGAGCCAAACCAGTTTTGGCGAGTGAGAATATTTTTTCCATTGATTTTTTTTTTCTTGCGGAGGGGGGGGGGAAGAGAGAGAGAGAGAGAGAGGAGAGAGAGAAACAACAATTGGTTGCCTCCCACATGTGCCCCCACTAAGAGGGGGGATCAGACCTGAAATCCACATATCTGCTCTTTACTGGGAATCAAACCCGTGACCTTCGCGTGTACAGGCAGGCACTCTCAGCACTTAGCGACACAGTGCTAGGGCTATTTATTTATTCTTTAAATTATTTATTTAATTTTAAAATATATTTTTATTGATTTCAGCGAGGAAGAGAGGAGAGAGAGATAGAAACATGAATTATGAGAGAGTGCCATTGATCAGCTGCCTCCTGCATTCCCCCCACTGGAGAGTAGGGCCACAACTTGTGCGTGTATCCTGACAAGGAATGTAATTGTAATGTCCTAGGACAGTGGTCAGCAAACCGCGGCTCTTTGGCCTCTTGAGTTTTTAGCAAAGGCGAGCTTAGGAATACCCTAATTACGTTAATAACAATGTACTTACCTATATAGTTTTAAGTTTATAAATTTGGCTCTCAAAAGAAATTTCAATCGTTGTACTGTTGATATTTGGCTGTGTTGACTAATAAGTTTGCCAACCAGTATCCTAGGTTATGGGCCGATGCTCAATCACTGACCTGCACTGGCCAGCCTTTATTTATTGATTTTAGAGACAGGAAGATAGAGAAAGAGCGTGAAGCATTGATGTGCTGTTCTGTCCATCTATGCATTCTTTGGTTGTCCCCTACATGTGCCCTGATGGGGGATCGAACCCACAACCTTGGTGCATCGGGACCACATACTCAACAATTGACCCACCTGGCCAGGGCTCTGAATTTGTTTATGTATTTCAGAAGCTCAAATGGGATCTTGACAAATTTCTCTATGGAGGGTCATGTCATCTCCTAACATCAACATCTATTATGATGCTTTGTGGTTCATAATGTGAGGTGTATTGTCTTAACTTTCATTTCTTTGTTGCTTGTTTTTTTCTTTGTTTGTTTTTTGCTTTAGTCTAGCTCAAGGTTTGCCAATTTTTGTATTTTTTAGAAAATACCTATCAGGTATCCTTTTATTTTATCTTATCTCCCTTTTTTGATACTTGTTCAAATATTTATTTTTTCATTCCTTTGCAACCTTTGGGTTTATCTTCTTTTTTTGTTTCTAGCTTCCTGAGATGGCTGGTTAGGTTTTTTGAGATGTGTTTTCGTACTGTAAGCATTTATCCCCATAACAATTCCTCTTAGAATTGCATTTTTTGAATTTTATACATGAATTTTGGTAATTAGTTTTTTTATTTACTTTGTCTCTAGACTTCTTTTAGTTCTGTTTTGTGTTTGGCTACCTTGAAATTCTTATTTGTTAATTTATTATTGCTTTCAGATAAACAGGAAGAGAGGGGGGGGGAGAGAGAGAGAGAAACATCACTTGAGGGAATACTTCGGCTGCCTTCTGCACACAAACTAACTGGAAATGGAACCCACATAGTGATATGTGCCTTGCCTGGGAATTGAATCCTACACCCTTAGGTAAACAGGACGATCCTCCAACCAACTGAGCCGTACTGGCCAAGGCATTCTGTGGTTTTTAAACACAATGATTTCCAGTATTTTTTGAAGAAGCCACTATGGTCAATGATAGCAGAAGCACAGTGGCTGCTGGAGGACCCTTGTATTTGACTGTAGGTATCTTCAAGTATGTTTGTTCACCCAGTATGTCCAGTCATCCTTTCTGTACAGTTCTCCTTTATTTTTTTTTTTAAATATATTTTATTGATATTCTACAGAGAGGAAGGGAGAGGGATAGAGAGCCAGAAACATCGATGAGAGAGAAACATCGATCAGCTGCCTCCTGCACACCTCCCATTGGGGATGTGCCCGCAACCAAGGTACATGCCCTTGACCGGAATCGAACCCGGGACCCTTCAGTCCACAGGCCGACGCTCTATCCACTGAGCCAAACCGGTTTCGGCAATGTACAGTTCTCCTTTATTTGTGTCTGTAATACTGTTTGTCTTCATGGTACTCTTATTCCCATTTCCTGTGGGCTGCTTTGCTCATGGATAGCTGTCTGCTTACACTGGGATGGGGGAGATGCTCATATTTCTGATCCTGCCAGTTTGCTGATGTCACTCACCTAGGTCTTTGGTCTGTGATCTCATTTGTCCTTTGTTGTTCTACCACAGTGTTGACCATCCATCTTTCCTGTTGTTCTTTGAAGATTTGCATCATTTATGCCATGCAATGGCTCAAATGGGATTGAAGGGGAAGAATAATGTGTGCATCAGAGAAGAAACGTGACTTTATGAATGACACAGTGGACCCACAAGCAGTCTTGCCTTGGTGAAGGGTCGTTGGGGAGGCTTTCATGCCTGGCCTTTGTTACATTTATAACTAGAAACTCGTTTTATTCATCAGTGTTTTCTTACAGTTGCCCAGACCTTACCCAGTTATGCTTGTTTTTGGTTATTATTGATACTTTGCCAACTACACAG
This sequence comes from Plecotus auritus, assembly GCF_963455305.1. NCBI lineage: Eukaryota > Metazoa > Chordata > Mammalia > Chiroptera > Vespertilionidae > Plecotus > Plecotus auritus. The sequence continues at coordinate 8,011,382 of NC_137785.1, forward strand.
GTTGAATAGTGATCATTTCTACTGAGATTCCCAGCCCAAGGATAACTTTAACCTCTGGACTTTGCACCTTTGCCTCTTTCACAGGTTTCTCTTCACTGCAAACCAACGTTGGTCCATGCCTTCACCACCTTGGAGTGGACAAGTATTATATTGATGTTAAACCTAATGTGCTCTAATACAATTAAATCTGATGGGTAGGAGCACCTTCAAATGATTCTGCACAGACTCACATGGCCAGCATGTAAGGTCTTCAAAAAAGCCTTTGTGCAGCACCAATGAGTAGGGCCTTACTCTCTTCTTTGTATCCCATCCTGTGCTTCTGTCCTTCCATTGGTGAGATTTTCATCGTGACTGGCCATGTTATATACTTTTAACAGCAATTTCCTCAGAGTATACTTCACTTGTCTTGAAAATCTCTCTATGGAATCATGCCTAGTCATAACCGATAAACATTTGTGGTGAAGATATTCTGATTCCATAACGTCAACATATACCTCACCAGTGTTTCCTTGTGTTCAGGTTGCTGCTGTGGAGCAGAGAACGTTGAGGTCCCGGTGGAACAGAAGGTTTCTGTAAGAGTGTCACAGGCAAGGAATCGCAAGTTAGCCTTGTCTTCCCAGAAGAGCCACCCCTGTGAGAGTTGTGGGCTCGTCTTGGGAAACATTTTCCACTTGACTGAACTGCAGGGAACACAACACAGACAGATACTGTTGAGGTGTGGGGCATGTGCAAAATGGTTTTACTTTCGTGTAAAAGTTCACCAACAGCATGTGAGAGAGAAGACTTTCAGTACAGGTGTGGACAGGATCTCACTTGCAAACAGCTGCGATTTCAATGTGTCCCAGAATCATTTCACATGTGGGGAGGTTGGGCAGGGTGTCCTTACCGGGTCAGGACATCTCCACCTAAAGGATACTCACACCAGGGATATTCCAAATGCTGTTCCGACGTGTGGGATGATGTTTCAAAGGAGAAAAAATTATTATACCAGAAAAGAATGTAAGGAAGACGTTAGTTGCACCCACATGTTTATTCAGGAAAAGGGTGTCCATGTTGGAAGTCAGTGTTTTGTGAGCTCTGAATGTGGAAAATATTTTACCAAATTTTCTAGATTTCATTATCAACAGCGAGGTCACACTGGAGAAAGGCCTTATCAGTGCAGTGAATATGGGAAATTTTTTACCAGTAGTAACAGCCTAGGTGATCACCAAGCTTTGCACACTGGAGAAAGGCCTTGTGAGTGCAGTGAATGTGAAACAACTTTTACCAGTAACAGTACCCTCCATTATGAGCAGAGAGTTCACACAGGAGAAGGGCCTTATGAGTACAATGAGCGTGAGAAATCTTGTACCAGTAATAGTATTCGTCATTGTCATCAGAGAGTTCACACTGGAGAAAAGCCTTATAAATGTAGTGAATGTGGGAAATCTTACAGCACTAGCAGTCATCTTTATTGTCATCAGAGAGTGCACACTGCAGAAAGGTCTTATTACTGCAGTGAATGTGGAAAATCTTTTACAAGTAGCAGTGCTCTCCAATATCATCAGAGAGTTCACGCTGGAGAAAAGCCTTATCAATGCACTGAATGTGGGAAATCTTTTCCGGCTAGCAATAACCTTCGTCGTCATCAGAGAATCCATACAGGAGAAAAGCCTTATAAATGTTGTGAATGTGGAAAATCTTTTACCCAGAGCACTACCCTTCGTTATCATCAGAGGCTTCATACAGGAGAAAATCCTTTTAAATGCAGCGAATGTGGAAAATCTTTTACCCGGAGCATTGCCTTTCGTTATCATCAGAGAGTTCATACAGGAGAAAAGCCTTATAAATGCAGTGAATGTGGGAAATCTTTTACCCAGAGCACTACCCTTCGTTATCATCAGAGGGTTCACACCAGAGAAAAGCCTTATAAATGCAGTGAATGTGGGAAAGCTTACACCAGTAAAACTGAACTTTGTCGTCATCAGAGAGTGCACACTGGAGAAAGGCGTTATCACTGCAGTGAATGTGGGAAATATTTTACCAGGATCGGTCATCTTCATTGTCATCAGAGAGTTCATACAGGAGAAAAGCCTTATAAATGCATTGAGTGTGGGAAATTTTTTAGAGGTAGCAGTAGTCTCCGATACCATCAGAGAGTTCACACTGGAGAAAAGCCTTATCAATGCAGTGATTGTGGAAAATCTTTTAGATGTAGCAGTGGTCTCCAATATCATCAGAGAGTTCACACTGCAGAAAAGCCTTATCATTGCAGTGAATGTGGGAAATCTTTTACACATGGCACTGCCCTCCGTAATCATCACAGACTTCATAGAGGGGGAAAACATAATTGCGGTGAATGTGGAAAATCTTTTACATGTATCAGTAATCTCCGATATCATCAGAGAATTCACACTGGAGAAAAGCCTTATCAATGCAGTGAATGTGGAAAATGTTTTACAGGTAGCAATGGTCTCCGGTATCATCAGAGAGTTCACACTGGAGAAAAGCCTTATCAATGCAGTGAATGTGTAAAATCTTTTACATGTAGGAGTAGTCTTCAATATCATCAGAGAGTTCACACTGGAGAAAAGCCTTATCAATGCAGTGAATGTGGAAAATGTTTTACAGGTAGCAATGGTCTCCGGTATCATCAGAGAGTTCACACTGGAGAAAAGCCTTATCAATGCAGTGAATGTGGAAAATCTTTTACATGTAGGAGTAGTCTTCAATATCATCAGAGAGTTCACACTGGAGAAAAGCCTTATCAATGCAGTGAATGTGGAAAATATTTTACATGGAGCAATGCTCTCCAATATCATAAGAGAGTTCACACTGGAGAAAGCCATTATGAGTGCAATTAATGTGAGTTATCTCTCAGCCAAATTTCGATATTTGCTCTACACCTATGAGTCCAAAGGTGAGAAATTTCTTAGATGTGTAGGAAATGTAGTTTCTTTTTTTTTTTTTTAAATATATTTTATTGATTTTTTACAGAGAGGAAGGGAGAGGGATAGAGAGCTAGAAACATCGATGAGAGAGAAACATCGGTCAGCTGCCTCTTGCACACCTCCTACTGGGGATGTGCCCGCAACCAAGTTACATGCCCTTGACCGGAATTGAACCCGGGACCTTTCAGTCCGCAGGCTGACGCTCTATCCACTGAGCCAAATCGGTTTTGGCGGAAATGTAGTTTCTTAGGTAGTACTTAATAATACAAGAAAATTTGTGAATCCTCATTTTTCTGAATTGTATCCCTTACATTTCATCACCTATATTATGTAAAGTTCCCATAAGTGTTTTTGCTGTGGTGTTTGTTTTTATGTTGGAATCCTATGCAATTATGTTGCACTTTCTAACATACAGAGATGTCCTGCCAGATCTATGTGACTGCATATTTCTGTTGCTGAAGGTATTTCACCTGAACCACCTATAAGGTCCCTACAGATGGCATCAATCATCATCCTCGTGTGACCAGGGAAGCTAACTCTCTTGTCTAATTTGTTGAAGAAAATTAGGAATACCTGAGCCCATGATTCTTGTTTCCCTGTCATGAGTTCTCCCATAGGAGTGATTACCGTTGGTGCCAGTAACCATAACGTTGTAGAGGGACTGTCATTTTCAGGGACATGCGTTGCCTGAATGTTGGTGATGACTTTATTGAGTGCTTAAGTCATCGATGGAAGAGCTCCTAGTCTCAGGTCTCTTTGGTTTGTAAAATAATGAAGGCTTTTTCCTAAGACTTCTTTAATCTTGGGTGTTCTATTTACTGTGTGGGTTAGTTTATAGGATGATCACCTCCAAGTATGACGAGGTGAAAAATTTTGTAGGTCCCAAATATTTTTGCCCATGGGGGAACAGTATGGTGGAGAAATTTGCTGAGCAGTTTTGGCAAATTTACACTGTGCCCATATTTTCCTTGGAAGCACTGTGGATTCTAATTCTCATGTGATTTCTGGATGCTTTGAGACACCCAGATCACTCCCAAGAGGAGGTAGCTGTGACATCCTCAATTATGTCTGGGAGCATGAATTTCTTTTCTTGTTTGCAAGGGATGCCAATGCATGTGAAGGCAATCTCTTGTCCAGGTGTTGCAGAGGGCCATGTGCCTTAAGGCCTACAATTTCACAGGTAATGGTTTGTGGTTTGAGCACCAAAGTAGTGAGGTGAAAACCTTTCACTGTAGAAACACTGACCTAATTTTTGGTGGACGAGACTGCAGCCCATTAGATGGAATGGTCCTCATCTAAACGTGCATCCAGGAATTATTTTGAGGAAAAGTCTACAAGAGCTGTGTGTGCACATTCTGAGACCTCCAGGGATGTTTATCTGCTGTGGAGCAGTCATTGTCATTGATTATAATGAGGATGTTTTGTGGCTCCCCTAGCTTCTCAGAAGTTCCCATCAGAGCCATTGATGTGCTGGCAGGAATACAGAGATGGAGACAAAGGCTGTCTTTAGTCCAGGGATGTGGCTTTTGTGGGTTTGGGTGAAAGTTCTTCATTGTTTGTTACATTTTCTGTCACTGAGATGAGACTCACCCAGAGGGCATAAGTATGGGGATTGAATATACAGTTGCCAAACCTGTTCTTCCAGAATTGGTCAACATACATTTGTTTTATTCAGAACCATTTTTAAGAGCATTTACAATGAGTAAATTGCACGTGTTAAGTATAGTGTTTCATAAATCTTGACATGTGCATGAAACTGAAACCATCATTACAGTCACAATGCTGACCATATCTATCTCTGCGTAATTGGTTCATGACCTCTTTTAACCTGTCCCTGTTCTTCACAGCTTTCCTAGTTTCCATGGATTTACATTCCATTTTCATAGCGAACTTTATTTTTGTAAGTATTTTTCTACTTTAATTTATGTTTCATAAATGCTTGTAGATTTATTAAAGTTACACTAGTAACTCATCATTTTTTCTGATATTCTTATCATTGATATGTCACCATCAGTTTGTCCATTTTAATAAATATTTGGTTATTTCTAACAAAGCTGGTACAAACATTTCTGTATCATTCTTATACGTATATAAGTGTTATTTACCTTTGTCAAAAATTCAATGCATAACCTGAGTTTCTCGGTAGATGAATGTTTAAAATTACCGAGATTAGCAAATTGTGATCTAAATGGAATATACCACCAGGGCCGGTGTGGCTCAGTGCTTGGGCATCATCTCGTGTAGCACAGGTTGGGGATTTGATTGCTGGTGGGGATATGTGCCTGGCTTGTGGGCTAGATCCACAGAAGTGGGTGTGCAGGAGGCGGAAGGCCAATATGGCACTCTTCCAGCAATGTTTCTCTCCCTCTCCCTTCTCTCTCTAAAAATTAATAAACTGCCCTAGCTGGTTTGGCTCAGTGGCTAGACTAGAGCGTCGGCCTGCGGACTGAACGGTCCCGGGTTCGATCCCGGTCAAGGGCATGTACCTTAGTTGCAGGCACATCCCCAGTAGGGAGTGTGCAGGAGGCAGCTGATCGATGTTTCTCTCTCATCGATGTTTCTAGCTCTCTATCCCTCTCCCTTCCTCTCTGTAAAAAATCAATAAAATATATTTTTAAAAAATAATAAAAATTAATAAACTGTTCTTTTTTTTTTAAATATATTTTATTGATTTTTTTATAGAGAGGAAGGGAGAGGGATATAGAGTTAGAAACATCGATGAGAGAGAAACATCGATCAGCTGCCTCCTGCACACCTCCTACTGGGGATGTGCCCGCAACCAAGGTACATGCCCTTGACCAGAATCGAACCTGGGACCTTTCAGTCCGCAGGCCGATGCTCTATCCACTGAGCCAAACCGGTTAGGGCAATAAACTGTTCTTTAACAATAAAAAATAAACGTTAACTAATTGTACTTTTTTACATTTTTTCAGCAGTGTGTTAGGGATTCACAGGCTCCACATCCTAGAGAATAATTTGTTCAGTCAATCATCATTTATTTAAACTTTTTCTTTATAAGTTTGTCATGCTACCTCACTGTTTGATTGTATTTTTTCTAGGAATTAATGGTGAGCCTTTTCTCAGAAGTGTATTTGCTGAGTCTGTATCTTTGTTAAAACATCATATGTTCTGCCTAATGTGCTATGAGTTCTGGCAATTTTCTTTAACAATAGGACAGTGGAACAACAAAGATGGATGTTGGAAATTCTCTCATTTGTGCCATTTTTACTTTAGGTAATAAACGTTTTTTGTAAGGTATAATATGTTTTAATATTTTTACTTTTAAAAAAATACTTTAATTGCCCTAGCTGGTTTGGCTTGGTGAATAGAATGTCAGCCTTCGAACTGAAAGGTCCCGGGTGAGCTTCGAGTCAAGGGCACATGCTAAGGTTGCAGGCTCAATCCCCAGTGTGGGGCCTGCAGGAGGCAGCCAATCAATCATTCTCTCTCATCATTGATGTTTCTATCTCTACCTCTCCCTTCCTCTCTGAAATCAATAAAAATATATTTTAAAAATATCTTAATTTATTTTAATAAATTAATAAGAATATTTAATTGATTTTAAAAGTGTTTTTATTGATTCCATAGTGCAAGGGAGGTGAGGAGGGAGAGAGAGAAACATTAATGATGAGAACCCTGGAAGGGGGCTCAGTGGACCTATGTACCAGGAGGTCACAGTTCCATTGCCTCTCAGGGCACATGCGTGGGCCCCTGCTAGATCTCCAGGTGGGGCTTGCAGGAGGCAGCTTATCAGTGATTCTCTCTCATCATTGATTTTTTTTTAATTTCTTTATTGATTAAGGTATCACATATTTGTGCTCATCCCCCCATTCCCCTCCCGAGCCCTTCCCCACGCATGCCCCCACCCCCCTGTTGTCCGTGACCACTGGTTAGGCTTATATGCATGCATACAAGTCCTTTGGTTGATTTTTCCTCCTTACCCCCACCCTCCCCTACCTTCCCTGAGGTTTGACAGTCTGATCGATGCTTCCCTGTCTCTGGCTCTGTTTTTGTTCATCAGTTTATGTTGTTCATTATTTCCCCTAGATGGGTGAGATCATGTGATACTAGAAATACACTTATAAGAACCGAAAATGGGACAAGCAATAATGGTTATGCTGAGAGGCAAATGTATCAGTCTGTAGTGAGTTTCTTTCTGGGCCAACAGTTCTCTTGAGTCCCAATTTCAATGTCAAACAGTTCTTTATGTGTACATGTCAGCAATGATAATTTCAGTTCTGGATGGTGGACAAATCGTGGCAATGCAGGTCCGACCCTCTCTGGTTTGGTCCTGGGCAACCTGCAGCGACCACAGCTGCTGACTGCTAGTATGGCAAGGCATTGTCAGCGTCTTCCATCTCTGGACTGCTTCTCTTCTGTCTTCATGGCTGGAGCAGTCCTGTCAATCCCTCCCTGTTGCAGGAATCCACATGGTCTTGGAGTTGTTTTCTGAAAATATACAAACATATTCTCGACCAAAAGTTAATAAAGGAATCTTTTCTATAAATTTGACTTGGGATCCTTTTTCATTTTTTGCCCAAACGATTTTCCTTTGGCTTGTTTTGACACCATGTGTGTATTTCATGGGTGTCTTGCTGTTAGCATTACAAATGAAAGTTAATTTTCTAACGTAAAAATTTTCTAGATGTAATTTACTTACAGGATATTTTTCCTTACATGATATTCTTCTACTGTCCCCCCTTTTTTGATTTAAATATTAGGAGGCTTTTGGAAATTTTATAATGTAGTCTTGATAGCTTTTAAATTTTAATTTTTTGCACTAAAGTATAACTGCTTTAGGTTCATTACATGTTACGCAATTTTACCATGAGATGAACTACCAATAAAAATTTTAGTTAACACTTTAGGAACAGCTTTTTGTGCAGTACCATTAATTTTTCTAGAATATTCGCTTATTTCAGTTAACCAATTTAAATTAGTCTGAGAACTTGACTACTATTTTACTGTCAAATTTAATACTCTATCAACAATCTTATTTTACCCTGTAAATATTAGTGGGAAGGATTATTTGCCTTCTTGAGTAGGCCCTGAGCATTCCTGGTGCTAGGCTGGATTTAGATATCAAAAAAACACTTCCCCACACCATGGGTACAAGACAACTCAAATAAGTCTTATTGCAGTGAGAGGGCAGCTGCTGTCGGCCAAGTCTCTGTCTGTTACCTGGGTCCCGATTTGAGCTGGGCATGGGAAGTGAAGCATCCATGGGGGCAGGAGACCTCTCTCAGAAGGGGTGAGGGTTCAGGCCCCTGCAAAGTTGGGGGGGGGGGGTGAGGGTCTGTGCCCCACCTCTGTTGACTCCCAAGTTCTCTCCTGATGGCCCCTCTGCGACTGTGCCTGTCTTAGGTTGTTCCTTCCCTGAGGAATCTTACCCGTCTCTGGCTAAAAAGCCATCCTCCGGGGCCAAGCAGGGTGATGTGAGGTTCAGTTCTGTCTCCTTGGTGGCCTATGCCCCCGTGGCCTCCATGCCCAGTACCCGCCTTGGGATCCCCTTGCCTGCTGGCGGGGTCCCCCGGCACTGATCACATATCTTGGGAAACCCAGCTTTCTTTTCCGGGCAGGGCCCAGCTAACCCCACTGGGCGAGAGACAGATCCATGGTCCCCACCCCCCACTCATGCCGCACCGACCTGTTGTCTGTGTCCATTGATTAGGCTCATATGCATGCACACAAATCCCTTGGTTGATCTCTCCCCCTTATTCCCACCGACCCCCTCCTTACCTGAGGTTTGAGGTTCTGATCGATGTTTCTCAGTCTCTGGTTCTGTTCTTGTTCATCAGTCTATGCCATTCATTATATTCCACAACTGAGTGAGATTATGTGATATTTATCTTTCTCTGCCTGGCTTATTTCACTTAACATAATACTCTCCATCTGCATCCATGTTGTTGCAAATGGTTTGAACTCCTTTTTTACCGCAGTGTAGTATTCCATTGTGTAGATGTACCACAGTTTTTTAATCCAATCATCTGCTGATGGGCATTTAGGCTGTTTCCAAATCTTAGCTATGGTGAATTGTGCTGCTATGAACATAGGGGTACATATATCCTTTCTGATTCGTGTTTCTAGTTTCTTGGGATATATTCCTAGAAGTGGGATCACTGGGTCAAATGGGAGTTCCATTTTTAGTTTTTTAAGGAAAATACATACTGTTCTCCACAGTGGCTGCACCAGTCTGCATTCCCACCAGCTTATCATTGATTCTCTCATCATTGATGTTTCTATGTCTCTGCCCCTCTCCCTTCTTTTGTGAAATCAATAAAAAATTAAAGGAAACAGTGTCTCTTATTTTAAAAAGAAAAAGGAAAAGAAACATCAATGATGAGAGGGAATCATTGATCAGCTGCTTCCTCCACACGCTACTGGGGATGGAGCCTGCAATCCAGGCATGTGCTCTGACTGGGAATCTAGCCAAGGACCTCTTTGTGCATGGGTCAATGCTCAACCACTGACCCATACCAGCTGGGTGATTCACTACATTTTAAATGGTATGCCCTGTGCAATGGAGATTTTTAATTTTAACCTGCACTAGTAACATTCTCCATTGCTTTCAGAACACCACTCATCTGATCCTGCACTGAGCCCTTGCTTTGCAGTCTTCTGCATTTTCCTTGTCTCCTATCGTGGGGGTTCTTGGGTTGGAACAGTTCTCTCAGGAAGGCCAGAGGGCATGTGGGTGGGCAGGGTGTTTTAGAGTCCCAAAGCCACTGCAGGGGGAAATAGAAGGGCAGTGGTCAGACTCCCTGTGCCCTAGATCAGGCATCCTAGATTTGAATTTCAGATTCTCTGTTATCACTGGGGCTTACATTGAAATAACCCCTTCTGCTGGTCTAAGTCAGTTTCCTCCTGTGAAAAACCAGTATGAGGTATGTCCCCAGGCCATAGCTGTTGGAGAAGGTCACTTGGTAAGGTGTCCACTTGCAGTAAAGCAGCTGTGCCTGCAGCCTGCCTTGGCTCCAGCAACTCCAGCCACTCCCTGCAGAGACATTGCCAGGCAGGCACTTCTTGCTGCCCAATGCCCGCATGCACCTTTGTCTGCGGGTGCATTTTAGTGAGAAATGGGACCTGTATTCTTACTGCTACAGGGAGGCAGGTGCTGTGGGCACTCAGGTCTCATTATGCTGTGCCCCATATCAAACTGCTGAAAAAGTTCAGTGTCAGAGAAATGAAGTCAGCTCCCCAAGTTTACACCACAGACAAGTGTTAGATTCAAGGGGCTGGATTTTTTTTTTTAATATATTTTATTGATTTTTTTACAGAGAGGAAGGGAGAGGGATAGAGAGTTAGAAACATCGATGAGAGAGAAACATCGATCAGCTGCCTCCTGCACACCTCCTACTGGGGATGTGCCCGCAACCAAGGTACATGCCCTTGACCGGAATCGAACCTGGGACCCTTCAGTCCGCAGGCCGACGCTCTATCCACTGAGCCAAACCGGTTTCGGCTCAAGGGGCTGGATTTTAACCATGATTTTCTCCAGCATCAGACACAGTCTCTACCACTGATGAGCAGCCCTCACTGGAGCAGGTACAGCATGAGGACCAGGGTGGCTCAGCTGCAGCTCCTGTTTCCATGGTTGCAGTTATGCGTTTCCTCCCATTCCCTCTACATCTCAGAGCCCTTACCCTTGGCCTCCCCGTGTTCAGGGGAACGCCATCATTTCTCAGCTGCAGTGGTTTCTCCAGGGGAACCTTCTTTCAGAGTGAGCTGCTGTTTGTCTGCCTCCCCTTTGATCCCAGCACAGAGTTTGACCCTCAGGAGACGTCTCTAAACTGGGCTGGGGTTCTGCACCTTCACCCACATGTTGGGTCTGGCTGTGACCCCATTCACTGTGATGAATTTTGTGCCTCAGTTTGAACCTTCAAATGATGATGCTATGTGGCACTGACATTCACCCTGCCGGCGTGGATACAATTGGACATGAATTCTGGGACCTAATATTCAGAAGTGATTCTGGAGTCCTACATGATCCTGGTCTCATTGGACGGGTGCTCACCTCTTATTCATGCATAGGACCCACTGCCCATGTGACTCTGTCCTCTATATCCCTACTGGCTGAATGAGACAATGGCTCTCACCCTGTTTTCCCTGCAGCCCGGATCATGTTCTGGATTCACATCCTCCTTCCCACTCTCCCGTGTCTGCACCCTGGAGTTCAGGTTGGAACAGAATCCTTATAAATACAGGCCCTCCCCGCAGTGCACAGCACATGCTTACTGTGCTTTACCTGACAATCTACCCTAACTGACTGTCCACACACCACATTTCCTGACTGTAGGTGAAGGTGGCTTTTCAGATGATGGGGTTTGCCATTTTGACCAGTTACTCTGTTTTTCTGAATCATTTCCATATATACAGTAGGCATACATGTTAATTACTTTTTTATGGTTTTCCCCTGTTAACCTATATTGTGTCAGCTTAATTATTAGTCCAACTAAAGAACCTAGAAAGGAAGAAGGAAATATTATTTTGTCTTGACAATGTCATTGCCCTCATCTTTCCGAGTCACTCCCCTTAACTCCTTAGAAGATAGGAATACCCTTAGGGTTTGGCCCGTGATGCTGGCTGTGGAAGATTTCACACCTACAAGAAGCCATGCAGAGAGGAAGTTTATTTTACTTTCCAAGAGAGGAAAGGGCCAAGTATTGCTAGTCACTCACTACAGGGCAGGGAAGGAAGTGTGGCTTCTGCTTTTCAGCAGTGGCTGTTGCTCAGGGACCAGGAATGGAGGGGCCTTGGGCTGTGCTGAAGTTGTGTAGCTATGAGGGACTGTCTTTATTTATTTATTTTTTTATTATTATTTTTTTAAAATATATTTTATTGATATTTTACAGAGAGGAAGGGAGAGGGATAGAGAGCTAGAAACATTGATGAGAGAGAAACATCGATCAGCTGCCTCCTGCACACCTCCTACTGGGGATGTGCCCGCAACCAAGGTACATGCCCTTGACCGGAATCGAACCCGGGACCCTTCAGTCCGCAGGCCGATGCTCTATCCACTGAACCAAACCGGTTTCGGCATGAGGGACTGTCTTTAAAAGTTACAATTTGTTTGGTTTCCAGGAGACAGTATTCTAGATGTGCTAGGGAGGTGTCTTTTCAGTATTTTCCCAAGCCTATAAAATATGACTAGAGCAACAGCTACAAAGAGGTCAAAAGAGGCTTGTTTGAAGGGGCGGAGGGAAGGAAACTTTCTACTAACTAGAGACCCCTTGGTCCTAAATATCCCGGAGGTGTGACCACAGCAGGAAGGAGGGGTGTGTAAGACTGGAGCATTGAGAGTAGCCTATCTTGTTCAGCAGTTTGAACAGAGGAGCTGTTTGAATTTGAGTGAGAAGGCTAATCCCTATTTTGTAAAACTACTGTTTGGAATTCTCTGCTTTTTTTTAGATGGACTCTTATTCTAAAAAAAATAACTTTGCTTTCTAGCCTGCTTTAGCCTGCTTGAATAATGAGGAAAATAAACTTAGCTGTCTGACCTTGTAGGCCAGAGACTAGATATGCCCATACTCTCAATGCCGTGCCAGGTGCATTTTTTAATTGGATCGAACTGTGTTGTTTTCAAGGCCACCAGTGAGATAACCACTAAGTGCACATAGGGCTGGCTCTTTAATAAAAAGGGAAGTTCTGCTTGTAGCCTTGCTTAGAATTTGAATTCATTTTCTCTAAGCCCATCGGTGATTAAAGTGTGACTTCAAACTCTCCGAGCATTGTTTGATTAGTCCAGTTCTCTGTAACATGAGGAGCCAACATCTTGGGGTTTAATTAGCAGGCGCTTCTCATAAATTGTGGAAGGCCACAGCAAAGAAAAAGACCTAATTCTTGTCCTTACAAATACCTCAACCTCATTTAGAACTTAAGGCTTTATTGACCTGAAGAGTGACTCCTTCTAGGAGACCAAATAAAGGGACACCAGCAATACCGGGGGCATTGTGTTCAGGAGGACATCAGCAATGGGTCCTGGAGTTAATAAACCCTCATTGAATTCCCTCCTCAACTCACAGGTACTAACTCCCCAGTATGGACAAAAATGATGGCACACAGTAAACCTAGCAATCTCAGGGAGCCTGGCATGGCATGGCCCATCTTGTAAACTCAGAGGCTAAAAGTAACCATATAGGATGCTTTGAAATTAAAACTTTCCAAGTAAAAGTTGATCACTGGGGTATTTACGTACCAGCCTGTGTTGTTTTTGTTTGTTTGTTTTTGCAAAGGACAAATTCTACCTTATTGAGCCTGTCTGTTGTGTTTTTGCATCTGGGATAACAGACCTTTGGATTTTCAGGAACATTTCTGTTTTACCGACTCCTAAGAGCACCATCTCCCAACACAGAAGATCACAGAGCCCCAATTATTATTGCTCTCGGGTTAGATATTAACTGTTACCTAATAGATAAACTTGTAAAAGTAAGTTTGTGTCTGTTTTTTTTTTTGTTGTTGTTTTACTGTTTATCCTACCCCAGAGATTTCCTTCCTTAGCTCTCCCCCCCTAATTTATCACCAGTGAATGTCATGTAACCCCCTTATGTCTTCTCTTTTGAGTCTAATGTATAAAAAAGTTGCAAAACTGCGATTCTCCCGAGCATTACTCAACCTGCTGTTATTTTCCTTCCTGGCAAACGTCACGGACTTGGGTCAAATAAATTTAGAAAAATTCTCCACAGGTTTGGACATATCTTACAACCTCACCAAAAGCTATTGTCTCATGTGAAGCAGGAGAACCTTACATGAGGGGTATCAGCATTTCCAGGGACTCAACTGAGGAAAGACAGATTTATAAACACAAATTTAGAGCAGACCCAGAATCCAGCACGCTAGAGCTTTCCTGTTGCTTTCAGAGAACAGAAGGAAATGCTCAAGGCTCAGGTGAATGTGTTTTCATTGTGTGATTGCATGTTTTTAATCCTTATCTCAATGTTTCTTTTTACCCTCCCAACTTTCCCTGAGATTCTGCAGTAATTTCCATGCTTCCATGTCTCTGAATCCACTCCATCAGTTTTTTTTTTTAAATTAGATTCCAAATGTGAGTGTGATCAAGTGATACTGTCTTTCTCTGACTGACTTTTTTCACTTAGCCTGGTGCTCTCCAGGTACCTCCATGCTGTGAGCAAGAGTACGAGATTCTTCTTTTTTGCTGCTGCCTAGTACTCCATGGTGTAAATGTACCACAGTTTTCTATCCGTTCATCTGCTGATGGGGACCTGGGCAGTTTCCAGACCTTTGCTATTGTAAATTGTGCTGCTATGAACAGAGGGGTGCATATTTTACATGTGATTGTTTTGGGGGTGTTAGGATATAGTCCTAGAAGTAGAATTACTGGATCAAATGGCAGTTCCATACTAAATTTTTTGCAAAAACTCCAAACTGATTTCCATAATGGCTGTAGCAGTTTGCATTCCCACCAGCAGTAAACTGGGTTCCCTTTTTTCCACATCCTCCCCAGCACTTGTCCTTTTGTTGATTTGCTGATGGCAGCCATTCTGACAGTGGTGGGGTGATACCTAATTGTTGCTTTAATTTGCATCTCTCTGATGATCAGTCACTTGGAGCATTTTTCACATGTGTCTTGGCCATCTTATCCACACTGCAGCCCAGGCAGAGCTGACACTTCGGATGGCATCAGAAGCAAATGCTCTAAGTGTGAGTGTCTGTTTTGTGACATTAACTTTTTACAATGGATTCAATGGAGACAGGTTAGATCGAGTTAGAGGCTTGAGCAACCTCTGCAACCTACAATTGGCCTGAGGGAGACACAGCCAAAAGTCCTGAATGAAGAAACAATGCCTGCCATTCAGAAAGAGCAGGTCCTGAAGAAAGATATGCAAAACCAGCCACGCAGGTGCAGGAGAAACACACTTGCCCCAGACATCACCTCCCCTGAAGGCGCTAGAGGACACTTAGTATACTTGGTGTGTTGTGGGCTATTTGACCCTAAGTCCAGTCCTGGAGTCAACTGAGAAATACAGACCCTGGCCTTGAAGCGGATAAACTACATTACCCATAAGGCCAGGCATGGAATGCCACCCGGCTGAGCCAATGGGGGGCTCAGAGAAGGCGTTTACTTTTGGCCGCTTCTGTAGGGCGGTACCCGTAGTCCTCCTGGCGGGATTTTGTCTTCTGATGTGGCAATCAGGAGTTTCTAGTTGCACGGCCGGCTGGAGAAGGCTGGAGAGTGCTTTACCCCGCCACACAGCCAATGGCGGGAGCCTCCAGTGGTGCTCACAGCTGACACTTGGGATTGAAGCTCGGAATCGCCACCCGGATCCGCCCAAGGCCGAGACAGCGACCGCCATTCCTGCAGCGGCTTCTACTGCAGCCGCTCCCGCCCCGCTCAGCCCACAGAGTGCAATGGCGGCTCCTGCGCTGAGGAGCTTCGCTGAGGTGAGTTCCTGTCTCCGGGGTCCCTCACCTCCTCCTTTCACAGACACCACAGCTGTGGGAGGGTGCCTGTCACATACTGCAGCTCAGTTCGCGAGGAGAACCGTGAGGAAGGAGGAGGGGAGAGAGGAGTGTTGTGGCTTATGAGGACACAGCCAGTGCAGGGCAGAGAGGACAGGGGTGACTTGCATCTGAGGTTCCCCTGAGAGTGTGGGCTGTGAGGATTGGCGGACAGATCAGAGGCTGCAGGGAGGGCGTCACAGCCTCATTGGGGCTTTCCCGGCTGTGGGGTCCATCAGAGGCCTGGGGTGGTCCTGGACCCGGCTGGAAGACAAGCTCTCTACATGCCATGTGCCAAGTTCATGGGTGAGTCCAGCGAGATCCAGTGGCATGGGAGCAGGAAGGGGGCAGAGCTGAGGGAGTGAACCTGGGTCTGAAGGTGAGAAGGGGTTAAAGATTACCCAGTGGTGTGCACATCTGGAGGAAGTGTGAGCTCATGGTCCCCGGGACCTGGTGTGGGAACTTAAAGGCGAAGCATAAACCCGGGCTTGGCTTTGTCTTGGAGGCATGATCTAGGAGACTGCAGTGGTATTGCTTGGCAGGAAGGCTGGGGCCCTGCAGGCATCGCCCAGACCTTAAATGGCATTGCTCTCTCCCCTCCCCTCCCCCAATTTTTCTCACCCAACCCAGCTGCTCTGCTGAGGGCAATCCTAGTGAGTAATGGGACTGTGATGAGAGAGCAGCCTGCACTGGCATTAGGGCCCGGTGTCCACACTAACCGGGTGCCCTGGAGGAGGTTGAGGGGGGGAAGGTGTATAAGGAGTAGGAGTGGGGGTTCTCAGAGAGACAGCTCTGGTGTCAATTGTCTCCATACTGACAGGTTGGCGTGACCTTTGAGGACATTGCCCTGTACTTCTCCAGGGAGGAATGGAGCCTCCTTGATGAGGGTCAGAGACAGCTGTACCTGAATGTGATGCTGGAGAACTTTGAACTTCTATCCTCGCTGGGTAAGACCCTCACTCTCACCAGTGACCTGGACTTGGCTTTGCCATTTCCCAGGCCCCATCTCCCAGGGTGTGCTGTGTCCTCCCATGTAGACTGTGGTTCTGCTTGATTTTCCAGTTTCCTGGGTAGTTGCTGTCCTGGGGAGGGTTGGTCTTTTTCCACTGCTCCCTTCTTTCCTGAAGTCCCAATTCTCCCCTCTGTACTAAGTTCACAGGGAAGGACTTGTGGTTGGTAGTGTTGCAGGAAGCCTGAGGGATTCCACCGTGATCAATGGGGAGAGCATTTTCTATATTCCTGTTGTTCATGTGTATATATTTTTGTAAAAATTTCTCCATCGTTTACTAAATATATATATGTTTAGTTAAATAGTCTTTTGAATACCTTGTATATTTTATATATTAATTGCTTACGACATACAGGAACACATATTGTTGCATGTGCTTAATAGTGCTTTGCAGATATTACTCCCCCACACCCGCTTTTCTACAAAGTCCATGTTTTTGGCAACCCAGCATTCAGCAGGTCTAGTTCCACCATGTTTCTAGCAAGCTCAGATGCTTGTTACTAGTGCTTAGCAAGTAAATATTGTTAATGAAGTTATATAGACTTTGCTTTTGAGACAGAGTCATTGCGTTGTTATTAGCCTGCAGTATAGTGTTAACTTACCTTTATTATTCCCAGGGAACTCCAACTATTTGTGTGAATTTCTGTCTATCTTGCAATATTCCCTTTATTGTGGTGACCATAACCAAATCCACAATATCTGCAAGCGATTCCTTCATATGGTTTGCAAGTATTTTCTTCTGTTCTCTAGATTGCCCTTTCATTTCATTTTGTTTACTGCTGTTGTGCTGTGAAGACGCTATTTTTCTTTATTTGTTGCAGTGTGAACTGTTTATTTTTTCTATGTTGTGTGGTGGTTGGTGTCACATTCAGAAACTCCTGTCCAAAACAAATCTCCACAACTTTTTCTCTCGGTTGTCCTGAGGAGGTTTAATTTTTAGCGCTCACATTTAATTCTGTCCTGCAGGTGAGTTACATTTTTAAAAAATATATTTTATTGATTTTTTTTACAGTGTGGAAGGGAGAGGGATAGAGAATTAGAAACATCGATGAGAAAGAAACATCGATCAGCTGCCTCCTGCACACCTCCCTCTGGGGATGTACCCACAACCAAGGCATATGCCCTTGAGTGGAATCCACCAAGGGACCCCCCTCAGTCCATTGGCCGACACTATATCCACTGAGCCAAACTAGTCAGGGCGGTTGAGTTACATGTTCTCAGTGGTGTCCAGGTTTGTTGTTTGACATGTGAATGTCAGTTCTTGAAGAAACTATCTTTCCTCTCTTCTAAGACTTGCACCTTTGTCAAAGATTACTTAAAAGTATGTGCCTGGGTTAAAAATTTGTGCCTGGGTTTATTTCTTTGTTTTCTGTTCTGTTCTGTTGATATATGTATCTGTTTTTCTCCAGCAACACACTGTTTGCTTGTTTTCTCTTTGTAATAAATTGAAGTCAGGGAGTCTGATGCCACCAGCTTTGTTCTCTCTCAATATTGCTTTTGTTAATGGAGGTCTTCTGATTCCATTTCCGGATTCTCTATTCATTTCTTTGTATAATACCATTGGAGTTATTGGGATTGCATTTAATCTGTAGTTTGCCTTGTGTACTATAGCTGTCTCCACCATATTTCATTTTCAGATCCATGAACACAGGTTGTCTTTCAACTGATTTGTGTTTTCTTCCATTCCTTTCATCACTGTCTTACAGTACTCACTGTACAGATGTTTCACATTTTGGTTGAATTTATTCCTGAGGATTTTATTGTTTTGGATGCTATTGCATATTTGATTACATTCTTCATTTTTCTATCGTAAAATTTATTATTGCCGAAACCGGTTTGGCTCAATGGATAGAGAGTCGGCCTGCGGACTGAAAGGTCCCAGGTTCAATTCCGGTCAAGGGCATGTACCTTGGTTGCAGGCAAATCCCCAGTAGGGGGTGTGCAGGAGACAGCTGATCGATGTTTCTTTCTCATCGATGTTTCTAACTCTCTATCCCTCATCCTTCCTCTCTGTAAAAAATCAATAAAATATATTCTTAAAAAAATTTATTATTAGTGTGTAGAAATGGAACTAATGTTTGTATGTTTATTTCACATCCTGTAACTTTTCTAAATTTAATTCTCTATTCTTCTTTTATCTTCACCCGAATAATTAGGATATGTTTTCCATTGATTGTTCTTTTAGAGAGAGAGTGGAAGACAGAGAGAGGGAGAGAGACATCGATTGGCTGCCTCCCACATGTGCCTCTACTGAGAGTGGGGATCAGACCTGCAACCCAGGTACCTACCCTTGACTGGGAATCGAACTCTAGCCCTGCAGTGCACAAGCCAGCACTCTCATCAGTGAAGCACAGTGGCTAGGGATATTTATTTATTCTGTAAATTATTTATTTATTTAAATATATGTATTTTTTATTCCCTAGAGGAAGAGGAGTGAGAGATAAAAACATCAATGATGAGAGAGAATCATTGATCAGCTGCCTCCTGCATGACCCTCATTGGTCATTGAGCTCCCAACCAGTGCAGGTGTCCTAACAAAGAATCTAATTGTGACCTCCGAGTTCATGAGTCAATGCTCAATCAGTGAGACGTACCAGGCAGCATTTATTTATTGATTTTGGAGACGGGAAGGGAGACAGAGAAAGAAAGAGAGTGAAGCATTGATGTGCTGTTCTACCCATCTGTGCATTCATTGGTTGTCCCCTCCATGTGCCCTGATGGGGGATCAGACCCACAACCTTGGTGCATTGGGACCATATGCTGAACAAGTGAGCCACCTGGACAGGGCTCTGTATTTGTTTATTAATTTCAGGAGCTCATAGTGGGATCTTGACAAATTTCTCTATGGAGGGTCCTGTCATCTGGTAACATCACCATCTCTTATGATGCATTGTGGTTCCTAGTGACAGGTGTCATGTCTTATCTTTCATTCCTTTTTTTTTTCTTTTTTTTTTTTTAAATATATTTCATTGATATTTCACAGAGAGGAAGGGAGAGGGATAGAGAGCCAGAAACATCGATGAGAGAGAAACATCGATCAGCTGCCTCCTGCACACCTCCTACTGGGGATGTGCCCGCAACCAATGCACACGCCTTGACCGGAATCAAACCCGGGACCCCCCAGTCCGCAGGGGGACGCTCCATCCACTGAGCCAAACCGGCTTCGGCATCTTTCATTTCTTTTTTAACTTATTTGAGGCTTGTTTTTTGTTTGTTTATTTTTGCTTAATGTAGCTAAAGGCTCCAACATTTTTATATCTTTTTCTTAAATATACCTTTTAGGTATTTTTTTCTTTTGTCTTGTCTCCGTTTTATTTTTTTTTTCTTCTAATATTTTTGGTTTCTTTCCTTTGAAACCTTTGGGTTTACTTTCATATTGTGTTTCCAGTTTCCTGAGGTGCCATGTTCGGTTCTTTGAGATCTTTTGTGACAATGTAGGCATTTATGTCTATAAAATTTCCCCCTAGAATTACATTTTCTGAACGTTATACATAAGCTTTGGTAAGTTGTCTTGTTATTTACTTTGCCTCTAGACTTTTTTGAGATCTCTTTCTGTTTTTGGCTACCCTGACATTCTTATGTATTTATTTATTATTGCTTTACATAGAGAGGAAGGGAAATGGGAGGAGAGAGAGAGAGAGAGAGAGAGAGAGAGAGAGAGAGAGAGAGAGAGAGAGAGAGATGAGGGAGAAACATCAATCGGCTGCCATCTGCACCCACGCAAACCGGATATGGAACCTACATTCTGATATGTGCCCTAACTGGGAATTGAACCCTTGACCCTTCGATACACAGGATGGTGCTCCAACCAACTGAGCCACACTAGCAAGGGCATTGTGTGATTTTTAAAAACAAAAATCTCCTGTTTTTTGGAAAACAGGCCACTAGGATCAATGAGAACAGAAGCACAGTGGCTGATAGCGGCAATGCTGACCCTTTATTTTTATTTTATTTGTTACTTAAAATATATTTTTATTGTCTTCAGAGAGTAAGGGAGAGGGAGAGAGAGAGAGAAATATCAATGATGAGAGAGAATCATTGATTGGCTGCCTCCTGCATGCCTCCTAGCAGGGACCGATCCCGCAACTCGGTCTGTGCCTCACTGACCCGAATCGTACCTTGGACCTTTAAGTCCACAAGCTGATGCTCTATCCACTGAGCCAAACCAGCTAGGGCTGACCCTTTTTTAAAAATACATTTTTATTGATTTATGAGAGGAAGGGGTACAGAGAGAGAGAGAGAGAGAGAGAGAGAGAGACATTAATGATGAGAGAGTATCACTAATGAGCTGCCTCCTGCATGCCCCTCCTGGGGACAGAATCCCCAAAAAGTGTGCATGTGCCCTTGACTGGAATGGAACCTAGGACCTTTCAGTCTGCGGGCTGACACTCTATCCACTGAGCGAACCATCTAGGGCTGCCCTAGCTGGTTTGGCTCAATGGATAGAGCGTCGGCCTGTGGACTGAAGGGTCCCGGGTTCAATTCTGGTCAAGTTTACATGCCTGGGTTTGCAAGCTCCATCCCCTGTAGGGGGTGTGCAGGAGGCAGCCAATCAATGACTCTCTCTCATCATGGATGTTTCTATCTCTCTCTCCCTCTCCCTTCCTCTCTGAAATCAATACTAAAAACAAACAAACAAACAAAAAACGCACCTACGGCTGACCCTTGCTTATTTATTTATTTTATTTTTATAAATATATTTTATTAATTTTTTTACAGAGAGCAAGAGAGAGGAAGAGAGACTTAGAAACATCGATGAGAGAGAAACATCAATCAGCTGCCTCCTGCACAACCCCTACTGGGGATGTGCCCGCAACCAAGGTACATGCCCTTGAACAGAATAGAACCTGGGACCCTTGAGTCCACAGGCCGAAGCTCTATCCACTGAGCCAAACGGGTTAGGGCGCTTTATTTATTTATTTAGTTAGTTAGTTAGTTAGTTGGTTAGTTATTATTAACCCTTGTTTTTGACCACAGGTATCTTTAAATGTATTTGCTCACCCAGTTTCCTGTCATCCTTCCTATGCAGTTGTCCTTTTTTGGTATTCTGTATTATGGTTTGTCTTCATGGTACTCTTATTCCCATTTCCTGTGGGATGTTTTTTTCACGGATAGCCGTCTACTTACTCTGGGATGGGGAAAGATTCTCATAGCTCTGATTCTGCTATCTTGCTGATATCACTCTCATGGGTCTTTTGTCTGTGATCTAATTTGTGCTTTGTTGTTCTACCACAGTGCTGACCATCCATCTTTTTCAAATTGGCATCATTTATCCCATGCAGTGGCTCAACTGGGATTTAAGAGGCAGAATCATTTCTGCATCAGAGAAGATACATGACTTTATCAATGACGGGGTAGACCCAGAGGCAGTCTTGCCTTGGTGAAGGGCTGGGGGATGGTTTTCACACATGGGCTTTGTTTCATTCATAACTAGGAACGCATTTTGTTCAACAACATTTTGTTACCATTGCCCACTCCTCACCCAATTCTACTTCTTCTTGCTTAATGTTGACACTTTGCGTATGACTCAGTTTTAGTAGTGATCATTCTACTCGGATTCCCAGCCCATGGATAACCTTAACTTCTTTAAACTTCGCACCTCTTCCTCTTTCACACATCTCGCTTTACTGCATTCCAGTGTTGTTCCATGCCTGCAGAGCCTTAGAGTGCACACATATTATATTGACACTGATCATAACGTGCTCTAATATGATTGATAGTTTATGGGTTTGAACACATTGCCAATATTCTACACAGACTCACATCGCCAGCATGAAAGGTCCTAAAGGAAGCCCTTTGTGGAGTAATAATGAGTAGACCCTGCCTCTCCTTTTTGTCCCAGCCTATGCTTCTGTCCTCCTTTGGTGAGATTTTCATCATCCAGGGACATTTTGGGCCATGGTATATATAACCGCCATTTCCTAACAGTCTCACTAACTTGTCTTGTAAATCATTGTATGGAATCATGTCCAGTCATGAAAGATAAACATTTGTAGTGAACATATTCTGTTTTTATCAGGTCAACATGCACTTCACCTACGTTTATTTTTGTTCAGGTTGCTGCTGTGGAGAAGAGAATGTGGAGGCCCCGACTGAACAGAAGGTTTCTGTAAGAGTGTCACAGGCAAGGAATCCGAGGGTAGCCTTGTCTTCCCAGAAGAGCCACCCCTGTGCGAGTTGTGAGCTGGTCTTGGGAAACATTTTCCACGTGATGGAGGGGCAGGGAACACAACACGGACAGATACTGTTGAGGTGTGGGGCATGTGCAAAACGATTTTATTTCAGTGCACAATTACACCAGCAGCACGTGAGAGAGAAGACTTTCATTAAAGGTGTGGATAGGAGCTCACGTGCAAACAGCTGCAATTTCAATGTGTCCCAGAATCTTTTCACATGCGGGGAGGTTGGGCAGGGTTTCCTTACTGGGTCAGGACCTCTCCACCTAACGGCTACTCAGACCAGAGAGAGTCCAACTGCAATTTCAACGTGTGGGGTGACTTTTCAAAGGAGAAACAATTTTTACAGTAGGAAAGAATGTAAGGAAGACATTAGTTGCACCCACATGTTTATTCAGGAAAAAGGAGTCCAGCTTGGAAGTCAATGTTTTGTGTCCTCTGAATTTGGAAAATATTTTACCACATTATCTAGCTTTCATTATCAACAGAGCGGTCACACTGGAGAAAAGACTTATAAATGCCGTGAGTGTGGGAAAGCTTACACCAATAGCATTGAACTTTGTCATCATCAGAGAGTCCACACTGGAGAAAGGCCTTATCACTGCAGTGAATGTGGGAAATATTTTACCAGGATCAGTGATCTTCACTGTCATCAGAGAGTTCATACAGGAGAAAAGCCTTATAAATGCAGTGAATGTGGAAAATATTTTACCACTAAGGCCGACCTTCATCATCATCAGAGAGTTCATACGGGCGAAAAACCTTATAAATGCAGTGAATGTGGGAAATCTTTTAAACGGAGCAAAGGTCTCCAATATCATCAGAGAGTTCACACTGGAGAAAAGCCTTATAAATGCGGTGAATGTGGGAAATCTTTCAAAAGTAGCAATGGTCTCCAATATCATCAGAGAGTTCACACTGGAGAAAAGCCTTATCAATGCAGTGAATGTGAGAAATCTTTTACTACTAAGAGAATACTTCATCATCATCATCAGAGAGTTCATACCGGAGAAAAGCCTTATAAATGTAGTGAATGTGGGAAATCTTTTACCCATGGCACTGCCCTTCGTCATCATCAGACACTTCATACAGGAGAAAAGCCTTATAATTGCAGTGAATGTGGAAAATCTTTTACATATAGCAATGGTCTCCTATATCATCAGAGAGTTCACACTGGAGAAAAACCTTATCAGTGCAGTGAATGTGGAAAATCTTTTACCTCTAAGAGCATTCTTCATCAACATCTGAGAGTTCACACGGGAGAAAAGCCTTATCAATGCAGTGAATGTGGGAAATCTTTTACCCAGAGTACTAACCTTCGTTGTCATCAAAGACTTCATACAGGAGAGAAGCCTTATAAATGCAGGCAATGTGGGAAGTCTTTTACATATAGCAGTGGTCTCCAATATCATCAGAGAGTTAACACTAGTGAAAAGCCTTATCAATGCAGTGAATGTGGGAAATCTTTTCTTGTTAGCAATGACCTTCGTCGTCATCAGAGTGTTCATACAGGAGAAAAGCCTTATAAATGCAATGAATGTGGAGAATCTTTTAAAAGTAGCAGTGGTCTCCAATATCAGAGAGTTCACACTGGGGAAAGCCATTATGAGTGCAATTAATGTGAGGTATCAGCCAAATTTCTAAATTCATTCTGCACCTATGAGTACAAATGTGTGAAATTTCTTAAATGTGTAGGAAATGTAGTTTCTTAGTTAGTACCTAATAATACAAGAAAATTTGTGAATCCTCATTTTTCTGAATTGTATCCCATACATTTAATCACCTATATTATGTAAAGTTCCCCTAAGTGTTTTTGCTGTTGTGTTTGTTTTTATGTTGGAACACTATGTTATTATGTTGCACTTTCTAACATACAGAGATGTCCTGCCAGATCTATGTCACTGCATATTTCTGTTGCTGAAGGTATTTCACCTGAACCACCTATAAGGCCCCTACATATGCCATCAATCACCATCCTCATGTGCCCAGGGAGGCTAACTCTATTGTCTGATTTGTTGAAGAAAATTAGGAATACCTGAGCCCTTAGTTCTTACTTGTTTCTCTGTCATGAGTTGCCACATAGGACTGCTTAGTGTTGGCCTCAATAAACATAACGTTGCCGAAACCCGTTTGGCTCAGTGGATAGAGCGTCGGCCTGCGGACTGAAGGGTCCCGGGGTCGATTCCGGTCAAGGGCATGAACCTTGGTTGCAGGCACATCCCCAGTGGGGGGTGTGCAGGAGGCAGCTGATCGATGTTTCTCTCTCATCGATGTTTCTGGCTCTCTATCCCTCTCCCTTCCTCTCTGTAAAATATCAATAAAATATATTAAAAAAAAAAATAAGCATAACGTTGCAGAGAAAGTGCCATTTTTGGGGGACATGCTATCCCAAGATCCTAATGATGAGTTTATTGACTATCTAAGTCAGTGGTCCGCAAAATGCAGCTCGCGAGCCACATGCGGCTCTTTGGCCCCTTGAGTTTTTATTTATTTTATTTTTTATTTTTTTTATTTTTTATTTTTTAAATATATTTTATTGATTTTTTACAGGGAGGAAGGGAGAGAGATAGAGAGTTAGAAACATTGATGAGACAGAAACATCGATCAGCTGCCTCCTGCACACCCCCTACTGGGGATGTGCCTGCAACCAAGGTACATGCCCTTGACCGGAATCGAACCTGGGACCCTTCAGTCCGCAGGCAGGTGCTCTATCTACTAAGCCAAACTGTCCAGGGCTGGCCCCTTGAGTTTTTAGCAAAGGATAGCTTAGGAGTATCCTAATTAAGTTAATAACAATGTACCTACCTATATAGTTGAAGTTTAAAAAATTTGGCTCTTGAAAGAAATTTCAATGATTGTACTGTTGATATTTGGCTCTGGTGACTAATGAGTTTGCCCACCACTGGCCTAAGTCATCAGTGGGAGAACTGCCAGACTCAGGTTTCTTTCTTCATAAAATAATGAAAGTTTTTTCCTAAGACTTCTTTAATCTTGGGTGTTCTATTTACTGTGTGGGTTAGTTTAAAAAGAAATCTGGGCTCTCCAAGTATGGTGATGCAAAAAACTTGTATGCGTTCTCACACATTTTTGCCCTTGTTGGAAGACTATGGTGCAGAAATTAGCTCAGCAGTTTTTGCCAAATTTACATTGCTGCCCATGATTTTCTAGGAAGCACTGTGGACTCTCTAGTCCTCATGTGAAGATAGATGCTTTGAGACACAGAGATTACTCCAAAGAGGGGGTAGCTGTGACAATCTCAATTATGTCTGGGAGTGTAAAGCACCGAACAGACTGTCAAATTACAGCGGGAAGTCGGAAGTGTTGGGGAGGGGGGGAAAGAGATCGACCAAAGGACTTGTATGCATGCATATAAGCACAACAAGTGGACACAAGACACTGGCGGGGTGGGATGAGGGCATGCGATAGTGGTTAGCAGGGGTGGGCAAACTTTTTGACTCGAGGGCCACAATGGGTTCTTAAACTGGACCGGAGGGCCGGAACAAAAGCATGGATGGAGTGTTTGTGTGAACTAATATAAATTCAAAGTAAAGAAGCAGAGGGGAGAGCAAGAGAACCTTCGGCTCTGAGGGCCAGATAGAACAGCCGAACGGGCCAGATCCGGCTTGTGGGCCGTAGTTTGCCCACGGCTGGGTTAGGGGAAGCTATGGGGAGATCAATGGGGGAAAAAAGGACATATATGTACTACTATATGTAATCTATACGTAATACTTTAAACAATAATAAAAAAAATAAAAAAAATTATCTCTGGGACCATGATTTTTTTTTTCTTGTTTTCAGGCAATGCCAATAGATGTGAAATGGCCCTAACTAGTTTGTCTCAGTGGACAGAGCGTCAGCCTGCAGACTGAAAGGTCCCAGGTTCGATTCCGGTCAGGGGCATGTACCTTGGTTGCAGGCACATCCCCAGTAGGGGGTGTGCAGAAGGCAGCTGATCGATGTTTCTCTCTCATCGAAGTTTCTAACTCTCTATCCCTCTCCCTTCCTCTCAGTCAAAAATCAATAAAATATATTTTAAAAAAAAAAACAAAACATGTGAAGGGAATCTCTTGCCCAGGTCTTGCAGAGGGCCATGAGCCCTAATGCCTACAATTTCAAGGGTAATGGTCACTGGTTTGAGGACCAGAGCTGTGAGGGGAAACCCTTTCCCTATAGGAACACTGACCTAATTGTTGTGTCAGAAGCCAATTGGACCATGTCTGCAGGCCTGATTCATCTGGAAATGGCTGAGGGTATTTCCCCAAACCTGAAAAAAATGCATAAAATAATTGCTTGGTGCCGAAACCGGTTTGGCTCAGTGGATAGAGCGTCGGCCTGCTGACTGAAGGGTCCCAGGTTCGATTCCTGTCAAGGGCATGTACCTTGGTTGCGGGCACATCCCCAGTGGGGGGTGTGCAGGAGGCAGCTGATCGATGTTTCTCTCTCATCGATGTTTCTGGCTCTCTATCCCTCTCTCTTCCTCTCTGTGAGAACTCAATAAAATATATTAAAAAAAAAAATAATTGCTTGGTGCCAGACAGCCTAGCAGGGGTGGGCAAACTTTTTGACTCGAGGGCCACAATGGGTTCTTTTTTTTTAAATATATTTTATTGATATTTTACAGAGAGGAAGGGAGAGGGACAGAGAGCTAGAAACATCGATGAGAGAGAAACATCGATCAGCTGCCTCCTGCACACCTCCCACTGGGGATGTGCCCGCAACCAAGGCACATGCCCTTGACCGGAATCGAACCCGGGACCCTTCAGTCCGCAGGCCGATGCTCCATCCACTGAGCCAAACCGGTTTCGGCCACAATGGGTTCTTAAACTGGACCGGAGGGCCGGAACAAAAGCATGGATGGAGTGTTTGTGTGAACTAATATAAATTCAAAGTAAAGGAGCGGAGGGGAGAACAAGAGAACCGGATAGAACAGCCGGATCCGGCCTGGGATCCAGCCCGCGGGCCTTAGTTTGCCCACAGCTGGTAGGGCATTTCAGTCCACCTGTTATTGCCTCCTAGTGGCCAAACACCTGAACAGCCGAAGGCAATTCCTCCAATCTGACAAAGGATTCTAGATACCAAACCCTGGCCTTTGATGTATATCTACTTTGCCTTAGGACAGTTTGTGTTAATAAAAAGCAAGGGGTCCT
This sequence comes from Plecotus auritus, assembly GCF_963455305.1. Classification (NCBI taxonomy): domain Eukaryota; kingdom Metazoa; phylum Chordata; class Mammalia; order Chiroptera; family Vespertilionidae; genus Plecotus; species Plecotus auritus. The sequence goes on from NC_137785.1 coordinate 8,039,100, forward strand.
GCCGAAACCGGTTTGGCTCAGTGGATAGAGCATCGGCCTGCGGACTGAAGGGTCCTGGGTTCGATTCCGGTCAAGGGCATGTGCCTTGGTTGCGGGCACATCCCCATTGGGAGGTGTGCAGGAGGCAGCTGACCGATGTTTCTCTCTCATCAGTGTTTCTAGCTCTCTATCCCTCTCCCTTCCTCTCTGTAAAAAATCAATAAAATATATTAAAAAAAAAAAAAAAAAAAAAAGCAAGGGGTCCTGAGACAAGAGAGAACTTGGTTTCTTTGGCCAAGCTCCTCTGGCCCCCAAATGCCTTACAAAATTATGTTTTGTCTCTGGAATCTTTAATAATGTACACACGGAGCCTTCTCCAGATTCCTGAACCCTTCTAGATGCTGGATTAATACCACCGGCATTGTTGGACCAGACTGCAGCCCATTAGATGGAATGGTCCTCATCTAACTGTGCATCCAGGAATTATTTTGAGGAAAAGACTACAGGAGCTGTGTGTACACAAGACCTGAGGGACTCCAGGAATGTTTATCTTCTGTGGAGCAGTCATTGATTATAATGAGGATGTTTTGTGGCTCCTGTAGCTTCTCAGATGTTCCCATCAGAGCCATTGGTGTGCTGGCAGCAAAACCAAGATGGAGACAAAGGCTGTCTTTAGTCCAGGGATGTAGCTTTTGTGGGTTTGGGTGAAAGTTCTTCATTGTTTATTACATTTTCTGTCACTGAGATGAGACTGTCACCCAGAGGGCATAAGTATGGGGATTGAATATAGAGTTACCAAACCTGTTCTTCCAGAATAGGTGTACATTCCATTTGTTTTATCTTGAACCATTGTTAACAGCTGTAATGAGTGAATTACATGTGTTAAGTATAGTGTTTCATAAATCTTGACATGTGCATGAAACTGAAACCATCATTACAGTCATAATGCTGACCATATCTGTCTGTGTAATTGCTTCATGACCTCTTTTAACCTCTCCCTGTTCTTCACAGCTTTCCTAGTTCCCATGGATTTACATTCCATTTTCATAGAGAACTTTTTCTTTTCTAAGTATTTTTCCTCTTTATGTTTCTTAAATACTTGGAGATTTATTAAAGTTACATTAGTCTCTCATCTTTTTTTCTGATAGATATTCTTTTTTTGTTTTTTTTTTAATTTTTTATTTTTTTTATTTTTTTTATTTTTTATTTTTTTTTAAAAATAAATCTTTATTCAGATTATTACAATTATTTCTCCTTTTTCCCCCCATAGCTCCCCTCCACCCATTTCCCACCCCACCTTCTGCCCTTACCTCCCCCCACCACTGTCCTCATCCATAGGTGTATGATTTTTGTCCATTCTCTTCATGAACCCCCCATACCCCTTTCCCCCTGAGAATTATCAGTCCACTCCCTTTCTATGCCCCTGATTCTATTATATTCACCAGATTATTCTGTTCCTCGGGTTTTTAATTCACTTGATTTTTAGGTTCGCTTGTTGATAGATATGTATTTGTTGTTCATAATTTTTCTCTTTACTTTTTTCTTCTTCCTCTTCTTTAAGAATACCTTTCAGCATTTCATATAATACTGGTTTGGTGGTGATGAACTCCTTCAGCTTTTTCTTATCTGTGAAGCTCTTTATCTGCCCTTCAATTCTGAATGATAGCTTTGCTGGGTAGAGTAATCTTGGTTGTAGGTTCTTGCTATTCATCACATTGAAAATTTCTTGCCACTCCCGTCTGGCCTGCATAGTTTCTGTTGAGAAGTCAGCTGACAGTCGTATGGGTGCTCCCTTGTAGGTAATTAACTGTTTTTCTCTTGCTGCTTTTAATATTCTCTCTTTGTCTTTTGCTCTTGGCATTTTAATTATGATGTGTCTTGGTGTGGTCCTCTTTGGATTCCTTTTGTTTGGGGTTCTGTGGGCTTCCTGGACTTGTAAGTCTATTTCTTTCACCAGGTGGGGGAAGTTTTCGGTCATTATTTCTTCAAATAGGTTTTCATTATCTTGCTCTCTCTCTTCTTCTGGCACCCCCATAATTCTGATGTTGGTACGCTTGAAGTTGTCCCAGAGTCTTCTTACATTATCTTCAACTTTTTGGATTTTTTTTTTTGCTTTTTGCTTTTTCGGTTGAGTGTTTTTTGCTTCTTTGTATTTCAATTCTTTGACTTGATTCTTGTGTTCCTCTATTCTGTTTCTGGGTCTCTGTATAATATTTTTTATTTCAGTCAGTGTATGTTTAATTTCTAGTTGGTCCTTTTTCATATCTTCGAGGGTCTCGTTATATTTATCGTCCTTTTCTAGTATATTCTTAAAAAGTCTTATAACCGTGGTTTTGAATTCTATATCCAGTCGTTTGTTTTCCTCCATTTCTTTCGTTTGTGATCTGATTCTTTGACCCCGCATTTTCATTGATTCCCTGAGTTGGTAAGGTAGATATTTGTGCTAGGTTTCCAATATGGCCCAGTGGGTCTGCTTCCCCAGTTAACCTGAGGTGGACACTCTTGGTGCACCCCTTTGTGGACTGTGTGTACAGCCTTGTTGTAATTAAGTCTTTATTGTTGTTGGTATCACTGGGAAAAATTGACCTCCAGGCCAGTTGGCTGTAAGGATCAGCTGTGTCTATGCTGGGAGAAGTTCGGTGCTGGAGACAGCCTTATAGGATTAGACTTGCCAAATTGCAATAGGCTCTGTGCTCAGCTTGGATGGGGTGGAGTCTCAGTCTTGGCTTCCTGTCAGCCTTGCCCTTGCGCGCATGTGTGCTTTCAGTCCTCCGCCTTCCCCAGCTCGAGTCTCCGCCTGAGAGTCCAGACTCCCCCCACAAGAGCGTGGGTTCCCAGGGGCTCGCCTGGAACTGGGGTTCACTGCAGTCAGAACTGGGGCTCAGTGGAGTCAGGATCCTCTGACTCCCTTCCACTAGGGAAAGCCTGTGGCAACCTCCGCAGCCTTTGTGCGCACTGGCACGCGCGCGCGTGCGCACTTTCAGTCCTCCGCCTTCCCCGGCTCCCGAGTCTCCGCCCGAGAGTCCAGACTCCCCCCACAAGAGCGTGGGTCCCCAGGGGTTCGCCCGGAACTGGGGTTCAGTGCAGTCAGAACTGGGGTTCAGTGCGGTCGGAGATTTCCTTCCCCCTTCCGCCAGAGAAAGTCAGCCAGGCTCTCAGCCGCCCTTCCTCTCTGCGCGCACAAAGCCCCTTTGCCGTACCTCCAATTCTCTGTGAGCTTTTCTTTTTCCTTCTAGTTGTAGAATTTTCACTCAGCCAGCTTTCCTGTGGTTCTGGATGGTGTCCGTTCTGTCTTTTAGTTGTAGTTTTGAAATTGTTGTGCGAGGCAGCAGTTTAGGTGTTTACCTATGCCGCCATCTTGGTTTCTCCCTTTTTTTAATTTTTTAATTTTTAAATATATTTTATTGATTTTTTGCAGAGAGGAAGGGAGAGGGATAGAGAGTTAGAAACATCGATGAGAGAGAAACATCGATCAGCTGCCTCCTGCACACCCCTCATTGGGGATGTACCCGCAACCAAGGTACATGCCCTTGACTGGAATTGAACCTGGGACCCTTCAGTCCCCAGGCCGACACTCCATCCACTGAGCCAAACCTGTCAGGGCCGCAGACCTTTTGTGTATCCTCTGAGCCAAACCAGTTAGAGCTGATAGATGTTCTTTTTTTTTTTTTTTAATATATATATACTTTTTTTATTATTGATTTTGGAGAGGAAAGGAGAGGGAAAGATAGAAACATCCATAAGAGAGAAACATGGATCGGTTGCCTCCTGCACGCCCCCTACTGGGGATTGAGCCCGCAACCCGGGCATGTGCCCTGACCGGGAATCGAACCCGTGACCTCCGGCTTCATAGGTCGACGCTCAACCACTGAGTCACATCGGCTGGGCGTGATAGATATTTTTATCATTGATATATCACCGTCAGTATGTCCATATTAATAAATATTTGGTTATTTCTAACAAAGCTGGTACAAACATTTCTGTATAATTCCTTGTATGTATATAAGTGGTATTTACCTTTGTCAAAAATTCAGTGCATAGTGGGTTTTTGAGTAGATGAATGTTTAAATTTACCGAGATTAGCAAATTGTGATCTAAATGGAATATACCACCAGGGCCGGTGTGGCTCAGTGCTTGGGCATCATCTCGTGTAGCACAGGTTGGGGATTTGATTGCTGGTGGGGATATGTGCCTGGCTTGTGGGCTAGATCCACAGAAGTGGGTGTGCAGGAGGCGGCTGGCTGATATGGCACTCTTCCAGCAATTTATCTCTCCCTCTCCCTTCTCTCTCTAAATATTGATAAAATATTATTTAAAAATAAAAAAATAAACGTTAAACGATTGTACTATTTTACATTTTTTCAGCAGTGTGTTAGGGATTCACAGTATCCACATCCTAGAGAATAATTTGTTTGGTCAATCATATTTATTTAAACTTTTTTTTAATAAGTTTGTCATGCTACTTTCACTGTTTCATTGTATTTTTTCTATGAATTTAAGGTGAGCCTTTTCTCAGACGTGTATTTGCTGAGTCTGTATCTTTGTTAAAATATCTTATCGTGGCCCTGGCTGGTTTGATTCAGTGGATAGAGTGTCGGCCTGCAGACTTAAGGGTCCCAGGTTCGATTTAGATCAAGGGCATTTGCCTTGGTTGAGGGCACATCCCTAGTAGGGGGTGCACGAGGCAGCTGATTGATGTTTCTCTCTCATCGATGTTTCTTACTCTCTCTCTCCCTCTCTGTAAAAAATCAATAAAACATATTTTTCAAAAATCTTATCATATGTTCTGCTTAATGTGCTATGAGTTCTGGCAATTTTCTGTTACAATAGGACAGTGGAACAACAAAGAGGGATGGTGGAAAGTCTCTCATTTTGTTCCTTTTTTACTTTAGGAAATAAACGTTTTTTTGTATTGGTATAATATGTTTTAATATTTTTACTTTAAAACATATTTTAATTTCCCTAGCTGGTTTGGCTCAGTGAAAAGTCCCAGGTGAGCTTCGAGTGAAGGGCACATGCCCTGGTTGTGGGCTCAATCCCCAGTGTGGGGCCTGCAGGAGGCAGCCAATCAATCATTCTCTCTCATCATTGATGTTTCTGTCTCTCTCTACCTCTCCCTTCCTCTTTGAAATCAATAAAAATATATTTTAAAAATACGTTAATTTATTTTAATAAATCAATAAAAATATTTAAATCATTTAAAAATATTTTTATTGATTTCCTAGAGCAAGGGAGGTGGGGAGGAAGAGAGAGAAACATTAATGATGACCGCCCTGGAAGGGGGCTCAGTCGACCTGTGAACCAGGAGGTCACAGTTCCATTGCCTCTCAGGGCACATGCGTGGACCCCTGCTAGATCCCCAGGTGAGGCTTGTAGGAGGCAGCTTATCAGTCATTCTCTCTCATGATTGATGTTTCTATCTCTCTGTCCCTCTCCCTTCCTCTGTGAAATCAATACAAAATTAGAGAAAACTGAGTCCCTTATCTTAAAAAAGAAACATCAATGATGAGAGGGAATCATTGATCAGCTGCTTCCTCCACATGCTACTGGGGATGGAGCCTGCAATCCAGGCATGTGCTCTGACTGGGAATCTAACTAAGGACCTCCTTGTGCATGGGTCGATGCTCAAACACTGACACATACCAGCTGGGTGATTCATTAATGCTATGTCCCGTGCAATGAACATTTTTAATTTTAACCTGCACTGCTACCGTTCTCCATTGCTTCCAGAACACCACTCATCCGATCCTGCATAAGCCCTTGCTTTGCAGTCTTCTGCATTTTCCTTGTCTCCTGTCATGGGGGTTTTTGGGTTGGAATAGTTCTCTCAGGAAGGCCAGAGGGCATGTGGGTGAGCAGGGTGTTTTAGAGTCCCAAAGCAAATGCAGAGGGAAATAGAAGGGCAGTGGTCAGACTCCCTATGCCCTAGATCAGGCATCCTAGATTTGAATTTCAGATTCTCTGTTATCAGTGGGACTTAAACTGAAATAACCCCTTCTGCTGGTCTAAGTCAGTTTCCTCCTGGGAAAAACAAGTATGAGGTATGTCCCCAGGCCAGAGCTGTTGGAGAAGGTCAAGTGGTAAGGTGTCCACTTGCAGTAACGCAGCTGTGCCTGCAGCCTGCCTTGGCTCCAGCAATTCCAGCCACTCCCTGCAGAGACATTCCCAGGCAGGCACTTCTCTCTCCCCCAAAGCCTGCAAGCACCTTTGTCTGCGGGTGCATTTTAGTGAGAAATGGGACCTGTATTCTTACTGCTACAGGGAGGCAGGTGCTGTGGGCACTCAGGTCTCATTGTGGTGCTCCCCATATCAAACTGCTGAAAAAGTTCAGTGTCAGAGAAATGAAGTCAGCTCCCCAAGTTTACACCACAGAGAAGTGTCAGATTCAAGGGGCTGGATTTTAACCATGATTTTCTCCAGCGTCAGACACAGTCTCTACCACTGATGTGCAGCCCTCACTGGAGCAGGTACAGCATGAGGACCAGGGTGGCTCAGCTGCAGCTCCTGTTTCCATGGTTGCAGTTATGCGTTTCCTCCCATTCCCTTTACATCTCAGAGCCCTTACCCTTGGCCTCCCCGTGTTCAGGGGAACGCCATCATTTCTCAGCTGCAGTGGTTTCTCCAGGGGAACCTTCTTTCAGAATGAGCTGCTGTTTGTCTGCCTCCCCTTTGATCCCAGCACAGAGTTTGACCCTCAGTAGACTTCTCTAATCTGGGCTGGGGTTCTGCACCTTCACCCACATGTTGGGTCTGGCTGTGACCCCATTCACTGTGATGAATTTTGTGCCTCAGTTTGAACCTTCAAATGATGATGCTATGTGGCACTGACATTCACCCTGCAGGAGCGGATATAATTGGACATGAATTCTGAGACCTAATATTTGAAAGTGATGCTTGAGTCCTACATGATCCAGGTCTCATTGAACGGGTGCTCACCTCTTATTCATGCATAGGACTGACTGCCCATGTGACTCTGTCCTCTATATCCCTTCTGGCTGAATGAGACAATGGCTCTCACCCTGTTTTCCCTGCAGCCCGGATCATGTTCTGGATTCACATCCTCCCTCCCACTATCTTGTGTCTGCACTCTGGACTTCGGGTTGGAACAGAATCCTTATGAATACAGGCCCTCCCCACAGTGCACAGCACATGCTCACTGTGCTTTTCCGGACAATCTACCCTAACTGACTCTCCACACACCACATTTTCTGACTGTAGGTGAAGGTGGCTTTTCAGATGATGGTGTTTGCCATTTTGACCAGTTACTCTGTTTTTCTGAATCATGTCCATATATACAGCAGGTATACATGTTAATTACTTTTTTATGGTTTTCCCCTGTTAACCTATATTGTGTCAGCTTAATTATTAGTCCAACTAAAGAACCTAGGAAGGAAGAAGAAAATATTATTTGCCTTGACAATGTCGTTGCCCTCATCTTTCAGAGTCACTCCCCTTAACTCCTTAGAAGAAAGGAATACCCTTAGGGTTTGGCCCATGATGCTGGCTGTGGAAGATTTCACACCTACAAGAAGCCATGCAGAGAGGAAGTTTATTTTACTTTCCAAGAGAGGAAAGGGCCAAGTATTGCTAGTCACTACAAGGCAGGGAAGGAAGTGTGGCTTCTGCTTTTCAGCAGTGGCTGTTGTTCAGGCACCAGGAATGGAGGGGCCTTGGGCTGTGCTGAAGTTGTGTAGCTATGAGGGGCTGTTTTTAAAAGTTACAATTTGTTTGCTTTCCAGGAGACAGTATTCCAGATGTGCTAGGGAGGTGTCTTATCAGTATTTTTCCCAAGCCTAGAAAATATGACTAGAGCAACAGCTACGGAGAGGTTAAAGGAGGCTTGTTGGAAGGGGTGGAGGGAAGGAAACTTTCTACTAACTAGAGACCCCTTGGTCCAAAATATCCCGGAGGTGTGACCACAGCAGGAAGGAGGGGTATGTAAGACTGGAGCATTGAGAGTAGCTTAGCTTGCTCAGCAGTTTGAACAGAGGAGCTGTTTGAATTAGAGGAGCCAACAATCTTGGGGTTTAATTAGCAGGCGCTTCTCATATATTGTGGAAGGCCACATCAACGAAAAATACCTTTTTCTCGTCCTTACAAATACCTCAACCTTATTTAGAACCTACGGCTTTATTGACTTGAAGAGTGACTATTAGGAAACCAAATAAAGGGACACCAGCGATACTGGGGGCATTGTGTTCAGGAGGACATCAGCAATGGGTCCCGGAGTTAATAAACACTCATTGAATTCCCTCGTCAACCCACAGGCTCTAACTCCCCAGTACGGACAAAAATGATGGCACACAGTAAACCTAGCAATCTCAGGGAGCCTGGCATGGCATAGCCAATCTTGCAAACTCAGAGGCTAAAAGTAACCATATAGGATGCTTTGAAGTTAAAACTTTCCAAGTAAAAGCTAGTCACAGGGGTATTTATGTTGTAGCCTGTTTTTGTTTTTTCTTTTGCAAAGGACAAATTTTACTTTATTGAGGCTGTCTGTTGTCTTTTTGCATCAGGTATAACAGACCTTTGGATTTTCAGGGACATTTCTGATTCACAGAATCCTAAGAGCACCATCTCCCAACACAGAAGATCACAGAGCCCCAATTATTATTGCTCTCACGTTAAATATTAACTGTTACCTAATGGAAAAACTTGTAAAAATAAGTTTGTCTCTCATATTTTTACTGTTTATCCACTCCCAGAGATTTCCCTCCTTCGCTCTCCCCCCTATTTTATCACCAGTGTATGTCATATAACCACCTTTTGTCTTCTCCTTTGAGTCTAATATATAAAAAAGATGCAAAACTGCCCTTATCCCAAGCATTACTCAATTACTGCTGTTATTTTCCTTCCTGCAAACTTCACGGATTTGGGTCAAATAAATTTAGAAAAATTCTCCACAGGTTTGGACATACCTTACAACCTCACCAAAAGCTATTGTCTCATGTGAAGCAGGAGAACCTTACATGAGGGGTATCAGCATTTCCAGGGACTCAACTGAGGAAAGACAGATTTATAAACACAAATTTAGAGCAGACCCAGAACCCAGCAAGCTAGAGTTGTCCCGTTGCTTTCAGAGAACAGAAGGAAATGCTCAAGGCTCAGGTGAATGTGTTTTCATTGTGTGATTGCGTGTTTTTAATCCTTATCTCAATGTTTCTTTTTACCCTCCCCGACTTTCCCTCTGAGATTCTGCAGTAATTTCCATGCTTCCATGTCTCTGAATCCACTCCATCAGTTTTTTGTTAATTAGATTCCAAATGTGAGTGTGATCAAGTGATACTGTCTTTCTCTGACTGACTTATTTCACTTAGCATGATGCTCTCCAGGTCCATCCATGCTGTGTGAAAGAGTAAGAGATTTTTTTTTTTTTTTTTTTTACTACTGCCTCGTACTCCATGGTGTAAATGTACCACAGTTTTTTATTCACTCATCTGCTGATTGGGACCTGGGCAGTTTCCAGACCTTTGCTATTGTAAATTGTGCTGCTATGAACAGAGGGATGCATACTTTCCATCTGAATGTTTTGGGTGTGTTAGGATATATTCCTAGAAGTAGAATCACAAGATCAAATGGCAGTTCCATACTAATTTTTTTGCAAAAACTCCAAACTGGTTTCCATAATGGCTGTAGCAGTTTGCATTCCCACCAGCAGTAAACTGGGTTCCCTTTTTTTTACATCCTCCCCAGCACTTGTCCTTTGTTGATTTGTTGATGGCAGCCATTCTGACAGTTGTGGGGTGATACCTAATTGTTGCCTTAATTTGCATCTCTCTGATGACCAGTCACTTTGAGCATTTTTTTCTTTAATATATTTTATTGATTTTTTACAGAGAGGAAGGGAGAGAGATAGAGAGTTAGAAACATCGATGAGAGAGAAACATGGATCAGCTGCCTCCTGCACACCCCTCACTGGGGATGTGCTCACAACCAAGGTACATGCCCTTGACCGGAATTGAACCCAGACCCTTCAGTCCGCAGGCTTACGCTCTATCCACTGAGCCAAACCGGTTTCGGCGATTTTGAGCATTTTTCACATGTGTCTTGTCCATCTTATCCACACTGCAGCCCAGGCAGAGCTGACACTTCGGATGGCATCAGAAGCAGATGGTCTTCAGTATGAGAATCTGTTTTGTGACATTAACTTTGTATAATGGATTCAATGGAGACAGGTTAGATCGAGTTAGAGACTTGAGCAACCTTCCCCAGCTACATTTGGCCTGAGGGAGACACGGCCAAAAGTCTTGAATGCCCGCCATTGGGACAAAGCAGATCTTGTAAGAAAGATATGCAAAACCAGACAAGCAAGTGCAGGAGAAACAAACATGCCCCAGCCATCACCTCCCCTGAAGGCGCTAGAGGGCACTTAGTATACTTGGTGTGCTCTTGGGCTATTTGACCCTATATCCAATTCTGGAGTCAACTGAGAAATACGGGACCCTGGCCTTGGAGCGGAGAAACTACATTACCCACAAGGCCATGCAAGGAATGCCACCAGGCTGAGCCAATGGGGGCTCAGAGAAGGCATTTCCGTTTGGCCGCTTCTGTAGGGCGGGAACAGTAGTCCCTGTGGCGGGGTTTTGTCTTCTCAGGTTATTGTCTCAGGCGGTCAGGAGTTCCCGGTTCCAAGGTGTCGTGGAGAAGGCTGCAGAGTGGTGTTCCCCGCCTCACAGCCAATGGCGGGAGCCTCCAGTGGTGCTCACACCTCACACTTGGGATTGAAACTCGGAGTCACTGTCCGGGCCCACGCCAGGGCCAGGACAGGCACCGCCATTCCTGCAGCGGCTTCTACTGCAGCCGCTCCCGCCCCGCTCAGCCCACAGAGTGCAATGGCGGCGCCTGTGCTCAGGAGCTTCGCTGAGGTGAGTTAATGTCCCCGGGGGCCCTCACCTCCTCCTTTCACAGACACCACAGACTGAGGGGCATCTGTCACGTCCTCAGCTCAGTCCGCATGGAGGACCGTGAGGAAGGCGGAGGGGAGACAGGAGTGTTGTGGCTTCTGAGGCACAGCCAGTGCAGGGCAGAGAGGACAGGGGTGACTTGCATCTGAGGTTCCCCTGAGGGTGTGGGCTGTGAGGATTGGCGGACAGATCAGAGGCTGCAGGGAGGACGTCACAGACTCATTGGGGCTTTCCCGGCTGTGGGGTCCATCAGAGGCCTGGGGTGGTCCTGGACCCGGCTGGAAGACAAGCTCTCTACATGCCATGTGCCAAGTTCATGGGTGAGTCCAGAGAGACCCAGTGGCATTGGAGCAGGAAGGGGGCAGAGCTGAGGGAGTGAACCTGGGTCTGAAGATGGGAAGAGGTTAAAGATTACCCAGTGGTGTGCACATCTGGCGGAAATGTGAGCTGATGGTCCCCGGGACCTGGTGTGGGGACTTAAAGGCGAAGCATAAACCCAAGCTTGGCTTTGTCTTGGAGGCATGATCTAGGAGACTGCAGTGGTATTGCTTGGCAGGAAGGCTGGGGCCCTGCAGGCATCGCCCAGACCTTCAATGGCATTGCTCTCTCCCCTCCCATCCCCCAATCCTTCCCACCCAACCCAGCTGCTCTGCTGAGGGCAATCCCAGTGAGTAATGGGACTGTGATGAGAGAGCAGCCTGCACTGGCATTAGGGCCTGGTGTCCACACTAACCACGTGCCCTGGAGGAGGTTGAGGGGGGGGGAAGGTGTGTAAGGAGTAGGAGTGGGGGTTCTCAGAGAGACAGCTCTGGTTTCAATTGTCTCCATTCTGACAGGTTGGCGTGACCTTTGAGGACATTGCCCTGTACTTCTCCAGGGAGGAATGGAGCCTCCTTGATGAGGGTCAGAGACAGCTGTACCTGAATGTGATGCTGGAGAACTTTGAACTTGTATCCTCGCTGGGTAAGACCCTCACTGTCACCAGTGACCTGGACTTGGCTTTGCCATTTCCCAGGCCCCATCTCCCAGGGTGTGCTGTGTCCTCCCGTGTAGACTGTGGTTCTGCTTGATTTCCCAGTTTCCTGGGTAGTTGCTGTCCTGGGGAGGGTTGGTCTGTTTCCGCTGCTTCCTTCTTTCCTGAAGTCCCAATTCTCCCCGCTGTACTAAGTTCACAGGGAAGGACTTGTGGTTGGTAGTGTTGCAGGAAGCCTGAGGGATTCCACCTTGATCAGTGAGGAAAGCATTTTCTATATTCCTGTTGGTCATGTGTAGATATTTTTGAAAATTGTTTCTACATCCTTATCCTGTTTGTTAACTGTATTTTTTGGTTAAATAATCTTTTGAATACCTTATATATATTATATATTAATTGATTACAACATACAGGAACACACATTTTTGCATGTGCTTAATAGTGCTTTGCAGATATTGCTCCCCCACACCCGCTTTTCTACAAAGTCCATGTTTTTGGCAACCCTTCCTTCAGCAGGTCTAGTGCCACCATGTTTCTAGCAAGCTCAGATGCTTGTTACTAGTGCTTAGCCAGTAAATATTGTTAATGAAGTTATATAGACTTTGCTTTTGAGGCAGAGTCATTGCATTGTTATTAGCCTGCAGTATAGTATTAACATACCTTTATTATTCCCCGGGGAACTCCAACTATTTGTGTGAATTTCTGTCTATATTGGTGTTATTTTGCTGATCAGAACCTAATCCACAATATCTCCAAGGGATTCCTTCATACGGTTTGCAAGTATTTTCTTCTGTTCTCTAGATTGTCTTTTCATTTCATTTTGTTTATTGCTGTTGTGCTGTGAAGACGCTATTTTTCTTTATTTGTTGCAGTGTGGACTGTTTATTTTTTCTATGTTGTGTGGTGGTTGGTGTCACATTCAGAAACTCCTGTCCAAAACAAATCTCCACAACTTTTGCTCTCGGTTGTCCTGAGGAGTTTTAAGTTTTAGCGCTGACATTTAATTCTGTCCTGCAGGTTGAGTTGCATTTTATCAGTGGTGTCCAGGTTTATTGTTTTACATGTGAAATCAGTTCTTGAAGAAACCTTCTTTCCTTTGTTCTGTGACTTGCAGCTTTGTCAAAGATCACTTGAAAGTATGTGCCTGGGTTAAAAGTTTGTGCCTGGGTTTATTTCTATGTTTTCTGTTCTGTTCTGTTTATATATGTATCTGTTTTTCTCCAGCAACACACTCTTTGCTTGCTTTCTCTTTGTAATAAATTGAAGTCGGGAAGTGTGATGCCACCAGCTTTGTCCTCGCTCAGGATTGCTTTTGTTAATGGAGATCTTTTGATTCCGTTTCCAGATTTTCTATTCATTTTTTGTATAATACCGTTGGAGTTATTGGGATTGCATTTAATCTGTAGTTTGCTTTGTTTGTTATAACTATCTCCACCATATTTCATTTTCAGATCCATGAACACAGGTTGTCTTTCAACTGATTAGTGTTTTCTTCCATTCCTTTCATCACTGTCTTATAGTACTCACTGTGCAGATGTTTCACATTTTGGTTGAATTTATTCCTGCGGATTTTATTGTGTTGGATGCTATTGTAAATTTTATTACATTCTTCATTTTTCTATCAAAGAATTTATTATTAGTGTGTAGAAATGGAACTAATATATCTATGTTTATTTTGCATCCTGTCATTCTTCTGAATTTAATTCTTTATTCTTCTGTTATCTTCACCCGAACAGTGAGGATATGTTTTCCATTGATTTTCCTTTTAGAGAGAGAGTTGGAGACAGAGACAGAGAGAGAGAGAGAGAGAGAAACATCAATTGGCTGCCTCCCTCATGTGCCTCTACTGGGAGTGGGGATCAGAACTGCAACCCAGGTACCTACCCTTGACTGGGAATCGAACCCTAGCCCTCCAGTGCACAAGCCAGCACGCCCATCAGTAAAGCACAGTGTCTAGGGATATTTATTTATTCTGTAAATTATTTACTTATTTATTTAAACATATGTATTTTTTAGTTCCGAAAGGAAGAGGAGAGGGAGATAAAAACATCAATGATGAGAGAGAATCATTCATCAGCTGCCTCCTACATGACCCTCACTGGTGATTGAGCTCATAAGCGGTGCAGGTGTCCTAACAAGGAATCCAATTGTGACCTCCTAGTTCATGAGTCAATGCTCAATCAGTGAGACATAGTGGGCAGCATTTCTTTATTGATTTTAGAGACAGGAAGGGAGACAGAGAAAGAGAGTGATGCATTGATGTGCTGTTCTACCCATCTGTGCATTCATTGGTTGTCCCCTACATGTGCACTGGTGGGGGATCAAACCCCCAACCTTGGTGCATCAGGACCACATGCTCAACAATGAGCCACCTGGACAGGCCTCTGAATTTTTTTTATTAATTTCAGGAGCTCATAGGGGTATCTTGACAAATTTCTCTATGGAGGGTCCTGTCATCTGGTAACATCACCTTCTCTTATGATGCAATGTGGTTCCCAGTGACAGGTGTCATGTCTTTTTTTTTTTTTAAATTTATAAATATTTTTTGTTCAGATTATTACAATTTTTACTCTTTTTACCTCCCCCTTAGCTCCCCTCCACCTGGTTCCCACCTAACCCTCTGACCTTACCCGCACCCACTCTCCTCATCCATAGGTGTACGATTTTTGTCCAGTCTGTTCCCGCACCCCCCACAGCCCTTTCCCCCCAAGAATTGTCAGTCCACTCCCTTTCTATGCCCCTGATTCTATTATATTCACCTGTTTATTCTGTTCATCAGATTTTTTATTCACTTGATTTTTAGATTCACTTGTTGATAGATATGTATTTGTTGTTCATAATTTTTATTTTACCTTTTTCTTCTTCTTCCTCTTCTTAAAGAATACCTTTCAGCATTTCATATAATACTGGTTTGGTGTTGATGAACTTCTTTAGCTTTTTCTTATTTGTGAAGTTCTTTATCTGACCTTCAATTCTGAATGAGAGCTTTGCTGGGTAGAGTAATATTGGTTGTAGGTTCTTGCTATTCATCTCTTTGAATATTTCTTGCCACTCCCATCTGGCCTGCATAGTTTCTGTTGAGAAATCAGCTCACAGTCATATGGGTACTCCCTTGTAGGTAACTAACTGCTTTTCTCTTGCTGCTTTTAATATTCTCTCTTTGTCTTTTGCTCTTGGCATTTCAATTTTCTTTTTTCTTTTCCGGCTGAGTGTTTTTAGCTTCTTTGTATTTCAAATCCTTGACTTTATTCTTGCGATCCTCTAGTCTGCTGTTGGGTCTCTGTATAATATTTTTTATTTCAGTCAGTGTATGCTTAATTTCTAGTTGGTCCTTTTTCATATCCTTGAGGGTCTCGCTAAATTTATTGGCCTTTTTTAGAAAATTCTTGAAACACCTTATTACCGTTGTTTTGAACTCTATATCCAGTCATTTGCTTTTCTCCATTTCTTGCATTTGTGAACTGTTTCCTTGTCTCCACACTTTGGCTGTTTCCCTGAGTTGATTGAGTGGGTTTGTGTGGTAGGTGTCCTATAGGGCCCAGTGGCTCACCCTCCCGTTACCTGAGGTGGACAATCTTTTTTTTTTTAAAATATATTTTATTGGTTTTTTACAGAGAGGAAAAGAGAGGGATAGAGAGTTAGAAACATCGATGAGAGAGAAACATCCATCAGCTGCCTCCTGCACACCCCCTACTGGGGATGTGCCTGCAACCAAGGTACATGCCCTTGACCGGAATCGAACCTGGGACCCTTGAGTCCGCAGGCCGACGCTCTATCCACTGAGCCAAACCGGTCAGGGCTGAGGTGGACAATCTGGTTGCACCTCTTTGTGGACTGTGTGCACAGTCTTGCTGTAGTTAAGCCTAGATTGTTGTTGATATCACTGGGACGAATGGATCTCCAGGCCAATTTGCTGTGAGGATCAGCTGTGTCTACGCTGGGAGAACTTCTATGCTGGAGACACCCTTATGAGACAAGACTTGCAAAAGCCTCTGCTCAGATTGGATGGGGCGGAGTCTCGGGGTGGAGAAGACAGCATTTTTTTCCCCGTCAGCCTCACTCAAAGAGCCCCTGGATCTCAGTGTCCCTCGGCAATCGCTGCAAGCACCTCTGAGAGAAAGCCGCCCTCGAGTTTCTCCCGCTGCCAGATAGTCCAGTTTCTTTCCGAATGAGTCTGTGTCCCCAGAGTCTCGCCCGGAATTGGAGTTTAGCGCAGTCAGGAGCTTTTGCCTCCCTCCCGCTTGAGAAAGCCAGCGGCGCACTCAGCCGCCAGTCCTGTCCGCGCTTGCGTCTCCGCACCTCTGCCCTCCACAGCTCCTCTGAGTCTCAGTGTGCTTTTCTCTTTCCTTCCACTTGTAGAATTTCCATTCAGCCAGCCTTCCTGTGGTTCTGCATGATGTCCATTTTGTCTTTTCGTTGAAGTTTTGAAATTGTGGAGCGAGGCAGCAGTTTAGGTGTTTACCTATGCCGCCATCTTGGTTTCCTTCCCAGGTTTCATGTCTTATCTTTCATTCCTTTTTCAACTTATTTGAGGCTTGGTTTTTGTTTGTTTGTTTTTGCCTTAGTGTAGCTAAAGGCTCCAACATTTTTATATCTTTTTCTTAAATATACCTTTCAGGTATTCCTTTCTTTTGTCTTGTCTCCCTGTTTTGTTATTTACTTTGGCTCTAGCCTTTTTTGAAATCTCTTTTGTTTTTGGCTACCCTGAAATTCTTATGTATTTATTTATTATTCATTTTACATAGAGAGGAAGGGAAATGCGGGGCGAACAGGGGGAGAGATGAGGGAGAAACATCAGTCGGCTGCCATCTGCACACTTACAAACCGGATATGGAACCCACATTCTGATATGTGCCCTAACCGGGAATTGAACCCTTGACACTTCGATACACAGGATGATGCTCCAACTAACTGAGCCACGCTTGCGAGGGCAATGTGTGGTTTTTAAAAACAAAAATCTTGCCGAAACCGGTTTGGCTCAGTGGATAGAGCGTCGGCCTGCGGACTGCAGGGTCCCAGGTTCGATTCCGGTCAAGGGCATGTACCTGGGTTGCGGGCACATCCCCAGTAGGGGTCGTGCAGGAGGCAGCTGATCGATGTCTCTTTCTCATCGATGTTTCTAACTTTCTATCCCTCTCTCTTCCTCTCTGTAAAAAATCAATAAAATATATTTTTTAAAAACAAAAATCTTCGGTTTTTTGGAAAGCAGGCCACTAGGATCAATGAAAACAGAAGCACAGTGGCTGATAGTGGTAACTCTGACCCTTTATTTTTATTTTTAATTAAAATATATTTTTATTGATTTCAGAGATTAAGGGAGAGGGAGAGAGAGATAGAAACATCAATGATGAGAGAGAATCGTTGATTGAGTGCTTCCTGCATGCCTCTTAGCAGGAACCGAGCCCACAACCCGGTTATGTGCCCTTGACCCGAATCGTACCTTGGACCCTTCTGTCCAAAAGCCGATGCTCTATCCACTGAGTCAAACCAGCTAGGGCTGACCCTTTTTTTAAAATACATTTTTTTATTTATGAGAGGAAGGGGTAGAGAGATTGAGAGACATTAATGATGAGAGTATCACTGAGGAGCTGTCTCCTGCATGCCCCTACTGGAGACAGAATGCATAACAAACTGGGCATGTGCCCTTGACTGGAATGGAAACTAGGACCTTTCAGTCCGCAGGCTGACACTCTATCCACTGAGCACACCACCTTGAGCTGACCCTTGGTTTATTTATTTACTTTAAAAAAATGTTATTAAACTTTTATCGAGAGGAAGAGATAGTTAGAAACATTCATGAGAGAGAAACATTAATCAGCTGCCTCCTGCACAACCCCTACTGGGGATGTGCCTGCAACCAAGTTGCATGCCCTTGACCGGAATTGAACCTGGGACCCTTGAGTCTGCAGGCCAATGCTCTATCCACTGAGCCAAATTGGTTAGGGTGCTTTATTTATTTATTTAGTTCATTAGTTATTATTAACCCTTGTTATTGACCTCAGGTAGCTTCAAATGTGTTTGCTCACCCAGTTTCCTGTCATCCTTGCTATGCAGTTGTCCTTTTTTGGTATTCTGTATTACTGTTTGTCTTCATGGTACTCTTATTCCCATTTCCTGTGGGATGTTTTTTTCTTGGATAGCCATCTACTTACTCTGGGATGGGGAAAGATTCTCTCTCTCTGATTCTGCCATCTTGCTGATGTCACTTTCATAGGTCTTTTGTCTGTGATCTCATTTGTGCTTTGTTGTTCTACCACAGTGCTGACCATCCCTCTTTTTAAGATTGACATCACTTATCCCATGCAGTGGCTCAACTGGGATTTAAGAGGCAGAATCATTTCTGCATCACAGAAGAAACATGACTTTATCAATGTCAGGATAGACCAAGAGAAAGTCTTGCCTTGATGAAGGGCTGTGGGGTGGTTTTCACGCCTGGGCATTGTTTCATTCATAACTAGGAACCCATTTTTTTTCCACCACATTTTATTACCATTGCCCCCTCCTCACCCAATTCTACTTCTTCTTGCTTCATGTTGACACCTGAGTATGACTCAGTTTTAATAGTGATCATTCTACTTGGATTCCTAGCTCATGGATAACCTTAACCTCTTTAAACTTTGCACCTCTACCTCTTTCACACATCTCGCTTTACTACACTCCAATGTTCCATGCCTGCAGAGCCTTAGACTGCACACGTGTTATATTGAAGCTGAATGTCACGTGCTCTAATATGATTGATAGTTTATGCGTTTAAACACATTGGAATTATTCTTCACAGACTCACATCGCCAGCATGAAAGGTTCTAAAGGAAGCCCTTTGTGGAGTAATAACGAGTAGACCCTGCCTCTGTTGTTTTTGTCCCAGCCTATGCTTCTGTCCTCCCTTGGTGAGATTTTCATCATCCAGTGACCTTTTGGGCCATGGTATATATAACAGCCATTTCCTGAGAGTCTGACTTACTGGTCTTGAAAATCATTGTATGGAATCATGTCCAGTCATGAAAGATAAACATTTGTAGTGAACATATTCTGTTGTTATCAGGTTTACATGCACTTCACCTACGTTTCCTTTTGTTCAGGTTGCTGCTGTGGAGAAGAGAATGTGGAGGCCCCGACTGAACAGAAGGTTTCTGTAAGAGTGTCACAGGCAAGGAATCCCAAGGTTGCCTTGTCTTCCCAGAAGAGCCACCCCTGTGCGAGTTGTGAGCTGGTCTTGGGAAACATTTTCCACGTGATGGAGGGGCAGGGAACACAACACGGACAGATACTGTTGAGGTGTGGGGCATGTGCAAAACGATTTTATTTCAGTGCAAAATTTTACCAGCAGCACGTGAGAGAGAAGACTTTCATTAGAGGTGTGGACAGCATCTCACGTGCAAACAGCTGCAATTTTAATGTGTCCCAGAATCGTTTCACATGCGGGGAGATTGTGCAGGGTTTCCTTACCGGGTCAGGACCTCTGCACCTAAAGGCTACTCAGACCAGGGAGAGTCCAACTGCAATTTCGATGTGTGGGATGATGTGTCAAAGGAGAAAAAATGATTTCAGCAGCAAGGAATGTAAGAAAGACATTAGTTGCACCCACACGTTTATTCAGGAGAAAGGTGTCCATTTTGGAAGTCGTTGTTTTGTGTCCTCTGAATGTAAAAAACATTTTACCAAATTATCTATATTTCATTATCAACAGAGAGTTCACACTGGAGAAAAGCCTTATAAATGCAGTGAGTGTGGGAAAGCTTACACCAGTAGCACTGAACTTTGTCGTCATCAGAGAGTGCACACTGGAGAAAGGCCTTATCACTGCAGTGAATGTGGGAAATATTTTACCAGGATCCGTGATCTTCACTGTCATCAGAGAGTTCACATTGGAGAAAAGCCTTATAAATGCAGTGAATGTGGAAAATCTTTTACAGGGAGAAATGCTCTCCAATATCATCAGAGAGTTCACACTAGAGAAAAGCCTTATAAATGCAGTGAATGTGGAAAATCTTTTCCATGGAACAGTGGTCTCCAATATCATCAGAGACTTCATACGGGAGAAAAGCCTTATCAATGCAGTGAGTGTCCGAAATCTTTTACCACTAGCAGTGACCTTCATCGTCATCAGAGAATTCACACTGGAGAAAAGCGTTATAAATGCAGTGAATGTGGGAAATCTTTTACTCGGAGCACTGCTCTTCGTTATCATCAGACAGTTCATACAGGAGAAAAGCCTTATCAATGCAGTGAATGTGGAAAATATGTTACAAGTAGCAATAATCTCCGATATCATCAGAGAGTTCACACTGGAGAAAAGCCTTATCAGTGCAGTGAATGTGGAAAATCTTTTATCTCTAAGAGCATCCTTCATCAACATCAGAGAGTTCATACCGGAGAAAAGCCTTATAAATGCAGTGAATGTGGGAAATCTTTTAAACGAAGTAAAGGCCTTCAATATCATCAGAGAGTTCATACGGGAGAAAAGCCTTATCAATGCAGTGAGTGTGGGAAATCTTTTATCACTAGCAGTCAACTTCATCGTCATAAGAGAATTCACACTGGAGAAAAGCCTTATAAATGCAGTGAATGTGGGAAATCTTTTACCTGGAGCACTGCTCTTCGTTATCATCGGACAGTTCATACAGGAAAAAAGCCTTATAAATGCAGTGATGGGCGGAAATATTTTTAGTGCTAAAACCATCCTCCATCAACATCAGAGAGTTTATATGGTAGAAAAGCCTTATAAATGCATTGAATGTGGGAAGTCTTTTATCTGTAGCATTGCCCTTCGTTATCATCACAGACTTCATACAGGAGAAAAGCCTTATAATTGCAGTGAATGGAGGAAATCTTTTAAAAGTAGCTGTGGTCTCCAATATCACCAGAGAGTTCACACAGGAGAAAACCCTTATCAATGCAGTGAATAAGGAAAATCTTTTATGTCTAAGACCATCCTTCATCAACATCAGAGAGTTTATAGGGGAGAAAGGCCTCATAAAAGCAGTGAGTGTGGGAAATCTTTTACCCAGGTCAATGGCCTTCGTTATCATCAAAGAGTTCATACAGGAGAAAAGCCTTATAAATGCAGTGAATTTGGAAAATCTTTTAAAAGTAGCAGCGCTTTTCAATATCATAAGGGAGTTCACACTGGAGAAAGCCATTATGAGTGCAATTAATGTGAGGTATCAGTCAGCCAAATTTCTAAATTTGCTCTCCACGTGAGAGTCCAAATATGAGAAATTTCTTAGATGTGTAGGAAATGTAATTTCTTTTTTTTTTTTAAATATATTTTATTGATATTATACAGAGAGGAAGGGAGAGGGATAGAGAGCTAGAAACATCGGTCAGCTGCCTCATGCACACCTCCCACTGGGGATGTGCCCGCAATGAAGGTACATGCCCTTGTCCGAATGGAACCTGGGACCCCTCAGTCCGCAGGCCGAAGCTCCATCCACTGGGCCAAACTGGTTTCGGCGAAATGTAATTTCTTAGTCAGGAGTTAACAATAGTACAAGAAAATTTGTGAATACTCATTTTTATGAATTTTATTTCATACATTTAATCACCTATATTATGTAAAGTTCCCATAAGTGTTTTTGCTGTAGTGTTTGTGTGTTTTTATGTTGGCACATATTGTCCCAAACCACTATACTCAATTAATATTTGACAAAGGAGGCATGAACATACAATGGAGGCAAGACAGTCTCTTCAATAAATGGTGTTGGGAAAAATGGACAGATACATGCAAAAAAATGAAACTTGACCACCAACTTACACCATACACAAAAATAAACTCAAAATGGATACAGGACTTAAACATAAGACGGGAAACCATAAAAATACTAGAAGAATCCACAGGAAGCAAAATCTTAGATATATGCCAAAAGAACTTCACTGATACTGCTCCTAGGGCAATGGAAGCTAAAGAGAAAATAAACACACGGGACTACATCAAAATAAAAAGCTTTTTCACAGCAAAAGAAACCATCAACAAAACAACAAGAAAGTCCACTGTATGGGAGAACATATTTGCAAATGTTATCACTGATAAAGGTTTAATCTCCAACATCTACAGGCAGCTTATACAGCTTTATAAAAGGAAGATAAATGATCCAAGAAAAAAATGGGCAACGGACCTAAATAGAATCTTTTCGAAAGAAGACAGAGGGAAGGCCAAGAGACACATGAAAACATGCTCAAAGTTACTAATTATCCGAGAGATGCAAATCAAAACGACAATGCGGTACCATATCACACCTCTTAGAATGGCTATTATCAAGAAATCAATAAACAAGTGTTGGCGAGGATGCGGAGAAAAAGGAACCCTTGTGCACTGCTGGTGGGAATGCAGACTGGTGCAGCCACTGTGGAGAACAGTATGGAGTTTCCTCAAAAAACTAAAAATGGAACTCCCATTTGACCCATTAATCCCATTCCTAGGAATATATCCTAAGAAACTGGAAACACCAATCAGAATGGATATATGCACCCCTATGTTCATAGCAGCACAATTTACAATAGCTAAGATTTGGAAACAGCCTAGGTGCCTGTCAGCTGATGACTGGATCGAAAACTATGGTACATCTACACAATGGAATACTATGCTTTCATAAAAAAGAAGGAATTCTTACTATTTGCAGCAACCTGGATGGAACTGGAGAACATAATCCTAAGTGAAATAAGCCAGTCAATGAAATAAAAATACCACATGATCTCATTTATGGATAATAAAGAACATTATAAACTGGTGAACAAAAAGATAGATACAGAGACAGTAAATCATTAAACAGACTGTCAAATTACAGCGGAAGGTTAGGGAGAGGTGGGGGAGTTAAGAGATCAACCGAAGGACTTGTATGCATACATATAAACATAACCAATGGACGCAAAACACTGGGGGGTGAGGGCATGTATGGGAATGGGGTAGGGGGGGGCAATGGTAAGATATGTACACATATAATACCTTAATAAAAAAATGAAAAAATAATAAATAAAGTGAGTGAGACAGAGACATTGTTCTCTTCCACCCATCTGTTTATTCATTGGCTGCCCCCTGCATGTACCCTCATGAAAAATCAAACGCGCCACCTTGGCCCATCAGATCCACACTCTCACAAACTGAGACACCTCGCTAGGGCTCTGAATTTTTTAAATTAATTTTAGAAGTTTATAGTGAGTTCTTTACAGTTTTCTCCACGTAAGTTCATGTCATTTGTCAATATCTCTTATGCAGCATTGTGCTTCAATGTCAGGTATAATGTCCTGTCTTTCATTTCTTTTAAAAATTCAATTGAGTGTTGTTTCTTTTGTTTTAGTCTCAATAAAGATTTGCCAGTTTTGTGTATGTTTTTTAAAAAAATAGCTCTTAGATCTGGCTGGCATGGTGATCAGGCCTATCACCAAAGTGTCACGGGTTCAATTCCTGATTAAGCGCATGAACCTGGGTTGCAGGGGTTCTTCCTTGGAGGGGGGTTGCAGTTTTGATCCTCACCCCCTGTTGGGGTGCATGTGGGACGCAGCCAACCAATGTGTCCCTGTCACATCTATGTTTTTGTGTGTTTTTCTCTAGCTCTCTCCCTTCCACTGTCTCTAAAAATGAAAGAAAAAGATATTCTCCGGTGAGGATTAACAACAAGAACAATAAGAGTTAGCTCTTAGTTATTAGAAACTTTTGTCTTGTCTCTAGTTTATTAATGGTTGTTCTAATATTCATTGTTTACTGTCTTTGCTAGCTTTGGGTGTACTTTCCTTTTTTTTTTTATATTTTATTGATTTTTTACAGAGAGGAAGGGAGAAGGATAGAGAGTCAGAAACATCGATGAGAGAGAAACATCGATCAGCTGCCTTCTGCACACTCCCCACTGGGTATGTGCCTGCAACCAAGGTACATGCCCTTGGCCAGAATCGAACCTGGGACCCTTGAGTCCGCAGGCCGACGCTCTATCCACTGAGCCAAACCGGTTAGGGCCTTTTTTTTTTTTTTTTTGGTGTCTTCTAAAATATATTTTCATTGATTTTAGAGAGAGGAAGGGGGAGGGATAGAGAAACAGAAACATCAATGATGAAAGAGAATCAGTGATTAGCTGCCTGCTGCATGCCCCCTACTGGGGATTGACCCCACAACCCAGCCTATGACCTGACCGGGTATGGAACTGTGACCTCCTGGTTCATAAGGTGACGCTGGGGTTTAGTTTCTTGTGTTTCCAGTTTTCTGAGGTGCAAGGTTAGGTTGTTTATTTGAGATCATTTTTCTTAATGTAGGAATTTATTACATTAACTTTCCTCTTAGAATTGCATTTCCTGCACTGTATCCATAAGCTTTGGTAGATTGTGTTTGTATGCACTTTACTTCTATATTTTTTTGAGATATCTATTTTTTTTTTATCCACTCATTTCTCAGGAGTGTGTTGTTTAATTTGAACATATCTGTGAATTTTCCAGCTTTATTGAAACTAAAACTGATTTCTGGTTTCATCATTGTGACTAGATAAGGTACTTGATGAGATTTCTTCTCAAGGTTTGAGACTATTTTCAAACCTAACACATGATCTGCTTACAGCAGTGGTTCTCAACCTTTCTAATGCTGCGACCCTTTAAAACAGTTCCTAATGTTGTGGTGACCTCAAACCATGAAATCATTTCCTTTTTTAAATTTCTTCATTCATAAAATTATTTTCATTGCTACTTCATAACTGTAATTTTGCTACTGTTATGAATCGTAATGTAAATATCTGTGTTTTCCAATGGTCTTAGGCTACCCTGCTAGCGGTTCTCAACCTGTGGGTCGCGACCCCTTTGGGGATCAGACGACCCTTTCACAGGGGTCGCCTAAGACATCCTGCTTATCAGATATATACATTATGATTCATAACAGTAGCAAAATTACAGTTATGAAGTAGCAACGAAAATTATTTTATGATTGGGGGTCACCACAACATGAGGAACTGTATTAAAGGGTCGCGGCAGCCGAAACCGGTTTGGCTCAATGGATAGAGCGTCAGCCTGCTGACTGAAGGGTCCCAGGTTTGATTCCGGTCAAGGGCATGTACCTTGGTTGCGGGCATGTCCCCAGTAAGGGGTGTGCAGGAGGCAGC
The DNA here is from genome assembly GCF_963455305.1 of Plecotus auritus. Taxonomy (NCBI): domain Eukaryota; kingdom Metazoa; phylum Chordata; class Mammalia; order Chiroptera; family Vespertilionidae; genus Plecotus; species Plecotus auritus. The sequence continues at coordinate 8,064,029 of NC_137785.1, forward strand.
TGATCGATGTTTCTCTCTCATCAATGTTTCTAACTCTCTCACCCTCTCCCTTCCTCTCTGTAAAAAATCAATAAAATATATTTAAAAAAAAATAAAAATAAAGGGTCGCGGCATTAGGGAGGCTGAGAACCACTGGCTTAGAGAATGTGTCATGTGCGCTTGACAAGAATGCGTGTCCTGCGGCACTTGGGTGGAATGTTCTGTATGTATTTCTTAGTTCTGTTTTCTCTGGAGTCTAATCAGACTTCAATTATTCCTTACTGCTTTTGGATGGGATGTCTGCCTGTTGTTGAAGGGGCAGTGTTGAAGTTGCCTACTAATATTGGTGGTATTTTTCCTGCCTTCCAATCTGATATTAGTTGCTTAATATACTTAGTTGCTCTGTTGTTTGGTGATTAATCATTCAAACTGTTATTCTTTTGATGAATTGACTGATACATCATTTTATGATGAACTTTGTTTCTTTGTGACACATTTTTTTGAGGAGACCTATTTTGTCCGATAGAATTTTCACTTCCCCTGCCCTGTTTTGGTTTCATGTGCATGGGATATTTTTTTCATCTCTTTATTTTCAGCCTATTTGGGTCCATAAAGATTTAGTGTCTCTTGTAGTCGCTTCTATTGTGTCCAGTTTCTGTTTCTTTTATCCCTTCAGTGACTCTCTGCATTTTGAATGAGGAATTTGTTTATGGAGCAGCTGTTGCCACTTCTTCACGGTTGCTGCACTTTTGTAGTTTCTTTGTTTGTCTTCCTGTCTTATGGTGGTCCTCTGTGATTGGATGACTTTGTACAGTGATTTGGCCCCTCTCTCTTTCGTATCCCTATCACATGGTGTTTGCTTGTGATTTTCAAGACACTAACATAAAACAAGCCATAGTCTTTGCAGTCCATTTCATCTTATTAACACCGTCAATTGCATATAAAACTTACTTCCTTGGACTTGCCACCACACACTGCTTTTTAGACTTCTGATGTAAAAAGTCAAATCTTTTCTTGTTGTGTAGGTATTAAAGTACACGATGTCAACTTTGTTATTTTTACTGTTCTGAATTTTTAACGTTTATGACAGAGTTACATAATGTTCATTCCTCCAATGCAGTGTTACAGTATTGTGAATTTGATTCTGGTCTCAATCTTTATCAGTGAGATTTATAGTTTATTATGCATCCATGTTCTACTTAGTATTTTTTTTTCATCTGGAAGAACTTTTTCCAGCATGCCTAAAAAGTCAGGTTGAGTGGCAATGAACTTCCTTTAGCTTTTGTGTTTCTTGGAAAATACTTGTTTCTGAAGATCAGGTTTTCTGGATAAAGTGTTGATGGTTTTGTTTTCATGCAGTGTTTTGAATACATCCTCTTGTTTTCTCCCAGTATGCAAGGTTTCTTCAGAGGAAACTACTGATACCCTTCCTCTGTTTTTTCCCTGTGTGAGAGGAGTTCCCATTTTCCTTGTGTTTTCACAATTCTCATTGCGTTCTGACTTTAGACCCTTGCATTTTAACGTGTGTTAATGAAGTCCAGTTTGCATTGAGTCTGTACAGGGACCTGTGAGAGTGCATGCACTTGATTTTTCAGATCGGTTTTTGCAGATTATGGAAGTCAGTTTCAGTTTATATTTGACAAATAAATGGTCTACCCTCTTCTTCTTTTCTCCCCTCCCTCTCTCTCTGTCTCCTTCCACGACCAAAACTCTTAGGGTTACCTGGGATTCCCATAATGCAAATATAGGTTAACTTGATGGTTTTACTTAATTGAGCTTGCTGTATTCTTTTTATTGTGTGTGTGTGGACATGTGTTTTCTTCTTTTAAATTCATTATTGACTAAGATATTACATATGTGTCCTTATCCGCTCATTGCCCTCCCACCCCCTCACGCATGCCTTCACCCCACTAGTGTCTGTGTCCATTGGTTATGCTTATATTCATGTATTCAAATCCTTTGGTTGATCTCTTACCCCCCTCTCCTCTGCCTTCTCGCTGAAGTTTGATGGTCTGTGCGATGCTTCTCTGTCTCTGGATCTATTTTTGTTCACCAATTTATGGTGTTCATTATATTCCAGAAATGAGTGAGATCATGTGATATTTATCTTTCTCTGACTGGTTTATTTCGCTTAGCATAATGCTTTCCATGCTGTTGCAAATGGTAAGAGTTTTCTTTTTTACAGCAGCGTAGTATTCCATTGCGTAGATATACCACAGTTTTTTTAATCCACTCATCTGCTGGTGGGCATTTAGGCTGTTTCCAAATCTTAGTTATTGTAAATTGCGCTGCTATGAACAAAGGGGTGCATATGTCCTTTATGATTAGTTTTTGTGGTTTCTTAGGATATATTCCCAGAAGTGGGATTACTGGGTCAAATGGGAGTTCCAGTTTTAATTTTTTGAGGAAACTCCATACTGTTTTCCACAGTGGCTGCATGAGTCTGCATTCTCACCAGCAGTGCATGAGGGTTCCTTTTTCTCCACATCCTAGCCAGCACTTGTCGTTTGTCGATTTGTTGATGATAGCCATTCTGACAGGTGTGAGATGGTACCACAGTGTCGTTTTGATAGGAAACTCTTAGATGATTAGTGACTTTGAGCATGTTTTCATATGTCTCCTGGCCTTCGGTATGTCCACTTTTGAAAAGTGTCTATGGCCCTAACTGGTTTGGCTCAGTGGATAGAGCGTCGGCCTGCGGACTCAAGGGTCCCAGGTTTGATTCCGGTCAAGGGCATGTACCTTGGTTGCAGGCACATCCCCAGTGGGGAGTGTGCAGGAGGCAGCTGATCGATGCTTCTCTCTCATTGATGTTTCTAACTCTCTATCCCTCTCCCTTCCTCTCTGTAAAAAATCAATAAAATATGTTTAAAAAAAAAAAAGTAAAGTGTCCATGTAAGTCCTTTGCCCATATTTTGATTGGATTGTTTATCTTCCGTTGTTAAGATGTATGAGTTCCCTGTAAATTTTGAAGATTAGGCCCTTATTAGATATAACATTGGCAAATACGTTCTCCCATGCAGGTATTCTTTTATTTTATCTTATCCCCCTTTTATTGATGCTTGTTCAAATATTTATTGTTCCATTCCTTTGCAACCTTTGGGTTTATGTTCTTGTTTTGTTTCTAGATTCCTGAGATGGCAGGTTAGGTTTTTTGAGATGTGTTTTCGTAATGTAAGCATTTATCCGTATAAAATTTCCTCTTAGAATTGCATTTTCTGAATTTTATACATGAATTTTGGTAAGTTGTCTTTTTATTTACTTTGTCTCTAGACTTCTTTGAGTTCTGTTTTGTGTTTGGCTACCTTGAAATTCTTACTTGTTTATTTATTATTTGTTTCAGATAAAGAGGAAGAGAGGGAGAGGGAGAGGGAGAGGGAGAGAGAGAGAGAGAGAGAGGGAGAGAGATCAAAGGAGGGAAACATCAGTGTGAGGGAAAAACATCAATCGGCTGCCTTCTGCACACAGATTAACTGGAAATGGAACCCACATAGTGATATGTGCCTTGCCTGGGAATTGAATCCTACACCCTTTGTTATACAGGACAATGGTCCGACCAAGTGAGCCGAACTGGCCAAGGCATTCTGTGGTTTTTAAACACAATGATTTCCAGTATTTTTTGAAGAAGCCACTATGGTCAATGATAGCAGAAGCACAGTGGCTGCTGGAGGACCTTTGTTTTTGACTGTAGGTATCCTCAAGTATGTTTGTTCACCCAGTCTTTCCAGTCATCCTTTCTGTACAGTTCTCCTTTATTTGTGTTCTGTAATACTGTTTGTCTTCATGGTACTCTTATTCCCATTTCCTGTGGGCTGCTTTGTTCATGGATAGCTGTCTGCTTACACTGGGATGGGGGAGGTGCTCATATTTCTGATCCTGCCAATTTGCTGATGTCACTCACATAGGTCTTTTGCCTTTGATCTAATTTGTCCTTTGTTGTTCTACCACAGTGTTGGCCATCCAACTTTTCTGTTTTTCTTTGAAGATTTGCAACATTTAACCCATGCGATGGCTCAAATGGGATTTAAGGGGAAGAATCATTTGTGCATCAGAGAAGAAACGTGACTTTATAAATGACACAGTGGACCCACAGGCGGTCTTGTCTTGGTGAAGGGTTGTTGGGGAGGAATTCATGGCTGGCCTTTGTTACATTCAGAGGTAGAAACACAGTGTTTTGTTACAATTGCAGGGAGGCAATACTGTGGGCACTTAGGTCTCAGTGTTTGGTCTCCAACCTTAAATCTCCAGGAGACTCACCACAGATCCCTGCACCTCAGTTGGCTAAATGTGACATGATGCTATAACGGGACTTAGCTAGGACTTTGAGGATCAATAAAAGTTACAAACTTAGTACTTGCCTGGGCCAGGGTTCCAGAGATCACTTTTTGGCATTTTCTCTTTTAAGTCTCACAATAATCTGGGAAGTCTAAACTGATATTGAACAGTTGGGAACATCCTCGATTACAGAAATGAGGAAGATTTTCCAAGTTTACTTAACAAACAATGCCAGGGCTGAACAGCAGACTCTGCATGATGGATGAATGATTACTCTGACTCTTTTTTTTGTGTGAAGGATTGGGCTAAGGGACTGCCTGGATATTAGAACCAGACAGCCCCGTTCGCCTGCCTCCTTAGGCCTTTCTTGTAACAACAGCTTGAATTAAAATTAACTATTAGATACTATCAGTAGGGTAAGCATCGTTGAGAAGACACATGTACCTGCAGTGTCCTTTAAGCAAAGACATCTAAAGACTAAGCATAAAGATTCTAGTGAACAGCCAGGTGCTTCCACGTACACAGACTTCGTTCCCTGTACACAGACTTGCTTCCCCATACCTCCCCCCATTTTGTTTTGCTGGGTGTAGAAGACAGAGGGAGGTGGCACACTTCCTGCTTTGGAATGTCAGGGTCCTCGAAGAATATTCACTTCTTAAGTTCGTTTTTGTAGACTATAAGAAAAACAAAAAATTATAATGACACCAACGGTTAATCCATTAAGAAGATGGTGCTTACCAGCATTAAATGCTGCCTTCTAGCAAACTGTAGGGGACAGGATTATAAAGGGGAAGGGGCTAGGCATAGCCATGGGCAAACTACGGCTCGCGGGCCAGATCCAGCCCAATCGGCTGTTCTATCCGGCCCGCGGAGCCGAAAGAGCGGAGGGTTCTCTTGCTCTCCCCTCTGCTCCTTTACTTTGAATTTATATTAGTTCACACAAACACTCCATCCATGCTTTTGTTCCAGCCCTCCGGTCCAGTTTAAGAACCCATTGTGGCCCTCGAGTAAAAAAGTTTGCCCATCCCCTGGTAGGGTGAGAAATACAGCTACGTGTAGTCCTCAGTGTCCATAGACATCAGCTATTGTAATTAGTTATCAGGCGATGAAGCAATGTTGATGAGATGACATTTTGACTTCTGGTGGGTTGGTCTGACACTGCTTATCGGTTCTGCTTGCTGGATTCACAGCTGTGTCAACTCCTTAATTCCTTGGCACAGGCCTTGAAAAGAAAACTTTAAAGAAAACATAATCCTCTCTTCACATATGAGAAACTTAGCCTTTATTCACATAAGTATATGTGTTCTAAGATTTAAAATAATATGATTACTTTTTAGATTAATTCAGGTGCCCTATAAAATTAATTATTCAGTATACTTATAATTTTCTTTTAAGATTTCTCTTCATAACCCTTTTATCACTTTCACAAACATTCTTACAACTTTTACAATTACTCCTAAGTGTTCCTGCTCCCATATTTTTCTTGCTATTATATTCCATTCTTTATATCCCTTCTAACTGTTTTTATTTGCTCAACTCTAATTCTTTACAGATCCTCTGCTACTTACACAAACCCTTCAGTTTGTCAATTTACTTTCTTTTCCCTTTATCTCTATACCTTCCATTATGTCTAAACTATCTCTACCTTCTTTCTCATTAGTTAGAATTAAATGTGATTTCTACACAGGTTCCTCCATTGCCAGCTTCAAAGGAGCTGCAGTGGTGAGAAGTACATCTCAGGGTCTATCTCTCCTCCAGTCCTTGCTCTGCTCATGTCTGTCTAACTGCCTACTACATCCTCCTCAAGGACCTTGGCTCTGAATTCTTTTTAGGGAAAGGGAATGCCAGGTTTTTTTTTTCTGGGACTTCCTGCTGAAGAAGGATTGAAGGATTCTCTCGGAACCAAGAGGTCCTTGTTCTCTGTCAGAGGGAAGATGAGGTCTGGGTACAGAAGGAGATGGCAATGTTGCCTGAGGTGGTATTCCCCGGGTGAAGTAGGGCTTGTAACCCGGTGGAGACAAACTGCTATAAAACTTAGTATCATTGGGCAGAGGTAAGAACAGTACGCATTATGATAAATGGTTTAGTGGAAGAAAAAAACAGTTTTGTTCCAATAATTTCCTTTTGAGACAATTTAACAAAATTTACCCTTATTTTTATTAATGTGCCAAATTAAGACCAATTTATTTACTGAATTATGTCTAATTACTATTTGTTCTGATTGTTTGAACACAAGAATAACAGTTGATCATATAGGCTATTTTAAAAAAATCTCTATATATGATTTGCCAGAATTTCAATTGAAAGTTTACTCCCAGGGTAAAGAAGCCAAGGTACACAGTTGCCATCAGGCTTTGCCTGTGATTCCTACAGAATTGGGGTGCATTCCTCAAGTTGAGGTCCCCACAGGTGTCTTGATGTTTCTTTCATGCCATCTCTCAGGAAATTATCCTTTGTTCCTTACCTGGAAAGACCACCATTAACCACATGACCAAGCAAGATACCCGGCTATTTATCCAAGGGGCTGATGGGCTTCAAAGTCAGTCTTCATTCCTTAGAGCTTTCTGATGACATCCAGAGTCCTGGCATGTCTCTTTCAGACATGACATTCCAGTAAAGTTTTGGTTAATGAAACTACATTTGGACACTGATTTATGTCTTCTTATGAAGAAACCAGATTCTTACTGGATTTATGCAAACAAATACATTGCCATGAGCACAATAATGACCAAAACTATAATTTTTAGTTCATTTAGTCCTATGATTAAATTCTGTTTCTGCTTATTTTTCTTGCTAGTATTTCTATAAATCTACATACTCTATAGAGTTCTAATATTTTCATCCAATTTAAGGGGATGAGCTAAAAGTTCATTCTCAGAGATATGTAACTTAAATCAGAGTCCTTTGTATGGAACTTACAGAAGATATAACATTATTCCAAATGCATCATAACAAACAGTGACCGTCTCTAAATGACAAGAAATTTAAAATGATACTGTTATTGATTTGATTATAATGTAAATGACATGGAATCTTGTGCTTTCTGTAAAACACAATATTCCAGAATATAACTAATAACACTTAGTTATAAATGAATGCATATTAGAATCTACTTAATATGCATATATAACTAGAATATAATTGTTATTTCCTTATTTGACAGAGCTTCCCCTATAACTTAAGCATAAAATTTTCCTTCATGAGGAGAGAAAGCAAACCCTTGAGGCATTCCAGGGCCCATTGGAATGATCTAAAGCCAATTGTAGGAGAAGTAAAAGTTTCTTAAAATTCAAACCCTGGGAAGGTAGACAAATACATTAGACTAAAAGATTATACATTATTATTAAACAGTATTAAGTAATCTATTCATTTAAAGTAATCAAGTTCCTTGTTAACATTACATAACTGTTTTAATAATATATACAAACCTTTGCATCCTAGGCAAATACAGGAAAAACCATTTTTTTCTTCCATTCAGAAATAGGCTTATTTTTCCAATGGAAAATATACTAACATTCTTAAGAAGCATAACAGAGGTAATAAATTCCTTAGCTGAGAAACAATCCCCTCGAACTTGGAAATCCACAGTGGGCTCCAATGACTTACTGTGCAGTTACTTTCATTTTCATACTCCTCAATTTTGAGGTTTGCTTCGCTTCTGCCTGCTTTCCTGGGTCCTCACATGGGGAACCACCTGTGGGGGCTGAGCAGCAGACCCTGAGCAAAGGCGGAATGATTACTCTGGCACGTTTCTGTGAAAGAGAGGACTAAGGGACTGCCTGGATATAGGAACCAAACAGCCTTGTTCACCTGCCTCTTTAGGCTTTTATTGTAACAACACCTTGAATTAAAATTAACTATTAGATACTATCAGTAGGGTCAGCATCTTTGAGAATACACATGTGTCTGCAGTGTCCTTCAAGCAAGGACATGTAAAGACTAAGCATAAAATTCTAGTAAACTCCCAGGTGCTCACACGTAAACAGACTTGCTTCCCCACAAAACAAGTGTCAGATATAAAGGCTGGATTGCAACCCAGTGTTGATCCTTGGATTGCCAGTGGAAAAGGGCCTGGTTGTAGGCTAGATCCCCAGACAGGGTGTGCACAAGGCTGCTGGCCGAGGTTGCACTCTCACATAGATGATTCTCTCCCACTCTCTAATTCTTTCTCTAAAAATCAGTACAATATTCTTGAAAAATGAATATAATTTGTGCATTTTTTGCATTATAATAACAGTATGTGAGGGTTTCACATTCTCCACATCCTAGAGAATATTTTCTTTGGTCAATCATTTTTGTTTAAACTTTTTTTTTTTTTTTTGCTAACTTTGTCGTGCTTCCTCACTGGCTTTTTTACTGTATTTTTTTCTAGGAAATTAAGGTGAATCTTATCTCTGATGTGCATTTGCTGTGTCTATATCTTTGTTAAAACATCTGATCCTCCAGACATGTCCAGATGAAACAGGAAGGTGATATATTAGGCCAGTGGTCGGCAAACTGCGGCTCGTGAGCCACATGTGGCTCTTTGCCCCTTGAGTTTTTAGCAAAGGCCAGCTTAGGAGTAGCCAAATAAAGTTAATAACAATGTACTTAACTATATAGTTCAAGTTTAAAAAATTTGGCTCTCAAAAGAAATTTCAGTCGTTGTACTGTTGATATTTGGCTCTGTTGACTAATGAGTTTGCCCACCACTCTATTAGGCACTTGTAAAGCAAATAGATGGTGTGAGACCACGTTTTGTTGTTCCTCAGAATTTATCCCATCATGCTCTTGCATTTGTGTTCTGACACCTCTACATACTTTACATGACATTTCTTATTGTGTTTTCTGGGATATGGCATATTTTTCACAAGAATATGACATTTATCTGGAAAATAAGTTTACGTAATAATTTATTTTTTTTTGTAACCCTCCACCTCAGTGTTTTTTACATGGATTTTTAGAGAGTGGAAGGGAGGTGGAGAGACACACACAGAGAGAGAAACATCTGTGTGGGAGAGACAAATAATTTGGTGGCCTCCCACACATGCCCTGACCTGGCTGGGTAATGAGCTCCCAACGAGATACAGGCCCTTGACCAGAATGAAAGCCTTCATCCCTCAATCCAAAGGCCAAGGCTCCATCCTTTGAGCCGAACTATTTGTATAGATGCCTACCATGCTGGCACCATTCAAGGTTTGGAAAGTGGGCATCTGCACCTGAGAGAAAGATTTTGGACCCTAGGGTCTCACAACGTTGCTTGGAAATAATTATTTCACCTGTTAATGCAGTTCCAGTGTCTGCATGCGGAATGAACATTATTTATGGAAGAGAATATTGCTAGAGCAAACTATAGACAGTGAAATGAGACCTTAAGAACATTCATCTCAGGTAAAAACTGCTGTTTGAATTTTAACCCTGCTATTCTGGCTTCTGCACTCAGTTACTTGCTTGAACAATGGGGTAGTTTCCTCAGCTTCCAGATTGAGACCTGGAAACTCACAGAAATCCATCCCACATCACAAAGGCAATTTTCCTGAGCCTGTAGACCAGAACCACTGGAGATTGATTCCCACTGACTCAGTAGCTCCAGGAGTTGAAACTGCAGATAACCTTTAGAGATTATTAACTTTGCTCAGTTCTGCTTATGTATAATCTGCTTTCGCAAGATAGGTCCACATTCCAACGTCCAGCAGGATGTGGCTGGGAACGACCCTGCGGGTGGTCCCAGCATTTAGAATTTAGAATTTAGAACAAAGGAAAATTTTTGTGGTTTAGAACTTTAAAAGGACTGCCTACACCTGGACCAGTGCTGTCGTAAGTGTGGACTCCACCTGTGTGTGGTGCTCTCACGGACATCGCTGGCCAGCTCAATAAATCCTTGCCTGCTTTTTAAATCAGCAGCCTCCGGTGGCCTTATTCTGACTCCAGGGTTCGACCCCACAACAGAAAGGCCTAATGGAGTTATACAATGAGCAGTGCTTAGATAGAAGACAAAAGCCTCTATGAAGCTTACAACAGGTAGGTCTCAATAGGTGGTAAATTAAAGACACTGATTCCCAAGAGGTGAGAGAATTAACTTCAGATATGGCTATGCTGAAACATTGGCTACCATGAAATTCTTTTTCCTATAAATGTGAGGCCTCCTCATTCATGACAACAAGAGGGAAAAATAGTGAGCTGAGAAAATATAATACGGTGTGAGCAGAAAAATGTACAACTGTGGAAGGAAAGCCACAGCATGATGTTTCATGGCTTCAACCATCATTTACTAAGGATCCCATCTGCTTCTGAGGCTGAACTGGCCGGTGTTACACAGCAGTGCATAAAGACACGTGTTCCCAACAAGGCTTGTTCAAAGGCTTTATGGAAGGAGGAGCAACTCATTGAAAAAGAAAATATTCTCTGTGATAGTGAATCATCGGGTGACGGGGCTGTGGAGATATGAAATGAGCAGCACTCAGGAATGACGAGCATTGGATGTGAGAACTTTAAAGCCCACATTGAAAGGAGGTCAGCCTCTATTTCTAATCCTTCACTCAGGTGACTTGTCCTTGCTCTTGATTGGAGCTAAGAGGCACAGTCTTTGGAGATTGGGGAATTCTAAGGGTTGGGCTGGCCTTTGCTGTTTCAAGACTGGCAGTCCCCTGGGGGAGCTGTAAGCCATGGGGCCAACATGGCCGCCTCCAAGTCATGCAGTCCAAAATGATATCTGTCTAAGCCAGCCGTGGGCAAACTACGGCCCGCGGGCCGGATCCGGCCCGTTCGGCTGTTCTATCCGGCCCGTGGAGCCGAAAGAGGGGAGGGTTCTCTTGCTCTCCCCTCCGCTCCTTCACCAGCAGCAGTGTTAACATGGCAACGTCGGGAAACACGGCCGCAGCTCCTTCTTCTGAGTGGGCGGATTTATAGAAGGAATAACCTCTCAATCTTCCAGAGGCTCCTTGTAATGCCCTTGGACGCGTCCCTGGACATCACCCTGGGAATGCGGAGACACGTTATCGTGGTGATGTAGGGAGACACGCCCCTGGAGAGCACAGTATCAGAGCATTAGCTAAAAAGGAGACCAACAACACTGTTCCCACTGAAGTTGATGTTTTAAAGACCAAAAACCTTTCAATCCAGTCTACATTGCCATCTACATCTACGTCCCGGGCTTAATTTGGAAGTTGCACTAAAGAAAATGTTTAATTTACTGTTTACACAATTTGTTCTTTTCTATTTGTTTTAGTTTTAAATTATTTTATTATATTTAAGTTTAATTTGAAAGGCTTTTGTACCTTTCCTTTGTTAGGCAATTTTATTTTGCCTTTGCCATCTTCAATATGTTATTGTGCTATGATTTCTCCATTTTTTGAAGTTTCAAATTATAATAATTAGTGTTTACATTCTTCTTGTTAAAATGTTTGAAATGAATAAAGCTATTGAAATAAAAAAAAAAAGACCGTACCCTTTTATGTAATGATGTTTACTTTGAATTTATATTAGTTCACACAAACACTCCATCCATGCTTTTGTTCCGGCCCTCCGGTCCAGTTTAAGAACCCATTGTGGCCCTCGAGTCAAAAAGTTTGCCCACCCCTGGTTAAACTATTCCTTGACAGAGAAGATGATTTGTTTAAACTCACATCCATAGTCCATGCTGTAACCACTAATCAAACTGGATAGTTCAGTGGGATATTCTTGTGTACTATTTGTAACATACATATATGGTGGTGTAAGTACGTCATTTGTGTCCTAAAACTCTCCAGACTGTAATGCAGGCATACCGCTATATTATGACGAGCTACATTGGTCTCACAGATAATGTGTTTTCATAAAAAGGACTCCAGTCGCTTTACCAGGAAAATGACAACTCTTTTTTAGCGATTTTCGAGATGTCTCTTTCATGAGGAAGGTCATTTCCCAGTGTCCCTACCAGCAGATGGCGGTGTTGTCCTTGGAGTGATATGGAGAAACCTTCCATCACCATCTTGGACTCTGGAACACACATTACCCAGAAGGCCTTGTGAGGAATACCGCCATCTTAGCCAATGAAAGGTCAGAAAAAGCTTTACTCTTGCATCACTCGCGGGCGGGGGCGGGACTTGCGGTGATCTCTAGGCGGCTATTGGTCTTCACCCAGAATCTACTCCAGTACCGGGTGGAAGGCTCCCGGCGGCGGCGGCGGCAGTGGCAGATCCTCGGAGGGAGAAGGCCCGCGTCCTTGCCGGCTCAGCCCTCACGTGGGAGTGAAATTCGCTGAGGCCCCCGGGTTACCCACGTCCGTGACGGAATAGAGACCCTTTCCTCCCCCTTCCACCGCCCCTGCTTCTTCCCGGCCTCTCCGGCCTGGATCCGCGCACAGCGTCCAATGGCAATGGCCTCGCTCAGGTGCTCAGCTGAGGTGAGTTCGCGTCCCCCTCCCCGCCACACCTGCCCTCACCGCCTCCTTCCACTCCACCCAGCAGCCTGGGGTCAGGGCGCCTGTCACGTCCTGCAGCTCAGGTCCCCGTCAAGGACCCTGAGGAAGGAGGAGGGGAGAGAGGAGTGTTGTGAGTTCTGAGGACACAGGAAGTGCAGGGCAGAGTGGACAGGGGTGACATGTATCTGAAATTCCCTGCGGATGTGGGTGGTGAGGATTGAATCCAAGGTCAGAGACGGGCAGGGAGGATTTCAGAGCCCCATGCCCTGCTCTCCCCAGGCTGTGGGGTCCACCAGGAATGGGGTTGTCTAGATCCTTCTGAAAACTCTCAAGCACTCTCTGGATGCCATGTGCCAAGGTCATGGGTGAGTCCAGGGAGGTCCTGGGCTGTGGAGCAGGGAGGTGGCAGAGCTGAGGCAGTGAATCTGGGGTCTGAAGTAGACATTACAGAGTGTTGTGCTGTGGGAAATAACAGTGACTAATGGGACTGTGGTAAGAGAGCAGCCAGCACAGCATTAGGACCTGGTGTCCACACTAAACTGGGGCGCCCTGGAGGAGGTTGAGGGTGAGGAAGATGCGTAAGGGGTAGGATTGCTAGTTCTCAAAATTTCAACTATGGTTTCAACCATTCTTACAGGTTGGCGTGACCTTTGAGGACATTGCCCTGTACTTCTCCAGGGAGGAATGGAGCCTCCTTGATGAGGGTCAGAGACAGCTGTACCTGAATGTGATGCTGGAGAACTTTGAACTTCTGTCCTCCCTGGGTAAGACCCTCACTCTGGCTGGTTCCTGGGACTTGGCTTTGCATTTCCTATGCCCCCTCACCTCCAGGTGTGCCCTGTCCTCACCTGTGGACTGTACACGTTGCTGGATTCATCCAGTTTTCTGGGTTTTTACTGTAGTTGGCAGGGTGGGTTTGATTGCACTGCTCCTTTCTATACTTTTAATCACAACACCTGCTGTACCGAACTGGTAGGGACGGTTTGTGGTTGGTTGTGTGGCAGGGAGACTAATGGATTCCAGCTGAGTAGTGAGTAAAAGCCTATTCTTTATTCCTGTTGGTCATTTGTACGTATTTTTTTAAGTAGTGTCTACATCCTTAGTCCTATTTTATTTGTAAATATCTTTAAATTCATTTCAGAGTAGAAGAGGGAGAGATAGAGATAGAGAGAGAGAGAGAGACATCATTGATGAGAGAGAATTATCGATTGAGTATCTCCTGCATGCCTCCTACTGGGGATCCAGCCCATAATCGGGGCATGTACCCTGTGCATGAACCTAACCGTGACCTACTGGGTTCATGGATGGATGCTCAACCCCTGAGCCTAACCAGCCAGGGCTTTAGTCCTATTTTTTTTTTTTTTAAATATATTTTATTGATATTTTACAGAGAGGAAGGGAGAGGGATAGAGAGTTAGAAACATCGATGAGAGAGAAACATCGATCAGCTGCCTCCTGCACACCTCCTACTGGGGATGTGCCCGCAACAAAGGTACGTGCCCTTGACCGGAATCGAACCTGGGACCTTTCAGTCCGCAGGCCGACGCTCTATCCACTGAGCCAAACCGGTTTCGGCTAGTCCTATTTTTTAACCATATTTATTTGCTATTGTGTGTTTTGAATACTTTTTCAAAAATACATCTCCTTTGGCATATATTTAATTGTGCTTTCCAAATATTGAATTCTTGTTTTATTTACAAACTTGTTCCCAGTGCTAGGATTTCTGCACATTGAAAGGACATTAATTAGAAGAAATATTTTAATATCACTATTCCCCCCTTTTCTATAATTGAAGTGTCAGAGAGGAAAAAAATTAGTAAAATGTTTATGGAAATATATATAAATTGATTAATAAATAAAAAAATTACAACATAACAAAGACATACAAAAACGTGATATAGCCCTAACAGTTTTGGCTCAGTGGATAGAGCGCTGGCCTGTGGACTGAGGGGTCCCATGTTCGATTCCGGTCAAGGGCATGTACCTTGGTTGTGGGCACATCCCCAGTAGGGGGTGTGCAGGAGGCAGCTGATCGATGTTTCTTTCTCATCGATGTTTCTAACTCTCTATCCCTCTCCCTTCCTCTTTGTAAAAAAATCAATAAAATATATTAAAAAAAACACACATGATATAAATACAACATTGATGAAAACATTAACTGATAATTGATTAAACTTATTCTAATATCTCCCTGTCTACCACATTAAGAGTAAAAACACATTTCAGAGTGCTTGACTAATATCCTTTGTCATAAAGTATTTACAACTTCAATGTCACAGGCTCTTGGAACTTGAGAGGAAGCAAAATATAACTGACCATGTCTGAAAAGGGGTTTAGGTAGGAATATTCCCATTCTGTGTAGAGTTTGTCCTTGTGATTTATTAACAGGTACATTCTGTCAATGATACTGCTTTCTTTCAGCTTCAGAGTGTCAACAAAAATGACTAAATTCATGATCCACTATGACAGATCGAAACACACGCGTGCGATTGGCACTAGCACTTTATATGTATTTGCATTGTGAAAGTCAACGTTTATTTTTTAAATATTTTTTATTGATTACAGAGAGAAAGGGAGGGGAAGAGAGAGAAATATCAATGGTAAGAGAGAAACATCAATTGGTTGCCTCCTGCATGTGCCCCAACTAAGGCTGATCAAGCCTGCAACTGAGGTATGTTCCCTTGACTGGAATTGAACCCAGGACCTATCCGTCCTCAGGCTGATGCTTGATCCACTGAACCACACCTGCCAGGGCATCAAGGTTTATTTTTAAATTGCCAGTGCGCTTCATATGTACAGGCCGGTTGGTCAGACGGACTTACCTTTGATCACTTACCTTTTATACATACAGAAGATTCCATATTTTTGGCAACTGCATTCAGGAAGTCTGGTGTGGCTTTTTTCCATCAGAATCAAATGCTACCAGTGTATACCCATGAAGTGTTTTTAACGAATTGATGTAGAATAGTGGTCGGCAAACTGCAGCTCGCAAGCCACATGCGGTTCTTTGGCCCCTTAAATTTTTAGCAAAGGCCATCTTAGGAGTACCCTAATTAAGTTAATAACAATATACCTATCTATATAGTTTAAGTTTAAAAATTTTGGCTCTCAAAATAAATTTCAATCGTTGTACTGTTGATATTTGGCTCTGTTGACTAATGAGTTTGCCCACCACTGATGTAGAATGTTTTCAGCAACACTATTGGCTTCTTCATAACCTTTATTATCGTGTTAACATAGCCTGACTTTCTCTCGGTATCACAATATTTGCTTTATTTGGTTGACCTGATCCGAATGCACATATCTTCAATATATTTATATGATTTGCAAGTATGGTCTCCCATCCTCCAGTCGATTGCCTTTTTATTTCATTTTGTTAATTGCGTTTGTGCTGGGAAAAAGCACTTGGATTTGTCTTAGCCCTGACTTTTACTTTTCTCTTTATTTGCCTGGTGGTTGGTCCACATCCCAGAAATGATGTCCAAAACAAGTCTCCAAGCAGTTTCTCTGGGTCATCTTGAAGAACTTTAAAGTTTTAACATGGACGTTTAATTCTTTCATGCGATCTGAGTAAATGTTTATCAGTGGTTTTGTTGTTTTCCATGTGAATACCTGTTTTTTTCATTACCTCTCATTGAAGAAACTGTCCTTTTTTAACATTTCTTGTGGTTTTGTCAAAGATTACCTGAACCTATGGGCCTGGGTTTATTTCTGTGTTTTCTGGTTTTTCTTTTGTTTGTTTTTTTTCCTTTGTTTTTGGTTGTATTTCAGTACCAAAGTGTTTGGTTGCTTTGGCTTTGTAATAGATTGAAGACAGCAAGTGTGATGCCACCACGCTTGTTCTTGCTTAAGATTAAGTTTGCTATTTGAGATCATTTGAGGTTTCCGAGATTGGAATTATCATTGGGATTGCATTTGATCTGGAGATTACTTTGGGCAGAATAGGATTTTAAGGATATTACATTTCCAAATGCAAGAACACTGGATGTCTTTTCACTTTTTTGTGGTTTCTCCCATTTTTTCACCACTGTGTTCTAACGTTCAGTGTACAGATCTTACATCTTTATGGTTAAATTTATTCCTGAGTATTTTATTCTTTTTAATGCTATTGTAAACTTGACTACTTCATTTCTTTTTCTTTTTTTTAATGTGTTTTTGTTGATTTTTTGGAAGGAGAGGAATGGAGAGAGAGCTAGTGAAACATCCAGCTGAGAAAAAGCAATCAGCTGCCTCCTGCATGCTCCCTACCTGGGATCTTGCCCACAACCCAGACATGTGCTCTGACCAGCAATAGAACTGGTGGTCTGTCAGTTCATGGGAAGATGCTCAATGAACCGAGCAACACCGTTGAGGGTCCTTTCTTCCTTTCTTTATCAAAAAATCCACTGTTAGTATTTAGAAATGGAACTGATGTTTGTATGTTGATATTTTATCCTGAAAGTTTTTTTTTTAATTTCTTTTTTATTTAATACTACTGGCCGGGTGCACAGATTCTTGCACCCACCATGTTCCCCAGGGACACCAGCCCTGCTGCCCCGCCTCTGCCCCCAGCCTCTTGGTCTCCGCCAATTGGATACCAACAATTTGGGAGCGCACTTTCATCAGGGCCGCGGCTGTGCAGAGCCCAGCTGGCCCCAGGCCTCTGTTGGGTGCACCTTCTTCCCACCCCAAAGGCCCCTCCTTCACAGACTCTGGCGCCCCAAGTCCTGTAGCGCACAAGTGTTGACAGGGACGGCAGGCTCGCTGGGAAGTGCTGCATCTGGAGGCTGAGAGCCCAACCTGCAAGATCCACAGTCCTGGGTGTGTGGCCAGCCAGCTGCTCTCTGTGGAGCCAGGAGGAGATGACACCCGAAGCGGGGCATGGACACGGGATATGGAACAACAGAACTGGAATGGGGCCTTGTGAAGGGACTTGTTTTTCTTGCTCTGACCCAAAGTTATATGGGATCCTGGTCTCAGCTGTGCGAGCACAGGCCTCCACATTTTGACAGGATTTTGTGCACTTCTCCAGAACTGGCCTTATAGAATCAGTCTAGAGCTGCCCCCACGCCTATATTTATTTGTGCCTTATCTTAATCAGGGATTGTTGCCTTCTTTACTTCCTCTCCAACCTCTTTGGGGCAGCAGGCAGGACGATGGGGGGTCCCCCCTGGCACCCGTCTTGGCTGGCTGCCTGCACCTGCTGGCCAGCTCCCAGAGTGGGGGCGGGAGTCAGCTGCTGCATTGTCGCAGTGTGCTTTCTCTTTTCCTGACAATCCAGTTTCCCCCCCAAATGAGTCTGTTTTCCCATGTCTTGCCCGGGACTGGAGTTCAGTGCAGTCGGGAGCTTCCTTCTTCCTCCTGTTTTAGAAAGCCAACCCCGCTTTCAGCTGCCTGTGCTCACAGCCGCCTGTCCTCTCCGCATGCGAGTCTCTGTACCTCAGCCTTTTGCAGCTCCTCTGAGTCTCAATGTGCTTTCCTCTTTTCT
Source organism: Plecotus auritus (assembly GCF_963455305.1). Lineage (NCBI taxonomy): Eukaryota > Metazoa > Chordata > Mammalia > Chiroptera > Vespertilionidae > Plecotus > Plecotus auritus. The sequence continues at coordinate 8,082,130 of NC_137785.1, forward strand.
TATAGTTGTGGAATTTCAACTCAGCCAGCTTTCCAGTCGTTCTGGATGGTGTCCGCTTTGTCTTTTAGTTGTAGTTTTGATATTGCTGTGCGAGGCAGTAGTTTAGGTTTTCACCTATGCCGCCATCTTGGTTTCTCTCCTCAAATGGGATTTAAGGGGAAGAATCATTTGTGCATCACAGAAGAAACGTGACTTTATGAATGACACAGTGGACCCACAAGCAGTCTTGCCTTGGTGAAGGGTTGTTGGGGAGGCTTTCACGCCTGGCCTTTGTTACATTCATAACTAGAAACTCGTTTTATTCATCAGTGTTTTCTTACAGTTGCCCAGCCCTTACCCAGTTATGCTTGTTTTTGGTTATTATTGATACTTTGCCAACTACACAGGTTGAATAGTGATCATTTCTACTCAGATTCCCAGCCCAAGGATCACCTTAACCTCTCTGGACTTTGCACCTTTGGCTCTTTCACAGGTCTCTCTTTACTGCAAACCAACGTTGGTCCATGCCTGCACCACCTTGGAGTGCACAAGTATTATTATATTGAGGTTGGACATCATGTGCTCTAATACAATTAATTTTTATGGGTATGAGCACCTTCAAATGATTCTACACAGACTCACATGGCCAGCATGTAAAGTCCTCAATAAAGCCTTTGAGCAGGACCAATGAGTAGGGCCTTCCTCTCTTCTTTGTATCCCATCCTGTGCTTCTGTCCTTCCGTTGGTGAGATTTTCATCGTGACTGGCCATGTTATATACTTTAACAGCAATTTCTTCAGAGTATACTTCACATGTCTTGAAAATCTCTCTATGGAATCATGCCTCGTCATAACCGATAAATATTTGTGGTGAAGATACTCTGATTACATAACATCAACATGTACTTCACCAGTGTTTCCTTTTGTTCAGGTTGCTGCTGTGGAGCAGAGAATGTTGAGGTCCCGACCGAACAGAGGGTTTTTGTAAGAGTGTCACAGGCAAGGAATCCCAAGTTAGCCTTGTCTTCCCAGAAGAGCCACCCCTGTGAGAGTTGTGGGCTCGTCTTGAGAAATATTTTCCACTTGACAGAGCTGCAGGGAACACAACATGGACAGATACTATTGAGGTGTGGCGCATGTGCAAAACGGTTTTACTTTCGTGTAAAATATCACCAACAGCATGTGAGAGAGAAGACTTTCAATACAGGTGTGGACAGGATCTCACTTGCAAACAGCTCTGATTTCAATGTGTCTCTGAATCATTTCACATGTGGGGAGTTTGGGCAGGGTGTTCTTACCGGGTCAGGACATCTCCACCTAAAGGCTACTCACACCAGGGACATTCCAAATGCTATTCTAACGTGTGGGATGATGTTTCAAAGGAGAAAAAATGATTATACCAGAAAAGAATGTAAGGAAGACATTACTTGCACCCCCATGTTTATTCAGGAAAAGGGTTTCCATGTTGAAAGTCAGTGTTTTGTGAGCTCTGAATGTGGAAAATATTTTACCAAATTTTCTAGATTTCATTATCAACAGCGAGGTCACACTGGAGAAAGGCCTAATCAGTGCAGTGAATATGGGAAAGCTTTTACCAGTAGTAACAGCCTAGGTAATTACCAAGCTTTGCACACTGGAGAAAGGCCTTGTGAGCGCAGTGAATGTGGAAAAACTTTTACCAGTAACAGTGCCCTCCATTACGAGCAGAGAGTTCACACAGGAGAAAGGCCTTATGAATACAATGAGTGTGGGAAATCTTGTACCAGTAATAGTATTCGTCATTGTCATCAGAGTTCACACTGGAGAAAAGACTTATAAATGTAGTGAATGTGGGAAATCTTATAGCACTAGCAATAATCTTTATCGTCATCAGAGAATTCATACAGGAGAAAAGCCTTATCAATGCAGTGATTGTGGAAAATCTTTTACAAGTAGCAGTGGTCTCCAATATCATCAGAGAGTTCACACTGGAGAAAAGCCTTATAAATGCAGTGAATGTGGAAAAGCTTTTACCGCTAAGATCCAACTTCATAAACATCAGAGAGTTCATACGGGAGAAAAGCCTTATAAATGTAGTGAATGTGGGAAAGCTTACACCACTAGCAGTAATCTTTATCGTCATCAGAGAATTCATACAGGAGAAAAGCCTTATCAATGCAGTGAATGTGGAAAATCTTTTACCAGAAGCACTGTCCTTCGTTATCATCAGAGACTTCATACAGGAGAAAAGCCTTATCAATGTAGTGAATGTGGGAAATCTTTTACAAGTTGCAGTGCTCTCCAATATCATCAGAGAGTTCACCCTGGAAAAAAACCTTATAAATGTAGTGAATGTGGGAAAGCTTACACCACTAGCAGTAATCTGTATCGTCATCAGAGAATTCATACAGGAGAAAAGCCTTATCATTGCAGTGAATGTGGAAAATCTTTTACCAGAAGCACTGCCCTTCGTTATCATCAGAGACTTCATACAGGAGAAAAGCCTTATAAATGCAGTGAATGTGGGAAATCTTTTACAAGTAGCAGTGCTCTCCAATATCATCAGAGAGTTCACCCTGGAAAAAAGCCTTAAAAATGTAGTGAATGTGGGAAAGCTTATAGCACTAGCACTAATCTTTATCGTCATCAGAGACTTCATACAGGAAGAAAAGCCTTATAAATGCAGTGAATGCGGGAAATCTTTTACAAGTAGCAGTGGACTCCAATATCATCAGAGAGTTCACATGGAGAAAAGCCTTATCAATGTAGTGGATTTGGAAAAGCTTTTACCGCTAAGACCCAACTTCATCAACATCAGAGAGTTTATACGGGTGAAAAGCCTTATCAATGCAGTGAATGTGGGAAATCTTTTAAAAGTAGCAGTGGTCTCCAATATCATTAGAGAGTTCACACCGGAGAAAGCCATTATGACAGCAATTAATGTGAGGTATCTCTCAGGCATATTCTTAATTCGCTCTCCACATAAGAGTCCACATGTGAGAAATTTCGTTGATATGTAGGAAATGTAGTTTCTAAGTTAGGACTTAACAATAGTATAAGAAAATTTTGAATCCTCATTTTTCTGAATTGTATCTCATACATTTAATCACCTATATTATGTAAAGTCCCTGTAAGTGTTTTTACTGTTGTGTTTGTGTTTTTATGTTGGAACACTATGTAATTATGTTGCACTTTCTAACATACAGAGATGTCCTGCCAGATCTATGTCACTGCATATTTCTGTTGCTGAAGGTATTTCACCTGAACCACCTATAAGGTCCCTATAGATGGCATCAATCACCATCCTCATGTGCCCAGGGAAGCTAACTCTGTTTTCTGATTTGTTGAAGAAAATTAGGAATACCTGAGCCCTTAGTTCTTATTTGTTTCCCTGTCATGAGTTGCCACATAGGTCTGCTTAGTGTTGGCCCCAGTAAACATAATGTTGCAGAGAAACTACCGTTTTGGGGGGACATGCTATCCCAAGACGCTAATGATGAGTTTATTGAGTACCTATGTCAGTTGTGGCAAACTGCAGCTCGCGAGCTACATGCGGCTCTTTGGCCCCTTGAGTTTTTAGCAAAGGCCAGCTTAAGAGGACCCTAATTAAGTTAATAACAATGTACCTACCTATATAGTTGAAGTTTAAAAAATTGGCTCTCAAAAGAAATTTCAATCATTGTACTGTTCATATTTTGCTCTGTTGACTAATGAGTTTGCCCACCACTGGCCTAAGTCATCAGTGGGAGAACTGCCAAACTCAGGTTTCTTTCTTTGCAAAATAATGAAGGTTTTTTTCCTAAGACTTCTTTAATCTTGGGTGTTCTATTTACTGTGTGGGTTAGTTTATAAAGAAATCTGCGCTCTCCAAGTATGGTGATGCAAAAAACTTGTATGCGGTCTCACATTTTTGCCCTTGTTGGAAGACTATGGTGCAGAAATTAACTCAGCAGTTTTTGCCGAATTTTCATTGCTGCCCATGATTTTCTAGGAAGCACTGTGGACTATGTAGTCCTCATGTGAAGATAGATGCTTTGAGACACAGACATCACTCCAAAGTGGGGGTAGCTGTGACAATCTCAATTATGTCTGGGAGTGTAAAGCTCTGAACAGACTGACAAATTACAGCAGGAAGGCAGGCAAGTGTTGGGGACGGAGGGAAAGAGATCAACCAAAGGACTTGTATGCATGCATATAAGCACAACAAATGGACACAAGAAACGGGGGGTGGGATGAGGGCATGTGACAGGGGTTAGGGGAAGATGGGGGAAGGTCAATGGGGAAAAAAAGGACATATATGTACTACTATATGTAATCTATATGTAATACTTTAAGCAATAATAAATAAATAAATAAATTATCTCTGGGAACATGAATTTTTTTTTCTGGTTTGCAAGGGATGCCAATAGATGTGAAGGGAATCCTTTCCCAGGTCTTGCAGAGGGCTATGAGCCCTAATGCCTACAATTTCATGGTTGATGGTCACTGATTTGAGGACCAGAGCAGTGAGGGGAAACCCTTTCCCTATAGAAACACTGACCTAATTGTTGTGTCGCAAACCAATTGGAGCATGTCAGCAGGGCTGATTCATCTGGAAATGGCTGAGGGAATTTCCCCAAACCTGAAAAGGATGCATAAAATGATTGCTTGCTGCCAGACAGCTGAGGGCATTTCAGTCTACATGTTATTTTTTGTTGTTGTTAAGTGAAAATAAAGGAAATTTATTACCTTTATACGGTACGGTAGTACAGTGGTTGTCAACACAAACCAGACAAATTGTGAATCCTACAGTATCAAGAATTTACTCATTTATTCAATGACAATCATGTCATCATCTTCTGGAACATCATCATAACAATCCAATTCCTGAATTTCCTGGTGAATTTCTTGTGACTCCATTTCTTTCAGAATCAGTGGACCAAATCTCTCATGTTTAGCAATAGCACTGTCTTTAAATGAGTACTTCTTGTCAAGGTAGCCAGCTTGCAGTGCATTTGCAATGCAACAGTCTACATGTTATTGTCTCCTACTGGCCAAACACCTGAACAGCCGAAGGCAATTCCTCCAATCTGACAATGGATTCTGTATACCAAACCCTGGCCTTTGATGTATATCTCCTTTGCCTTAGGACAGTTTGTGTTAATAAAAAGCAAGGGGTCATGAGACAAGAGAGTACTTGGTTTCTTTGGCCAATTTCCTCTGGCCCCCAAATGCCTTCCAAAATTATGTTTTGTCTCTGGAATCTTTAATAATTTACACACAGTGCCTTCTCCAGATTCCTGAACACTTCTAGATGCTGGATTACGATTACTGGCATTGTTGGACCAGACTGCAGCCCATTAGATGGAATGTTCCTCATCTAACAGTGCATCCAGGAATTATTTTGAAGAAAAGACTGCAGGAGCTGTGTGTACACAAGACCTGAGTGAATCCAGGGATGTTTATCTTCTGTGGAGCAGTCATTGATTATAATCAGGATGCTTTGTGGCTCCTGTATCTTCTCAGATGTTCCCATCAGAGCCATTGGTGTGCTGGCAGCAAAACAAAGATGGAGACAAAGGCTGCCTTTAGTGCAGGGATGTAGCTTTTGTGGGTTTGGGTGAAAGTTCTTCATTGTTTGTTACATTTTCTGTCACTGAGATGAGGCTCTCACCCAGAGGGCATAAGTAGGGGGATTGAATATAGAGTTACCAAACCTGTTCTTCCAGAATAGGTGAACATACATTTGTTTTATCTTGAACCAGTGTTAACGGTTATAATGAGTAAATTACATGTGTTAAGTATAGTGTTTCATAAATCTTGACATGTGCATGAAACTGAACCCTTCATTACAGTCATAATGCTGAACATATCTGTCTGTGTAATTGCTTCATGACCTCTTTTAACCTTTCCCTGTTCTTCACAGCTTTCCTAGTTTCTATGGATTTACATTCCATTTTCATAGAGAACTTGATTTTTCTAAGTATTTTTCCTCTTTAATTTATGTTTCATAAATATTTGGAGAATTATTAAAGTTACATTAGTACCTCATCTTTTTTTCTGATAGATATTATTTCTTTAAAAAAATATATTTTGCCCTAGCTGATTTGCTCAGTGGATGGAGCGTTGGCATGTGGACTCTGGGGTCCCGGGTTTGATTCCTGTCAAGGGCATGTACCTTGGTTGCGGGCACATCCCCAGTAGGGGGTGTGCAGGAGACAACTCTTCGATGTTTCTCATCGATGTTTCTAACTCTCTACCCCTCTCCCTTCCTCTCTGTAAAATAAATAAAATATATTTAATTTTTGCCAAATTTACATTGCTGCCCATGATTTTCTAGGAAGCACTCTGGACTATGTAGTCCTCATGTGAAGATAGATGTTTTGAGACACAGACATCACTCCAAATCAATTATATATATTTTATTGATTTTACAGAGAGGAAGGGAGACAGTTAGAAAGATAGATCAGCTGCCCCCTCACATCCCCTACTGGGGATGTGCCCTCAACCAAGGTACATGCACTTGACCAGAATTGAACATGGGAGCCTTCAGTCCGCAGACCGTCTCTGTATCCAGAGCCAAACCAGTTAGAACTCTGATATTCTTTTTTTTTTTTTTCTGATAGGTATTCTTATCATTGATATATCACCGGGAATATGTCCATATTAATAAATATTTGGTTATTTCTAACAAAGCGGGTACAAACATTTCTGTATAATTCCTTGTATGTATATAAGTGTTATTTACCTTTGTCAAAAATTCAGTGCATAGACTGGGTTTTTTAGTAGATGAATGTTTCAATTTACTGAGATTATCAAATTGTGATCTTATTGGAATATACCACCAGGGCCGGTGTGGTTCAGTGCTTGGGCATCATCTCGTGTAGCACAGGTTGTGGATTTGTTTGCTGGTGGGGATTGAAAGGGTGGGGAGAGACCGACTCCATGTTCCCTTTGCTCCATGTTCCCTTTGCTCCATGTCTTCCACCTCGTGGAGTCAGGTTCCCGCCCTAGAACCTCTCCAAGAGCCAACCCACACTTTTGAATTAGCCAATAGAAATGCAAGGGGAAAGTAAGCCGTGCCCTGCCCCCATGTGCAACCTGACCCTGACCAATCAGCGGAGGCCACACTACCTCACCCCTCCTACCTCTCCCAGGCCCCCTATAAATCAGGGCGTTTGGGGTCTGGGGCTCGCTCTCTCCATCCCGCCGCTGTGCCGGTGTGTGTGTGTGTGTGTGTGTGTGTGTGTGTGTGTGTGTGTGTGTGTGTGTGTGTGTGTGTGTGAGAGAGAGAGAGAGAGAGAGAGAGAGAGAGAGAGAGAGAGAGAGAGAGACTGAGCTCGAGCTAGCTCGATTAAAGGCTCTTTGCTTTTGCATCGGACTCGGCTCCCTCGTGGTCTTTGGGAATCACGAAATCTGGGTATAACAGGGATATGTGCCTGACTTGTGGGCTAGATCCTCAGAAGTGGGTGTGCAGGAGGCGGCTGGCCTATTTGGCACTCTTCCAGCAATGTTTCTCTCCCTTTCCCTTCTCTCTCTAAAAGTTAATAAACTATTCTTTAAAAAAAAAAAAAAAAAACGTTAAGTGATTGTACTTTTTTACATTTTTCGGCAGTGTGTTAGGGATTCACAGTCTCCACATCCTAGAGAATAATTTGTTTGGTCAATCATAATTTATTTAAATTTTTTTTTTATAACTTTGTCATGCTACCTCACTGTTTGATTGTACTTTTTCTATGAATTTATAGTGAGCCTTTTCTCAGAAGTGTATTTGCTAAGTCTGTATCTTTGTTAAAATATCTTACCATGCCGCCAAAACCGGTTTGGCTCAGTGGATGGAGCGTCGGCCTGCGGACTGAAGGGTCCCGGGTTTGATTCCGGTCAGGGGCATGTACCTTGGTTGCGGGCACATCTCCAGTGGGAGGTGTGCAGGAGGCAGCTGATCGATATTTCTAACTCTCTATCCCTCTCCCTTCCTCTCTGTAAAATATCAATAAAATATATTTAAAAAAAAAAATATCTTACCATGCCCTAACCGGTTTGGCTCAGTGGATAGAGCGTCGGCCTGCGGACTTAAGTGTCCCAGGTTTGATTCAGGTCAAGGGCATTTGCCTTGGTTGAGGGCACATCCCTAGTAGGGGGTGTGCATGAGTCAGCTGATTGATGTTTCTCTCTCATCAATGTTTCTGACTCTCTCCCCTCTCCCTTCCTCTCTGTAAGAAATAAATAAAACATATTTTTAAAAAATCTTATATGTTCTGCTTAATGTGCTATGAGTTTTGGCAATTTTCTGTAACAATAGGACAGTGGAACAACAAAGATGGATGTTGGAAATTCTCTCATTTTGTGCCTTTTTTACTTTAGGAAACAAACGTTTTTTGTATTCCTATAATATGTTTTAGTATTTTTACTTTTAAAAAATATTTTAATTGGCCTAGATGGTTTGGCTCAGTGAATAGAACCTCAGCCTTGGGACTGAGCTTCGAATCAAGGGCACATGCCAAGGTTGCAGGCTAAATCCCCAGTGTGGGGCCTGCAGGAGGCAGCCAATCAATCATTCTCTCTCATCATTGATGTTTATCTCGCTCTACCTCTCCCTTCCTCTCTGAAATCAATAAATATATATATTAAAAATATTTTAATTTATTTTTATAATTTAAAAAATATATTTAATTGATTTTTAAAAATGTTTTTATTGATTTCATAGAGCAAGGGTTGTGAGGAGGAAGAGAGAGAAACATTAATGATGAGAGCCCTGGAAAGGGGCTCAGTCGACCTATGAACCAGGAGGTCACAGTTGCATTGCCTCTCAGTGCACATGCGTGGACCCCTGCTAGATCCCTAGGTGAGGCTTGTAGGAGGCAGCTTATCAGTGATTCTCACATCATTGATGTTTCTATCTCTCTGTCCCTCTCCCTTCGTCTGTGAAATCAATAAAAAATTAAAGAAAACTGAGTGCCTTAAAAAAGTAAAAAAGAAACGTCAATGATGAGAGGGAATCATTGATCAGATGCTTCCTTCATACCCTACTGTGGATGGAGCCTGCAATCCAGGCATGTGCTCTGACTTGGAATCTAGCCAAGGACTTCTTTGTGACTGGGTTGATGCTCAAACACTGGCCCATACCAGCTGGGTGATTCACTACATTTTCAATGGTATGCCCTGTGCAATGAACATTTTCAATTTTAACCTGCACTAGTAACATTCTCCATTGCTTTCAGAACACCACTCATCTGATCCTGTACTGAGCCTTTGTTTTGCAGTCTTCTTCATTTTCCTTGTCTCCTGTCATGGGGGTTCTTGGGTTGGAACAGTTCTCTCAGGAAGGCCAGTTGGCATGTGGGTGGGCAGGGTGTTTTAGAGTCCCAAAGCCACTGCAGGGGGAAATAGAAGGGCAGTGGTCAGACTCCCTGTGCCCTAGATCAGGCATCCTAGATTTGAATTTCAGATTCTCTGTTATCACTGGGGCTTACACTGAAATAACCCCTTCTGCTGGTCTAAGTCAGTTTCCTCCTGTGAAAAACAGGTATGAGGTATGTCCCCAGGCCAGAGCTGTTGGAGAAGGTCACTTGGTAAGGTGTCCACCTGCAGTAACGCAGCTGTGCCTGCAGCCTGCCTTGGCTTCAAGCAACTCCAGCCACTCCCTCCCTGCAGAGACATTCCCAGGCAGGCACTTCTCGCTCCCCCAATGCCCGCAAGCACCTTTGTCTTTGGGTGCATTTTAGTGAGAAATGGGACCTATAGGAAGACACTGACTCTGCTACAGGGAGGCAGATGCTGTGGGCACTCAGGTCTCATTGTGGTGCGCCCATATCAAACTGCTGAAAAAGTTCAGTGTCAGAGAAATGAAGTCAGCTCCCCAAGTTTACACCACAGACAAGTGTCAGATTCAAGGGGCTGCATTTTAACCATGATTTTCTCCAGCGTCAGACACAGTCTCTACCACTGATGTGCAGCCCTCACTGGAGCAGGTACAGGATGAGGACCAGGGTGGCTCAGCTGCAGCTCCTGTTTCCATGGTTGCAGTTATGCGTTTCCTCCCATTCCCTTTACATCTCAGAGCCCTTACCCTTGGCCTCCCCGTGTTCAGGGGAACGCCATCATTTCTCAGCTGCAGTGGTTTCTCCAGGGGAACCTTCTTTCAGAGTGAGCTGCTGTTTGTCTGCCTCTCCTTTGATCCCAGCACAGAGTTTGACCCTCAGGAGATGTCTGTAAATTGGGCTGGGGTTCTGCACCTGTGGCCACATGTTGGGTCTGGCTGTGACCCCATTCACTGTGATGAATTTTGTGCCTCAGTTTGAACCTTCAAATGATGATGCTATGTGGCACTGACATTCCCCCTGCCGGCGTGGATACAATTGGACATGAATTCTGGGACCTAATATTTGAAAGTGATGCTGGAGCCCTACATGATCTGGTCTCATTGGACGAGTGCTCACCTCTTATTCATGCATAGGACCCACTGCCCATGTGACTCTGTCCTCTATATCCCTACTGGCTGAATGAGACATTGGCTCTCACCCTGTTTTCCCTGCAGCCCGGATCATGTTCTGGATTCACATCCTCCTTCCCACTCTCCTGTGTCTGCACTCTGGAGTTTGGGTTGGAACAGAATCCTTATGAATACAGGCCATCCCCACAGTGCACTGCACATGCTTCCTGTGCTTTACCTGACAATCTACCCTAACTCACTGTCCACACACATTTTCTTATGTAGGTGAAGGTGGTTTCTGAGATGAAGGTGTTGGCCATTTGCGTCAATTACTCCATTTTTCTGAGTCGTTTCCATGTATATGGACATATACATGTTAATAACTTTTTGGTTTTTCCCCATTAATCTTTATTTTCTCTATTAGTAGGCCAACCCAAAAACCTAGAAAAGAAGAAGGAAATATTATTTTGGTTCTACAATGTCATTTCCATGATTTTTACCCATTTAAGTCCAAAGAATAAAGGAATCCTGTTAGGGTTTGTGCCGTGATGCGGGCTGTGGAAGAATTCACACCTAAAAGAAGAGATGCAGAGAGGAAGTTTATTTTACTTTCCAAGAGAGGAAAAGGCCAAGTGTTGCTAGTCAATACAGGGCAGGGAAGAAAGGGTGGCTTTTGCTTTCCTGCAGTGCCTGTTGCTAAGCGACAAAGAATCGAGGGACCTTGGGCAGAGTTGAAGGTAAGTAGATATGAGGGGCTGACTTTATTAAAAAATATATTTTATTGCCGAAACCGGTTTGGCTCAGTGGATAGAGCGTCGGCCTGCGGACTGAAGGGTCCCGGGTTCGATTCCTGTCAAGGGCATGTGCCTTGGTTGCAGGCACATCCCCAGTGGGAGGTGTGCAGGAGGCAGCTGATCGATGTTTCTATCTCATCGATGTTTCTAACTCTCTATCCCTCTCCCTTCCTCTCTGTAAAAAACCAATAAAATATATATTAAAAAAAAAAATATATATATATATATTTTATTGATTTTCCACAGAAAGGAAGGGAGAGAGATAGAGAGTCAGAAAGATCAATGAGAGAGAAACACCGATCAGCTGCCTCCTTCACACTCCCCACTGGGTATATGCCCGCAACCAAGGCACATGCCCCTGACTGGAATCGAACCTGGGACCCTTTAGTCCACAGGCCAACGCTCTATCCACTGAGCCAAACCACTCAGGGCAGAGGGGCTGACTTTAAAGTTAGATTTTGCTTTCTAGGAGGGAGTCTGGCAAATGTCCTACAGCTATTTCATATTATTATTCCCAAGACTTTAAATATGCTTTTAGTAAAGTTATGAAGAGTTCCAAAGAGGATTGTTTGAAGGGTTGATGGGAAAGAAACTTTCTACTAACTAGAGACTCCTTAGTGCAAATTATCCCTGAGGTGTGACAGCAGCAGGGAGGAGGGGTATACAGGAATGTAAGTTTAAGAGTAGCTTATCTTGTTCTGCAGTTTGAACAGAGCAGGTGTTTGAATTAGAGGAGCCAGCAATCTTGGGGTTTAAATAGCAGGTGCTTCTCATAAATTGTGAAAGGTTACAGCAAGGAAACAGAAAGACCTTTCTCTTGTCCTTACAAATACCTGATCACATCTGAACCTAAGGCTTTATTGACCTGAACAGTGACTACTGCTAGGAGACCAAATAAAAACAAAGCAGCAATACTGTGAGTATTGTGTTTAGAAGGTCGTCAGCAATAGGTCCCAGAGGAAAGAAAACACTCATTGAATTTCCTCCTCCCCCACAGGTTCTTACTCCCCAGGATGGACAAAAATGATGGCACAGACTATACCTGTCAAGCTGAGGGAGCCCGGCATGGCATGGCCAATCTTACAAACTCAGAGGCCAAAAATAATCATACAGGATGGCTTGAAATTAAAACTTCTTAAGTTAAAGCTCATCACAGGTTAGTTATATCCTAGCCTTGTTTTTGCTTTTTGTGTTGTTTTGACAGTTTTTGTTTTTTGTTTTTAGCAAATGTCTATCTTTACCTTATTGAGTCTGTCTATTGTATTTTTGCATCTAGGATAACATAACTTTGGATTTTCAGGGAAATTTTCTTTTTTACAGACTCCTAAGTGCACAATCTCCCAACATAGAAGACCACAGAGCCCCAATTACTATTGTTGTGTTAAATACTAACTGTTAACTATTGATAACATTTAAGAAGTTTGTGTCTTTTTTTTTTACTTTTTATCCAACCCCAGAGATTTCCCTCTTCACCTCCACCCCCTAAGTTATCACCAGTGAATGTCATGTAACCCCCTGATGTCTTCTCCTTTGAGTCTAATGTATAAAAAATGTGCAAAACTGCCATTCCCCTGAGCATTACTCAGTCTGCTGTCATTTTGCTTCCTGGCAATGTTGCCGGTTTCGGTCAAATAAACTTAGAAAATTTTCCACATGTTTGGACATTTCTTACAAGAACACCAACGCAATTGACTCATGTGAAGCAGGAGAAAGTTTATGGAGGGGTATCAGCATGTCCAGGGACTCAACTGATGGAAGACAGATTTATAAACAAAAATTTAGAGCAGACCCAGAACCCAGCAAGCTAGAGCTTTCCCATTGCTTTCAGAGAACAGAAGAAAAACTCGGAAGTCTCAGTTGACATTGTGAGTGTGTGAGTTTAATCCTCATCCAGGGATGTTTTCCTTTTTTTACCATCCCCGACTGCCCTCTGAGATTCCTCACTCTGTTCCATGCTTCCATGTCTCTAGATCCACTCCACTTACCAGTTTATTTTGTTAGATTCCATATGGGAGTGAGATGAAGTGATACTGTCTTTCTCTGACGGACTTATTTCACTTAGCATGATGCTCTCCAGGTCCCTCCATGTTGTCTGAAAGGGTAAGAGATTCTTCTTTTTTACTGCTGCATAGTATTCCATGGCATAAATGTACCCCAGCTTTTTTATCTACTCATCTACCGATGGGCACCTTGGCTGTTTCCAGATCTTTGCAATTGTAAATTGTGCCTCTATGAACATAGGGGTGCATATCTTCTATCTGATTATTTCAGGTTTCTTAGGAACTATTCTTAGAAGTGTAGTCACTGCGTCAAATGGCAGTTCCATATTAAATTTTTTTGCGAAAAATTCCATACTGTTTCCCATAATGGCTGCACCAGTTTGTATTCCCAACAGTAGTGTAGTAGGGATCCCTTTTTTCCACATCTGTGCCTGCACTGGTCATTTGTTGATTCCAGTTGGGATGTGGTACCTAATTGTTGCTTTAATTTGCATCTCTGTTGATCAGTGATTTTGAGCATTTTCACATGTATCTTGGCCATGTTATCCACACTGCAGCCCAGGCAGAGCTGACACTTTGGATGGCATCAGAAGCAGATGCTCTTCAGTATGAGACTCTGTTTTGTGACATTAACCTGGTATAATGGATTCAATGGAGGCAGTTTAGATGGAGTTAGAGACTTGAGGAACCGCTGCAAGCTATAGTTGGCCTAAAGGCACCACGTGCCAAAAGTCACGAATGATGAAACAATGCCTGCCAGTCAGAAAGAGCAGGTCCTGAAGAAAGATACAAAAATCCAACCACTCAGGTGCCTCAGAAGCAAACTTGCACCAGACATCACCTCCCCTGAAGGCGCTAGAGGGCACTTAGCATATTGGTGTGTTCTTGGGCTATTTGACCCTAAATCCAATCCTGGAGTCAAATGAGTAATAGGGGATCATGGCATTGGATCTTACAAACTACATTACCCAGAAGGCCACGCAAGGAATGCCATCAGGCTGAGCCAATGGAGACTCTGAAAAGGCATTTCTGTTTGGTCTCTTCCGTAGGGAGGGACAATAGTTCTCCTGGTGAAATTTGTGTTGTCAGGTTTTTGTCTCAAGCGGTCAGGATTATCTGGTGCAGCGTGCTGTGCAGAAGGCTGGTGAGTAGTTTTCCCGCCGCACAGCCAATGGCGGGAGCCTCCTGTGGTGCTCCCAGCTCACACGTGGGACTGAAGCTCGGAGTCACCACTGGGACCCACGCCTGGGCCGGGACAGGGACCGCCACTCCTTCAGCGACTTCTACTCCAGCCGCTTCCGCCCGCTCAGCCCACGGAGTGCAATGGCGGCGCCCATGCTGAGGAGACGGGCCGAGGTGAGTTCCAGTCCCCCAGGCCCTCACCGCCTCCTCACACTGAACACCACAGCCTGGGGAGGGAACCTGTCACGTCCTGCAACTCAATCCGCGTGGAGGACCGTGAGGAAGGCGGAGGGGAGAGAGGAGTGTTGTGGCTTCTGAGGACACAGCCAGTGCAGGGCAGAGAGGACAGGGGTGACTTGCATCTGAGGTTCCCCTGAGGATGTGGGCTGTGAGGATTGGCGGACAGATCAGAGGCTGCAGGGAGGACGTCACAGACTCATTGGGGTTTTCCCGGCTGTGGGGTCCATCAGAGGCCTGGGGTGGTCCTGGACCCGGCTGGAAGACAAGCTCTCTACATGCCATGTGCCAAGTTCATGGGTGAGTCCAGCGAGATCCAGTGGCATTGGAGCTGGAAGGGGGCAGAGCTGAGGGAGTGAAGGTGGGTCTGAAGATGGAAAGAGGTTAAAGATTATCCCGTGGTGTGCACATCTGGAGGAAGTGTGAACTGATGGTCCCGGGACCTGGTGTGGGGACTTAAAGGCGAAGCATAAACTCAGGCTTGGCTTTGTCTTGGAGGCATGATCTAGGAGACTGCAGTGGAATTGCTTGGCGGGAAGGCTGGGGCCCTGCAGGTATTGCCCAGACTTAAATGACATTACTCTGTACCCTCCTCTCCCCCAATTCTTCCCATCCAACCCAGCTGCTCTGCTGAGGGCAATCCCAGTGAGTAATGGGACTGTGATGAGAGAGCAGCCTGCCCTGGCATTAGGGCCTGGTGTCCACTCTAACCGGGTGCCCTAGAGGAGGTAGCGGGGGGGAAGATGGTGTAAGGAGTAGCAGTCGGGGATCTCAGGGAGACAGCTCTGGTTTCAATATTTTCGATTCGGACAGGTTGGCGTGACCTTTGAGGACATTGCCCTGTACTTCTCCAGGGAGGAATGGAGCCTCCTTGATGAGGGTCAGAGACAGATGTACTGAATGTGATGCTGGAGAACTTTGAACTTATATCCTCGCTGGGTAAGACCCTCACTCTCACCGTGACCTGGACTTGGCTTTGCCATTTCCTAGGCCCCATCTTCCAGGGTGTGCTCTATCCTCCCATGTAGACTGTGGAACTGCTTGATTTTCCAGTTTCCTGGGTAGTTGCTATCCTGGGGAGGGTGGGTCTGTTTCCACTGCTCCCTTCTTTCCTGAAGTCCCAATTCTCCCCTCTGTACTAAGTTCACAGGGAAGGACTTGTGGTTGGTAGTGTTGCAGGAAGCCTGAGGGATTCCACCTTGATCAGTGAGGAAAGCATTTTCTATATTTCTATTGGTCATGTGTCAATATTTTTTGAAAAATTGTTTCTACATCCTTATCCTGTTTGTTAACTGTACTAGAGGCCTGGTGCACTAAATTTGTGCATGGGGGAGGGGGTGTGCATGTGTGTCCCTCAGCCCAGCCAGCACCCTCTCCAATCTGTGACCCCTCGAGGGATGTCCAACTGCCCATTTAGGCCCAATTGTGCCTAAACGGGCAGTCGGACCTCCTTCTCACAATCCAGGACTGTTGGCTCTCAACCGCTCGCCTGCACGCCTGCCTGCCTGCCTGCCTGCCATATTGCCCCTAACCACTTCTGCCTGCTAGCCTCATCACCCCCTAACCACTCTACTGCCAGCCTGATCGACGCCTAACTGCTCCCGATTGCCCCTATCTGCCCTCTCCTGCCAGCCTGGTCACCCCTAACTGCCCTCCCTTACCAGCATGGTCGCCCCTAACTGCCCTCCCCTGCCGGCCTGGTCACTTCTAACTGTCCTCCCCTGCAGGCCTTGTCGCCCCCAACTGCTCTCCCCTGCAGGCCTGGTCGCCTCCAACTTCCCTCTCCTGCAGGCCTGGTTCCCCCAACTTTCCCCCCTGCAGGCCTGGTTGCCCCCAACTGCCCTCTCTTGCAGACCTGGTCACCCCTAACTGCCCTCCCCTGCAGGACAGGCTCACCCCTAACTGTCTTCTCCTGCAGGCCTGGTCCCTTCCAACTGCCCTTCCCTGCTGGCTATCTTGTGGTAGCCATCTGTGTCCACATGGGGGTAGCCATCTTTGACCACATGGGGGTGGCCATCTTGTGTTGGAGTGATGGTTAATTTGCATATTACTCTTTTATTAGATAGGATTTTTATTTGAGTCTTTTGAATACCTGGTATATTTTATATATTAATTGCTTACGACATACAGGAACACATATTTTTGCATGTGCTTAATTGCACTTTGCAGTTATTACTCCCCCACACCCGCTTTTCTACAAAGTCCATGTTTTTGGCAACCCTGCCTTCAGCAGGTCTAGTGCCACTATGTTTCTAGGAAGCTCAGATGCTTGTTACCAGTGCTTAGCAACAAAATGTTTTTAATGAAGTTATATAGAGTTTGCTTTTGAGACAGAGCCATTGCATTGTTATTAGCCTGAAGTATAGTATTAACATTCCTTTATTATTTCCAGGAACTCCAATGGTTTATCTGAATCTCTGTCTATATCGCAATATTCGCTTTATTGTGCTGATCATAACCGAATCCACAATCCCTTGCAGCGCTTCCTTCATATGGTTTGGGAGTATTTTCTCCCATCCTGTAGATTGCCTTTCATTTCATTTAGTTTATTGCTGTTGTGCTGTGAAAACCTGATTTTTCTTTATTTGTTGCACTGTGGACTGTTTATTTTTTCTATTTTGGGTAGAAAACAAATCTCCAAAACTTTTTCTCTAGATTGTCCGGAGACGTTTTAAGTTTTAGCGCTGATATTTAATTCTGTCATGCAGATTGAGTTAAATTTTATCAGTGGTGTCCAGTATTGTTGTTTTACATGTAAATATTGATTTTCAGCAGCAACATTCATTGAAGAAACTATCTTTCCTCTCTTCTGTGTCTTGCAGCTTTGTCACAGCACTCAGCCTCGGCTGGTTCTGCCAACACACAAGCTACAAATGCTTGCCTGGCAGCTGAGGGGCGCTCTGCAGTAGCATGTTTGAGAATTGAATAAAAATCTATATAAAACAAATATTCAAATAGTTTCCATAGGAACACATAAGTCTGAGCCCGTCGCCTAGGCCTTCCACCTTGTTCCATCTGTGTCACCCCCACTTACAAAGACATTTCAAACTAGCAATCATTAAGTTAAGTGGTCCCCCCAATCCGTAAGTCAAGCTACACTCGCGTCACAGCTACAGGAATGGCGTCTACACGTTAACTCCGGGCTGACGCGCAGGCTGCTGGGAGGAGCTCCATCCCGCTCTCCCAGGCGCAGGACACAGGCAGGGCGCCAGCGTCCTCCTCCACCTCGGGCGGGAAGTCCCGGTTCTGGACTTGCTGCATCAGTTGCCATGTCGGCCCTGACATCACGTAGTAGATCGTCGGCCTCTGGAACCCATTGAAAGTAGAAGCAGCAGCCACGGTGTAAGCACCCATGTTTTCAAAGAGCATCCAGTCCCCCACGTGCATCTCGGGCAAGCCGCAGCGCTCCACGAAGCGATCGAGGCCGTCACAGGTCGGGCCCCACATGCTGGAGGAGTAGTACTTCTCATCTGGTTTAGGCCTCTTCTGCAGAAGGGGCTTCACGTGCGCATGATCTCGTAGAGGATGCAGTTAAAGGACCCATATACTCCATCATTCACGTCATACATGAAGGTCTCGCTTGACTCAGGGGATGAATCAATGTTGATGAGATGACATTTTGTCTTGTGGTGGGTTGGACTGACACTGCTTATCGGTTCTGCTTGCTGGATTCACAGCTGTGTCACCTCCCTAATTACTTGGCACAGGCCTTGAAAAGAAAACTTTAATGAAATCTTAATCCTCTCTTCACATATGAGAAACTTAGCTTTTTTTTAAAAAATATATTTTATTGATTTTTTACAGAGAGGAAGGGAGAAGAATAGAGAGTTAGAAACATCGATCAGCTGCCTCCTGCACACCTCCTACTGGGGATGTGCCTGCAACCAAGGTACATGCCCTTGACCGGAATCGAACCTGGGACCCTTGAGTCCGCAGGCCGACGCTCTATCCACTGAGCTAAACCGGTTAGGTGAGAAACTTAGCCTTTATTCACATAACTATATGTGTTCTAAGGTTTAAAATAATATGATTACTTTTTAGATTAATTCAGGTGCCCTATAAAATTTATTATTCAGTATACTTATAATTTTCTTTTAAGATTTTTCTTCATAACCCTTTTATCACTTTCATAAACATTCTTACAACTTTTACAATTACACTTAAGTGTTCCTGCTCCCATATCTTTCTTTCTATTATATTCCATTCTTTATATCCCTTCTCACTATTTTTACTTCCTCAACTCTAATTCTTTTTTTTTATTTGTCTATATTCAGCTGAATTCAAATGTACTGCCTGAATGATCCAGACATACAAGAACCCCACTCTTTCCCACTGTTTTTTAAAATAAAATCTTCACTTATAAAACTGAATCACTAAAGCATTAAAATACAGAAAGCTCATTTAACTCACTTCACAAAAGCATTAACAGATGAGGTATACCTTCTGTAACAATTTCAAGACAAACTGAGTTATCACTAACACCAATTGTAAATAGACAGAGGGGATACTTCAGGTGCTCTATAAAATATATTATTCAGTATACTTATAATTTTCTTTTAAGATTTCTCTTCATAACCCTTTTATCACTTTCATAAACATTCTTACAACTTTTACAATTAGTCCCAAGTGTTCCTACTCCAATATCTTTCTTCCTATTATATTCCATTCTTTATATCCCTTCTCACTATTTTTACTTCCTCAACTCTAATTGTTTACAGATCCTCTGCTACTTACACAAACCCTTCAGTTTGTCAATTGACTTTCTTTTTCCTTTTTCTCTATACCTTCTATTATGTCAAAACTATCTCTACCTGCCCTGACCGGTTAGGCTCAGTGGATAGGGCGCCGGCCTGCGGACTAGAGGGTCCCGGGTTCGATTCCGGTCAAGGGCATGTACCTTGGTTGCGGGCACATCCCCAGTAGGGGGTGTGCAGGAGGCAGCTGATCGATGTCTCTCTCTCATCGATGTTTCTAACTCTCTATCCCTCTCCCTCTCTGTAAAAATTCAATAAAAAAAAATATATATATATAAAAAAAAACTATCTCTACCTTCTTTCACATTAGTGAGAATTAAATAGCAGTTCTACACAGGTCCCTCCATTGCCAGCTTCAGAGTAGTTAGAGTGGTGAGAAGTACGTCTCAGGGTCCATCTCTCCTCCAGTTGGCCTATCGTCCTTGCTCTGCTCATGTCTGTTAACTGCCTACTACATCCCCCTCAAGGATCTTGGCTCTGAATTCTTTTAAGGGAAGGGGGACGCCAGGTTTTTTCTGAGACTGCTTCCTGCTGAAGAGGGATTGAAGGTTTCTCTCGGAACCAAGAGGTCCTTGTTCTCTGTCAGAGGGAAGATGAGGCCTGGGCATAGAAGGAGATGGCAATGGTGCCTGAGGTGGTATTCCCAGGTGAAGTAGGGCTTGTAACCTGGTGGAGACAAACTGCTATGAAATTTAGTATCATTGGGCAAAGGTAAGAACATTAAGAATTATGACAAATGGTTTAGTGGAAGAAAAAAATTTTCGTTCCAATAATTTCCTGTTGATACACAATTTCTCTCCCAAAAATTACCCTTATTTTTATGAATGAACCTAATTAAGACCAATTTATTTACTGAATTATGTCAAGTTACAATTTGTTCTGATTGTTTGAACACAACAAGAATAACAGTTGATCATATAGGATATTTTTTAAAAAGTCTATATATACGCTTTGCCGGAATCTCATTTGAAAGTTTACTCCCGGGGTAAAGAAGCCAAGGTACACAGTTGTCATCAGACTTTGCCTGTGATTCCTACAGAATTGGGGTGCATTCCTCAAGTTGAGGTCCCCACAGGTGTCTTGAAGTTTCTTTCATGCCATCAGGAAAGCATCCTTCATTCCTTACCTGGAAAGAACACCATTAACCACGTGACCAAGGAAGATACCAGGCTATTTATCCAAGGGGCTTATGTGCTTCAAAGTCAGTCTTCATTCCTTAGAGTTTTCTGATGACATCCAGAGTCCTGGCATGTCTCTTTCAGACATGACATCCCAGTAAAGTTTTGGTTAATGAAACAACATTTGGACACTGATTTATGTCCTGTTATGAAGAAACCAGATTCTTATTGGATTTATGCAAACAAATACATTGCCATGAGCACAATAATGTCCCAAACTATAATTATTTTTATTTCATTTAGTCTTATAATTAAATTTTGTTTCGGCTTATTTTTCTTGCTAGTATTTCTATAAATCTAGATACTCTATAGAGTTCTAATATTTTCATCCAATTTAAGGGGATGAGCTGAAAGTTTATTTTCAGAGATCTGTAGCTTAAAATAAATCAGAGTCCTTTTTGTGGATGTTACAGAAGATGTAACATTTTTCCAAATGCGTCATAACAAAACAGTGACCGTCTCTAAATGACAAGAAATTTAAAATGATACAGTTATTGATTTGATTATAATGTAAATGACATGGAATCTTGTCCTTTCTGTAAAATGCAATATTTCAGAATATTATAACTAATAACAGTTATAAATGAAAGCATAATCTATTTAATATGCATATATTAGTAGAATATAATTATTTCCTTATTTGACAGAGCTTCCCTTTTAAATTAAGCATAAAATTTTCCTTCATGAGGAGAGAAAGCAAACCTTTGAGGCATTCCAGCGCCCATTGGAATGACCTAAAGCCAATTGTAGGTGAAGGAAAAGTTTCTTTAAATTCAAACCCTGTGAAGGCATTCAAAAACATTAGACTAAAAGATTACACATTGTTATTATTAAACAGTATTAAGTAATCTATTCATTTAAAGTAATAAAGTTCCTGACTAACACAACATAACTGTTTTAATAATATATATAAAAACTTTGCTTCCTAGGCAAATACAGGAAAAACATTTTTTCCCTACATTCAGAAATAGGCTTATTTTTCCAATGGAAAATACAGTAACATTCTTAAGAAACGTAACAGAGGTAATAAATTACTTAGATGAGAAACAATCCCCTCGAACTTGGAAACCCCAGTCGGCTCCAATGACTTACTGCGCAGTTACTTTCATTTTCATACTCCTCAATTTTGAGGTTTGCTTCGCTTCTGCCTGCTTTCCTGGGTCCTCACATGGGGAACCACCTGTGGGGGCTGAGCAGCAGAACCTGAGCAAAGGCGGAATGATTACTCTGGCACGTTTCTGTGAAAGAGAGGACTAAGGGACTGCCTGGATATAGGAACCAAACAGCCTCGTTCATCTGCCTCTTTAGGCTTTTATGTAACAACACCTTGAATTAAAATTAACTGTTAGATACTATCAGTAGGGTAAGCATCCTTGAGAACACACATGTGTCTGCAATGTCCTTTAAGCAAGGACATGTAAAGACTAAACATAAAGATTCTGGTAAACACCCAGGGGCTTGCACATAAACAGACTTGCTTCCCCACAAAACAAGTGTCAGATATAAAGGCTGGATTGCAACCCAGTGTTGGGCCTCGGATTGCCAGTGAGGAAAAGGGCCTGGTTGTAGGCTAGATCACTCGACGGGGTGTGCACATGGCTGCTGCTTGAGGGTGCACTCTCACATAGATGTTTCTCTACCACTCTCTAATTCTTTCTCTAAAAATCAGTACAATATGCTTGAAAAATAAATTGATTGTGCATTTTTACATGATACTAGCAGTATGTGAGGGTTTTACATTGTCTACATCCTAGAGAATATTTTATTTGGTCAATCATTCTTTGTTTAAACTTTTTTTTTTTTTTTTTGCTAACTTTGTCACTCTTCCTCCCTTGCTTTTTTTATTGTATTTTTTTTTCTAGGAAATTAAGGTGAATTCTATCACAGATACGCATTTGCTGTCTTTATCTTTGTTAAAACATCTGATCCTCCAGACTGGTCCAGATGAAACAGGAAGGTGATATATTAGACACTTCTAAAACAAATAAATGGTGTAAGACCATGTTTTGTTGTTCCTCAGAGTTTATCTCATCACGCTCTTGCATTTTTTGTTCTGGCTCCCCTACATACATTACATGACATTTATTGTATTTTCTGGGATATATTTTTCCAAGAATATGACATGTATCTGGAAAATACGTTTACATAATAAATTTTATTTATTCATTTTTAATCCTCAACCTCAGTGATTTTTCCATTGCTTTTTACAGAGTGAAAGGGAGGTGGAGAGACACACAGAGAGAGGGAGAAACATCTGTGTGTGATAGACAAATGATTTGGTGGCCTCCCACAAATCTGAATGATTAAAATGATACGGTTAGCCGAAACCGGTTTGGCTCAGTGGTGGAGCGTCGGCCTGCGGACTGAGGGGTCCCAGGTTCGATTCCGGTCAGGGGCATGTACCTTGGTTGCGGGCATGTCCCCAGTGGGGGGTGTGCAGGAGGCAGCTGATCGATGTTTCTCTCTCATCGATGTTTCTGCCTCTCTATCCCTCTCCCTTCCTCTCTGTAAAAAATCAATAAAATATATTTTAAAAAATGATATGATTATTGATTTGATAATAATGCAAATGACGTGGAATGTTGTCCCGGCTGGATATTGAGCCCCCAAGGAGGTACAGGCCCTTGACCAGAATGAAAGCCTTGTCCCCTCAGTCCACAGGCCAAGGCTCCATTCTTTGAGCCAAACTATTTGTTGTATAGATGCCTATCATGCTGGCACCATTCAAGGTTTGGAAAGTGGGCATCTGCACCTGAGATAAAGGTTTTGGATCCTAGGGTCTCACAACCTTGCTTGGAAGTAATTATTTCAC
Organism: Plecotus auritus; assembly: GCF_963455305.1. Classification (NCBI taxonomy): domain Eukaryota; kingdom Metazoa; phylum Chordata; class Mammalia; order Chiroptera; family Vespertilionidae; genus Plecotus; species Plecotus auritus. The sequence continues at coordinate 8,105,455 of NC_137785.1, forward strand.
CTGTTAATGTAGTTCCAGTGTCTGCATGCGGAATGAACATTATTTATGGAAGAGAATATTGCTAGAGCAAACTATAGAAAGGCATAATGGAGTTATACAATGAGCAGTGCTTAGTTAGCAAGAAGAGAAAAGGCTCTATGAAGCTGACTACAGGTAGGTCAATAGGTGGTAAATTAAAGACACTGATTCCAAAGAGATGAGAGAATTAACTTTAGATATGGCTATGCTGAAACATTGGCTACCATGAAATTCTTTTTCCTACAAATGTGAGGCTTCCTCATTCATGAAACTTGAGGAAAAATAGTGAGCTGAGAAAATATAATACGGTGTGAGCAGAAAAATGTAGAACTGTGGAAGGAAAGCCACAGCATGATGTTTCATGGCTTTAACCATCATTTACTAAGGATCCCATCTGCTTCTGAGGCTGAACTGGCCGGTGTTACACAGCAGTGCATAAAGACACGTGTTCCCAACAAGGCTTGTTCAAAGGCTTTATGGAAGGAGGAGCAATTCATTGAAAAAGAAAATATTCTCTGTGATAGCGAATCATTGGGTGACGGGGCTGTGGAGATATGAAATGAGCAGCACTCTGGAATGACTAGCATTGGAAGTAAGAATGTTAAAGCCCACATTGAAAGGAGGTGAGAAGATTTGATTTTATCATGAAGATGTTTTCTGGACAAGTGAGCACTGTACAGGGTTTCCAAGTCAGAAGTTTTGTTGTTGTTCTTTTTGTTCGTTTTTATTAATCCTCGCCAGAGGATATTTTTTCTATTGACTATTAAATTTTTTAATGTATTATTTGTTTTTTATTAATTTCATAGAGGAAGTGAGAGATATTCACTTCAATGATGAGAGAGAATCATGCATGGGCTGTGTCCTGGACTCCCCCTCCTGGGAATGCAGCCATGTGCCCTTGGATAAAATCAAACCCAGGATCCTTCAGTCCCCAGGCAGATGCTCTATCCACTGAGGAAAACCAGGTAGTGCCCCCTGTCAGAACTTTGCTGAGAGTGTCAGACCACTTCTGTGATCATTCTGCCAGTTTCAGTGTCCTGGAGGTTAGTTTCATTTAGAAAATATTTCCAGCCCTAGCCCGTTTTAGATTTTTTCCAACTCCTCTTCTACAGTATTTAGTTTTAATACTTTATGACATATTGCAATTGTGTGTATACTTCACGGTGTTTTTTTGCTCTGAATTTTAAAAAGTAGATTTTTATTGATTTCAGAGAGGAAGGGAGAGAGTGATAGAAACATCAATGACGAGACAGAATCATTGGTCAGCGGCCTCCTGCATACTCCCTACTGGAGATCAAACCCACACCTCAGGCTTCTCTACCCAAAAGGAAATCAAACCCTGATCTCCTCTTTCATAGGTTGATGCTCGTACAGTAAGCCACACCAGGCAGACTTGGTCCTAAATTTTAAGTAGTATAATGTTCTTACAGAACTATGAATTTTATTTACTTATTTTTTAAAAAAATATATTTTATTGATTTTTTACAGAGAAGAAGGGAGAGGGATAGAGAGAAACATCCATGAGAGAGAAACATTGATCAGCTGCCTCCTGCACACCCCCTACTGGGGATGTGCATGCAACCAAGGTACATGCCCTTGACTGGAATCAAACCTGGGATCTTTCAGTCTGCAGGCCGATGCTCTATTCACTGAGCAAACCGGTTAGGGTCAGAATTATGAATTTTAAAGATTCACTGCACATATGCATACCCATCATTATTTATTATTGATAATATTTCATGTGGTGTTAAAGTTTTGGAGCTATATATACATAGGTCATCTTTCAGTATGAATATGTATTTCATTTACTGTAATTATAAATTGTGAATATTTGTACAATCTTATCTCATTGAGAATGCCTGAAACATCAACTCTGCTGACATCTTAAATATGTCCGTAAGGGACGAATTATCTTTCACTATTATAATTACAGTGGCATCTTCACATTAACAAAAACACCAGTTACTTTGCCAGAATTCAAGTCTCCCACTGTTTCAAAAGTGAACTTAACTTTATTGATGTTCAAAAATTAAACAACAGCATTCGATTTAAAGTTTATATTATACATATTAGCTCTAAATTTCAAATATATACCCCACATCCTACCTCTATATTATGAGGAGCTGCATTGGTCTCACAGATAATGTGTTTTCATAAAAAGGACTCCAGTCCCTTTACCAGGAAAATAACAAACTCTTTTTTTAGCCATTTTCAAGATGTCTCTTTCTCAAGGAAGGTCATTTCCCAGTGTCCCTACCAGCAGATGTCGCTGTTGTCCTTGGAGTGATATTGAAAAATCTTCCATCACCATCTTGGACTCTGGACGCCACATTACCCAGAAGGCCTTGTGAGGAATACCGCCAGCTTAGCCAATGAAAGGTCAGAAAAGGCCTTTCTCTTGCGTCAGCCGCGGGCGAGGGCGGGACTTCCGCTGCACTCTTGGCGGCTATTGGTCTTCACCCAGAATCTACTACAGTACCGGGTGGGAGGCTCCTGGCGGCGGCGGCGGTGGCAGGTCCTCGGAGGGAGAAGGCCCGAGTCCTTGCCGGCTCAGCTCGCACGTGGGAGTGAAATTCGCTGAGGCCCCCGGGTTACCCACGTCCGTGACGGAACAGAGACCCTTTCCTCCCCCTTCCACCGCCCCTGCTTCTTCCCGGCCTCTCCGGCCTGGATCCGCGCACAGCGTCCAATGGCAATGGCCTCGCTCAGGTGCTCAGCTGAGGTGAGTTCGCGTCCCCTTCCCCGCCACACCTGCCTCACCGCCTCCTTCCACTCCACCCAGCAGCCTGGGGTCAGGGCGCCTGTCACGTCCTGCAGCTCAGGTCCCCTTCAAGGATCCTGAGGAAGGAGGAGGGGAGAGAGGAGTGTTGTGAGTTCTGAGGACACAGGAAGTGCAGGGCAGAGTGGACAGGGGTGACATGTGTCTGAAATTCCCTGCGGATGTGGGTGGTGAGTATTGAATCCAAGGTCAGAGACGGGCAGGGAGGATTTCAGAGCCGCCTGCCCTGCTCTCCCCAGGCTGTGGGGTCCACCAGGAATCGGGCTGTGCTAGATCCTTCTGAAACCTCTCAAGCACTCTCTTGGTTCCATACGCCAAGGTCATGGGTGAGTCCAGAGAGGTCCTGTGCTGTGGAGCAGGAAGGTGGCCGAGCTGAGGCAGTGAACCTGGGGTCTGAAGTTGTGATGAGGTCAGAGCCAGGGGTGGGCAAACTTTTTGACTCGAGGGCCACAATGGGTTCTTAAACTGGACCGGAGGGCCGGAACAAAAGCATGGATGGAGTGTTTGTGTGAACTAATATAAATTCAAAGTAAAGGAGCGGAGGGGAGAGCAAGAGAACCGGATAGAACAGGCGGATCCGGCCCGCGGGCCGTAGTTTGCCCACGGCTGGGTCAGACATTACCCAGTGTGTGCACATCTGGAGGAAGTGTGAGCTGACGGTGCTGGAAACCTGCTATTGGGACTTAAAAATACATATGTATATTTTTTATTGTATTCAGAGAGGAAGGGAGAGAGGAAGAGCGGGAGAGAGAGAGGAGAGAGAGAGGAGAGAAAGAAGAGAGAAAGAGAGAAAGAAAGAAAGAAGAAAGGAAAGGAAGGAAGGAAGAAAGGGAAAAGAAAAGAAACTTCATTTATGAGAGAGAATCATCCATAGGCTCCCTCTGGAAGCCCGTACTGGGTATGGAGTCTGCAACCCGGGCATGTGTCCTTGATTAGAATCCAACCCGGGATCCTTCAGTCCACAGCCCAAAACTCTGTCCACTGAGACAAACCTGCCAGGGCTGGTATGAGGACTCTAGGATGAAGCATAAACCCTTGGAGACATGATCTGGGAAACTGCAGTGGTATTGCTTGGCAGGAAGGCTGGGGCCCTGCAGGCATGGCCCAGAGCTTAGATGGAGTTTCTCTGCTGTCCCTCTTCCCAACACATGTGTTGTGCTGAGGACAATAACAGTGACCAATGGGACTGTGGTAAGAGAGCAGCCAGCACAGGCATTAGGACCTGGTGTCCACACTAAACTGGGGAGACCTGGAGGAGGTTGAGGGTGAGGAAGATGTGTAAGAGGTAGGATTGCTAGTTCTCAAAATTTCAACTATGGTTTCAATTGTCTCAATTCTGACAGGTTGGCGTGACCTTTGAGGACATTGCCCTGTACTTCTCCAGGGAGGAATGGGGCCTCCTTTATGAGGGTCAGAGACAGCTGTACCTGAATGTGATGCTGGAGAACTTTGAACTTCTATCCTCGCTGGGTAAGACCCTCACTCTGGCTGGTTCCTGGGACTTGGCTTTGCATTTCCTATGCCCCCTCACCTCCAGGGGTGCTCTGTCCTCACCTGTGGACTGTACACGTTGCTGGATTCATCCAGTTTTTTGGGTTTTTGCTGTGGTTGGCAGGGTGGGTTTGATTGCACTGCTCCCTTCTATACATTTAATCACAACACCTGCCGTACTGAACTGGTAGGGAGGGTCTGTGGGTGGTTGTGTGGCAGGGAGACTAATGGATTCCAGTTGAGTAGTGAGTAAAAGCCTATCCTGTATTCCTGTTGGTCATTTGTACATATTTTTTTATGTAGTGTCTACATCCTTAGTCCTATTTTATTTGTAAATATCTTTAAATTGATTTCAGAGAAGAAGAACTTCCTTTAGCTTTTGTGTTTCTTGGAAAATACTTATTTCTGAAGATCAGGTTTTCTGGATAAATTGTTGATGGTTTTGTTTTCATGCAGTGTTTTGAATACATCCTCTTGTTTTCTCCCAGTATAGAAGGTTTCTTCAGAGGAATCTACTGATACCCTTCCTCTGTTTTTTCCCTGTGTGAGAGGAGTTCCCGTTTTCCTTGTGTTTTCACAATTCTCTTTGCGTTCTGATTTTTGACCCTTGCTTTTTAACGTGTCTTAATGAAGTCCAATTTGCATTGAATCTGTACAGAGACCTGTGAGAGTGCATGCACTTGATTTTTCAGATCTGTTTTTGCAGATTATGGAAGTCAGTTTCAGCTTATATTTGAAAAATAAATTGTCTACCCTCTTCTTCCCTTCTCACCTTGGGCGCTCACGCGCGCGCTCTCTCTCTCTCTCTCTCTCTCTCTCTCTCTCTGTCTCCTTCCACGACCAAAACTCTTAGGGTTACCTGGGATTCCCATAATGCAAATATAGGTTAACTTGATGGTTTTACTTAATTGAACTTGCTGTATTCTTTTTATTGTGTGTGTGTACTTGTTTATTCTTTATTGACTAAGATATTACATAGTTTTCTATGTACACAGCTCTTACCTCCTTAGTTACGTTTATTCCTAGGTATGCTAATTTTTTTTTGTTGCACTGGTCAATGGGGATGGTTTTTTTTTGTTTGTTTTTTTTTAAAATATATTTTATTGCTTTTTTACAGAGAGGAAGGGAGAGGGATAGAGAGTTAGAAACATCGATGAGAGAGAAACATCGATCAGCTGCCTCTTGCACACCCCCTACTGGGGATGTGCCCGCAACCAAGGTACATGCCCTTGACTGGAATCGAACCTGGGACCTTTCAGTCCGCAGGCCGATGCTCTATCCACTGAGCCAAACCGGTCAGGGCCAATGGGGATGTTTTTGTGTGTTTCTCTTTCTTTAAGTTCATTATTGGTGTATAAAAAAGCCATGGATTTCTTGGTGTTAATTTTGTATCCTGCTACATTGCTGAATTCATTAAATCTAGTAGTTTTTTGATGGAGTCTTTCAGGTGTTCTATGTACAATATCATGTCATCTGCGAATAATGACAGTTTTTACTTCTTTTTCAATTTGGATGCCTTTCATTTCTTCTTCTTTTCTGATCGCTATGGCTAGCACTTCTAATACTATGTCAAACAGGAGCGGTGAAAGTGGGCATTCCTGTCTTGTTCCTATTAGGGGAAATGGGTTTAGTTTTTGCCCACTGAGTATGATGTTGGCTGTAGGTTTGTCATATAAGGCTTTATTTATGTTGAAGTATGATCCCTGTACTCTCACTTTGCTGAGAGTTTTTATCAAGAAAGGGCGTTGGATTTTGTCAAATGCTCTTTCTGCATTAGTTGATATGATCATATGATTTTTGTCTTTTAATTTGTTTATGTGATGTATCATGTTTATTGATTTGTCGATATTGTACCATCCTTGCATCCCCAGAATAAATCTCACTTGGTCATGGTGTTTGACCTTTCTAATGTAATGCTGCATCAGATTTGCTAGAATTTTGTTGAGGATGTTAGCATCTATGGGGACCACTGTGACTACAGTGGGAGAACTGCTATGCAGGAGACACCCCTCTGGAGCAGGACTTGCTTCAATGGGGCTTTGGTGCTCAGTGAGTCTGCCCCTTGAGTGTGTTGCTTATGGATGTGAAGAGTTGTAAACTGGTATGGTATGACACTGACCACTGGGTATACTGGCTCTTGGTTCTCCAGGGAGGTGTAAAGTCAGCCACTGCCTGGGGCCACCCAGCAGGATCTAGAGAGAGATCTGCATAATCTCCTCTTTGTATTGGGTTTGGAAGTGCCCTGACAAGGCCCAGCTGTGAAGCAAGGAGGGCTAGTGCTGGTGCCAGGTCTTGGGCTTTTATTGATAGTTTTGGAACTTCCTGACCCAACTGCAACTTGTTTGACCGATTTTAGACTGAGCAAGGACAGGCCATTCATATACAAAAGCTGCAGCACACAGCTTGGGTGGCTTGTAAAGTGGGTGGGGTGAGATCTCAGGAAATCACCCAGGTGGAGCAAACAGAAATGGCTGCCAGTCAGCCCTGCGACCCAGAATGTCCCAGCACAGGTGTAATGACTGCTGTGAACACCTCCATCTGGTAGAAAGCCCCCCTCAAGTTCCATCCCCAATGCCCGTCCAATTTCTCTTCATAATTGTCTGGGTTCCCCTTCCGAGACTTGCCCAGCAGTATAGCTCAGAGGAAGCAGGAGCTTGTAAATTCAGTTTGTGGTGCTGGCATTGTAAGAGGAGCAGCTGGGTCTCCTGCAGCCTCTGTGTCACTGAGCCCCAATATGAACTGGTTTTTACAGCCCTTAGTTCTTACTGCCAGTAGGTTCTTCTTCCCAGCTCTGGGACCCTGGGCTGGGCATCTTCTATGGAATTGGGACCCCTTTCTCCTCCAGGTGATCTCTGTAGAGATGACCTCCCTCCCAATTAAAAAAGTGTCCCACATGGGAACAGGACCAGCACCTTCTGTGCTTTTGCACCTCCTACCAGTCTCAGTGTGCTTCTTCTTTACTTCTCTAGTCTTAAGACTTGCATTCACCCAGCTTTCCAGCGGTTCTGGCTGATGATTGTTCTGTATTTTGGTTGTAATTTTGATGTGGTTGTGGGAGGCAGCGAGTGTAGGCCTTTCGTACACCGCCATCTTGGATCTCCTCTCCCGTAACTTTGCTGAATTTCATTCCTTATTCTTCTTTTATCTTCACCCAAAGAGTGAGAATATTTTTTCCATTGATTTTTTTCTTGGGGGTGGGGGGGAGAGAGAGAGAGAGAGAGAGAGAGAGAGAGGAGAAACAACAATTGGTTGCCTCCCACATGTGCCCCCACTAAGAGGGGGGATCAGACCTGAAATCCAGGTACCTGCCCTTTATTGGGAATCGAACCTGTGACCTTCCAGTGTACAGGCAGGCACTCTCAGCACTGAACAACGCTGGCCAGGGCTATTTATTTATACTTTAAATTATTTATATATTTTTAAAATATATTTTTAATGATTTCAGAGAAGAAGAGAAGGAGAGAGAGAAGGAAACATGAATATTGAGGGAGAGTCATTCATCAGCTGCATCCTGCATGCCCCCCACTGGATTGTGGACCCGCAATCTGTGCATGTGCCCTGACAAGGAATGGGATTGTAATGTCCTAGGTTATGGGCCGATTGCCAATCACTGACCTGTACTGGGCAGCCTTTATTTATTGATTTTAGAGACAGGAAGGGAGACGGAGAAAGAGAGGGAAACATTGATGTGCTGTTCTACCCAACTATGCATTCATTAGTTGTCCCCTACATATGCCCTGATGGGGGATCGAACCCACAACCTTGGTGCATCGGGACCACACACTCAACAAGTGAGCAACCTGGCCAGGGCTCTGAATTTGTTCATGTATTTCAGAAGCTCAGATAGGATCTTGACAAATTTCTCTATGAGGGTCATGTCATGTCCTAACATCAACATCTCTTATGATGCTTTGTGATTCATAGTGTGTGGTATATTGTCTTAACTTTCATTTCTTTTTCATTTCTTTGAGGCTTATTTTTTGTTTGTTTGTTTTTTGCTTTAGTCTAGCTCAAGGTTTGCCAATTTTTGTATTTTTTAGAAAATACCTATCAGGCATCCTTTTATTTTATCTTATCTCCCTTTTATTGATGCTTGTTCATATATTTTTTGTTTCATTCCTTTGCAACCTTTGGGTTTACGTTCTTGTTTTGTTTCTAGCTTCCTGAGATGGCAGGTTAGGTTTTTTGAGATCTGTTTTCATAATGTAGGCATTTATCCCTATAAAATTTCCTCTTAAAATTCCATTTTCTGAATTTTTACATGAATTTTGGTAAGTTTTCTTTTTATTTACTTTGTCTCTAGACTTCTTTGAGTTCTCTTTTTTGTTTGGCTACCTTGAAATTCTTATTTGTTTCTTTATTATTGGTTTCAGATAAAGAGGAGGAGAGAGGGAGAGAGAGAGAAATAGAGGGAAAGAGAGCGAGAAGGAGGGAAACATTAGTGTGAGGGAAAAACATCAATTGGCTGCCTTCTGCACACAACTAACTGGAAATGGTACCTACATACTGATATGTGCCTTGCCTGGGAATTGAATCCCAGACCCTTTGGGTACACAGGACGATGCTCCAACCAACTGAGCCATACTGGCCAACCATTCTGTGGTTTTCAAACACAATGATTTCCAATATTTTTTTAAGAAGCCACTATGGTCAATGATAGCAGAAGCACAGTGGCTGCTGGAGGACCCTTGTTTTTGACTGTAGGTATCCTCAAGTATGTTTGTTCACCCAATGTTTCCAGTCATCCTTTCTGTACAGTTCTCCTTTACTTGTGTCTGTAATACTGTTTATCTTCGTGGTACTCTTATTCCCATTTCCTGTGGGCTGCTTTGTTCTTGGATAGCTGTCTGTTTACACTGGGATGGGGGAGATGCTCATATTTCTGATCCTTCCAATTTGCAGAGGTCACTCATATAGATCTTTTGCCTGTGATCTCATTTGTCCTTTGTTGTTCTACCACGGTGTTGTCCATCTATCTTTTCTGTTTTTCTTTGAAGATTTGCATCATTTATCCCATGCAATGGCTCAAATGGGATTTTTTAAAATTTAATCTTTATTGTTCAGATTATTACAATTGTTCCTCTTTTTTCCCACCATAGCTCCCCTCCACCCAGTTCCCACCCCTCCTTCTGCCCTAATCTCCCCGCCACTGTCCTCATCCATAGGTGTACACTTTTTGTCCAATCTCTTCCCACACCTCCCACACCCCTTTCCTCCCGAGAATTGTCAGTCCACTCCCTTTCTATGTCCCTGATTCTATTATATTCACCAGTTTATTCTGTTCATCAGATTTTTTATTCACTTGATTTTTAGATTCACTTGTTGATAAATATATATTTGTTGTTCATAATTGTTATCTTTATCTTTTTCTTCTTCCTCTTCTTAAAGAATACCTTTCAGCATTTCACATAATGCTGGTTTGGTGTTGATGAACTCCTGTAGCTTTTTCTTATCTGTAAAGCTCTTTATCTGACCTTCAATTCTGAATGATAGCTTTGCTGGGTAGAGTAATCTTGGTTGTAGGTTCTTGCTATTCATCACTTTGAATATTTTTTGACACTCCCGTCTGGCCTGCATAGTTTCTGTTGAGAAATCAGTGAACAGTCCTATGGGTGCTCCCTTGTAGGTAATTAACTGTTTTTCCGTTGTTGCTTTTAATATTCTCTCTTTGTCTTTTGGTCTTGGCATTTTAATTATGATGTGTCTTGGTTTGGTCCTGTTTGGATTCCTTTTGTTTGGGGTTCTGTGCGCTTCCTGGACTTGTATGTGTATTTCTTTCACCAGGTGGGGGAAGTTTTCGGTCATTCTTTTTTTTTTTTCTTTTTTTTTTTTACTTGTATTTGTATATATTTTTTTATTATTTTTTATTTTTTTTATTGTTTTAAGTATTACAAATAGTAGTACATATGTCTCCTTTTTTTTTTTCCCCATTGACCTCCCCCTTGGCTTTTCCGGTTGGGTGTTTTTTGCTTCTTTCTATTTCAACTCTTTGACTTGATTCTTGCGGTCCTCTAGCCTGCTGTTAGGTCTCTGTATAATATTTTTTATTTCAGTCAGTGTATGTTTAATTTCTACTTGGTCCTTTTTCATATCCTCGAGGGTTTCGCTAAATTTATCAGCCTTTTCTAGGAAATTCTTGAAAAACCTTATAACCGTGGTTTTGAACTCTATATCCAGTCGTTTGTTTTCCTCCATTTCTTTCATTTGTGATCTGTTTCTTTGTCCCTCATTTTTGCTGCTTCCCTGAGTTTGTAGAGTAGCTTTGTGTGGTAGGTGTCCTCTAGGGCACAGTGGCTCAGCCTCCCCAGTTACCTGAGGTGGACACTTAGTGCAACCCTTTGTGGACTGTGTGCTCAGCCTTGTTGTAGTTAAGTCTTGATTGTTGTTGGTATCACTGGGAGGAATTAACCTCCAGGCCAATTGGCTGTGAGGATCAGCTGTGTCTACGCTGGGAGAACTTCTGTGCTGGAGACACTGTTATCAGACAAGACTTGCAAAATTGCAAAAGCCTGTGTACTGAGCTTGGAAAGTGTGGAGTTTCAGGGCGGAGCAGACAGCCTTGGTTTCCTGTCAGCCCTGCCCTATTAGGCTCCTGGATCTCAGCGTCCCTCGGTAATCGCTGCAAGCACCTCTGAGAGAAAGCCGCCCTCTAGTTTCGCCTGCTGCCAGACAGTCCAGTTTCTCCCCGAATGAGTTGGGGTTCCCAGAAACTTGCACGGAACTGGAGTTCAGTGCAGTCAGGAGCTTCAGTCTCCCTCCCGCTTTAGAAAGCTAGCTGCACACTCAGCTGCCCGTGAACTCAGCAGTCAGTCCTCTCTGCATGCATGCGCACCTCCGTATCTTCCTTCTGAAGCTCCCGAGTCTCAGTGAGCTTTCTCTTTTTCTAACAGTCCAGTTTTTCCCCGGATGAGTCTGGTTTCCCAGCGTCTCGCCTGGGACTGGAGTTTATTGCAGTCAGGAGCTGCCTTTCCCCCCCGATATAGAAAGCCAGCCACGCTCTCAGCCGCCCGTGCACACAGCCACCCGTACTCTCCACGTGTGAATCTCCGTACCTCAGCCTTTTGCAGCTCCTCTGAGTCTCAGTGTGCTTTCCTCTTTTCTTCTAGTTGTAGAATTACCACTCAGCCAGCTTTCCTGTGGTTCTGGATGGTGTCCGCTTTGTCTTTTAGTTGTATTTTTTTATTTTTTATTTTTTAAAATATATTTTATTGATATGTTACAGAGAGGAAGGGAGAGGGATAGAGAGCTAGAAACATCGATGAGAGAGAAACATCGATCAGCTGTTTCCTGCACACCTCCCACTGGGGATGTGCCCGCAACCAAGGTACATGCCCTTGACTGGAATCGAACGCGGGACCCTTCAGTCCGCAGGCCGACGCTCTATCCACTGAGCCAAACCGGTTTCGGCTTTAGTTTTAGTTTTGATATTGCTTTGCGAGGCAGCAGTTTAGGTGTTTACCTGTGCCGCCATCTTGGTTTCTCTCCTCAAATGGGATTTAAGGGGAAGAATCATTTGTGCATCACAGAAGAAATGTGACTTTATGAATGACACAGTGGACCCACAGGTGGTCTTGCCTTGGTGAAGGGTCGTTGGGGAGGCTTTCATGCCTGGCCTTGGTTACATTCATAACTAGAAACTCGTTTTATTCATCAGTGTTTTCTTTCTTTTTTTTTTTTTTTTTAATATATTTTATTGATTTTTTACAGAGAGGAAAGGTGAGAGAGAGAGAGTCAGAAACATCGATGAGAGAGAAACATTGATCAACTGTCTCCTGCACATCCCGCACAGGGGATGTGCCTGCAACCAAGGCACATGTCCTTGACCGGAATCGAACCTGGGACCCTTAAGTCCGCAGGCCGACGCTCTATCCACTGAGCCAAATGGGTTTTCTTACAGTTGCCCAGTCCTTACCTAATTAAGCTTGTTTTTGCTTATTATTGATACTTTGCCAACTACACTGTTTAATAGTGATTATTTCTACTCAGATTCCCAGCCCAAGGATAACCTTCACCTCTCTGGACTTTGCACTTTACCTCTTTCACAGGTGTCTCTTTACTGCAAACAAACGTTTGTGCGTGCCTGCACCACCTTGGAGTGCACAAATCTTATTATATTGACATTGGACCTCATGTGCTCTTATACAATTAATTTTTATGGGTATGAGCACCTTCAGATGATTCTACACAGACTCACATGGCCAGCATGTAAGGTCCCCAAAAAGCCTTCGTGCAGGAACAATGAGTAGAGCCTTACTCTCTTCTTTGTATCCCATCCTGTGCTTCTGTCTTTTTGTTGGTGAGATTTTCATCATTGACTGGCCACGTTATATCCTTTAAGAGCAATTTCCTCAGTGTCTACTTCACTCGTCTTGAAAATCTCTCTATGGGATCATGCCTTTTCATTACCGATAAACATTTGTGGTGAAGATATTCTGATTTCATAACGTCAACATGTACTTCACCAGTGTTTCCTTTTGTTCAGGTTGCTGCTGTGGAGCAGAGAATGTTGAGGCCCCGACTGAACAGAGGGTTTCTGTAAGAGTGTCACTGGCTAGGAATCGCAAGTTAGCCTTGACTTCCCAGAGGAGCCACCCCTGTGAGAGTTGTGGGCTCGTCTTGAGAAACATTTTCCACATGACTGAGCTGCAGGGAACACAACACGGACAGATACTGTTGAGGTGTGGGGCGTGTGCAAAACGGTTTTACTTCAGAGTAAAAGTTCACCAGCAGCATGTGAGAGAGAAGACTTTCAATACAGGTGTGGACAGGATCTCACTTGTAAACGTCTGTGATTTCAATGTGTCCCAGAATCATTTCACATGCGGGGAGGTTGGGCAGGGTGTTCTTACCGGGTTAGGTCATCTCTACCTAAAGGCTGCTCACACCAGGGACATTCCAAATGCCATTCCAACGTGTGGGGTGATGTTTCAAAGGAGAAAAAATTGTTACAGCAGAAGAGAATGTAAGGAAGACATTAGTTGCACCCACATGTTTATTCAGGAAAAGGGTTTCCCTGTTGGAAGTCAGTGTTTTGTGAGCTCTGAATGTGGAAAATATTTTACCAAATTTTCTAGTTTTCATTATCAACAGAGAGGTCACACTGGAGAAAGGCCTTATCAGTGCAGTGAATATGGAAAAGTTTTTACCAGTAGTAACAGCCTAGGTAATCACCAAGCTTTGCACACTGGAGAAAGGCCTTGTGAGTGCAGTGAATGTGGAAAAACTTTTACCAGTAGCATTGCCTTCCATTATGAGCAGAAATTTCACACAGGAGAAGGGCCTTATGAGTACAATGAGCGTGGGAAATCTTTTACCAGTAATAGTATTCGTCATTGTCATCAGAGACTTCCTACTGGAGAAAAGCCTTATAAATGTAGTGAATGTGGGAAAGCTTACAACACTAGCAGTCATCGTTATCGTCATCAGAGAGTGCACACTGGAGAAAAGCCTTATCACTGCAGTGAATGTGGAAAATCATTTACAAGTAGCAGTGGTCTCCAATACCATCATAGAGTTCACACTGGAGAAAAGCCTTATAAATGCATTGAATGTGGAAAAGCATTTACCGCTAAGACCCAACTTCGTCAACATCAGAGAGTTCATACGGGAGAAAAGCCTTATCAATGCACTAAATGTGGAAAAGCTTTTACCGCTAAGACCCAACTTCGTCAACATCAGAGAGTTCATACCGGAGAAAAGCCTTATCAATGCACTGAATGTGGAAAATCTTTTTCCAGTACCACTGCTCTTTGTCATCATCACAGACTTCATACAGGAAAAAAGCCTTATAAATGCAGTGAATGTGGGAAATCATTCGCAAGTAACAGTGGACTCCAATATCATCAGAGAGTTCATACTGGAGAAAAGCCTTATCAATGCTGTGATTGTGGAAAAGCTTTTACCGCTAAGGCCCAACTTCATCAACATCAGAGAGTTCATACGGGAGAAAAGCCTTATCAATGCAGTGAATGTGGGAAATCTTTTACCCAGAGTTCTGCCCTTCATTATCATCAGAGAATTCATACAGGAGAAAAGCCTTATCAATGCAGTGAATGTGGAAAATCTTTTTCCAGTAGCACTACCCTTTGTTATCATCAGAGACTTCATACAGGAAAAAAGCCTTATAAATGCAGTGAATGTGGGAAATCTTTTACAAGTAGCAGTCGTCTCCAATATCATCAGAGAGTTCACACTGGAGAAAAGCCTTATAAATGTAGTGAATGTGGGAAAGCTTACACCACTAGCACTAATCTTTATCGTCATCAGAGAATTCATACAGGAGAAAAGCCTTATAATTGCAATGAATGTGGAAAATCTTTTTCCAGTACCACTGTCCTTCGTTATCATCATAGACTTCATACAAGAAAAAAAGCCTTATAAATGCAGTGAATGTGGGAAATATTTTACAAGTAGCAGTGGACTCCAATCTCATCAGAGAGTTCACACTGGAGCAAAGCCTTATCAGTGCAGTGAATTTGGAAAAGCTTTTATCGCTAAGACCCCACTTCATCAACATCAGAGAGTTCATACGGGAGAAAAGCCTTATCAATGCAGTGAATGTGGGAAATCTTTTACCCAGAGTACTGCCCTTCATTATCATCATAGAATTCATACAGTAGAATAGCCTTACCAATGCAGTGAATGTGGGAAACCTTTTAAAAGTAGCAGTGGTCTTCAATATCATCAGAGCGTTCACACCGGAGAAAGCCATTATGAGTGCAGTTAATGTGAGGTATCTCTCAGGCATATTTGTAAATTCGCTCTCCCCATAAGAGTCCAAATGTGAGAAATTTCGGTGATGTGTATGAAATGTAGTTTCAAAGTTAGGACTTAACAATTGTACAAGAAAATTTGTGAATCCTCATTTTTCTGAACTGTATCTCATACATTTAATCACCTATATTATGTAAAGTTCCCGTAAGTGTTTTTACTGTTGTGTTTGTGTTTTTATGTTGGAACACTATGTAATTATGTTGCACTTTCTAACATACAGAGATGTCCTGCCAGATCTATGTCACTGCATATTTCTGTTGCTGAAGGTATTTCACCTTTACCACCTATAGGCTCCTACAGATGGCATCCATCACCATCCTCATGTGCCCAGGGAAGCTAACTCTATTGTCTGATTTGTTGAAGAAAAGTAGGAATACCATAGCCCTTAGTTCTTACTTGTTTCCCTGTCCTGCGTTGCCACATAGGACTGCTTAGTGTTGGCTCCAGTAACCATAATGTTGCAGAGAAACTTCCATTTTTGGCGGACATGGTATCCCAAGATGCTAATGATGAGTTTATTGAGTACCTAAGTCAGTGGTCGGCAAACTGCGGTTCGCGAGCCACATGCGGCTCTTTGGCCCCTTGAGTTTTTAGAAAATTCCAGCTTAGGAGTACCCTAATTAACTTAATAACAATGTACCTACCTATATAGTTTAAGTTTAAAAAATTTGGCTCTCAAATTTCAATCATTGTATTGTTGATATTTGGCTCTGATGACTAATGAGTTTGCTGACCACTGGCCTAAATCATCAATGGGAGAACTGCCAGACTCAGGTTTCTTTCTTTGCAAAATAATGAAGGTTTTTTCCTAAGACTTGTTTAATCTTGAGTGTTCTATTTACTGTGTGGGTTAGTTTATAAAGAAATCTGAGCTCTCCAAGTATGGTGTTGCGAAAAACTTGTATGCGGTCTCACACATTTTTGCCCTTGTGGGAAGACTATGGTGCAGAAATTAGCTCAGCAGTTTTTGCCAAATTTACAGTGCTTCCCATGATTTTCTAGGAAGCACTGTGGACTCTCTAGTACTCATGTGAAGATAGATGCTTTGAGACACAGAGATCACTCCAAAGAGGGGGTAGCTGTGGCAACCTCAATTATGTCTGGGAGTGTAAAGCACCAAACAGACTGTCAAATTACAGCAGGACGGCAGGGGAGTGTTGGGGAGGGGGGGAAAGAGATCAACCAAAGGACTTGTATGCATGCATATAAGCACAACAAATGGACACAAGACACTGGGGGTGGGGGTGGGATGAGGCCATGCGACAGGGGTTATGGGAAGCTGGGGGAAGGTCAATGGGGGAAAAAAAGGACATATATGTAATCTATATGTAATACTTTAAACAATAATAAAAAATTATGTCTAGGAGCATGAATATTTTTTTCTTGTTTTCAAGGGATGCTAATAGATGTGAAGGGAGCCCTAACCGGTTTGGCTCAGTGGATAGAGCGTCGGCTTGCGGACTGAAGGGTCCCAGGTTCGATTCCGGTCAAGGGCATGTACCTGGGTTGTGGGCACATCCTCAGTAGGGGACGTGCAGGAGGCAGCTGATCCATGTCTCTCTCTCATCGATGTTTCTAACTCTCTATCCCTCTCTCTTCCTCTCTGTAAAAAATCAATAAAATATATTAAAAAAAAAAATAGATGTGAAGGGAATCTCTTGCCCAGGTTTTGCAGAGGGCGATGAGCCCTAATGCCTACAATTTCAAGGGTAATGGTCACTGGTTTGAGGACCAGAGCAGTGAGGGGAAACCCTTTCCCTGTAGAAACACTGAACTAATTGTGTTGGAAGGCAAACAGAGCATGTCAGCTTGGCGGAATCATCTGTAAATGGCTGAGGGCATTTCTCCAAACCTGAAAAGGATGCATAGAATGATTGCTTGCTGCCAGACAGCTGAGGGCATTTCAGTCCATATGTTATTGCTTCCTATTGGCCAAACACCTGAACAGCCGAAGGCAATTCCTCCAATCAGACAATGGATTCGGTATACCAAACCCTGGCCTTTGATGTATATCTACTTTGCCTTAGGACAGTTTCTGTTAATAAAAAGCAAGGGGTCCTGAGACAAGAGAGAACTTGGTTTCTTTGGCCAAGCTCCTCTGGCTCCCAAAGGCCTTCCAAAATTATGTTTTGTCTCTGGAATCTTTAATAATTTACACACAGCGCCTTCTCCAGATTCCTGAACACTTCTACATGCTGGATTAATACCACTGGAATTGTTGGACCAGACTGCAGCCCATTAGATGGAATGGTCCTCATCTAACTGTGCATCCAGGAATTATTTTGAGGAAAAGACTACAGGAGCTGTGTGTACACAAGACCTGAGGGACTCCAGGGATGTTTATCTTCTGTGGAGCAGTCATTGATTATAATGAGGATGTTTTGTGGCTCCTGTAGCTTCTCAGATGTTCCGATCAGAGCCATTGGTGTGCTGGCAGCAAAACAAAGCTGGAGAAAAGGCTGTCTTTAGTCCAGGGATGTAGCTTTTGTGGGTTTGGTTGAAAGTTCTTCATTGTTTGTTAACATATTCTATCAGAGATGAGACTGTCACCCAGAGTTCATAAGTAGGGGGATTGAATATAGAGTTGCCAAACCTGTTCTTCCAAAATAGGTGTACATTCCATTTGTTTTATCTTGAACCAGTGTTAACAGCTGTAATGAGTAAATTACATGACTTAAGTATAGTGTTTCATAAATCTTGACATGTGCATGAAACTGAAACCATCATTACAGTCATAATGCTGACCATATCTGTCTGTGTAATTGCTTCACGACCTCTTTTAACCCGTCCCTGTTCTTCACAGCTTTCCTAGTTTCCATGGATTTACATTCCATTTTCATAGAGAACTTTATTTTTCTAAGTATTTTTCCTCTTTAATTTATGGTTCATAAATATTTGGAGATTTATTGAAGTTACATTAGTACCTCATCTTTTTTTCTGATATTCTTTTTAAAAAATATATATTTTGCCCATGCTGGTTTGGCTTACTGGATGGAGCATTGGCATGTGGACTCAGGGGTCCCAGGTTCGATTCCAGTCAAGGTCATGTACCTTGCTTATGGCCACATCCCCAGTGGGGGGTGTGCAGGAGGCAACTCTTCGATGTTTCTCTCTCATCGATGTTATTGAATTTACAGAGAGGACGGGAGAGGGGTAGAGAATTAGAAACATCGATCAGCTGCCTCCTGCAGACCCCCTTCTGGGATTTGCCCGCAACCAAGGTACATGTACTTGACCAGAATTGAACCTGGGACCCTTCAGTCCGCAGACCGTTTCTGTATCCACTGAGCCAACCACTTAGAGCTCTGATAGATATTCTTATCATTGATATATCACTGTCAATATGTCCATATTAATAAATATTTGGTTATTTCTAACAAAGCTGGTACAAACATTTCTGTATCATTCCTTGTATGTATATAAGTGGTATTTACCTTTGTCAAAAATTCAGTGCATAGTCTGGGTTTTTGAGTAGATGAATGTTTCAATTTACAGAGATTAGCAAATTGTGATCTAAATGGAATATACCACCAGGGCCGGTGTGGGTCAGTGCTTGGGCATCATCTTGTGTAGCACAGGTTGTGGATTTGATTGCTGGTGGGGATATGTGCCTGGCTTGTGGGCTAGATCCTCAGAAGTGGGTGTGCAGGAGGCGGCTGGCCTAATTGGCACTCTTCCAGCAATGTTTCCCTCTCCCTTCTGTCTCTAAAAGTTAATAAACTATTCTTTAAAAATAAAAAAATAAACGTTAAATGATTGTACTGTTTTACATTTTTTCAGCAGTGTGTTAGTGATTCACAGTCTCCACATCCTAGAGAATAATTTGTTTGGTCAATCATCATTTATTTAAACTTTTTTTTAATAACTTTGTCATGCTACTTCACTGTTTGATTGTATTTTTTCTGGGAATTTATGGTGAGCCTTTTCTCAAAAGTGTATTTGCTGAGTCTGTATTTTTGTTAAAACATCTTATCATGCCCTAACTGGTTTGGCTCAGTGGATAGAGCGTCGGCCTGCGGACTTAAGGGTCCCAGGTTCGATTCAGGTCAAGGGCATGTGCCTTTGGTTGAGGGCACATCCCTAGTAGGGGGTGCACGAGGCAGCTGATTGATGTTTCTCTCTCATCAATGCTTCTGACTTCCCTCTCCCTTCCTCTCTGTAAAAATCAATAAAACATATTTTTAAAAAATCTTATCATAGGTTCTGCCTAATGTGCTATGAGTTCTGGCAATTTTCTGTAACAATAGGACAGTGGAACAACAAAGATGGATGTTGGAAATTCTCTCATTTTGTGCCTTTTTTACTTTAGGACATAAACGTTTTTTGTATTGGTATAATACGTTTTAATATGTTTACTTTTTAAAAATATTTTAATTTCCCTAGCTGGTTTGGCTCAGTGAATAGAACCTCATCCTTCGGACTGAAAGGTCCCGGGTGAGCTTCGAGTCAAGGACACATGCTAAGGTTGCAGGCTCAATCCCCAGTGTGGGGCCTGCAGGAGGCAGCCAATCAATCATTCTTTCTCATCATTGATATTTCTATCTCTCTCTCCCTCTCCCTTCTTTTCTGAAATCAATAAAAATATATTTTAAAAAATATTTTAATAAGTTAATAAAAATATTTAATTGATTTTAAAGATATTTTTATTGATTTCATAGGGCAAGGGAGGTGGGGAGGAAGAGAGAGAAACATTAATGATGACCGCCCTGGGAGGGGGCTCAGTTGTCTTATGAACCAGGAGGTCACAGTTCCATTGCCTCTCAGGGCACATGCGTTGGCCCCAGCTGGATCCACAGGGGAGGCTTGTAGGAGGCAGCTTATCAGTGATTCTCTCTCATCACTGATATTTCTATCTCTCTGTCCCTTTCCCTTCCTCTGTGAAATCAATAAAAAATTAAAGAAAACTTGAGTCCCATATCTTAAAAAAGAAAAAAAGATACATCAATGATGAGAAGGAATCATTGATCAGATGCTTCCTCCACACCCTACTGTGGATGGAGCCTGCAATCCAGGCATGTGCTCTGTCTGGGAATCTAACTAAGGACCTCCTTGTGGGTGGGTCAGTGCTCAACCACTGACCCATACCAGTTGGGTGACTCATTAATGCTATGTCCTGTGCAATGAACATTTTTAATTTTAACCTGCACTGCTACCGTTCTCCATTGCTTCCAGAACACCACTCATCTGATCCTGCACTGAGCCCTTGCTTTGCAGTCTTCTGCATTTTCCTTGTCTCCTGTCATGGGGGTTCTTGGGTTGGAACAGTTCTCTCAGGAAGGCCAGAGGGCATGTGGGTGGGCAGGGTGTTTTAGAGTCCCAAAGCCAATGCAGCAGGAAACAGAAGGGCAGTGATCAGACTCCCTATGCCCTAGATCAGGCATCCTACATTTGAATTTCAGATTCTCTGTTATCACTGGGACTTACATTGGAATAACCCCTTCTGCTGGTCTAAGTCAGTTTCCTCATGTGAAAAACAAGTATGAGGTATGTCCCCAGGCCAGAGCTGTTGGAGAAGGTCAAGTGGTAAGGTGTCTACTTGCAGTAAGGCAGCTGTGCCTGCAGCCTGCCTTGGCTCCAGCAACTCCAGCCACTCCCTGCAGAGACATTCCCAGGCAGGCACCTCTTGCTCCCCCAGTGCCCGCATGCACCTTTGTCTGTGGGTTCATTTTAGTGAGAAATGAGACCTGTAAGAAGCCACTGACTCTGCTACAGGAAGGCAGGTGCTGTGGGCACTCAGGTCTCATTGTGGTGCGCCCCATATCAAACTGCTGAAAAAGTTCAGTGTCAGAGAAATGAAGTCAGCTCCCCAAGTTTACACCACAGACAAGTGTGAGATTCAAGGGGCTGGATTTTAACCATTTTCTCCAGCGTCAGACACAGTCTCTACCACTGATGTGCAGCCCTCACTGGAGCAGGTACAGGTTGAGGACCAGGGTGGCTCAGCTGCAGCTCCCATTTCCATGGTTGCAGTTATGCGTTTCCTCCCATTCCCTTTACATCTCAGAGCCCTTACCCTTGGCCTCCCCGTGTTCAGGGGAACGCCATCATTTCTCAGCTGCAGTGGTTTCTCCAGGGGAACCTTCTTTCAGAGTGAGCTGCTGTTTGTCTGCCTCCCCTTTGATCCCAGCACAGAGTTTGACCCTCAGGAGACGTCTGTAAATTGGGCTGGGGTTCTGCACCTGTGGCCACATATTAGGTGTCTGTGACCCCATTCACAGTGATGAATTTCTTGCCTCAGTTTGACCCTTCAAATGGTGATGCTATGTGGCACTGACATTCTCCCTGCAGGAGTGGATACAATTGGACATAAATTCTGGGAACTAATATTCAGAAGTGATGCTGGAGTCCTACATGATCCTGGTCTCATTGGACGGGTGCTCACCTCTTATTCATGCATAGAACCCATTGCCCATGTGAATTTGTCCTCTATATCCCTATTGGATGAATAAGACAATGGATCTCACCCTGTTTTCCCTGCAGCCCGGATCATTTTCTGGATTCACATCCTCCTTCCCACTCTCCTGTGTCTGCACTCGGGAGTTCGGGTTGGAACAGAATCCTTATGAATACAGGCCCTCCCCGCAGTGCACAGCACATGCTTCCTGTGCTTTACCTGACAATCTACCCTAACTCACTGTCCACACACATTTTCTTATGTAGGTGAAGGTGGTTTCTGAGATGAAGGTATTGGCCATTTGGGTCAGTTACTCCATTTTTCTGAGTCGTTTCCATGTGTATGGACAATACATGTTAATAACTTTTTGGTTTTCCCCCATTAATCTATATTTTATCTATTAGTAGGCCAACCATAGGACCTAGAAAAGAAGAAGGAAATGTTATTTTGCTTCTACAATGTAATTTCCCTCATTTTTACCCATTTAACTCCAAAGAATAACGGAATCCTGTTAGGGTTTGTGCCGTGATGCGGGCTGTGGAAGAATTCACACCTAAAAGAAGAGATGCAGAGAGGAAGTTTATTTTACTTTCCAAGAGAGGAAAGGGCCAAGTGTTGCTAGTCACTACAGGGCAGGGAAGAAAGGGTGGCTTCTGCTTTCCAGCAGTGCCTGTTGCTAAGGGACAAAGAATGGAGGTGCCTTGGGCGAGATGAAGGTAAGTAGATATGAGGGGCTGACTTTTTTAAAAATATATATTTCATTGATTTTCCACAGAAAGGAAGGGAGAGGGATAGAGAGTCAGAAAGATCAATGAGAGAGAAACACCGATCAGCTGCCTCCTGCACACTCCCCACTGGGTATATGCCCGCAACCAAGGCACATGCCCCTGACTGAAATCGAACCTGGGACCCTTCAGTCCACAGGCCCACACTCTATCCACTGAGCCAAACCACTCAGGGCTGAGGGGCTGACTTTTAAAGTTAGATTTTTCTTTCTAGGAGGGAGCCTGGCAAATGTCCTATAGCTATTTCTTCTTATTATTCCCAAGACTTTAAAATATGCTAAAAGTTATGAAGAGTTCCAAAGAGGCTTGTTTGAAGGGGTGATGGGAAAGAAACTTTCTACTAACTAGAGACTCCTTAGTGCAAATTATCCCTGAGGTGTGACAGCAGCAGGGAGGAGGGGTATACAAGAATGCAAGCTTGAGAGTAGCTTATCTTGTTCTGCAGTTTGAACAGGGCAGGTGTTTGAATTAGAGGAGCCAACAATCTTGGGGTTTAATTAGCAGGTGCTTCTCATAAATTGTGAAAGGTTACAGCAAGGAAACA
Organism: Plecotus auritus; assembly: GCF_963455305.1. Taxonomy (NCBI): domain Eukaryota; kingdom Metazoa; phylum Chordata; class Mammalia; order Chiroptera; family Vespertilionidae; genus Plecotus; species Plecotus auritus. Next base: position 8,128,239 of record NC_137785.1, read on the forward strand.
GAAAGACCTTTCTCTTGTCCTTAAAATACCTGATCACATCTGAATCTAAGGCTTTATTGACCTGAACAGTGACTACTGCTAGGAGACCAAATAAAAACAAAGCAGCAATACTGTGAGTATTGTGTTTAGAAGGTCGTCAGCAATAGGTCCCAGAGGAAAGAAAACACTCATTGAATTTGTTCCTCCCCCACAGGTTCTTACTCCCCAGGATGGACAAAAATGATGGCACAGACTATACCTGTCAAGCTAAGGGAGCCCGGCTTGGCATGGCCAATCTTATAAACTCAGAGGCCAAAAATAATCATACAGGATGGCTTGAAATTAAAACTTCTTAAGTTAAAGCTCATCATAGGGGTAGTTATATCCTAGCGTTGTTTTTGCTTCTCGTGTTCTTTTTTTTTTTTTTAATGTTTTTTATTGATATTTTACAGAGAGGAAGGGAGAGGGATAGAGAGCTAGAAACATCGATGAGAGAGAAACATCGATCAGCTGCCTCCTGCACACCTCCCACTGGGGATGTGCCCGCAACCAAGGTACATGCCCTTGACCGGAATCCAGCCTAGGACCCTTCAGTCCGCAGGCCGATGCTCTATACCCTGAGCCAAACTGGTTTCGGCACCAGTGATGAATTTATTGAGTGCCTAAGTCTTCAGTGGTAGAACCGCCAGTATCATGTCTCTTTGGTTTGTAAAGTCTTTTTCCTAAGACTTCTTTAATCTTGGGTGTTCTATTTACTCTGCAGGTTGTTTTTTTTTTTTTTTAAATATACTTTATTGATTTTTTACAGAGAGGAAGGGAGAGGGATAGAGAGTCAGAAATATCGATGAGAGAGAAACATCGATCAGCTGCCTCCTGCACACTCCCCACTGGGGATGTGCCCGCAACCAAGGTACATGCCCTTGACCAGAATCGAACCTGGGACCTTTCAGTCCGCAAGCCGACGCTCTATCCACTGAGCCAAACCAGTCAGGGCCTCTGTAGGTTGTTTTATAAGGAGGTCTAGGCTTTCCAAGAATGATGAGGTGAAAAACTTATGGGGTCTCAAACTTATTTTTGCCCTTGGGGGTGCAGTATGGTGCAAAAATTAGCTCATCATTTTTTGGCAAATTTACATTGCTGCCCATATTTTCCTAGGAAACACTATGGACACTCTAGTTCTCATGTGAAGATGGATGCTTTGAGACACAGAGATCACTCCCAAGAGGGGGTAACTGTGACAACCTCAAGTATGTCTGGGAGTATGAATTTTTTTCTGGTTTGCAAGGGATGCCAATACATGTGAAGGGAATCTCTTGCCCAGGTCTTGCAGAGGGCCATGTGCCCTAAGGCCCACAATTTCACGGGTAATGGTCAATGGTTTGAGGACCATAGCAGTGAGGGTATACCCTTTCACTACAGAATGGTCCTCATGTAGGATTTATTTGGAATCAAAGACTACAGGAGCTGTGTATACACAGATCTGAGGGACTCCAGGGATGTTTATCTGCTGTGGAACAGTCATTGTCATTGATTATAATCAGGATGTTTTGTGGTTCCTGTAGCTTCTCAGAAGTTACCATCAGAGCCATTGGTGCGGTGGCAGCAAAACAAAGATGGAGACAAAGGCTGTCTTTAGTCCAGGAATGTGGCTTTTGTGGGTTTGGGTGAAAGTTCTTCATTGTTTGTTATATTTTCTGTCACTGAGATGAGACTCTCACCCAGAGAGCATAAGTAGGGGGATTGAATATAGAGTTGCCAAACCTGTTCTTCCAGAATAGGTGAACATACATTTGTTTTATCTTGGACCATTGTTAACAGCTGTAATGAGTAAATTACATGTGTTAAGTATAGTGTTTCATAAATCTTGACATGTTCATGAAACTGAAACCATCATTATAGTCATAATGCTGACGATATCTGTCTCTGTGTAACTGATTCATGACCTCTTTTAATCTGTCCCTGTTCTTCACAGCTTTCCTAGTTTCCATGGATTTACATTCCATTTTCATAGCGAACTTTATTTTTGTAAGTATTTTTCTACTTTGTTTCATAAATACTTGGAGATTTGTTAAAGTTACACTAGTAACTCATCTTTTTTTCTGATAGATATTCTTTTCATTGATATGTCACCATCAGTTTGTCCATTTTAATAAATATTTGGTTATTTCTAACAAAGCTGGTACAAACATTTCTGTATCATTCCTTGTATGTATATAAGTGTTATTTACCTTTGTCAAAAATTCAATGCATAATCTGAGTTTTTCGGTAGATGAATGTTTAAATTTACCGAGATTAGCAAATTGTGATCTAAATGGAATATACCACCAGGGCCGGTGTGGCTCAGTGCTGGGCCATCATCTCGTGCAGCACAGGATTGTGGATTTGATTGCAGGTAGGGATATGTGCTGAATTGCAGTCTAGATCCACAGAAGTGGGTGTGCAGGAAGTTGCTGGCGAATATGGCACTCTTCCATCAATGTTTCTCTCCCTCTCACTTCTCTCTATAAATGAATAAACTATTCTTTTAAAAAATATATATATATATCTTGATTTTTTACAGAGAGGGATAGAGAGTTAGAAAGACCCATGAGAGAGAAACATCGATCAGCTGCCTCCTGCACACCTCCTATTGGGGATGTGCCCGCAACAAAGGTACATGCCTTTGACGGGAATCCAACCTGGGACCTTTCAGTCCACAAGCCGACGCTCTATCCACTGAGCCTAACCGGTTAGAGCTGCCGTGCGCAAACTACAGCCCGCGGGCTGTTCTATCCAACCCGCAGAGCCCAAAGAGCGGAGGGTTCTCTTGCTCTCCCCTCCGCTCCTTCACCAGCAGCAGTGTTAACATGGCAGCTTCGGGAAACACAGCTGCAGCTCCTTCTTCTGAGTGGGCGGATTTATATCTGCCCATTCAGTAGAAGGAACAACCTCTCAATTATCCAGAGGCTCCTTGTAATGCCCATGGACGCGTCCCCCGACATTACCCTGGGAATGCGCAGACACGTTATGTGGTGATGTAGGGAGACACGCCCCTGGAGAGCACAGGATCAGAGCATTAGCTAAAAGGAGACCAACAACACTGTTCCCACTAAAGTTGATGTTTTAAAGACCAAAAACCTTTCAACCCAGTCTACATTGCCATCTACATCTACATCCCGGGCATAATTTGGAAGTTGCACTAAGGAAAATGTTGAATTTACTGTTTACACATTTTGTTCTTCTCTATTTCTTTTAGTTTTAAATTATTTTATTATATTTAAGTTTAATTTGAAAGGCTTTTGTACCTTTCCTTTGTTAGGCAATTTTATTTTGCTTTTGCCATCTTCAATATAAGGTATGTTATTGTGCTATGATTCCTCCATTTTTTGAAGTTTCAAATTATAATAATTAGTGTTTACATTCTTCTTGTTAAAATGTTTGAAATGAATAAAACTATTGAAATAAAAAAAAAAAACAGACTGTACCCTTTTATGTAATGATGTTTATTTTGAATTTATATTAGTTCACACAAACACTCCATCCATGCTTTTGTTCCGGCCCTCCGGTCCAGTTTAAGAACCCATTGTGGCCCTCGAGTCAAAAAGTTTGCCCACCCCTGGTCTAGGAGCATGTCTCACTAAGAAGGGAGTGACTCAACCATTTGCCAACCTCAATGATATGCTAATAAGTAATAAAGATCGTTTTAAAAAAACTAAATAAATAAACCTTAACTGATTGTACTTTTTTCATTTTTCCAGCAGTGTGAGCGATTCAAATTCTTCACATCCTAGAGAATATTTTCTTTGGTCAATCATTCTTTATTTAAACATTTTAAGTTCGTCATGATCCTCCACTGTGCTTTTGCTAGAAATTTATGGTGAGCCTTTTCTCAGATGTATATTTGCTGTGTCTGCATCTTTGTTAAAACGTTTGACCATATGTTCTGCCTAATGTTTTATGAGTGTTGGCAATTTTGTTGAACAAAAAATCAATGGAATAACAAATATGGATGTTAGAATTTCACTCATTTTGTTCCTTTTTGATTTAGGTAATAAATTTTTGTATTGGTATAATGTTTTAATAATTTTTACCTTTTAAAAATATATATTTTTAGAGATTTTAAAAATATTTTTTATTGATTTGAGAGAGGAAGGGAAAGGGAGAGAGAGATAGAATCATCAATAATGAGAGAGAATCATTGATGGCCTACCTCCTGCACACTGCTGTTGGAAATGGACCCCACAACCCAGGCATGTGCCCTGATGAGGAATTGAATGGGGAAATCTTTGTGCGTGCGCCGATGTTTAGCCACTTACAGCACCAGCTAGAAATTTTTTAGTTTTTAAATGCTATGCACAATGCAGTGAACATTTTTAATTTTAACCCGCACTACTAACATTCTCCACCACCTTCAGAAGAGCAATCTTAAGAAACATTCTCAGGACAGGAATCCTTCACTTCCCCAGTGCCAACAAGCACCTTCTTTTTAAAGGGCTTTTGAGAAAGAACTGGGGCCTTTCAAGAACCCGCTGACCCACCTGCAGGGAGGCGGCAGTACTGTTGGAAATAAGGTCTGGTTGGGCCTCCAACCTCAAATCTCCAGGAAACACTACAGCTCCCTGCCCCTCAGTTCACTAAATTTGACATGATGCTATAATGGGACTTTGCTAAGACTGTGATGATCAATAAAAGTTACAAACTTAGTACTTGCCTGGGCCAGGGTTCCAGAGATCACTTTCTGAGCATTTTCTGTTTTAATTCTCACAAAAACGTGGGGAGTCTAAACTAATAATGAACTGTTGGGGACATCCTCGATTACAGAAATAAGGAAGATTTTCCAAGTTTACTTAACAAACAATACCAAGGCTGAACAGCAGAGTATGAGTGATGGATGAATGATTACTATGACATGTTTTTTGTGAAAGAGAGGACTAAGGGACTGCCTGGATATAGGAACCATACAGCCTCGTTCACCTGCCTCTTTAGGCTTTTATGTAACAACACCTTGAATTAAAATTAACTATTAGATACTATCAGTAGGGTAAGCATCCTTGAGAACACACATGTGTCTGCAGTGTCCTTTAAGCAAGGAAATGTAAAGGCTAAACATAAAGATTCAGGTAAACACCCAGGAGCTGGCATGTAAACAGATTTGCTTCCCCACAAAACAAGTGTCAGATATAAAGGCTGGATTGCAACAGTGTTGGGCCTTGGATTGCCCATGAGGAAAAGGGCCTTGTTGTAGGCTAGATCCCTAGACAAGGTGTGCACATGGCTGCTGGCTGAGGTTGCACTCTCACATAGATGTTTTTCTCCCACTCTCTAATTCTTTCTCTAAAATCAGTACAATATTCTTGAAAAATAAATATAAATTGATTGTGCATTTTTGCATTATACTAGCAGTATGTTAGGGTTTCACATTGTCCACATCCTAGAGAACATTTTATTTGGTCAATCATTGTTTGTTTAAACTTTTTTTTTTTTTTTTTTGCTAACTTTGTTGCTCTTCTTCCCTTGCTTTTTTTTTATTGTATTTTTTTTCTAGGAAATTACAGTGAATTTTATCACAGATGTGCATTTGCTGTCTTTATCTTTGTTAAAACATCTGATCCTCCAGACTGGTCCAGATGAAACAGGAAGGTGATATATTAGGCACTTGTAAAGCAAATAGATGGTGTGAGACCATGTTTTGTTGTTCCCCAGAATTCATCCCATCACGCTCTTGCATTTTTGTTCTGACCACCCTACATACTTTCCATGACATTTCTTATTTTATTTTCTGGGATATTGTATATTTTTCCAAGAATATGACATGGCCCTGGCCGGTTTGGCTCAGTGGATAGAGCGTCGGCCTGCAGACTGAAGGGTCCCAGGTTCGATTCCGGTCAAGGGCATGTACCTTGGTTGTGGGCACATCCCCAGTGGGGGGTGTGCAGGAGGCAGCTGATCAACGTTTCTCTCTGATTGATGTTTCTGACTCTCTATTCTTGTCCCTTCCTCTCTGTAAAAAATCAATAAAATATTTAAAAAAAAGAATATGACATGTATCTGGAAAATAAGTTTATATAATAAATTTTATTTATTTATTTTTCGTTAAACCTCAACCTCAGTGATTTTTCCATTGATTTTTACAGAGTGAACGGGAGGTGGAGAGACACACGCAGAGAGAAACTTCTATGTGTGAGAGACAAATGATTTGGTGGCCTCCCACACATACTCTGACCTGGCTGGGTATTGAGCCCCCAACGAGGTACGGGCCCTTGACCAGAATGAAAGCCTTGACCCCTCAGTCCACAGGCCAAGGCTCCATCCTTTGAGCCGAACTATTTGTTGTATAGATGCCTACCATGCTGGCACCATTCATGGTTTGGAAAGTGGGCATCTGCACCTGAGATAAAGATTTTGGACCCTAGGGTCTCACAACCTTGCTTGGAAATAATTATTTCACCTGTTAATGCAGTTCCAGTGTCTGCATGCGGAATGAACATTATTTATGGAAGAGAATATTGCTAGAGCAAACTATAGAAAGGCCTAATGGAGTTATACAATGAATAGCATTTATATACCTAGAAGACAAAAGCCTCTATGAAGCTGACTACAGGTAGGTCTCAATAGATGGTAAATTAAAGACACTGATTCCCAAGAGGTGAGATAATTACCTTTAGATATGGCTATGCTGAAACATTGGCTACCATGAAATTCTTTTTCCTACAAATGTGAGCCCTCCTCATTCATGACAACTTGAGGAAAAATAGTGAGCTGAGAAAATATAATACGGTGTGAGCAGAAAAATGTACAACTGTGGAAGGAAAGCCACAGCATGATGTTTCATGGCTTTAACCATCATTTACTAAGGATCCCATCTGCTTCTGAGGCTGAACTGGCCGGTGTTACACAGCAGTGCATAAAGACAACTGTTCCCAACAAGGCTTGTTCAAAGGCTTTATGGAAGGAGGAGCAATTCATTGAAAAAGAAAATATTCTCTGATAGTGAATCATTGGGTGATGGTGCTGTGGAGATATGAAATGAGCAGCACTCTGGAATGATGAGCATTGGACGTAAGAATGTTAAAGCCCACATTGAAAGGAGGTGAGAAGGAGATTTGATTTTATCATGACGATGTTTTCTGGACAAGTGAGCACTCTACAGGGTTTCCAAGTCAGAAGTTTTGTTGTTGTTCTTTTTTTTCCTTTTTATTATTCGTTGCCTGAGGATATTTTTTCTATTGACTATTACATTTTCTAATGTATTATTTGTTTTTAATTGATTTCAGAGAGGAAGTGAGAGATATTCACATCATTGATGGGAGAGAATCATGCATGGGCTGTGTCCTGCACTCCCCCTACTGGGAATGCAGCCCAGAACGCAGGCATGTGCCCTTGGCAAAATCCAACCCAGGATCCTTCAGTCCCCAGGCAGATGCTCTATCCACTGAGGAAAACCAGGTAGTGCCCCCTGTCAGAACTTTGCTGTGAGTGTCAGACCACTTCTGTGATCATTCTGCCAGTTTCAGTGTCCTGGAGGTTAGTTTCATTTAGAAATTATTTCCAGCCCTAGCCCATTTTAGATTTTTTTCAACTCCTCTGCTACATTATTTAGTTTTAATACTTTATGACATATTCCAATTGGATGTATACTTCACTGTGTATTTATGCTGTGAATTTTAAAAAGTAGATTTTTATTGATTTCAGAGAGAAAGGGAGAGAGTGATAGAAACATCAATGATGAGACAGAATCATTGATCAGCGGCCTCCTGCATACCCCCCACTGGAGATCAAACCCACACCTCAGGCTTCTCTACCCAAAACAGATATCAAACCCTGATCTCCTCTTTCAAAGGGTGATGCTAGTACAGTAAGCCACACCAGGCAGACTTGGTCCTAAATTTTAAGTAGTACAAGGTTCTTACAGAATTATGAATTTTAAAGATTCACTGCACATATGCATACCCATCATTATTTGTTATTGATAATATTTTCATGTGGTTTTAAAGTTTTGGAGCTATGTATACATAGGTCATCTTTCAGTATGAATATGTATTTCATTTACTCTAAGTATAATTTGTGAATATTTGTGCAATCTTTTCTCATTGAGAATGCCTGAAACATCTGCTGACATCTTTAATATGTCCGTAAGGGACGAATTATCTTTCACTATGATAATTACAGTGGCATCTTCATATTAACAAAAACACCAGTTACTTTGCCAGAATTCAAGTCTCCCACTGTTTCAAAAGTGAACTTATCTTTATTGATGTTCAAGTAAAAATTAAACAGCATTCAATTTAAAGTTTATATTATACATATTAGTTCTTTATTTCAAATATATACCCCACATCCTACATCTATATTATGACGAGCTGCATTGGTCTGACAGAAAATGTGTTTTCATAAAAAGGACTCCAGTCCCTTTACCAGGAAAATAACAAACTCTTTTTTTAGCCATTTTCAAGATGTCTCTTTCACGAGGAAGGTCATTTCCCAGTGTCCCTACCAGCAGATGTCGCTGTTGTCCTTGGAGTGATATGGGAATCTTTCCATCACCATCTTGGACTCTGGACCCCACATTACCCAGAAGGCCTTGTGAGGACTACCGCCAGCTTAGCCAATGAAAGGTCAGAAAAGGCCTTTCTCTTGCGTCAGCCGCGGGCGAGGGCGGGACTTCTGCTGCACTCTAGGCGGCTATTGGTCTTCACCCAGAATCTACTCCAGTACCGGGTGGGAGGCTCCCGGCGGCGGCGGCGGCAGTGGCAGATCCTCGGAGGGAGAAGGCCCGCGTCCTTTCCGGCTCAGCTCGCACGTGGGAGTGAAATTCGCTGAGGCCCCGGGTTACCCACGTCCGTGACGGAACAGAGACCCTTTCCTCCCCCTTCCACCGCCCCTGCTCCTTCCCGGCCTCTCCGGCCTCTCCGGCCTGGATCCGCGCACAGCGTCCAATGGCAATGGCCTCGCTCAGGTGCTCAGCTGAGGTGAGTTCGCGTCCCCCTCCCCGCCACACCTGCCTCACCGCCTCCTTCCACTCCACCCAGCAGCCTGGGGTCAGGGCGCCTGTCACGTCCTGCAGCTCAGGTCCCCGTCAAGGACCCTGAGGAAGGAGGAGGGGACAGAGGAGTGTTGTGAGTTCTGAGACCACAGGAAGTGCAGGGCAGAGAGGACAGGGGTGACTTGTATCTGAAATTCCCTGCGGATGTGGGTGGTGAGTATTGAATCCAAGGTCAGAGACGGGCAGGGAGGATTTCAGAGCCGCCTGCCCTGCTCTCCCCAGGCTGTGGGGTCCACCAGGAATCGGGCTGTGCTAGATCCTTCTGAAACCTCTCAAGCACTTTCTTGGTTCCATACGCCAAGGTCATGGGTGAGTCCTGAGAGGTCCTGAGCTGTGGAGCAGGAAGGTGGCCGAGCTGAGGCAGTGAACCTGGGGTCTGAAGTTGTGATGAGGTCAGAGCCAGGGGTGGGCAAACTTTTTTTTTTTTTTTAATATATTTTATTGATTTTTTACAGAGAGGAAGGGAGAGGGATAGAAAGTTAGAAACATCAATGAGAGAGAAACATCGATCAGCTGCCTCCTGCACACCCCCCACTGGGGACGTGCCCGCAACCAAGGTACATGCCCTTCACCGGAATCGAACCTGGGACCTTTCAGTCCGCAGGCTGACGCTCTATCCACTGAGCCAAACCGGTTTCGGCTGGGCAAACTTTTTGACTCGAGGGCCACAATGGGTTCTTAAACTGGACCGGAGGGCCGGAACAAAAGCATGGATGGAGTGTTTGTGTGAACTATTATAAATTCAAAGTAAAGGAGCGGAGGGGAGAGCAAGAGAACCGGATAGAACAGGCGGATCCGGCCCGCAGGCCATAGTTTGCCCACGGCTGGGTCAGACATTACCCAGTGTGTGCACATCTGGTGGAAGTGTGAGCTGACGGTGCTGGAAACCTGGTATTGGGACTTTAAAAATACATATGTATATTTTTTTATTGTATTCAGTGAGGAAGGGAGAGAGGGAGAGCGGGAGAGAGAGAGGAGACAAAGAAGAGAGAAAGAGAGAAAGAAAGAAGAAAGGAAAGGAAGGAAGGAAGAAAGGGAAAAGAAAAGAAACTTCATTTATGAGAGAGAATCATCCATAGGCTCCCTCTGGAAGCCCGTACTGGGTATGGAGTCTGCAACCCGGGCATGTGTCCTTGATTAGAATCCAACCCGGGATCCTTCAGTCCACAGTCCAAAACTCTGTCCACTAAGACAAACCCGCCAGGGCTGGTATGAGGACTCTAGGAAGAAGCATAAACACTTGGCTTTGTCTTGGAGGCATGAACTGGGAGACTGCAGTGGTATTGCTTGGCAGGAAGGCTGGGGCCCTAAAGGCATGGCCCAGAGCTTAGATGGAGTTACTCTGCTGTCCCTCTTCCCAACCCATTCGTTGTGCTGAGGGCAATAACAGTGACGAATGGGACTGTGGTAAGAGAGCAGCCAGCACAGCATTAGGACCTGGTGTCCACACTAAACTGGGGAGACCTGGAGGTGGTTGAGGGTGAGGAAGATGTGTAAGGGGTAGGATTGCTAGTTCTCAAAATTTCAACTATGGTTTCAATTGTCTCAATTCTGACAGGTTGGCGTGACCCTTGAGGACATTGCCCTGTACTTCTCCAGGGAGGAATGGAGCCTCCTGGATGAGGATCAGAGACAGCTGTACCTGAATGTGATGCTGGAGAACTTTGGACTTATATCTTCCCTGGGTAAGACCCTCACTCTGGCTGGTTCCTGGGACTTGGCTTTGCATTTACTATGCCCCCTCACCTCTAGGGGTGCTCTCTCCTCACCTCTGGACTTTACACATTGCTGGATTCCTCCAGTTTTCTGGGTTTTTGCTGTGGTTGGCAGGGTAGGTTTGATTGCACTGCTCCCTTCTATACTTTTAATCACAACACCTGCCGTACTGAACTGGTAGGGAGGGTTTGTGGGTGGTTGTGTGGCAGGGAGACTAATGGATTCCAGTTGAGTAGTGAGCAAAAGCATATTCTTTATTCCTGTTGGTCATTTATATGTATTTTTTTAAGTAGGTCTATATCAGCCTTGGGCAAACTACCGCCCACAGGCTGGATCCGGCTGTTCTATCCGGTTCTCCTGCTCTCCCCTCCGCTCCTTTACTTTGAATTTATATTAGTTTACACAAACACTCCATCCATGCTTTTGTTCCGGCCCTCCGGTCCAGTTTAAGAACCCATTGTGGCCCTCGAGTCAAAAAGTTTGCCCACCCCTGGTCTACATCCTTAGTCCTATTTTATTTGTAAATATCTTTAAATTGATTTCAGAGAAGAAGAGGGAGAGAGAGACAGAGAGAGATCGATGATGAGAGAGAATTATCGATTGAGTATCTCCTGCATGCCTCCTACTGGGGATCCAGCCCACAACCCGGGCATGTACCCTGTGCATGATCCTAACCGTGACCTACTGGGTTCATGGATGGATGCTCAACCCCTGAGCCTAACCAGCCAGGGCTTTAGTCCCATTTTTAACCATATTTATTTGCTATTGTGTGTTTTGAATACTTTTCTAGTTTATAGTAAAATACATCTCCTTTTACATATGTTGAATTGTGCTTTCCAAATATTGAATTCTGGTTTTGTTTACAAACTAGTGGCCCAGTGCTCGGATTCCTGCACATTGAAAGGAAATTAATTAGAAGAAATATTTTAATATCACTATTCGCCCCTTCTCTATACTTAAGTGTCAGAGAGGAAAGAAAATTAGTAAAATGTACATGAAAATAATATATAAATTGATTAATTAATAGAAAATTACAACATGATATAACAACAAAGACATACAAAAACATGATATAAATACAACATTGATGAAAACAATGACTGATAGTTGATTAAACTTATTCTAATATGTCCCTATATACCACATTAAGAGTAAAAACACTTTTCAGAGTGCTTGACTAATTTCCTTTGTGATAAAGTATTTACAACTTTAATGTCACAGGCTCGTGGAACTCGAGAGGAAGCAAAATATAACTGACCAAGTCTGAAAAGGGGTTTAGGTAGGAATATTCCTACTCTGTCTGTAGTTTGTCCTTGTGATTTATTAACAGGTACATTCTGTCAATGACACTGCTTTCTTTCAGCTGCAGAATGTCAACAAAAACGACCAAATTCATGATCCACAATGACAGATCGAATCACACGCGTGCAATTGGCACCAGCGAGCACTTTATATGTATTTGCATTGTGAAAGTCAACGTTTATTTTTTTTAATATTTTTTATTGATTACAGAGAGAAAGGGAGGGGAAGAGAGAGAGAGAGAGAAATATCAATGGTAAGAGAGACACATCAATTGGTTGCCTCCTGCATGTGCCCCAACTAGGGCTGATCAAGGCTGCAACTGAGGTACGTGCCCTTGACTGGAATTGAACGCAGGACCTATCCGTCCTCAGGCTGATGCTCTGTCCACTGAACCAAACCGGCCAGGGCATGAAGGTTTATTTTTAAATTGCCAATGCGCTTCCTCTGTACGGGCCGGTTGGTTGGACGGACTTTCCGTTGATCACTTAGCCTTTTATATATGCAGAAGATTCCATGTTTAAGTTTAAAAATTTTGGCTCTGCCGAAACCGGTTTGGCTCAGTGGATAGAGCGTCGGCCTGCGGACTGAAAGGTCCCGGGTTCGATTCCGGTCAAGGGCATGTACCTTGGTTGCGGGCACATCCTCAGTGGGAGGTGTGCAGGAGGCAGCTGATCGATGTTTCTCTCTCATCGATGTTTCTAGCTCTCTATCCCTCTCCCTTCCTCTCTGTGAAATATCAATAAAAAATATATTAAAAAAAATAATAAAAAAAAAAAAAATAGCCGAAACCGGTTTGGCTCAGTGGATAGAGCGTCGGCCTGCGGACTGAAAGGTTCCGGGTTCGATTCCAGTCAAGGGCATGTACCTTGGTTGCGGGCACATCCCCAGTGGGGGGTGTGCAGGAGGCAGCTGATCGATGTTTCTCTCTCATCGATGTTTCTAGCTCTCTATCCCTCTCCCTTCCTCTCTGTGAAATATCAATAAGATATGTTTAAAAAAAATAAAAAAAATAAATAAAAATAAAAATAAAATAAAAATTTTGGCTCTCAAAAGAAATTTCAATCGTTGTACTGTTGATATTTGGCTCTGTTGACTAATGAGTTTGCCGACCACTGATGTAGAATGTTTTCAGCAACACTGTTGTCTTCTTCATACCTTCATTATCGTGTTACATAACATGACTTTCTCTCGGTATCACAATATTTGCTTTATTTGGTTGATCTGATCCGAATGCACATATCTTTAATATATTCATAAGATTTGCAAGTATGGTCAGCCATCCTCCAGTCGATTGCCTTTTCATTTCATTTTGTTAATTGCGTTTGTGCTCTGAAAAAGCACTTGGATTTGTTTTAGCCCTGACTGTTGATTTTCTCTTTTTTTGCCTGGTGGTTGGTCCACATCCCAGAAATGATGTCCAAAACAAGTCTCCAAGCGGTTTCTCTGGGTCGTATTGACGAACTTTAAAGTTTGAACAAGGACGTTTAATTCTTTCATGCGATCTGAGTAAATGTTTATCAGTGGTTTTGTTGTTTTCCATGTGAATACCTGTTTTTTTCATTACCTCTCATTGAAGAAACTGTCCTTTTTTAACATTTCTTGTGGTTTTGTCAAAGATTACCTGAACCTATGGGCCTGGGTTTATTTCTGTGTTTTCTGGTTTTTCTCGTGGTTTTTTTTCTTTGTTTTTGGTTGTATTTCAGTACCAAACTGTTTGGTTGCTTTGGCTTTGTAATAGATTGAAGACAGCAAGTGTGATGCCACCACGCTTGTTCTTGCTTAAGATTAAGTTTGCTGTTTGAGATCATTGTAGGTTTCAGAGATTGGAATTATCATCCGGATTGCATTTGATCTGGAGATTGCTTTGAGCAGAATAGAATTTTAAGGATATTACATTTCCAAATGCAAGAACACCGGATGTCTTTTCACTTTTTTGTGGTTTCTCCCATTTTTTCACCACTGTGTTCTAACGTTCAGTGTACAGATCTTACATCTTTATGGTTAAATTTATTCCTGAGCATTTTATCCTTTTTAATGCTATTGTAAACTTAACTACTTGCCTCATTTCTTTTTCTTTTTTTTTTTTTTAATGTGTTTTTATTGATTTTTTAGAAGGAGAGGAATGGAGAGAGAGCGAGTGAAACATCCAGCTGAGAAAAAGCAATCAGCTGCCTCCTGCATGCTCCCTACCTGGGATCTTGCCCACAACCCAGACATGTGCTCTGACCAGCAATAGAACTGGTGGTCTGTCAGTTCATGGGAAGATGCTCAATCAGCCAAGCAACACCGTTGAGGGTCCTTTCTTCCTTTCTTTATCAAAAAATCCACTGTTAGTATTTAGAAATGGAACTGATGTTTGTATGTTGATATTTTATCCTGGAACTTTTTTTAAATTTTCTTTTTTATTTAATACTAATGGCCAGGTCCACAGATTCTTGCACCTACCATGTTCCCCAGAGACAGCAGTCCTGCTGCCCCGCCTCTGCCCCCAGCCTCTTGGTCTCCGCCAATTGGACATCAACAACTTCGGTGCGCACTTTCATCAGGGCCGCGGCTGTGCAGAGCCAAGCTGGCTCCAGGCCTAGGTTGGGTGCACCCTCTTCTCACCCCAAAGGCCCCTCCTTTGCAGACTCTGGCGCCCCATTCCTGGGGCGCACAGGTGTTGACAGGGCCAGCAGGCTCGCTGGGAAATGCTGCATCTGGAGGCTGAGAGCCCAGCCTGCAAGATCCACAGTCCTGGGTGTGTGGCCAGCCAGCTGCTCTCTGTGGAGCCAGGAGGAGATGACACCCGTGTCTGGGCGTGGACACGGGTCATGAGACACGGAACACGGGATAAGGGGTCTGGATTGGGGCCTTGTGAAGGGGCTTGTTTTTCTCGCTCCGATACAAAGTTATTTCAGATACTGGTCTCAGCTGTGCGAGCACAGGGTTCTACATTTTGACAGGATTTCATGTACCTCTCCAGAACTGGCCTTGTAGAATCAGTCTAGAGCAGCCCCCACGCCTATATTTATTTGCGCCTTGTCTTAATCAGGGTTTGGTGCCTTCTTTACTTCCTCTCCAACCCTCTTTGGGGCAGCAGTCGGGGCAATAGGGGGGTGGTGGGGGGCCCTGGCACCCCTCATGGCTGGCTGCCTGCACCCGCTGGCCAGCTCCCAGAGATGGGGCTTGAGGCAGCTCCTGGATTGGGCGTCTGTGCCCTGATGGTCAGTGCTTGTCAGAGCGACTGGTCATTCAGCCTTTTGGGCGATTTGCATATTATGGTTTTAGTATATAAGATAGGATTTATTTATTGCTTTTAAAGTGAGTGAGACAGAGACATTGTTCTCTTCCACCCATCTGTTTATTCATTGGCTGCCCCCTGCATGTACCCTGATGGAAAATCAAACCGCTACCATGGCCCATCAGATCCACA
Organism: Plecotus auritus; assembly: GCF_963455305.1. Classification (NCBI taxonomy): domain Eukaryota; kingdom Metazoa; phylum Chordata; class Mammalia; order Chiroptera; family Vespertilionidae; genus Plecotus; species Plecotus auritus. The sequence continues at coordinate 8,143,673 of NC_137785.1, forward strand.
CTCGCACAAACTGAGACACCTCGGTAGGGCTCTGAATTTTTTAAATTAATTTTAGAAGTTTATAGTGAGTTCTTTACAGTTTTCTCCACCTAAGTTCATGTCATTTGTCAACACCTCTTATGCAGCATTGTGCTTCAATGTCAGGTGTAATGTCCTGTCTTTCATTTCTTTTTAAAATTCATTTGAGTATTCTTTTGTTTTAGGCTCAATAAAGATTTGCCAGTTTTGTGTATGTTTTTAAAAAGAAATAGCTCTTAGATCTGGCAGGCATGGTGATCAGCCCTATCACCAAAGGGTCACGGGTTCAATTCCTGATTAATTGCAAGAACCTGGGTTTTAGGGTTTTTTTTCGTGGGGGGTGGATATTCCAGTTTTGATCCTCACCCCCTGTTGGGGGTGCATGTGGGAGGCAGCCAACCAGTGTCTGTTGGGGTGCATGTGGGAGGCAGCCAACCAGTGTGTCCCTGTCACAACTATGTTTTTGTGTGTTTTTCTCTATCTCTCTCCCTGCCACTGTGTCTAAAAAAGAATGAAAAAGATATTCTCTGGTAAGGAATAACAACAAGAACAAAAAGGGTTAGCTCTTAGTTATTAGAAACTTTTTTTTTTTAATATATTTTTATTGATTTCAGAGAGGTAGGGAGAGGGATAGAGAGATAGAAACATCAACGATGAGAGAGAATCATTGATCGGTTGCCTCCTGCACGCCCCCTACTGGGATGGAGCCCGCAACCCAGGCATGTGCCCTTGACGGGAATCAAACCCAGGACCCCTTCAGTCCACAGGCTGACGCTCTATCCACTGAGCCAAACCGGCTAGGGCAGAAACTTTTGTCTCTAGTTTATTTTATTTTATTTTTTATGTTTTTTAAAAATATATTTTATTGAAATTTTACAGAGAGGAAGGGAGAGGGATACAGAGCTAGAAACATCGATCAGCTGCCTCCTGCACACCTCCCACCGGGGATGTGCCCGCAACCAAGGTACATGCCCTTGACCGGAATCGAACCCAGGACCCTTCAGTCCACAGGCCGACACTCTACCCACTGAGCCAAACCGGTTTCGGCATTGTCTCTACTTTATTAATGGTTGTTCTAATATTCATTGTTTACTTTGTTTGCTAGCTTTGGGTGTACTTTCTTTCTTTTTTTTTTTTTGGTGTCTTCTAAAATATATTTTTATTCATTTTAGAGAGAGGAAGGGGGAGGAATAGAGAGACAGAAACATCAATGATGAGAGAGAATCAGTGATTAGCTTCCTGCTGCATGCCCCGTACAGGGGATTGACCCCACTACCTAGCAAATGAGCTAACCCAGTATGGAACTGTGACCTCATGGTTCATAAGATGACTCTGGGGTTTAGTTTCTTGTTGTGTTTCCAGTGTTATTATATTGACGTTGAACTTCATGTGCTCTTATACAATTAATTTTTATGGGTATGAGCACCTTCAAATGATTCCACACAGACTCACATGGCCAGCATGTAAGGTCCTCAAAAAAGCCTTTGTGCAGGAACAATGAGTAGAGCCTTCCTCTCTTCTTTGTATCCCATCCTGTGCTTCAGTCCTTCCGTAGGTGAGATTTTCATGGTTGACTGGCCACGTTATATACTTCAACAGCAATTTCCAAAGAGTCTACTTCACTCGTCTTGAAAATCTCTCTATGGAATCATGCCTAGTCATAACAGATAAATATTTGTGCTGAAGATATTCTGATTTCATAACATCAATATGTACTTCACCAGCGTTTCCTTTTGTTCAGGTTGCTGCTGTGGAGCAGAGAATGTTGAGGCCCCAACTGAACAGAAGGTTTCTGTAAGAGTGTCACAGGCAAGGAATCCGAAGGCAGCCTTGTCTTCCCAGAAGAGCCACCCCTGTGCGAGTTGTGGGCTTGTCTTGGGAAACATTTTCCACTTGACCGAGTTACAGGGAACACAACATGGAGAGATACTGTTGAGGTGTGGCGCATGTGCAAAATGGTTTTACTTCAGAGTAAAAGTTCACCAGCAGCATGTGAGAGAGAAGTCTTTCATTAGAGGTGTGGACAGGATCTCGCTTGCAAACAGCTTCAATTTCAATGTGCCCCAGAATCATTTCACATGCGGGGAGATTGGGCAGGGTGTCCTTATGGGGTCAGGAAATCTCCAACTAAAGGCTACTCACACCGGGGACAGTCCACATGCTTTTTTGACACATGAGATGACCTTTAAAAGGAGAAAAAATTATGTCAGCAAAAAAGAATGTAAGGAAGACATTAGTTGCACCCACATGTTTATTCAGGAAAAGGGTGTCCATGTTGGAAGTCAGTGTTTTGTGAGCTCTGAATGTGGAAAATATTTTACCAAATTATCTAACTTTCATTATCAACAGCGAGGTCACACTGGAGAAAGGCCTTATCAGTGCCGTGAATATGGGAAAGCTTTTAGCAGTTGTAACAGCCTAGGTAATCACCAAACTTTGCACACTGGAGAAAGGCCTTATGAGTACAATGAGTGTGGGAAAACTTTTACCAATAACAATATTCGTCATTGTCATCAGAGGGATCACCATGTAGAAAAGCCTTATAAATGCAGTGAGTGTGGGAAAGCTTACAACAGTAGCACTGAACTTTGTCGTCATCAGAGAGTTCACACTGGAGAAATGCCTTATCACTACAGTGAATATGGGAAATATTTTACCACTAGCACCCACTTTCATAGTTATCACAGAGTTCACAGTGGAGAAAAACCTTACAAATGCAGTGAATGTGGCAAATCTTTTACCAAGAGCGCCGGCCTTCATAATCATCAGAGACTTCATACAGGAAAAAAGCGTTATAAATGCAGTGAATGTGGAAAATGTTTTACAAGTATCAATGGTCTCCATTATCATCAGAGAGTTCACACAGGAGAAAAGTGTTATAAATGCAGTGAATGTCGAAAATCTTTTAGAAGTATCAATGGTCTCCATTATCATCAGAGAGTTCACACTGGAGAAAAACCTTATAAATGCAGTGAATGTGGGAAATCTTTTATCCAGAGCAGTGACCTTCATCGTCATCACAGAATTCACACTGGAGAAAAGCCTCATAAATGCAGTGAATGTGGAAAATCTTTTACCAGGATCAATGCACTTCGAAATCATCAGACAGTTCATATAGGAGAAAAGCCTTAAAATGCAGTGAATGTGGAAAATCTTTTACCCAGAGCACTGCACTTCGTTATCAGAAAGTTCATATAGGAGAAAAGCCTTATAAATGCAGTGAATGTGGGAAATCTTTTAAAAGTAGCAAAAGTGTCTGATATCATCGGAGAGTTCACACTGGACAAAAGCTTTATCAATGCAGTGAATGTGGAAAATCTTTTACCTCTAAGACCATCCTTTTTTTTTTTCTTGTTTGCAAGGCATGCCAAAACATGTGAAGGAAATCTCTTGCCCAGGTCTTGCAGAGGGCCATGAGCTCTAATGCCTACAATTTCACAGGTGATGGTCACTGGTTTGAGGACCAGAGCAGTGAGGGGAAACCCTTTCACTGCAGAAACAGTGACCTAATTGTTGTTGTGTCAGAAGACAATTCCAGCATGTCAGCCAGGCTGTATTATCGGGAAATGGCTGAGGGCATTTCCCCAAACCTGTAAAGGATGCATAGAATGATTGTTTGTTTTCAGACAGCTCAGAGCATTTCAGTCTACATGTTATTGCGTCCTACTGGCCAAACACCTGAACACCCGAAGGCAATTCCTCCAATCTGACAATGGATTCTGTATACCAAACCCTGGACTTTGATGTATATCTCCTTTGCCTTAGGACAGTTTGTGTTAATAAAAAGCAAGGGGTCCTGAGACAAGAGAGAATCTGGTTTCTTTGGCCAAGCTCCTCTGGCCCCCAGATGTCTTCCAAAATTATGTTTTGTCTCTGGAATCTTTAATAATTTACACACATCGCCTTCTCCAGATTCCTGAACCCTTCTAGATGCTGGATTAATACCACCGGAATTGTTGGAGCAGACTGCAGCCCATTAGATGGAATGGTCCTCATCTAACTGTGCATCCAGGAATTATTTTGAGGAAAAGACTACAGGAGCTGTGTGTATACAATATCAGAGGGACTCCAGGAATGTTTATCTACTGTGGAGCAGTCATTGATTATAATCAGGATGTTTTGTGGCTCCTGTAGCTTCTCAGATGTTCCCATCAGAGCCATTGGTGTGCTGGCAGCAAAACAAAGATGGAGACAAAGGCTGTCTTTAGTCCAGGGATGTAGCTTTTGTGGGTTTGGGTGAAAGTTCTTCATTGTTTGTTACATTTTCTGTCACTGAGATGAGACTCTCACCCAGAGGGCCTAAGTATGGGGATTGAATATAGAGTTGCCAAACCTGTTCTTCCAAAATAGGTGTACATTCCATTTGTTTTATCTTGAACCATTGTTAACTGATATAATTAGTGAATTACATGTCTTAAGTATAGTGTTTCATAAATCTTGACGTGCATGAAACTGAAACCATCATTACAGTCATAATGCTGACCATATCTGTATCTGTGTAATTGCTTCATGACCTCTTTTAACCTGTCCTATTCTTCACAGCTTTCCTAGTTTCCATGGATTTACATTCCATTTTCATAGAGAACTTTATTTTTCTAAGTATTTTTCCTCTTTAATTTATGTTTCTTAAATACTTGGAGATTTATTAAAATTATATTAATAGCCCTAACCGGTTTGGCTCAGTGGATAGAGCGTCGGCCTGCAGACTGAAGGGTCCCAAGTTCGATTCCAGTCAAGGGCATGTACCTTGGTTGCGGGCACATCCCCAGTAGGGAGTGTGCAAGGGGCAGCTGAATCGATGTTTCTCTCTCATCGATGTTTCTAACTTTCCATACTTCTCCTTTCCTCTCTGTAAAAGATCAATAAAATATATTTTAAAAAATTACATTAATAGCTCATCTTTTTTTCTAAAAGGTATTTTTAAAAATATATATTTTATTGATTTTACAGAGAGGAAGGGAGAGGGGTAGAGAGTTAGAAACATCAATCAGCTGCCTCCTGCACACCCCTACTGGGGATGTGCCCACAACCAAGGTACATGCCATTGACCAGAACTGAACCTGGGAACCTTCTGTCCGCAGACCATCTCTGTATCCACTGAGCCAAACAAGTTAGAGCTCTGATACATATTCTTATCATTGATATATCACCATCAATATGTCCATATTAATAAATACTTGGTTATTTCTAACAAAGCTGGTACAAACATTTCTGTATCATTCCTTGTATGTATGTAAGTGTTATTTACCTTTGTCAAAAATACAGTGCATAGTCTGCGTTTTTGAGTAGTTGAATGTTTAAATTTACTGAGATTAGCAAATTATGATCTAAATGTAATATACCACCAGGGCAGGTGTGGCTTTGTGCTTGGGCATCATCGCATATAGCACAGGTTGTGGATTTGATTGCTGGTGGGGATATGTGCCTGGCTTGTGGGCTAGATCCACAGAAGTGGGTGTGCAGGAGGCGGCTGGCCTATATGGCACTCTTCCAGCAATGTTTCTCTCCCTCTCCCTTCTCTCTCTAAAAATTAATTAACTTCCCTAACCGGTTTGGCTCAGTGAATAGAACGTCGGCCTGTGGACTCAAGGGTCCCAGGTTCAATTCCGGTCAAGAACCTGTACCTTGGTTGCGGGCACATACCCAGTAGGGAGTGTGCAGGAGGCAGCTCAGCTGATCTATGTTTCTTTCTCATTGATGTTTCTAACTCTTTATTCCTCTCCCTTCCTCTCTGTAAAAAATCAATAAAATATATTTAATAAAAATTAAAAAATAAACATTAACTGATTGTACTTTTTTACATTTTTCCAGCAGTGTGTTAGGGATTCACATTCTCCACATCCTAGAGAATAATTTCTTCGGTCCATCATAATTTATTTTAACTTTTTTTTTAATAACTTTGTCATGGTACCTCACTTGTTTCATTGTATTCTTTTATTTTGTTTTTAATATTTTTATTGATTTTTTTACAGAGAGGAAGGGAGAAGGAGAGAGAGTTAGAAACATCGATCAGCTGCCTCCTGCACACCCCTACTGGGGATGTGCCCGCAACCAAGGTACATGCCCTTGACCGGAATCGAACCTGGGACCCTTGAGTCCGCAGGCCGACGCTCTATCCACCGAGCCAAACCAGTCAGAGCTCATTGTATTCTTTCTAGCAATTAATGGTGAGTCTTTTCTCAGAAGTGTATTTGCTCAGTCTGTATCTTTGTTAAAACATCTTGTCATATGTTCTGCCTAATGTGCTATGAGTTCTGGTAATTTTCTGTAACAATAGGACAGTTGGAAAACAAAGATGGATGTTGGAATTTCACTCACTTTGTGCCTTTTTTACTTTAGGAAATAAACGTTGCTTGTATTGGAATAATATGTTTTAATATTTTTTACTTTTAAAAAATATTTTATTTTCCCAGCTGGTTTGGCTCAGTGAATAGAATGTCAGCCTTCTGACTGAAAGGTCCCATGTGAGCTTCTAGTCAAGGGCACATGCCAAGGTTGCGGGCTCAATCCCCAGTTGTGGGGCCTGCAGGAGATAGCCAATCAATCATTCTCCCTCATCCTTGTTGTTTCTATCTCTCTCTACCTCTCCCTTCCTCTCTGAAATCAAGAAATATATATATTAAAAATATTTTAATTTATTTTAATAATTTAATAGGAATATTTAATTGACACCCTTCAGGAGAGGATACACTTTGACATGAATTTTGCAACCTAATATTAGGAAGTGATGCTGGAGTCCTCCATGATCTTGGTCTCATTGGATGGTGCTCACCTCTTATTCATGCATAGGACCCACTGCCCATGTGTTTCTGTCCTGTATATATCCCTACTGGCTGATTGAGACAATGGCTCTCACCATGTTTTCCCTGCAGCCTGGATCATGTTCTGGACCCCTGTCATCCTTCCCACTCTCCTGTGTCTCCACCATGGCTCTTCAGATTGTAATAGAGTCCTTTTAGGTACAAGCCCTCACCGCAGTGCATAGCACACTGGGCCACAATTGAGATGCTTACTGTGGTTTACCTGACAATGTACCCTAACTGGCTCTCCGCACACACATTTTTTGATTGTAGGTTAAAGTGGGTTGTCAGATGATCCTGTTTGCCATTTTGGCTAGTTTCTCTGTTTTTTGAGTCGTTTGCATTTATATCACGCATGTCAAACTCAAAAGCTAACACAGGCCATATAAACAACGTTTATGTGGGCCGCAAAAAAAAACAAAAGCTTTGCCCTAATCGGTTTGGCTCAGTGGATAGAGCTTCAGCCTGAGGACTGAAGGGTCCCAGGTTCGATTCCGGTCAAGGGCATGTACTTTGGTTGCAGGCACATCCCCAGCAGGGGGTGTGCAGGAGGCAGCTGATCGATGTTTCTCTCTCATTTATGTTTCTAACTCTCTATCCCTCTCCCTTCCACTCTGTAAAAAACACAATAACTTAAAAACAAAACAAAAGCTTCAATGTTCATAGAAATGTAGGTTTATTTTGAAAGACATGCTGAATACAAAGGGCTGAAATAAATGAGTAATCATTCATGAATATTTGTTTTGGGCCCCCTGCAGCCCAGGGGCCGCAAGTTTGACATGCATGATGTATACAGTTAGGTATAAGTTAGGTGTACATGTTTATAACTTTTTGATTGTTTTCCCTTGTGTTACAGAAAATGGGAGAAGAACCAAGGAGTGGTTAGAGAGATGGAGTTACTTTCATTATTATTACGAATGGGCCTAGAGAAAAATGTCTCCAGAATTCTGGGTGAAGTCACACAGGAAGTTTCCTATATTTATACCTTTTTACCCTCTTTGTCTCCCAAATATGGGGATTTCTGGTCTCCTTTGCAAGTTCTTAAAGAGCCCCTATGTGCTAGGGCCTTGAGACCTCAACCAAAGGCCTGGGCTGGTGCCAGCACTGATAAGTTCGTCCGGAGAAGGTTTATGGCCTCTCTGAAATGGGAGTAGTCTTATTTCCTTATTTAAGCAAGCAAGCATTTACAGAAGCCAAAATAGCAGGGTTAAAATTTCAAACAGCAGTTTTTATATAAGATGGATGCTTGATCTGTGTTATATCAATTTTAATTCTTAGGCTAACCAAAGAAAATAGAAAAGAAGAAGGGAAAATTATTTTGCCTCTACGATGTCATTTCCCTCATCTTTCACAGTCACTCGCTTAACTTCACAAAATAAAGGCATACTGTTAGGTTTTGGGTGGTGATGCAGCCTGTGAAAGAATTCACAAGCAATGCACAGAGGAAGCAATGCAAAGAGGAAGTTTATTTTACTTTCCAAGAGAGGAAAAGGCCGAGTATTGCTAGTCAATACAGGGCAGGGAAGAAAGGGTGGCTTCTGCTTTTCAGCGGTGCCTGTTACTGAGGGACAATGAATGGAGGGGCCTTGGGCTGAGCTGAAGTTGTGAGGATAAGAGGGGCTGTCCTTAAAAGTTACAGTTTGTTTGGTTTCCAGGAGACAGTCTGGCAGATGTTCTAGGGAGCTGTCTTATGGGTTTCTTTCCCAGCCTATACAATATGACGAGAGAAAAAGTTATGAAGAGTTCCAAAGCCCTAACTGGTTTGGCTCAGTGGATAGAGCGTCGGCCTGTGGACTGAAGGGTCCCGGGTTCGATTCCAGTCAAGGGCATGTACCTGGGTTGCGGGCACATCCCCAGTAGGGGGCATGCAGGAGGCAGCTGATCGATGTCTCTCTCTCGTTGATGTTTCTAACTTTCTATCCCTCTCTCTTCCTCTCTGTAAAAAATCAATAAAATATATTTAAAAAAAAAAAAAAAAAGAGTTCCAAAGAGGCTTGTTTGAAGGTGTGGAGGGGAGGAAACTACTTCCTAGAGACTCCTTGGTGGGAGTTATCCCTGAGGTGTAACCACAGCAGGAAGGAGAGGTACGTAAGAGTTTAGCCTTGAAAGTAGCTTATCTTGTTCTGCAGTTTGAACAGAAGAGCTGTTTGAATTAGAGGAGCCAGTACTTTGGGGGTTTAATTAGCAAGTGCTTCTCATAAATTGTGAACGGTCACAGAAAAGAAACAGAAAGACCTTTTTTCTTGTCCTTACAAATACCTTTTCCATTTTTAGAACTAAGGCTTTATTGTCCTGAAGAGTGAGTACTTCTAGGAGACCAAATAAAGGGACACCAGCAGTACTGGGGGCATTGTGTTCAGGAGGATGTCAGCAATGGGTCCCGGAGGAAATAAACCACTCAGTGAAATTTCTCCTGACCCCACAGTGTGGACAAAATGACGGTCCATACTAAATATAGCAAGCATAGGTAGCCTGGCATGGCATGGTGAATCTTACAAACTCAGAGGCCAAAAGTAACCACCTAGGATTGTTTGAAGTTAAAACTTTCTAAGTAAAAGCGAGTAACAGGGTTAGTTTTGTCCTAGCCTCCTTTTTTTTTGTTTTTTGTTTTTTGGTTTTTTTTGCAAAGGTCAATCTTTACCTTATTGAGCCTGTCCGCTGTCTTTTTGCATCTAGGACAGTGGTTCAATTAATAACAGTAGCAAAATTACAGTTATGAAGTAGCAATGAAAATAACTTTATGGTTGGGGGTCACCACAACATGAGGAACTTTATTAAAGTGTCGCGGCATTAGGAAGGTTGAGAACCACTGATCTAGGATAACATACCTTTGGATTTTCAGGGAAATTTCCGTTTTACAAGACTCCTAAGGGCACAATCTCCAAACACAGAAGACCTCAGAGCCACAATTATTGTTGTTGAGTTAAATATTAACTGTTAACTATTGGAGAACATTTTTAAAAGAAGTTTTTTGTCTAATTTTTTTTTTAATTTTTATCCACTCTCAGAGATTTCCCTCCTTAGCTCTCCCCTCTAATTTATCACCAGTGAATTTCATGTAACGCCCTTATGTCATCTCCTTTGAGTCTAATGCATAAAAAAGGTGCAAAACTGACATTCTCACAACTCAAGCTATTGTTATTTTGCTTCCTGCCAATGTCACCAACTTGGGTCAAATAAACTTAGAAAAATTCTCCACAAGTTTGGACATTTCTTACAATAACACCAAAAGCAATTGACTCATGTAAAGCAGGAGAACGTTACATGGAGGGGTATCAGCATTTCCAGGGACTCAACTGACTAAAGACAGATTGATAAACACAAACTTAGAGCAGACCCAGAACCCAGCAAGCTAGAGCTTTCCTGTTGCTTTCAGAGAACAGAAGGAAATGCTCAAGGCTCAGGTGAATGTGTTTTCATTGTGTGTGTGCGGGTTTTTAATCCTTACCTGGATGTTTCTTTTTACCCTCCCCCACGTTCCCTCTGAGATTCTGCAGTAATTTCCATGCTTCCATGTCTCTGAATCCACTCCATCAGTTTTTTGTTAATTAGATTCCAAATGTGAGTGCAATCAAGTGATACTGTCTCTCTGACTGACTTATTTCACTTAGCATGATGCTCTCCAGGTCCATCCATGCTGTCGGAAAGGGTAAGAGAGATTCTTTTTTACTGCTGCCTCGTACTCCATGGTGTAAATGTACCACAGTTTTTCATCCACTCATACGCTGATGGGGACCTGGGCAGTTTCCAGACCTTTGCTATTGTAAATTGTGCTGCTATGAACAGAGGGCTGCATACTTTCCATCTGATAGTTTCAGGTGTGTTAGGATATAGTCCTAGAAGTAGAATTACTGGATCAAATGGCAGTTCCATAGTAATTTTTTGCAAAAACTCCAAACTGGTTTCCATAATGGCTGTAGCAGTTTGCATTCCCACCAGCAGTAAAATGGGTTCCCTTTTTTCCACATCCTCCCCAGCACTTGTCCATTGTCGATTTGTTGATGGCAGCCATTCTGACAGTGGTGGGGTGATACCTAATTGTTGCTTTAATTTGCATCTCTCTGATGATAAGTCACTTTGAGCATTTTTCACATGTGTCTTGGCCATCTTATCCACACTGCAGCCCAGGCAGAGCTGACACTTCGGATGGCATCAGAAGCAGATGCTTAAGTATGAGTGTCTGTTTTGTGATATTAACTTTGTATAAAGGATTCAGTACAGACAGGTTAGACCGAGTTAGAGGCTTGAGCAACCTCCCCCAGCTACAATTGGCCTGAGGGAGACAGGTGCCTAATGGCTTTAATGAAGAAACAATGCCTGCCATTCAGAAAGAGCAGGTCCTGAAGAAAGATATGCAAAACCAGCCACGCAGGTGCAGGAGAAACACTTGCCCCAGACATCACCTCCACTGAAGGCGCTAGAGGGCACTTAGTATACTTGGTGTGTTCTTGGGCTATTTAACCCTAAATCCAGTCCTGGAGTCAGCTGAGAAGTACTGGACCCTGGCCTTGGAGCGGAAAAACTACATTACCCAGAAGGCCATGCATGGAATGCCACCAGACTGAGCCAATGGGGGGTCAGAGAAGGCATTTCCGTTTGGCCGCTTCTGTAGGGCGGGACCGGTAGTACTGGTGGCGGGATTTTGTCTCTTCAGGTTATTGTCTCAGGCGGTTAGGAGTTCCTAATCATAAGGTCTCCTCCAGAAGGCAGAAGAGTGGTGTTCCCCGCCAAACAGCCAATGGACGGAGCCTCCAGTGGTGCTCACAGCTCACACGTGCGATTGAAGCTCGGAGTCACTGCCGGGACTCACGACAGGGACCGCCATTCCTGCAGCGGCTTCTACTGCAGCTGCTCCCGGCCCGCTCAGCCCACAGAGTGCAATGGCGGCGCCCGCGCTGAGGAGCTTCGCTGAGGTGAGTTCCTGTCCCCGGGGTCCCTCACCTCCTCCTTTCACAGACACCACAGCCTGGGGAGGGGCATCTGTCACATCCGCCAGCTCAGTCCGCATGGAGGACCGTGAGGAAGGCGGAGGGGAGAGAGGAGTGTTGTGGCTTCTGAGGACACAGCCGGTGCAGGGCAGAGAGGACAGGGGTGACTTGCATCTGAGGTTCCCCTGAGGGTGTGGGCTGTGAGGATTGGCGGACAGATCAGAGGCTGCAGGGAGGACGTCACAGACTCATTGGGGCTTTCCCGGCTGTGGGGTCCATCAGAGGCCTGGGGTGGTCCTGGACCCGGCTGGAAGACAAGCTCTCTACATGCCATGTGCCAAGTTCATGGGTGAGTCCAGCGAGATCCAGTGGCATTGGAGCAGGAAGGGGGCAGAGCTGAGGGAGTGAACCTGGGACTGAAGATGGGAAGGGGTTAAAGATTACCCAGTGGTGTGCACATCAGGAGAAAATGTGAGCTGATGGTCCCCGGGACCTGGTGTGGGCACTTAAAGGCGAAGCATAAATCCACGCTGGCTTTGTCTTGGAGGCATGATCTTGGTCTGCAAACCCATTAGTCAACAGAACCAAATATCAACAGTACAATGATTGAAATTTCTTTTGAGAGCCAAATTTTTTAAACTTAAACTAAATAGGTAGGTACATTGTTATTAACTTAATTAGGGTACTCCTAAGCTGGCCTTTGCTAAAAACTCAAGGGGGCAAAGAGCCGCTGTTTGCTTGGTGGGAAGGCTGGGGCCCTGCAGGCATCGCCCAGAACTTAAATGGCATTGCTCTCTCCCCTCCCCTCCCCCAATGCTTCCCACCCAACCCAGCTGCTCTGCTGAGGGCAATCCCAGTGAGTAATGGGACTGTGATGAGAGAGCAGCCTGCACTGGCATTAGGGCCTGGTGTCCACACTAACCACGTGCCCTGGAGGAGGTTGAAGCGGGGAAGATGTGTAAGGAGTAGGAGTGGGGGTTCTCAGAGAGACAGCTCTGATTTCAATGGTCTTGATTCTGACAGGTTGGTGTGACCTTTGAGGACATTGCCCTGTACTTCTCCAGGGAGGAATGGAGCCTCCTTGATGAGGGTCAGAGACAGCTGTACCTGAATGTGATGCTGGAGAACTTTGAACTTCTGTCCTCGCTGGGTAAGACCCTCTCTTTTTTTTTTTTTTTAAATATATTTATTGATTTTTTACAGAGAGGAATAGAGGGTTAGAAACATCGATGAGAGAGAAACATCAATCAGTTGCCTCCTGCACACCCCCTACTGGGTATGTACCCACAACCAAGGTACATGCCCTTGACTGGAATCCAACCTGGGACCTTTTCAGTCCGAAAGCCAACGCTCTATCCACTGAGCCAAACCAGTTAGGGCAAGACCCTCACTCTCACCAGTCACCTGGATTTGGCTTTGCCATTTCCCAGGCCCCATTTCCCAGGGTGTACTCTGTCCTCCCATGTAGACTGTGGTTCTGCTTGATTTTCCAGTGTCCTGGGTAGTTGCTGTCCTGGGGAGGGTTGGTCTGCTTCCGCTGCTCCCTTCTATTCCTGAAGTCCCAATTCTCCCCGCTGTACTACATTCACAGGGAAGGACTTGTGGTTGGTAGTGTTGCAGGAAGCCTAAGGGATTCCACCTTGATTAGTGAGGAAAGCATTTTCTATATTCCTGTTGGTCATGTGTATACATTTTTGTAAAATTGTCTCTACATCCTTATCCTGTTTGTTAACTATATTTTTTGGTTAATTAGTCTTTTGAATACCTTGTATATTTTATATATTAACTAGATGCCCGGTGCATGAAATTTGTGCGGGCGGGGGGCGGGATGTCCCTCAACCCAGGCTGCACCCTCTCCAGTCTGGGACCACTTGAGGGATGTCCGACTGCCCATTTAGGCCTGATCCTACTGGGCAGTCCGACATCCCTCTCACAATACAGGACTGCTGGCTCCCAACTGCTCCCCTGCCTGCCTTCCTGATTGCCCCTAACCGCTTCTGCCTGCCAGCCTGATCACCCCCTAACCACTCCCCTGCCAGCCTGATTGATGTCTAACTGCTCCCCTGCTAGCCTGTTTGCCCCTAACTGCCCGCCTCTGCCAGTCTGTCCCTAACTGCCCTCTCCTGCAGGCCTGGTCACCCATAACTGCCCTCCCCTGCAGGCCTTGTCCCCCCCAACTGCTCTCCCCTGCAGGCCTGGGTCCCCCCTAACTGCCCTTCCCTGCAGGCCCAGTGGCCCCCAACTTCCTTCCTCTGCCGACCTGGTCACCCCTAACTGCCCTCCCCTGCAGGCTTGATCGCCCTCAACTGCCCTCCCTTGCAGGCCTGGTCTCTCCCAACTGCCCTCCCTTGCTGGCCATCTTGTGGCGGCCATCTTGTGTCCACATGGGGGCAGGATCTTTGACCACATGGGGTCAGCCATCTTGTGTGTTGGAGTGATGGTCAATTTGCATATTACTCTTTTATGAGATAGGATATAGGCCTGGTGCATGGGTGGGGTCCAGCTGGTTTACCCTGAAGGTTGTCCCAGATCAGGGTGGGGGTTCCCTTGGGGTGTGGGGCAGCCTGTGCTAGGCGCCTATGGTGGTTTGTAGGCTGGCCACGCCCCCCGGCGACCCAAGCAGTGGCCTTGGTATCTGGGATTTATTTATCTTCTGCAGTTGACACTTTGTAGCCTGGAGCCAAGCCTTCTGCTCACTCTGTTGTGGCAGCCATTTCTGTTGGGATTTATTTAGCTTCTATAATTGAAACTTTGTAGGCTGGACTGGAGGCCTGGGCCAGCCAGGGTCTGCAGAAAGCTTGGATTCCTCCATCGACGGGGGCAACCATAGCCTCCTGCCCTATCCAGCTCCATGGCTGCCCCCATTTTTGCTGGGATTTATTTATCTTCTATAATTGAAACTTTTAGCCTGGACTGGAGGCCTGGGCCGGCCAGGGTGTGCAGAAAGCTTGGCTTCCTCCATTGCCGGGGAAACACAAGCCTCCCTCCTGCTCTCTCCATGGCTGCAGCCATCTTGGTTGGGTTAATTTGTATACTCGCTCCTGATTGGCTTGTGGGTTTAAAGGAGTGATGGTTAATTTGCATATTACTCTTTTATTAGATAGGATAATTGAAACTTTGTAGCCTTAAGCAGAGGCCTGGGCCGGCCAGGGCAGGTGGAAAGCTTGGCTTTCTACATCTCTGGGTGCAACTCAAGCCTCCTGCTCTTTCCAGCTCTATGGCTGCCGTAAATTTTGTTGGGATTTATTTATCTTCTATTATTTAAACTTTGTGGCATTGAGTGGAGGCGTGAGCCAGCAAGGGCAGGCGGAAAGCTTGGCCTCCTCCATTGCCAGGGAAACACAATCCTCCCTCCTGCTCTCTGTGGCTGCAGCCATCTTGGTTGGGATTATTTGCATGTTTGCTCCTGATTGGCTTGTGGTTGTGGCTTTTGGGTGTAGTGGAGGTACAGTCAATTTGCATATTACTCTTTCATTAGATAGGATTGCTTACAACATACAGGAAAACATATTTTTGCATGTGCTTAATAGTGCTTTGCAGATATTACTCCGCCACACCCACTTTTCTACAAAGTCCATGTTTTTGGCAATCCAGCATTCAGCAGGTGTAGTGCCACCATGTTTCTAGCAAGCTCAGATGCTTGTTACTAGTGCTTAGCAAGTAAATATTGTTAATGAAGTTTTATAGACTTTGCTTTTGAGGCAGAGTCATTGCATTGTTATTATCTGCAGCATAGTATTAACATACCTTCATTATTGCCAGGGGACTGCAACTATTGGTGTGAATTTCTGTCTATATCGCAATATTCACTTTATTGTGCTGATCATAACCCAATCCACCATATCTCCAAGGTATTCCTTCATATGGTTTGCAAGTATTTTCTTCTGTTCTCTAGATTGCCCTTTCATTTCATTTTATTGCTGTTGGCTGTGAAGATGCTATTTTTCTTTATTAGTTTCAGTGTGGACTGTTTATTTTTTATATTTTGTGTGGTGGTTGGTGTCACATTCAGAAAACCCTGTCCAAAACAAATCACCAAAACTTTTACTCTAGGTTGTCCTGAGGAGTTTTAAGTTTTAGCGCTCACATTTAATTCTGTCCTGCAGGTTGAGTTACATTTTATTAGTGGTGTCCAGGTTTGTTGTTTTACATGTGAATATCTATTCTTTTTTTTTCTTTTAATAAATTTTATTGATTTTTTACAGAGAGGAAGAGAGAGGGATAGAGAGTCAGAAACATCAATGAGAGAAACATTGATCAGCTGCCTCCTGCACACCACCCACCAGGGATGTGCCCGCAACCAAGGTACATGCCTTGATCAGAATCGACCTGGGACCCTTCAGTCTGCAGGCCGACGCTCTATACACTGAGCCAAACCGGCTAGGGCATGAATATCTATTCTTGAAGAAACTATCTTTCCTCTCTTCTGTGACTTGCAGCTTTGTTAAAGATTACTTAAAATTATGTGCCGGGGTTAAAAGTTTGTGCCTGTGTTTATTTCTATATTTTCTGTTCGGTTCTGTTTATATATGTATTTGTGTTTCTCCAGCAACACACTGCTTGCTTTCTCTTTGTAATAAATTGAAGTCAGGAAGTCTGGTGCCACCAACTTTGTTCTCGCTCAAGATTGCTTTTGTTAATGGAGGTCTTTTGATTCCATTTCCAGATTTTCTATTCATTTCTTTGTATAATGCCATTGGAGTTACTGGGATTGCATTTAATCTGTAGTTTGCCTTGTGTACTATAGCTGTCTCCACCATATTTCATTTTCAGATCCATGAACACAGGTTGTCTTTCAACTGATTTGTGTTTTCTTCCATTCCTTTCATCACTGTCTTATAGTACTCACTGTACAGATGTTTCACATAGTGGTTGAATTTATTCCTGCGGATTTTATTGTTTTGGATGTTTTTGTAAATTGGATTACATTCTTCATTTTTCCATCAAAGAATTTATTATTAGTGTGTAGAAATGGAACTAATGTTTGTATGTTTATTTTGTATCCTTTCATTGTTCTGAATTTAATTCTTTATTCTTCTGTTACCTTCACCCAAATACTGAGGATATGATTTCTATTGATTGTTCTTTTAGAGAGAGAGTGGGGGAGAGAGAGAGAAACATGGATTGGCTGCCTCCCACATGTGCTTCTACTGAGAGTGGGGATCAGACCTGCAACCCAGGTACCTACCCTTGATTGGGAATCGAACCTTAGCCGTGCAGTGCACAAGCCAGCATTCTCATCAGTGAAGCACAGTGGTGAGGGATATTTATTCTTTAAATTATTTATTTAAATATATGTATTTTTTATTTCCTAGAGGAAGGGGAGAGAGAGATAAAAACATCAATGATGAGAAAGAATCCTTCATCAGCTGCCTCCTACATGACCCTTACTGGTGATTGAGCTTGCAACAAGTGCGGGTGTCCTAACAAAGAATCCAATTGTGACCTCATAGTTCCGTGGTTGGCAAACTGCGACTCGTGTGCCACATGTGGCTCTTTGGCCCCTTGAGTGTGGCTCTTCCACAAAATACCACGGCATGGGCAAGTCTATTTTGAAGAAGTGGCGTTAGAAGAAGTTTAAGATTAAAAAATTTGGCTCTTAAAAAAAAAAAAAAATTGGCTCTCAAAAGAAATTTCAATCGTTGTAGTGTTGATATTTGGCTCTGTTGACTAATGAGTTTGCCGACCACTGTCCTAGTTCATGAGTCAATGCTCAGTCAATAAGACATACCAGGCAGCATTTCTTTATTGATTATAGAGACAGGAAGGGAGACAGAGAAAGAAAGCGAGTGAAGCATTGATGTGCTGTTCTACCCATCTGTGCATTCATTGGTTGTCCCCTACATGTGCCCTGATGGGGGATCAAACCCACAACCTTGGTGCATCGGGACCACACGCTCAATAATTGAGCCACCTGGACAGGGCTCTGTATTTGTTTATTAATTTCAGGAGCTCATAGTAGAATCTTGACAAATTTCTCTATGGAGGGTCCTGTCATCTGGTAACATCACCATCTCTTATGATGCATTGTGGTTCCTAGTGACAGGTGTCATGTCTTATCTTTCATTTCTTTTTTTACTTATTTGAGGCTTGGTTTTTGTTTGTTTGTTTGTTTTTGCTTTAGAGTAGCTAAAGGCTTGCACATTTTTATATCTTTTTCTTAAATATACCTTTTAGGTATTCCTTTCTTTTGTCTTGTCTCCCTTTTATTCATGTTTGTTCTAATATTTATGGTTTCTTTCCTTTGAAACCTTTGGGTTTACTTTCCTGTTGTGTTTCCAGTTTCCTGAGGTGCCATGTTGGGTCTTTGAGATCTTTTGTGACAATGGAGGCATTTATGTCTATAAAATTTCCCCCTAGAATTACATTTTCTGAATGTTATACATAAGCTTTGGTAGGTTGTCTTGGTATTTACTTTGCCTCTAGACTTTTTTGAGATCTCATTTATTTTTGGCTACCCTGAAATTCTTTTTTTTTTTTTTTTAAATATATTTTATTGATTTTTTACAGAGAGGAAGGGAGAGGGAGAGATAGTCAGAAACATCGATGAGAGAGAAACATCAATCAGCTGCCTCCTGCACACTCCCCACCGGGGATGTGCCCGCAACCAAGGTACATGCCCTTGACCGGAATCGAACCTGGGACCCTTCAGTCCGCAGGCCGACGCTCTATCCACTGAGCCAAACCAGTTAGGGCTACCCTGAAATTCTTATGTATTTATTTATTATTCCTTTTACATAGAGAGGAAGGGAAATGCGGGGGTGGGGGGAGAGATGAGGGAGAAACATCCATCGAGCCCTAACCGGTTTGGCTCAGTGGATAGAGCGTGGGCCTGCGGACTCAAGGGTCCCAGGTTCGATTCCGGTCAAGGGCATGTACCTTGGCTGCAGGCACATACCCAGTAGGGGGTGTGCAGGAGGCAGCTGATCGATGTTTCTCTCTCATAGATGTTTCTAACTCTCTATCCATCTCCCTCTCTGTAAAAAATCAATAAAATATATTTAAAAAAAACAAACAAACAAACAAAAAAAAAACATCCATCGACTGCCATCTACACACTTGCAAACCGGATATGGAACCCACATTCTGATATGTGCCCTAACTGGGAATTGAACCCTTTACCCTTTGATACACAGGTTGATGCTCCAACTAACTGAGCCATACTGGCCAGGGCATTTTGTGGTTTTTAAAAACAAAAATCTTCGGTGTTTTGGAGAACAGGCCACTAGGATCAATGAGAACAGAAGCTCAGTGGCTGATAGTGGTAACGCTGACCCTTTATTTTTATTTTTATTTTTATTTAAAATACATTTTTATTGATTTCAGAGAGTAAGGGAGAGGGACAGATAGATAGAAACATCAATGATGAGAGAGAATCCTTGATTGGCTGCTTCCTGCATGCCTCCCAGCAGGGACCGAGCCCACAACCCGGTTATGTGCCCTTGACCAGAATCGTACCTTGGACTCAATCAGCTGCCTCCTGCACAACCCCTGCTGGGGATGTGCCTGCAACCAAGTTAATTACCCTTGACTAGAATCAAACCTGGGACCCTGGAGTCTGCAGTCCCACGGCTCTATCCATGGAGCCAAATAGGTTAGGGCGCTTTATTTATTTATTTAGTTTGTTAGTTATTATTAACCCTTGTTTTTGACCTCAGGTATCTTCAAATGTGTTTGCTCACCCAGTTTCCTGTCATCCTTTCTACGCAGTTGTCCTTTTTTGGTATTCTGTATTACTGTTTGTCTTCATGGTACTCTTATTCCCATTTCCTGTGGGATGTTTTTTTCATGGATAGCCGTCTACTTACTCTGGGATGGGGAAAGATTCTCATATCTCTGATTCTGCTATCTTGCTGATATCACTCTCATGGGTCTTTTGTCTGTGATCTAATTTGTGCTTTGTTGTTCTACCACAGTGCTGACCATCCATCTTTTTCAGATTGGCATCATTTATCCCATGCAGTGGCTCAACTGGGATTTAAGAGGCAGAATCATTTCTGCATCAGAGAAGACACATGACTTCATCAATGACGGGGTAGACCCAGAGGCAGACTTGCCTTGGTGAAGGGCTGTGCGGGTGGTTTTCACGCCTGGGCTTTGTTTCATTCATAACTAGGAACCCATTTTTTTCAAAAACATTTTGTTACCATTGCCCACTCCTCACCCAATTCTACTTCTTGCTTAATGTTGACACTTTGTGTACAACTCAGTTTTAATAGTGATCATTGTACTAGGATTCCCAACCCATGGATAACAATAACTTGTTTAAACTTTGCACCTCTACCTCTTTCACACATCTCGCTTTACTGCACTCCAATGTTGTTCCATGCCTGCAGAACCTTAGACTGCACACGTGTTATATTGATGCTGAACGTCACGTGCTCTAATATGATTGTTAGTTTATGGCAGTGCTTCTCAACCTTTGTAATGCTGCGAACCTTTAATACAGTTCCTCATGTTGTCGTGACCCCCAACCATAAGATTATTTTCGTTGCTAGTTCGTAACTGTAATTTTGCTACTGTTAATGAATCATAATGTAAATATCTTTTTTTCCCGATGGTCTTAGGCTCTGCAGCAGCGGTTCTCAACCTGTGGGTTGCGAGCCATGGGTTGAGAACCACTGGCATGGTCGCCTAAGACCATCTTGAAAACAGAGATATTTACGTTATGATTCATTAACAGTAGCAAAATTACAGTTACGAACTAGCAACGAAAATAATTTTATGGTTGGGGGTCACGACAACATGAGGAACTGTATTAAAGGGTTGCAGCATTAGAAAGGTTGAGAACCACTGGTTTATGGGTTTGAACACATTGCAAATATTCTACACAGACTCACATCGCCAGCATGAAAGGTCCTAAAGGAAGCCCTTTGTGGAGTAATAACGAGTAGACCCTGCCTCTCTTCTTTTTGTCCCAGCCTATGCTTCTGTCCTCCCTTGGTGAGATTTTCATCATCCAGTGACCTTTGGGCCATGGTATATATAACAGCCATTTCCTGAGAGTCTGACTTACTGGTCTTGAAAATCATTGGAATCATGTCCAGTCATGAAAGATAAACATTTGTAGTGAACATATTCTGTTTTTATCAGGTCAACATGCACTTCACCTACGTTTCCTATTGTTCAGGATGTTGCTGTGGACAAGAGAATGTGGAAGCCCCGACTGAACAGAAGGTTTCTGTAAGAGTGTCAGAGGCAAGGAATCCCAAGGTAGCCTTGTCTTCCCAGAAGAGCCACCCCTGTGAGAGTTGTGAGCTGGTCTTGGGAAACATTTTCCCCGTGATGGAGGGGCAGGGAACACAACACGGACAGATACTGTTGAGATGTGGGGCATGTGGAAAACTATTTTCTTTCAGTGCAAAATTTGAACAGCAGCATGTGAGAGAGAAGACTTTCATTAGAGGTGTGGAAAGGAACTCACTTGCAAACAGCTGCAATTTCAATGTGTCCCAGAATCGTTTCACATGCGGGGAGGTTGGGCAGGGTTTCCTTACTGGGAAAGAATGTAAGACAGACATTAGTTGCACCCACACGTTTATTCAGGAGATAGGTGTCCATCTTGGAAGTCGGTGTTTTGTGTGCTCTGAATGTGGAAAATATTTTACCAAATTATCTACCTTTAATTATCAACAGCAAGGTCACATTGGAGAAAAACCTTATCAATGCAGTGAGTGTGGGAAAGCTTACACCAGTAGCTCTGAACTTTGTCATCATCAGGCAGTGCACACTGGAGTGAATCATTCACTGCCTTATCACTGCAGTGAATGTGGGAAATATATTACCAGGATCGGTGATCTTCATTGTCATCAGAGATTTCACACAGGAGAAAAGCTTTATAAATGCAGTGACTGTGGGAAATCTTTTTCACGTAGCAGTAGTCTCCGATATCATCAGAGAGTTCACAATGGACAAAAGCCTTATCAATGCAGTGAATGTGGAAAATACTTTACAAGTAGTAATGGTCTCCAATATCATCAGAGAGTTCACAAGGGAGAAAAGCCTTATCAATGCAGTGAATGTGGAAAATATTTTACTGCTAAGACCAACCTTCATCTTCATCAGAGAGTTCATACGGGCGAAAAACCTTATCAATGCAGTGAATGTGGAAAATCTTTTACCTATAAGAGCATCCTTCAGCAACATCAGAGAGTTCACACTGGAGAGAAGCCATATAAATGCAGTGAATGTGGAAAATCATTTACCCAGAGCAATGGCCTTCGTTATCATCAGAGAGTTCACACTGGAAAAAAGCCTTATCAATGCAGTGAATGTGGAAAATCTTTCACCGCTAAGAGTGACCTTCATCAACATCAGAGAGTTCATACGGGAGAAAAGCCTTATCAATGCAGTGAATGTGGGAAATCTTTTACCACTAGCAGTGACCTTCATCGTCATCAGAGAATTCACACTGCAGAAAAGCCTTATAAATGCAGTGAATGTGGGAAATCTTTTAAAAGTAGCAAAAGTATCCGATATCATCAGAGAGTTCACACTGGAGAAAAGCCTTTTCAGTGCAGTGAATGTGGAAAATCTTTTACCTATAAGAGCATCCTTCATCAACATCAGAGTGTTCATAAGGGAGAAAAGCCTTATAAATGCGGTGAATGTGGGAAATCTTTTATCCGGAGCATTGACCTTCGTTATCATCACAGACTTCATACAGGAGAAAAGCCTTATAATTGCAGTGAATGTGGGAAATCTTTTACAGGAAGCAGTGGTCTCCAATATCATCAGAGAGTTCACACTGGAGAAAAGCCTTATCAATGCAGTGAATGTGGAAAATCTTTTACCTATAAGAGCATTCTTCATCAACATCAGAGAGTTCATACAGGAGAAAAGCCTTATAAATGCAGTGAATGTGGGAAATCTTTTACCCAGAGAAGTGGCCTTCATTTTCATCAGAGAGTTCATACAGGAGAAAAGCCTTATCAATGCAGTGAATGTGGAAAATCTTTTACCTATAAGAGCATCCTTCATCAACATCAGAGAGTTCATATGGCAGAAAAGCCTTATAAATGCAGTGAATGTGGGAAATCTTTTATCCGGAGCATTGACCTTCGTTATCATCACAGACTTCATACAGGAGAAAAGCCTTATAATTGCAGTGAATGTGGGAAATCTTTTGCAGGTAGCAGTGGTCTCCAATATCATCAGAGAGTTCACACTGGAGAAAAGCCTTATCAATGCAGTGAATGTGGAAAATCTTTTAAAAGTAGCAGTGCTTTTCAATATCATAAGGGAGTTCACACTGGAAAAAGCCATTATGAGTGCAATTAATGTGAGGTATCACCAGGCCAAATTTCTAAATATGCTGTCCGCATGAGAGTCCAAATATGAGAAATTTCTTAGATGTGTAGGAAATGTAGTTTCTTAGTTCGGACTTAACAATAGTACAATAAAATTTGTGACTTCTCATTTTTCTGAATTGTATCTCATACATTCAATCACCTATATTATGTAAAGTTCCCATAAGTGTTTTTGCTGTTGTGTTTGTGTGTTTTTATGTTGGAACACTATGTAATTATGTTGCACCTTCTAACATACAGAGATGTCCTACCAGGTCTATGTCACTGCATATTTCTGTTGCTGAAGGTATTTCACCTGAACCACCTATAAGGCCCCTACAGATGGCATCAATCATCATCCTCGTGTGACCAGGGAAGCTACTTCTGTTTTCTAATTTTTTGAAGATAATTAGGAATACCGGGGCCCCTAGTTCTTCCTTGTTTCCCTGTCATGCAATGTCACATAGGACTCATTACTGTTGGTGGCAGGAAACATAATGTTGCTGAGGGACTGCCATTTTCAGGGACAAGATTGCCCTACAAGCCAGTGATTAATTTATTGAGTGCCTAAGTCTTCAATGGGAGAAGTGCCAGTGTCATGTCTCTTTGATTTGTAAAATGAAGGCTTTTTCCTAAGACTTCTTTAATCTTGGGTGTCCTATTTACTGTATAGGTTAGTTTATAAGGAGATCTAGGCTTTCCAAGCATCATGAGGTTAAAATCTTTTATGGGGTCTCAAACTTATTTTTGCCCTTGGGGGTGCAGTATGGTGCAGAAATTAGCTCATCGGTTTTTGGCAAATTTACATTGCTGCCCATATTTTACTAGGAAACACTGTGGACACTCTAGTTCTCATGTGAAGATGGATGCTTTGAGGCACAGAGATCACTCCGAAGTATGGGTAGCTGTGACAACCTCAAGTATGTCTGGGAGCATGAATTTTTTTCTTGTTTGCAAGGGATGCCAATACATGTGAAGGGAATCTCTTGCCCAGCTCTTACAGAGGGCCATGTGCACTAAGGCCTGCAATTTCTCGGGTGATGGTCACTGGTTTGAGGACCATAGCAGTGAGGAGAAACCCTTTCACTACAGACTGGTCCTCATCTAAATGTGCATCCCGGGTTTATTTTGAATCAAAGACTACGGGAGCTTTGTGTACACAGATCTGAGGGACTCCAGGGATGTTTATCTGCTGTGGAGCAGTCACTGTCATTGATTATAATCAGGATGTTTTGTGGTTCCTGTAGCTTCTCAGAAGTTGCCATCAGAGCCATTGGTGCGGAGGCAGCCAAACAAAGATGGAGACAAAGGCAGGTTTATGGCTTTTGTGGGTTAGGGTGAAAGTTCTTCATTGTTTGTTACATTTTCTCTCACTGAGATGAGACTCTCACCCAGGGGGCATAAGTATGGGGATTGAATATAGAGTTGTCAAACCTGTTCTTCCAGAAGAGGTGAACATACATTTGTTTTATCTTGGACCATTGTTAACAGCTATAATGAGTAAATTACATGTGTTAACTATAGTGTTTCATAAATCTTGACATGTGCATGAAACTGAAACCATCAGTACAGATTCATAATGCTGTAATGCTGACCATATCTGTCTCTGTATAATTGGTTCATGACCTCTTTTAATTTGTCCCTGATCTTCACAGCTTTCCTAGTAACCATGGATTTATATTCCATTTTCATAGAGAACTTTATTTTTCTAAGTGTTTTTTTCTGCTTTATGTTTCATAAATACTTGGAGATTTATTAAAGTTACACTAGTAACTCATATTTTTTTCTGATAGATATTCTTATCATTGATATGTCACCATCCATTTGTCCATTTTAATAAATATTTGGTTATTTTGAACAAAGCGGGTACAAACACTTCGGTATCATTACTTGTATGTATATAAGTGTTATTTACCTTTGTCAAAAATTCAATGCATAATCTGAGTTTTTGGGTAGATGAATGTTTAAATTTACTGAGATTAGAAAATTGTGATCTAAATGGAATATACCACCAGGGCCGGTGTGGCTCAGTGCTTGGCCATCATCTCGTGTAGCACAGAGTTGGGGATTTGATTGCTGGTGGGGATATGTGCCTGGCTTGTGGGCTAGATCCACAGAAGTGGGTGTGCAGGAGGCAGCTGGCCGATATGGCACTCTTCCAGCAATGTTTCTCTCCCTCTCACTTCTCTATAAAAATGAATAAGCTATTCTTTTTAAAAAAAAATATATATATATATATATATTTTATTGATTTTTTTACAGAGGGCTTGAGAGAGGGATAGAGAGTTAGAAAGACCCATGAGAGAAAAACATCGATCAGATGCCTCCTGCACACCTCCTATTGGGGATGTGCCCACAACCAAGGTACATGCCCTTGACTGCAATCGAACCTGGGACCTTTCAGTCCGCAGGCCGACGCTCTGCACTGATCCAAACCAGTTAGGGCAATAAACTATTCTTTAAAAATAAAAAATGAACCTTTCCCTATCCGGTTTGGATCAGTGGATTGAGCATTAGTGTGCGAACTAAACGGTCCCAGATTCAATTTCGGCCAAGGGCACATGTCTGAGTTGGTGGCTGAATCCCCAGTAGTGGGTGTGCAGTAGGTGCAATCAATGATTCACTCTCCCTCTCCCTTCCTCTCTGAAATCAATAAGGAATTAATTTTAAAAACAAATAGCATCAGTGTCTAGGACAGCCGTGGGCAAACTACAGCCTGAAGGCCGGATCCGGCCCATTCGGCTGTTCTATCAGGCCTGTGGAGCCGAAAGAGCGGAGGGTTCTCTTGCTCTCCCCTCCGCTCCTTTACTTTGAATTTATATTAGTTCACACAAACACTCCATCCATGCTTTTGTTCCGGCCCTCCGGTCCAGTTTAAGAACCCATTGTGGCCCTCGAGTCAAAAAGTTTGCCCACCCCTGGTCTAGGAGCATGTCTCACTAAGAAGGGAGTGACTCAACCAATTGCCAACCTCTGTAGGGGTCCTCAAACTTTTTAAACGGGGCCAGTTCACTGTCCCTCAGAAGGTTGGAGGTCCGGACTATAGTTTAAAAAAAACAACTATGAACAAATTCCTATGCGCGCTGCGGGACCGGGATGAGTCGGCTGCTGAGCAGGACAGGCAGCGGCACCTGGTGGGCCGGATAAATGTCCTCGGCGGGCCCGGGGGCCGTAGTTTGAGGACGCCTGCTCTATGGTATGCTAATGAGTAATAAAGATTGTTTTAAAAAACTAAATAAAATAAACCTTAACTGATTGTACTTTTTTGCATTTTTCCAGCAGTGTGTGAGGGATTCACATTCTTCACATCCTAGAGGATATTTTGTTTGGTCAATCATTCTTTATTTAAACATTTTATTTTGTAAGTTCGTCATGCTCCCTCAGTTTGATTGTGCTTTTTCTAGAAATTTATGGTGAGTCTTTTCTCTGATGTATATTTGCTGTGTCTGTATCTTTCTTAAAACCTCTGGTCATATGTTCTGCCTAATGTTTTATGAGTTTTGGCAATTTTCTTGAACAAAAAGACAATGGAATAACAAATATGGATGTGTAGAATTTCACTCATTTTGTTCCTTTTTGATTTAGGAAATAAATTTTTGTATTAGTATAATGTGTTTTAATAATTTTTACCTTTTATAAATATATATTTTTAGATATTTTAAAAATGTTTTTGATTGATTTCAGAGAGGAAGGGGGAGAGAGAGAGAGAGAATCATCAGTAATGAGAGAGAATCATTAATGGGCTACCTCCCGCACGCTGCTGTTGGGAATGGACCCCGCAACCCAGGCATGTGTCCTGATGAGAAATCGAATGGGGGACCTCTTCCTACATGTGCTGATGCTTAACCACTGAGCAACACCAGCTGGAAATGATTTAGTTTTTAAATGCTATGCACAATACAGTGAACGCTTAAATTTTAACCCGCACTACGAACATTCTCCACCACCTTCAGAAAGTCAACCTTAAGAAACATCCTCAGGACAGGAACCCTTCACTTCCCCAGTGCCAACACGCACCTTTGTGTTTAAGGGCTTTTGAGAAAGAACTGGGGCCTTTCTGAACCCGCTGACCCACCTCCAGGGAGGCAGTACTGTGGGCACTAAGGTCTCAGTGTTGGGCCTCCCACCTGGAGTCTCCAGGAGACTCACTACAGCTCCCTGCATCTCAGTTGGCTAAATGTGACATGACGCTGATAAAAGAGAAAATGCTCAAAAAGTGATCTCTGGAACCGTGGCCCAGGCAAGTACCAAGTTTGTAACTTTTATTGATCCTTACAGTCCTAGCTAAGTCCCGTTAATTCTCACAAAAACCCGGGAAGTCTAAACTGATATTGAACTGTTGGGAACATCCTCCATTACAGAAATGAGGAAGATTGTACACATTTACTTAAACAATGCCAGGGCTGAACAGCAGACTCTCTGTGATGGATGAATGATTACTCTGACACGTTTTTGTGAAAGATTGGGCTAAGGGACTGCCTGGATATTAGAACCAAACAGCCCCGTTTGCCTGCCTCCTTAGGCTTTTATTGTAACAACAGCTTGAATTAAAATTAACTATTAGAGACTACCAGTAGAGTAAGCATCCTTGGGAACACACATGTGTCTGCAGTGTCCTTTAAGCCAGTGGTAGGCAAACTGCGGCTCACGAGCCACACGCGGCTCTTTGGCCCCTTGAGTTTTTAGCAAAGGCCAGCTTAAAGTTAATAACTATGTGCCTACCTATATAGTTTAAGTTTGAAAAATTTGGCTCTCAAAAGAAATTTCAATCATTGTATTGTTGATATTTGGCTCTGTTGCTAATGAGTTTGCCGACCACTGCTTTAAGCAAAGACATCTAAAGACTAAGCATAAAGATTCTAGTGAACAGCCAGGTGCTTCCCTGTACACAGACTTGCTTCCCCCTACCTCCCCCTATTTTGTTTTGCTGGGTGTAGAAGACACAGGGAGGTGGCAAACTTTCTGCTTTGGAATGTCAGGGTCCTGGAAGGATGTTCACTTCTTAAGTTCGTTTTTGTAGACTATAAGAAAAACAAAAAGAATTAAAATGCCACCAATGGTTAATCCCATTAAGAAGATAGGGTGCATACCAGCATTAAATCCTGCCTTTTAGGAAACTGTAGGGGACAGGATTATAAAGCGGAAGGGGCTAGGGTGAGAAATATAGGTACATGCAGGCCTCAATGTCTGTAAACATCAGCTATTGTAATTAGTCATCGGGCGATGAATCAATGTGGATGAGATGACATTTTGTCTTGGTCTGACACTGCTTATCGGTTCTGCTTGCTGGATTCACAGCTGTGTCACCGCCTTAATTCCTTGGCACAGGCCTTGAAAAGAAAACTTTAATGAAAACTTAATCCTCTCTTCATATATGTAAACTTAGCCCTTTATTCACATAAGTATATGTGTTCTAAGATTTAAAATAATATGACTACTTTTTAGATTAATTCAGGTGCCCTATAAAATTTATTATTCAGTATACTTATAATTTTCTTTTAAGATTTCTCTTCATCACCCTTTTATCACTTTCACAAACATTCTTACAACTTTTACAATTACTCCTAAGTGTTCCTGCTCCCATATCTTTCTATTCCATTCTTTACATCCCTTCTCACTGTTTTTATTTCCTCAACTAATTCTTTACAGATCCTCTGCTACTTACACAAACCCTTCAGTGTGTCAATTTACTTTTTCTTTTTGTCTCTCTTCCTCCCTTGCTTTTTTTATTGTATTTTTTTTCTTGGAAATTAAGGTGAATTTTATCACAGATGTGCATTTGCTGTCTTTATCTTTGTTGAAACATCTGATCCTCCAGACCGGTCCAGATGACACAGGAAAGTGATACATTGGACACGTCTAAAGCAAATAGATGATTTGAAACCATGTTTTGTTGTTCGCCAGAATTTATCCCATCACGCTCTTGGGTTTTTGTTCTGGCCCCCCCTACATACTTTACATGACGTTTTTTGTATTTTCTGGGATATTGTATATTTTTCCCAAGAATATGACATGTATCTGGAAAATAAGTTTACATAATAAATTTTCTTTTTTAATTTATTTTTTGTTAACCCTCAACCTCACTGATTTTTCCATTGATTTTTACAGGGTGAAAGGGAGGTAGAGAGACACAGAGAGAGAGGGAGAAACATCTGTGTGTGAGAGACAAATGATTTGGTGGCCTCCCACACATGCCCTGACCTGGCTGGGTATTGAGCCCCCAAAAGATTGACGGACTGTGCGATGCTTCTCTGTCTCTGCATCTATTTTTGTTCACCGATTTATGTTGTTCATTATATTCCAGAACTGAGTGAGATCATGTGATATTTATCTTTCTCTGGTTTATTTTGCTTAGGATAATGCTTTCCATGCTGTTGCAAATGGTAAGAGTTCTTTCTTTTTTACAGCAGCGTAGTATTCCATTGTGTAGATATACCACAGTTTTTTTTAATCCACTCATCTGCTGGTGGGCATTTAGGTTGTTTCCAAATCTTAGTTATTGTAAATTGCACTGCTACGAACATGGGGGTGCATATGTCCTTTCTGATTAGTGTTTCTGATTTCTTAGGATATATTCCCAGAAATGAGAATACTGGGACAAATGGGAGTTCCAGTTTTAATTTTTTGAGGAAACTCCATACTGTTTTCCACAGTGGCTGCATGAGTCTGCATTCCCACCAGCTGTGCAAGGGGGTTCCTTTTTCTTCACATCCTCGCCAGCACTTGTCGTTTGTCAATTTGTTGATGATAGCCATTCTGACAGGTGTGAGATGGTACCTCAGTGTCGTTTTGATATGAAACTCTTAGATGATTAGTGACTTTGAGCATGTTTTCATATGTCTCCTGGCCTTCGGTATGTCCACTTTTGAAAAGTGTCTATGGCCCTAACCGGTTTGGCTCAGTGGATAGAGCGTCGGCCTGCGGACTCAAGGGTCCCAGGTTTGATTCCGGTCAAGGGCATGTACCTTGGTTGCAGGCACATCCCCAGTAGGGAGCGTGCAGGAGGCAGCTGATCGATGCTTCTCTCTCATCGATGTTTCTAACTCTCTATCCCTCTCCCTTCCTCTCTGTAAAAAAAAATCAATAAAATATGTTTAAAAAAAGAAAAGAAAAGTGTCTATGTAAGTCCTTTGCCCATTTTTTGATTGCATAGTTTATCTCATGTTGTTAAGATGTATGAGTTCCCTGTAAATTTTGAAGATTAGGCCCTTATCAGATATAACATTGGCAAATACGTTCTCCCATGCAGTGGGCTTTCTTGTTGTTTTGTTGATGGTTCCTTTTGCTGTGCAGAAGCTTTTTATTTTGACGTAGCCCCATTTGTTTATTTTCTCTTTAGTTTTTATTGCCCTAGGAGCTGTATCTGTAAAGATATTGCTACAATATATGTCTGATATTTTTTTGCTTGTAGATTCTTGTAAGATTTTTATGATTTGCCATCTTACATTTAAGTCCTTTATCCATTTTGAGTTTATTTTTGTGTATGGTGTAAGTTAGTGGTCTGGTTTATTTTTTTATTTTTATTGATTTCATAGGTGAAGGGAGAGTGAGAGAGAGATAGAAACATCAATGATGAGAGAGAATCACTGATTGGCTGCTTCCTGCACACTCCCTACTGGGGATCGAGCCCACAGCCTGGGCATATGCCCTTTACCTGAATCGAACCTGGGACCTTTCAGTCCGCAGGCCGAAGCTCTATCCATTGAGCCAAACCAGCTAGGGCTCTAGTTTTATTTTTTTGCATGTATCTGTCCAATCTTCCCAGCACCATTTATTGAAGAGACTATCTTGACTCTATTGTATGCTCTTGCATGCTTTGTCAAATATTAATTGAGCATAATGGCTTGGGTAGATTTCTGGGTTCTCTGTTCTGTTCCATTGGTCTATATGTCTGCTGTTGTGCCAGTACCAGGCAGTTTTGAGAACAGTGTCTTTGTAATATAGCTTGATATATGGTATTGTGATCCCTTCAACTTTGTTCTTCTTTCTCCGGATTGCTGTGGCTATTCGGGGTCTTTTTTTATTCCAGATGAATTTTTGGAGAGTTCATTCGAGGTCTGTGAAATATGCCGTTGGTATTTTAATGGTGATTGCGTTAAATATATAGATTGCTTTAGGTAGTATGGATATTTTAATGATGTTGATTCTACCAATCCATGAACACAGTATATTCTTCCATTTGTTTATGTCTTCCTCTATCTCTTTTTTCTATGTCCTATAGTTTTCCATGTACAGCTCTCTTACCTCTGTAGTTAAGTTTATTCCTAGGTATCCTAATTATTTTTTGTTCCACTGGTCAATGGGATTGTTTTTTTGTTGTTTGTTTGTTTCTCTTTCTGTAAGTTCCTTATTGGTGTATAAAACAGCCATGGATTTCTTGGTGTTAATTTTTTATCCTGCTACGTTGCTGAATTCATTAAACCTAGTAGTTTTTTGATGGAGTCTTTCGGGTTTTCTATGAACAACATCATGTCATCTGTGAATAATGACAGTTTTACTTCTTTTCCAATTTGGATGCCTTTCATTTCTTCTTCTTGTCTGATCGCAATGGCTGGCACTTCCAATACTATGTCGAACAGGAGTGTTGAAAGTGGGCATTCCTGTCTTGTTCCTGTTCTTAGGGGAAATGGGTTTAGTTTTTGCCCACTGAGTATGATGTTGGCTGTAGGTTTGTCATATAAGGCTTTATTCATGTTGAGGTATGATTCCTGTACTCCCACTTTGCTGAGAGTTTTTATCAAGAAAGGGTGTTGGATTTTGTCAAATGCTCCTTCTGCATCAGTTGATACGATTATGTGATTTTTGTGTTTCACTTTGTTTCTGTGATGTGTCCTGTTTATTGATTTGTGGATATTGTACCATCTTTGCATCCCCAAAATAAATCCCACTTGGTCATGGTGTATGACCGTTCTAATGTAATGCTGGATCCGATTTGCCAAAATTTTTTTGAGGATGATACCATCTATGGGGACCACTGTGACTACAGTGGGAGAGCTGCTGTGCAGGAGACACCCCTCTGGAGCAGGACTTGCTTCAGTGGGACATTGGTGCTCAGTGAGTCTGCCCCTTGAGTATGTTGCTTATGGATGAAAGAGTTGTAAGCTGGTATGGTATGACACTGACCACTGGGTACCCTGGCTCTTGGGTCTCCAGGGAGGTGTACAGTCAGCCCCTGCCTGGAACCACCCAGCAGGATCTACAGAGAGATCTGCAGAATCTCCTCTTTGTCTTGGGTTTGGAAGTGCCCCACCAGCTGTGAAGCAAGGAAGGCTAGTGCTGATGCCAGATCTTGGGCCTTTTTATTGATAGTTTTGGAACTTCCTGACCCCACTGCAACTTGTTTGACAGATTTTAGCCTGAGCAAGGACAGGCCATTCATATACAAAAGCTGCAGCACACAGCTTGGGTGGGGTTGTAAAGTGGGTGGGGTGAGGTCTCAGGGAATCACCAGGGGACAGCAAACAGAAATGGCTGCCATTCTGCCCTGCAATCCAGAAGGTACCACTCCCCCCCCCCAAACCTGCACCCCCACTCGAGGCTCACCCAGCAGTGTAGCTCAGAGGAAGCAGGAATTTGTAAATTCAGTTCGTGGTGCTGGCATTGTAAGAGGAGCAGCTGGGTCACCTGCAGTCTGTGTCACTGAGCCCCAATATTCACTGGTGTTTAGAGCCCGTAGTTTTTACTGCCAGTAGGGACCTCTATTCCCAGCTCTGGGACCATTAGTTGGGCATCTGGTGTGGGACTGGGACCCCTTGCTCCTCCAGGTGACCTCTGCAGAGACAACCTCTCTCTCAATTAAAAAAGCAGCCCACGTGGGTACAGGACCAGCACCTTCCATGCCTCTGTACCCCTACCAGTCTCAGTGTGCTGTCTTCTTTACTTCTCTAGTCGTATGACTTGCATTCAGCCAGCTTTCCAGTGGTTCTGGCTGATGGTTGTTCTGTATTTTAGTTGTAATTTTGATGTGGTTGTGGGAGGCAGCAAGTATAGGCCTTTCCTACACCGCCATCTTGGATCTCCTCTCCCGTAACTTTTCTGAATTTCATTCCTTATTCTTCTTTTATCTTCACCTGAAGAGTGAGAATATTTTTTCTATTGATTTTTTTCTTAGAGAGAGAGGGAAACATCAATTGGTTGCCTTTCACATGTGACCCCACTAACGGTGGATTGAACCTGAAATTCAGGTACCTGCCCTTTACTGGGAATCGAACCCGTGACCTTCCAGTGTACAGGCAGACACTCTCAGCACTAACCGACACGAGCCAGGGCTAGTTACTTATTCTTTAAATTATTTATTTATCTTTAAAATATATTTTTATTGCTTTCAGAGAGGAAGAGAAGGAGAGAGAGATAGAAACAGCCTATCTAATAAAAGAGTAATATGCAAATTAACCATCACTCCGCTACACCCACCAGCCACACCCACCAGCCAATCAGGAGCGAATATGCAAATAAGCCCAACCAAGATGGCAACCACCACAGAGAGCAGGAGGGAGGCTTGGGTTTCCCCGGCAATGGAGGAAGCCAAGCTTTCCGCCTGCCCTTGCTGGCCTAGGCCTCCACTGAAGGCTACAAAGTTTCAATGATAGAAGATACATAAACCCAAACAGAAATGGCGGCAGCCACGGAGCTGAAAAGAGCAGGAGGCTAGGGTTGCCCCCGGTGATGGAGGAAGCCAAGCTTTCTGCACACCCTGGCCGGCCCAGGCCTCCGCTTAAGGCTACAAAGTTTCAATTATAGAAGATACATAAATCCCCAAAAAATGGCTGCTGCCACAGAGCAAGCAGAAGGCTTGGCTCAGCTCCAGGCTACAAAGTTTAAATTGTAGAAGATAAATAAACCCCAGATACCAGGGCCTCCGCTTGGGTCGCCAGGGGGCATGGCCAGCCTGCAAACCACCACAGGCCCCTCGCCCAGGCCGCCCCACGCCCCAAGGGAACCCCCACCCTGATCCGGGACAGCCTTCAGGGCAAACCAGCTGGCCCCCATCCATGCACCAGGCCTCTATCCTATCTAATAAAAGAGTAATATGCAGATTGACCATCACTCCAACACACAAGATGGCTGCCCCCATGTGGTCAAAGATCCTGCCCCCATGTGGACACAAGATGGCCACCACAAGATGGCCAGCAGGGGAGGGCAGTTGGGAGGGACCAGGCCTGCAAGGGAGGGCAGTTGGGAGGGACCAGGTCTCCAAGGGAGGGCAGTTGTGGGCGATCAGGCCAGCAGGGGAGGGCAGTTAGGGGTGACCAAGTTGGCAGAGGAGGGAAGTTGAGTTGGGGTGACCAGGCCTGCAGGGAAAGGCAGTTGGGAAGGACCCAGGCCTGCAGGGGAGGGCAGTTAGGGGTGACCGGGCCTGCAGGGGAGGGCAGTTAGTGGCAAACAGGCTGGCAGGAGAGCAGTTAAGCATTAATCAGGCTGGCAGGGGACTGGTTAGGGGGTGATCAGGCTGGCAGGCACAAGCGGTTAGGGGCAATCAGGAAGGCAGGCAGGCGAGCAGTTGGGAGCCAGCAGTCCTGGATTGTGAGAGGGATGTCCCACTGGGATCGGGCCTAAATGGGCAGTCGGACATCCCTTGAGGGGTCCCAGATTGGAGAGTGTGCAGGCTGGGCTGAGGGACACCGCCCCCCTGCACGAATTTCGTGCACCAGGCCTCTAGTGAATAATAAGAGAGAGTCATTGATCAGCTGCCTCCTGCATGCCCCCCACTGGATAGTGGGCACACACCCTTTGCATGTCCCCTGACAAGGAATGTAATTGTGTTCTCCTAGGTCATGGGACGATGCTCAATCACTGACCTGTACTGGTCAACCTTTATTTATTGATTTTAGAGATAGGAAGGTAGACAGAGAAAGAGAGGGAAATATTGATGTGCTGTTCTATCCATCTATGCATTTATTGGCTGTCCCCTACATGTGCCCTGATGGGGGATCAAACCCACAACCTTGGTGCATCGGGACCACACACTCAACAGCTGAGATACCTGGCCAGGGCTCTGAATTTGTTTATGTATTTCGGAAGCTCAAATAGGATCTTGACAAATTTCTCAATGGAGGGGTATGTCATCTCATAACATCAACATCTCTTATGATGCTTTATTTATTTTTAATATATTTTATTGATTTTTTACAGAGAGGAAGGGAGAGGGATGGAGAGTCAGAAACATCGATGAGAGAGAAACATCGATCAGCTGCCTCCTGCACACCCCCCACTGGGGATATGCCCGCAACCAAGGTACATGCACTTGACCATAATCGAACCCGGGACCTCTCAGTCCGCAGGACGACGCTCTATCCACTGAGCCAAACCAGTCAGGGCTGATGCTTTATTTATTATGGGTTTCAGATAGAGAGGAAAAGAGATGGAGAGAGAGAGAGAAGAAGAGAGAGAGAGAGAGAGAGAGAGAGAGAAATAACTTGAGGGAAAAACATCAATCGGCTGCCTTCTGCACACAAGCTAACTGGAACTGGAACCCACATACTGATATGTGTCTTGACTGGGAATTGAATCATCGACCCTTTGGTACACAGGACGATGCTCCAACCAACTGAGCCA
Organism: Plecotus auritus; assembly: GCF_963455305.1. Classification (NCBI taxonomy): domain Eukaryota; kingdom Metazoa; phylum Chordata; class Mammalia; order Chiroptera; family Vespertilionidae; genus Plecotus; species Plecotus auritus. Next base: position 8,179,262 of record NC_137785.1, read on the forward strand.
TACTGGCCAACCATTCTGTGGTTTTCAAACACAAAAATTTCCACTATTTTTTGAAGAAGCCACTATGGCCAATGATAGCAGAAGCACAGTGGCTGCTGGAGGACCTTTGTTTTTGACTGTAGGTATCTTCAAGTATGTTTGTTCACCCAGTATGTCCAGTCATCCTTTCTGTACAGTTCTCCTTTACTTGTGTCTGTAATACTGTTTGTCTTCATGGTACTCTTATTCCCATTTCCTGTGGGCTGCTTTGTTCATGGATAGCTGTCTGCTTACACTGGGATGGGGGGAGATGCTCATATTTCTGATCCTGCCAATTTGCTGATGTCACTCCATAGGTTTATCTGTGATCTCATTTGTACTTTGTTGGTCTACCATAGTGTTGACCATCCATCTTTTCTGTTTTTCTTTGAAGATTTGCATCATTTATCCCATGGAATGGCTCAAATGGGATTTAAGGGGAAGAATCATTTGTGCATCACAGAAGAAACGTGACTTTATGAGTGACACAGTGGACCCACAGTCGGTCTTGCCTTAGTGAAGGGTCATTGGGGAGGAATTGACGGCTGGCATTTGTTACATTCATAGCTAGAAATCCAGTGTTTTGTTACAGTTGCCCATTCTTCACCCAATTATTCTTGTTTGTGCTTATTGTTGATACTTTGCCTACTACTCAGTTCTAATAGTGATCATTTCTACTCAGCTTCCCAGTCCACTCAGCTTCACAGGTCTCTCTTTACTGCAAACCAACGACAGTCCATGCCTGCACTGCCTTGGAGTGCACAAGTATTATTATATTGACGTTGAACACATGTGCTCTTATACAATTAATTTTTATGGGTATGAGCACCTTCAAATGATTCGACATAGACTCACATGGCCAGCATGTAAGGTCCTCAATAAAGCCTTTGTGCAGGAACAATGAGTAGAGCCTTCCTCTCTTCCTTGTATCCCATCCTGTGCTTCTGTCCTTCCGTTGGTGAGATTTTCATGGTTGACTGGCCACGTTATATACTTTAACAGCAATTTCCAAAGAGTCTACTTCACTCGTCTTGAAAATCTCTCTATGGAATCATGCCTAGTCATAACCGATAAATATTTGTGGTGAAGTTACTCTGATTCCATAACATCAACATATACCTCACCAGTGTTTCCTTTTGTTCAGGTTGCTGCTGTGGAGCAGAGAATGTTGAGGCCCCAACTGAACAGAGTGTTTCTGTAAGAGTGTCACAGGCAAGGAATCCGAAGGCAGCCTTGTCTTCCCAGAGGAGCCACCCCTGTGAGAGTTGTGGGCTGGTCTTGGGAAACATTTTCCACTTAACCGAGCTGCAGGAAACACAACATGGACAGATAATGTTGAGGTGTGGCGCATGTGCAAAATGGTTTTACTTCAGAGTAAAAGTTCACCAGCAGCATGTGAGAGAGAAGTCTTTCATTAGAGGTGTGGACAGGATCTCACTTGCAAACAGCTTCAATTTCACTGTGCCCCGGAATCATTTCACATGCGGGGAGATTGGGCAGGGTGTCCTTATGGGGTCAGGACATCTCCACCTAAAGGATACTCACACCGGGGACAGTCCACATGCTTTTTCAACACATGGGATGACCTTTGAAAGGAGAAAAAATTATGTCAGCAAAAAAGAATGTAAGGAAGACATTAGTTGCACCCACATGTTTATTCAGGAAAAGGGTGTCCATGTTGGAAGTCAGTGTTTTGTCAGTTCTGAATGTGGAAAATATTTTACCAAATTATCTAGCTTTCATTATCAGCAGCGAGGTCACACTGGAGAAAGGCCTTATCAGTGCCGTGAATATGGGAAAGCTTTTTGCAGTAGTAACAGCCTAGGTAATCACCAACCTTTGCACACTGGAGAAAGGCATTATGAGTACAATGAGTGTGGGAAAACTTTTACCAATAACAATATTCGTCATTGTCATCAGAGGGTTCACCCTGGAGAAAAGCCTTATAAATGCAGTGAGTGTGGGAAAGCTTACAACAGTAGCACTGAACTTTGTCGTCATCAGAGTGTTCAGACTGGAGAAATGCCTTATCACTACAGTGAATGTGAGAAATGTTTTACCACTAGCACCCACTTTCATAGTTATCACAGAGTTCACACTGGAGAAAAACCTTACAAATGCAATGAATGTGGCAAATCTTTTACCAAGAGCGCCGGCCTTCATAATCATCAGAGACTTCATACAGGAGAAAAGTGTTATAAATGCAGTGAATGTGGAAAATCTTTTACAAGTATCAGTGGTCTCCACTATCATCAGAGAGTTCACACTGGAGAAAAACCTTATAAATGCAGTGAATGTGGGAAATCTTTTATCCGGAGCAATGACCTTCATCGTCATCAGAGAATTCACACTGGAGAAAAGCCTCATAAATGCAGTGAATGTGGGAAATCTTTTACAAGGAGCAATGCACTTCGTTATCATCAGACAGTTCATACAGGAGAAAAGCCTTAAAATGCAGTGAATGTGGGAAATCTTTTACATGGAGCACTGCACTTCATTATCATCAGACAGTTCATATAGGAGAAAAGCCTTATAAATGCAGTGAATGTGGGAAATCTTTTAAAAGTAGCAAAAGTGTCTGATATCATCGGAGAGTTCACACTGGACAAAAGCTTTATCAATGCAGTGAATGTGGAAAATCTTTTACCTCTAAGATCATCCTTTTTTTTCATCTTGTTTGCAAGGCATGCCAAAACATGTGAAGGGAATCTCTTGCCCAGGTCTTGCAGAGGGCCATGAGCTCTAATGCCTACAATTTCACAGGTGATGGTCACTGGTTTGAGGACCAGAGCAGTGAGGGGTAACCCTTTCTCTGCAGAAACACGGACCTAATTGTTGTTGTGTCAGAAGAAAATTCCAGCATGTCAGCCAGGCTGAATCATCTGGAAATGGCTGAGGGCATTTCCCCAAACCTGTAAAGGATGCATAGAATGATTGTTTGCTGTCAGACAGCTCAGGGCATTTCAGTCTACATGTTATTGCCTTCTACTGGCCAAACACCTGAACAGCCAAAGGCAGTTTCTCTAATATGACAAAGGATTCTGTATACCAAACCCTGGCCTTAGGACAGTTTGTGTTAATAAAAAGCAAAGGGTCCTGAGACAAGAGAGAACTTGGTTTCTTTGGCCAAGATCTTCTGGCCCCCAAATGCCTTCCAAAATTACGTTTTGTCTCTGGAATCTTTAATAATTTACACACAGTGCCTTCTCCAGATTCCTGAACCCTTCTAGATGCTGGATTAATACCACCGGAATTGTTGGAGCAGACTGCAGCCCATTAGATGGAATGGTCCTCATCTAACTGGCATCCAGGAATTATTTTGAGGAAAAGACTACAGGAGCTGTGTGTACACAAGACCTGAGGGACTGCAGGGAGGTTTATCTACTGTGGAGCAGTCATTGATTTTAATCAGGATGTTTTGTGGCTCCTGTAGCTTCTCAGATGTTCTCATCAAAGCCATTGGTGTGCTGGCATCAAAACAAAGATGGAAACAAAGGCTGTCTTTAGTCCAGGGATGTAGCTTTTGTGGGTTTGGGTGAAAGTTCTTCATTGTTTGTTACATTTTCTGTCACTGAGATGAGACTCTCACCCAGAGGGATATAAGTATGGGGATTGAATATAGAGTTGCCAAACCTGTTCTTCCAGAATGGGTGAACACACATTTGTTTTATCCTGAACCAGTGTTAACAGCTGTAATGAGTGAATTACATGTGTTAAGTATAAATTACATGTGTTTCATAAATCTTGACGTGCATGAAACTGAAACCATCATTACAGTCATAATGCTGACCATATCTGTCTGTGTAATTGCTTCATGACCTCTTTTAACCTCTCCCTGTTCTTCACAGCTTTCCTAGTTTCCATGGATTTACATTCCATTTTCATAGAGAACTTGATTTTTCTAAGTATTTTTCCTCTTTATGTTTCTTAAATACTTGGAGAGTTATTAAAATTACATTAATAGCTCATCTTTTTTTCTGAAAGATATTCTTTTTAAAAAATATATATTTTATTGATTTTACAGAGAGGAAGGGAGAGGGGTAGAGAGTTAGAAACATCAATCAGCTGTCTCCTGCACACCCCTACTGGGTATGTGCCCACAACCAAGGTACATGCCTTTGACCAGAATTGAACCTGGGACTCTTCAGTCCGCAGACCGTCTCTGTATCCACTGAGCCAAACAAGTTAGAGCTCTGATACATATTCTTATCATTGATATGTCACCATCAATATGTCCATATTAATAAATACTTGGTTATTTCTAACAAAGCTGGTACAAACATTACTGTATAATTCCTTGTATTTATATAAGTGTTATTTACCTTTGTCAAAAATGCAGTGCATAGTCTGGGTTTTTGAGTAGATGAATGTTTAAATTTACCGAGATTAGCAAATTGTGATCTAAATGGAATATACCACCACAGCTGGTGTGGCTCAGTGCTTGGGCATCATCTCGTGTAGCACAGGGTTGGGGATTTGATTGCTGGTGGGGATATGTGCCTGGCTTGTGGGCTAGATCCTCAGAAGTGGGTGTGCAGGAGGCGGCTGGAGTATATGGCACTCTTCCAGCAATGTTTCTCTCCCTCTCCCTTCTCTCTCTAAAAATCAATACACTATTCTTTAAAAATAAAAAAATAAACGTTAACTGATTGTACTTTTTTACATTTTTCCAGCAGTGTGTTAGGGATTCACATTCTCCACGTCCTAGAGAACAATTTGTTCGGTCAATCATAATTTATTTAAACTTTTTTTTTTTTTTTATAACTATGTCATGCTACCTCACTGTTTGATTGTATTCTTTCTAGCAATTAATGGTGAGCCTTTTCTCAGAATTGTATTTGCTGAGTCTGTTTCTTTGTTAAAACATCATATGTTCTGCCTAATGTGCTATGAGTGCTGGTAATTTTCTGTAACAATAGGACAGTGGGACAACAAAGATGGATGTTGGAATTTCACTCATTTTGTGCCTTTTTTACTTTAGGAAATAAACGTTGGTTGTATTTGAATAATATGTTTTAATATTTTTTACTTTTAAAAAATATTTTAATTTCCCTAGCTGGTTTGGCTCAGTGAATAGAACGTCAGCCTTCGGACTGAAAGGTCCCATGTGAGCTTCGAGTCAAGGGCACATGCCAAGCTTGTGGGCTCAATCCCCAGTGTGGGGCCTGCAGGAGGCAGCCAATCAATCATTCTCCCTCATCATTGATGTTTCTGTCTCTCTCTACCTCTCCCTTCCTCTCTGAAATCAATAAAAATATATTTTAAAATATTTTAATTTATTTTAATAAATAAATAAAAATATTTAAATGATTTAAAAATATTTTTATTGATTTCATAGGGCAATGGAGGTGAGGAGGAAGAGAAACATTAATGATGACAGCCGTGGAAGGGGGCTCAGTGGACCTATGATCCAGGAGGTCTCAGTTCCATTGCCTCTTGGCACGTGTGTGGGTCCCTGTTAAATCCCCAGGTGAGGCTTGTAAGAGGCAGCTTATCAGTGATTCTCTGTCATGATTGACATTCTGTCTCTCTGTCCCTCTCCCTTCCTCTGTGAAATCAATAAAAAATTAAAGAAAACAGTCCCTTGTCTTAAAAAAGAAAAAGGAGCCGAAACCGGTTTGGCTCAGTGGATAGAGCGTCGGCCTGCGGACTGAAGGGTCCCGGGTTCGATTCCGGTCAAGGGCATGTAACTTGGTTGCGGGCACATCCCCGGTAGGAGGTGTACAGGAGGCAGCTGATCGATGTTTCTCTCTCATCGATGTTTCTAACTCTCTATCCCTCTCCTTTCCTCTCTGTAAAAAATCAATAAAATATATTAAAAAAAAAAAAAGAAAAAAAAAAAAAGAAAAAGGAAAAGAAACATCAATGATGAGAGGGAATCATTGATTAGCTGCTTCCTCCACACCCTACTGGGGATGGAGCCTGCAATCCAGGCATGTGCTCTGACTGGGAATCTAACCAAGGACTTCTTTGTGCATGGGTCGATGCTCAAACACTGACCCATACCACTGGGCGATTTACTACATTTTAAATGGTATGCCCCATGCAATGGACATTTTTAATTTTAACCTGCACTACTACCATTCTCCATTGCTTTCAGAACACCAGTCATCTGATCTTGCACTGAGCCCTTGCTTTGCAGTCTTGTGCATTTTCCTTGTCTCCTGTCATGGGGGTTCTGGGGTTGGAACAGTTCTCTCAGGAAGGCCAGAGGGCATGTGGGTGGGCAGGGTGTTTTAGAGTCCCAAAGCCAATGCAGCAGTTTGAACCTTCAAATGGTGATGCTATGTGGCACTGACATTCTCCCTGCAGGAGTGGATACAATTGGACATGAATTCTGGGACCTAATATTTGAAAGTGATGCTGGAGCCCTACTAGATCCTGGTCTCATTGGACGGGTGCTCACCTCTTATTCATGCATAGGACCCACTGCCCATGTGACTCTGTCCTCTATATCCCTACTGGCTGAATGAGACAAAGGCTCTCACCCTGCTTTCCCTGCAGCCCGGATCATTTTCTGGATTCACATCCTCCCTCCCACTCTCCTGTGTCTGCACTCTGGAGTTCCGGTTGGAACAGAATCCTTATGAATACAGGCCCTCCCCGCAGTGCACAGCACATGCTTACTGTGCTTTACCTGACAATCTACCCTGACTGTCCACACACATTTTCTTATGTAGGTGAAGGTGGTTTCTGAGATGAAGTTGTTTGCCATTTGGGCCAGTTACTCCATTTTTCTCAGTCATTTCCATGTATATGGAGGTATACATGTTAATAAGTGTTTGGTTGTTTTCCCTTGTTAATCTATATTTTCTCTATTAGTAGGCTAGCCAAAGAACATAGAAAAGAAGAAGGAAATATTATTTTGCTTCTACAATGTCATTTCCCTCATTTTCACCCATTTAAGTCCAAAGAGTAAAGGAATCCTGTGAGGGTTTTTGCCGTGTTGCGGGCTGTGGAAGAATTCAGACCTAAAAGAAGAGATGCAGAGAGGAAGTTTATTTTACTTTCCAAGAGAGGAAAGGGCCAAGTGTTGCTAGTCACTACAGGGCAGGGAAGAAAGGGTGGCTTCTGCTTTCCAGCAGTGCCTGTTGCTAAGGGACAAAGAATGGAGGGGCCTTGGACTGAGACGAAGGGAAGTATATATGAGGGGCTGACTTTTTAAGTTAGGAGTTTGCTTTCTAGGAGTGAGTCTGGCAAATATCCTATAGCGATTTCTTATTATTTTTCCAAAGACTGTAAAATATGCTTAGAGTAAAGTTATGAAGAGTTCCAAAGAGGCTTGTTTGAAGGGGTGACGGGAAAGAAACTTCCTACTAACTAGAGACTCCTTAGTGTAAATTATCCCTGAGGTGTGACAGCAGCAGGGAGGAGTGGTATACAAGAATGTAAGCTTGATGCCAAAACCGGTTTGGCTCAGTGGATAGAGCGTCAGCCTGCGGACTGAAGGGTCCCAGGTTCGGTTCCGGTCAGGGGCATGTACCTTGGTTGCGGGCACATCCCCAGTGTGAGGTGTGCAGGAGGCGGCTGATCGATGTTTCTCTCTCATCGATGTTTCTAACTCTCTATCCCTCTCCCTTCCTCTCTGTAAAATATCAATAAAATATATTTAAAAATAAATAAATAAAAATAAATTAAAAAAAAGAATGTAAGCTTGAGAGTAGCTTATCTTGTTCTGCAGTTTGAACAGAGCAGGTGTTTGAATTGGAGGAGCCAACAATCTAGGGGTTTAATTAGCAGGTGCTTCTCAAAAATTGTGAAAGGTTACAGCAAGGAAACAGAAGACCTTTCTCTTGTCCTTAAAATATCTGATCACATTTAGAACCTAAGGTTTTATTGACCTGAAGAGTGGCTACTGCTAGGAGACCAAATAAAAACACAGCAGCAATACTGTGGGAATTGTGTTCACAAGGACGTCAGCAATAGGTCCCAGAGGAAAGAAAACACTCATTGCATTTCCTCCTCCCCCACAGGTTCTTACTCCCCAGGATGGACAAAAATTATGGCACAGACTATACCTGTCAAGCTGAGGGAGCCGGGCATGGCATGGCCAGTCTTACAAACTCAGAGGCCAAAAGTAATCATACAGGATGGCTTGAAATTAAAACTTCTTAAGTTAAAGCTCATCATAGGGTAGTTATATCCTAGCCTTGTGTTTTCTTCTTGTGTTGTTTTGATTTTTATTTATTTTTTTTGCAAAGGTCTATCTTTATCTTATTGAGCCTATCTATTGTATTTTTGCATCTAGGATAACATAACTTTGGTATTTCAGGGAAATTTTGTTTTTTTTACAGATTCCTATGTGTACAATCTCCCAACATATAAGACCACAGAGCCCCAATTATTATTGTTATTGTGTTAAATATTAACTGTTAACTATTTTTTTAATATATTTTTATTGATTTTTTACAGAGAGGAAGAGAGAGGGATAGAAAGTTAGAAACATCGATGAGAGAGAGACATCGATCAGCTGCCTCCTGCACGCCCACTACTGGGGATGTGCCCGCAACCCAGGTACATGCCCTAGACCGGAATCGAACCTGGGACCCTTCAGTCCGCAGGCCGACGCTCTATCCACTGAGCCAAACCGGTTAGGGCTAAGTGTTAACTATTGATAACATTTAAGAATAAGTTTGTGTCCTGTTTTCTTTCACTTTTTCCAGTCTCAGAGATTTCCCTCTTCACCGCCAGCCCCTAACTTAATCACCAGTGAATGTCATGTAAGCCCCTGATGTCTTCTTTTTTGAGTCTAATGTATAAAAAGTGCAAAACTGCCATTCCCCTGAGCATTACTCAAACTGCTGTCATTTTGCTTCCTGGCAATGTTGCCGGCTTCGGACAAATAAACTTAGAAAATTCTCCACAGGTTTGGACATTTCTTACAACACCAAAGGCAATTGACTGTTTAAGCAGGAGAAAGTTTATGGAGGGGTATCAGCATGTCCAGGGACTCAACTGACTGAAGACAGATTTATAAACACAAATTTAGAGCAGAATCAGAACCCAGGAAGCTAGTGCTTTCCCGTTGCTTTCAGAGAACAGAAGGAAAACTCGGAAGGCTCAGTTGACATTGTGTGTGTGTGAGTTTAATCCTCACCCAGGGATGTTTTCCTTTTTTTACCATCCCCGACTGCCCTCTGAGATTCCTCACTCTGTCCCATGCTTCCATGTCTCTAGATCCACTCCACTTACCAGTTTATTTTGTTAGATTCCATATGGGAGTGAGATGAAGTGATACTGACTTTCTCTGACTGACTTATTTCACTTAGCATGATGCTCTCCAGGTCCCTCCATGCTGCCTGAAAGGGTAAGAGATTCTTCTTTTTTACTGCTGCATAGTATTCCATGGTATAAATGTACCACAGCTTTTTTATCTACTCATCTACCAATGGGCACCTTGGATGATTCCAGATCTTTGCTATTGTAAATTGATCCTCTATGAACGTAGGGGTGGGTGCATATCTTCTATCTGATTGTTTCAGGTTTCTTAGGATATATTCTTAGAAGTGGAGTCACTGGGTCAAATGACACATCCATATTAATTTTTTTGGAAAACTCCATACTGTTTCCCATAATGGCTGCACCAGTTTGCATTCCCAACAGTAGTGTAGTAGGGATCCCTTTTTTCCACATCTGTGCCAGCACTGGTCATTTGTTGACAGCAGCCATTCTGACAGTTGGGAGGTGGTACCTAATTGTTGCTTAAATTTGAATCTCTCTGATGATCAGTGATTTTGAGCATTTTCACATGTGTCTTGGCCATGTTATCCACACTGCAGCCCAGGCAGAGCTGACACTTCGGATGGCATCAGAAGCAGATGCTCTTCAGTATGAGAGTCTGTTTTGTGACATTAACCTTGTATAATGGATTCAATGGAGGCAGGTTCGAATGAGTAAGAGACTTGAGCAACCGCTGCAAGCTACAGTTGGCCTAAAGACACCACGTGCCAAAAATCCTGAATGAAGAAACAATGCCTGCCAGTCAGAAAGAGCAGGTCCTGAAGAAAGATATGAAAATTCAGCCACGCAGGTGCCTCAGAAACAAACTTGTTCCACACATCACCTCCCCTGAAGGCGCTAGAGGGCACTTTGTATATTGGTGTGTTCTTGGGCTGTTTGACCCTAAATCCAGTCCTGCAGTCAACTGTGAAATATGGGATCCTGCCTTGGAGCGGAGAAACTACATTTCCCACAAGGCCATGCATGGAATGCCACCAGGCTCAGCCAATGGGGACTTAGAAATGCCATTTCCGTTTTGTCACTTCCGTGGGGAGGGACAATAGTCCTCCTGGTGAGATTTGTGTTCTCAGGTTTTTGTCTCAGGCCGTCAGGATTATCTGGTCGCAACGTGCTGTGCAGAAGGCTGGTGAGTACTTTTCCCGCCACACAGCCAATGGCGGGAGCCTCCTGTGGTGCTCCCAGCTCACACGTGGGACTGAAGCTCGGAGTCCCCACTGGGACCCACGCCAGGGCCGGGACAGCGACCGCCATTCCTGCAGCGGCTTCTACTGCAGCCGCTCCCGACCCGCTCAGCCCACAGAGTGCAATGGCGGCGCCCGCGCTGAGGAGGCGGGCTGAGGTGAGTTCCAGTCCCCCAGGCCCTCACCGCCTCCTTTCACAGACACCACAGCTGGGGGAGGGCGCCTGTCACGTCCTGCAGCTCAGTCCGCATGGAGGACCGTGAGGAAGGAGGAGGGGAGAGAGGAGTGTTGTGGCTTCTGAGGACACAGCCAGTGCAGGGCAGAGAGGACAGGGGTGACTTCCATCTGAGGTTCCCCTGAGGGTGTGGGCTGTGAGGATTGGCGGACAGATCAGAGACTGCAGGGAGGACGTCACAGACTCATTGGGGCTTTCCCGGCTGTGGGGTCCATCAGAGGCCTGGGGTGGTCCTGGACCCGGCTGGAAGACAAGCTCTCTACATGCCATGTGCCAAGTTCATGGGGGAGTCCAGCGAGATCCAGTGGCATTGGAGCAGGAAGGGGGCAGAGCTGAGGGAGTGAACCTGGGTCTGAAGATGGGAAGAGGTTAAAGATTACCCAGTGGTGTGCACATCTGGAGGAAGTGTGAGCTGATGGTCCCCGGGACCTGGTGTGGGGACTTAAAGGCGAAGCATAAACCCAGGCTTGGCTTTGTCTTGGCGGCATGATCTAGGAGACTGCAGTGGAATTGCTTGGCAGGAAGGCTGGGGCCCTGCAGGCATCGCCCAGACCTTAAATGGCATTGCTCTCTCCCATCCCCTCTCCCAATCCTTCCTACCCAACCCAGCTGCCCTGCTGAGGGCAATCCCAGTGAGTAATGGGACTGTGATGAGAGAGCAGCCTGCACTGGCATTAGGCCCTGGTGTCCACACTAACCAAGTGCCCTGGAGGAGGTTGATGGGGGGAAGGTGTGTAAGGAGTAGGAGTGGGGGTTCTCAGGGAGACAGCTCTGGTGTCAGTTGTCTCCATTCTGACAGGTTGGCGTGACCTTTGAGGACATTGCCCTGTACTTCTCCAGGGAGGAATGGAGCCTCCTTGATGAGGGTCAGAGACAGCTGTACCTGAATGTGATGCTGGAGAACTTTGAACTTGTATCCTCGCTGGGTAAGACCCTCACTGTCACCAGTGACCTGGACTTGGCTTTGCGATTTCCCAGGCCCCATCTCCCAGGGTGTGCTGTGTCCTCCCGTGTAGACTGTGGTTCTGCTTGATTTTCCAGTTTCCTGGGTAGTTGCTGTCCTGGGGAGGGTTGGTCTGTTTCCGCTCCTCCCTTCATTTCCTGAAGTCCCAATTCTCCCTACTGTACTACATTCACAGGGGACTTGTGGTTGGTAGTGTTGCAGGAAGCCTAAGGGATTCCACCTTGATAAGTGAGGAAAGCATTTTCTGTATTTCCATTGGTCATGTGTAAATATTTTTTGAAAAATTGTCTCTACATCCTTATCCTGTTTGTTAACTGTACTAGAGGCCCGGTGCACGAAATTTGTGCATGGGGAGGGGGTGTGCATGTGTGTCCCTCACCCCAGCCTGCACCCTCTCCCATCTGGGACCCCTCGAGGGATGTCGACTGCCTAAACGGGCAGTCAGAGATCCTTCTCACAATCCAGGACTGCGGGCTTCCAACCCCTCGCCTGCCTTCCTGCCTGATTGCCCTTAACCGCTTCTGCCTGCCAGCCTGATCATCCCCTAACCACTCTCCTGTCAACCTGATCAACGCCTAACTGCTCCCGATTGCCCCTAACTGCCCTCCCCTCCAGGCTTGGTTACCCCTAACTGCCCTTCCCTGCCAGCATGGTTGCCCCTAGCTGCCTTCCCCTGCCGGCCTGGTCACTTCTAACTGTCCTCCTCTGCCGGCCTGGTCGCCCCCAACTTTCCCCCCTGCAGGCCTGGTCACCCAAAACTGCCCTCCCCTGCAGGGCTTGTCACCCCTAACTGCCCTTCCCTGGTGGCCTGGTCGCCCCCAACTGCACTCCCTTGCAGGCCTGGTACCCCCAACTTCCCTCCCCTGCAGGCCTGGTCCCCCCCAACATCCCTCCCCTGCAGGGCTGGTTGCCCCCAGCTGCCCTCCCTTGCAGACCTGGTCACCCCTAACTGCCCTCCCCTGCAGCCCTGGCCCCCCCCAAACTGCCCTCCTCTACTGGCCAAGTCACCCCTAACTGCCTTCCCTTGCAGGCCTGGTCCCTTCCAACTGCCCTCCCCTGCTGGCCATCTTGTGGCGGCCATATTGTGTCCACATGAGGGTAGCCATCTTTGACCACATTGGGGCGGCCATCTTGTGTGTTGGAGTGATGGTCAATTTGCCTGTTACTGTTTTATTAGATAGGATTTTTATTTGAGTCTTTTGAATACCTTGTATATTTTATATATTAATTGCTTACGACATACAGGAACACATATTTTTGCATGTGCTTAATTGTGCTTTGCAGATATTACTCCCCCACACCCGCTTTTCTACAAAGTCCATGTTTTTGGCAACCCTGCCTTCAGCAGGTCTAGTGCCACCATGTTTCTAGCAAGCTCAGATGCTTGTTACTAGTGCTTAGAATAATGTATTTGTAATGAAGTTATATTAAGTTTGCTTTTGAGACAGAGCCATTGCATTGTTATTAGCCTGAAGTATAGTATTAACATACCTTTATTATTTCCAGGAACTCCAATGGTTTATCTGAATCTCTGTCTATATCGCAATATTCGCTTTATTGTGCTGATCATAACCGAATCCACAATCCCTTGCAGCGCTTTCTTCATATGGTTTGGGAGTATTTTTTCCCATCCTGTAGATTGCCTTTCATTTCATTTTGTTTATTGCTGTTGTGCTGTGAAAACCTGATTTTTCTTTATTTGTTGCACTGTGGACTGTTTATTTTTTCTATTTTGTGTGGAAACAAATCTCCAAAACATTTTCTCTAGGTTGTCCTGAGGCGTTTTAAGTTTTAGCGCTGACTTTTGATTCTGTCCTGCAGGTTGAGTTAAATTTTATCAGTGGTTTCCAGTTTTGCTGTTTTACATGTAAATCTTGATTTTCAGCAGCACCATTCATTGAAGAAACTATCTTTCCTCTCTTCTGTGTCTTGCAGCTTTGTCAGAGATTACTTAAAATATGTGCCTGGGTTTATTTCCGTGTTTTCTCTTCTGTTCCGTTGATCTCTGTGTCTGTGTTTCTCCAGGAACACACTGTTTGCTTGCTTTCTCTTTGTAATAAATTGAAGTCAGGAAGTGTGATGCCACCAGCTTTGCTGCCACTCAAGATTGCTTTTGTTAATGGAGGTCTTTTGATTCCATTGCAAGATTCTCTACACATTTCTTTGTAAAATACCATTGGAGTTACTGGGATTGCATATAATCTGTAGTTTGCCTTGTGTACTATTAGCTTTCTCTACCATATTTCATTTTCAGATCTATGAACACAGGTTGTCTTTCAAATGATTTGTCTTTTCTTCCATTCCTTTCATCACTGTCTTATAATACTCACTGTAGAGATGTTTCACATTTTGGTTGAATTTATTCCTGCAGATTTTAATTGTTTTAATGCTATTGTAAATTCGATTACCTTCTTCATTTTTCTGTCGAAGAATTTATAGTTAGTGTGTAGAAATGGAACTAATATTTATTTTGCATCCTGTAACTTTTCTGAATTGAATTCTTTATTCTTCTTTTATCTTCACCCGAATAGTGAGGATATGTTTTCCATTGATTTTCTTTTTTAGAGAGAGAGTGGGAGACAGAGAGAGAGAGAGAGAAAGAGAGAAAGAGAAACAGAAACATCGATTGGTTGCCTACCACATGAGAGCGGGGATCGGACCTGCAATTCAGGTACCTGCCCTTGATTGGGAATCAAACCCTGGTTCTCCAGTGCACAAGCCAGCACTCTCACCAGTGAGCCACACTGGCTAGGGCTCTTTATTTCTTCTTTAAATTATTTATTTATTTATTTATTTAAATATATGTATTTTTTATTTCCGAGAGGAAGAGGAGAGAGAGATAAAAACATCAATGATGGCCGTAACCGGTTTGGCTCAGTGGATAGAGCGTCGGCCTGAGGACTGAAGGGTCCCGGGTTCGATTCCGGTCAAGGGCATGTACCTTGGTTGCGGGCACATGCCCAGTGGGAGGTGTGCAGGAGGCAGCTGATCGATGTTTCTCTCTCATCGGTGTTTCTAACTCTCTATCCCTCTCCCTTCCTCTGTGTAAAAAATCAATAAAATATATTTTAAAAAAAACAAACATCGCCGAAACCGGTTTGGCTCAGTGGATAGAGCGTCGGCCTGCGGACTCAAGGGTCCCGGGTTCGATTCCGGTCAAGGGCATGTACATTGGTTGCGGGCACATCCCTGGTGGGAGGTGTGCAGGAGGCAGCTGATCGATGTTTCTCTCTCATCGATGTTTCTAGCTCTCTATCGCTCTCCCTTCCTCTCTGTAAAGTATCAATAAAATATATTTAAAAAAAAAAAAAAAAAAAACAACAAACATCAATGATGAGAGAAAGTCAGGAACATCAATGATGAGAGAGAGTCATTGATCAGCTGCCTCCTGCACGACCCCACTGGTGATTGAGCTCGCAACCAGTGCAGGTGTCCTAACAAGGAATCCAATTGTGACCTCCTAGTTCATGAGTCAATGTTCAATCAGTGAGACGTACCAGGCAGCATTTACTGATTTTAGAGACAGGAAGGGAGACAGAGAAAGAAAAAGATTGAAGCATTGGTGTGCTTTTCTACCCATCTGAGCATTTACTGGCTGTCCCCTACATGTGCCCTGATGGGGGATCAAACCCACATCCTTGTTGCATCGGGACCACACACTCACCAACTGAGATACCCGGACACGATTTGAGACCACACAGTCACCAACTGAGATACCCGGACAGGATTTTGAATTTGTTTATTAATTTCAGGAGCTCATAGTGGGATCTTAACAAATTTCTCTATGGAGGGCCCTGTCATCTGGTTACATTAACATCTCATGATGCATTGTGGTTCCTAGTGACAGGTGTCATGTCTTATCTTTCATTTCTATTTTAACTTATTTGAGGCTTGGTTTTTAGTTGTTTTTAGTTTGTTTGTTTTTGCTTTAGTGTAGCTAATGGCTTGCAGATTTTTTTTTTAATATATTTTATTGATTTTTTTTTACAGAGAGGAAGGGAGAGGGATTGAGAGTTAGAATCATCGATGAGAGAGAAACATCGATCAGCTGCCTCCTGCACACCTCCCACTGGGGATGTGCCCGCAACCAAGGTACATGCCCTTGACCGGAATCGAACCTGGGACCCTTCAGTCCACCTGCCAACACTCTTTCCACTGAGCCAAACCGGTCAAGGCGGCTTCCACATTTTTATATCATTTTTTTTAAATATACCTTTTAGGTATTCCTTTCTTTTGTCTTGTCTCTATTTTATTCATGTTTGTTCTGACAGTTATGGTTTTTTTCCTTAGAAACCTTTGGGTTTACTTTCCTGTTGTGTTTCCTATTTCCTGAGGTGCCACGCTAGGGTCTTTGAGATCTTTTGTGACAATGTAGGCATTTATCTCTATAAAATTTCCCCTTAGAATTCGATTTATATAAGCTTAACGTTATATATAAGCTTTGGTAGGTTGTTTTGTTATTTACTTTGCCTCTAGAGTTTTTTGAGATCACTTCTGTTTTTGGCTCCCCTATAATTCTTATGTATTTATTATTCCTTTTACATAGAGAGTTAGAGAAATGGAGAGAGAGGGAGAGAGAGAAAGTTTGGGGGGAAGCATCAATCGGTTGCCTCCTGCACACACGCAAAACGAATGTGGAACTCACATTCTGATATGTGCCCTAACTGGGAATCTGAACCGTCCACCCTTCGATACATAGGACGATGCTCCAACCAACTGAGACACACTGGCCAGGGCATTGTGTGGTTTTTAAAAACAAAAATTTCCAGTTTCTTGGAGAATAGGCCACTAGTATCAATGAGAACGGAAGCACAGTGGCAGATAGTGGTAACACTGACCCTTTATTTTTATTTTATTTATTTATTTATTTTTTTGATATATTTTATTGATATTTTACAGAGAGGAAGGGAGAGGGATAGAGAGCTAGAAACATCGATGAGAGAGAAACATCGATCAGCTGCCTCCTGCACACCCCCTACTGGGGATGTGCCCGCAACCAAGGTACATGCCCTTGACCGGAATCGAACCCGGAACCCTTCAGTCCACAGGCTGACGCTCTATCCACTGAGCCAAACTGGTTTCGGCTATTTTATTTTTTTAAAATATATTTTTATTGATTTCGGAGAGGGAGAGAGAGATGGAAACATCAATGATGAGAGAGAATCATTGATTGGCTGCCTCCTGCATGCCCCACCAGCGGGGACAGAGCCCACAACCCGGTCATGTGCCCTTGACCGCAATCGAACCTGGGGCCCTTCAGTCCACAAACCAATGCTCTATCCACTAAGTCAAACCAGCTAGGGCTGACCCTTTTTTTAAATACATTTTTATTGATTTACTAGAGGCCCGGTGCACAAAATTTCTGCATGGTGGGGGATGTCCCTCAACCCAGCCTGCACCCTCTCCAATCTGGGACCCCTCGGGTGATGTCCAACTGCCTCTTTAGGCAGTCGGACATCCCTTTCACAATCCAGGACTGCTGGCTCCCAACTGCCTAAAGAGGCAGTCGGACATCCCTTTCACAATCCGGGACTGCTGGCTCCGAACTGCTCGCCTGCCTGCCTGATTGCCCCTAACCGCTTCTGCCTGCCAGCCTGATTACCCCCTAACCCAGCCGTGGGCAAACTACGGCCCGCGGGCTGGATCCGGCCCGTTCGGCTGTTCTATCCGGCCCGCGGAGCCGAAAGAGCGGAGGGTTCTCTTGCTCTCCCCTCCGCTCCTTTACTTTGAATTTATATTAGTTCACACAAACACTCCATCCATGCTTTTGTTCCGGCCCTCCGGTCCAGTTTAAGAACCCATTGTGGCCCTCGAGTCAAAAAGTTTGCCCACCCCTGCCCTAACCACTTTCCTGCCAGCCTGATTGACGCCTAACTGCTCCCCTGCCGGCCCGATCATCCCCAACTGCACTCCCCTGACAGCCCAGTCACTCCCAAATGCCCTCCTCTGCATATTCCCTCTTTATTAGATAGGGTGTGTTTTTTTTAACATATTGGACAGCCCTAACTGGTTTGGCTCAGTGTATGGAGCGATGGCCTGCAGACTCAAGGGTCCCAGGTTCGATTCCGGTCAAGGCTATGTGCCTTGGTTGGGGGCACATACCCAGTGGGGAGTGTCAGGAGGCAGCTGATTGATGTTTCTCTCTCAGATGTTTCTAGCTCTCTTATCCCTTTCCCTTCCTCTCTGTAAAAAAAAAATCAATAAAATATATTTTTAAAAAGAGCAACATTTAAGATTCCTCCATATCTGCCTGGCCGGTGTGACTCAGTGGTTGAGACCCCAGGCTGGTGCTGGGAGGGGATCACTCTGTGGGGGTGCGTGCCCCTCCCAGTCTCAGACCCCAGGCTGCAGCTGGGAGGGGATCGCTCCCTGGGGCTGCACACCCCTCCTAGGGCGAGATCCCAGACTGGGGCTGGGAGGGGATCGCTCCCTGGGCTGCACACCCCTCCCAGGGCGAGATCCCAGACTGGGGCTGGGAGGGGATCGCTCCCTGGGCTGCACACCCCTCCTAGGGTGAGATCCCAGACTGGGGCTGGGAGGGGATCGCTCCCTGGGGCTGCACGCCCCTCCCAGGGCGAGATCCCAGACTGGGGCTGGGAGGGGATTGCTCCCTGGGCTGCACACCCCTCCTAGGGCGAGATCCCAGACTGGGGCTGGGAGGGGATTGCTCCCTGGGCTGCACACCCCTCCTAGGGCGAGATCCCAGACTGGGGCTGGGAGGGGATCGCTCCCTGGGCTGCACACCCCTCCTAGGGCGAGATCCCAGACTGGGGCTGGGAGGGGATTGCTCCCTGGGCTGCACACCCCTCCTAGGGCGAGATCCCAGACTGGGGCTGGGAGGGGATTGCTCCCTGGGCTGCACACCCCTCCTAGGGCGAGATCCCAGACTGGGGCTGGGAGGGGATTGCTCCCTGGGCTGCACACCCCTCCTAGGGCGAGATCCCAGACTGGGGCTGGGAGGGGATCGCTCCCTGGGCTGCACACCCCTCCTAGGGCGAGATCCCAGACTGGGGCTGGGAGGGGATTGCTCCTTGGGAAGTGAATTTGTTTTTGTTTGTTATAAACAGTCCGGAGGGCCTCTGGGCAGCATTCTGCCAGGCTGCTTGCTCTGAGCGGCAGCCCTCCCTGGGACTGGGGGACTCCGGTGGAGCTTAGAGGACTGGGCGCCGCCATCTCATGGCTATGGGCACTGCCATTTTGTCACGGAGTGATGGTTAATTTGCATATTAGTCTTTTATTAGATAGGATAGATATCTAATAAAAGAGTACGGGTGGGGGCCAGCGGGTGTGCCCTGAAGGGTGTCCCGGATCAGGGTGGGGTTCCCTTGGGGCGTGGGGCGGCCTGGGCAAGGGGCCTGTGGTGGTTTGCAGACTGGCCACACTCCCCAGCGACCCTAGCGGAGGCCCTGGTATCTGGGATTTATTTATCTTATATAATTGAAACTTTGTAGCCTCGAGCGGAGGCCTAGGCAGGCCAGGGCTGCAGAAGCTTGGCTTCCACCATTGCTGGGGGCAACTCAAGCCTCCTGCACTCTCCAGCTCCATGGCTGCCGCCATTTTTATTGGGATTTATTTATCTTCTCTAATTGAAACCCTGTGGCTTTGAGTGGAGGTCTGGGCTGGCCAGGGCAGGCGGAAAGCTTTCTTTCCTCCATTGCCAGGGAAACCCAAGCCTCCTGCTCTCTCTGTGGCTGCAGCCATCTTGGTTTGGTTAATTTGCATAAAATCCTGATTGGCTGGTGGGCGTGTCTTGTGGGTGTTGCTAAGTTATGGTCAATTTGCATATTACTCTTATTAGATAGGATGAGAGGAACGGAGGGGGAGAGAGACAGAGGGACATTAAAGATGAGAGAGTATCACTGATGAGCTGCCTCCAGCTTGCTCCCTACTGACACGGAACCCACAACAAATTGGGCATGTGCCCTTGAGTGCATTGGAACCTAGGACCTTTCAATCCGCAGGCTGACCCTCTATCCACTGAGTAAACCACCTAGGGCTGACCTTTGCTTTATTTATTTATTCATTTAATTATTTACCCTTGTTTTTGACCTTAGGTATCTTCAAATGCCTTTGCTCACCCAGTTTTCTGTCACCCTTTCTATGTAGTTTTTCTTATTTGGTATTCTGTATTACTTTTTGTCTTCGTGGTACTCTTATTTTCCTTTTCCTATGGGATGTGTTTCTCATTGATAACTGTCTACTGACTCTTGGATGGGGAAAGATTCTCATATCTCTGATTCTGCCATCTTATGATGTTACTCTCATAGGTCTTTTGTCTGTGATATCATTTGTTTTTGTTGTTCTACAACAGTGCTGACCATCCATCTTTTTAAGATTGGCATCATTTATCCCATGCAGTGGCTCAAATGGGATTTAAGAGGCAGAATCCTTTGTGCATCACAGGAGAAACATGACTTTACCAATGACAGAGTAGACCCAGAGGCAGTCTTGCCTTGGTGAAGGACTCTGAGGGTGGTTTTCATGCCTGGGCTTTGATACATTCATAACTAGAAACCCATTTTCTTCTTTTTTAAAAATTTAATAAATCTTTATTGTTCAGATTATTACAGTTGTTCTCTTTTTTCCCCCCTATAGCTCCCCTCTACCCCTTTCCCACCCCACCCTCTGCTCTTACACCCCCCCCACTGTCCTCATCCATAGGTGTACGAATTTTGTCCAGTCTCTTCCGGCACCCTCCCCCCGACCCCTTTTCCCCTGAGAATTGTCAGACCACTCCCTTTCTATGCCCCTGATTCTATTATATTCACCAGTTTATTCTGTTCCTCATATTTTTTATTCACTTGATTTTTAGATTCACTTGTTGATAGATATGTATTTGTTGTTCATAATATCTTTACCTTTTTCTTCTTCTTCCTCTTCTTAATACCTTTCAGCATTTCATATAATACTGGTTTGGTGGTGGTGAACTCTTTTAGCTTTTTCTTATCTGTGAAGCTATTGATCTGACCTTCAATTCTGAATGATAGCTTTGCTGGGTAGAGTAATCTTGGTTGTAGGTTCTTGCTGTTCATCACTTTGAATATTTCTTGCCACTCCCGTCTGGCCTGCATAGTTTCTGTTGAGAAATCAGCTGACAGTCATATGGGTGCTCCCTTGTAGGTAACTAACTGTTTTTCTCTTGCTACGTTTAATATTCTCCTTTGTCTTTTGCTCTTGGCATTTTAATTATGATGTGTCTTAGTGTGGTCCTCTTTGGATTTCTTTTGTTTGGGGTTCTCTGCGCTTCCTGGACTTGTAAGTCTATTTCTTTCACTAGGTGGGGGAACTTTTCGGTCATTATTTCTTCAAATAGGTTTTCAGTATCTTGCTCTCTCTCTTCTTCTGGCACCCCCATAATTCTGATGTTGGTATGCTTGAAGTTGTCCCAGAGGTTCCTTACACTATCTTCATATTTTTGGATTCTTTTTTCTTTTTACTCTTCCGGTTCAGTGTTTTTTGCTTCTTTGTATTTCAAATCTTTGACTTGATTCTTGTGTTCCTATAGTCTGCTTTTGGATCTCTGTATAATATTTTTTATTTCAGTCAGTGTATGTTTAATTTCTAGTTGGTCCTTTTTCATATCCTCAAGGGTCTCGGTAAATTTATCGGCCTTTTCTAGGAAATTCTTGAAAAACCTCATAACCGTGGTTTTGAATTCTATATCCAGTCATTTGTTTTCCTCCATTTCTTTTGTTTGTGATCTGTTTCTTTGTCTCCGCATTTTCGTTGCTTCCCTGAGTTGGTAGGGTAGCTTTGTGTGCTAGATTTCCTATATGGCTCAGTGGCTCAGCCTCCCCAGTTACCTGAGGTGGACACTCTTGGTGCACCCCTTTGTGGACTGTGTGTACAGCCTTGTTGTAGTTAAGTCTTGATTGTTGTTGGTATCACTGGGAGGAATTGACCTCCAGGCCAGTTGGCTGTGAGGATCAGCAGTGTCTATGCCGGGAGACCTTCTGTGCTAGAGACAGCCTTATGGGACCAGACTTGCAAAATTGCAAAAGCCTCTGTGCTCAGCTTGGATGGGGCGGAGTCTCAAGGCTGAGCAGACAGTCTTGGCTTCCTATCAGCCCTGCCCTTGCGCGCGCACCCCCAGACCTCTGCCTTCCGCGGCTCCCCTGAGTTTCCGCCTGACAGTCCAGATTCCCCCCATAAGAGCATGGGTTCCCAGGGTCTCGTCTGGAACTGGGGTTTAGTGCAGTCAGGAGCTTCCGACTCCCTTGTATTAGGGAAAGCCTGCGGCAACCTCCGCAGTCAGTCTTCTCTGCGCACACTCGCGCGTGCCTCCAGACCCCGATCCGTCGCGGCTCCCTCTCGTCTCCGTGTGCCTTTCGCTCTACCTGACAGTCCAGACTGCATGAGCCTGGGTCCACGGGGTTTCGCCCGGTACTGGGGTTTAGTGCAGTCGGAACTGGGGTTCAGTCCAGTCAGAGGCTTCCTTCCCCCTCCCACCAGAGAAAGACAGCCAGGCACTCAGTCACCCTTCCTCTCTGTGTGCGTGTCTCCGTACCTCAGCCCTTTGTAGCTCCTCTGATTTCTCCGTGAGCTTTTCTCTTTCCTTCTAGTTGTAGAATTTCCACTCAGCCAGCTTTCCTGCAGTTCTGGATGATGTCCGTTCTGTCTTTTAGTTGTAGTTTTGAAATTGTTGTTCAGGGCAGCAGTTTAGGTGCTTACCTATGCCGCCATCTTGGTTTCTCTAACCTTAACCTCTTCAAACTTTGCACCTCTACCTCTTTCACACATCTCGCTTTACTGCACTCCAATGTTGTTCCATGCCTGCAGAGCCTTAGAGTGCACACGTGTTATATTGACGCTGACCATAAAGTGCTCTAATATGATTGTTAGTTGATGGCAGTGGTTCTCACCCTTTCTAATGCAGCGACCCTTTTATACAGTTCATCATGTTCTCGTGACCCCCAACCATAAAATTATTTTCATTGCTACTTCATAACTGTAATTTTGCTACGGTTAATGAATCGTAATATAAATATCTGTGTTTTCCGATGGTCTTAGCCTCTACAGCAGTGGTTCTCAACCTGTGCATCGTGACCCACAGGTTGAGAACTGCTAGCAGAGTCACCTAAGATCATCGGAAAACACAGATATTTACATTAGGATTAATTAAAAGTCGCAAAATTACAGTTATGAAGTAGCAACGAAAATAATTTTATGGTTGGGGGTAACCACAACTTGAGGAACTGTATTTATGGGTCGCGGCATTAGAAAGGTTGAGAACCACTGGTTTATGGGTATGAACCCATTGGAATTTTTCTTCACAGACTCACATCGCCAGCATGAAAGGTCCTAAAGGAAGCCCTTTGTGGAGTAATAACGAGTAGACCCTGCCTCTGTTGTTTTTGTCCCAGCCTATGCTTCTGTCCTCCCTTGGTGAGATTTTCATCATCCAGTGACCTTTTGGGCCATGGTATATATAACAGCCATTTTCTGAGAGTCTGACTTACTGGTCTTGAAAATCATTGTATAGAATTATGTCCAGTCATGAAAGATAAATATTTGTAGTGAACATATTCTGTTTTTATCTGGTCAACATGCACTTCACCTACATTTATTTTTGTTCAGGTTGCTGCTGTGGAGCAGAGAATGTGGAGGCCCCGACTGAACAGAAGTTTTCTGTAAGAGTGTCACAGGCAAGGAATCCCAAGATAGCCTTGTCTTCCCAGAAGAGCCACCCCTGTGCGAGTTGTGAGCTGGTCTTGGGAAACATTTTCCACGTGATGGAGGGGCAGGGAACACAACATGGACAGATACTGTTGAGATGTGGGGCATGTGCAAAACGATTTTCTTTCAGTGCAAAATTTCACCAGCAGCATGTGAGAGAGAAGACTTTCATTAAAGGTGTGGATAGGAGCTCACGTGCAAACAGCTGCAATGTCAATGTGTCTCAGAATCGTTCCACATGTGGGGAGGTTGGGCAGGGTTTCCTTACCGGGTCAGGACATCTCCAGCTAAAGGCTACTCAGACCAGGGACAGTCCAACTGCAATTTCGACATGTGGGATGACTTTTCAAAGGAGAAACAATTATTACAGTAGAAAAGAATGTAAGAAAGACATTAATTGCACCCACACATTTATTCATGAGAATGGTGTCCATTTTGGAAGTCAGTGTTTTGTATCCTCTGAATGTGAAAAATATTTTACCAAATTATCTAGCTTTCATTATCAACAGCAAGGTCACGCTGGAGAAAAGCCTTACAAATGCAGTGAGTATGGGAAAGCTTACACCAGTAGCACTGAACTTTGTCGTCATCAGAGAGTGCACACTAGAGAAAGGCCTTATCACTGCAGTGAATGTGGGAAATATTTTACCAGGATCGGTGATCTTCATTGTCATCAGAGACTTCATACAGGAGAAAAGCCTTATAAATTCAGTGAATGTGGGAAATCTTTTTCAGGTAGCAGCAGTCTCCGATATCATCAGAGAGTTTACAATGGAGAAAAGCCTTATAAATGCAGTGAATGTGGAAAATCTTTTACAGGTAAAAATACTCTCCAATATCATCAGAGAGTTCACACTGGAGAAAAGCCTTATAAATGCAGTGAATGTGAAAAATCTTTTACATGGAAAAGTAGTCTCCAATATCATCAGAGAGTTCATATGGGAAAAAAGCCTTACCAATGCAGTGAGTGTGGGAAATATTTTACCATTAGTAGTCACCTTCATCGTCATCAGAGAATTCACACTGGAGAAAAGCCTTATAAATGCAGTGAATGTGGGAAATCTTTTACCCAGAGCACTGCTCTTCATTATCATCAGACACGTCATACAGGAGAAAAGCCTCATAAATGCAGTAAATGTGGGAAATCTTTTAAATGTAACAAAAGTCTACGATATCATCAAAGAGTTCACACAGGAGAACAGCCTTATCAATGCAGTGAATGTGGAAAATCTTTTACGTCTAAGACCATCCTTCATCAACATCAGAGAGTGCATAAGGGAGAAAAGCCTTTCAAATGCAGTCAATGTGGAAAATCTTTTAAACAGAGCAAAGGTCTTCAATATCATCAGAGAGTTCACACTGGAGAAAAGCCTTATAAATGCAGTGAATGTGGAAAATCTTTTACAGGGAACAATGCTCTCCAATATCATCAGAGAGTTCATACGGGAGAAAAGCCTTATCAATGCAGTGAGTGTGGGAAATCTTTTACCACTAGTAGTCACCTTCATTGTCATCAGAGAATTCACACTGGAGAAAAGCCTTATAAATGCATTGAATGTGGGAAATCTTTTACCTGGAGCGCTGCTTTTCGTTATCATCAGACACTTCACACAGGAGAAAAGCCTTATCAATGCAGTGAATGTGGAAAATCGTTTACGTCTAAGACCATGCTTCATCAACATCAGAGAGTTCATACAGGAGAAAAGCCTTATAAATGAAGTGAGTGTGGGAAAACGTGTAACCAGAGCAATGGCCTTCATTTTCATCAGAGAGTTCATACGGGAGAAAAGCCTTATAAATGCATTGAATGTGGAAAATCTTTTACCCAGAGCAATGGCCTACGTTATCATCAGAGATTTCATGCCTGAGAAAAGCCTTATAATTGCAGTGAATGTGGAAAATCTTTTAAAAGTAGCAGTGCTTTTCAATATCATAAGGGAGTTCACACTGGAGAAAGCTATTATGAGTGCAATTAATGGGAGGTATCACTCAGCCAAATTTCTAAATTTGCTCTCCGCATAAGAGTCCAAATATGAAAAATTTCTTTGATATGAAGGAAAGGCAGTTTGTTAGTTCAGACTTAACAATAATACAAGAAAATTTGTGACTCCTCATTTTTCTGAATTGTATCTCATACATTCAATCACCTATATTATGTAAAGTTCCCATAAGTGTTTTTGCTGTTGTGTTTGTGTGTTTTTTGTTGGCACACTATGTAATTATGTTGCACTTTCTAACATACAGAGATGTCCTGCCAGATCTATGTCACTGCATATTTCTGTTGCTGAAGGTATTTCACCTGAACCACCTATAAGGTCCCTACAGATGGCATCAATCATCATCCTCATGGGACCAGGAAAGCTAACTCTGATTTCTAATTTTTTGAAGAAAATTAGGAAGACCGGAGCCCTTAGTTCTTCCTTGTTTCCCTGTCATGTGTAGTCACATAGGACTCATTACTGTTGGTGCCAGGAAACATAATGTTGCTGAGGGACTGCCTTTTTCAGGGACAAGCTTGCCCTACAAGCCAGTGATGAATTTATTGAGTGTCTTAGTCTTTAGTGGGAGAACTGCCAGTGTCATGTCTCTTTGGTTTGTAAAATGAAGTCTTTTTCCTAAGACTTCTTTAATTTTGGGTGTTCTGTTTACTCTATAGGTTATTTTATAAGGAGATCTAGGCTTTCCAAGCATGATGAGGTGAAAAACTTTTATGGGGTCTCAAACTTTTTGCCCTTGGGGGTGCAGTATGGTGCAGAAATTAGCTCATCAGTTTTTGGCAAATTTACATTGCTGCCCATATTTTCCTAGGAAACACTGTGGACACTCGAGTTCTCATGTGAATATGGATGCTTTGAGACACATAGAGATCACTCCCAAGAGGGCGTAACTGTGACAACCTCAAGTATGTCTGGGAGTATGAATTTTTTTCTTGTTTGCAAAGGATACCAATACATGTGAAGGGAATCTCTTGCCCAGGTCTTGCAGAGGGCCATGTGCCCCAAGGCCTACATTTTCACGGGTGATGGTCACTGGTTTGAGAACCATAACAGTGAGGGTATACCCTTTCACTACAGACTGGTCCTCATGTAGGATTTATTTTGAATCAAAGACTACAGGAGCTGTGTGTACACAGATCTGAGTGACTCCAGGGATGTTTATCTGCTGTGGAGCAGTCATTGTCATTGATTATAATCAGGATGTTTTGTGGTTCCTCTAGCTTCTCAAAAGTTACCATCAGAGCCAGTGGTGCGGTGGCAGCAAAACAAAGATGGAGACAAAGGCGGTATTTAGTCCAGAGATGTGGCTTTTGTGGGTTTGGGTGAAAGTTCTTCATTGTTTGTTATATTTTCTGTCACTGAGATGAGACTCTCACCCAGAGGGCGTAAGTATGGGGATTGAATATAGAGTTTCCAAACCTGTTCTTCCAGAATAGGTGAACATACATATGTTTTATCTTGGACCATTGTTAACAGCTGTAATGAGTAAATTACATGTGTTAAGTATAGTGTTTCATAAATCTTGACATGTACATGAAACTGAAATCATCATTACAGTCATAATGCTGACCATATCTATCTCGGCGTAATTGGTTCATGACCTCTTTTAACCTCTCCCTGTTCTTCACAGCTTTACTAGTTTCCATGTATTTACATTTCCATTTTCATAGTGAACTTTATTTTTGTAAGTATTTTTCTACTTTATGTTTCATAAATACTTGGAGATTTGTTAAAGTTACACTAGTAACTCATCTTTTTTTCTGATAGATATTTTTATCATTGATATGTCACCATCAGTTTGTCCATTTGAATAAATATTTGGTTATTTCTAACATAGCTGATACAAACATTTCTGTATCATTCCTTGTATGTATATGTTATTTACCTTTGTCAAAAATTCAATGCAAAATCTGAGTTTTTTGGTAGATGAATGTTTAAATTTATCGAGATTAGCAAATTGTGATCTAAATGGAATATACCACCACGGCCAGTGTGGCTCAGTGCTGGGCCATCATCTCGTGCAGCACAGGATTGTGGATTTGATTGCTGGTGGGGATATGTGCTGAGTTGCAGTCTAGATTCACAGAAGTGGGTGTGCAGGAAGTCGCTGGCCAATATGGCACTCTTCCATTAATGTTTCCCTCTCACTTCTCTCTATAAATGAATAAACTATTCTTTTTAAAAATATATATATCATCGACTTTTTACAGAGAGGAAGAGTGAGAGATTGACAGTTAGAAACATGGATGAGAGAGAAACATCGATCAGCTGCCTCCTGCATAACTCCTATTGGGGATGTGCCCACAACAAAGGTACATGCCCTTTACCGGAATCCAACCTGGAACCTTTCAGTCCACAGGCTGACGTTCTATCCACTGAGCATAACCAGTTAGGGCAATAAACTATTAAAAATAAAAAATAAACCTTTCCTTGGCCGGTTTAGATCGGTGGATTGAGCGTCAGTCTGTGAAATAAAAGGTTCCATATTTGTTTCTGGCCAAGGGCATATGTCTGGTTGGGCGCTGAATCCCCAGTAGTGGGTGTGCAGGAGATGCAATCAATGATTAACTCTCCCTCTCTCTTCCTCTCTGAAATAAATAAGCAAATAAGTTTAAAAACAAAAAACATCAGTGTCTAGGAGCATGTGTCACCAAGAAGGGAGTGTCTCAACCAATTGCCAACCTCAATGATGTGCTAATAAGTAATAAAGATTGTTTTAAAAAACTAAATAAATAAACCTTAACTGATTGTACTTTTTTGCATTTTTCTATTAGTGTGTGAGGATACAAATTCTTTACTTCCTACAGAATATTTTGTTTGGTCAATCATTCTTTATTTAAACATTTTATTTTGTAAGTTCGTCATGATCCCTCACTGTTTGTGCTTTCTCTAGAAATTTATGGTGAGCCTTTTCTCAGATGTATAGTTGCTGTGTCTGCATCTTTGGTAAAACCCCTGATCATATGTTCTGCCTAATGTTTTATGAGTTTTGGTAATTTTCTTGAACAAAGGGACAATGGAATAACAAATATGGATGTTAGAATTTCACTCATTTTGTTCCTTTTTGATTTAGGTAATAAATTTTTGTATTGGTATAATGTGTTTTAATAATTTTTACCTTTTAAAATATATATTTTTAGACATTTTAAAAATATTTTTTATTGATTTGAGAGAGGAAGGGAGAGGGAGAGAGATATAGAATCATCAATAATGAGAGAGAATCATTAATAGGCTACCTCCTGCACGCTGCTGTTGGAAATGGACCCCACAACCCAGGCATGTGCCCTGATGAGGAATTGAATGGGGAAATCTTTGTGCGTGCGCCGAAGCTTATCCACTTACAACACCAGCTAGAAATTTTTTAGTTTTTAAATGCTATGCACAATGCAGTGAACACTTTTAATTTTAACCCGCACTACGAACATTCTCCACCACCTTCAGAAGAGCAATCTTAAGAAACATTCTCAGGACAGGAATCCTTCACTTACCCAGTGCCAACAAGCACCTTTTTTTTTTAAGGGCTTTTGGAAAAGAACTGGGGCTTTTCAAAACCCACTGACCCACCTGCAGGGAGGCAGTACTGTGGGAATTAAGGTCTCATTGTTGGGCCTCCAACCTCAAATCTCCAGGAGACTCAGTACAGCTCCCTGCCCCTCTGTTGGCTAAATCTGACATTATGCTATAACGGGACTTAGCTAGGATTGTGAGGATCAATAAAAGTTACAAACATGCTGAAACCGGTTTGGCTCAGTGGATGGAGCGTCGGCCTGCGGACTGAAAGGTCCCAGTTTCGATTCTGGCCAAGGGCACGTGCCTTGGTTCTGGGCACATCCCCGGTGTGGGGTGTGCAGGAGGCAGCTGATCGATGTTTCTCTCTCATCGATGTTTCTAGCTCTCTATCCCTCTCCTCTCTCTTCCTCTCTGTAAAAAATTAATAAAATATATATATTTTTTAAAAAGTTACAAACGTACTACTTGCCTGGGCCACGGTTCCAGAGATCACTTTTTGGGCATTTTCTCTTTTAATTCTCACAAAAACCTGGGGAGTCCAAACTGATAATGAACTCTTGGGAACATCCTCAATTACAGAAATAAGGAAGATTTTCCAACTTTACTTAACAATACCAAGGCTGAACAGCAGAGTATGAGTGATGGATGAATGATTTCTATGACACGTTTTTTTGTGGAAGAGAAGGCTAAAGGACTGCCTGGACATCAGAACCAAACAGCCCCGTTCGCCTGCCTCCTTAGGCTATTACTGTAACAACAGCTTGAATTCAAATTAACTAGTACATATTATCAGTAGGGTAAGCATCCTGTAGAAGACACATGTATCCGCAGTGTCCTGTAAGCAAAGACATCTAAAGACTAAACATCAAGATTCTAGTGAACAGCCAGGTGCTTCCCTCTACACAGACTTGCTTCCCCATACCTCCCCCTATTTTGTTTTGCTGGGTGTGGAAGACAGAGGGAGGTGGCAAATTTTCTGGTTTGGAATGTAAGGGTCCTCAAAGAATGTTCACTTCTGAAGTTCGTTTTTATAGACTATAAGAAAAACAAAAACAATTATAATGACACTAATGCTTAGTCCCATTAAGAAGATAGGTTGCATACCAACATTAAATCCTCCCTTCTAGCAAACTGTAGGGGACAGGATTACAAATGGGAAGGGTCTAGGGTGAGAAATATCGCCACGTGCAGGCCTCAGTGTCCTTAGACATCAGCTATTGTAATAAGTTACCAGGTGATGAAGCAATGTTGATGAGATGACATTTTGTCTTCTGGTAGGTTGGTCTGACACTGCTTATCGGTTCTGCTTGCTGGATTCACAGCTGTGTCACCTCCCTAATTACTTGGCACAGGCCTGGAAAAGAAAAATTTAATGAAAACTTAATCCTCTCTTCACATATGAGAAACTTGGCCCTTTATTCACATAGTATATGTGTTCTAAGATTTAAAATAATATGATTCCTTTTTAGATTAATTCAGGTGCTCTACAAATTTTATTATTCAGTATACTTATAATTTTCTTTTAAGATTTCTCTTCATAACCCTTTTCCCACATTCACGAACATTCTTACAACTTTTATAAGTACTCCTAAGTGATCCTGCTCCCATATCTTTCTATTATATTCTATTCTTTATATCCCTTCCACTATTTTTATTTCCTCAACTCTGATTCTTTACAGATCCTCTGCTACTTACACAAACCCTTCAGTTTGTCAATTTACTTTCTTTATCCTTTATGTCTATACCTTCTATTACGTCAAAACTATCTCTACCTTCTTTCTAATTAGTTAGAATTAAATGTCGGTTCTACACAGGTTCCTCCATTGCCAGCTTCAAAGGAGTTGGAGTGGTGAGAAGTACATCTCAGGGTCCATCTATCCTCCAGTCCTTGCTGTGCTCATGTCTATCTAACTGCCTACTATATTCCCCTCAAGGATCTTGGCTTTGAATTTTTTTTAGGGAAAGGGGACGCCAGGTTTTTTCTGAGACTGCTTCCTGCTAAAGAGGGATTGAAGGATTCTCTCGGAACCAAAGGATGCTCTCTTGTCAGAGGGAAGATGAGGCCTGGGCATAGAAGGAGATGGCAATGGTGCCTGAGGTGGTATTCCCCAGGTGAAGTAGGGTTCGTAACCTGGTGGAGACAAACTGCTATAAAATTTAGTATCATTGGGCAAATGTAAGAACAATAAGAATTATGACAAATGGTTTAGTGGAAGAAAAAAACATTTTCATTCCAATAATTTCCTGTTGAAACACAATTTCTCTCCCAAAAGTTATCTTTATCCTACATAATAAAAGAGTAATATGCAAATTGACCATACCTCCGCTACACCCACAAGCCATGCCCACCAGACAATCAGGAGCGAGTATGCAAATTAAGCCAACCAAGATAGCTGCAGCCACAGAGAGAGCAGAAGGCTTGGGTTTCCCTGGCAATAGAGGAAGCCAAGCTTTCTGCCTGTCCTGGCCTGCGTTGGCCTCCACTTAAGGCTACAAAGTTTCAATTATAGAAGATAAATAAATCCCAACAAAAATAGCGTCAGCCATGGAGCTGGAGAAAGCAGGAGGCTTCAGTTGCCCCCGGCGATGGAGGAAGCCAATTTTCCACAGCCCTGGCCTACCTTGGCCTCCAATTAAGGCTACAACGTTTCAAATTAGAGAAGATAAATAAATCCCAACAAAAATGGCTGCTGCCACAGTGAGGCTTGGCTCCCCTGAAGGCTACAAAGTTTCAATTATAGAAGATAAATGAATCCCAGACACCAGGGCCTCCGCTTGGGTCACCGGGGGGCGTGGCCAACCTGCAAACCACCACAGGCCACTGGCCTAGGCCACCACACGCCCCAAGGAAAACCTGCACCCTAATCCAGGACACCCTTCAGGTCAAACCAGCCGACCCACACCTGTGCACCAGGCTGCTATCCTATGTAACCCTATCTAATAAAAGAATAATATGCAAATTGACCGTCACTCCAACACACAAGATGGCTGCCCCAATGTGGTCAAAGATGACTGTCCCCATGTGGACACAAGATGGCCAGCAGGGGAGGGCAGTAGAGAGGGACCAGGTCTGCAAGGGAGGGCAGTTAGGGGTGACCAGGCTGGCAGGGGAGCCGTTAGATATCAATCAGGCTGGCAGGGGAGTGGTTAGGGGGTAATCAGGGTGGCAGGCAAAAGTGGTTAGGGGCAATCAGGCAGGCAGGCGAGCAGTGGGAGCCAGCAGTCCTGGATTGTGAAAGGGATAGCCTATAGCCCGTTTAGGGCAGTTGGAAATCCCTCGAGGGGTCCCAGATTGGACAGGGTGCAGGCTGGGCTGAGCGACACACAACCCTCATGCACTAATTTCATGCACTGGGCCTCTAGTTTTTATTAATGAGCCAAATTAAGACCAATTTATTTTCCGAATTAGGTCTAGTTACAATTTGTTCTGATTGTTTGAACACAACAAGAATAACAGTTGATCATATCGGTATTTTCCAAAAATCTAGATAAATGCTTTACCGGAATCTCATTTGAAAGTTTACTCCCAGGGTAAAGAAGCCAAGGTACACAGTTGTCATCAGGCTTTGCCTGTGATTCCTACAGAATTGGGGTGCATTCCTCAAGTTGAGGTCCCCACAGCTGTCTTGAGGTTTCTTTCATGCCATCTCTCAGGAAAGCATCCTTTGTTCCTTACCTGGAAAGACCACCATTAACCACGTGGCCAAGCAAGATACCCGGCTATTTATCCAAGGGGCTTATGTGCTTCAAAGTCAGTCTTCATTCCTTACAGCTTTCTGATGACATCCAGAGTCCTGGCATGTCTCTTTCAGACATGACATTCCAGTAACGTTTTGGTTAATGAAACAACATTTGGACACTGATTTATGTCCTGTTATGAAGAAACCAGATTCTTATTGGATTTATGCAAACAAATACATTGCCATGAGCACAATAATGACCCAATCAGTAATTATTTTTAGTTCATTTAGTCCTATGATTAAATTCTGTTTCTGCTTATTTTTCTTGCTAGTATTACTATAAATCTACATACACTATAGAGTTCTATTAATTTTCATCCAATTTAAGGGGATGAGCTGAAAGTTTATTCTCAGAGATATGTAGCTTAAAATAAATCAGAGTCCTTTTTGTGGATGTTACAGAAAATATAACATTTTTCCAATTGCATCATAACAAAACAGTGACCGTCTCTAAATGACAAAAAATTTAAAATGATACGGTTATCGATTTGATTATAATGCAAATGACATAGAATCTTGTCCTTTCTGTCAAACACAATATTCCAGAATATTATAACTAATAACTCTTTGTTATAAATGAAAGCATATTAGAATCTATTTAATATGCATATATAAATAGAATATAATTGTTATTTTCTTATTTGACGGAGCTTCTCTTATAACTTAAGCATAAAATTTTCCTTCATAAGGAGAGAAAGCAATCCCTTGAGGCATTTCAGGGCCCATTGGAATAACCTAAAGCCAATTGTAGGTGAAGGAAAATTTCTTAAAATTCAAACCCTGGGAAGGTAGATAAATACATTAGACTAAAAGATTATACATTATTATTGTTAAACAGAATTAAGTAATCACTTCATTTAAAGTAATCAAGTTCCTGATTAACGTAACATAACTGTTTTAGTAATATATATAAAACCTTTACTTCCTAGGCAAATACAGGAAAAACTTTTTTTTTTCTTCCATTCAGAAATAGGCTTATTTTTCCAATGGAAAATATCCTAATGTTCTTAAGAAACATAACAGAGGTAATAAATTTCTTAGCTGAGAAACAATCCCCTCGAACTTGGAAATCCCCAATGGGCTCCAATAACTTACTGTGCAGTTACTTTCATTTTCATACTCTTCGATTTTGATGTTTGCTTTGCATCTCCTTGTGTTCTTGGGTCCTCACATGGGGAACCACCTGTGGAGGCTGACCAGCAGATCCTGAGCAAAGGCTGAATGATTACTCTGGCATGTTTCTGTGAAAGAGAGGGCTAAGGGACTGCCTGGATATAGGAACCAAACAGCCTAGTTCATCTGCCTCTTTAGGCTTTTATGTAACAACACCTTGAATTAAAATTAACTATGAGATACTATCAGTAGGGTAAGCATCCTTGAGAACACACATGTGTCTGCAATGTCCTTTAAGCAAGGACATGTAAAGACTAAACATAAAATTCTGGTAAACACCCAGGGGCTTGCACATAAACAGACTTGCTTCCCCACAAAACAAGTGTCAGATATAAAGGCTGGATTGCAACCCAGTGTTGGGCCTCGGATTGCCAGTGAGGAAAAGGGCCTGGTTGTAGGCTAGATCACTCGACGGGGTGTGCACATGGCTGCTGCTTGAGGGTGCACTCTCACATAGATGTTTCTCTCCCACTCTCTAATTCTTTCTCTAAAAATCAGTACAATATGCTTGAAAAATAAATTGATTGTGCATTTTTGCATGATACTAGCAGTATGTGAGGGTTTTACATTGTCTACATCCTAGAGAATATTTTATTTGGTCAATCATTCTTTGTTTAAACTTTTTTTTTTTTTTTTTTTTTTTTTTTGCTAACTTTGTCACTCTTCCTCCCTTGCTTTTTTTATTGTATTTTTTTTTCTAGGAAATTAAGGTGAATTCTATCACAGATACGCATTTGCTGTCTTTATCTTTGTTAAAACATCTGATCCTCCAGACTGGTCCAGATGAAACAGGAAGGTGATATATTAGACACTTCTAAAACAAATAAATGGTGTAAGACCATGTTTTGTTGTTCCTCAGAGTTTATCTCATCACGCTCTTGCATTTTTTGTTCTGGCTCCCATACATACTTTACATGACATTTATTGTATTTTCTGGGATATATTTTTCCAAGAATATGACATGTATCTGGAAAATACATTTACATAATAAATTTTATTTATTCATTTTTAATCCTCAACCTCAGTGATTTTTCCATTGCTTTTTACAGAGTGAAAGGGAGGTGGAGAGACACACACACACAGAGAGAAACATCTGTGTGTGATAGACAAATGATTTGGTGGCCTCCCACACATGCTGAATGATTATAATGATACGGTTAGCCGAAACCGGTTTGGCTCAGTGGTGGAGCGTCGGCCTGTGGACTGAGGGGTCCCAGATTCGATTCCGGTCAAGGGCATGTACCTTGGTTGCGGGCATGTCCCCAGTGGGGGGTGTGCAGGAGGCAGCTGATCGATGTTTCTCTCTCATCGATGTTTCTCTCTATCCCTCTCCTTTCCTCTCTGTAAAAAAATCAATAAAATATATTTAAAAAAAAATAAATAAAAATAAAATATATTTTAAAAAAATGATACGATTATTGATTTGATTATAATGCAAATGACGTGGAATGTTGTCCCGGCTGGATATTGAGCTCCCAAGGAGGTACAGGCCCTTGACCAGAATGAAAGCCTTGACCCCTCAGTCCACAGGCCAAGGCTCCATTCTTTGAGCCAAACTATTTGTTGTATAGATGCCTATCATGCTGGCACCATTCAAGGTTTGGAAAGTGGGCATATGCACCTGAGATAAAGATTTTGGACCCTAGGGTCTCACAACCTTGCTTGGAAGTAATTATTTCAACTCTTAATGCAGTTCCAGTGTCTGCATGCGGAATGAACATTATTTATGGAAGAGAATATTGCTAGAGCAAACTATAGAAAGGCCTAATGGAGTTATACAATGAGCAGTGCTTAGATAGCTAGAAGACAAAAGCCTCTATGAAGCTGACTACAGGTAGGTCAATAGGTGGTAAATTAAAGACACTGATTCCCAAGAGGTGAGATAATTACCTTTAGATATGGCTATGCTGAAACATTGGCTACCATGAAATTCTTTTTCCTACAAATGTGAGGCCTCCTCATTCATGAAACTTGAGGAAAAATAGTGAGCTGAGAAAATATAATACGGTGTGAGCAGAAAAATGTAGAACTGTGGAAGGAAAGCCACAGCATGATGTTTCATGGCTTTAACCATCATTTACTAAGGATCCCATCTACTTCTGAGGCTGAACTGGCCCGTGTTACACAGCAGTGCATAAAGACACGTGTTCCCAACAAGGCTTGTTCAAAGGCTTTAAGGAAGGAGGAGCAAATCATTGAAAAAGAAAATATTCTCTGTGATAGCGAATCATTGGGTGACGGGGCTGTGGAGATATGAAATGAGCAGCACTCTGGAATGATGAGCATTGGACGTAAGAATGTTAAAGCCCACATTGAAAGGAGGTGAGAAGGAGATTTGATTTTATCATGAAGATGTTTTCTGGACAAGTGAGCACTGTACAGGGTTTCCAAGTCAGAAGTTTTGTTGTTGTTCTTTTTGTTCGTTTTTATTAATCCTCGCCTGAGGATATTTTTTCTATTGACTATTAAATTTTTTAATGTATTATTTGTTTTTTATTAATTTCATAGAGGAAGTGAGAGATATTCACTTCAATGATGAGAGAGAATCATGCATGGGCTGTGTCCTGCACTCCCCCTCCTGGGAATGCAGCCATGTGCCCTTGTTACAAATCCAACCCAGGATCCTTCAGTCCCCAGGCAGATGCTCTATCCACTGAGGAAAACCAGGTAGGGCCCCCTGTCAGAATTTTGCTGAGAATGTCAGACCACTTCTGTGATCATTCTGCCAGTTTCAGTGTCCTGGAGGTTAGTTTCATTTAGAAAATATTTCCAGCCCTAGCCCGTTTTAGATTTTTTCCAACTCCTCTTCTACAGTATTTAGTTTTAATACTTTATGACATATTGCAACTGTGTATATACTTCACGGTGTTTTTTTGCTCTGAATTTTAAAAAGTAGATTTTTATTGATTTCAGAGAGGAAGGGAGAGAGTGATAGAAACATCAATGACGAGACAGAATCATTGGTCAGCGGCCTCCTGCATACTCCCCACTGGAGATCAAACCCACACCTCAGGCTTCTCTACCCAAAAGGAAATCAAACCCTGATCTCCTATTTCATAGGTTGATGCTCGTACAGTAAGCCACACCAGGCCGACTTGGTCCTAAATTTTAAGTAGTATAATGTTCTTACAGAACTATGAATTTTATTTATTTATTTAAAAAAATATATATTTTATTGATTTTTTACAGAGAAGAAGGGAGAGGGATAGAGAGAAACATCCATGAGAGAGAAACATTGATCAGCTGCCTCCTGCACACCCCCTACTGGGGATGTGCATGCAACCAAGGTACATGCCCTTGACTGGAATCAAACCTGGGATCTTTCAGTCTGCAGGCCGATGCTCTATTCACTGAGCAAACCGGTTAGGGTCAGAATTATGAATTTTAAAGATTCACTGCACATATGCATACCCATCATTATTTATTATTGATAATATTTCATGTGGTGTTAAAGTTTTGGAGCTATATATATGTAGGTCATCTTTCAGTATGAATATGTATTTCATTTACTGTAATTATAAATTGTGAATATTTGTGCAATCTTATCTCATTGAGAATGCCTGAAACATCAACTCTGCTGACATCTTTAATATGTCCGTAAGGGACGAATTATCTTTCACTATGATAATTACAGTGGCATCTTCACATTAACAAAAACACCAGTTACTTTGCCAGAATTCAAGTCTCCCACTGTTTCAAAAGTGAACTTAACTTTATTGATGTTCAAAAATTAAACAACAGCATTCGATTTAAAGTTTATATTATACATATTAGCTCTAAATTTCAAATATATGCCCCACATCCTACCTCTATATTATGACGAGCTGCATTGGTCTCACAGATAATGTGTTTTCATAAAAAGGACTCCAGTCCCTTTACCAGGAAAATAACAACTCTTTTTTTAGCCATTTTCAAGATGTCTCTTTCTCAAGGAAGGTCATTTCCCAGTATCCCTACCAGCAGATGTCGCTGTTGTCCTTGGAGTGATATTGAAAAACCTTCCATCACCATCTTGGACTCTGGACGCCACATTACCCAGAAGGCCTTGTGAGGAATACCGCCAGCTTAGCCAATGAAAGGCCAGAAAAGTCCTTTCTCTTGCGTCACCCGCGGTCAGGGGAGGGACTTCCGGTGCACTCTTGGCGGCTATTGGTCTTCACCCAGAATCTACTCCAGTACCGGGTGGGAGGCTCCAGGCGGCGGCGGCAGTGGCAGATCCTCGGAGGGAGAAGGCCCGAGTCCATTCCGGCTCAGCTCGCACGTGGGAGTGAAATTCGCTGAGGCCCCGAGTTACCCACGTCCGTGACGGAACAGAGACCCTTTCCCCCCCTCCACCGCCCCTGCTTCTTCCCGGCCTCTCCGGCCTCTCCGGCCTGGATCCGCGCACAGCGTCCAATGGCAACGGCCTCGCTCAGGTGCTCAGCTGAGGTGAGTTCGCGTCCCCCTCCCCGCCACACCTGCCTCACCGCCTCCTTCCACTCCACCCAGCAGCCTGGGGTCAGGGCGCCTGTCACGTCCTGCAGCTCAGGTCCCGGTCAAGGACCCTGAGGAAGGAGGAGGGGACAGAGGACTGTTGTGAGTTCCGAGGACACAGGAAGTGCAGGGCAGAGTGGACAGGGGTGACATGTATCTGAAATTCCCTGCAGATGTGGGTGGTGAGTATTGAATCCAAGGTCAGAGACGGGCAGGGAGGATTTCAGAGCCGCCTGCCCTCCTCTGCCCAGGCTGTGGGGTCCACCAGGAATCGGGTTGTGCTAGATCCTTCTGAAACCTCACAAGCACTCTCTGGATGCCATATGCCAAGGTCATGGGTGAGTCCAGAGAGGTCCTGTGCTGTGGAGCAGGAAGGTGGCAGAGCTGAGGCAGTGAACCTGGGGTCTGAAGTTGTGATGTGGTTAGACATTACCCAGTGTGTGCACATCTGGAGGAAGTGTGAGGTGATGGTTCTGGAAACCTTGTATTGGGACTTTAAAAATACATATGTATATTTTTTTATTGTATTCAGAGAGGAAGGGAGAGGGGGAGAGCGAAGAGAGAGGGAGATCGGGAGATCGGGAGAGGGAGAGGGAGAGGGAGGGAGGGAGGGAGGGGGAGAGAGAGAGAGAGAGAGAGAGAGAGAGAAAGAAAAGGGAAGGGGAAAGGGAAGGGGAGGGAAGAAACTTCATTTATGAGAGAGAATCATCCATAGGCTCCCTCTGGAAGCCCGTACTGGGTATGGAGTCTGCAACCCGGGCATGTGTCCTTGATTAGAATCCAACCCGGGATCCTTCAGTCCACAGCCCAAAACTCTGTCCACTGAGACAAACCTGCCAGGGCTGGTATGAGGACTCTAGGATGAAGCATAAACCCTTGGAGGCATGATCTGGGAAACTGCAATGGTATTGCTTGGCAGGAAGGCTGGGGCCCTGCAGGCATGGCCCAGAGCTTAGATGGAGTTTCTCTGCTGTCCCTCTTCCCAACACATGTGTTGTGCTGAGGGCAATAACAGTGACCAATGGGACTGTGGTAAGAGAGCAGCCAGCACAGGCATTAGGGCCTGGTGTCCACACTAAACTGGGGAGCCCTGGAGGTTGTTGAGGGTGAGGAAGATGTGTAAGGAGTAGGATTGCTAGTTCTCAAAATTTCAGCTATGGTTTCAATTTTCTCCATTCTGACAGGTTGGCGTGACCTTTGAGGACATTGCCCTGTACTTCTCCAGGGAGGAATGGGGCCTCCTTTATGAGGGTCAGAGACAGCTGTACCTGAATGTGATGCTGGAGAACTTTGAACTTCTGTCCTCCCTGGGTAAGACCCTCACTCTGGCTGGTTCCTGGGACTTGGCTTTACATTTCCTATGCCCCCTCACCTCCAGGGGTGCTCTGTTCTCACCTGTGGACTGTACACGTTGCTGGATTCATCCAGTTTTTTGGGTTTTTGCTGTGGTTGGCAGGGTGGGTTTGATTGCACTGCTCCCTTCTATACATTTAATCACAACACCTGCCATACTGAACTGGTAGGGAGGGTCTGTGGGTGGTTGTGTGGCAGGGAGACTAATGGATTCCAGTTGAGTAGTGAGTAAAAGCATATCCTGTATTCCTGTTGGTCATTTGTACATATTTTTTTTAGTAGTGTCTACATCCTTAGTCCTATTTTATTTGTAAATATCTTTAAATTGATTTCAGAGAAGAAGAACTTCCTTTAACTTTTGTGTTTCTTGGGAAATACTTATTTCTGAAGATCAGGTTTTCTGGATAAAGTGTTGATGGTTTTGTTTTCATGCAGTGTTTTGAATACATCCTCTTGTTTTCTCCCAGTATACAAGGTTTCTTCAGAGGAATCTACTGATACCCTTTCTCTGTTTTTTCCCTGTGTGAGAGGAGTTCCCGTTTTCCTTGTGTTTTCACAATTCTCTTTGCGTTCTGATTTTTTACCCTTGATTTTTAATGTGTCTTAATGAAGTCCAATTTGCATTGAATCTGTACAGGGACCTGTGAGAGTGCATGCACTTGATTTTTCAGATCTGTTTTTGCAGATTATGGAAGTCAGTTTCAGCTTATATTTGAAAAATAAATTGTCTACCCTCTTCTTACCTTCTCACCTTGGGCTCGCTCTCTCTCTCTCTCTCTCTCTCTCTCTCTCTCTCCTTCAACGACCAAAACTCTTAGGGTTACCTGGGATTCCCATAATGCAAATATAGGTTAACTTGATGGTTTTACTTAATTGAACTTGCTGTATTCTTTTTATTGTGTGTGTGTACTTTTTTATTCTTTATTGACTAAGATATTACATAGTTTTCTATGTACACAGCTCTTACCTCCTTAGTTATTTTTATTCCTAGGTATGCTAATTTTTTTTGTTGCACTGGTCAATGGGGATGTTTTGTTTTTTGTTTTTTTTTAAATATATTTTATTGCTTTTTACAGAGAGGAAGGGAGAGGGATAGAGAGTTAGAAACATCGATGAGAGAGAAACATCGATCAGCTGCCTCTTGCACACCCCCTACTGGGTCTGTGCCCACAACCAAGGTACATGCCCTTGACTGGAATCGAACCTGGGACCTTTCAGTCCGCAGGCCGACGCTCTATCCACTGAGCCAAACCGGTCAGGGCCAATGGGGATGTTTTTGTGTGTTTCTCTTTCTTTAAGTTCATTATTGGTGTATAAAAAAGCCATGGATGTCTTGGTGTTAATTTTGTATCCTGCTACATTGCTGAATTCATTAAATCTAGTAGTTTTTTGATGGAGTCTTTCAGGTGTTCTATGTACAATATCATGTCATCTGCGAATAATGACAGTTTTTACTTCTTTTTCAATTTGGATGCCTTTCATTTCTTCTTCTTTTCTGATCGCTATGGCTAGCACTTCTAATACTATGTCAAACAGGAGCGGTGAAAGTGGGCATTCCTGTCTTGTTCCTATTAGGGGAAATGCGTTTAGTTTTTGCCCACTGAGTATAATGTTGGCTGTAGGTTTGTCATATAAGGCTTTATTTATGTTGAATTATGATCCCTGTACTCCCACTTTGCTGAGAGTTTTTATCAAGAAAGGGCGTTGGATTTTGTCAAATGCTCTTTCTGCATTAGTTGATATGATCATATGATTTTTGTCTTTTAATTTGTTTATGTGATGTATCATGTTTATTGATTTGTTGATATTGTACCATCCTTGCATCCCCAGAATAAATCTCACTTGGTCATGGTGTTTGACCTTTCTAATGTAATGCTGCATCAGATTTGCTAGAATTTTGTTGAGGATGTTAGCATCTATGGGGACCACTGTGACTACAGTGGGAGAACTGCTGTGCAGGAGACACCCCTCTGGAGCAGGACTTGCTTCAATGGGGCTTTGGTGCTCAGTGAGTCTGCCCCTTGAGTGTGTTGCTTATGGATGTGAAGAGTTGTAAATTGTTATGGTATGACACTGACCACTGGGTATACTGGCTCTTGGTTCTCCAGGGAGGTGTAAAGTCAGCCACTGCCTGGGGCCACCCAGCAGGATCTAGAGAGAGATCTGCATAATCTCCTCTTTGTATTGGGTTTGGAAGTGCTCTGACAAGGCCCAGCTGTGAAGCAAGGAGGGCTAGTGCTGGTGCCAGGTCTTGGGCTTTTATTGATAGTTTTGGAACTTCCTGACCCAACTGCAACTTGTTTGACAGATTTTAGACTGAGCAAGGACAGGCCATTCATATACAAAAGCTGCAGCACACAGCTTGGGTGGCTTGTAAATTGGGTGGGGTGAGATCTCAGGAAATCACCCGGGCGGAGCAAACAGAAATGGCTGCCAGTCAGCCCTGCGACCCAGAATGTCCCAGCACAGGTGTAATGACTGCTGTGAACACCTCCATCTGGTAGAAAGCCCCCCTCAAGTTCCTGCCCCAATGCCAGTCCAATTTCTCTTCATAATTGTCTGGGTCCCTCTTCCGAGACTCGCCCAGCAGTGTAGCTCAGAGGAAGCAGGAGCTTGTAAATTCAGTTTTGGTGCTGGCATTGTAAGAGGAGCAGCTGGGTCTCCTGCAGCCTCTGTGTCACTGAGCCCCAATATGAACTGGTTTTTACAGCCCTTAGTTCTTACTGCCAGTAGGTTCTTCTTCCCAGCTCTGGGACCCTGGGCTGGGCATCTTCTATGGGATTGGGACCCCTTTCTCCTCCAGGTGATCTCTGTAGAGATGACCTCCCTCCCAATTAAAAAAGTGGCCCACATGGGAACAGGACCAGCACCTTCTGTGCTTTCGCACCTCCTACCAGTCTCAGTGTGCTTCTTCTTTACTTCTCTAGTCTTAAGACTTGCATTCACCCAGCTTTCCAGCGGTTCTGGCTGATGATTGTTCTGTATTTTGGTTGTAATTTTGATGTGGTTGTGGGAGGCAGCGAGTGTAGGCCTTTCGTACACCGCCATCTTGGATCTCCTCTCCCGTAACTTTGCTGAATTTCATCCCTTATTCTTCTTTTATCTTCACCCAAAGAGTGAGAATATTTTTTCTATTGATTTTTTTCTTAGGGGGAGAGAGAGAGAGAGAGAGAGAGAGAGAGAGACAGAGAGAGAGAGAGAGAGGAGAAACAACAATTGATTGCCTCCCACATGTGCCCCCACTAAGAGGGGGGATCAGACCTGAAATCCAGGTACCTGCCCTTTATTGGGAATCGAACCTGTGACCTTCCAGTGTACAGGCAGGCACTCTCAGCACTGAACAACTCTGGCTATTTATTTATACTTTAAATTATTTATATATTTTTAAAATATATTTTTAATGATTTCAGAGAAGAAGAGAAGGAGAGAGAGAAGGAAACATGAATAATGAGGGAGAGTCATTCATCAGCTGCATCCTGCATGCCCCCCACTGGATTGTGGACCCGCAATCTGTGCATGTGCCCTGACAAGGAATGGGATTGTAATGTCCTAGGTTATGGGCCGATTGCCAATCACTGACCTGTACTGGGCAGCCTTTATTTATTGATTTTAGAGACAGGAAGGGAGACGGAGAAAGAGAGGGAAACATTGATGTGCTGTTCTACCCAACTATGCATTCATTAGTTGTCCCCTACATATGCCCTGATGGGGGATCGAACCCACAACCTTGGTGCATCGGGACCACACACTCAACAAGTGAGCTACCTGGCCAGGGCTCTGAATTTGTTCATGTATTTCAGAAGCTCAGATAGGATCTTGACAAATTTCTCTATGAGGGTCATGTCATGTCCTAACATCAACATCTCTTATGATGCTTTGTGGTTCATAATGTGTGGTATATTGTCTTAACTTTCATTTCTTTTTCATTTCTTTGAGGCTTGTTTTTTGTTTGTTTGTTTTTTGCTTTAGTCTAGCTCAAGGTTTGCCAATTTTTGTATTTTTTAGAAAATACCTATCAGGCATCCTTTTATTTTATCTTATCTCCCTTTTATTGATGCTTGTTCATATATTTTTCATTCCTTTGCAACCTTTGGGTTTACGTTCTTGTTTTGTTTCTAGCTTCCTGAGATGGCAGGTTAGGTTTTTTTTTTTTTTTTTTTTTTTTTTTTTTTAAAATATATTTTATTGATTTTTTTACAGAGAGGAAGGGAGAGGGATAGAGAGCTAGAAACATCGATGAGAGAGAAACATCGACCAGCTGCCTCCTGCACACCCCCCACTGGGGATGTGCCCGCAACCAAGGTACATGCCCTTAACCGGAATCGAACCCGGGACCCTTCAGTCCGCAAGCCGACGCTCTATCCACTGAGCCAAACCGGTTTCGGCTGCAGGTTAGGTTTTTTGAGATCTGTTTTCATAATGTAGGCATTTATCCCTATAAAATTTCCTCTTAAAATTCCATTTTCTGAATTTTTACATGAATTTTGGTAAGTTTTCTTTTTATTTACTTTGTCTCTAGACTTCTTTGAGTTCTCTTTTTTGTTTGGCTACCTTGAAATTCTTATTTGTTTCTTTATTATTGGTTTCAGATAAAGAGGAGGAGAGAGGGAGAGAGAGAGAGAAATAGAGGGAAAGAGAGCGAGAAGGAGGGAAACATTAGTGTGAGGGAAAAACATCAATTGGCTGCCTTCTGCACACAACTAACTGGAAATGGTACCTACATACTGATATGTTCCTTGCCTGGGAATTGAATCCCAGACCCTTTGGTACACAGGACGATGCTCCAACCAACTGAGCCATACTGGCCAACCATTCTGTGGTTTTCAAACACAATGATTTCCAGTATTTTTTTAAGAAGCCACTATGGTCAATGATAGCAGAAGCACAGTGGCTGCTGGAGGACCCTTGTTTTTGACTGTAGGTATCCTCAAGTATGTTTGTTCACCCAGTGTTTCCAGTCATCCTTTCTGTACAGTTCTCCTTTACTTGTGTCTGTAATACTG
The DNA here is from genome assembly GCF_963455305.1 of Plecotus auritus. Lineage (NCBI taxonomy): Eukaryota > Metazoa > Chordata > Mammalia > Chiroptera > Vespertilionidae > Plecotus > Plecotus auritus. The sequence goes on from NC_137785.1 coordinate 8,223,825, forward strand.
TTTATCTTCATGGTACTCTTATTCCCATTTCCTGTGGGCTGCTTTGTTCTTGGATAGCTGTCTGTTTACACTGGGATGGGGGAGATGCTCATATTTCTGATCCTTCCAATTTGCAGAGGTCACTCATATAGATCTTTTGCCTGTGATCTCATTTGTCCTTTGTTGTTCTACCACAGTGTTGTCCATCTATCTTTTCTGTTTTTCTTTGAAGATTTGCATCATTTATCCCATGCAATGGCTCAAATGGGATTTTTTTAAATTTAATCTTTATTGTTCAGATTATTACAATTGTTCCTCTTTTTTCCCACCATAGCTCCCCTCCACCCCTCCTTCTGCCCTAATCTCCCAGCCACTGTCCTCATCCATAGGTGTACACTTTTTGTCCAATCTCTTCCCACACCTCCCACACCCCTTTCCTCCCGAGAATTGTCAGTCCACTCCCTTTCTATGTCCCTGATTCTATTATATTCACCAGTTTATTCTGTTCATCAGATTTTTTATTCACTTGATTTTTAGATTCACTTGTTGATAAATATATATTTGTTGTTCATAATTGTTATCTTTATCTTTTTCTTCTTCCTCTTCTTAAAGAATACCTTTCAGCATTTCACATAATGCTGGTTTGGTGTTGATGAACTCCTGTAGCTTTTTCTTATCTGTGAAGCTCTTTATCTGACCTTCAATTCTGAATGATAGCTTTGCTGGGTAGAGTAATCTTGGTTGTAGGTTCTTGCTATTCATCACTTTGAATATTTCTTGCCACTCCCGTCTGGCCTGCATAGTTTCTGTTGAGAAATCAGTGAACAGTCCTATGGGTGCTCCCTTGTAGGTAATTAACTGTTTTTCCGTTGTTGCTTTTAATATTCTCTCTTTGTCTTTTGCTCTTGGCATTTTAATTATGATGTGTCTTGGTTTGGTCCTGTTTGGATTCCTTTTGTTTGGGGTTCTGTGCGCTTCCTGGACTTGTATGTGTATTTCTTTCACCAGATGGGGGAAGTTTTCGGTCATTCTTTTTTTTTTTTTTCTTTTTTTTTTTAGGTATTTGTATATATTTTTTTATTATTTTTTAATTTTTTTATTGTTTTAAGTATTACAAATAGTAGTACATATGTCTCCTTTTTTTTTCCCCATTGACCTCCCCCTCGGCCTCCCTTACCCCCTAGTACATGCCTTTACCTGCCCGCCCCCCTCAGTGTCTTGTATACATTGGTTATGCTTATATGCATGCGTACAAGTCCTTGTGTTGATCTCTTACAGCCCTGCCCCCCCCACCTCCCCTGCCTTCCCGCTGTAGTTTGACAGTCTGTTCAATGCTTCTTTGCCTCTGTATCTATTTTTTCCCCATTTCTTTCCTTTAAAAAATCTTGCCTCTGCAGACTAAAAATAAACATATAATAACAAAAAATGTTTGAGTCCTGTTTCAATGTCCAACAGTTCTGAGTCTCCGTTTCAATGTTAAACAGTTCTTATGTGTACATGTCAGCAGTGATATCTGGATGGTGGGCACATGGTGGCAATGCAGGTCCGACCCTCTCTGGTTTGGTCCTAGGCAACCTGCTGCGACACACAGCTGCTGACTGCTAGCGTGGCAAGGCGTCGTCAGCGTCTCCCATCTCTGGACTGTTTCTCCTCTTGTCTTCGTGGTTGGAGCAGACCTGTCAATTCCTCTCTGTTGCAGGAATCCACATGGTCTTGGAGTTGTTTTCAGAAAATATACAAACATATTCTCGACCAAAAGTTAATAAAGGAATCTTTTCTATATAATTGATTTGGGATCCTTTTTATTTTTGCCCAAACGATTTTCCTTTGTCTTATTTAGACATCATGTGTGTTTTTCATGGGTGTCTTGCTTTATCGGGGGGATCTCTGCCCTTCCGGGCTGCAAACTGTCTCACCAGCTGCGGCTCCTTCACCAATTCGGGCTGGATTCCACTCGTTTCAGCTGCTCCCTCTATTTGCTCCGGGACAAGGCTCAGGACAGGTCCGTCTGTTCCGCCACCATTTTGTCTCCCCTCGGTCATTACTTCTTCAAATAGGTTTTCAGTATCTTGTGCTCTCTCTTCTTCTGGCACCCCCATAATTTGGATGTTGGTACACTTGAGGTTGTCCCAGAGGCTCCTTACACTATCTTCAAATTTTTGGATTCTTTTTTCTTTTTGCTTTTCCGGTTGGGTGTTTTTTGCTTCTTTCTATTTCAACTCTTTGACTTGATTCTTGCGGTCCTCTAGCCTGCTGTTAGGTCCCTGTATAATATTTTTTATTTCAGTCAGTGTATGTTTAATTTCTAGTTGGTCCTTTTTCATATCCTCGAGGGTTTTGCTAAATTTATCAGCCTTTTCTAGGAAATTCTTGAAAAACCTTATAACCGTGGTTTTGAACTGTATATCCAGTCATTTGTTTTCCTCCATTTCTTTCATTTGTGATCTGTTTCTTTGTCCCTCATTTTTGCTGCTTCCCTGAGTTTGTAGAGTAGCTTTGTGTGGTAGGTGTCCTCTAGGGCACAGTGGCTCAGCCTCCCCAGTTACCTGAAGTGGACACTTAGTGCAACCCTTTGTGGACTGTGTGCTCAGTCTTGTTGTAGTTAAGTCTTGATTGTTGTTGGTATCACTGGGAGGAATTAACCTCCAGGCCAATTGGCTGTGAGGATCAGCTGTGTCTACGCTGGGAGAACTTCTGTGCTGGAGACACTGTTATCAGACAAGACTTGCAAAATTGCAAAAGCCTGTGTACTGAGCTTGGAAAGTGTGGAGTTTCAGGGCGGAGCAGACAGCCTTGGTTTCCCGTCAGCCCTGCCCTATTAGGCTCCTGGATCTCAGCGTCCCTCGGTAATCGCTGCAAGCACCTCTGAGAGAAAGCCGCCCTCTAGTTTCGCCTGCTGCCAGACAGTCCAGTTTCTCCCCGAATGAGTTGGGGTTCCCAGAAACTTGCACGGAACTGGAGTTCAGTGCAGTCAGGAGCTTCAGTCTCCCTCCCGCTTTAGAAAGCTAGCTGCACACTCGGCCGCCCGTGAACTCAGCAGTCAGTCCTCTCTGCACGCGTGCGCACCTCCGGACTCTTCCTTCCGAAGCTCCTGAGTCTCAGTGAGCTTTCTCTTTTTCTAACAGTCCAGTTTTTCCCCGGATGAGTCTGGTTTCCCAGCGTCTCGCCTGGGACTGGAGTTCATTGCAGTCAGGAGCTGCCTTTTCCCCCCTGATATAGAAAGCCAGCCACGCTCTCAGCCGCCCGTGCACACAGCCACCCGTTCTCTCCACGTGTGAATCTCCGTACCTCAGCCTTTTGCAGCTCCTCTGAGTCTCAGTATGCTTTCCTCTTTTCTTCTAGTTGTAGAATTACCACTCAGCCAGCTTTCCTGTGGTTCTGGATGGTGTCCGCTTTGTCTTTTAGTTGTATTTTTTTATTTTTTATTTTTTTAAATATATTTTATTGATATGTTACAGAGAGGAAGGGAGAAGGATAGAGAGCTAGAAACATCGATGAGAGAGAAACATTGATCAGCTGTTTCCTGCACACCTCCCACTGGGGATGTGCCCGCAACCAAGGTACATGCCCTTGACTGGAATCGAACCCGGGACCCTTCAGTCCGCAGGCCGACGCTCTATCCACTGAGCCAAAGCGGTTTTGGCTTTAGTTGTAGTTTTGATATTGCTTTGCGAGGCAGCAGTTTAGGTGTTTACCTGTGCCGCCATCTTGGTTTCTCTCCTCAAATGGGATTTAAGGGGAAGAATCATTTGTGCATCACAGAAGAAATGTGACTTTATGAATGACACAGTGGACCCACAGGTGGTCTTGCCTTGGTGAAGGGTCGTTGGGGAGGCTTTCATGCCTGGCCTTGGTTACATTCATAACTAGAAACTCGTTTTATTCATCAGTGTTTTCTTTCTTTTTTTTAAAATATATTTTATTGATTTTTTACAGAGCGGAAGGGTGAGAGAGAGAGTCAGAAACATCGATGAGAGAGAAACATTGATCAACTGTCTCCTGCACATCCCCCACTGGGGATGTGCCTGCAACCAAGGCACATGTCCTTGACCGGAATTGAACCTGGGACCCTTCAGTCCGCAGGCTGACGCTCTATCCACTGAGCCAAATGGGTCAGGGCCATCAGTGTTTTCTTACAGTTGCCCAGTCCTTACCCAATTAAGCTTGTTTTTGCTTATTATTGATACTTTGCCAACTACACCGTTTAATAGTGATTATTTATACTCAGATTCCCAGCCCAAGGATAACCTTCACCTCTCTGGACTTTGCACTTTACCTCTTTCACAGGTGTCTCTTTACTGCAAACAAACGTTTGTGCGTGCCTGCACCACCTTGGAGTGCACAAATCTTATTATATTGACATTGGACCTCATGTGCTCTTATACAATTAATTTTTATGGGTATGAGCACCTTCAGATGATTCTACACAGAATCACATGGCCAGCATGTAAGGTCCCCAAAAAGCCTTCGTGCAGGAACAATGAGTAGAGCCTTACTCTCTTCTTTGTATCCCATCCTGTGCTTCTGTCTTTTTGTTGGTGAGATTTTCATCGTTGACTGGCCACATTATATCCTTTAAGAGCAATTTCCTCAGTGTCTACTTCACTCGTCTTGAAAATCTCTCTATGGGATCATGCCTTTTCATTACCGATAAACATTTGTGGTGAAGATATTCTGATTTCATAACGTCAACATGTACTTCACCAGTGTTTCCTTTTGTTCAGGTTGCTGCTGTGGAGCAGAGAATGTTGAGGCCCCGACTGAACAGAGGGTTTCTGTAAGAGTGTCACTGGCTAGGAATCGCAAGTTAGCCTTGACTTCCCAGAGGAGCCACCCATGTGAGAGTTGTGGGCTCGTCTTGAGAAACATTTTCCACATGACTGAGCTGCAGGGAACACAACACGGACAGATACTGTTGAGGTGTGGGGCGTGTGCAAAACGGTTTTACTTCAGTGTGAAAGTTCACCAGCAGCATGTGAGAGAGAAGACTTTCAATACAGGTGTGGACAGGATCTCACTTGTAAACGTCCGTGATTTCAATGTGTCCCAGAATCATTTCACATGCGGGGAGGTTGGGCAGGGTGTTCTTACCGGGTTAGGTCATCTCTACCTAAAGGCTGCTCACACCAGGGACATTCCAAATGCCATTCCAACGTGTGGGGTGATGTTTCAAAGGAGAAAAAATTGTTACAGCAGAAGAGAATGTAAGGAAGACATTAGTTGCACCCACAAGTTTATTCAGGAAAAGGGTTTCCCTGTTGGAAGTCAGTGTTTTGTGAGCTCTGAATGTGGAAAATATTTTACCAAATTTTCTAGTTTTCATTATCAACAGAGAGGTCACACTGGAGAAAGGCCTTATCAGTGCAGTGAATATGGAAAAGTTTTTACCAGTAGTAACAGCCTAGGTAATCACCAAGCTTTGCACACTGGAGAAAGGCCTTGTGAGTGCAGTGAATGTGGAAAAACTTTTACCAGTAGCATTGCCTTCCATTATGAGCAGAAATTTCACACAGGAGAAGGGCCTTATGAGTACAATGAGCGTGGGAAATCTTTTACCAGTAATAGTATTCGTCATTGTCATCAGAGACTTCCTACTGGAGAAAAGCCTTATAAATGTAGTGAATGTGGGAAAGCTTACAACACTAGCAGTCATCGTTATCGTCATCAGAGAGTGCACACTGGAGAAAAGCCTTATCACTGCAGTGAATGTGGAAAATCATTTACAAGTAGCAGTGGTCTCCAATACCATCATAGAGTTCACACTGGACAAAAGCCTTATAAATGCATTGAATGTGGAAAAGCATTTACCGCTAAAACCCAACTTCGTCAACATCAGAGAGTTCATACGGGAGAAAAGCCTTATCAATGCACTGAATGTGGAAAAGCTTTTACCGCTAAGACCCAACTTCGTCAACATCAGAGAGTTCATACCGGAGAAAAGCCTTATCAATGCACTGAATGTGGAAAATCTTTTTCCAGTACCACTGCTCTTTGTCATCATCACAGACTTCATACAGGAAAAAAGCCTTATAAATGCAGTGAATGTGGGAAATCATTCGCAAGTAACAGTGGACTCCAATATCATCAGAGAGTTCATACTGGAGAAAAGCCTTATCAATGCTGTGATTGTGGAAAAGCTTTTACCGCTAAGGCCCAACTTCATCAACATCAGAGAGTTCATACGGGAGAAAAGCCTTATCAATGCAGTGAATGTGGGAAATCTTTTACCCAGAGCTCTGCCCTTTATTATCATCAGAGAATTCATACAGGAGAAAAGCCTTATCAATGCAGTGAATGTGGAAAATCTTTTTCCAGTAGCACTACCCTTTGTTATCATCAGAGACTTCATACAGGAAAAAAGCCTTATAAATGCAGTGAATGTGGGAAATCTTTTACAAGTAGCAGTCGTCTCCAATATCATCAGAGAGTTCACACTGGAGAAAAGCCTTATAAATGTAGTGAATGTGGGAAAGCTTACACCACTAGCACTAATCTTTATCGTCATCAGAGAATTCATACAGGAGAAAAGCCTTATAATTGCAGTGAATGTGGAAAATCTTTTTCCAGTACCACTGTCCTTCGTTATCATCACAGACTTCATACAAGAATAAAAGCCTTATAAATGCAGTGAATGTGGGAAATATTTTACAAGTAGCAGTGGACTCCAATCTCATCAGAGAGTTCACACTGGAGCAAAGCCTTATCAGTGCAGTGAATTTGGAAAAGCTTTTATCGCTAAGACCCCACTTCATCAACATCAGAGAGTTCATACGGGAGAAAAGCCTTATCAATGCAGTGAATGTGGGAAATCTTTTACCCAGAGTACTGCCCTTCATTATCATCATAGAATTCATACAGTAGAATAGCCTTACCAATGCAGTGAATGTGGGAAACCTTTTAAAAGTAGCAGTGGTCTTCAATATCATCAGAGCGTTCACACCGGAGAAAGCCATTATGAGTGCAGTTAATGTGAGGTATCTCTCAGGCATATTTGTAAATTCGCTCTCCCCATAAGAGTCCAAATGTGAGAAATTTCGGTGATGTGTATGAAATGTAGTTTCAAAGTTAGGACTTAACAATTGTACAAGAAAATTTGTGAATCCTCATTTTTCTGAACTGTATCTCATACATTTAATCACCTATATTATGTAAAGTTCCCGTAAGTGTTTTTACTGTTGTGTTTGTGTTTTTATGTTGGAACACTATGTAATTATGTTGCACTTTCTAACATACAGAGATGTCCTGCCAGATCTATGTCACTGCATATTTCTGTTGCTGAAGGTATTTCACCTTAACCACCTATAGGCTACTACAGATGGCATCCATCACCATCCTCATGTGCCCAGGGAAGCTAACTCTATTGTCTGATTTGTTGAAGAAAAATAGAAATACCATAGCCCTTAGTTCTTACTTGTTTCCCTGTCCTGCGTTGCCACATAGGACTGCTTAGTGTTGGCTCCAGTAACCATAATGTTGCAGAGAAACTGCCATTTTTGGCGGACATGGTATCCCAAGATGCTAATGATGAGTTTATTGAGTACCTAAGTCAGTGGTCGGCAAACTGCGGTTCGCGAGCCACATGCGGCTCTTTGGCCCCTTGAGTTTTTAGAAAATTCCAGCTTAGGAGTACCCTAATTAACTTAATAACAATGTACCTACCTATATAGTTTAAGTTTAAAAAATTTGGCTCTCAAATTTCAATCATTGTATTGTTGATATTTGGCTCTGATGACTAATGAGTTTGCTGACCACTGGCCTAAATCATCAATGGGAGAACTGCCAGACTCAGGTTTCTTTCTTTGCAAAATAATGAAGGTTTTTTCCTAAGACTTGTTTAATCTTGAGTGTTCTATTTACTGTGTGGGTTAGTTTATAAAGAAAACTGAGCTCTCCAAGTATGGTGTTGCGAAAAACTTGTATGCGGTCTCACACGTTTTTGCCCTTGTGGGAAGAATATGGTGCAGAAATTAGCTCAGCAGTTTTTGCCAAATTTACAGTGCTTCCCATGATTTTCTAGGAAGCACTGTGGACTCTCTAGTACTCATGTGAAGATAGATGCTTTGAGACACAGAGATCACTCCAAAGAGGGGGTAGCTGTGGCAACCTCAATTATGTCTGGGAGTGTAAAGCACCAAACAGACTGTCAAATTACAGCAGGATGGCAGGGGAGTGTTGGGGAGGGGGGGAAAGAAATCAACCAAAGGACTTGTATGCATGCATATAAGCACAACAAATGGACACAAGACACTGGGGGTGGGGGTGGGATGAGGCCATGCGACAGGGGTTATGGGAAGCTGGGGGAAGGTCAATGGGGGAAAAAAAGGACATATATGTAATCTATATGTAATACTTTAAACAATAATAAAAAATTATGTCTAGGAGCATGAATATTTTTTTCTTGTTTTCAAGGGATGCTAATAGATGTGAAGGGAGCCCTAACCGGTTTGGCTCAGTGGATAGAGCGTCGGCTTGCGGACTGAAGGGTCCCAGGTTCGATTCCGGTCAAGGGCATGTACCTGGGTTGTGGGCACATCCTCAGTAGGGACGTGCAGGAGGCAGCTGATCGATGTCTCTCTCTCATCGATGTTTCTAACTCTCTATCCCTCTCTCTTCCTCTCTGTAAAAAATCAATAAAATATATTTAAAAAAAAAAATAGATGTGAAGGGAATCTCTTGCCCAGGTCTTGCAGAGGGCGATGAGCCCTAATGCCTACAATTTCAAGGGTAATGGTCACTGGTTTGAGGACTAGAGCAGTGAGGGGAAACCCTTTCCCTGTAGAAACACTGACCTAATTGTTGTGTTGGAAGGCAAACAGAGCATGTCAGCAGGGCGGAATCATCTGTAAATGGCTGAGGGCATTTCTCCAAACCTGAAAAGGATGCATAGAATGATTGCTTGCTGCCAGACAGCTGAGGACATTTCAGTCCATATGTTATTGCTTCCTATTGGCCAAACACCTGAACAGCCGAAGGCAATTCCTCCAATCAGACAATGGATTCTGTATACCAAACCCTGGCCTTTGATGTATATCTACTTTGCCTTAGGACAGTTTCTGTTAATAAAAAGCAAGGGGTCCTGAGACAAGAGAGAACTTGGTTTCTTTGGCCAAGCTCCTCTGGCTCCCAAAGGCCTTCCAAAATTATGTTTTGTCTCTGGAATCTTTAATAATTTACACACAGCGCCTTCTCCAGATTCCTGAACACTTCTACATGCTGGATTAATACCACTGGAATTGTTGGACCAGACTGCAGCCCATTAGATGGAATGGTCCTCATCTAACTGTGCATCCAGGAATTATTTTGAGGAAAAGACTACAGGAGCTGTGTGTACACAAGACCTGAGGGACTCCAGGGATGTTTTTCTGCTCTGGAGCAGTCATTGATTATAATGAGGATGTTTTGTGGCTCCTGTAGCTCCTCAGATGTTCCGATCAGAGCCATTGGTGTGCTGGCAGCAAAACAAAGCTGGAGAAAAGGCTGTCTTTAGTCCAGGGATGTAGCTTTTGTGGGTTTGGTTGAAAGTTCTTCATTGTTTGTTAACATATTCTATCAGAGATGAGACTGTCACCCAGAGTTCATAAGTAGGGGGATTGAATATAGAGTTGCCAAACCTGTTCTTCCAAAATAGGTGTACATTACATTTGTTTTATCTTGAACCAGTGTTAACAGCTGTAATGAGTAAATTACATGACTTAAGTATAGTGTTTCATAAATCTTGACAAGTGCATGAAACTGAAACCATCATTACAGTCATAATGCTGACCATATCTGTCTGTGTAATTGCTTCATGACCTCTTTTAACCCGTCCCTGTTCTTCACAGCTTTCCTAGTTTCCATGGATTTACATTCCATTTTCATAGAGAACTTGATTTTTCTAAGTATTTTTCCTCTTTAATTTATGGTTCATAAATATTTGGAGATTTATTGTAGTTACATTAGTACCTCATCTTTTTTTCTGATATTCTTTTTAAAAAATATATATTTTGCCCGTGCTGGTTTGGCTTACTGGATGGAGCATTGGCATGTGGACTCAGGGGTCCCAGGTTCGATTCCAGTCAAGGTCATGTACCTTGCTTATGGCCACATCCCCAGTGGGGGGTGTGCAGGAGGCAACTCTTCGATGTTTCTCTCTCATCGATGTTATTGAATTTACAGAGAGGACGGGAGAGGGGTAGAAACATCGATCAGCTGCCTCCTGCAGACCCCCTTCTGGGATTTGCCCGCAACCAAGGTACATGTACTTGACCAGAATTGAACCTGAGACCCTTCAGTCCGCAGACCGTTTCTGTATCCACTGAGCCAACCACTTAGAGCTCTGATAGATATTCTTATCATTGATATATCACTGTCAATATGTCCATATTAATAAATATTTGGTTATTTCTAACAAAGCTGGTACAAACATTTCTGTATCATTCCTTGTATGTATATAAGTGGTATTTACCTTTGTCAAAAATTCAGTGCATAGTCTGGGTTTTTGAGTAGATGAATGTTTCAATTTACCGAGATTAGCAAATTGTGATCTAAATGGAATATACCACCAGGGCCGGTGTGGCTCAGTGCTTGGGCATCATCTCGTGTAGCACAGGTTGTGGATTTGATTGCTGGTGGGGATATGTGCCTGGCTTGTGGGCTAGATCCACAGAAGTGGGTGTGCAGGAGGCGGCTGGCCGATATGGCACTCTTCCAGCAATGTTTCCCTCTCCCTTCTGTCTCTAAAAGTTAATAAACTATTCTTTAAAAATAAAAAAATAAACGTTAAATGATTGTACTGTTTTACATTTTTTCAGCAGTGTGTTAGGGATTCACAATCTCCACATCCTAGAGAATAATTTGTTTGGTCAATCATCATTTATTTAAACTTTTTTTTTAATAACTTTGTCATGCTACTTCACTGTTTGATTGTATTTTTTCTGGGAATTTATGGTGAGCCTTTTCTAAAAAGTGTATTTGCTGAGTCTGTATCTTTGTTAAAACATCTTATCATGGCCTAACTGGTTTGGCTCAGTGGATAGAGCGTCGGCCTGCGGACTTAAGGGTCCCAGGTTCGATTCAGGTCAAGGGCATGTGCCTTTGGTTGAGGGCACATCCCTAGTAGGGGGTGCACGAGGCAGCTGATTGATGTTTCTCTCTCATCAATGCTTCTGACTTCCCTCTCCCTTCCTCTCTGTAAAAATCAATAAAACATATTTTTAAAAAATCTTATCATAGGTCCTGCCTAATGTGCTATGAGTTCTGGCAATTTTCTGTAACAGTAGGACAGTGGAACAACAAAGATGGATGTTGGAAATTCTCTCATTTTGTGCCTTTTTTACTTTAGGACATAAACGTTTTTTGTATTGGTATAATACGTTTTAATATGTTTACTTTTTAAAAATATTTTAATTTCCCTAGCTGGTTTGGCTCAGTGAATAGAACCTCATCCTTCGGACTGAAAGGTCCCGGGTGAGCTTCGAGTCAAGGGCACATGCTAAGGTTGCAGGCTCAATCCCCAGTGTGGGGCCTGCAGGAGGCAGCCAATCAATCATTCTCTCTCATCATTGATGTTTCTATCTCTCTCTCCCTCTCCCTTCTTTTCTGAAATCAATAAAAATATATTTTAAAAAATATTTTAATAAGTTAATAAAAATATTTAATTGATTTTAAAGATATTTTTATTGATTTCATAGGGCAAGGGAGGTGGGGAGGAAGAGAGAGAAACATTAATGATGACCACCCTGGGAAGGGGCTCAGTTGTCTTATGAACCAGGAGGTCACAGTTCCATTGCCTCTCAGGGCACATGCGTTGGCCCCAGCTGGATCCACAGGGGAGGCTTGTAGGAGGCAGCTTATCAGTGATTCTCTCTCATCACTGATATTTCTATCTCTCTGTCCCTTTCCCTTCCTCTGTGAAATCAATAAAAAATTAAAGAAAATTTGAGTCCCATATCTTAAAAAAGAAAAAAAGAAACATCAATGATGAGAAGGAATCATTGATCAGATGCTTCCTCCACACCCTACTGTGGATGGAGCCTGCAATCCAGGCATGTGCTCTGTCTGGGAATCTAACTAAGGACCTCCTTGTGGGTGGGTCAGTGCTCAACCACTGACCCATACCAGTTGGGTGACTCATTAATGCTATGTCCTGTGCAATGAACATTTTTAATTTTAACCTGCACTACTACCGTTCTCCATTGCTTCCAGAACACCACTCATCTGATCCTGCACTGAGCCCTTGGTTTGTAGTCTTCTGCATTTTCCTTGTCTCCTGTCATGGGGGTTCTTGGGTTGGAACAGTTCTCTCAGGAAGGCCAGAGGGCATGTGGGTGGGCAGGGTGTTTTAGAGTCCCAAAGCCAATGCAGCAGGAAATAGAAGGGCAGTGATCAGACTCCCTATGCCCTAGATCAGGCATCCTACATTTGAATTTCAGATTTTCTGTTATCACTGGGACTTACATTGGAATAACCCCTTCTGCTGGTCTAAGTCAGTTTCCTCATGTGAAAAACAAGTATGAGGAATGTCCCCAGGCCAGAGCTGTTGGAGAAGGTCAAGTGGTAAGGTGTCCACTTGCAGTAAGGCAGCTGTGCCTGCAGCCTGCCTTGGCTCCAGCAACTCCAGCCACTCCCTGCAGAGATGTTCCCAGACAGGCACTTCTCTCTCCCCCAATGCCCGCAAGCACCTTTGTCTGTGGGTTCATTTTAGTGAGAAATGGGACCTTCAGGAAGACACTGACTCTGCTACAGGGAGGCAGGTGCTGTGGGCACTCAGGTCTCATTGTGGTGCGCCCCATATCAAACTGCTGAAAAAGTTCAGTGTCAGAGAAATGAAGTCAGCTCCCCAAGTTTACACCACAGACAAGTGTGAGATTCAAGGGGCTGGATTTTAACCATTTTTTCCAGCGTCAGACACAGTCTCTACCACTGATGAGCAGCCCTCACTGGAGCAGGTACAGGATGAGGACCAGGGTGGCTCAGCTGCAGCTCCTGTTTCCATGGTTGCAGTTAGGCGTTTCCTCCCATTCCCTTTACATCTCAGAGCCCTTACCCTTGGCCTCCCCGTGTCAGGGGAACGCCATCATTTCTCAGCTGCAGTGGTTTCTCCAGGGGAACCTTCTTTCAGAGTGAGCTGCTGTTTGTCTGCCTCCCCTTTGATCCCAGCACAGAGTTTGACCCTCAGGAGATGTCTGTAAATTGGGCTGGGGTTCTGCACCTGTGGCCACATATTAGGTGTCTGTGACCCCATTCACAGTGATGAATTTCTTGCCTCAGTTTGACCCTTCAAATGGTGATGCTATGTGGCACTGACATTCTCCCTGCAGGAGTGGATACAATTGGACATAAATTCTGGGACCTAATATTCAGAAGTGATGCTGGAGTCCTACATGATCCTGGTCTCATTGGACGGGTGCTCACCTCTTATTCATGCATAGAACCCATTGCCCATGTGAATATGTCCTCTATATCCCTATTGGAAGAATAAGACAATGGATCTCACCCTGTTTTCCCTGCAGCCCGGATCATTTTCTGGATTCACATCCTCCCTCCCACTCTCCTGTGTCTGCACTCGGGAGTTCGGTTGGAACAGAATCCTTATGAATACAGGCCCTCCCCGCAGTGCACAGCACATGCTTCCTGTGCTTTACCTGACAATCTACCCTAACTCACTGTCCACACACATTTTCTGATGTAGGTGAAGGTGGTTTCTGAGATGAAGGTTTTGGCCATTTGGGTCAGTTACTCCGTTTTTCTGAGTCGTTTCCATGTGTATGGACAATACATGTTAATAACTTTTTGGTTTTCCCCCATTAATCTATATTTTATCTATTAGTAGGCCAACCATAGGACCTAGAAAAGAAGAAGGAAATGTTATTTTGCTTCTACAATGTAATTTCCCTCATTTTTACCCATTTAACTCCAAAGAATAACGGAATCCTGTTAGGGTTTGTGCCGTGATGCGGGCTGTGGAAGAATTCACACCTAAAAGAAGAGATGCAGAGAGGAAGTTTATTTTACTTTCCAAGAGAGGAAAGGGCCAAGTGTTGCTAGTCAATACAGGGCAGGGAAGAAAGGGTGGCTTCTGCTTTCCTGCAGTGCCTGTTGCTAAGGGACAAAGAATGGAGGTGCCTTGGGCGAGATGAAGGTAAGTAGATATGAGGGGCTGACTTTTTTAAAAATATATATTTCATTGATTTTCCACAGAAAGGAAGGGAGAGGGATAGAGAGTCAGAAAGATCAATGAGAGAGAAACACCGATCAGCTGCCTCCTGCACACTCCTCACTGGGTATATGCCCGCAACCAAGGCACATGCCCCTGACTGAAATCGAACCTGGGACCCTTCAGTCCACAGGCCCACACTCTATCCACTGAGCCAAACCACTCAGGGCTGAGGGGCTGACTTTTAAAGTTAGATTTTTCTTTCTAGGAGGGAGCCTGGCAAATGTCCTATAGCTATTTCTTCTTATTATTCCCAAGACTTTAAAATATGCTAAAAGTTATGAAGAGTTCCAAAGAGGCTTGTTTGAAGGGGTGATGGGAAAGAAACTTTCTACTAACTAGAGACTCCTTAGGGCAAATTATCCCTGAGGTGTGACAGCAGCAGGGAGGAGGGGTATACAAGAATGCAAGCTTGAGAGTAGCTTATCTTGTTCTGCAGTTTGAACAGGGCAGGTGTTTGAATTAGAGGAGCCAACAATCTTAGGGTTTAATTAGCAGGTGCTTCTCATAAATTGTGAAAGGTTACAGCAAGGAAACAGAAAGACCTTTCTCTTGTCCTTAAAATACCTGATCACATCTGAACCTAAGTCTTTATTGACCTGAACAGTGACTACTGCTAGGAGACCAAATAAAAACAAAGCAGCAATACTGTGAGTATTGTGTTTAGAAGGTCGTCAGCAATAGGTCCCAGAGGAAAGAAAACACTCATTGAATTTGTTCCTCCCCCACAGGTTCTTACTCCCCAGGATGGACAAAAATGATGGCACATACTATATCTGTCAAGCTGAGGGAGCCCGGCATGGCATGGCCAATCTTACAAACTCAGAGGCAAAAAATAATCATACAGGATGGCTTGAAATTAAAACTTCTTAAGTTAAAGCTCATCATAGGGGTAGTTATATCCTAGCGTTGTTTTTGCTTCTCGTGTTCTTTTTTTTTTTTTAATGTATTTTATTGATATTTTACAGAGAGGAAGGGAGAGGGATAGAGAGCTAGAAACATCGATGAGAGAGAAACATCGATCAGCTGCCTCCTGCACACCTCCCACTGGGGATGTGCCCGCAACCAAGGTACATGCCCTTGACCGGAATCCAGCCTAGGACCCTTCAGTCCGCAGGCCGATGCTCTATACCCTGAGCCAAACTGGTTTCGGCACCAGTGATGAATTTATTGAGTGCCTAAGTCTTCAGTGGTAGAACCGCCAGTGTCATGTCTCTTTTGTTTGTAAAGTCTTTTTCCTAAGACTTCTTTAATCTTGGGTGTTCTATTTACTCTGTAGGTTATTTTATAAGGAGATCTAGGCTTTCCAAGAATGATGAGGTGAAAAACTTATGGGGTCTCAAACTTATTTTTGCCCTTGGGGGTGCAGTATGGTGCAAAAATTAGCTCATCATTTTTTGGCAAATTTACATTGCTGCCCATATTTTCCTAGGAAACACTATGGACACTCTAGTTCTCATGTGAAGATGGATGCTTTGAGACACAGAGATCACTCCCAAGAGGGGGTAACTGTGACAACCTCAAGTATGTCTGGGAGTATGAATTTTTTTCTGGTTTGCAAGGGATGCCAATACATGTGAAGGGAATCTCTTGCCCAGGTCTTGCAGAGGGCCATGTGCCCTAAAGCCCACAATTTCACGGGTAATGGTCACTGGTTTGAGGACCATAGCAGTGAGGGTAAACCCTTTCAGTATAGAATGGTCCTCATGTAGGATTTATTTGGAATCAAAGACTACAGGAGCTGTATGTACACAGATCTGAGGGACTCCAGGGATGTTTATCTGCTGTGGAGCAGTCATTGTCATTGATTATAATCAGGATGTTTTGTGGTTCCTGTAGCTTCTCAGAAGTTACCATCAGAGCCATTGGTGCGGTGGCAGCAAAACAAAGATGGAGACAAAGGCTGTTTTTAGTCCAGAGATGTGGCTTTTGTGGGTTTGGGTGAAAGTTCTTCATTGTTTGTTATATCTTCTGTCATTGAGATGAGACTCTCACCCAGAGGGCGTAAGTATGGGGATTGAATATAGAGTTTCCAAACCTATTCTTCCAGAATAGGTGAACATACATATGTTTTATCTTGGACCACTGTTAACAGCTGTAATGAGTAAATTACATGTGTTAAGTATAGTGTTTCATAAATCTTGACATGTGCATGAAACTGAAATCATCATTACAGTCATAATGCTGACCATATCTATCTCTGCGTAATTGGTTCATGACCTCTTTTAATCTGTCCCCGTTCTTCACAGCTTTCCTAGTTTCCATGGATTTACATTCCATTTTCATAGCGAACTTTATTTTTGTAAGTATTTTTCTACTTTATGTTTCATAAATACTTATAGATTTATTAAAGTTACAATAGTAACTCATCTTTTTTTCTGATAGATATTCTTTTCATTGATATGTCACCATCAGTTTGTCCATTTTAATAAATATTTGGTTATTTCTAACAAAGCTGGTACAAACATTTCTGTATCATTCCTTGTATGTATATAAGTGTTATTTACCTTTGTAAAAAATTCAATGCATAATCTGAGTTTTTGGGTAGATGAATGTTTAAATTTACCGAGATTAGCAAATTGTGATCTAAATGGAATATACCACCAGGGCCGATGTGGCTCAGTACTTGGCCATCATCTTGTGCAGCACAGGATTGTGCATTTGATTGCAGGTAGGGATATGTGCTGAGTTGCAGTCTAGATCCACAGAAGTGGGTGTGCAGGAAGTCGCTGGCCAATATGGCACTCTTCCATCAATGTTTCTCTCCTTCTCACTTCTCTCTATAATGAATAAACTATTCTTTTAAAAATATATATATATCTTGATTTTTTACAGAGAGGAAGAGAGAGGAATAGAGAGTTAGAAACATGCATGAGAAACATCGATCAGCTGCCTCTTGCACACCTCCTATTGGGGATGTGCACGCAACAAAGGTACATGCCCTTGACCGGAATCCAACCTGGGACCTTTCAGTCCACAGGACGACGCTCTATCCACTGAGCCTAACCGGTTAGAGCAGCCGTGGGCAAACTATGGCCCGCGGGCCGGATGGCCCGTTCGGCTGTTCTATCCGGCCTGCGGAGCCGAAAGAGGGGAGGGTTCTCTTGCTCTCCCCTCCGCTCCTTCACCAGCAGCAGTGTTATCATGGCAACTTCGGGAAACACGGCTGTAGCTCCTTCTTCTGAGTAGGCAGATTTATATCCGCCCATTCAGTAGAAGGAACAACCTCTCAATCTTCCAGAGGCTCCTTGTAATGCCCGCGGACAGGTCCCCCGACATCACCCTGGGAATGCGTAGACACGTTATTGTGGTGATGTAGGGAGACACGCCCCTGGAGAGCACAGTATCAGAACATTAGCTAAAAAGGAGACCAACAACACTGTTCCCGCTGAAGTTGATGTTTTAAAGACCAAAAACCTTTCAACCCAGTTTACATTGCCATCTACATCTATGTCCCGGGCATAATTTGGAAGTTGCACTAAAGAAAATGTTTAATTTACTGTTTACACATTTTGTTCTTTTCTATTTGTTTTAGTTTTAAATTATTTTATTATATTTAAGTTTAATTTGAAAGGCTTTTGTACCTTTCCTTTGTTAGGCAATTTTAATTTGCCTTTGCCATCTTCAATATAAGGTATGTTATTGTGCTATGATTCCTCCATTTTTTGAAGTTTCAAATTATAATACTTAGTGTTTACATTCTTCTTGTTAAAATGTTTGAAATGAATAAAGCTATTGAAATAAAAAAAAAAAAAAAACAGACCGTACCCTTTTATGTAATGATGTTTACTTTGAATTTATATTAGTTCACACAAACACTCCATCCATGCTTTTGTTCCGGCCCTCCAGTCCAGTTTAAGAACCCATTGTGGCCCTCGAGTCAAAAAGTTTGCCCACCCCTGGTCTAGGAGCATGTCTCACTAAGAAGGGAGTGACTCAACCAATTGCCAACCTCAATGATATGCTAATAAGTAATAAAGATTGTTTTAAAAAAACTAAATAAATAAATCTCAACTGATTGTACTTTTTTCATTTTTCCAGCAGTGTGTGAGTGATTCAAATTCTTCACATCCTAGAGAATATTTTCTTTGGTCAATCATTCTTTATTTAAACATTTTATTTTGTAAGTTCGTCATGCTCCCTCAGTATGATTGTGCTTTTGCTAGAAATTTATGGTGAGCCTTTTCTCAGATGTATAGTTGCTGTGTCTGCATCTTTGTTAAAACATTTGACCATATGTTCTGCCTAATGTTTTATGAGTGTTGGCAATTTTGTTGAACAAAAAGACAATGGAATAACAAATATGGATGTTAGAATTTCACTCATTTTGTTTCTTTTTGATTTAGGTAATAAATTTTTGTTTTGGTATAATGTGTTTTAATAATTTTTACCTTTTAAAAATATTTATTTTTAGAGATTTTAAAAATATTTTTTATTGATTTGAGAGAGTAAGGGAGAGGGAGAGAGAGATAGACTCATCAATAATGAGAGAGAATCATTGATGGGCTACCTCCTGCACACTGCTGTTGGAAATGGACCCCACAACCCAGGCATGTGCCCTGATGAGGAATTGAATGGGGAAATCTTTGTGTGCGCGCCGATGTTTAGCCACTTACAGCACCAGCTGGAAATTATTTAGTTTTTAAATGCTATGCACAATGCAGTGAACATTTTTAATTTTAACCCGCACTACTAACATTCTCCACCACCTTCAGAAGAGCAATCTTAAGAAACATTCTCAGGACAGGAATCCTTCACTTCCCCAGTGCCAACAAGCACCTTTTTTTTAAAGGGCTTTTGAGAAAGAACTGGGGCCTTTCAACAACCCGCTGACCCACCTGCAGGGAGGTGGCAGTTCTGTGGGAAATAAGGTCTTGTTGGGCCTCCAACCTCAAATCTCCAGGAGACTCACTACAGCTCCCTGCCCCTCAGTTGGCTAAATTTGACATGATGCTATAATGGGACTTTTCTAAGACTGTGAAGATCAATAAAAGTTACAAACTTAGTACTTGCCTGGGCCAGTGTTCCAGAGATCACTTTTTGAGCATTTTCTGTTTTAATTCTCACAAAAACCTGGAGAGTCTAAACTAATAATGAACTGTTGGGAACATCCTCGATTACAGAAATAAGGAAGATTTTCCAAGTTTACTTAACAATACCAAGGCTGAACAGCAGAGTATGAGTGATGGATGAATGATTACTACGACATGTTTTTTGTGAAAGAGAGGGCTAAGGGACTGCCTGGATATAGGAACCAAACAGCCTCGTTCATCTGCCTCTTTAGGCTATTATTGTAACAACACCTTGAATTAAAATTAACTATTAGATACTATCAGTAGGGTAAGCATCCTTGAGAACACACATGTGTCTGCAGTGTCCTTTAAGCAAGGAAATGTAAAGGCTAAATATAAAGATTCTGTTAAAGACCCAGGGGCTTGCACGTAAACAGACTTGCTTCCCCACATAACAAGTGTCAGATATAAAGGCTGGATTGCAACCCAGTGTTGGGCCTTGGATTGCCCATGAGGAAAAGGGCCTTGATATAGGCTAGATCCCTAGACAGGGTGTGCACATGGCTGCTGGCTGAGGTTGCACTCTCATATAGATGTTTTTCTCCCACTCTCTAATTGTTTCTCTAAAATCAGTACAATATTCTTGAAAAATAAATATAAATTGATTGTGCATTTTTGCATTATACTAGCAGTATGTCAGGGTTTCACATTGTCCACATCCTAGAGAATATTTTATTTGGTTGATCATTGTTTAAACTTTTTTTTTTTTTTGCTAACTTTGTTGCTCTTCTTCCCTTGCTTTTTTTTTATTGTATTTTTTTTCTAGGAAATTACAGTGAATTTTATCACAGATGTGCATTTGCTATCTTTATCTTTGTTAAAACATCTGATCCTCCAGACAGGTCCAGATGAAACAGGAAGGTGATATATTAAGCACTTGTAAAGCAAATAGATGGTTTGAGACCATGTTTTGTTGTTCCCCAGAATTTATCCTATCACGCTCTTGCATTTTTGTTCTGACCACCCTACATACCTTCCATGACATTTCTTATTTTATTTTCTGGGATATTGTATATTTTTCCAAGAAAAGACATGGCCCTGGACCGTTTGGCTCAGTGGATAGAGCGTCGGCCTGCAGACTGAATGGTCCCAGGTTCGATTCCGGTCAAGGGCATGTACCTTGGTTGTGGGCACATCCCCAGTGGGGGGTGTGCAGGAGGCAGCTGATCAACGTTTCTCTCTGATTGATGTTTCTGACTCTCTATCACTCTCCCTTCCTCTCTGTAAAAAATCAATAAAATATTAAAAAAAAAGAATATGACATGTGTCTGGAAAATAAGTTTATATAATAAATTTTATTTATTTATTTTTCGTTAAACCTCAACCTCAGTGATTTTTCCATTGATTTTTACAGAGTGAACGGGAGGTGGAGAGACACACGCAGAGAGAAACTTCTATGTGTGAGAGACAAATGATTTGGTGGCCTCCCACACATACCCTGACCTGGCTGGGTATTGAGCCCCCAACGAGGTACGGGCCCTTGACCAGAATGAAAGCCTTGATCCCTCAGTCCACAGGCCAAGGCTTCATACTTTGAGCCGAACTATTTGTTGTATAGATGCCTACCATGCTGGCACCATTCAAGGTTTGGAAAGTGGGCATCTGCACCTGAGATAAAGATTTTGGATTCTAGGGTCTCACAACCTTGCTTGGAAATAATTATTTCACCTGTTATTGCAGTTCCAGTGTCTGCATGCGGAATGAACATTATTTATGGAAGAGAATATTGCTAGAGCAAACTATAGAAAGGCATAATGGAGTTATACAATGAATAGCATTTATATACCTAGAAGACAAAAGGCTCTATGAAGCTGACTACAGGTAGGTCTCAATAGATGGTAAATTAAAGACACTGATTCCCAAGAGGTGAGATAATTACCTTTAGATATGGCTATGCTGAAACATTGGCTACCGTGAAATTCTTTTTCCTACAAATGTGAGGCCTCCTCATTCCTGACAACTTGAGGAAAAATAGTGAGCTGAGAAAATATAATACGGTGTGAGCAGAAAAATGTAGAACTGTGGAAGGAAAGCCACAGCATGATGTTTCATGGCTTTAACCATCATTTACTAAGGATCCCATCTGCTTCTGAGGCTGAACTGGCCCGTGTTACACAGCAGTGCATAAAGACAACTGTTCCCAACAAGGCTTGTTCAAAGGCTTTATGGAAGGAGGAGCAATTCATTGAAAAAGAAAATATTCTCTGTGATAGTGAATCATTGGGTGACGGGGCTGTGGTGATATGAAATGAGCAGCACTCTGGAATGACTAGCATTGGAAGTAAGAATGTTAAAGCCCACATTGAAAGGAGGTGAGAAGGAGATTTGATTTTAATCATGAAGATGTTTTCTGGACAAGTGAGCACTGTACAGGGTTTCCATGTCAGAAGTTTTGTTTTTCTTTTTTTTTCCTTTTTATTATTCGTTGCCTGAGGATATTTTTTCTATTGACTATTAAATTTTCTAATGTATTATTTGTTTTTTTAAAAAATATATTTTATTGATTTTTTACAGAGAGGAAGGGAGAGGGATAGAGAGTTAGAAACATCGATGAGAGAGAAACATTGATCAGCTGCCTCCTGCACACCCCCTACTGGGGACATGCCGGCAACCAAGGTACATGCCCTTGACCAGAATCGAACCTGGGACCCTTCAGTCCGCAGGCCGACGCTCTACCACTGAGCCAAACCGGTTTCGGCTGTATTATTTGTTTTTAATTGATTTCAGAGAGGAAGCGAGAGATATACACATCAATGATGGGAGAGAATCATGCATGGGCTGTGTCCTGCACTCACCCTACTGGGAATGCAGCCCAGAATGCAGGCATGTGCCCTTGGATCAAATCAAACCCGGGATCCTTCAGTCCCCAGGCAGATGCTCTATCCACTGAGGAAAACCAGGTAGTGCTCCCTGTTAGAACTTTGCTGAGAGTGTCAGACCACTTCTGTGATCATTCTGCCAGTTTCAGAGTCCTGGAGGTTAGTTTCATTTAGAAATTATTTCCAGCCCTAGCCCATTTTAGATTTTTTTCAACTCCTCTGCTACATTACTTAGTTTTAATACTTTATGACATATTCCAATGGGGTGTATACTTCACTGTGTATTTATGCTGTGAATTTTAAAAAGTAGATTTTTATTGATTTCAGAGAGGAAGGGAGAGAGTGATAGAAACATCAATGATGAGACAGAATCATTGATCAGCGGCCTCCTGCATACCCCCCACTGGAGATCAAACCCACACCTCAGGCTTCTCTACCCAAAACAGAAATCAAACCCTGATCTCCTCTTTCATAGGGTGATGCTCGTACAGTAAGCCACACCAGGCCGACTTGGTCCCAAATTTTAAGTAGTACAAGGTTCTTACAGAATTATGAATTTTAAAGATTCACTGCACATATGCATACCCATCATTATTTGTTATTGATAATATTTTAATGTGGTTTTAAAGTTTTGGAGCTATGTATACATAGGTCATCTTTCAGTATGAATATGTATTTCATTTACTCTAAGTATAATTTGTGAATATTTGTGCAATCTTTTCTCATTGAGAATGCCTGAAACATCTGCTGACATCTTTAATATGTCCGTAAGGGACGAATTATCTTTCACTATGATAATTACAGTGGCATCTTCACATTAACAAAAACACCAGTTACTTTGCCAGAATTCAAGTGTCCCACTGTTTCAAAAGTGAACTTATCTTTATTGATGTTCAAGTAAAAATTAAACAACAGCATTCAATTTAAAGTTTATATTATACATATTAGTTCTTTATTTCAAATATATACCCCACATCCTACGTCTATATTATGACGAGCTGCATTGGTCTGACAGAAAATGTGTTTTCATAAAAAGGACTCCAGTCCTTTTACCAGAAAAATGACAACCTTTTTTTAGCCATTTTCAAGATGTCTCTTTCACGAGGAAGGTCATTTCCCAGTGTCCCTACCAGCAGATGGCGGTGTTTTCCTTGGAGTGATATGGGAATCTTTCCATCACCATCTTGGACTCTGGACCCCACATTACCCAGAAGGCCTTGTGAGGACTACCGCCAGCTTAGCCAATGAAAGGTCAGAAAAGGCCTTTCTCTTGCGTCAGCCGCGGGCGAGGGCGGGACTTCCGCTGCACTCTTGGCGGCTATTGGTCTTCACCCAGAATCTACTACAGTACCGGGTGGGAGGCTCCAGGCGGCGGCGGCGGTGGCAGGTCCTCGGAGGGAGAAGGCCCGCGTCCTTTCCGGCTCAGCCCTCACGTGGGAGTGAAATTCGCTGACGCCCCCGGGTTACCCACGTCCGTGACGGAACAGAGACCCTTTCCTCCCCCTTCCACCGCCCCTGCTTCTTCCCGGCCTCCCCGGCCTCTCGGCCTGGATCCGCGCACAGCGTCCAATGGCAATGGCCTTGCTCAGGTGCTCAGCTGAGGTGAGTTCGCGTCGCCCTCCCCGCCACACCTGCCCTCACCGCCTCCTTCCACTCCACCCAGCAGCCTGGGGTCAGGGCGCCTGTCACGTCCTGCAGCTCAGGTCCCGGTCAAGGACCCTGAGGAAGGAGGAGGGGACAGAGGACTGTTGTGAGTTCCGAGGACACAGGCAGTGCAGGGCAGAGTGGACAGGGGTGACATGTATCTGAAATTCCCTGCGGATGTGGGTGGTGAGTATTGAATCCAAGGTCAGAGACGGACAGGGAGGATTTCAGAGCCGCCTGCCCTGCTCTGCCCAGGCTGTGGGGTCCACCAGGAATCGGGCTGTGCTAGATCCTTCTGAAACCTCTCAAGAACTCTCTGGATGCCATATGCCAAGGTCATGGGTGAGTCCTGAGAGGTCCTGAGCTGTGGAGCAGGAAGATGGCCGAGCTGAGGCAGTGAACCTGGGGTCTGAAGTTGTGATGAGGTCAGAGCCAGGGGTGGGCAAACTTTTTGACTCGAGGGCCACAATGGGTTCTTAAAAAACTGGACGGGAGGGCCGGAACAAAAGCATGGATGGAGTGTTTGTGTAAACTAATATAAATTCAAAGTAAAGGAGCGGAGGGGAGAGCAAGAGAACCGGATAGAACAGGCGGATCCGGCCCGCGGGCCGTAGTTTGCCCACAGCTGGGTCAGACATTACCCAGTGTGTGCACATCTGGAGGAAGTGTGAGCTGACGGTGCTGGAAACCTGGTATTGGGACTTTAAAAATACATATGTATATTTTTTTATTGTATTCAGAGAGGAAGGGAGAGAGGGAGAGCGGGAGAGAGGGAGAGCGGGAGAGAGAGAGGAGAGAAAGAAGAGAGAAAGAGAGAAAGAAAAAAAGAAGAAAGGAAAGGAAGGAAGAAAGGGAAAAGAAAAGAAACTTCATTTATGAGAGAGAATCATCCATAGGCTCCCTCTGGAAGCCCGTACTGGGTATGGAGTCTGCAACCCGGGCATGTGTCCTTGATTAGAATCCAACCCGGGTTCCTTCAGTCCACAGTCCAAAACTCTGTCCACTGAGACAAACCCGCCAGGGCTGGTATGAGGACTCTAGGATGAAGCATAAACCCTTGGCTTTGTCTTGGAGGCATGAACTGGGAGACTGCAGTGGTATTGCTTGGCAGGAAGGCTGGGGCCCTGCAGGCATGGCCCAGAGCTTAGATGGAGTTTCTCTGCTGTCCCTCTTCCCAACCCATCTGTTGTGCTGAGGGCAATCACAGTGACTAATGGGACTGTGGTAAGAGAGCAGCCAGCACAGCATTAGGGCCTGGTGTCCACACTAAACTGGGGAGCCCTGGAGGAGGTTGAGGGTGAGGAAGATGTGTTAGGGGTAGGATTGCTAGTTCTCAAAATTTCAACTATGGTTTCAATTGTCTCAATTCTGACAGGTTGGTGTGACCTTTGAGGACATTGCCCTGTACTTCTCCAGGGAGGAATGGAGCCTCCTTGATGAGGGTCAGAGACAGCTGTACCTGAATGTGATGCTGGAGAACTTTGAACTTCTATCCTCCCTGGGTAAGACCCTCACTGTGGCTGGTTCCTGGGACTTGGCTTTGCCATTTCCTATGCCCCCTCACCTCCAGGGGTGCTCTGTCCTCACCTGTGGACTGTACACGTTGCTGGATTCATCCAGTTTTCTGGGTTTTTACTGTGGCTGGCAGGGTGGGTTTGATTGCACTGCTCCCTTCTATACTTTTAATCACAACACCTGCTGTACCGAACTGGTAGGGAGGGTTTGTGGGTGGTTGTGTGGCAGGGAGACTAATGGATTCCAGTTGAGTAGTGAGTAAAAGCATGTTCTTTATTCCTGTTTGTCATTTGTACGTATTTTTTTAAGTAGTGTCTACATCCTTAGTCCTGTTTTATTTGTAAATATTTTTAATTGATTTCAGAGAAGAAGAGGGAGAGAGAGAGAGAGAGAGATAGAGAGAGAGAGAGACATCAATGATGAGAGAGAATTATCGATTGGGTATCTCCTGCATGCCTCCTACTGGGGATCCAGCCCACAACCCGGGCATGTACCCTGACCATGAACCTAAGCGTGACCTGCTGGGTTCACAGATGGATGCTCAACCACTGAGCCAAACCAGCCAGGGCTTTAGTCCTATTTTTAACCATATTTATTTATTTGCTATTGTGTGTGTTGTTGTTGTTTTAATATTTTTTTCAATTGAGTTTTTTACAGTGTGGAAAAGAGTGGGATAGAGAGTTAGAAACATCAATGAGAGAGAAACATTGATCAGCCGCCTCCTGCACACCCCCTACTGGGGATGTGTCTGCATCCAAGGTACATGCCCTTCACCGGAATTGAACCTGGGACCCTTCAGTCCACAGGCTGAACTATCCACTGAGCCAAACCAGTTAGGGTGCTATTGATGTTTTGAATACTTTTTCTAGTTTATAGTAAAATACATCTCCCTTTGCATATGTTTAATTGTGCTTTCCAAATATTGAATTTCTGTTTTATTTACAGACCAGTGACCCAGTGCTCAGATTCGTGCACATTGAAAGGAAATTAATTAGAAGAAATATTTTAATTTCACTATTCGCCCCTTCTCTATAATAGAAGTATCAGAGAGGAATGAAAATTAGTAAAATGTATATGAAAATAATATATAAATTCATTAATAAATAAAAAATTACAACATGATATAACAACAAAGACATATAAAAACATCATATAAATACAACATTGATGAAAACAATGACTGATAGTTGATTAAACTTATTCTAATATCTCCCTGTATACCACATTAAGAGTAAAAATACTTTTCAGAGTGCTTGACTAATTTCCTTTGTGATAAAGTATTTACAACTTCAATGTCACAGGCTGTTCGAACTGGAGAGGAAGCAAAATATAACTGACCATGTCTGAAAAGGAGTTTAGATAGGAATATTCCTACACTCTCTAGAGCACCGGTTCTCAGCCTACGGGTCACGACCCCTTTTGGGGTCGAACAACCCTTTCACAGGAGTCGCCTAAGACATCCTGCATATCAGATATTTACATTACGATTCATAACAGTAGCAAAATTACAGTTATGAAATAAGCAGCGAAAATAATTTTATGGTTGGGGGTCACCACAACATGAGGAACTGTATTAAAGGGTCGGGCATGGGGGGTGGTCAATGGGGGAAAAAAAAAAAAGGAGACATATGTATTACTATTTGTAATACTTCAAACAATAAAAAAAATTAATTAATTAATTAAAAAAAAATAAAGGGTTGGGCATTAGGAACGTTGAGAACCACTGACTTAGATTAATAGTGACTTTGAGCATGTTTTCATATGTCTCCTGGCCTTCTGTATGTCCACTTTTGAAAAGTCCTTTATCCATTTTTTGATTGCATAGTTTATCTCATGTTGTTAAGATGTATCAGTTCCCTGTAAATTTTGAAGATTAGGCCCTTATCGGATATAACATTGGTAAAAACGTTCTCCTATGCAGTGGGCTTTCTTGTTGTTTTGTTGATGGTTTCTTTTGCTGTGGAGAAGCTTTATATTTTGACGTAGTCCCATTTGTTTATTTTCTCTTTAGTTTTCATTGCCCTAGAAGCTGTATCGGTAAAAATATTGCTACGAGCCCTGACCAGTTTGGCTCAGTGAATAGAGCGTCGTCCTGTGGACTGAAGGGTCCCAGGTTCGATTCCAGTCAAGGGCATGTACCTTGGTTGCGGGCACATCCCCAGTCGGTGGTGTGCAAGAGGCAGCTGATCGATGTTTCTCTCTCATCGATGTTTCTAACTCTCTGTCCCTCTCCCTTCCTCTCTGTAAAAAATCAATAAAATATATTTAAAAAAATATTGCTACGATATGTATCTGATATTTTATTACTTGTGGATTCTTCTAAGATTTTTATGGTTTCCCTTCTTACATTTAAGTCCTTTATCCATTTTGAGTTTATTTTTGTGTGTGGTGTAAGTTAAGGGTCTGGTTTATTTTTTTATTTTTATTGATTTCATAGATGAAGCGAGAGGGAGAGAGAGATAGAAACATCAATGATGAGAGAGAATCGCTGATTGGCAGCCTCCTGCACACCCCCTACTGGGGATCGAGCCCACAACCTGGGCATATGCACTTGACCAGAACCGAACCTGGGACCCTTGAGTCTGCAGGATGATGCTCTATCAACTGAGCCAAACCAGTTAGAGCTGAAGAGACTATATTGACTCTATAGTATGCTCTTGCATCCTTTGTCAAATATTAATTGAGCATAATGGCTTGGGTAATTACTGAGTTCTCTGTTCTGTTCTGTCTGCTGTTGTGCCAGTACCAGGAAGTTTTGAGAATAGTAGCTTTGTAATATAGCTTGATATCTGGTATTGTGATCCCTCCAACTTTGTTCTTCTTTCTCTAGATATCTGTGGCTATTTGGGATATTTTTTTTCAAGGTGCATTTTTGGAGAGTTCGTTCTAGGACTGTGAAATATGCCTTTGGTATTTTAATGGGGATTGCATTAAATCTATTGCTTTAGGTAGTTTGGACAATTTAATGATATTGATTCTACCAATACTTGAACACGGTATATTCTTCCATTTGTTTATGTCTTCCTCTAGCTCTTTTTTCTACATCCTATAGTTTTTCATGCACACAGCTCTTACCTCCTTAGTTACGTTTATTCCTAGGTATGCTAATTTTTTTGTTGCACTGGTCAATGGGATTGTTTCTGTAAGTTCATTATTGGTATATAAAAAAGCCATGATTTCTTGGTGTTAATTTTGTATCCTGCTACATTGCTGAATTCATTAAATCTAGTAGTTTTTTGATGGAGTCCTTCGGGTTTTCTATGTACAGTATCGTGTCATCTGCGAATAAGGACAGTTTTACTTATTTTTCAATTTGGATGCCTTTCATTACTTCTTCTTGTCTGATTGCTATGGCTAGCACTTCTAATAACTGTCGAACAGGAGTGGTGAAAGTGGGCATTCCTGTCTTGTTCCTGTTCTTAAGGGAAATGGGTTTAGTTTTTGCCCAGTGAGTATGATGTTGGCTGTAGGTTTGTCATATAAGGGTTTATTGAGGTTGAGGTATGATCCCTGTACTCCCACTTTGCTGAGAGTTTTTATCAAGAAAGGGCATTGGATTTTGTCAAATGCTCTTTCTGCATCAGTTGATATGATTATGTGATTTTTGTCTTTTAATTTGTTTATGTGATGTATCATGTTTATTGATTTGTGGATATTGTACCATCCTTGCATCCCCAGAATAAATCTCACTTGGTCATGGTGTATGACCTTTCTAATGTAATGCTGGATCAGAGATGCTAGAATTTTGTTGAAGATTTTAGCATCTATGGGGACCACTGTGACTACTGTGGGAGAGCTGCTGTGCAGGAGACACCCCTCTGGAGCAGGACTTGCTTCACTGGGGCTTTGGTGCTCAGTGAGTCTGCCCCTTGAGTGTGTTGCTTATGGGTGTGAAGAGTTGTACGCTGGTATGGTATGACACTGACCACCAGGTACACTGGCTCTTGGTTCTCCAGGGAGGTGTAAAGTCAGCCACTGCCTGGGGCCAGCCAGCAGGATCTACAGAGAGATCTGCATAATCTCCTCTTTGTATTGGGTTTGGAAGTGCCCTGACAAGGCCCAGCTGTGAAGCAAGGAAGGCTAGTGCTGGTGCCAGGTCTTGGGCTTTTATTGATAGTTTTGGAACTTCCTGACCCAACTGCAACTTGTTTGACATATTTTAGCCTGAATTTGTTTATGTATTTCAGAAGCTCAAATAGGATCTTGACAAATTTCTCTATGGAGGGTCATGTCATCTCCTATCAACATCTCTTATGATGCTTTGTGGTTCATAATGTGAGGTATATTGTCTTAACTTTCATTTCTTTTTTCATTTCTTTGAGGCTTTTTTGTTTGTTTGTTTGTTTTTTGCTTTAGGTTAGCGCAAGGTTTGCCAATTTTTGTATTTTTAATTAGAAAAATGCCTATCAGGTATTCTTTTATTTTATCTTATCTCCCTTTTATTGATGCTTGTTCAAATATTTATTGTTTCATTCCTTTGCAACCTTTGGGTTACTTTCTTATTTTTTTTCTAGATTCCTGACATGGCAGGTTAGGTTTTTTGAGATCTGTTTTCATAATGTAGGCATTTATCCCTATAAAATTTCCTCTTATAATTACATTTTCTGAATTTTATACATGAATTTTGGTAAGTTGTCTTTTTATTTACTTTGTCTCTAGACTTCTTTGAGTTCTCTTTTGTGTTTGGCTACCTTGAAATTCTTATTTGTTTCTTTATTATTGGTTTCAGATAAAGAGGGAGAGGGAGAGACAGAGAGAGAGAGAGAGATAAAGAGAGGAGTGGGAAAGAGAGCGAGAAAGAGGGAAACATCAGTGTGAGGGAAAAATATCAATCGGCTGCCTTCTGCACACAAACTAACTGGAAATGGAACCCATATACTGATATGTGTCTTGCCTGGGAATTGAATCCTAGACCCTTTGTTATACAGGACGATGTTCCAACCAACTGAGCCGTACTGGCCAAGGCATTCTGTGGTTTTTAAAAACAATGATTTCCAGTATTTTTTGAAGAAGCCACTATGGTCAATGATAGCAGAAGCACAGTGGCTGCTGGAGGACCCTTGTTTTTGACTGTAGGTGTCTTCAAGTATGTTTGTTCACCCAGTTTTCCAGTCATCCTTTCTGTACAGTTCTCCTTTATTTGTGTTTTTTAATACTGTTTGTCTTCATGGTACTCTTATTCCCATTTCCTGTGGGATGCTTTGTTCATGGATAGCTGTCTACTTACACTGGGATGGGGGAAATGCTCATATTTTCTGATCCTGCCAGTTTGCTGATGTCACTCACATAGGTCTTTTGCCAGTGATCTCATTTGTTTTTTGTTGTTCTACCATAGTGTTGGCCATCATCTTTTCTGTTTTTCTTTGAAGATTTGCATCATTTATGCCATGCAATGGCTCAAATGAGATTTAAGGGGAAGAATCACTTGTGCATCACAGAAGAAACGTGACTTTATGAATGACACAGTGGACCCACAGGCGGTCTTGCCTTGGTGAAGGGTCGTTGGGGAGGCTTTCACGTCTGGCCTTTGTTACATTCAAATTAGAAACTTGTTTTATTCATCAGTGTTTTCTTACAGTTGCCCAGTCCTTACCCAGTTATGCTTGTTTTGGTTATTATTGATACTTTGCCAACTACACAGGTTGAATAGTGATCATTTCTACTCAGATTCCCAGCCCAAGGATAACCTTAACCTCTCTGGACTTTGCACCTTTGCCTCTTTCATAGGTCTCTCTTGGTTTTTACTGCAAACCAACATTGGTCCATGCCTGCACCACCTTGGAGTGCACAAGTATTATTATATTGACGTTGAACCTCATGTGCTCTAATACAATTAATTTTTATGAGTATGAGCACCTTCAAAAGACTCTACACAGACTCACATGGCC
This sequence comes from Plecotus auritus, assembly GCF_963455305.1. Lineage (NCBI taxonomy): Eukaryota > Metazoa > Chordata > Mammalia > Chiroptera > Vespertilionidae > Plecotus > Plecotus auritus. The sequence goes on from NC_137785.1 coordinate 8,254,936, forward strand.
AGCATGTACGGCCCTCAAGAAATCCTTTGTGCAGGAACAATGAGTAGGGCCTTCCTCTCTTCTTTGTATCCTATCCTGTGCTTCTGTCCTTCCGTTGGTGAGCTTTCCAATTGTTGATTGGCAATATTATATACTTTAACAGCAATTTCCTCAGAGTCTACGTCACTCGTCTTGCAAATCTCTCTATAGAATCATGCCTAGTCATAACCGATAAGTATTTGTGGTGAAGGTACTCTGATTCCATAACATCAACATGTACTTCACCAGTGTTTCCTTTTGTTCAGGTTGCTGCTGTGGAGCAGAGAATGTTGAGGCCCCAACTGAACAGAAGGTTTCTGTAAGAGTGTCACAGGCAAGGAATCCCAAGGTAGCCTTGTCTTCCCAGAAGAGCCACCCCTGTGAGAGTTGTGGGCTCGTCTTGAGAGACATTTTCCACGTGACTGAGCTGCAGGGAACACAAAACAGACAGATACTGTTGAGGTGTGGCGCATGTGCAAAACTGTTTACCTTCAGTGTAAAAGTTCACCAACAGCATGTGAGAGAGAAGACTTTCATTAGAGGTGTGGACAGGATCTCACTTGCAAACAGCTGCGATTTCAATGTGTCCCACAATCATTTCACATGCGGGGAGGTTGGGCAGGGTGTCCTTACTGGGTCAGGACCTCTCCACCTAAAGGCTACTCTCACCAGGGACAGTCCAAATGCTATCCTGACGTGTGGGATGATGTTTCAAAGGAGAAAAAATGATTACAGTAGAAAAGAGTGTAAGGAAGACATTAGTTGCACCCACATGTTTATTCAGGGAAAGGGTGTCCATGTTGGAAGTCAGTGTTTTGTAAGCTCTGAATGTGGAAAATATTTTACCAAATTTTCTAGCTTTCATTATCAACAGAGAGGTTACACTGGAGAAAGGCCTTATCAGTGCAGTGAATATGGGAAAGCTTTTACCAGTAGTAACAGCCTAGGTAATCACCAAGCTTTGCACACTGGAGAAAGGCCTTTTGAGCACAGTGAATATGGAAAAACTTTTACCAGTAGCAGTGCCTTCCATTATGAGCAGAAAGTTCACACAGGAGAAAGGCCTTATGAGTACAATGAGTGTGGGGAAAATTTTACCAGTAATAGTATTTGTCATTGTCATCAGAGAATTCACACTGGAGAAAAGCCTTATAAATGTAGTGAATGTGGGAAAGCTTACACCACTAGCAGTCATCTCTATCATCATCAGAGAGTGCACAATGGAGAAAGGCCTTATCAGTGCAGTGAATGTGGAAAATCTTTTACCACTGGCACCAAGCTTCGTAGTCATCACAGAGTTCACACTGGAGAAAAGCCTTATAAATGCAGTGAATGTGGGAAATCTTTTACCAAGAACACTGCTCTTCATTATCATCAGAGACTTCATGCAGGAGAAAAGCCTTATAAATGCAATGAATGTGGAAAATCTTTTGCAAGGATCTATGGTCTCAAATATCATCAGAGAGTTCACACTGGAGAAAAGCCTTATAAATGCAATGAATGTGGAAAATCTTTTACAAGTAGCAATGGTCTCAAATATCATCAGAGAGTTCACACTGGAGAAAAGCCTTATAAATGTAGTGAATGTGGGAAAGCTTACACCACTAGCAGTCATCTCTGTCGTCATCAGAGAGTGCACAATGGAGAAAGGCCTTATCAGTGCAGTGAATGTGGAAAATCTTTTACCACTGGCACCAAGCTTTGTAGTCATCACAGAGTTCACACTGGAGAAAAGCCTTATAAATGCAGTGAATGTGGGAAATCTTTTACCAAGAGCACTGCTCTTCATTATCATCAGAGACTTCATGCAGGAGAAAAGCCTTATAAATGCAATGAATGTGGAAAATCTTTTACAAGTAGCAGTGGTCTCCAATATCATCAGAGAATTCACACTGGAGAAAAGCCTTATCAGTGCTGTGAATGTGGAAAATCTTTTACCCAGAGTACTGCCCTTCGTTATCATCAGAGACTTCATACAGGTGAAAAGCCTTATAAATGCAGTGAATGTGGGAAATCTTTTACCCAGAGTACTGTCCTTCGTTATCATCGGAGAGTTCACACTGGAGAAAAGCCTTATAAATGCAATGAATGTGGAAAATCTTTTAAAAGTAGCAATGGTCTCCAATATCACCAGAGAGTTCTCACTGGAGAAAAGCCTTATCAATGCAGTGAATGTGGAAAATCGTTTATCGCTAAGAATGACCTTCGTCAACATCAGAGAGTTCATACGGGAGAAAAGCCTTATAAATGCAGTGAATGTGGGAAATCTTTTACCCAGAGTAAAACCCTTCGTTATCATCAGAGACTTCATAGAGGAGAAGGCTTTATCAATGCAGTTAATGTGGAAAACCTTTAACCAGTACCACTGCCCTTCATTATCATCAGAGACTTCATACCAGAGAAAAACCTTATCAATGCAGTGAATTTGGAAAATCTTTTGCAGGTAGCACTGCCCTTCATTATCATCAGAGACCTCATATAGGAGAAAAGCCTTATAAATGCAGTGAATGTGGGAAATCTTTTACAAGTAGCAGTCGTCTCCAATATCATCAGAGAGTTCACACTGGAGAAAGTCACTATGAGTGCAATTAATGTGAGGTATCTCTCAGCCAATTTTCCATATTTGATCTGCACATGAGTCCAAATGTGAGAAATTTCTTAGATGTGTTAGAAATGTAGTTTCTCAGTTCAAACTTCACGATAGTATAAGAAAATTTGTGAATCCTCATTTTTCTGAATTTCACGTAATACGTTTAATCACCTATATTAGGTAAAGTTACCATAAGTGTTTTTGTTTTTTTTTTTTAAATATATTTTATTGATTTTTTACAGAGAGGAAGAGAGAGGGATAGAAAGTTAGAAACATCGATGAGAGAGACATCGATCAGCTGCCTCCTGCACACCCCCTACTGGGGATGTGCCCGCAACCCAGGTACATGCCCTTGACCGGAATCAAACCTGGGACCCTTCAGTCCGCAGGCCGACGCTCTATCCACTGAGCCAAACCGGTCAGGCCACCATAAGTGTTTTTGTTATTGTGTTTTGTTTTTTTTTTTTAATGTTGGAACACTATGTAATTATGTTGCACTTTTTAACATACAGAGATGTTGTGCCAGATCTGTGTCACTGCATATTTCTGTTGCTGAAGGTATTTCACCTGAACCTCCTATAAGGCCCCTACAGATGGCACCAATCACCATCATCATGTGCGCAAGGATGCTAACTCTGTTGTCTAATTTGTTGAAGAAAATTAGGAATACCTGAGCCCTCAGTTCTTACTTGTTCCTCTGTCATGAGTTGCCACATAGGACTCAATACCTTTGGTGCCAGTGCCATTAAACATAATGTTGCAGAAGGACTGCCATTTTCAGGGACACACTTTCCCTAGATGCCAATGAAGAATTTATTAAGTGCCTAAGTCATTAATGGGAGAACTGCCAGACTCAGGTTTCTTGTTTGCCAAATAAAGAAGGCTTTTTCCTAAAACTTCTTTAATCTTGGGTGTTGTATTTACAGAGTAGGGTTAGTTTATAAAGAAATCTGGGCTTTCAAAGCATGGTGATATGAAAAACTTGTATGTGGTCTCACACATTTTTTGCCCTTGGGGGAACAGTATGGTGCATAAATTAGCTCAGCACTTTTTACCAAATTTACATAGCTGCCCATAAAATTTCCAGGCAACACTGTGGACTCTCTAGTCCTCATGTGAAGATGGATGCTTTGAGACACAGAGATCACTCCAAAGAGAGGGTAGCTGTGACAACCTCAATTATGTCTGGGAGCATGAATTTCTTGTTTGCAAGGGATGCCAATACATTTTAAGGGAATCTCTTGTCCATGTGTTGCAGAGGGCCATGAGCCCTAAGGCCTACAATTTCACGGGTGATGGTCACAGGTTTGAAGACCAGAGCAGTGAGGGGAAACCCTTTCACTGCAGAAACACTGAGGTAATTGTTGTTGTGTCAGAAGCCAATTGAAGCATGTCAGCAGGGCTGATTCATCTGGAAATGGCTGAGGGCATTTCCCCAAACCTGAAAAGGATGCTTAAAATGATTGCTTGCTGCCAGACAGCTGAGAGCATTTCAATCTACACGTTACTGCCTCCTAGTGGCCAAACACCTGAACAGTCAAAGGCAATTCCTCCAATCAGACAATGGATTCTGTATACCAAACCCTGGCTTTTGATCTATATCTACTTTGCCTTAGGACAGTTTGTGTTAATAAAAAGCCAGGGGTCCTGAGACAAGAGAGAACTTGGTTTCTTTGGCCAAGCTCCTCTGGCCCCCAAATGCCTTCCAAAATTATGTTTTTTCCCTGGAATCTTAAATAATTTACACACGGTGTCTTCTCCAGATTTTTGAATCCTTCTAGATCAGCCTTGGGCAAACTACTGCCTGCGGGCCAGATCCGGCCTGTTCGGCTGTTCTATCCGGCCCACGGAGCCGAAAGAGCGGAGGGTTCTCTTGCTTTCCCCTCCGCTCCTTTACTTTGAATTTATATTAGTTCACACAAACACTCCATCCATGCTTTTGTTCCGGCCCTCCAGTCCAGTTTAAGAACCCATTGTCGCCCTCGAGTCAAAAAGTTTGCCCACCCCTGTTCTAGATGCTGGATTAAGATCACTGGTATCATTGGACCAGACTGCAGCCCATTAGATGGAATGGTCCTCATCTAACTGTGCATCCAGGAATTATTTTGAGGAAAAGACTACAGGAGCTGTGTGGACAAGATCTGACGGACTCCAGGCATATTTATCTTCTGGGGAGCAGTCATTGTCATTGATTATAATCAGGATGTTTTGTGGTAGCTTCTCAGATGTTTCCCTTCAGAGCCATTGGTGTGCTGGCAGCAAAACAAAGTTGGAGACAAAGGCTGTCTTTAGTCCAGGGATGTGGCTTTTGTGGGTTTGGGTGAAAGTTCTTCATTATTTGTTACATTTTCAGTCACTGAGATGAGACTCTCGCCCAGAGGGCATTAAGTACCTGGATTGAATATAAAGTTGCCAAACCTGTTGTTCCAAAATAGGTGAATGTACATTTCTTTTATCTGGAACCATTTTTTTTTTATTTTTATTTTTTAATTAATTAATTTATTTTTTTAAATATATTTTTTTATTGATTTTTTACAGAGAGTAAGGGAGAAGGATAGAGAGCTAGAAACATCGATGAGAGAGAAACATCGATCAGCTGCCTCCTGCACACACCCTAGTGGGAATGTGCCTGCAACTGAGTTACATGCCCTTGACCGGAATCGAACCTGGGACCCTTTAGTCCGCAGGCCAACGCTCTATCCACTGAGCCAAACCGGTTAGGGCTGGAACCATTTTTTAACAGCTGTAATGAGTAAATTACAGGTGTTAACGATAGCGTTTCATAAATCTTGACATGTGCATGAAACTGAAACCATCATTACACTCATAATGCTGACCTTATCTGTTGCTTCCTGACCTCATTTAATCTGTCCCTGTTCACAACTTTCCCAATAACCATGGATTTACATTCCATTTTACTAGAGAACTTTGCTTTTTCTAAGTATTTTTCTGCTATAATTTATATTTTATAAATTCTTGGACATTTATTGAAGATATATTAATAATTGATTTCTTTTTTGATAGAAATTCTTTTTGATGTTGTTGTTAATTCTCACCTGAGGATATTTGTCCATTGATTTTTAGGGCGAGTAGAAAAGACAGGGAAAGACAGAGAGAAACATCGATGTGAGAGAAACACATCGATTGTTTGCCTCCTACATCAGCCCTGACCAGGGCCCTGGCTGGGAAGGAGTCTTCATCCAAGCTACATGCCTTTCACTGGAATCGAACCTGGGACCCTTTGGTCTGCAGGCCTATGCTGTATCCAGAGCCAAACTGGCTAGGGCTCTGGTAGATATTCTTATCTTTGAATATATCCCTATCATGTCCATTTTAATAAATATTTGGTTATTTCTAATAAAGCTGGTACAAACATTTCTGTATAATTCTTTATATGGATATAAGTGTTATTTACCTTTGTCAGTTGGACATCCCCTGAGGGCTGCCGGAGTGCGAGAGGGCACAGGCCTGGCTGAGGGGACCCCCTGAGTGCATGAATTTTGAGCACCAGGCCTCTAGTTTAAAGATATTCTGTAATTTTGTCATTCAACTCTATATTCAATCCCTGTACTTATGCCCTCTGGGTGAGAGTTTCATACAGTTTTATTTAATTGTATTTTTGTAAGAATTTATGGTGAGCGTTTTCTCAGAAATCTTAAATGCTTTTTTTGTATCAGAATAATATGTGTTAATATTTTTTCCATTATAATAAATATTTTAATTGATTTTTAAAAAACATTCTCATTGATTTCATAGAGCAAGGGAGAGTGAGCAAGAGTTAGGAATATGAATTTTGAGAGCACAGCTGGCATGGCTCAGTGGTTCCATGTGGACCTATGAACCAGGAAGTCATGGTTCCATTCACAGTCATGGAGGATGCCTGAGCCTTGGCTAGATCCGCAGTGTGGGGCATGCATGAGGCAGCTGATCAGTGATTCTCTCTCAGCACTGATTTTTCTCTCTTTCTCTCTCCGTCTCCTTTGAACCGCAGCCTCTCCCTGCAGAGACATTCCCAGGACAGGCACTTCTCAATCCCCCGATGCCCACAAGCACCTTTGTCTTTGGGTGCATTTTAGTAAGAAATGGGCCCTATAAGAAGCCACTGACTGCGGCAGGGAGGCAGGTGCTGTGGGCACTCCGGTGGCATTGTGGTGGGCCCACCTGGGAATCTCCAGCAGAATCACTACAACTCCCTGAATCTCATTTGGCTGAATGTGACATGCAGATGATTGATGGTGCTTACTCTGGCCTCCCAAGATCAATAAGATAACAAGCTGAGTACTTGTTTCCAGGATTCCACGGTTAGATTTTTGAGCATTTTCCTTTTTAATTCTCACAACAACCTGGAGAAGTGAAAACTGATTATCAAATTGCTGAAAAAGTTCAGTGTCAGAGAAATGAAGTCAGCTCCCCAAGTTTATACCACAGACAAGTGTCACATTGAAGGTGCTGAATTTTAACCATTATTTTCTCCAGCGTCAGACACAGTCTCTACCACTGATGTGCAGCCCTCACTGGAGCAGGTACAGGATGAGGACCAGGGTGGCTCAGCTGCAGCTCCTGTTTCCATGGTTGCAGTTATGCGTTTCCTCCCATTCCCTTTACATCTCAGAGCCCTTACCCTTGGCCTCCCCGTGTTCAGGGGAACGCCATCATTTCTCAGCTGCAGTGTTTTCTCCAGGGGAACCTTCTTTCAGAGTGAGCTGCTGTTTGTCTGCCTCCCCTTTGATCCCAGCACAGAGTTTGACCCACAGGAGACCTTGGTAATTAGGGCTTTCTCTCTGCACCTTCACCCACATGTTAGTTGTCATGCTGTGATCCCATCCACTGTGATGAGTTTCTTTCCTCAGTTTGACCCTTCACATGATGTTCCTATGTGGCACTGACATTCACCCTTCAGGAGTGGATAAAATTTGACATGAATTCTGGGACCTAATCTTGGAAGTGATGCTGGAGTCCTACATGATCTTTGTCTCATTGGACGGGTGCTCACCTCGTATTCATGCATAGGACCCACTGCCCATGTGACTCTGTCCTCTATATCCCTACTGGCTGAAGGAGACAATGGCTCTCACCATGTTTTTCCTGCAACCCGGATCATGTTCTGAAACCTTGGTCTTCCCAGCTCCTGTGCCTGCACCCTGGGTCTTTGGGTTGGAACAGAGTCCTTTTGAATAGAAGGCGTCACCTCAGTGCACAGCACACTGGGCCACAACTGAGGTCCTTACTGTGCTTTTCCTGACAATCTACCCTAACTGACTCTCCACACACCACATTTTCTGACTGTAGGGGAAGGTGGCTTTTCAGATGATGGTGTTTGCCATTTTGGTCAGTTACTCTGTTTTTCTGAGTCATTTCCATATATACAGCATTTATCCTGTTTATAACATTATTGTGGTTTCCCCTGTTAACCTATACAGTATCAGTTAAATTATTTGGCCACTTAAAGAACCTAGAGAAAAGAAGGGAATATTATTTTGCCTTGACAATGTCATTACCCTCATCTTTCACAGTCACTCCCCTTAACTCAGAAGAAAGGAATACTCTTTTTTTTTTTTTTTAATATATTTTTTATTGATTTTAGAGAAGACAGAAGAGGGAGAGAGAGATAGAAACATCAATGATGAGAGAGGATCACTGATTGGCTGCCTCCTGCATGCCCCCCACTGGGGACCGAGCCCGCAACCCAGGCATGTGCCCTTGGCTGGAATCGAACCTGGGACCCCTCAGTCTGCAGGCTGACGCTCTATCCACTGAGCCAAACCAGCCAGGGCGAAAGGAATACTCTTAAAGTTTGGGCTGTGATACTGGCTTTGGAAGATTTCACACCTACAAGGAGCCATGCAGATAGGAAGTTTATTTCACCTCCAAGAGAGGAAAAGGCCAAGTATTGCTAGTCACTACAGGGCAGGGAAGGAAGTGTGGCTTCTGCTTTTCAGCAGTGGCTGTTGCTCAGGGACCAGGAATGGAGGGGCCTTGGGCTGTGCTGAAGTTGTGTAGCTATGAGGGACTGCCTTTAAAAGTTACAGTTTGTTTGCTTTCCAGGAGACAGTATTCCAGATGTGCTAGGGAGGTGTCTTATCAGTATTTTTCCCAAGCCTATGGACTAGAGCAACAGCTACGAAGAGGTCAAAAGAGGCTTATTAGAAGGGGCAGAGAGAAGGAAACTTTCTACTAACTAGAGACCCCTTGGTCCAAAATGTCCCGGAGGTGTGACCACAGCAGGAAGGAGGGGTATGTAATACTGGAGCATTGAGAGTAGCTTATCTTGTTCAGCAGTTTGAACAGAGCAGCTGTTTGAATTAGAGGAGCCAACAATCTTGGGGTTTAATTAGCAAGCATAGCTCATATATTATGGAAGGCCACAGCAAAGAAAAATAACTTTTTCTTGTCCTTACAAATACCTCAACCTCATTTAGAACCTAAGGCTTTATCAACCTGAAGAGTGACTTCTTCTAGGAGACCCAATAAAGGGACACCAGCTATACTGGGGGCATTGTGTTCAGGAGGACATCATCAATGGGTACTGGAGTTAATAAACCACTCATTGAATTTTCTCATCAACCCACAAGTTCTAACTCCCCAGTGTGGACAAAAATAATGACAGATAGTAAACCTAGCAATCTCAGGGAGCCTGGCATGGCATAGCCAATCTTGCAAACTCAGAGGCTAAAAACAACCATATAGGATGCTTTGAAGTTAAAACTTTCTAAGTAAATCACTTTGGTAGTTATATCCTAGCTTGTGTTTGTTTGGTTGTTTTTTTTTTGCAAAGGGCAAATTTTACCTTATTGAGCCTGTCTGTTGTCTTTTTGCGTCTGGGATAACAGACTTTTGGATTTTCAGGGACATTTCTATTTCACAGACTCGTAAGAGCACCATCTCCAAACACAGAAGTCCTCAGAGCCCCAATCATTATTGTTATTGTGTTAAATATTAACTGTTAACTAATGTATAAATTTAAAAAGACATTTATAGATATTTTTTAAACTTTTTATCCTATCCCAGAGATTTCCCTCCTTAACTCTCCCCCCTAATTTATCATCTGTCATGTAACACCCTTATGTCTTCTCCTTTGAGTCTAATGTATAAATAATTGCAGGGGAGAAACCAAGATGGCAGCATAGGTAAACACCTAAACTGTTGCCTCGCACAACAATTTCAAAACTACAACTAAAAGACAAAATGGACATCATCTAGAACCACAGGAAGGCTGGCTGAGTGGAAATTCTATAACTAGAAGGAAAGAGAAAAGCACACTGAGACTCAGAGGAGCTGTAGAAGGCAGAGTTATGGAGACCCGCGTGGAGAGGACTGGCAACTGAGTGCGCGGCTGGCTTTCTCAAGCGAGAGGGAGACAAAATCTCTCAACTGTGCTGAACTCCAGTTCCGGGTGAGGCTCTGGGGACCCAGACTCATACGGGGCGAATCTGGACTGTCAGGAAAGAGTAAAGCACACTGAGATTCACAGGAGCTGCGGAAGCCAGAGGTGCAGAGGTGCGCACACCGAAAGGGCGGGCAACTGAGTACACAGGTGGCTTTCTCAAGTGGGAGAAAGACAAAAGATCCCGACTATTCTGAACTCAAGTACCAGGTGAGACTCTGGGGACCCAGACTCATTCCGGGAGAAACTGGACTGTCTGGAAGCAGGCAAAACTCGAGGGAAGCTTTCTCTCAGAGGTGCTTGTAGCGATTACTGCAGCGATTACCACGGGACACTGAGACCTAGGGGCTTCTTAGGGAATCCAATGCTGTCTGCTCTGCCCTGAGACTCCGCCCCATCCAAGCTGAGCACAGAGGCTTTTGCAAGTCTTATCTCATAAGGTTGTCTCCAGCACAGAAGTTCTCCCAGCGTAGACACAGATGATCGCCACAGCCAATTGGCCTGGAGGTCAATTCCTCCCAGTGATACCAACAACAGTCAAGACTTAACTACAACAAGACTGTGCACACAGCCCACAAAGGGGTGCACCAAGAGTGTCCACCTCAGTAACTGGGGAGGCTGAGCCACTGGGCCCTATAGGACACCTAGCACACAAAGCCACTCTATCAACTCAGGGAAGCAGTGAAAATGTGGAGACAATGAAACAGGTCACAATGAAAGAAATGGAGGAAAGCAAACGACTGGATATAGAGTTCAAAACCACGGTTATAAGGTTTTTCAAGAATTTTCTAGAAAAGGACAATAAATTTAGTGAGACCTTTGAGGATATGAAAAAGGACCAACTAGAAATTAAACATACACTGACTGAAATTAAAAATAATTTACAAGATCCAACAGCAGACTAGAGGATCACAAGGATCAAGTCAAAGATTTGAAATACAAAGAAGCAAAAAACACTCAACTGGAAAAGAAAAAAGGAAAAAAGAATCCAGAAATAGGAAGATAGTGTAAGGAGCCTCTGGGACAACTTCAAGCATCCAACATCCGAATTATGGGGGTGCCAGAAGAAGAGATAGAGAAAGATACTGAAAACCTATCTGAAGAAATAATGACTGAAAATTTCCCCCACCAGGTGAAAGAAATAGACTTACAAGTCCAGGAAGCGCAGAGAACCCCAAACAAAAGGAATCCAAAGAGGACCACACCAAGACACATCATAATTAAAATACCAAGGACAAAAGACAAAGAGAGAATATTAAAAGCAGCAAGAGAAAAACAGTTACTTACCTAAAAGGGAGCACTCATACAATTGTTAGCTAATTTCTCAACAGAAACTATGCAGGCCAGATGGGAGTGGCAAGAAATATTCAAAGTGATGAATACCAAGAACCTACAACCAAGATTACTCTACCCAGCAAAGCTATCATTCAGAATTGAAGGTCAGATAAAGAGCTTCACAGATAAGAAAAAGCTAAAGGAGTTCATCACCACCAAACCAGCATTCTATGAAATTCTGAAAGATATTCTTTAACAAGAGGAACAAGAAGAAAAAGGTAAAAATAAACATTATGAACAAGAAGTACATATCTATCAACAAGTGAATCTAAAAATCAAGTGAATAAAAAATCTGATGAACAGAATATACTGGTGAATATAATAGAATCAGGGGCATAGAAAGGGTGTGGACCAACAATTCTCGGGGGGAAAGGGTTGTGGGGGTGCGGGAAGAGACTGGACAAAAATCGTACACCTATGGATGAGGGCAGGGGGGTAAGGGCAGAGGGTCAGCTGGGAACTGGGTGGAGGGGAGCTTTGGGCGGAAAAAGAGGAACAATTGTAATAATCTGAACAATAATGATTTATTAAATTTAAAAAAAATTGCAGGAAGCAACCTATTGTCTTCAGTATCAGAAAAGTGTAAACAAGGATCCCAGAATGCTGGTGAACCTTGAGCCCATGTCAAGGGCCAGAGCCATGCACTGATTGTTTAGTCCAGACAATGGGGCCTCAAGCTATTTCCTGACCAAATAGTCTCAGACTAAATCTTTCTAATATTTACCTGCCTAAGACCTAGATTTGTATCCAAAATTGAATAAAACTTTGGCGGAGGCCTGTGCACCAGAGGAAGGGACTTGCCCGCCTGGCCCCCAATACTTCCAAATTATTATTTCTTGTCTCATCCCTTTCATTTGCGTGCATCCCCTTCTCCAGTTCCCGAACCCAGAACAACGCGTGACGTGGGACCTTCACAAAAAAGGTGCAAAACTGCCATTCTCCCATGCATTACTTAATCTGTTGTTATTCTGCTTCCTGGCACTGCTGCCCACCTGGGTCACATAAAGTTAGAAAGATTCTCCACAGGTTTGGACATTTCTTACAACACCACCAAAAGCAATTGACTCATGTGAAGCAGGAGAAAGTTACATGGAGAGGTATCAGCATTTCCAGGGACTGAACTGATTGAAGACAGATATATAAACACAAATTTAGAGCAGACTCAGAACACAGCAAGCTAGTGCTTTCCCATTGCATTAAGAGAACAGAATTGAATGCTCAAGGCTCAGGTGACTTTTTTTTGTGTGTGTGTGTGTGTATGTGTGTTAATTCTCACCAGAGGCTGATTTTTCTTCCTTTCTTTTCTTTTACCCCTCCATTCCTTCCCTCTGAGATTCTGCACTCCGTTCCATGCTTCCATGTCTCTGAATCCACTCCATTCAGCATTTTATTTTGTTAATTAGATTCCAAAAATGAGTGAGTGTGTATGACCCACGTCCCGTGTGGTTCAGGGTTCAGGCTCTGGAAGAGGGGCAGCTCGCAAATGAAAGAGACAAGACAAGAAACAATAATTTGGAAATATTGGGGGACCAGGCTGGAGCTCAGCTCCAGAGGAAGGACTCCTCTTGGGCTCCGGTCTTGCCATCCTTTTATTCAATTTTGGGAGACACCTATAGCCCTCAGGCAGGCCATTTCCAGTAACAGGCAGACCATCTGAAAGGTCAGTAAATAGTAGAAAGATTTACTCTGAGACTATTTGGTCAGGAGATAGCTTGAGTCCCCATTGTCTGGACTAATGAATCGGTGCATAGCTCTGGCCCTTGCCAGGGGTTCAAGGGTCACCAGCGGTTCTGGGATCCTTGTTTACACTTCTCTGATAGTGAGGACAATGGGTGGCTTCTTGCATCTTCCCTGTTTCTTTTCATTAGTAATTCTTGAAAAGTAAATGCCGCCTGAAGGGTTCAAGTCCTTTTAAGACTCTTCATTCCGCATCTGCAGACTAGAAATAAACATTTCAGGACAAAAATGAGACAAGCAATAGTGGTTATGCTAAGAGGCAAATGAATCAGTCTGTAGTGAGGTTCTTTCTGGGCCAATAGTTTTCTGAGTCCCAATTTCAATGTCCAACAGTTCCTTCTGTGTACATGCCGGCAATGTTATGCTAGTTCTGGATGGTGGGCAAATGGTGGCAATGCAGGTCCGACCTTCTCTGACTTGGTCCTGGGCAACCTGCTGGGACGCACAGCTGCTGACTGTTAGCATGGCAAGGCGTTTTCACCATCTTTCTTCTCTGGACTGCTTCTACTCTTGTCTTCGTGGCTGGAGCAATGTGGTCAGTTCCTCTCTGGGATCTGTCGTTGTAGGAATCCTCACGGGCTTGGAGGAGTTTTCTGGAAATAGACAAATATATCCTCGACCAAATGTTTATAGAAATATTGGGCGACCAGGCGGGAGCCCAGCTCAAGAGGAAGGACTTTTCTATAAACTAGATGTGGGATCCTTTCTTTTCATTGTGCCCACACCATTTTCCTTTGGCTGATTTTGACACCATGTGTGTTTTCATGGGTGTCTTGTCTTCAGCATTACAAGTGAAAAATAATTTTTAAAGTAAAAAACTTATTGATGTAATTTACTCACAGGGGATTGTTCCACTATCCCCCTTCTTTTTCTTTCTTTTTTTGATTTAAATAATATTAAGAGTCTTTTGGAAATTTTGCAATGCAGTCTTGATAACTTTTTAATTTTAATTTTCTGTGCAGCAATATGACTACTTTGGATTCATTGCATGTTAAGCAGTATTTGAACTATGAGATAAACCATTCCTAAAAACGTAGTTAATGCTTCAGGAACAGTTTCGTGCCCAGTACAACAAAGTTTTTATGAATATTTATTTAAATTAACCAATTTAAATCAATCTGAAATAAGGTTTATTTATTAACTTTTCTTGTCCGAGGTTTCGGGACAGTAAATGACATTAATTAAATTTCTGCTATTAGTCTTTGAGTAACTTTACATAAGCTTTGTCAGGGAGGCAAAAACAAATTGCTTACTTTAGTTTATGAGGCCTAATATATTGACTTTCAATTACAGTTCTTCAGCTGTTTGAAGAGAACCTCTCTTTATTTCCTTCCAGAGTAATTTCTAGGCCACACTAGAGAATTTCATTTCTGTCATTAACTTGTATATACCTTCAGTTATTAAAACTATACAAGATTTAAACCTTAATTTTCCAATGATAATTAGACTAACATTTATCAACATACCTTTTGTAATTACTTTAAAAGAGATTAATTAAATTTAAACTTTTTTTGATTAAAAATTTTGTTTGGCTCAGTGGATAGAGCATCGGCCTGCGGACTGAAGGGTCCCACGTTTGATTCCAGTCTAGGGCATGTACCTTGGTTGCAGGCACATCCCCAGTGGGGAGTGTGCAGGAGGCAGCTGATCGATGTTTCTCTCTCATCCGTGTTTCTAAGTCTCTATCCCTCTCCCTTCCTCTCTGTACAAAATCAATAAAATATATTTAAAAATTTGTTCAGAACATAGAATTAATCCTCTTTTTAATGAGACCATATTAAATATGATATCTTAGGTTGAAATTTTACCACACGGGCTACAATATTTTTGAACTATTAATTTCTCCAGATAAAATATATTTTTCTCAATAACAAATTTCTAATTTTTTAAAAAATATATTTTATTGCCAAAACCGATTTGGCTCAGTGGATAGAGCGTCAGCCTGCGGACTGAAAGGTCCGGGTTTGATTCCGGTCAAGGGCATGTAACTTGGTTGCGGGCACATCCCCAGTAGGAGGTGTGCAAGAGGCAGCTGATCGATGTTTCTCTCTCATCGATGTTTCTGACTATCTATCCCTCTCCCTTCCTCTCTGTAAAAAATCAATAAAATATATTAAATAAATAAATAAATAAATTTATATATATATATATATATATATATATATATATATATATATTTGGGTACAGTGAACTTTATTGATGGTGCACAACAAAGTAGGGCTCCCTACGCCCCTCCCTTTCTTTAGGGGTCTGGGATGGAAACGGTGGCCGGTAGATTCTGTGTGTCAGGGGACTGATCTGGGGCAAGGACTCCCAAGCAGCAGAGGGCCTCTCTTCCTCTTGCTGGGGCTGGTGGTCCAGGGGGCTTTTACTCCTTGGAGGCCGTGTGGACCATAAGGTCCACCACCCTGTTGCTGTAGCCAAATTCATTGTCATACCAGGAAATGAGCTTGACAAATTGGTCATTGAGGGCAATGCCAGCCCCAGCATCAAAGGTGGAGGAGTGGGTGTCACTGTTAAAGTCGCAGGAGACAACCTGGTCCTCAGTATAGCCCAGGATGCCCTTGAGGGGGCCCTCTGATGCCTGCTTCACCACCTTCTTGATATCATCGTATTTAGCAGCTTTCTCCAGGTCAGATCCACAACTGACACATTGGGGGTGGGGACACGGAAGGACATGCCAGTGAGCTTCCCATTCAGCTCAGGGATGACCTTGCCCACAGCCTTGGCAGCGCCAGTAGAAGCAGGGATGATGTTCTGGGCAGCCCCTCGGCCATCACGCCACAGCTTCCCAGAGGGGCCATCCACGGTCTTCTGGGTGGTGGTGATGGCATGGACTGTGGTCATAAGTCCCTCCACGATGCCAGAGTTGTCATGGATGACCTTGGCCAGGGGGGCCAAGCAGTTGGTGGTGCAGGAGGCATTGCTGACAATCTTGAGGGAGTTGTCATACTTGTCATGGTTCACACCCATCACAAACATGGGGGCATCTGCAGGAGGGGCAGAGATGATGACCCTCTTGGCTCCGCCCTTCAAGTGAGCCCCAGCCTTCTCCATGGTGGTGAAGACACTGGTGGACTCCACAACACACTCAGCACCAGCATCACCCCATTTGATGTTGGCGGGATCTCGCTCCTGGAAGATGGAGATGGACTTTCCATTGATGACAAGCTTCCCGTTCTCAGCCTTGACTGTGCCTTTGAACTTGCCATGAGTAGAATCATACTGGAACATGTAGACCATGTAGTTGAGGTCAATGAAGGGGTCATTGATGGCGACAATATCCACTTTGCCAGAGTTAAAAGCAGCCCTGGTGACCAGGCGCCCAATGCGGCCAAATCCGTTCACTCCGACCTTCACCATCGTGTCTCAGGGTTGTGGCTGCTGGCACAGCGCAGGAGGAAAGGCTGTCTGAAGAGCAGGAGGAGCAGAGAGCCTAAAAAATATATTTTATTGAATTTTTTACAGAGAGGAAGGGAGAGGGATAGAGAGTTAGAAACATAGATGAGAGAGAAACACCGATCAGCTGCCTCCTGTACATCCCCTACTGGGGTTGTGCCTGCAACCACGGTACATGCCCTTGACCAGAATTGAACTTGGGACCCCTCAGTCTGCAGGCCAACGCTCTCTCCACTGAGCCAAACCAGTTAGGGCCAAATTTTTAAATGTGTTTTGTTATCATAATTATATAATTTCTCTCAATTCAATTTAAATTCTTAGAAGCTTTAAACTTTAGCTGGCAAGTTAAATATTTAGTATTTCTTTTTTTTAAAAATATATTTTATTGATATTTTACAGAGAGGAAGGGAGAGGGATAGAGAGCTAGAAACATCGATGAGAGAGAAACATCGATCAGCTGCCTCCTGCACACCTCCCACTGGGGATGTGCCCGCAACCAAGGCACATGCCCTTGACCGGAATCGAACCCGGGACCCTTCAGTCCGCAGGCCGACGCTCTATCCACTGAGCCAAACCGGTTTTGGCAGTATTTCTTAAATTAATAATACTTTTACATTTTCAAGGATATATTTCAAATAAAATACAAGGCATATTCAATTAATTGATTAAATTCTATCCTCTAGATTTTTCATATGAAGCAAATTTAGATTAATATTTTATTATCTTGTTATTTTAAAATACCCAGATGTCCAATAATTCTTATTATTTAATTTAGCAAAGTCATAAGTTACGAAAGGCTTTGGAAAACTATGTTTCTGGCAAAAAGGCAGGGGGAGGGGAATTTTAAAACCGCCACATTTTTCCTTAGAGATAACATGTTGCAGGCAGCTTCTCCGCTTTTACATGGAGAAGAGCGACTGGCTCTCTATCGTTGATATATTATTATTGAAAAGCTTTACCACAAATTTGTTATTATAGTTATTTTTCTTATTTATGTCCTAACACCTTTAAGATTCCAAAGACAATTACTGTCCAAGGAATTTTCTTTTGGTAAATATTGTAACAGAGATAACTTACTTTCAGTGGCTTCAGTGCTAAAGTGTTATTTTATTTTATAAAAACTGGAGTGCCGGAGAGAAACCAAGATGGCAGCATAGGTAAGCACCTAAACTGCTGCCTCGCACAAGATTTTCAAAACTACAACTAAAAGACAGAACAGACATCATCCAGAACCACAGGAAGGCTGGCTGAGTGGAAATTCTACAACTAGAAGGAAAGAGAAAAGCTCACGTAGATTCAGAGGAGCGGCAAAGGGCTGAGGTACGGAGACACGTTTGCAGAGAGGAAGGGCGACTGAGTGCCTGGCTGACTTCCTCTGGCGGGAGGGGGAAGGAAGCCCCCGACTGCACTGAACCCCAGTTCCGACTGCAGTGAACCCCAGTTCTGGGCGAAACCCCGTGGACCCAGGCTCATACAAGGGGAGTCTGGACTGTCAGGTAGAGAGAAAAGCACATGGAGACTTGGAGACTCGGGGGAGCCGCGGCAGGCGAGGGTCTGGAGGTGCACGTGCACGAGTGCTCGCAGAGAAGACTGAATGCGGAGGTTGCCACAGGCTATCCCTAGCGGAAGGGAGTCGGAAGCTCCTGACTGCACTGAACCCCAGTTTCAGGCGAGCCCCTGGGGACCCACGCTCTTACGGGGGAAATCTGGACTGTCAGGCGGAAACTCAGGGGAGCCACAGAAGGCAGAGGTCTGGAGGTGTGCGTGCAAGGGCAGAGCTGATGGGAAGCCAAGACTGTCTGCTTAGCCCTGAGACTCCGCCCCATCCAAGCTGAGCATAGAGGCTTTTTCAATTTTGCAAGTCTGATCCTATAAGGCTGTCTCCAGCACCGAACTTCTCCAGCGTAGACGCAGCTGGTCCTCACAGCCAACTGGCCTGGAGGTCAATTCCTCCCAGTGATACCAACAACAATCAAGACTTAACTACAACAAGGCTGTACACACAGTCCACAAAGGGGTGCACCAAGAGTGTCCACCTCAGGTTAACTGAGGAGGCCGACCCACTGGGCCATATAGGAAACCTAGCACACAAAGCTACCCTACCAACTCAGGAATCAGTGAAAATGTGGATGCAAAGAAACAGATCACGAAAGAAATGGAGGAAAACAAACGACTGGATATAGAATTCAAAACCACGGTTATAAGGCTTTTAAATAATATCCTAGAAAAGGCCAATAAATTTAGTGAGACCCTCGAGGATATGAAAAAGGACCAACTAGAAATTAAACATACACTGACTGAAATAAAAATATTATACAGAGACCCAACAGCAGACTAGAGGAACGCAAGAATCAGGTCAAAGATTTGAAAAACAAAGAAGCAAAAAACATTCAACCAGAAAAGCAAAAAGAAAAAAAGAATCCAAAAAGTTGAAGATAGTGTAAGAAGCCTCTGGGACAACTTCAAGCGTACCAACATCAGAATTATGGGGGTGCCAGAAGAAGGGAGAGAGCAAGATACTGAAAACCTATTTGAAGAAATAATGACCAAAAACTTCCCCCACCTGGGGAAAGAAATAGATTTACAAGTCCAGGAAGCGCACAGAACCCCAAACAAGAGGAATCCAAAGAGGACCACACCAAGACACATCATAATTAAAATGCCAAGGGCAAAATACAAAGAAAGAATATTAAAAGCAGCAAGAGAAAAACATTTACTTACCTACAAGAGAGCACCCATACGATTGTCAGCTGATTTCTCAACAGAAACTATGCAGGCCAGACGGGAGTGGCAAGAAATATTCAAAGTGATGAAAAGCAAGAAGCTACAACCAAGATTACTCTACCCAGCAAAGTTATCATTCAGAATGGAAGGTCAGATAAAGAGCTTAACAGATAAGAAAAAGCTAAAGGAGTTCATCACCACCAAACCAGTATTATATGAAATGCTGAAAGGTATTCTTTGAGAAGAGGAAGAAGAAAAAAGTAAAGATAAAAATTATGAACAACAAATACATATCTATCAACAAGTGAACCTAAAAATCAAGTGAATTGAAAATCTGAGGAACAGAATAAACTGGTGAATATAATAGAATTAGTGGCATAGAAAGGGAGTGGACTGATAATTCTCAGGAGGAAAGGGTATGGGGGGGTGTAGGAAGAGATTGGACAAAAATCGTACACCTATGGATGAGGACACTGGGGGGGATGTAAGGGCAGAGGGTGGTGTGGGAACCGGGTGGAGGGGAGCTCTGCGGGGGGGAGGAGAAACAATTGTAATAATCTGAACAATAAATATTTATTAAATTTAAAAAAATAATAAAAGGGAAAGAAAACCAAAAAACAAATCTTTGCCAGCACTTGTCGTTTGTGGATTAGTTGATGATAGCCATCCTGACAGGTGTGAGTTGATATCTCATTGTCGTTTTGATTGACATCTCTCGGATGATTAATGACTTTGAGCATGTTTTCATATGTGTCTCTGGCTTCTGTATGTCCAGTTTCGAAAAAATGTCTATTTAAGGCCTTTGCCCATTTTTTGATTGGATTTTTTATCTTGTTTTTTTTTTTAATTATTTTTTTTATATTTTATTGATTTTTTACAGAGAGGAAGGGAGAGGGATAGAGAGTTAGAAACATCGATGAGAGAGAAACATCGATCAGCTGCCTCCTGCACACCCCCTACTGGGTATGTGCTCGCAACCAAGGTACGTGCCCTTGACCGGAATCGAACCTGGGACCCTTCAGTCCGCAGGCAGACACTCTATCCACTGAGCCAAACCGGTTTCAGCAGGATTTTTTATCTTGTTTTTGTTAAGATGTATGAGTTCCCTGTCAATTTTGTAGAGAACACTCTTATCAGACATAACATTGGCAAATATGTTCTCCCATGCAGTAGGCTTTCTTGTTGTTTTGTTGATGGTTTCTTTTGCTGTGCAGAAGCTTTTTATTTTGATGTAGTGCCATTTGTTTATTTTTTACTTAGTTTCCACTGCCCTAGGTGCTGTATCAGTAAAGACATTTCTAGGATATATGTCTGATATATTGCTGCCTGTGGATTCTTCTGTGATTTTTATGGTATCCCGTCTTACGTTGAAGTCCTTTATCCATTTTGAGTTTATTTTTGTGTATGGTATAAGTTGGTGGTCTCGTTTCACTTTTTTGCATGTACCTGTCCAATTTTCCCAACATCATTTATTGAAGAGACTGTCTTGACTCCATTGTATACTGTTGCCTCCTTTGTCAAAAATTGAGCATAATGGCTTCGTTCGCTTTCTGGGTTCTCGAGTCTGTTGCATTGTTGTATATGTGTGTTGTTGTGCCAGTACCAGGCATTTTTGTAATATATCTTGGTATCTGGTATCATGATTCCTCCAACTTTGTTCTTCTTTATCATGATTGGTGCTGCTATTCGTCTGTTTTTTTTTTTTATTCCATATGAATTTTTTTTTATTCCATATGAATTTTTGGAGAGTTTATTATAGGTCTCTGAAATATGCCATTGGTATCTTAATGGGAATTGCATTGAATCTATAGATTGCTTTGGGTAGTATGGACATTTTAATGGTAATTATTCCACCAATTCAAGGATACGGGAAATTTTTCTATTTTTTTATGTCTTCTTCTATCTCTTTTTTCAACTTCTGTACTTTTTGGAGTAAGTTAACTTAAAATTTCGAAGGTAGTTAAGTTATTCCTAGATATCTTAATGTTTTTGTTGCAATAGTCGATAGGATTGTTTGTTTGTTTGTTACTCTTTCCGTGAGTCCATTATTGGTGTGTAAAAAAGCCATATATTTCTGGGTGTTAATTTTGTATCCTGCTACATTGCTGAATATATTTATTATATTTAGTAGTTTTTTGATGAAGTCTTTAGAGTTTTCTATGTACAATATCATGTCATCTGTGAATAATGACAATTTTATGTCTTCTTTTCCAGTTTGGATGCCTTTCATTTCTTTTTCTTGTCTGATCGCTATGACTAACATTTCCTGTATTATATCAAAAAGGAGTGGTGAAGGTGGGCTTCCCTGTGTTGTTCCTGTTAGGAAAATCGTTTTAGTTTTTGCCCATTGAGTCTGATGTTGGCTGTAGCTTTGCAATGTAAGGCTTTTATTATGTTGAGGTATGATCCCTGTACTTTGCTGAGAGTTTTAATCAAGAAAGGGTGTTGGATTTTGTCATAGGATTTTTCTGCATCGATTGATATGACTATGTGATTTTTGTCTTTCAGTTTATTTATATGATGTATCCTATTTATTGATTTGCAGATATTGTACCATCCTTTTGTCCCCGGAATAAATCCCACTTGGTCATGGTGTATGATCTTTCTAATGTAATGCTGGATCCCATTTGCCAGAATTATGTTGAGCGTGTTACGATGTGCAGGGGTCACTGAGACTACAGTGGGAGAGCTGCTGTTCAGGAGATACCCCTATGGAGTAGGACTTGCTTCAGTGGGGCATTGTTGCTCAGTGAGTCTGCCTCTTGAGTGTGTCGCTTATGGATGTGAAGAGTTATAAGCTGGTATTGTATGACACTGACCACTGGGTACACTGGCTCTTGGGTCTCCAGGGAGGTGTAAAGTAAACCACTGCCTGGGCCACCCAGCAGGATCTACAGACGGATCTGAAGATTCTCCTCTTTGTATTGGGTTTGGATTGCCCTGATGAGGTTTAGTTGTGAATCAAGGAAGGCTACTGCTAGTGCCAAGTCTTGGGCCTTTTATTGACAGGTTTGGGTCTCCCTGACCCAACTGCAACTTGTTTGACGGATTTTAGCCTGAGCACGGACAGGCCATTCATATACAAAAGCTGCTGCACACAGCTTGGGTGGAGTTGTAAATTGGGTGGGGTGAGGTGTCAGGGAATCACCAGGGCGGAGCAAACAGAAATGGTTGTCAGTCTGACCTGTGACCTGGGATATCGCAGCATAGGTATAATGACCTCTGCGAACATCTCCATCTGGGAGAAAGCTGCCCCCCGAGTTCTGCCCCGATGCCAGTCAGTCCAGTGTCTCCTCATAAGTGTCTTAATCCACCCCTCCCCCCAAGGCTGGCCTGGCCCTGGAGGTCAGAGGGATCTGGACCTTGTAAGTTCAGTTTGTGCTACTGACAATGTAAGAGGAGCAGCTGGGTCCCCTGTAACCTCTCTTTTACTCGGCCCCAGTCTGCACTGGTTTTTACAGCTTGTAATTCTTACTGCCAGTAGGGGCTTCTTTTCCCAGCTCTGGGACCCTGGGCTATGCATCTTATGTGGTATGGGACCCCTTGCTCCACCGGATGATCTTCAGCTGAAGGAGCTAAAGACTCTTACCTTGACGAAGTACCCGTGCTTTTATTCAACACAGTTTGTCCTAAGGCTCGGTGGAGATAATACACTTCAAAGGGTAGGGTATCAAAGGATATTGTCAGATTGGGGAATAGCCTACAGATGTTCAGGTGTTTGGCCATCAGGAGGCAATAAAATGCCCTCAGCTGTCTGGCAGTTAGCAATCCTATTCAGGTTTGGGGGAAGTGCCGTTTAGCCGTTTCAACAGGTAAAGTACGTATGTGGCTCACCCTTGTTGAGCCGCCCAAGCTACACCAACCTTTTGGTAAAAGTCTTGTAATTATTACATGCTGGAATTGGTTCCCGGTAGAAGTCCATGTTTTTGGAAACAGGTCTACTGCCACCATTTTTCTAGCAAGCTCAGATGCTTGTTACTAGTGCTTAGCAATGAAGTATTTTTAATGAAGTTATATAGCATTTGCTTTTGAGATAAAAATCATTGCATTATTTGCCTGCAGTATAGTATTTACAGGTCAGGGTACATTCCCACGTTTCAGGTTCAAACCCAGTGTGCGGTGTGCAAGAGGCAGCTAGTCAGTGATTCTCTCTCTTCATTGGTGCTTCTATCTCTCCCTTTCTTTCTGAAGTTAATAAATATGTATTTTAGAAATCAAGAAACTATTCCTTCAAAATAAAAATAAGCTGATTGTAACTTGTGGCCTTTTTCCACAAGTGTGTAGGGTATTCGCATGCTCCACATCCTAGAGCAACGATCGCCAACTGGTGGTCCACGGACCACTGCTTGTCCATGAGATTCAAAAGGTTGGCGATAGCTATCCTAGATAATATTTTGTTTGCTCAATCATTCTTTTTTTTTAAAAAAATAAATCTTTATTGTTCAGATTATTACAGGTGTTCCTCTTTTTTTCCCCTTAGCTCCCCTCCACCTGATTCCCCACCCCACCCCATGCCCTTACCCCTCGCCACTGTCTTCATCCATAGGTATAAGCTTTTTGTCCAGTCTCTTCCCGCACCCCTCACACCCCCTCCCCCCTGAGAATTGTCAATCCACTCCCTTTCTATGTCCCTCAATCATTCTTTATTTAAAAATTAGTGGCCCAGGGCAGCCATCTCCTACTCGGCACCATGGCTGCCCTCAGACCCCTCGTGAAACCCAAGATTGTTAATAAGAGGACCAAGAAGTTCATTCGGCACCAGTCAGACCCATATGTCAAAATTAAGCGGAACTGGCGGAAACCCAGAGGCATTGACAATAGGATGCATAGCAGATTCAAGGGCCAGATCTTGATGCCCAGCATTGGTTATGGGAGCAACAAGAACACAAAGCACATGCTGCCCAGTGGCTTTCGGAAGTTTCTGGTCCATAACGTCAAGGAGCTTGAAGTGCTGCTGATGTGCAATAAATCTCACTGTGCTGAGATTGCTCACAACGTCTCCTCAAAGAACCGCAAAGCCATTGTGGAAAGAGCAGCCCAGCTGGCCATCAGAGTCACCAATCCCAATGCCAGGCTGCGCAGCGAAGAAAATGAATAGACAGATAGTGTGCACATTGTATTTGTGTTAGTAAAATCATACAATTCTGCCAAACACACACACACACACACACACACACACACACACACACACACACAAACATAGTGGCCCAGTGCATGAATTTGTGCCTGTTGAAAGAAAATTAATTAGAAGAAATATTTTCATATCGCTGTTCCCTCTTTCTCTATAATAGAAGTGTCAGAGATGAAAGAAAAATAGTAAACTGTACATGAAAATAATATATAAATTGATTAATAAATAAACAATAACATAATATAGTAAAAAGGATATATAAAGAACAAAAACATGCTATAAAAAGAAAAACATGATATAAAGACAATATTGATAAAAAACAATGACTGATAAATTGATTAAATTTATTCTAACTTATTAAACTTATTCAAATTCTAAATTGATTAAACTTATTTGTCCCCATCTGACACTGAAGCCAGTGTCAGATGGGGACAAATCAATTCCTGGAATCAGAAAAAGCTCTCCTCTGCAGATCCTGTTAATACTTCAGCTTTGAGTATGTTAGGTCACAATCTTTCAATAATAAATCTAGTATCCTTACAAAGACCCCGTTTACTATTGAGATTCTCAGTAGCAGGATGATTGCACCTACTTCCAATTCTAATTTATGACACAGCATTGCCGAAGATTCTCAGTAGCAGGATGATTGCACCTACTTCCAATTCTAATTTATGACACAGCATTGCCGAAGGAGTAATACTTTTTTAAGGAATTTGATGGGAAAGCTTCCCTTTCAGCATCATCCATTGAATCTAATATTTTTCTCGATTACACTGTCGTCTCTGAGTCCTAATGCAATATTCATTCTCCAGTCTTTTTCACCATGTGGGAAAAGAATAGGATACGTCATTGCATCTAATGTCGGAAACAGGATACTGATTTGTTTCATTTTACTGGCACATGGATAATTGGGATCTGGTTTATAATGAATGAGCAAGTCCTTTTCAAGAGGAGGTCCTCCATCTTCGTTTCTGAATATGACGGCAACTATGGTTACATGGGAATAATTATATCTACCCGGATCCCTATTATTATCATCGAATTTAATCGCCATTCTTACTTCCATGCACCGCCGCTGCTTTCTTTCAGCTTTAGAATGTCAACAAAAACAACCAAATTCACGATGGAAAATGACAGATTGAAACACACGCGTACGATTGGCACCAGTGAGAGCTTTATATATATCGTGCATGCCCGACTCAGCTTAGCCTTTTATACATATAGAATAAATTTGCTTAATTAGACCTGGTTTCTGATGTGGCTAAACGTTCTCCAGCCCAGTGAAGCACCCCAACCTCTCTTTCAGGTAATTGTCAGCAACACAGCAGTAAACATCAATACAAAGCACATTCTTATTGTAGATCACAAAGGGAGAACAAAGGGTAAAATATTTAACTACAGCAGTGTTTGACTATATTCTGTGCAGTGGAAAAACCTGAAGTCATTTTCAAGATCCACCAATTCTTACTTCTTTTCAGTCGGGTCAACTTTCTAAGCTTTCTAAATTTCTGTTTTCTGGCTAATGAAAAGAAAATAGGATTCCACTGAGTGTGCTATCTACCTACTCCAGGACTTCTGTGAGGATCAAATGAGATGAGGCTCAGGAAAACGAATCACAGACATTGGGTTACAGTGTAAAGTGTTTCCACCTGAGGCTAGTCGTTGCCAGGGAGAGGAAGCCCGGTGTCACTACTGGACGTCATTACCCAGATTGTTGGACACTTAGCATATTGACATCTTATATAGATATATAAATGGATATTCCATAATTTTGTCATTCTACCTCAATGTTGTTTGTATTTTATTGAGGAATTTATGGGGAGCTATTTCTCAGAAGTGCATTTGTTGAATCTGTATCTTTGTTAAAACATCTTATATGTTTTGCCTAATGTACTATGAGTTTTGGCAATGTTATACACACACACACACACACACACACACACACACACACACACACACGCTAGAGACCCGGTGCATGATATTCATGCCCGAGCGGTGGGGGTTTGTCCCTAAGCCCAGCCTGCACCCTCTCTAATCTGGGACCCCTTAGGCCTGGTCCCCACTGGGATCAGGTTGGACATCCCTCTCATAATCCAGGACTGCTGGCTCCAAACTGCTCACCTGCTTCTGCCTGATTACCCCTAACTGCTTCTGCCTGCCAGCCTGATCACCCCCTTAGCACTCCCCTGCCAGCCTGATCGACGCCTAACTGCTGCCTGGCCGGCCTGATTGCCCCTAACTGCCCTCCCCTGCTTGTCTGGTTGCCCCCAACTGCCCTCCCCTGCAGGCCTGGTCCTCCCCCAACTGCCCTCCCCTGAGGGCCTGGGTCCCCGCCCCAACTGTCCTCCCCTGTAGGTCTGTTCCCCTCCATAACTACTCTTCCCTGCTGGCCTGGTCTCCCCCAACTACCCTCCTCTGCTGGCCTGGTCCTGCCCAACAGCCTTACCCTGCTGTCCTGGTCCCATCCCAACAGTCCTCCCCTGCAGGCCCAGTCCCCCCCCCCCCACAACTGCCCTCCTCTGCTGGCCTGGTCACCCCTAACTGCCCTCCCTGTTAGCCTGATCACCCACAACTGCCCTCCCCTGCAGGCCTGGTCCCCCTCCAACTGCCCTCCCCTGCAGGCCTGGGTACCCACAACTACCCTCCCCTGCTGTCCTGGTCCCCCCCAACTGTCCTCCCCTGCAGGATTGGACCCCCCCACAACTGCCCTCCCCTGTAGGCCTAGTCCCCCATACTACCCACTTGTGCAGGCCTGGTCCCCCGCAACTGTCCTTCCCTGCAGGCTTGGACCCCACAAACTGCCCTCCCCTGCAGGCCTGGGTCCCCCCCCAACTGTCCTTCCTTGCTTGCCTGGTCTGCCCCAACTGCCCTCCCCTGCAGGCCTGGTCACCCCCAACTGCCCTCCTCCCCTGGCCAGGTCATTCCTAACTGCCCACAACTGCTCTCCCTTGCAGGCCATCTTGTGGTGGCCATCTTGTGTCCACATGGGGGCAGCCATCTTTGACCACATGGAGGAAGCCATCTTATGTCTTGGAATGATGATCAATTTGCATATTACTCTTTCATTAGGTAGGATATATATATATATACCAGAGGCCTGGTGCACAAATACGTGCATGGGTTGGGTCTGGCTGTCTGCCCCGGATCAGGGTGGACGGGGCTGATAGGGGGAGGGGCCACGGGCAATTGGTCGGCCAGCTCTGCCCCCAATTGGGTGGGGGGGCCTTCCAGATGGGTCACACACAGGGGTGGGTCCGGTCAGGGTGAGTTATTAGCATTAAAGATCTTTGCAGGTTATATACACGTTTGCTGTTGGCTCTCTGATGAGTTGAAGCTTCAAAGGCACTTTACTGTCAGGGACACTTACAGCTTCTAAGTCTCTCCCGAGACAGGTGCTACAGTTTAGTTCCATACTGACAAACCCTCGAAAGAGAGGCTGTGGTTTGATGTGGCTGCTCTCTTTGGTAGTAAGCAGTGGAGAGAGAACACAGGAAGATGGTGGTTGTGCTGTGCACCTCTCCTGGACACCTGCTTGATGGTCCAGACCCTGAGCAGTTTTCCTCCTGATCACTGTTCATTCAGTTCCTGGTCTATGACGACTGGAGAGTGTTTACTTACTTAGAGTCACTGAAGGTCACACTTCAGTGATCAGGGTGGGGGTTGCTTATGGGGGTGAGGGCGGCTGGGGGGAGGGGCTGAGGGCAGTTGGCTGCTGCAGTGTGCTTCATGGCCACCGGTCGTTCTGGTCATTCTGCTGTTTGTTTGCTTGGCTTTTATACATATAGATTTTTGCTTATTATTTCAAGAAAAACAATCTTACATATGTTACATGCAATAAACATTAATATCTCAAGAAAACTGAGCACTGGTCCTTTGTTGATTTATAGAGGCAATTTTCTTTAACAAAAACACAGTGGATGCTTGCTTCAGCAGCACATATACTAAAATTGGAACGATACAGAGAAGATTAGCATGGCCCCTGTGCAAGGATATCAAACAAATTCGTGAAGCATTCCATATTTTTTATATGAAAATACTTTTTAAAAGATATTGGAAAAACAAAGATGGATATTGCAATTTTACTCACTTTGTACCTTTTTTGCTTTAGGAAATAAAGGTATTTTTGTATTGAAATAATGTTTTGATATTTTTTACTTTTTAGTAAATCTTTTCATTGATTTTTAAATCACTTTTATTGATTTCATAGAGCAAGGGACAGGGAGAGGGAGTTAGAAACATGAATGAACATAGCCCAGCCAGCATGGCCCAGTGGTTCCACATGGACCTAAGATCCAGGAGTTCATAGTTCCATTCCCTATAAGGGCATATACCTGCACCCCCGGGTACATCCCCTAGTATGGGGAATGCAGGAGGCAGCTGATCAATGATTCTCTTTCATTATTGATGTTTCTCTCCTTCTCCTGGCACCCCAGCCTCTGCCTGCAGAGACATTCCCAGGCCAGGCACTTCTCACTCCCCCGATGTCCACAAGCACCTTTGTCTTTGGGAGCATTTTAGTGAGAAATGGGACCTATAAGAAGCCACTGACTCTGCTGCAGGAGGCAGGTGCTGTTTACACTCAAGTCTCATTGTGGTGCACCCCACCTGGGAATATCCAGTGGACTCAAGTGAGCTCCCTGAATCTCATTTAGATCAATGTGACATGCAGACGATTGATGACCCTTACTTAGTTACCAGGATTCCAAGGTTAGATTTTTGAGCATTTTCTCTTTTAATTCTCACAATAACTGGGCAAGAAGGAGAAAATTGCATGGAGGATTATCAGCA
This sequence comes from Plecotus auritus, assembly GCF_963455305.1. Taxonomy (NCBI): domain Eukaryota; kingdom Metazoa; phylum Chordata; class Mammalia; order Chiroptera; family Vespertilionidae; genus Plecotus; species Plecotus auritus. Next base: position 8,284,042 of record NC_137785.1, read on the forward strand.
TTTCCAGGTACACATCAGACTGAAGACAGATTTATAAAAACAATTTTGAGCAGACCCAGAACACGGCAAGCTAGAGCTTTCCTGTTGTTTTCAGAGAATAGAAGAAAATGCTCAATGCTTAGGTAACTTGGTTTTTACTGTGTGTGTGTGTGTGTGTGTGAGTGTGTGCTTAATTCTGACCCCAGGATGTTTTTACTTTTTATTTTATCCTCACCTGACTTCCCTTCTGACATCTCACACTCCATCCCAATATGGAACAAATGGCAGTTCCATTTAAAATTTTTTTTTATGAAAGTTCATACTGATTTCCATAATGGGTGTACCAGTTTACATTCCCACCATAAGTGTACTCGGGTTCCCTTTTTTCCACATCCTCCACAGCGCTTGTCCTTTGTTGATGGCAGCCATTCTGACCGTGGTGGGTGATAACTAATTGTTGCTTTAACTTACATCGCTCTGATGACCAGTCACTTTAAGCATTTTTTCATATGTCTCTGGGCCATCTTATCCACACTGCAGCCCAGGCAGAGCTGACACTTTGGATGGCATCAGAAGCAGATGCTCCGAAATATAAGTGTCTGTTTTGTGACATTAACTTTGTACTATGGATTCAATGGAGACAGGTTAGATCGAGTTAAACAAGAGTTAGACAACTGAGCAACCTCTGCAACCCACATTTGTCCTGAAGGAGACATGTGCCAAAGGTCCTGAATGAAGAACCAATGCCTGCCATTCAGGAGGAGCAGGTCTTGAAGAAAGACATGCAAAACCTGCCGCTAAAGGAAGCCAGCAGGTGCAGGAGAAACAAACTTGCGCTGGGAATCACCTCCCTGAAGGCGCTAGAGGACACTTAGTTTACTTGGTGTGGTCTTGGCCTATCAGCCTCTAAATCCACTCTCAGAATGGGATCCTGGCCTTGGAGCCTAGGAACTACATTACCCAGAAGGACACGCATGGAATGCCAGGAGGCTGAGCCAATGGGGGCTCAGAGCAGGCATTTCCGTTTGGGCGCTTCTGTAGGGCGGGACCGGTAGTCCTGGAGAGAGATCCTGTTCTCAGATTTCCACCTCAGGCGGCAGGTTTTCCCAGTCGCAGCGTCCCGTGGAGAAGGTGGAGAGTGGTGTTCCCCGCCTCACAGCCTTTGGTCGGAGCCTCCCGTGGTGCTCACAGCTCACACTGGGGATTGAAGCTCGGAGTCGCCACCCGGACCTACACCAGGGCCGCGACAGGGACCGCCTTTCCTGCAGCGGCGTCACCTCCCGCCGCTCCTGCCCGACTCAGCCCACAGAGTGCGATGGCGGCGCCCGCGCTGCGGAGCTTCGCTGAGGTGAGTTCCTGTCGCCCAGGCCCTCACCGCCTCCTCACACGGAACACCACAGCCCGGGTGCGGCATCTGTCAGGTCCTCCAGCTCAGTTTTGCGTGGAGGACCGTGAGGAAGGAGGAGGGGAGAGGAGTGTTGTGTCTTCTGAGGACACAGCAAGTGGAGGGCAGGGTGTGTGACAGAAATCTGGAGAAGAACCAACAGCACGTAGAGGATGGAGTTACATTTATTATTATTACGCGTGGGCCCAGAGGAAAATGTGTCTCAAATTCTGGACCCCAACATGGAGGAACTTTCCGTATTTATGTTTTTACCTTCTTTGTCTCCCAAATATGGGATATATCCGGCCCCCTTTGCAAGTTTATTTTTTTTTTTCAATTTTTTAAATTAAGATATTATATGTGTACATATCTTACCATTGCCCCCACCCCACCCCACTCCCTTTGCAAGTTCTTAAAGAGCCCCTATGTGCTGGGGACTTAAGACCTCAACCAAAGGCTTGGCCTGGTGCCAGCGCTGATAACTTCGTCCTGGAAAGGTTTAATGGCCTCTCTGAAGTGGGAGTAGTCTTATTTCCCTTATTATTTAAGCAAACGAGCATTTACAGAAGCCAAATAGCAGGGTTAAAATTTCAAACAGCAGTGTTTCTATAAGGTGGATGCTTCAAGTGGACAGGGGTGACTTGCATCTGAGGTTCCCCTGAGGGTGTGGGCTGTGAGGATTGGCGGACAGATCAGAGGCTGCAGGGAGGACATCACAGACTCATTCGGGGCTTTCTGGGCTGTGGGGTCCATCAGAGGCCTGGGGTGGTCCTGGACCCGGCTGGAAGACAAGCTCTCTACATGCCATGTGCCAAGTTCATGGGTGAGTCCAGCGAGATCCAGTGGCATTGGAGCAGGAAGGGGGCAGAGCTGAGGGAGTGAACCTGGGTCTGAAAATGGGAAGAGGATAAACATTACACAGTGGTAGGCACATCTGGAGGAAGTGTGAGCTGATGGTCCCTGGGACCTGGTGTGGGGACTTAAAGGCGAAGCATAAATGCTCGCCTGGCATTGTCTTGGACACATGATCTAGGACACTGGTCGGCAAACTAATTAGTCAGCAGAGCCCAATACCAACAGTACAATGACTGAAATTTCTTTTGAGAGCCAAATTTTTTAAACTTAAACTATATAGGTAGGTACATTGTTATTAACTTAATTAGGGTACTCCTAAGCTGGCTTTGCTAAAAACTCAAGGGCCAAAGAGCCCCATGTGGCTCGCAAGCCGCATTTTGCTGACCACTGACCTAGGAGACTGCAGTGGTGTTGCTTGGCAGGAAGGCTGAGGCCCTGCAGGCATCGCCCAGACCTTAAATGGCATTGCTCTCTACCCTCCCCTCCTCAATCCTTCCTACCCAACCCAGCTGCTCTGCTGAGGGCAATCCCAGTGAGTAAATGGGACTGTGATGAGAGAGCAGCCTGCACTGGCATTAGGGCCCGGTGTCCACACTAACCGGGTGCCCTGGAGGAGGTTGCCGTGGCGGGGGCGGGGGGGGGGGGGACAGTGAAGATGTGTAAGGAGTACAATTACTGGTTCTCAGAGAGACATAGCTCCTGTGTCAATTGTCTTAATTCTGACAGGTTGGCGTGACCTTTGAGGACATTGCCCTGTACTTCTCCAGGGAGGAATGGAGCCTCCTTGATGAGGGTCAGAGACAGCTGTACCTGAATGTGATGCTGGAGAACTTTGAACTTCTATTCTCGCTTGGTAAGACCATCACTCTCACCAGTGACCTGGGCTTGGCTTTGCGATTTCCCAGGCCCCATCTCCCAGGGTGTGCTGTGTCCTCCCGTGTAGACTGTGGTTCTGCTTGATTTTCCAGTTTCCTGGGTAGTTGCTGTCCTGGGGAGGGTTGGTCTGTTTCCACTGCTCCCTTCTTTCCTGAAGTCCCAATTCTTCCGCTGTACTACATTCACAGGGAAGGACTTGTGGTTGGTAGTGTTTCAGGAATCCTGAGGGATTCCACCTTGATCAGTGAGGAAAGCATTTTCTATATTCCTGTTGGTCATTTGTACCTATTTTTTGAATAATTGTGTCTACATCCTTGTCCTGGTTAGTAACTATTTTTTGGTTAAAGATTCTTTTGACGACCTTGTATGTTTTATATATTAATTGTTATGACATACAGGAACACATATCGTTGCATGTGCTTAATTGTTCTTTGCAGATATTGTTCCCAAGCACCCGCTTTTCTACAAAGTCCATGGTTTTGGCAACCCTGCGTTCAGCAGGTCTAGTGCCACCATGTTTCTAAGAAACTCAGATGGTTGTTACTAGTGCTTTGCAATAAAGTGTTTTTAATGAAATTCTATAGAGTTTGCTTTTCAGACAGTCACTGCATTGTTATTAGCCTGCAGTGCAGTATTAACATTCCTTTATTATTCCGTGGGAACTCCAACTGTTTGTGTTAATTTCTGTCTGTATCTCAGTATTCTCTTTATTGTGCTGATCAGAGCTGAATCCACAGTGTCTCCAAGCCGTTCCGTCATATGATTTGCAGGTATTTTCTTCCATCCTCTAGATTTACTTTCCTTTCATTTTGTTTATTGCAATTGTGCTGGGAAGAAGCTGTTTTTCTTTATTTGTTGCAATCTGGACTGTTTGTTTTGTCTATTTTGTCTGGTGTTTGGGGTCACATTCAGGAAATCCTGTCTAAGCCCTGACCGGTTTGGCTCAGTGAATAGAGCCTCAGCCTGTGGACTCAAGGGTCCCAGGTTCAATTCTGGACAAGGGCATGTACCTTGGTTGTGATGTGCAGGAGGCAGCTGATAGATGTTTCTCTCTTATCGATGTTTCCAACTCTCCCTCCCTCTCCCTTCCACTCTGTAGAAATTCAATGAAATATATTATTTTTATTTTTTTATTTTTATTTTTATTTATTTATTTATTTATTTATTTATTTTTTAATATGTATTTTATTGATTTTTTACAGAGAGGAAGGGAGAGGAATAGAGAGTTAGAAACATCGATCAGCTGCCTCCTGCACACCCTCTATGGGGGATGTGCCCGCAACCAAGGTACATGCCCTTGACCGGAATCGAGCCTGAGACCTTTCAGTCCACAGGCCGACGCTCTATCCACTGAGCCAAACCGGTCAGGGCTATTTTTATTTTTTTTAAAATATATTTTATTGATTTTTTACAGAGAGGAAGGAAGAGGGATAGAGAGTTAGAAACATCAATGAGAGAGAAACATTGATCAGCTACCTCCTGCACACCTAGTACTGGGGATGTGCCCGCAACCAAGTCACGTGCCCTTGACCGGAATCGAACCTGGGACCTATCAGTCCGCAGGCCGACGCTGTATCCACTGAGCCAAACCTGTTTTGGCGAAATATATTATTTTTAAAAAAAGAAAATCCTGTCCATAACAAATCTCTAAAACTTTTTCTCTAGTTGTCCCGAGTAGTTTTACGTTTTAGCGCTGACATTTAATGTAGATTGAGTTAAATTTTATCAGCGGTGTCCAGTATTCTTGTTTTACATGGGAGTATTGATTATTAGCAGCACCATTCTTTGAAGAAATTATCTTTCTTTTCTTCTGTGTCTTGCAGCTTTCTCAGAGATTACTTGAAAGTATGTGCCTGGTTTTATTTCTGTGTTTTCTGTTCTGTTCTGTTGATGCATTTTCTTTGTTTCTCCAGTAATACACTGTTTGCTTGTTTTCTCTCTGTAATAAATTGAAGTCAGGCCGAAACCAGTTTGGCTCAGTGGATAGAGCGTTGTCCTGCGGACTGAAGGGTCCCGGGTTCGATTCCGGTCAAGGGCATGTACCTTGGTTGCGGGCACATCCCCAGTGGGAGGTGTGCAGGAGGCAGCTGATCGATGTTTCTCTCTCATCGATTTTTCTAGCTCTCTATCTTTCTCCCTTCCTCTCTGCAAAATATCAATAAAATATATTTTCAAAAAAATTGAAGTCGGAAAGTGTGATGTCATGCGCTTTGTTTTCTTTCGAGATTTCTTTTGCTTTTCGAGTTTTTTAATTTCATACATTTCAAGATTCTGTTTTCATTTCTTTGTAAAATAACCTAGGAATTATTCTTAGGATTGCATTTAATCTGTAGATTCCATTGTGTACTATGGATATTTCACCATATTTCTTTTTTTTTTTTTAAATATATTTTATTGATATTTTACAGAGAGGAAGGTAGAGGAATAGAGAGTTAGAAACATAGATGAGAGAGAAACATCGATCAGCTGCCTCCTGCACACCTCCTACTGGGGATGTGCTCCCAACCAAGGCACATGCCCCTGACCAGAATCGAACCCGGGAGCCCCCAGCCCGCAGGGCGACGCTCTATTTACCGAGCCAAACTGGTTTTGGCGATATTTCTTTTTTTTTAAATATATTTTATTGTTTTGTTTGTTGTTTTTTTTTTACAGAGAGGAAGGGAGAGGGATAGAGACTTAGAAACATCGATGGGAGAGAAACATTGATCAGCTGCCTCCTGCACACTCTCTACTGGGTATGTGCCTGCAACCAAGGTACATGCCCTTAACCAGAATCGAACCTGGGACCCTTGAGTCCGCAGGCCAATGATCTATCCACTGAGCCAAACCAGTGAGGGCTAAACATATTTATTTTTAAAAAATTCTTTATTTTTTAAAGTATTACATAATTGTATTACATATATCTTCTTTTTCCCACATTGCCCACAAATGAGTGATATTCTGTGATATTTGTCTTTCTCCATGCTGTTGCAAATGGTAAGAGTTCCTTCTTTTTTACAGTAGCATAGTATTCCATTGTGTAGATCAACGGTTCTCAACCTGTGGGTCACGACCCCTTTGGGGGTCGAACGACCCTTTCACAAGGTTGCCTAAGACATCCTGCATATAAGATATTGACATTATGATTCATAACAGTAGTAAAATTACAGTTATGTAGTAGCACCGAAAATAATTTTATGGGTTGGGGGTCACCACAACATGAGGAACTGTATTAAAGGGTCGCGGCATTAGGAAGGTTGAGAACCACTGTTGTAGATGTACCACAGTTTTTTAATCCACTCATCTGCTGATGGTCACTCGGGCTGTTTCCAAATCTTAGCTATCATAAATTGTGCTACTATGAACATAGGGTTGTATATGTTTTTTGTGATTGGTGTTTCTGATTTCTTTGGATATATTCCTAGAAGTGGGATTACTGGGTCAAATGGGAGTTCATTTTTAATTTTTTGAGGAAACTCCATGCTATTTTCCACTGTGTCTGCACCAGTCTGCATTCCCACCTGCCATGCACAAGGGTCCCTTTTTCTCCACATCATCGCAAGCACTTGTTGTTTGTTGATTTGTTGATGATAGCCATCCTGACAGGTGTGAGATGGTATCTCAATGTCGCTTTGATTTGCACGTCTCAGATGATTAGTGACTTTGGGCATGTTTTCATATGTCTCTTGGCCTTCTTTACGTCCTCTTTTAAAAAGTGTCTGTTTAAGTCCTTTGCCCATTTTTTAAATGTACCAGTTTATCTTTTTATTAATTTATTTATTGTCTAAAGTTCAACACATGTCAACTTTTTCCTCTGCTTGACCCTCCCTCCCCCCCGCACCCCCGCTCGCAGCCATTCCCACCCCAGGCAAGCCCCCACAGCCCCAGTGTCTGTGTCCATTGGTTACACTACTATGCATGTATACAAGTCCTTTATGCACTCTAACACCTCCTCTCCTGCCATTTGTCTCTGGATCTATTCTTGTGCATTAAATTATATTGATCATTATATCCAACCTATGAGTGAGATCATGTGATATTTATCTTTCTCCGACTGACTGATTTCACTTAGCAAATTGCTCTCCAGTTCCATGCATGTTATTGCTAATGGTAAAAGTACCTTCTTTTTTATAACAGCGTAGTATTCCATTGTGTAGATGTACCACAGTTTTCTAATCTACTCATCTGCTGATGGGCACTTATGCTGTTTCCGTATCTCTTAGGTATTATAAATTTTGCTGCTATGAACATAGGGGTGCATATCTCTTTTCTGATAGGTGTTTTTAGTTTCTTGGGATATAGTCCTAATAGTGGGATGACTGGGTTATATGGGAATTCCATTTGTAACTTTTTGAGGAAACTTCATACTGTCTACTAAGTGGATGCACCAGTCTGTATTCCCACCAGAAGTGCGCGAGGTTTCCTTTTTCTCAACATCCTTGCCAGCACTTGCCCTTTGTTGATTTGTTGATGATAGCCATTCTGAAAGGTGTGCAATGATACCTCTTTGTCGTTTTTATTTGCATCTCTCAGGTGATTAGTGACTTGGAGCATGTTTTCATATTTCTCTCTGCCATCTGTATGTCCTCTTTCGAAAAGTGTCCATTTAGGTCCTTTGCCCATTTTTTTAATTGGATCATTTATCTTTCATTTGTTAAGGTATATGAGTTCTCTTTAAATTTTGGAGATTAAACCCTTATCAGAAATGTAATTGGCAAATATGTTCTCCCATGCGGTGGTCTTTCTTGTTTTTTGTTGATGTTTTCTTTTGCTGTGCAGAAGCTTTTTGTTTTGATGTAGTGCCATTTGTTTCTTTTTTCCTTACTTTCTATTCCCCTCGGAGCTGTATCAATAAAGATATTGCTAGGACATATGTCTAATGTTTTGATGCCTGTTGGTTGTTCTAAGATTTTTATGGTATCACGACTTACGTTGAAGTCCTTCATCCATTTTGAGTTTATTTTTGTGTGTGGTGTAAGTTGGTGGTCTAGTTTCATTCTTTTGCATGTATCTGTCCAATTTTCCCAACACCACTTAATGAAAAGGCTGTCTTGACTCCATTGTATGCCGTTGCCTCCTCTGTCACATATTGAGCATAATGGCTTGGGCCGATTTCTGGGTTGTGAGTTCTGTTGCATTGTTCTATGTCTGTTGTTGTGCCAGTACCAGGCATTTTTGTACTGTCGGTTGGTATCTGGTATATTGATCCCTCCAACTTTGTTCTTCTTTCTCAAGATTGCTGCGTCTTTGCCGAAACCGGTTTGGCTCAGTGGATAGAGCGTCGGCCTGCGGATTGAAGGGTCCCGGGTTCGATTCCGGTCAAGGGCATGTACCTTGGTTGCGGGCACATCCCCAGTAGGGGGTGTGCAGGAGGCAGCTGATCGATGTCTCTCTCTCATCGATGTTTCTAACTCTCTATCCCTCTCCCTTCCTCTCTGTAAAAATTCAATAAAATATATATATATAAAAAAAAAAAAAAAAAAAAAGATTGCTGCGTCTCCTCGTTTTTTTCTTTTTTTATATATTCCATATGAATTTTTGGAGAGTTTGTTCTAGGTGTGTGAAATAGGCCCTTGGTATCTTAATTGGGATTGCATTGAATCTATAGATTGCTTTGGGTAGTGTGGACATTTTAATGATGTTGATTCTACCAATCCATGAACGCGGTATATTCTTCCATTTGTTTATGTCTTCTTCTATGTCTTTTTTAACATCGTGTAGTTTTCGGAGTACAGGTCTTTTACTTCCTTAGTTAAGTTTATCCCTAGGTGTCGTAATTTTTTTGGTGCAGTGTAGATAGCATTGTTTGTTTCTCTTTCTGTGAGTTGATTATTGGTGTATAAAAAGCCATAGAATTCTGGCTGTTAAATTTGTATCCTGCTACATTGCTGACTGTGTTTATTATATTTAGTAGTTTTTTGATGGAGTCTTTAGGGTTTTCTTTGTATAATATCATGTCATCAGTGAATAATGATAGTTTTACTTCTTCTTTTCCAATCTTGTTGCCTTTGATTTCTTCTTGTCTGATCACTGTGACTAACACTTCCTCTGGTACTATGTTGAACAGGAGTGGTGAAAGTGGTCATCCCTGTCTTGTTCCTGTTCTTAGGGAAAATGGTTTTAGTTTTTGCCCATTCAGTCTGATGTTGGCTGTAGGTTTGTCATATAAGGATTTTATTATGTTGAGGTATGTCCTTATACTCCCACTTTGCTGAGAGTTTTTATCAAGAAAAGGTGCTGTAGTTTGTTAAATGCTTTTTCTGCATTTGTTCATATGACTATGTGATTTTGGTCTTTGAATTTGTTTATGTGATGTATCATGTTTATTGATTTTCAGATATTGTACCATCCTTTCATCCCACTTGGTCACGGTGTATGATCTTTCTAATGTAATGCTGGATTCGATTTGCCAGAATTTTGTTGTGGATTTTAGCATCTATCGGGCCACTGCGACCTTAGTGGGAGAGCTGCTGTGTAGGAGACACCCCTATGGAGCAGGACTTGCTTCAGTGGGGCTTTGTTGCTTAGTGAGTCTGCTCCTTGACTGTGTTGCTTATGGATGTGAAGAGTTGTAACCTGATGTGGTATGACACTGACCACTGGGTACATTGGCTCTTGGATTCAGGCAGGTCTTCCTGGAGCCACCCAGCAGCATCTCAGAGAGATCTGCAGATTCTCCTCTCTGTATCGGGTTTGGAAGTGCCCCGATGAGGCCCTTCTGTAAAGCAGGGAAAGCTAGTGCTGGTGCTGCTTCTTGGTCCTTTTATTGATAGATTTGTGGCTCCCTGACCCAAATGGAACTTGCTTGACAGGTTTTAGCCTGAGCAAAGACAGGCCATTCATACACAAACGCTGCTGCACAGAGCTTGGGTGGGCTTTTAAATTGGATGGGGCCCTAGCTGGTTTGGCTCAATGGATAGAGCGTGGGCCTGTGGATTGAAGGGTCGCAGGTTCCATTCCGGCTAAGGTCACATGCCTGGGTTGCGGGCTCAATCCCCAGTGGGGGGCATGCAGGAGGCAACTTATCAGTGATTCTCTCTGTGATGTTTCTTCTATCTCTCTCTCCCTTCCTCTCTAAAATCAATAAAATGTATTTTAAAAAAATAAATTGGATGGGGTGAGGTGTCAGGAAATCACTAGGGCAGAGGAAACAGAAATGCCTGCCAGTCAGGCCTGCAACCAGGTCTCAGTATAGGAACAATGATCCCTGAGAGCACCTGTGTCTGGAAGAAAGCCTCTCTTGAGTTTCTGCCCCAATGCTATACAGTCCCGTTTTTCCTCATATGTATCTTGTTATGCCCCTTGCGCCCCGCCCTCCCGAGCCTCGCCTGATACTGGAGCTCCTCCGGTACTGGAGCTCCAAGGAAGGGGGATCTTGTAAGTTCAGTTGGTGGTGCTGGCATTGTAAGAAGAGCAGCTTGTGCCCTGACTGGTTTGGCTCAGTGGACAGAGCGCTGGCCTACGGACTGAAGGGTCCCAAGTTCGATTCTGGTCAAGGGCATGTACCTTGGTTGCGGGCACATCCCCAGTGGGGAGTGTGCAGGAGGCAGCTGATTGATGTTTCTCTCTCATCAATGTTTCTGACTCTCTATCCCTCTCTCTTCCTCTCTGTAAAAAATCAATAAAATATATATATATAAAAAAAAAGAGCAGCTTGAACTCCTGTAGCCTCTATCACTCAGCCCCAGTCTGCTCTGGTTTTTACAGACCGAAGTTCTTACTGCCAGTAGGGACATTTTTTTTACCGCTCTGGGACCCTGGACTGTACATCTGGTATTGTACTGGGACCTCTTGCTCCTCCACGTGACCTCTGCAGAGACAACCTCCCTCTGAATTAAAAAAGTGGCCCCTGTGGGTATAGGACCAGCACCTTACGTGCCTTAGTACCTCCTACCATCTCAGTGTGCTTTCTTCTTTACTTCTCTAGTCGTTAGAGTTCATTGTAGCTAGCTTTCCAGCAGTTCTGTGTGATGGTTGTTCAGTATTTTAGTTGTAATTTTGATGTGGTGGTGGGAAGCAGCGAGTATAAGCCTTTGCCTACACCGCCATCTTGGATCTCCTCTCCCGTAACTTTTCTTAATTCAATACTTTATTCTTCTTTTATCTTCACCTGAATAGTGAAAATATTTTTTTCCATTGATTGTTTTTTTCTTAGAGAGAGAGAGTAAGGGAAAGGGAGATAGAGGAGAGGCAGAGAGAGAGAAAGAAACATCAATTGATTGCCTCCCACAGGTGCCTGATCTAAGAGTCGGGATCAGACCTGAAAGCCATGTACCTGCCCTTTACTGGGAATGGAAAGCATGACCTTCCTGTGTACAGACAGGCACTCTCAGCACTTAGTGACACGGGCCAGGGCTATTTATTTATTCTTTAAATTATTTACTTTTAAAATATATTTTTTGATTTCATAGAGGAAGAGAAGGATAGATAGAAAAATGAATAATGATCCCTAACCGGTTTGGCTCAGTGGATAGAGCGTCCGCCTGCGGACTCAAGGGTCCCAGGTTCGATTCTGGTCAAGGGCATGTACCTTGGTTGCGGGCACATCCCCAGTGGGGCATGTGCAGGAGGCAGCTGATTGATGTTTCTCTCTCATCGATATTTCTGACTCTCTATCCCTCTCCCTTCCTCTCTGTAAAAAATGAATAAAATATATTTAAAAAAAAAAGAAAGAAAGAAAAATGAATAATGAGAGAGAGAGAGACAGAGAGTAAGTGAGTGTGGGGGAGAGAGAGGGAGGGAGGGAGAGAAAGAAACATCAGTGTGAGGGAGAAATATATATAGGCTGCTTTCTGCACACAAGCTAACTGGAAATGGAACCCACATACTAATATGTGCCTTGCCTGGGAATTGAATCCTCCACCCTTTGGTACACAGGACGATGTTCCAACCAACTGAGCCATACTTGCCAACCATTCTGTGGTCTTTAAACACAAAAATTTCAATCTTTTTTGAAAACAGGCCACTAGGGTCAATGACAGCAGAAGCAAGGTGGCTGCTGGAGGTAACTCTGACTCTTGTTTTTGACTGTACATATTTTCAAATATGTTTATTCACCCAATCTTTTCCAGTCATCCTTTCTGTAGAGTTCTTTATTTGTGTTCTGGAATACTGTTTGTCTTCAAGGTATTCTTATTCACATTTCTAATGGGGTATTTGTTCATGGATAGCTGTCTACTTACACTGGGGTGGGGAAAGATGCTCATTTCTCTGATCCTGCCATCTTGCTGGTGTCACACACATAGGTCTTTTGTCTTGTGATCTCATTTACACTTTGTTGTTCTACCACACTGTTGACCATCCACCATTTCTGTTTTTCTTTGAAGATTTGCATCGTTTATCCCATGCAGTGGCTCTAATGGAATTTAAGTAGAAGAATCATTTGTGCATCAAAGAAGAAACACAACTTTATGAATGACACAGTGGACCCACAGGCAGTCTTGCCTTGGTCAGCAGTCCTTAGGGAGGAATTCTCGGCTGGCCTTTGTTACATTCATAGCTGGAAACCCAGTGTTTGATTCCAGTTGCCCATTCCTCACCCAGTTATGCTTGTTTGTGCTTATGTTGATACTTTGCCTACTATTCAGTTCTAATAGCGATCATTTCTACTTGGTTTCCCACCTCACATATAACCTTAACCTCTCTGGACTTTGCACCTCTGCCTCTTTCACAGGTCGCTCTTTACTGCATTCCAATGTTGGTCCATGCCTGCAGCACCTTGGAGTGCACTTGTGTTATTATATTGATGATGAACATCATGTGCTCTAATACAGTCAAGTTTTATGGCTTTGAGCAGCTTTAAATTATTCTACACAGACTCACATGGCCCGCATGTAAGCTCCTAGAGGAAGCCGTTTGTGCAAGAACAATGAGTAGAGCCTTCCTCTCTTCTTTCTGTCCCATCCTGTGCTTCTGTCCTTTCTTGGTGAGCTTTTCATCATCGACTGACTTGTGGGGCCACGTTATATATTTCCTCAGTATCTACCTCATTGGTCTTGAAAATGGTTCTATGCAATCAGGCCTAGTCATGACACATAAATATTTGTGGTGAAGACATTCTGTTTTCATAAGATCAACACGTACCTCACCAGCGTTTCCTTTTATTCAGGTTGCTGCTGTGGAGCAGAGAATGTGGATGCACCCACTAAAGAGAACGTTTCTGTAACAGTGTCACAGGCAAGGAATCCGAAGGCAGCCTTGTCTTCCCAGAAGAGCCACCCCTGTGAGAGTTGTGGGCTAGTCTTCAGAAACATTTTCCATTTGACTGAGCTTCAGGGAACAGAATATGGACAGATACCGTTGAGGTGCGGGGGATGTACAAAATGGTTTTTCTTCAGTGTAAAAGTTCACCAACAGCATGTGAGAGAGAAGACTTTTATTAGAAGTGTGGACAGGACCTCACTTGCAAACAGCTGCAATTTCAATGTGTCCCAGAATCATTTCACATACGGGGATGTTGGGCAGGGTGTCCTTACTGCGTCCGGACACCTCCACCTAAAGGCTACTATGTCCACGGACAGTCCAAATGCTGTTGCGAAGTGTGGAATGATATTTCAAAGGAAAAACAATTATTACAACAGAAAAGAATGCAAGAAAGACATTAGTTGCAACCACAATTTTATTCCGGAAAAGGATGTGCATGTAGGAAGTCACTGTTTTGTTTACTCTGAATGTGGACAATATTTAACGAAATTTTCTAGCTTTCATGATCAACAGCAACGTCAACCTGGAGAAAGACCTTATCAATGGAATGAATATGGGAAAGCTTTTAGCAGTAGTAAAAGCCTAGGTGATCATGAAGCTTTGCACACTGGACAAAGGCCTTATGAGCGCAGTGAATGTGGAAAAGTTTTTACCAGTAGCATTGCCCTCCATTATGATCAGAGAGTTCACACAATGGAAAGGCCTTATGAGTACAATGAGTGTGGGAAATCTTTTACCGATAGCAGTAACCTTCATTGTCATGAGACAGGTCACACTGGAGAAGAGCCTTATAAATGTAGTAAATTTGGAAACGCTTACACCAGTAGCACTAAAGATTCTTGTCCTCAGAGAGTGCACACTGGAGAAAGGCCTTATCACTGCAGTGAATGTGGAAAGTTTTTTACAAGTAGCAATGGTTTTCAATATCATCAGAGAATTCACACAGGAGAAAAGCCTTATCAATGCAGTGAATGTGGGAAATCTTTTCTCGCTATCCCTCACCTTCGTAGGCATCAGAGAGTTCATACAGGAGAAAAGCCTTATAAATGCAGTGACTGTGGGAAATGTTTTAGATGGAGGACTCCCCTTCGTTGTCATCAAAGAGTTCATACTGGAGAAAATCCGTATAAATGTGTTGAATGTGGAAAGTCTTTTACAAGTAGAAATGGTTTTCAGTTTCATCAGAGAATTCACACAGGAGAAAAGCCTTATCAATGCAGTGAATGTGGGAGAAGTTTTATTACTAAAACCAACCTTTGTAGACATCAGAGAGTTCACACAGGAGAAAAGCCTTATAAATGCAATGAATGTGGGAAATCTTTTACCAGTAGCAGTCACCTTCATAGTCATCAGAGAGTTCACACAGGAGAAAAGCCTTATAAATGCAGTGAATGTGGGAAATCTTTTAGATGGAGGAGTGGTCTCCAATATCATCAGAGAGTTCACACTGGAGAAAGCCATTATGAGTGTAATTAATGTGAGGTATGTCTCAGGCATATTTCTAAATTCACTTTGCATATAAGTGTCCAAATGTGAGAAATTTCTTAGATGTGTAGGAAATGTTGTTTCTTAGATAGGACTTAACAATAGTACAAGAAAATTTGTGAATCCTCAGTTTTCTGAATTGTATCTCGTACAGGTACTCACCTATATTATGTAAAGTTCCCGTAATTGTTTTTGCTGTTGTGTGTGTTTGCTTATGTTGAAACACCATGTAGTTATGTTGCACTTCCTAACATACGGAGATGTTCTGCCAGATCTATGTCACTGCATATTTCTGTTGTTGAAGGTATATCGCCTGAACCACCTATAAGATCCCTACAGAAGGCATCAATCACCATCCTCATGTGCCTAGCGAAGCTAACTCTGTTGTCTAATTTGTTGAAGAAAATTAGGAATACCTGAGCCCTTAGTTCTTACTTGTTTCCCTGTCATGAGTTGGCACAAAGGACTGATTACTGTTGGCCCCAGTAAACATAATGTTGTAGAGGGACTGCTATTTTCAGGAACACACTTTCCCTAGATGCCAGTGATGAATTTATTGAGTGCCTAAGTCTTCAACTGCCAGTCTCCGGTCTCTTTGTTTGCAAAATAATGAAGGCCTTTTCCTAACACTTCTTTAATCTTGGTGTTCTATTTACTGTGTGTGTTAGTTTGTAAGGAGATCTGGGTCTCCAAGTATGGTAATGTGAAAAACTTTTATGTGGTCTCCAACATTTTTGTCCTTGTGGTCTCCAACATTTTTGTCCTTGAGGGAAGACTGTGGTGCAGAAATTAGCTCAGTAGTTTTTGGCAAATTTACATTGTTTCCCATAATTTTCCTAGGAAACACTGTGGACTCTAGTCCTCATGTGAAGATGGATGCTTTGAGACACAGAGATCACTCCAAAGAGGGGGATGCTGTGACAACCTCAAGTATGTCTGGGAGTGGCGTGAATTTTTGCTTGTTTTCAGGGGATGCTAACATTTGAAGGGAACCTCCTGCCCAGGTCTTGCAGAGGGATATGTGCCCTAATGCCTTCAATTCCATGGGTGATGGTCACTGGTTGCAGGACCATTGCAGTGAGGAGAAACCCTTTCACTGCAGAAATACTGACCTAATTGTTGTTTGACCAGACTGCAGCCCATTAGATGGAATGGTCTTCATCTAAACCTGCACCCAGAAATTTTTTTGAGGAGAAGACTACAGTAGCGGTGTGTACACAGATCTGAGGAACTCCCAGCATGTTTATCTTCTGTACAGCGGTCATTGTCATTGATTACAATCAAGAGGTTTGTGGCTTCCTGTAGCTTCTCAGATGCTCCATCGGAGCCATTGGTGCTCTGGCAGCAAAACTAAGAGGAAAAGAAAGGGTGTCTTTAGGCTGGAGATGTGGCTTTTGTGACCCAGTCAGCATTCCAGTGGGTTTGGGTGAAAGTTCTTCATTGTTTGTTACATTTTCTGTCACTGAGATGAGACTTGCTCAGAGGGCATAAGTATGTGAATTGAATCTTGAGTTGCCCAACCTATTGCAAAATAGCTGAAAGTATATTTCTTTTATCTTGAACCATTCTTTTAACAGCTGTAATGAGTAAATTGCATGTATAAGTGTAGTGTTTCATAAATCTTGACATGTGCTTGAAACTAAAAACATCTTTACCCTCAATACAGATCATATCTGTGACTGTGTAGTTGCTTCATGACCTCGTTTAATCTGTTTGCTGTTCTTAATAAAGAACTTGGCTTTTTCTAAGTATTTTTGAGCTTTAATTGTTATTTTATAAATTCTTGGAGATTTTTAAAAGATACATTGGTAACTCATCTTTTTTTTTTTTTAATATTCTTTTTGTTGTTGTTGTTAATCCTCACCCGAGGATATTTTTCCATTGATTCTTTGGAGAGTGGAAGAGAGAGGGAAAGACAGAGAAAAATATTGATGTGAAGGAAACACATCGATCGGTTGCCTCCTGCATCAGCTGTGACCATGGATGGCCCGGGCTGGGAAGGAGTCTTCAACCAAGATACGTGCCTTTCGCTGGAATCAATCCCAGGAGCCTTTGGTCTGCAGGCCTATGCCCTATCCAGAGCCAAACTGGCTAGGGCTGTGGTGGATATTCATATGTTTGTATATATCACCATCATGTCCATTTTAATAAATATTTGGTTATTGCTAATAAAGCTGGTACAAACATTTCTGTATAATTCTTTTTTATTTTTATTTTTTAATTATATATTTTATTGATTTTTTACATAGAGGAAGGGGAATAAATAGAGAGCTAGGAACATGGATGAGAGAGAAACATCGATCAGCTGCCTCCTGCCCATCCCCCACTGGGGTTGTGCCCACAACCAAGGTACATGCACTTGACCGGAATCAAACCTGGGACCCCTTCCTCAGGCAGACACTCTATCCACTGAGGAAAACCAGTTAGGACTCTGTATAATTCTTTATATGGATATAGTGTTATTTACCTTTGTGGTCCAACATTCCCCGAGGTCTCCCGGACTACAAGAGGGCACAGCCTGGGCTGAGGGATCCCCCTGAGTGCATGAATTTTGTTCACTAAGCTTCTAGTTTATGCATGTAAATTAGGAAGTTACGATTCCATTCACAGTCAGGGAGGAAGCCTGTGCCTCGGCTAGATCCGGAGTGTGGAGCATACAGGAGGTAGCTGATAAATGATTCTATCTCAGCATCAGAGACAGCTGTACCTGAATGTCATGCTGGAGAACTTTGAACTTCTATCCTTGCAGGGTAAGACCCTCACTCTCACCAGTGACCTGGGCTTGGCTTTGCAATTTCCCAGGCCCCATCTCCCAGGGTGTGCTGTGTCCTCCCGTGTAGACTGTGGTACTGCTTTACTTTTCAATTTCCCGGGTAGTTGCTGTCCTGGGGAGGGTTGGTCTGTTTCCACTGCTCCCTTCTTTCCTGAAGTCCGAATTCTTCCCGCTGTACTACCTTCACAGGGAAGGACTTGTGGTTGGTAGTGTTGCAGGAAGCCTGAGGGATTCCACCTTGATTAGTGAGGAAAGCATTTTTTTTTTTAAATATATTTTATTGAGCTTTGAAAAATGGCGGTGGAATAGACAGACATGTTCCGAGCCTTGTCCCGGAGCAGAAAGAAAGAACAGCTGAGGGTCGCACGAGGAGTGTTTTTGGCAAGTTAAGTGACAGCTAAACTGCAGAAGAAGGTGGGTGACTGCTAGACGGGGTTCCCCTGACCCGGGAGTCCCCACTGCAGCTGGGTCCCCTTCTGGAGGTACGGGCTCCGACGAGTTTGCGCCATCTTGATCGGGAAAGTGGAGCTTATTGGAAGCCTGAGAATCCACAACTGTGGCACCCACGGAACAGCTGCGAGCCCCAGAACATTGGTCCCCAATTGGTGCAAACACACGGATTCAGAGGAGCTCTACACTCCACCACGGAAAGGTCAGATTTCGCCTGGGATAAGGTGAGGTCGCTGGTCCCGGCTGGAGAGAGGAACGCGCGTTTTGTGGGAGCTGGAGGACCAGGGAAGTCTGTGCCTAGAAAAATCCGTGGCTGTTGGGGCTGGCGTGATCCATGAATGTGGAAAGGGGTCCTCAGAGCTGCTAACAGAAGGGCTCTCTAAAAAGCAACCCTTTTTGATCTGACGTGCAGGGACACCCTAAGAATTTCAAAGGTGTGCTGGCTGATTAGACTTGCGCGCAGCCCCGGAGTTCGCACACTTGGGCTTTTTCCTCTTCAAATCCTTGCTTCTGATTACTAAGCCCAATACATAGGATCACTCAGTTGGGGACACCCTGGGAGACTGAAAGGGAGAGTGTTTTTCTGGAACCTGGGGATCGGAGCAGGGAGTGACCAGCAGGGAGTGACCATCGGAGAGCTAGCTCTGAGGCAGCCCACTCCCACAAACCGGTAGTGAGTGCCACAGGGAAAGAATGCTCTAACATTGCCTAGACAGGCCATATATAGACCCAGAAGTCAATCCAGAAACACTGCCACCCAGGGGCTGAATCACAAATTGACTCTTGTGTAATCAAATATAAAGGAATACTAGAAATTAAGACACACCGCCTGCTTAAAATCAGGACTTGCTTACAACACTGAAGAGCAGTGGAATGCAGGGAACTGCAATACTGTCCGGACTGAGAAACAGGCGTGCCAAACAGAACAACAGAGGAAGTGAATGACCTTCACTACTACACATTTTATTTTTATTTTTTTATTTTTTTATTTTCATTTTTTGCATCTTTTACTCAAGAAACTAATTTTTTTCTTTTTTCCTCACTTGATTTTACCTTTTTAATTATTACATTTTTATTTTCAATCCGTATTATTACTACTGCTATTTTAACCTTTTTTTTTTTTTAAGTGTCATTTTATTTTCTCTTCATTTTATTTTCGGATTAGTGTTCTACATTCTATTTTCATCTTTCCTTTAGCATCGTTTTACTCTATCTCAACTCTACCTTTATGCCATCACTCTCTTCCTAACCTTCCCCTTTTTGGTGTCCTGTTTATCTTACCCCTTTCCTGCTTTAGATTTTCCATATTCTTTCTGTTTACCCCTTGTTAAAATTTCACCCTACTTAAATATCTAATCTCCAATCCCCTGCTCCAATTCCATACACACATCTCTCTTCGCTGTCTTAACTATCCAAAAAATTTGTTTTTCTCTCTGTCCTTTTGTTGTTGTTCGCTTGAATGTTGATGATATCGAATTTTTATGCTTTTTTGTGAGATTGTTTTGCTTATTCTTCTTTTGTTTATTTATTTTTTTGTTTGTTTTGTGCTTCTGCTTTCCCTTGCCTCACTCAATATTAGTTGGTGTTGTAGTTTGTATTAATCCCCAGGTACTTGTTGCTGGCATTTGCTGGGATTAGTGATTGTTCTATTGGAGTTTTATCCCCATATATATAGTTTGTTCCCCTTTCTCTCTTAGTCTCTTTCTTGTCTCTCTTACTTTTTTTTTCCTTTTCCCAATTTCATTTTGACACTCCTTTTTTTTTTCCCTTTCTTTCTTTTTCCTCTTCTTCTTTCTCTCCTATCCCCTCATTTTCCTTTCTCTGGTGGTCACCTTTATTGGAGGTTATTAATATCGTGAATACATTTCTGTTCAGTGCCTTGTGTGTTGTACCTGGTTGTGCTGTATTTTGTGCCTTTAAATCAACACAGGAGCGAAAGAACTACATAACCAGACATCCAGAGAAGAGAGACCATGGGGAGACAAAGAAACAGCCCGCATATGAAAGAAAAGCAGGCATCACCAGAAAAGGAAGTAAACGAAATGGAGGCAAGCAACCTTCCAGAGAAAGAATTCAGAGAAATGGTCATAAGGTGGCTGAAAAGAATGGAAGACAAATTTCACAATATGAGCAAGAACCAAGAGGAAATGAAGAAGAACCAAGAAGAAATGAAAAATGACATCGCTACTGTGAAGAACTCAATAGAAAGCATCAAGAGTAGACTAGAAAAAGCAGAGGACCACATCAGTGAGCTAGAAGACAAGATGGGAAAAAATACCCAGGTAGAGCAACTTCTAGAAAAAAAAAAATTAAAAGACAGGAGGAGAGCCTAAGGGAACTTTGGGACAACACGAAACAAAACAACATCCGCATATTAGGGGTTCCAGAAGGAAAGGAAGCTGAGCAAGGAATAGAAAACCTGTTTGAAGAAATAATGACAGAAAATTTCCCTGATATAGGGAAGAAAAACCCCACACAAATCCTAGAAGCTCACAGAGTCCCAAGCAAAATGAACCCCAAAAGACCGATGCCATGACGCATTATAATTAAATTGGCAAACACCAACGACAAAGTAAGAATCTTAAAAGCTGCAAGAGAGAGACAGAAAGTTACATACAAAGAAACCCCCATCAGACTAGCAACTGATTTCTCAACAGAAATTCATCAGGCCAGAAGGGAATGGATTGAAATATACAAAGTCATGCAAAGGAAGGGTCTGAATCCAAGAATACTGTACCCAGCAAGGTTATCAATCAAAATTGAAGGTGAAATCAGGAGCTTCACAGACAAAAAAGGACTAAGAGAATTGATTACCACCAAACCAGCAATGCAAGAAATGCTAAAGGGTCTGCTGTAAAAAAAAAAGAAATGAGACGCGAAGAAGGAACACAAGGGTAAAGAATAAAAATGGCGACAAATAAGTACCTATCAACAATAACTTTAAATGTAAATGGATTAAATGCCCCAATCAAAAGACATAGGGTAACGGATTGGATAAGAAAACAAGACCCATATATCTGCTGTCTACAAGAAACCCACCTCAGAAAAAAAAGATGCACACAGACTGAGGGTGAAGGGATGGAAAAAGGTTTTCCAGGCAAATGGAACTGAAAAAAAAGCTGGGGTAGCAATACTTATATCTGACAAATTATATCTCAAAGTGAAGGACATAACAAGAGATAAGGAAGGCCACTTCATAATACTAAAGGGAGCAATCCAACAAGAAGAAATAACTCTGGTAAACATATATGCACCCAATACAGGAGCACCCAAATACATAAAAAAACTCCTGGAGGAGATCAAGGGAGAGATTGACAGCAATACAATCATAGTAGGAGACTTTAATACCCCACTATCACCATTGGACAAATCCTCTAAACAAAAAATCAGCAAAGAAACATCAATCCTAAATGACTCACTAGACCAGATGGAATTAATTGACATCTTCAGAACATTTCACCCCAAAGCCACAGAATATACATTCTTCTCAAGTGCACATGGGTCATTTTCAAAGATAGACCATATGTTTGGACATAGGCAAAGTCTCTTCAAATTCAAGAAGATAGAAATCATATCAAGCATCTTCTCAGACCACAGTGGCATAAAACTGGAAATCAACTACAATAAAAACAACCCAAAGAAATCAAACACATGGAGACTAAACAGCATGCTATTAAACAATGACTGGGTTACCAGGAGATCAAGGAAGAAATAAAAAACATCATGGCAACAAATGACAATTAAAACACTACAATCCAAAATCTATGGGACACAGTGAAAGCAGTCTTGAGAGGGAAGTTCATAGCTCTACAAGCCTACTGCAAAAAACAAGAAAAAATGGTAATAAATTACCTAACCCTACACCTCAAAGAGTTAGAAAGAGAGCAACAAGAATAGCCCAGTGTAAGCAGAAGGAAGGAAATAATAAAGATCAGAGCGGAGATAAACGACATAGAGACCAAAGAAACAATACAAAAGATCAACAAAACCAAGAGCTGGTTCTTTGAAAGGATAAACAAGATTGATGAACCTCTAGCCAGGCTCACCAAGAAGCAAAGAGAGAGGACCCAAATAAACAAAATCAGAAATTAAAGAGGAAAAATAACAACAGATCCCGCCGAAATACAAAGGATTGTTTAAAAATACTATGAACAACTCTATTCCAACAAACTGGACAACCTGGAGGAAATGGACATATTCCTAGAAAAATATAACCTTCCAAACTCAATCAGGAAGAATCTAAACAGCTCAATATGCCAGTAACTATGGAAGAAATTGAAGCAGTCATCAAAGAGCTTCCGGCAAACAAAAGCCCGGGGCCAGACGGCTTCACAGGAGAGTTTTACCAAACATTCAAGGAAGAACTAAAACCTATCCTATCCTCTCAGACTATTCCAAAAAATTCAAGAGGTAGGAGCACTTCCAAGCTCCTTCTATGAAGCCATCATCACCCTAATACCAAAACCAGATAAAGACAACACAATGAAGGAGAATTACAGGCCAATATCCCTCATGAACGTAGATGCCAAAATCCTCAACAAAATTCTAGCAAATCAGATCCAGCAGTACACCAGAAAGATCATACACCATGACCAAGTAGGGTTTATCCCAGGAATGCAAGGATGGTACAATATCCGCAAATCAATAAATGTGATACATCACATAAACAAATTGAGAGATAAAGATCACATAGTCATATCAATTGATGCAGAAAAAGCATTTGACAAAATCCAACACCCTTTCTTTATAAAAACTCTCAACAAGGTGGGAATAGAAGGATCATACCTCAACATAATAAAAGCTATATATGATATACCCACAGCTAACATCATACTCAATGGACAAAAACTAAAACCATTTTCCCTAAGAACAGGAACAAGACAGGGATGCCCACTCTCACCACTCCTGTTTGACATAGTACTGGAAGTATTAGCCATTGCAATTAGACAAGAAGAAGAAATAAAAGGCATCCAAATTGGAAAAGAAGTTAAGCTGTCCTTATTTGCAGATGACATGATATTGTACATAAAAAACCTGAAAGACTCCATCAAAAAACTAACAGACTTAATAAATGAATTCGGCAATGTAGCAGGATACAAAATTAACGCCAAGAAATCTATGGCATTTGTATACACCATAGTGAACTTACAGAAAGAGAGACTAAAAAAGCAATCCCATTTACCATCGCACCAAAAAAATTAAGATACTTAGGAATAAACCTAACTAAGGAGGTAAAAGCCCTATACGCGGAAAACTACAGGACACTGAAAAAAGCGATAGAGGAAGATGTAAACAGATGGGAGAACATACCATGTTCATGGATTGGGAGAATCAACATCATTAAAATGTCCATACTACCCAAAGCAATCTATAGATTCAATGCACTCCCCATTAAAATACCAACGGCATATTTCACAGAACTAGAAAGAACTCTCCAAAAATTTATCTGGAATAAAAAAAGTCCCCGAATAGCCACAGCAATCCCAAGAAAGAAGAATAAAGTAGGAGGGACCTCAATACCAGATTTCAAGCTGTATTACAAAGCCACTGTCCTCAAAACAGCCTGGTACTGGCACAAGAACAGACATATACATCAATGGAATAGAATAGAGAATCCAGATATCGACCCAAACCACTATGGGCAATTAATATTTGACTAAGGAGACATGAACGTACAATGCAGTGAAGACAGTCTCTTCAATAAATAGTGTTGGGAAAATTGGATAGATACATGCAAAAAAATGAAACTAGATCACCAACTTAAACCATACACAAAAATAAACTCAAAATGGAAACAGGACTTAAACATAAGACGGGAAACCATAAAAATACTAGAGGAATCCACAGGCAACAAAATCTCAGACATATGCCGAAAGAACTTCTTCACTGATACTTCCCCTAGGGCAATGGAAGCCAAAGAGAAAATAAACAAATGGGACTACATCAAAATAAAAAGATTTTTCACAGCAAAAGAAACCATCAACAAAACAACAAGAAACCCCACTGTATGGGAGAACATATTTGCAAATGTTATCACTGATAAAGATTTAATCTTCAACATCTATAGGCAGCTTATACAACTTAATAAAAGGAAGATAAATGATCCAATAAAAAAATGGGCAACGGACCTAAATAGAATCTTTTCGAAAGAAGACAGAAGGAAGGCCAAGAGATACATGAAAACATGCTCAAAGTCACTAATTATCCGAGAGATGCAAATCAAAACGACAATGCGATACCATCTCACACCTGTCAGAATGGCTATCATCAACAAATCAACAAACGACAAGTGTTGGCGAGGATGCAGAGAAAAAGGAACCCTCGTGCACTACTGGTGGGAATGCAGACTGGTGCATCCACTGTGGAGAACAGTATGGAGTTTCCTCAAAAAACTGAAAATGGAACTCCCATTTGACCCAGTAATCCCACTCCTAGGAATATATCCTAAGAAACTAGAAACACCATCAGAAAGGATATATGCACCCCTATGTTCATAGCAGCACAATTTACAATAGCTAAGACTTGGAAACAGCCTAGGTGCCCGTCAGCTGATGACTGGATCAGAAAACTATGGTACATCTACACAATGCAATACTATGCTGCCATAAAAAAGTAGGAATTATTACCATTTGTAGGCACCTGGATGGAATTAGAGAACATTAAGCTAAGTGAAATAAGCCAGTCAATGAAAGAAAAATACCACATGATCTCATGCATTTGGGGATAATGAAAAACATTATAAACTGATGAACAAAAAGTTAGATACAGAGGCAGTAAAGCATCAAACAGACTGTCAAATTACAGTGGGAAGCCGAAACCGGTTTGGCTCAGTGGATAGAGCGTCGGACTGTGGACTGAAGGGTCCCGGGTTCGATTCCGGTGAAGGGCATGTACCTTGTTGTTAGCATTAAAGATCTTTGCAGGGTGTATACACGTTTGCTGTTGGCTTTCGGATGAGTTGAAGCTTCAAAGGTGCTTTAGTGTCAGGGACACTTACAGCTTCTGTTTCTAAGCCTCTCCTGAGACAGGTGATATGGTTTAGTTCCATGCTGACAAACCCTCGAAAGAGAGGCTGTGGTTTGATGTGGCTGCCCTCTTTGGTAGTAAGCAGTGGAGAGAGAACTTAGGAAAATGGTGGTTGTGCTGGGTATCTCTCCTGGACACCTGACTGCATCGGGGTGGGGGAGGGCCGATTGGGGTGGGGAAGATGGTGGTTGTGCTGGGTACCTCTCCTCCACACCTGACTGACGGTCCAGACCATGAACAGTTTTCCTCCTGATCACTGGTCATTCCGGTTCCTGGTCTATGAGGATTGGAGAGTGTTTACTTACTTAGAGTCACTGAAGGTCACACGTCAGTGATCAGGGTGGGAGGGGTGGGCTTATTGGGGTGAGGGCGGCTGTGGGGAGGGGCTGAGGGCAGTTGGCTGCTGCAGTGTGTTTCATGGCAACCGGTTGATCTGCTCGTTCTGCTGTTTGTTCGCTTGGCTTTTATACATATAGATTTTTGCTTAATATTTCAAGAAAAACCATCTTACATATGTTACATGCAATAAACATTAATATCTCAAGAAAACTGAGCACTGGTCCTTTGTTGATTTATAGAGGCAATTTTCTTTCACAAAAAGACAGTGGCGTGCTTGCTTCAGCAGCACATATACTAAAATTGGAACCATACAGAGAAGATTAGCATGGCCCCTGTGCAAGGATGACATAGAAATTCGTGAAGCATTCCATATTTTTTATATGAAAATATTTTTTTAAAAAGACATTGGAAAAACAAATATGGATATTGCAATTTTACTCACTTTGTACCTTTTTTGCTTTAGGAAATAAAGGTTTTTTGTATTGAAATGATATGTTTTAATATTTTTTAGTAAATCTTTTCATTGATTTTTAAATCACTTTTATTGATTTCATATAGCAAGGGAGAGGGAGACGGAGTTAGAAACATGAATGAAGATAGCCCAGCCAGCATGGTGGTCCTATAATCCAGGAGTTCATAGTTCCATTCCCCATCAGGGCATATACCTGCGCCCCCAGGTACATCCCCTAGTATGGGGAATGCAGGAGGCAGCTGATCAATGATTCTCTTTCATTATTGATGTTTTTCTCTCTCCCTCTCCTGGCACCCCAGCCTCTGCCTGCAGAGACATTCCCAGGCCAGGCACTTCTCACTTCCCTGATGCCCACAAGCACCGTTGTCTTTGGGTGCATTTTAGTAAGAAATGGGACCTATAAGAAGCCACTGACTCTGCTGCAGGAGGCAGGTGCTGTGGGCACTCAGGTCTCATTGTGGTGAGCCCCACCTGGGAATTTCCAGAGGACTCAAGTGAGCTCCCTGAATCTCATTTGGATCAATGTGACATGCAGATGATTGATGACCCTTACTTTGTTGCCAGGATTCCAGGGTTAGATTTTTGAGCATTTTCTCTTTTAATTCTCACAACAACTGGGCAAGAAGGAGAAAATTGCATGGAGGATTATCAGCATTTCCAGGTACACATCAGACTGAAGACAGATTTATAAAAACAATTTTGAGCAGACCCAGAACACGGCAAGCTAGAGCTTTCCTGTTGTGTTCAGAGAATAGAAGAAAATGCTCAATGCTTAGGTAACTTGGTTTTTACTGTGTATGTGTGTGTGAGTGTGAGTGTGTGCTTAATTCTGACCCCAGGATGTTTTTACTTTTTATTTTATCCTCACCTGACTTCCCTTCTGACATTTCATACTCCATTCCAATATGGAACAAATGGCAGTTCCATATTAAATTTTTTGTTATGAAAGTTCATACTGATTTCCATAATGGCTGTACCAGTTTACATTCCCACTAGCAGTGAACTCGGGTTCCCTTTTTTCCACTTGTCCTTTGTTGATGGCAGCCATTCTGACCGTGGTGGGTGATACCTAATTGTTGCTTTAACTTACATCGCTCTGATGACCAGTCACTTTGAGCATTTTTTCACGTGTCTCTTGGCCATCTTATCCACACTGCAGCCCAGGCAGATCTGACACTTCGGATGGCATCAGAAGCAGATGCTCCGAAGTATAAGTGTCTGTTTTGTGACATTAACTTTGTACAATGGATTCAACGGAGGCAGGTTAGATCGAGTTAAACAAGAGTTAGACAACAGATCATCCTCTGCAACCCACATTTGTCCTGAAAAAGACATGTGCCAAAGGTCCTGAAAAGAACCAATGCCTGCCATTCAGGAAGAGCAGGTCTTGAAGAAAGACATGCAAAACCTGCAGCTAAAGGAAGCCAGCAGGTGCAGGAGAAACAAACTTGCCCCGGAAATCACCTCCCGTGAAGGCGCTAGAGGACACTTGGTTTACTTGGTGTGGTCTTGGGCTTTATGCCCCTAAACCCACTCTCAGAACGGGATCCCGGCCTTGGAGCCTAGGAACTACATTACCCAGAAGGACACGCATGGAATGCCACGAGGCTTAGCCAATGGGGGCTCAGAGAAGGCGTTTCCGTTTGGCAGCTTCTGTAGGGCGGGACCGGTAGTCCTCCTGGAGAGAGATCCTGTTCTCAGATTTCCGCCTCAGGCGGCAGGTTTTCTTAGTTGCAGCGTCCCGTGGAGAAGGTGGAGAGGGGTTCCCCGCCTCACAGCCCTTGGTCGGAGCCTCCCGTGGTGCTCACAGCTCACACTGGGGATTGAAGCTCGGAGTCGCCACGGGACCTACAAGAGGGCCGCGACGGGGACCGCCATTCCTGCAGCGGCTTCACCTCCCGCCGCTCCTGCCCGACTCAGCCCACAGAGTGCGATGGCGGCGCCCGCGCTGCGGAGCTTCGCTGAGGTGAGTTCCTGTCGCCCAGGCCCTCACCGCCTCCTCACACGGAACACCACAGCCCGGGTGCGGCGGCTGTCAGGTCCTCCAGCTCAGTTTTGCGTGGAGGACCGTGAGGAAGGAGGAGGGGAGAGGAGTGTTGTGTCTTCTGAGGACACAGCAAGTGCAGGGCAGGGTGTGTGACAGAAAACTGGAGAAGAACCAACAGCACGTAGAGGATGGAGTTACATTTATTATTATTACGCGTGGGCCCAGAGGAAAATGTGTCTCAAATTCTGGACCCCAACATAGAGGAACTTTCCCTATTTATGTTTTTACCTTCTTTGTCTCCCAAATATGGGGTGTATCCAGCCCCCTTTGCAAGTTCTTTTTTTTTCCCCAGTGTTTTTTTATTAAGATATTATATGTGTACATATCTTACCATTGCCCCCACCCCACCCCTCTCCCTTTGCAAGTTCTTAAAGAGCCCCTATGTGCTGGGGACTTAAGACCTCAACCAAAGGCTTGGCCTGGTGCCAGCGCTGATAACTTCGTCCTGGAAAGGTTTAATGGCCTCTCTGAAGTGGGAGTAGTCTTATTTCCCTTATTATTTAAGCAAACAAGCATTTACAGAAGCCAAATAGCAGGGTTAAAATTTCAAACAGCAGTGTTTCTATAAGGTGGGTGCTTCAAGTGGACAGGGGTGACTTGCATCTGAGGTTCCCCTGAGGGTGTGGGCTGTGAGCATTGATGGAAAGATGAGAGGCTACAGGGAGGACGTCACAGACTCATTGGGGCTTTCCGGGCTGTGGGATCCATCAGAGGCCTGGGGTGGTCCTGGACCCGGCTGGAAGACAAGCTCTCTACATGCCATGTGCCAAGTTCATGGGGGAGTCCAGCGAGATCCAGTGGCATTGGAGCAGGAAGGGGGCAGAGCTGAGGGAGTGAACCTGGGGACTGAACATGGGAAGAGGATAAACATTACCCAGTGATGGGCACATCTGGAGGAAGTGTGAGCTGATGGTCCCTGGGACCTGGTGTGGGGATTTAAAGGTGAAGCATAAATCCAAGCTTGGTGTTGTCTTGGACTCATGATCTAGGACAGTGGTCAGCAAACTCATTAGTAAACAGAGCCAAATATCAACAGTACAATGATTGAAATTTCTTTTGAGAGCCAAATTTTTTAATCTTAAACTATATAGGTAGGTACATTGTTATTAACTTAATTAGGGTACTCCTAAGCTGGCCTTTGCTAAAAACACAAGGGGCCAAAGAGCCGCATGTGGCTTGCGAGCCGCAGTTTGCTGACCACTGATCTAGGAGACTGCAGTGGTATTGCTTGGCAGGAAGGCTGGGGCCCTGCAGGCATCACTCAGCCTTAAATGGCATTGCTCTCTCCCCTCCCCTCCCCCAATCCTTCCCACCCAACCCAGCTGCTCTGCTGAGGGCAATCCCAGTGAGTAATGGGACTGTGATGAGAGAGCAGCCTGCACTGGCATTAGGGCCTGGTTTCCACACACACAGGGTGCCTTGGAGGAAGTTGAGGGGGGGAAGGTGTGTAAGGAGTACAATTACTGGTTCTCAGAGAGACATAGCTCTGGTGTCAATTGTCTTAATTCTGACAGGTTGGAGTGACCTTTGAGGACATTGCCCTGTACTTCTCCAGGGAGGAATGGAGCCTCCTTGATGAGGGTCAGAGACAGCTGTACCTGAATGTGATGCTGGAGAACTTTGAACTTCTATTCTCGCTGGGTAAGACCCTCACTCTCACCAGTGACCTGGACTTGGCTTTGCCATTTCCCAGGCCCATCTCCCAGGTTGTGCTGTGTCCTCCCATGTAGACTGTGGTTCTGCTTGATTTTCCAGTTTCCTGGGTAGTTGCTGTCCTGGGGAGGGTTGGTCTGTTTCCGCTGCTCCCTTCTTTCCTGAAGTCCCAATTCTCCCCGCTGTACTAAGTTCACAGGGAAGGACTTGTGGTTGGTAGTGTTGTAGGAAGCCTGAGGGATCCTCCTTGATCAGTGAGGAAAGCATTTTCTATATTCCTGTTGGTCATTTGTACCTATTTTTTGAATAATTATGTCTACATCCTTGTCCTCGTTAGTAACTATTTTTTGGTTAAAGATTCTTTTGACGACCTTGTATGTTTTATATATTAATTGTTATGACATACAGGAACACATATCGTTGCATGTGCTTAATTGTTCTTTGCAGATATTGTTCCCAAGCACCCGCTTTTCTACAAAGTCCATGGTTTTGGCAACCCTGCGTTCAGCAGGTCTAGTGCCACCATGTTTCTAAGAAACTCAGATGGTTGTTACTAGTGCTTTGCAATAAAGTGTTTTTAATGAAATTCTATAGAGTTTGCTTTTCAGACAGTCATTGCATTGTTATTAGCCTGCAGTGCAGTATTAACATACCTTTATTATTCCCTGGGAACTCCAACTATTTGTGTTAATTTCTGTCTGTATCTCAGTATTCTCTTTATTGTGCTGATCAGAGCTGAATCCACAGTATCTCCAAGCCGTTCCGTCATACGATTTGCATGTATTGTCTTCCATCCTCTAGATTTACTTTCCTTTCATTTTGTTTATTGCAGTCGTGCTGGCAAGAAGCTGTTTTTCTTTTAGTGTGGACTGTTTGTTTTGTCTATTTTGTCTGCTGTTTGGGGTCACATTCAGAAAATCTTGTCTGAGCCCTAACCGGTTTGGCTCAGTGGATAGAGCCTCAGCCTGTGGACTCAAGGGTCCCAGGTTCAATTCTGGACAAGGGCATGTACCTTGGTTGTGATGTGCAGGAGGCAGCTGATTGATTTTTCTCTCTAATCAATGTTTCTAACTCTTCCTTACTCTCCCTTCCTCTCTGTAAAAAAATCAATGAAATATATATTTTTTTAAAAAAAGAAAAAGAAAACCCTGTCCATAACAAATCTCTAAAACTTTTTCTCTATGTTGTCCTGAGGAGTTTTACGTTTTAGCGCTGACATTGAATGTAGATTGAGTTATATTTTATCAGCGGTGTCCAGTATTCTTGTTTTACATGGGAGTATTGATTATTAGCAGCACCATTCTTTGAAGAAATTATCTTTCCTTTCTTCTGTGTCTTGCAGCTTTGTCAGAGATTACTTGAAAGTATGTGCCTGGTTTTATTTCTGTGTTTTCTATTCTGTTCTGTTGATGTATTTGTCTTTGTTTCTCCAGCAACACACTGTTTGCTTGTTTTCTCTCTGTAATAAATTAAGTCGGAAAGTGTGATGCCATGCTCTTCGTTTTCATTCAAGATTTCATTTGCTGTTCGAGTTTTTTAATTTCATACATTTCAAGATTCCCTTTTCATTTCTTTGTAAAATACCACAGCAATTATTCTTAGGATTGCGTTTAATCTGTAGATTCCATTGTGTACTATGGATATTTCACCATATATATTTTATTGATTTTTTTTTTTTTTTTTTTTTTTACAGATAGGAAGGGAGAGGGATAGAGACTTAGAATCACGATGAGAGAGAAACATCGATCATCTGCCTCCTCACACTCTCTACTGGGTATGTGCCTGCAACCAAGGTACATGCCCTTGACCGGAATCGAACCTGGGACCCTTGAGTCCGCAGGCCGATGCTCTATCCACTGAGCCAAACCAGTGAGGGCTAAACATACTTATTTTTAAAGAATTCTTTATTTTTTCAAAGCATTACATATTGTAATACATATATCTTCTTTTTCCCACATTACCCACAAATGAGTGATATTCTGTGATACTTGTCTTTCTCCATGCTGTTGCAAATGGTAAGAGTTCCTTCTTTTTTACAGGAGCATAGTATTCCATTGTGTAGATCAACGGTTCTCAACCTGTGGGTCACAACCCTTTTGGGGGTAAAACGACCCTTTCACAAGGTCGCCTAAGACATCCTGCATATAAGATATTTACATTAGGATTCATAACAGTAGCAAAATTACAGTTATGAAGTAGCACCGAAAATAATTTTATGGTTGAGGGTCACCACAACATGAGGAACTGTATTAAAGGGTCGCGGCATTAGAAAGGTTGAGAACCACTGGTGTAGATGTACCACAGTTTTTTAATCCACTCATCTGCTGATGGTCACTCGGGCTGTTTCCAAATCTTAGCTATCATAAATTGTGCTACTATGAACATAGGGTTGTATATGTTTTTTGTGATTGGTGTTTCTGATTTCTTTGGATATATTCCTAGAAGTGGGATTACTGGGTCAAATGGGAGTTCATTTTTAATTTTTTGAGGAAACTCCATGCTATTTTCCACTGTGTCTGCACCAGTCTGCATTCCCACCTGCCATGCACAAGGGTCCCTTTTTCTCCACATCATCGCAAGCACTTGTTTGTTGATTTGTTGATGATAGCCATCCTGACAGGTGTGAGATGTCGTTATTATTTGCATGTCTCGGATGATTAGTGACTTTGAGCATGTTTTCATATTTCTCTCAGCCATCTGTATGTCCTCTTTTAAAAAGTGTCTGTTTAAGTCCTTTGCCCATTTTTTGATTGGATCATTTATCTTCCATTTGTTAAGGTATATGAGTTCTCTTTAAATTTTGGAGATTAAACCCTTATCAGAAATGTAATTGGCAAATATGTTCTCCCATGCGGTGGTCTTTCTTGTTGTTTTGTTGATGTTTTCTTTTGCTGTGCAGAAGCTTTTTATTTTTTATTTTTTTAAAATATATTTTATTGATATTTTACAGAGAGGAAGGGAGAGGGATAGAGAGCTAGAAACATCAATGAGAGAAAAACATCGATCAGCTGCCTCCTGCACACCTCCCACTGGGGATGTGCCCGCAACCAAGGTACATGCCCCTGACTGGAATCGAACCTGGGACCCTTCAGTCCGCAGGCCGACGCTCTATCCGCTGAGCCAAACCGGTTTCGGCCCAGAAGCTTTTTATTTTGATGTAGTGCCATTTGTTTCTTTTTTCCTTACTTTCTATTCCCCTCGGAGCTGTATCAATAAAGATATTGCTAGGACATATGTCTAATGTTTTGATGCCTTTGGATTCTTCTAAGATTTTTATGGTATCATGACTTACGTTGAAGTCCTTTATCCATTTTGAGTTTATTTTTGTGTATGGTGTAAGTTGGTGCTCTAGTTTCATTCTTTTGCATGTATCTGTACAATTTTCCCAACACCACTTAATGAAAAGGCTGTCTTGACTCCATTGTATGCTGTTGCCTCCTCTGTCAAATATTGAGCGTAATGGCTTGGGCCGATATCTGGGTTGTGTGTTCTGTTGCATTGTTCTATGTGTCTGTTGTTGTGCCTGTAACCAGGCATTTTTGTACTATCGGTTGGTATCTGGTGTAGTGATCCCTCCAACTTTGTTCTTCTTTCTCAAGATTGCTGCGGCTCTTCGTTTTCTTTTTTTATATATTCCATATGAATTTTTGGCGAGTTTGTTCTAGGTGTGTGAAATAGGCCCTTGGTATCTTAATTGGGATTGCATTGAATCTATAGATTACTTTGGGTAGTGTGTACCTTTTAATGATGTTGATTCTCCCAATCCATGAACACGGTCTATTCTTCCATTTGTTTATGTCTTCTTCTATGTCTTCTTCTTTTTTTTTTTTTTAATATATTTTATTGATTTTTTTTTACAGAGAGGAAGGGAGAGGGATAGAGAGTTAGAAATATCGATGAGAGAGAAACATTGATCAGCTGCCTCCTGCACACCCCCTACTGGGGATGTGCCCGCAACCAAGGTACATGCCCTTGACGGGAATCGAACCCGGGACCCTTGCGTCTGCAGGCCGACGCTCTATCCACTGAGCCAAACCGGTCAGGGCTTCTATGTCTTTTTTAACTTCCTATATATTTCGGAGTACAGGTCTTTTACTTTCTTAGTTAAGTTTATCCCTAGGTATCCTAATTTTTTGGGTGCAGTGTAGATAGCATTGTTTGTTTGTTTCTTTCTCTTTCAGTGAGTTGATTATTGGTGGATAAAAAGCCATAGAATTCTGGTTGTTAAATTTGTATCCTGCTACATTGCTGAATGTGTTTATTATATTTAGTAGTGTTTTGATGCAGTCTTTAGGGTTTTTTTTGTACAATATCATGTCATCGGTGAATAATGACAGTTTTACGTCTTCTTTTCCAATCTTATTGCCTTTGATTTCTTCTTGTCTGATCACTATGACTAACACTTCTGTACTATGTTGAATAGGAGTGGTGAAAGTGGTCATCCCTGTCTTGTTCCTGTTCTTAGGGAAAATGGTTTTAGTTTTTGCCCATTCAGTCTGATGTTGGCTGTAGGTTTGTCATATAAGGCTTTTATTATGTTGAGGTACGATTCTTGTACTCCCACTTTGCTGAGAGTTTTTATCAAGAAAAGATGCTGGAGTTTGTTAAATGCTTTTTCTGCATGTGTTGATATGACTGTTTGACTTTTGTCTTTCAATTTGTTTATGTGATATATCATGTTTATTGATTTTCAGATATTGTACCATCCTTTCATCCCACTTGGTCACGGTGTATGATCTTTCTAATGTAATGCTGGATTCGATTTGCCAGAATTTTGTTGTGGATTTTAGCATCTATCGGGGCCATTGCGACCTAGTGGGAGAGCTGCTGTGTAGGAGACACCTTTTTGGAGCAGGACTTGCTTCAGTGGGGCTTTGTTGCTCAGTGAGTCTGCTCCTTGACTGTGTTGCTTATGGATGTGAAGCATTGTAAGCTGATGTGGTATGACACTGACCCCTGGGTACATTGACTCTTGGGTTCAGGCATGTCTGCCTGGAGCCACCCAGCAGCATCTCAGCGAGATCTGCAGATTCTCCTCTTTGTATCGGGTTTGGAAGTGCCCTGATGAGGCCCTGCTGTAAAGCAGGGAAGGCTAGTGCTGGTACCGCTTCTTGGTCCTTTTATTGATAAGTTTGTGGCTCCCTGACCCAACTGCAACTTGCTTGACAGGTTTTAGCCTGAGCAAAGACAGGCCATTCATACACAAATGCTGTTGCTCAGAGCTTAGGTGGGCTTTTAAATTGGATGGGGCCCTAGCTGGTTTGGCTCAATGGATAGAGCCTTGGCCTGTGGATTGAAGGGTCGCAGGTTCCATTCCAACTAAGGGCACATGCCTGGTTTGCTGACTCAATCCCCAGTGGGGGGCATGCAGGAGGCAGCCGAACAGTGATTCTTGCTCATGATTGATGTTTCGATATCTCTCTCCCTCTCTCTTCCTTTCTAAAATCAATAAAATATATTCTAAAAAAAATAAAAATAAATTGGATGGGGTTATGTCTCAGGGAATCACTAGGGCGGAGGAAACAGAAATGCCTGCCAGTCAGCCCTGCAACCGGGTCTCAGCATAGGAACAATGATCCCTGAGAGCACCTATGTCTGGAATAAAGCCTCTCTTGAGTTCCTGCCCCGATGCTATTCAGTCCCGTTTTTCCTCATATGTATCTTGTTATGCCCCTCGCGCCCCACCCTCCCGAGCCTCGCCTGGTACTGGAGCTCCTCTGGTACTGGAGCTCCGAGGAAGGGGGATCTTGTAAGTTCAGTTGGTGGTGCTGGCATTGTAAGAAGAGCAGCTTGAACTCCTGTAGCCTCTGTCACTCAGCCCCATTCTGCGCTGGTTTTTACAGACCAAAGTTCTTACTGCCAGTAGGGACATTTTTTTCCCACTCTGGGACCCAGGGCTGGACATCTGGTGTTGTACAGGCACCTCTTGCTTCTCCGCGTAACCTCTGCATAGACAACCTCCCTCCCAATTAAAAAAGTGGCCCCTGTGGGTACAGGACCAGCACCTTCCGTGCCTTAGTACCTCCTACCATCTCAGTGCGCTTTCTTCTTTACTTCTCTAGTCGTTAGACTTCGTTGTAGCTAGCTTTCCAGCAGTTCTGGGTGATGGTTGTTCAGTATTTTAGTTGTAATTGTGATGTGGTTGTGGGAAGCAGCGAGTATAAGCCTTTGCCTACACTGCCATCTTGGATCTCCTCTCCCATAACTTTTCTTAATTCAATACTTTATTCTTCTTTTATCTTCACCTGAATAGTGAAAATACTTTTTCCATTGATTGTTTTCTTCTTAGAGAGAGAGAGTAAGGGAAAGGGAGATAGAGGAGAGGCAGAGAGAGAGAAAGAAACATCAATTGATTGCCTCCCACACGTGCCTACTCTAAGAGTCGGGATCAGACCTGAAAGCCTTGTACCTGCCCTTTACTGGGAATGGAAAGCATGACCTTCCTGTGTACAGACAGGCACTCTCAGCACTTAGTGACACGGGCCAGGGCTATGTATTTATTCTTTAATTTATTTAGTTTTAAAATATATTGATTTCAGAGAGGAAGAGAAGAGAGATAGAAACATGAATAATGTGAGAGAGACAGACAGACAGAGAGTGAGTGAGTGTGGGGGAGAGAGAGGGAGTGAGGGAGAGAAAGAAACATTAGTGTGAGGGAGGAACATATATAGGATGCTTTCTGTACACAAGCTGACTGGAAATGGAACCCACATACTGATATGTGCCTTGACTGGAAATTGAATCCTCGACCCTTTGGTACACAGGACGATGTTCCAACCAACTGAACCGTACTGGCCAACCATTCTGTGGTCTGTAAACACAAAAATTTCCTATCTTGTTTGAAGAACAGGTCACTAGGGTCAATGACAGCAGAAGCAAGGTGGCTGCTGGAGGTAACTCTGACTCTTGTTTTTGACTGGACGTATTTTCAAATATGTTTATTCACCCAGTCTTTTCCAGTCATCCTTTCTGTAGAGTTCTCCTTTATTTGTGTTCTGGAATGCTGTTTGTCTTCAAGGTACGCTTATTCCCATTTCCTATGGGGTTTTTGTTCATGGATGGCTGTCTACTTACACTGGGATGGGGAAAGATGCTCATATCTCTGATCCTGCCATCTTGCGGGTGTCACACACATGGGTCTTTTGTCTGTGATCTCATTTACACTTTGTTGTTCTACCACAGTGTTGACCATTCACCTTTTCTGTTTTTCTTTGAAGATTTGCATCGTTTATCCCATGCAGTGGCTCTAATGGAATTTAAGAAGAAGAATCATTTGTGAATCAAAGAAGAAACAGGACTTTATGAATGACACAGTGGACCCACAGGCGGTCTTGCCTTGGTCAGCGGTCCTTAGGGAGGAATTCTCGGCTGGCCTTTGTTATATTCATAGCTAGAAACCCAGTGTTTGGTTCCAGTTGCCCATTCCTCACCCAGTTATGCTTGTTTGTGCTTATGTTGATACTTTGCCTACTATTCAGTTCTAATAGTGATCATTTCTACTTGGTTTCCCACCTCACGCATAACCTTGACCTCTTTGGACTTTGCACCTCTGCCCCTTTCACAGGTCGCTCTTTACTGCACTCCAATGTTGGTCCATGCCTGCAGCATCTTGGAGTGCACATGTGTTATTATATTGACGTTGAACATCATGTGCTCTAATACAATTAATTTTTATGGCTTTGAGCAGCTTTAAATTATTCTACACAGACTCACATGGCCCGCATGTAAGCTCTGAGGAAGCCGTTTGTGCAAGAACAATGAGTAGATCCTTCCTCTCTTCTTTCTGTCCCATCCTGTGCTTCTGTCCTTTCTTGGTGAGGTTTTCATCATCGACTGACTTGTGGGGCCACGTTATATATTTCCTCAGACTCTACCTCATTGGTCTTGAAAATGGTTCTATGCAATCAGGCCTAGTCATGACACATAAACATTTGTGGTGAAGATAGATCAACATGTACCTCACCAGCGTTTCCTTTTGTTCAGGTTGCTGCTGTGGAGCAGAGAATGTGGATGCACCCACTAAAGAGAACGTTTCTGTAACAGTGTCACAGGCAAGGAATCCGAAGGCAGCCTTGTCTTCCCAGAAGAGCCACCCCTGTGAGAGTTGTGGGCTCGTCTTCGGAAACATTTTCCATTTGACTGAGCTTCAGGGAACAGAATATGGACAGATACCGTTGAGGTGCGGGGGATGTACAAAATGGTTTTTCTTCAGTGTAAAAGTTCAACAGCATGTGAGAGAGAAGACTTTCATTAGAAGTGTGGACAGGGTCTCACTTGCAAACAGCTGCAATTTCAATGTGTCCCAGAATCATTTCACATACAGGGATGTTGGGCAGGGTGTCCTTACTGGGTCCGGACACCTCCACCTAAAGGCTACTATGTCCACGGACAGTCCAAATGCTGTTGCAAATTGTGGAATGTTGTTTCAAAGGAAAAACAATTATTACAACAGAAAAGAAATTAAGAAAGACATTAGTTGCAACCACAATTTTATTCCAGAAAAGGATGTCCATGTAGGAAGTCACTGTTTTGTGTGCTCTGAATGTGGAAAATATTTAATGAAATTTTCTAGCTTTCATGATCAACCGCAAGGTCACACTGGAGAAAGACCTTATCAATGGAATGAATATGGGAAAGCTTTTAGCAGTAGTAACAGCCTAGGTGATCATGAAGCTTTGCACACTGAAGAAAGGCCTTATGAGCGCAGTGAATGTGGAAAAGTTTTTACCAGTAGCATTGCCCTCCATTATGATCAGAGAGTTCACACAATGGAAAGGCCTTATGAGTACAATGATTATGGGAAATCTTTTACCGACAGCAGTAACCTTCATTGTCATGAGACAGGTCACACTGGAGAAGAGCCTTATAAATGTAGTAAATTTGGAAACGCTTACACCAGTAGCACTAAAGATTCTTGTCCTCAGAGAGTGCACACTGGAGAAAGGCCTTATCACTGCAGTGAATGTGGAAAGTCTTTTACAAGTAGCAATGGTTTTCAATATCATCAGAGAATTCACACAGGAGAAAAGCCTTATCAGTGCAGTGAATGTGGGAAATCTTTTCTCGCTATCCCTCACCTTCGTAGGCATCAGAGAGTTCATACAGGAGAAAAGCCTTATAAATGCAGTGACTGTGGGAAATGTTTTAGATGGAGGACTCCCCTTCGTTGTCATCAAAGAGTTCATACTGGAGAAAATCCGTATAAATGCGTTGAATGTGGAAAGTCTTTTACAAGTAGCAATGGTTTTCAGTTTCATCAGAGAATTCACACAGGAGAAAAGCCTTATCAATGCAGTGAATGTGGGAGAAGTTTTATTACTAAAACCAACCTTTGTAGACATCAGAGAGTTCACACAGGAGAAAAGCCTTATAAATGCAGTGAGTGTGAGAAATCTTTTACCAGTAGCAGTCACCTTCGTAGTCATCAGAGAGTTCATACAGGAGAAAAGCCTTATAAATGCAGTGAGTGTGAGAAATCTTTTAGATGGAGGAGTGGTCTCCAATATCATCAGAGAGTTCACACTGGAGAAAACCATGATGAGTGCAATTAATCTGAGGTATGTCTCAGGCATATTTCTAAATTCACTCTGCACATAAGAGTCCAAATGTGAGACATTTCTTAGATGTGTAGGAAATGTAGTTTCTTAGATAGGACTTAACAATAGTACAAGAAAATTTGTGAATCCTCATTTTTCTGAATTGTATCTCGTACAGGTACTCATCTATATTATATACAGTTCCCGTAATTGTTTTTGCTGTTGTGTGTGTTTGCTTATGTTGGAACACTATGTAGTTATGTTGCACTTTCTAACATACGGAGATGTTCTGCCAGATCTATGTCACTGCATATTTCTGTTGCTGAAGGTATTTCGCCTGAACCACCTATAAGGTCCCTACAGATGGCATCAATCACCATCCTCATGTGCCCAGCGAAGCTAACTCTGTTGTCTAATTTGTTGAAGAAAATTAGGAATACCTGAGCCCTTATTTCTTTCATATATATATATATATTTTATTGATATTTTACAGAGCAGAAGGGAGAGGGATAGAGAGCTAGAAACATCGATGAGAGAGAAACATCGATCAGCTGCCTCCTGCACACCTCCCACTGGGGATGTGCCCGCAACCAAGGTACATGCCCTTGACCGGAATCGAACCCGGGACCCTTCAGTCCTCAGGCCGACGCTCTATCCACTGAGCCAAACCGGTTTTGGCTGAGCCCTTATTTCTTACTTTTTTCCCTGTCATGAGTAGCACAAAGGATTGATTACTGTTGGCCCCAGTAAACATAATGTTGCAGAGGGACTGCCATTTTCAGGAAGACCTTTCCCTAGATGCAAGTGATGAATTTATTGAGTGCCTTAGTCATCAACTGCCAGTCTCGGGTCTCTTTCTTTGCAAAATAATGAAGGCCTTTTCCTAACACTTCTTTAATCTTGGTGTTCTATTTACTGTGTGTGTTAGTTTGTAAGGAGATCTGGGTCTCCAAGTACGGTAATGTGAAAAACTTTTATGCGGTCTCCAACATTTTTGTCCTTGAGGGAAGACTGTGGTGCAGAAATTAGCTCAGTAGTTTTTGGCAAATTTACATTGTTTCCCATAATTTTCTTAGGAAACACTGTGGACTCTAGTCCTCATGTGAAGATGGATGCTTTGAGACACAGAGATCACGCCAAAGAGGGGGTAGCTGTGAGAACCTCAAGTGTCTGGGAGCGGTGTGAATTTGTTTGTTGTTTCCAAGGGATGCTAAGACATTTGAAGGAAACGTCCTGCCCACGTTTTCCAGAGGGACATTTGCGCTAATGTATTCAATTCCATGGGTGATGGTCACTGGTTGGAGGACCATTGCAGTGAGGAGAAACCCTTTCACTGCAGAAACACTGATCTAATTGTTGTTTGACCAGACTGCAGCCCATTAGATGGAATGGTCTTCATCTAAACCAGCACCCAGAAATTTTTTCGAGGAGAAGACTACAGTAGCGGTGTGTACACAGATCTGAGGAACTCCCAGCATGTTTATCTTCTGTACAGCGGTCATTGTCATTGAGTATAATCATGAATTTTGTGGCTTCCTGTAGCTTCTCAGATGTTCCTTCCCATCAGAGCCATTGGTGCTCTCGCAGCAAAACTAAGAGGAAAAGAAAGGGTGTCTTTAGGCTGGAGATGTGGCTTTTTGACTCAGTCAGCATCCCAGTGGGTTTGGGTGAAAGTTCTTCATTGTTTGTTACATTTCCTGTCACTGAGATGAGACTCGCCCAGAGGGCATAAGTATGTGAATTGAATCTTGAGTTGCCCAACCTATTCCCAAATAGGTGAACCGTACATTTCTATTATCTTGAACCATTCTTTTAACAGCTGTAATGAGTAAATTGCATGTATAAGTGTAGTGTTTCATAAATCTTGACATGTGCATGAAACTAAAACCATCATTACACCCAATACTGATCATATCTGTGACTGTGTAGTTGCTTCATGTCCTCATTTAATCTGTTTGCTGTTCTTAATAAAGAACTTGGCTTTTTCTAAGTATTTTTCAGCTTTAATTATTATTTTATAAATTCTTGGAGATTTTTGAAAGATATATTAGTAACTCATCTTTTTTTTTATATATATTCTTTTTGTTGTTAATCCTCACCCGAGGATATTTTTCCATTGATTTATTTTGGAGAGTGGGAGAGAGAGGGAAACACAGAGAGAAATACTGATGTGAAGGAAACATATCGATTGGTTGCCTCCTGCATCAGCTGTGACCATGGATGGCCCAGGCTAGGAAGGAGTCTTCAACCAAGATACATGCCTTTGACTGGAATCAGTCCCAGGATCCTTTGTTCGGCAGGCCTATGTTCTATCCAGAGCCAAACCAGCTAGGGCTCTGGTGGATATTCATATGTTTGTATATATCACCATCATGTCCATTTTAATAAATATTTGGTTATTGCTAATAACGCTGGTACAAACATTTCTGTATAATTCTTTGTTATTTTTATTTATTTTTTAAAATATATATTTTATTGATTCTTTACAGAGGGGAAGGGAAAGGGATAGAGACTTAGAAACATCGATGAGAGGGCGGCATTAGTAAGCACCTAAACTGCTGCCTCGCACAACAATTTCAAAACTACAACTAAAAGAACAGACACCATCCAGAACCACAGGAAAGCTGGCTGAGTGAAAATTCTACAACTAGAAGGAAAGAGAAAAGTTCACAGAGAATTGGAGGTACGGCAAAGGGTCTTTGTGCACGCAGAGAGGAAGGGCGGCTGAGAGCCTGGCTGACTTTCTCTGGTGGAAGGGGGAAGGAAGCCCCTGACCGCACTGAACCCCAGTTCCGGGCGAGCCCCTGGGGACCCACGCTCTTACGGAGGGAATCTGGACTCTCGGGCGGAGACTCGGGAGCCGGGGAAGGCAGAAGTCTGAAGGCGCGCGTGTGCCAGTGCATACAAAGGCTGCGGAGGTTGCCACAGGCTTTCCCTAATGGAAGGGAGTCGGAGGCTCCTGACTAAACTGAGCCCCAGTTCTGACTGCACTGGACCCCAGTTCCAGGCGAGCCCCGGGGGACCCATGCTCTTGTGGGGGGAATCTGGACTCTTGGGCGGAGACTCGGGAGCCGGGGAAGGTGGAAGACTGAAGGCGCGCGCGTGCCAGTGCGCACAAAGGCTGCGGAGATTGCCACAGGCTTTCCCTGGTGGAAGGGAGTCGGAGGCTCCTGACTGCACTGGGCCCCAGTTCTGACTGCACTGAACCCCGGTTCCTGGCGAGCCCCTGGGGACCCACGCTCTTGTGGGGGGAGTCTGGACTCTCAGGCGGAGAATCGGGAGCTGGGGAAGGAAGAGGTCTGAGGGCGCGCATGTGCTTGCAAGGGTGCGCGCAAGTCTTGACTGACTGGAAGCCAAGACTGAGACTCCACCCCATCCAAGCTGAGCACAGAGGCTCTTGCAATTTGGCAAGTCTAATCCTATAAGGCTGTC
Source organism: Plecotus auritus (assembly GCF_963455305.1). Classification (NCBI taxonomy): domain Eukaryota; kingdom Metazoa; phylum Chordata; class Mammalia; order Chiroptera; family Vespertilionidae; genus Plecotus; species Plecotus auritus. Next base: position 8,326,531 of record NC_137785.1, read on the forward strand.
TCCAGCACCGAACTTCTGCCAGCATAGACACAGCTGATCCTTACAGCCAACTTGCCTGGAGGTCAATTCTTCCCAGTGATACCAACAACAATCAAGACTTAATTACAACAAGGCTGTACACACAGTCCACAAAGGGGTGCACCAAGAGTGTCCACCTAAGGTTAACTGGGGAGGCAGACCCACTGGGCCATATTGGAAACCTAGCACACAAATCTACCTTACCAACTCAGGGAAGCAGTGAAAATGCGGCGTCAAAGAATCAGATCACAAACGAAAGAAATGGAGGAAAACAAACGACTGGATATAGAATTCAAAACCACGGTTATAAGGCTTTTCAAGAATATCCTAGAAAAGGCTGATAAATATAACGAGACCCTCGAAGATAGGAAAAAGGACCAACTAGAAATTAAACATACATTGACTGAAATAAAAAATATTATACAGAGACCCAAAAACAGACTAGAGGAACACAAAAATCAAGTCAAAGAATTGAAATACAAAGAAGCAAAAAACAACCGAAAAAGCAAAAAGCAAAAAAAAAAATCCAAAAAGTTGAAGATAATGTAAGAAGACTCTGGGACAACTTCAAGCGTACCAACATCAGAATTATGGGGGTGCCAGAAGAAGAGAGAGAGCAAGATACTGAAAACCCATTTGAAGAAATAATGACAGAAAACTTCCCCCACCTGGTGAAAGAAATAGACTTACAAGTCCAGGAAGCCCACAGAACCCCAAACAAAAGGAATCCAAAGAGGACCACACCAAGACACATCATAATTAAAATGCCAAGAGCAAAAGACAAAGAGAGAATATTAAAAGCAGCAAGAGAAAAACAGTTAATTACCTACAAGGGAGCACCCATACGACTGTCAGCTGATTTCTCAACAGAAACTATGCAGGCCAGAAGGGAGTGGCAAGAAATATTCAAAGTGATGAACAGCAAGAACCTACAACCAAGATTACTCTATCCAGCAAAGCTATCATTCAGAATTGAAGGGCAGATAAAGAGCTTCACAGATAAGGAAAAGCTAAAGGAGTTCATCACCACCAAACCAGTATTATATGAAATGCTGAAAGGTATTCTTTAAGATGAGGAAGAAGAAAAAAGTAAAGATAAAAATTATGAACAACAAATACATATCTATCAACAAGTGAACCTAAAAATCAAGTGAATTAAAAATTTGAGGAACAGAATAAACTGGTGAATATAATAGAATCAGGGGCATAGAAAGGGAGTGGACTGATAATTCTCAGGGGGAAAGGGGAATGGGGGGTGCAAGAAGAGACTGGACAAAAATCGTACACCTATGGATGAGGACAGTGTGGGGGGAGGTAAGGGCAAAGGGTGGGGTGGGAACCAGGTGGAGGGGAGCTATGGGGGGAAAAAGGAGAAACAATTGTAATTATCTGAACAATAAAGATTTATTAAATTAAAAAAAATGCCAAGAGCAAAAGACAAAGAGAATATTAAAAGCAGCAAGAGAAAAACAGTTAGTTACCTACAAGGGAGCACCCGTACGACTGTCAGCTGATTTCTCAACAGAAACTATGCAGGCCAGACAGGAGTGGCAAGAAATTTTCAATGTGATGAATAGCAAGAACCTACAACCAAGATTACTCTACCCAGCAAAGCTATCATTCAGAATTGAAGGGCAGATAAAGAGCTTCACAGATAAGAAAAAGCTAAAGGAGTTCATCACCACCAAACCAGTTTTATATGAAATGCTGAAAGGTATTCTTAAAGAAGAGGAAGAAGAAAAAAGTAAAAATAAAAATTATGAACAACAAATACATATCTATCAACAAGTTAACTTAAAAATCAAGTGAATTAAAAACCTGAGGAACAGAATAATCTGGTGAATATAATAGAATCAGGGGCATAGAAAGGGAGTGGACTGATAATTCTCAGGGGGATAGGGGTATGGGGGGTTCATGAAGAGACTGGACAAAAATCATACACCTGTGGATGAGGACAGTGGGGGGGAGGTAAGGGCAGAAGGTGGGGTGGGAACCGGGTGGACGGGAGCTATGGGGAGAAAAAGGAGAAACAATTGTAATAATATGAATAAATATTTGTTAAAAAAAAAAAAAGAAAGAAAGAAAGAAACATCGATGAGAGAGAAACATCCATCAGCTGCCTCCTGCACATCCCCAACTGGGGTCGTGCCCACAACCAAGGTACATGCACTTGACCGGAGTCAAACCTGGGACCCCTCAGTCCACAGGTAGATGCTCTGCCCACTGAGCCAAACCAGTTAGGACTCTATAATTCTTTATATGGGTATAAGTGTTATTTACCTTTGTGAGTCGGACATCCCCCGAGGGCTCCCTGACTGCAAGAGGGCACAGCCCGGGCTGAGGAATCCCTCTGAGGGCATGAATTTTGTTCACTAAGCCTCTAGTTTATACATGTAAACTAGGAAGTCACTATTCCATTCACACAGTTTTCCCAGACTTATTTGGATGGCGGTTATCAATAGAATGAGAGCAACCTTTCATAGCTTACCAAGAAGTCCGTAACTATTCACTGAGATTTGCTGTACCGAGAATTTGTCCTTCTGCTCTGTCTCTCCCTTAGAGATTAAGAGGAACAAAGAATACATTCCTCTTGACAGACCTCCTATTCATTGTTTTGTATATAAAACGGCATTACGCAGTTAATAAACTTGCAGCAGTCTCTCGATGACATGTAGTCCTGCCGATCCTGCTCTCCTGTCTTTCTTTCTTTTCTCAATTCCCACCTCCCTACCTCAGTTCGGTTGAACCTGTCAGGCTGTCCCTGGCAGAACAAAGGGTAAAATATTTAACTGCAGCAGTGTTTGACTATATTCTGTGCAGTGGAAAAATCTGAAATCATTTTCAAGATCCACCAATTCTTACTTCTTTTCAGTCAGGTCAGCTTTCTAAGCTTTCTAAATCTCCGTTTTCCGGCTAATGAAAAGAAAATAGGATTCCACTGAGTGTGCTAGCTACCTACTCCAGGACTTCTGTGAGGATCAAATGAGATGAGGCACAGGAAAACGCTTCACAGACATTGGGTTACAGTGTAAAGTGTTTCCATCTGAGGCTAGTCGTTGCCAGGGAGAGGAATCCAGGTGTCACTACTGGACGTCATTACCCAGATAGTTGGACACTTAGCATATTGACATCTTATATAGATAGATATATAAATGGATATTCCATAATTTTGTCATTCTACCTCAATGTTGTTTGTATTTATCGGGGAATTTATGGGGAGGTATTTCTCAAAAGTGCATTTGTTGAATCTGTATTTTTGTTAAAACATCTTATATGTTTTGCCTAATGTACTATGTGTTTTGCCAATTTTCTCTCTCTCTCTCTCTCTCTCTCTCTCTCTCTCTCTATATATATATATATATATATATATATACACACACACACACACACACACACACACACACACACACACATCAGAGGCCCGGTGTATGATATTCGTATGGGGGGGGGGTTGTGGGGGGTTGGCCATAAGCCCAGCCTGCACCCTCTCCAATCTGGGACCCCTTAGGCCTGGTACCCACTGGGATCAGGTTGGACATCCTTCTCATAATCCAGGACTGCTGGCTCCAAACTGCTCACCTGCCTCTGCCTGATTGCCCCTAACCGCTTCTGCCTGCCAGCCTGATCACCCCCTTAGCACTCCCCTGCCAGCCTGATCGACGCCTAACTGCTCCCTGGGCGGCCCGATTGTCCCTAACTGCCCTCCCCTGCTGGCCTGGTCACCCCTAACTGCCCTCCCCTGCAAACCTGTCCCCCCCCAACTATCCTCCCATGCAGGCCTGTCCCCCCCCCCCCCCAATGAGGCCTGTTCTCCCCCACAACTGCCCTTCCCTTCTGGCCTGGTCTCCCCCAACTACCCTCCTCTGCTGGACTGGTCCCGCCCAACAGTCCTACCCTGCAGGCCTGGTCCCCCCCAACAACCCTCCCCTGCAGGCCTGGTCCCCCCCAACTGCCCTGCCCTGCTGGCCTGGTCTCCCACAACTGCCCTACTCTGCTGGCCCGGTCACTCCTAACTGCGCTCACTGCTGGCGTTATCGCCCACTACTGCCCTCCCCTGCAGGCCTGGTCCCCATCAACTGTCCTCCCCTGCAGACCTGACTGCATCGGGGTGGGGGAGGGCCGATCGGCGGCGGGGAAGATGGTGGTTGTGCTGGGCACCTCTCCTCCACACCTGACTGACAGTCCAGACCCTGACCAGTTTTCCTCCTGATCATTTGTCATTCAGGTTCCTGGTCTATGACGACTGGAGAGTGTTTACTTACTTAGAGTCACTGAAGGTCACACTTCAGTGATCAGGGTCGGAGGGGCTTATCGGGAGTGAGGGCGGCTGGGGGGAGGGGCTGAGGGCAGTTGGCTGCTGCAGTGTGCTTCATGGCCACCGGACGTTCTGGTCGTTCTGCTGTTTGTTCGCTTGGCTTTTATACATATAGATTTTTGCTTAATATTTCAAGAAAAACAATCTTACATATGTTACATGCAATAAACATTAATATCTCAAGAAAACTAAGCACTGGTCCTTTGTTGATTTATAGAGGCAAATTTCTTTAACAAAAAAGACAGTGGAGTGCTTGCTTCAGCAGCACATATACTAAAATTGGAACGATACAGAGAAGATTAGCATGGCCCCTGTGCAAGGATGACACACAAATTCGTGAAGCATTCCATATTTTTATATGAAAATATTTTTAAAAAGACACTGGAAAAGCAAAGATGGGCATTGGAAATTTCTCATTTTGTACCTGTTTTGCTTTAGGAAATAAAGGTTTTTTGTATTGAAATAATATGTTTCAATATTTTTTACTTTTTTTTTTTAAATATATTTTTTTATTGATTTTTTACAGAGAGAAAGGGAGAGGGATAGAGAGCTAGAAACATCGATGAGAGAGAAACATCGATCAGCTGCCTCCTGCACACTCCCCACTGGGGATATGCCCGCAACCAAGGTACATGCCCCTGACCGGAACCGAACCCGGGACCCTTCAGTCCGCAGGCCGACGCTCTATCCACTGAGCCAAACCGGTTTCGGCTATTTTTTACTTTTTAATAAATATTTTGATTCATTGTTAAATCACTTTTATTGATTTCATAGAGCAAGGGAGAGGGAGAGAGAGTGAGAAACATGAAAGATGATAGCCCAGCCAGCATGGCTCAGTGGTTCCACATGGAACTATGATCCAGGAGTTCACAGTTCCATTCCCAATCAGGGCACATACCTGCCCCCCAGGGTAGATCCCCTAGTATGGGGAATGCAGGAGGCAGCTGATCAGTGATTCTCTTTCATTATTGATGTTTCTCTCTCTCCCTCTCCTGGCACCTCAGCCTCTGCCTGCAGAGACATTCCCAGGCCAGGCACTTCTCACTCCCCTGATGCTCCCAAGCACCGTTGTCTTTGGGAGCATTTTAGTGAGAAATGGGACCTATAAGAAGCCACTGACTCTGCTGCAGGAGGCAGGTGCTGTGGGCACTCAGGTCTCATTGTGGTGAGCCCCACCTGGGAATCTCCAGGGGACTCAAGTGAGCACCCTGATTCTCACTTGGCTGAAGGTGACATGCAGATGATTGATGATGCTTACTTTGTTTCCAGGATTCCAGGGTTAGATTTTTGAGCAATTTCTCTGTGTGTGTGTTTTTTTTAAATATATTTTTTATTGATTTTTTTTTACAGAGAAGTAGGGAAATGGATAGAGAGTTAGAAACATCGATGAGACAGAAACATCGATCAACTGCCTCCTGAACACCTCCTACTGGGGATGTGCCCCCAACCAAGGTACATGCCCTTGACCGAAATCGAACCTGGGACCCTTCAGGCCGCAGGCTGATGCTCTATCTGCTGAGCCAAACTGGTTAGTGTAAGCATTTTCTCTTTTAATTTCACAACAACTGGGCAAGAAGGAGACAATTACATGGAGGATTATCGGCATTTCCAGGGACACATCAGACTGAAGACAGATTTATAAACACAAATTTAGAGCAGACTCAGAACACAGCAAGCTAGAGCTTTCCCATTGCTTTCAGAGAACAGAAGAAAATGCTCAATGCTTAGGTAACTTGGTTTTTACTGTTTGTGTGTGTGAGTGTGTGCTTCATCCTGACCCCAGGATGTTTTTTCTTCTTATTTTACCCTCCCCCACTTTCCCTTCTGACATTCCACGCTCCATTCCCTGATTCCATGTCTCTGAATTCATCCCAGTTACCAGGTTTTTTTGTTAGATTCCGTATAGGAGTGAGATGAAGTGATGCTGTCTTTCTCTGACTGACTTATTTCACTTAACATGATGCTCTCCAGGTCCTTCCATGCTTGGTGAAAGGGTAAAAGTCTATGCTTTTTTATTGCTGCATGGTATTCCATGGTATAAATGTACCACAGTTTTCTATGCACTCATCTATTGATGGGCAACTGGGCAATTTTCAGATCTTTGCTATTGTAAATTGTGCTGCTACGAACATAGGGGTGCATATATTCAATCTGATTATTTCAGATTTCTTTGGCTATATTCCCATAAGTAGAATCAATGGGTCAAATGTCAGTTCCATATTAAATTTCTTTTATGAAAGTTCATACTGATTTACATAATGGCTGTAGCAGTTTGCATTCCCAGCAGCAGTGTACTCTGGTTCCCTTTTTTCCACATCCTCCCCAGCTCTTCTCCTTTGTTGATTTGTTGATGGCAGCCATTCTAACAATGGTGGGGTGATACCTAATTGTTGCTCTAATTTGTGTCTCTCTGATGATCAGTCACCATGAGCATTTTTATCTTGTCTCTGGGCCATCTTATCCACACTGCAGCCCAGGCAGAGCTGACACTTCGGATTGCATGAGAAGCAGATGCTCTAAGTATGAGTGTCTGTTTTGTGACATTAACTTTGTATAATGGATTCAATGGAGACAGGTTAGATCGAGTTAGAGACTTGAGCAACCTCTGCAGGCTACAGTTGGCCTGAAGGAGACACAGCCAAAAGTCCTGAATGAAGAAACAATGCCTGCCATTCAGGAAGAACAGGTCCTGAAGAAAGATATGCAAAACCAGCAGCTAAAGGAAGCCAGGGAGGGTCACCGGAAACAAACTTGCCCCAGAAATCACCTCCCCTGAAGGCGCTAGAGGACACTTAGTATACTTGGTGTGTTCTTGGGCCAGCAGTCCCTAAATCCAGTTCTGGATTCAACTGAGAAATACAGGATTCTGGCCTTCGAACGGAAAAACTACATTACCCAGAAGGCCACGTACGGAATGCCACCAGGCTGAGCCAATGGGGGCTCAGAGAAGGCGTTTCCGTTTGGTTATTTCTGAGGGCGGGACCGGTAGCCTCCTGGCGGGATTTTCTTAGATTTTTGTCTGAGGGTCAGGTTTCCCAAGTCTACGCTCCCGTGGGGAAGGTGGACAGTGGGGTTCCCCGTCTCACAGCCCATGGTGGGAGCCGGCAGTGGTGCTCACAGCTCACACGTGGGATTGGAGCTCGGAGTCACCGCCGGAACCCACGCCTGGGCCGGGACAGGGACCGCCACTCCTGCAGCGACTTCTACTCCAGCCGCTTCCGCCGCTCAGCCCACAGAGTGCAATGGCGGCGCCCATGCTGAGGAGACGGGCTGAGGTGAGTTCCAGTCCCCCAGGCTCTCACCTCCTCCTTTCACAGACACCACAGCTGGGGAGGGTTCCTGTCCCGTCCTGCAGCTCAGTCCGCATGGAGGACCGTGAGGAAGGAGGAGGGGAGATAGTGTTGTGTCTTCTGAGGCACAGCAGGTGCAGGGCAGAGAGGACAGGGGTGACTTGCATCTGAGGTTCCCCTGAGGGTGTGGGCTGTGAGGATTGGCGGACAGATCAGAGGCTGCAGGGAGGACGTCACAGACTCATTGGGGCTTTCCCGGCTGTGGGGTCCATCAGAGGCCTGGGGTGGTCCTGGACCCGGCTGGAAGACAAGCTCTCTACATGCCATGTGCCAAGTTCATGGGGGAGTCCAGCGAGACCCAGTGACATTGGAGCAGGAAGGGGGCAGAGCTGAGGGAGTGAACCTGGGTCTGAAGATGGGAAGAGGTTAAAGATTACCCAGTGGTGTGCACATCTGGAGGAAGTGTGAGCTGATGGTCCCCGGGACTTAAAGGTGAAGCATAAACCCACGCTTGGCTTTGTCTTGGAGGCATGATCTAGGAGACTGCAGTGGAATTGCTTGGCAGGAAATCTGGGACCCTGCAGGCATCGCCCAGACCTCAAATGGCATTGCTCTCTCCCCTCCCCTCCCCCAATCCTTCCCACCCAACCCAGCTGCTCTGCTGAGGGCAATCCCAGTGAGTAATGGGACTGTGATGAGAGAGCAGCCTGCACTGGCATTAGGGCCTGGTGTCCACACTAACCGGGTGCCCTGGAGGAGGTTGAGTGGGGGAAGGTGTGTAAGGAGTAGGAGTGGGGGTTCTCAGAGAGACAGCTCTGGTTTCAATTGTCTCGATTCTGACAGGTTGGCGTGACCTTTGAGGACATTGCCCTGTACTTCTCCAGGGAGGAATGGAGCCTCCTTGATGAGGGTCAGAGACAGCTGTACCTGAATGTGATGCTGGAGAACTTTGAACTTCTATCCTGGCTGGGTAAGACCCTCACTGTCACCAGTGACCTGGACTTGGCTTTGGGATTTCCCAGACCCCCATCTCCCAGGGTGTGCTGTGTCCTCCCGTGTAGACTGTGGTTCTGCTTGATTTTCCAGTTTCCTGGGTAGTTGCTGTCCTGGGGAGGGTTGGTCTGTATCCGCTGCTCCCTCTATTCCTGAAGTCCCAATTCTCCCCGCTGTACTAAGTTCACAGGGAAGGACTTGTGGTTGGTAGTGTTGCAGGAAGCCTGAGGGATTCCACCTTGATCAGTGAGGAAAGCATTTTCTATATTCCTGTTGGTCTTTTGTACATAGTTTCTGAAGAATTGTTTCTATATTCTTATCCTGATTAATGTCTGGATTTTTTCAATAACTGGATTTTTGGTTATTAATAACCATAGGGAGTTAGAAAAATCTAGCAGGTGCCTCCTATGATTACATGCCCTTGACCGGAATCGAACCTGAGACCCTTGAGTCCGCAGGCCGACGCTCTATCCACTGAGCCAAACCGGCTAGGGCTGGTTAGACATTCTTTTTGAAGAACTTGTACATTTTATATATTAATGTCTTATGACATACAGGAACACATTTTTTTGCATGTGCTTAATTGCGCTTCGCAGATATTGCTCCCCCACACCTGCTTTTCTACAAAGTCCATGTTTTTGCAACCTTGGGTTCTGCAGGTCTAGTGCCACCACGTTTCTAGCAAGCTCAGATGCTTGTTACTAGTGCTTAGAATAATGTGTTTGTAATGAATTTATATCGAGTTTGCTTTTAAGACAAAGTCACTGCATTGTTATTGGCCTGCACTATGGTATTAACATACTTTTATTATTCCCTGGGAACTGCTACTATTTGTGTGAATTTCTTTCCATATTGCAGTATTTGCTTTATTATGCTGATCAGAACTGAATCCACAATCTCTCCAAGCAATTCCTTAATATGATTTGCAAGTATTTTCTTCTGTTCTTTAGATTTCCTTTCCTTTTGTTTTGTCTATTGCTGTTGTGCTGAGAAGAAGCTTAGCTTTTTTTCTTTATTTCTTGCAATCTGTTCTGTTTATTTTTTCTATTTTGTGTGGTGGTTGGTGTCACATTCAGAAAATCCTGTCCAAAACAAACCTCCAAAACTTTTTCTCCAGGTTGTCCTGAGGAGTTTTACATTTTAGCGCTGACATTCAATTCTGTCCTGCAGGTTGAGTTACATTTTATCAGTGGTGTCCAGTATTGTTGGGTTTACATGTGAGTATTGATTTCAGCAGCACCATTCATTGAAAAACTATCTTTCCCTTCTTCTGTGTCTTAAAGCTTTGTCAGAGATTACTTGAAAGGATGTGCCTGGGTTTATTTCTGTGTTTTCTGTTCTGTTCTGTTGCTGTATGTGTCTGTGTTTCTCTAGCAACACACTGTTTGCTTGCTTTCTCTTTGTACGAAAATGAAGTCAGGAAGTGTGATGCCACCAGCTTTGTTCTCACTCACGATTGTTTTTGCTATTCCTCATATTTTAGTTCCATATTTTTCAAGATTCTCTTTTCATTTCTTTGTAAAATACCATAGGAATTATCCTCAGGATTGCATTTAATCTGTAGATAGCGTTGTGTACTATGGGTATTTTCAACATATTTTTAAAAATTCTTTATTGTTTAAAGTATTATATATGTGTTACATATGTCTCCTCTTTCTCCCATTAACCACAAATGAGTGAGATCCTGTGATATTTCTCGTTCTTCGAATGGCTTATTTCGCTTAGCATAATGCTCTGCAGGTCCAGCCATGCTGTTGGAAATAGGAAGAGTTCCTTCTTTTTTACAGTAGCATAGTATTCCATTTTATAGATCTACCACAGTTTTGTTTTGTTTTAAATATATTTTTATTGATTTCAGAGAGGAAGGGAGAGGGAGAGAGAGAGAGAAACATCAATGAAGAGAGAGAATCATTGATCAGCTGTCTCCTGCACGCGAGGGATTGAGCCCACAACCCATTCATGTGCCCTTCATTGGAATCGAACCCAAGACCCTTCAGTCTGCAGACCGACGCTCTATCCACTGAGCCAAACAGGCTAGGGCCACAGTTTTTGCCTTTACCTGCCCCCCAGTACATGCCTTTACCTGCCCCCCCACCCCCACAGTGTCTTTTATCCATTGGTTATGCTTATATGCATGCGTACAAATCCTTCGGCTGATCTCTTACAGCCCCCCCCCCCCCCAAAACCTCCTCTGCCTTCCCACTGTAGTTTGACAGTCTGTTCAATGCTTCTTTGCTTCTGTATCTATTTTTTCCCCTTTTCTTTCCTTTAAAAAATCTTGCCTCTGCAGACTAGAAATAAACATATAATAACAAAAAATGTTTGAGTCCCAATTTTAATGTCCAACAGTCTGAGTCCCCGTTTCAATGTCAAACAGTTCCTTATGTGTACATGTCAGCAATGATATCTGGATGGTGGGCACATGGTGGCAATGCAGGTCCGACCCTCTCTGGTTTGGTCCTTGGCAACCTGCTGCGTCACACAGCTGCTGACTGCTAGCGTGGCAAGGCGTCGTCAACGTCTCCCATCTCTGGACTGTTTCTCCTCTTGTCTTCGTGGTTGGAGCAGACCTGTCAATTCCTCTCTGTTGCAGGAATCCACCTGGTCTTGGAGTTGTTTTCAGAAAATATACAAACATATTCTCAACCAAAAGTTAATAAAGGAATCTTTTCTATATATTTGATTTGGGATCCTTTTTATTTTTGCGCAAACGATTTTCCTTTGTCTTATTTAGACACCATGTGTGTTTTTCATGGGTGTCTTGCTTTATTGGGGGGGGGGGGGGGGATCACTGCCCTTCCCGGCTGCAAACTGTCTCACCAGCTGCACCTCCTTCACCAATTCAGGCTGGATTCCACTCGGTTCAGCTGCTCCCTCTATCTGCTCCGGGACAAGGCTCAGGACACATCCGTGAATTCTGCCGCCATTTTGTCTCCGCGCCAAACTTCCACACTGGTTTTTACAGCTTGTAATTCTTACTGCCAGTAGGGACTTCTTTCCCCAGCTCTGGGACCCTGGGCTGTGCATCTTATGTGGTATGGGACCCCTTGCTCCATCTGATGATCTCTGTAGAGACGACCTCCCTCCCAAATAAAAAAGTGGCTCATATGGGTACCAGAGCAGCACCTTCCGTGCCTCCGCACCTCCTACCAGTCTCAGTGTGCTGTCTTCTTTACTTCTCTAGTCGTAAGACTTCCATTCAGCCGGCTGTCCAGCGGTTCTGGCTGATGGTTGTTCTGTATTTTAGTTTTAATTTTGATGTGGTTGTGGGAGGCAGCAAGTATAGTCCTTTGCCTGCACCGCTATCTTGGATCTACACTCCCATAACTTTTCTGAATTCAATTCTTTATTCTTGTTTTTTCTTAACCTGAATAGTGAGAATATTTTTTTCCATTGATTTTTTTTTCTGAGAGAGAGAGAGAGAGAGAGAGAGAGAGAGAGAGAGAGACATCAATTGGTTGCCTCTCACATGTGCCCCCACTAAGAGGGGTGATTGAACCTGAAACCCACGTACCTGCCCTTTACTGGGAATGGAATCCATGACCTTCCAGTGTACACGCAGGCACTCTCAGCACTGAGCTACACGGGCCAGGGCTCTTTATTTCTAGTTTAAATTGTTTATTTATTTATTTTTATAATATATTTTATTGAATTCAGAGAGGAAGAGAAGGTGAGAGAGATAGAAATATGAATAATGAGAGAGAGTTATTGACCAGCTGCTTTCTGCACCTCCCCCACTGGAGATTGGGCTGCCAACCTGTGCATGTCCCCTGACAAGGAATGGGTTTATGATCTGCTAGGTCATGGGTTGATGCTCAATCACTGAGCCGTACTGGGCAGCCTTTATTTATTGCCTTTTAGAGACAGGAAGAGAGACAGACAAAGAGGGAAACATTGATCTGCTGTTCTCCCCATCTAAGCGTTTATTGGCTGTTCCCAACATGTGCACTGATGGGGGATCAAACCCACAACCGTGGTGCATCAGGAGCACACACTCAACAAGTGAGCTACCTGGCCTGGGCTCTTGAATTTGTTTATTAATTTCAGAAGCTCATATGGGATCTTGGCAAATTTCTCTCTGGAGGGTCATGTTGTCTCCTAACATCAACCTCTCTTATGATGCTTTGTAGATCATAATGTGAGATGTAATGTCTTTCATTTCTTTTTTCATTTACTTGAAGCTTGTTTTTGTTTGTTTGTTTTTTGCTTTAGTCTAACTGAAGGTTTGCCAATTTTTGTATTTTTTAGAAAAGTACCTGTAGGTGTTCTTTATATTATCTTATCTCCCTTCTATTGATGCTTGTTCAAATATTTATTATTTCATTCTTTTGCCAACTTTGGGTTTACTTTCTTGTTTTGTTTGGAGATTCCTGAGATGACAGGTTAGGTTTTCTCACATCTTTTTTCATAATGTAGGCATTTATCCCTATAAAATTTACTCTTAGAATTGCATTTTCTGAATTTTATACATGATTTTTGATAGGTTGTGTTACTTACTTTGTCTCGAGAATTTTTTGAGTTCTCTTTTGCGTTTGGCTATGTTGAAATTCTTGTTTGTTTATTTATTTATTATTGGTTTCAGATAGAGAGGAGGGGAGACATGGAGGGAGAGATAGAGAAACATCATTGTGAGGTAGAAAAATCAATCGGCTGCCTTTTTCACAAAAGCTAACTGGAAGTGGAATCCACATACTGATATGTACCTTGGCTGGGAATTGAATCCTTGACCCTTTGGTATGCAGGACGATGCTCCAATCAACTAAGCCATACCTGCGAAGGCATTCTGTGGTTTGTAAACACAAAAATTTCCAGTATTTTTTGAAGAAGAGGCCACTAGGGTCAATGATATCAGAAGCACAGTGGCTTGTGGAGGTATTTATGACCCCCCCCTTTTTTTTTTCTGTAGGTATCTTCAAATATCTTTGTTTACCCAGTCTTTTTTAACATTCCTTCTATACAATTCTCTTTTATTTGTGTTCTGTAATCCTTTTTCTTTTCATGGTACTCTTATTCCCATTTCCTATGGGGTTACTGTTCATGGATAGCTGTCTACTTACACTGGGATGGGGGAAGATGCTCATATCTCTGATCCTGCCATCTTGCTGATGTCACTCACATAGGTCTTTTGTCTGTGATCTCATTTGTCATTTGTTGTTCTACCACAATGTTGACCATCCAACTGTTCTGTTTTTCTTTGAAGATTTGCATCATTTATCACATGTAGTGGCTCAAATGGGTTTAAGGGGCAGAATCATTTGTGCATCACAGAAGAAAAATGACTGTATGAACGACACAGTGGTCCCACAGGCGGCCTTGCCTTGGTGAAGGGTCACTGGGGAGGAATTCTCGGCTGACCTTTGTTACATTCATAGATAGAAATCCAGTGTTTTCTTACAGTTGCCCATTCCTCACCCAATTATGCCTGTTTGTGCTTATTGATACTTTGCCAACTACTGAGTTCCAATAGCGATCATTTCTACTGGGATTCCCAGTAACCTTAACCTCTCTAGACTTTGTACCTCTGCATCTTTCACACGTCTCTCTTTACTCCAAACTAACGTTGGTCCATGCCTGCAGCACCTTGGAGTGCACACATGTTATTAAATTGACGTTGAACAGCATGTTCTCTAATACAATTAATTTTTATGGCTTTGAGCAGCTTTAAATTATTCCACACAGACTCACATGGCCAGCATGTAAGGTCCTCAATAAAGCCTTTGTGCAGGAACAATGAATAGAGCCTTCCTCTCTTCTTTGTATCCCATCCTGTGCTTCTGTCCCTCTCTTGGTGAGCTTTTCATCATCGACTGACTTTTGGGGCCACGTTATGTATCACAGCAGCAATTTCCTCAGAATATACCTCACTTGTCTTAACAATTTTTCTGTGGAATCAGGCCTAGTCATGACAGATAAACATTTGTGGTGAAGATATTCTGTTTTCATAAAGTAAACATGTCCTTCACCTTCCTTTCCTTTTGTTCAGGTTGCTGCTGTGGAGCAGAAAATGTGGAGGCACCAACGGAACAGAACATTTCTGTAAGAGTGTCACAGGCAAGGAATCCGAAGGCAGCCTTGTCTTCCCAGAAGACCCACCCCTGTGAGAGTTGTGGGCTCGTCTTGGGAAACATTTTCCATGTGATGGAGCTTCAGGGAACCGAGCAAGGAGAGATACTGTTGAGGTGCGGGGCATGTGCAAAACGGTTTCACTTCAGGGTAAAATTTCACCAACAGCATGTGAGAGAGAAGACTTTCATTAGCAGCGTGGACAGGATCTCATGTGCAAACAGCTGCAATTTCAATTTGTCCCAGAATCATTTCACATGTGGGGAGGTTGGGCAGGGTGTCCTTACCAGGTCAGGACATCTGCACCTAATGGGTACTCAGACCAGGGACAGTCCAAATGCTATTTCAACACGTGGGATGACCTTTCAAAGGAGACAAAATTATTACACCAGAAAAGAATGTAAGAAAGACATTAGTTGCACCCACATGTTTATTCAGGAAAATGGTGTCCATGTCGGAAGTCGATGTTTTGTGTCCTCTGAATGTGGGAAATCTTTTACAACTCATTCTCGCCTTCATTATCATCACAGAGTTCATACAGGAGAAAAGCCTTATAAATGCAGTGAATGTGAAAAATCTTTTACCACTCACAGCAACCTTCGTAGTCATCAGAGAGTTCACGCTAGAGAAAAGCCTTATCAATGCAGTGACTGTGGGAAAATCTTTACCACTAACACCAACCTTTGTAGTCATCAGAGAGTTCACTGTGGAGAAAAGCCGTATAAATGTAGTGAGTGTGAGAAAGCTTTTACCACTAGCACTAACCTTCATAGTCATCAGAGAGTTCATACAGAAGAAAAGCCTTATAAGTGCAGTGAATGTGGGAAATCTTTTACAAGGTGCGCTGATCTCAAATATCATCAGAGAGTTTACACTAGAGAAAAGCCGTATAAATGCAGTGATTGTGGGAAATCTTTTACCAGCAGCAGTTACCTTCATTGTCATCAGAGAATTCACACTGGAGAAAAGCCTTATAAGTGCAGTGAATGTTCAAAATCTTTTACCGGTAGGACTGGTCTCCAATATCATAAGAGAGTTCACACAGGAGAAAAGCCTTATCAATGCAGTGAATGTAGGAAAACTTTTACCAGTAACAGCCACCTTCGTAGTCATCAGAGAGTTCACACAGGAGAAAAGCCTTATAAATGCACTGAATGTGGTAAGTCTTTTACAAGGAGCATTCTTCTTCAATATCATCAGAGAACTCACACAGGAGAAAAACCTTATAAATGCATCGAATGTGGGAAATCTTTTACCTTGAGAGTTGCCCTCTGTCATCATCAGAGAGTTCACACAGGAGAAAAACCTTATCAGTGCAGTGAATGTGGGAAATCTTTTACACAAACCAGTGGTCTCCAATATCATCAGAGAGTTCACACAGGAGAAAAGCCTTATAAATGCAGTGAATGTGGGAAATCTTTTACGTGGAGCGCTAACCTTCGTCGTCATCAGAGAGTTCATACAGTATAAAATCCTTATAAATGCAGTAAATGTGGAAAGTCATTTACAGGTGACACTCCTCTCCAATATCATCAGAGAGTTCACACAGGAGAAAAGCCTTATCAATGCAGTGAATATGGGAAAACTTTTACACCAACCAGTGGTTTCCAATATCACAGAGAGTTCACACAGGAGAAAAGCCTTATAAATGCAGGAAATGTGGAAAATTTTTACAAATAATTCTAACCTTCATAAAGATCAGAGAATTCACACTGGAGAAAAGCCTTATAAATGCAGTGAATGTGGGACATATTTTACAAGTAGCAATGGTCTTCAGTATCATCAGACAATTCACACTGGAGAAAGCTGTTAAGAGTGCAAGTAATGCGAGGTATCTCAAATTATTTTGCAAATTTTCTCTATACAAACAGGTCCAAATGTGAAAAATTTCTTATGTGTGTAGGAAATGTAGTTTCTTAGTTAGGACTTAACAATTGTATAAGAAAATATGTGAGCCCTAATCAGTTTGTCTCAGTGGATAGAGCATCGGCCTGCGGACTCAAGGGTCCCAGGTTCGATTCCGGTCAAGGGCATGTACTGTGGTTGCGGGCACATCCCCAGTAGGGGGTGTGCAGGAGGCAGCTGATCGATATTTCTCTCTCATCGATGTTTCTAGCTCTCCCTCTCCTTTCCTCTCTGTAAAAAATCAATAAAATATATTTTAAAAAAATATGTGAAGTCGCAGTCTGAATTATATCTCATACATTTAATCACCTACATTATGTAACTTCCCCCAACTCTTTTTGTTATTGTGTTTGTTAGTATTTATGTTGGAACCATATGTATCAATGTTGCACTTTCCAACATACAGAGATGTCTTGCTTGCTGTATATAATTGCATATTTCTGTTGCTGAAGGTATTTCAACTGAACCACTTATAAGGCCCCTGCAGATGGCCTCAATCACCATCCTCATGTGCCCAGGGAAGCTACCTTTGTTGTCTAATTTGAAGAAGAAAATTAGGAATACCTGAGCCCTTAATTCTTCCTTGTTTCGTTATCAAAATTAGCCACATAGGAATTAATACTGTTGGTCACAGTGAACAAAATGTTGCAGAACTGCCATATTCAGGGACACACTTTGCCTAGATGCTAATGATGAGTTTATTGAGTGCCTAGGTCATCAGTGGGAGAACTGCCAGTCTCAGGTCTCTTTCTTTGCAAAATAATGAATGCTTTTTCCTAAGACTTCTTTAATGTTGGGTGTTGTATTGACTTTCTGGGTTAGATTACAAGGAGATCTGGGCTCTCCAAGCATGGTGATGTGAAAAATTTTTATGCGGTCTCAAATATTTTTGCCCTTGGGGGAAGACTATGGTGCAGAAATTAGCTCAGCAATTTTTGTCAAATTTACCTTGCTGCGCATATATTCTCAGGAAACACTGTGGAGTCTCTAGTCCTCATGTGAAGATGAATGCTTTGAGACACAGAGATCACTCCAAAGAGGGGGCAGCTGTGTCAACTTCAAGTATTTCTGGGAGCAGCATGAATTTTTTTCATGTTTTCAGGGATGCTAAGACATTTGGAGGGAACCTCCTGCCCAGGTGTTGCAGAGGGCCATGTGCCCCAATGTCTTCAATTCCATGGGTGATGGTTACTGGTTCGAGGACCATTGCAGTGAGGGGAAACCCTTTCACTGCAGAAACACTGACCTAATTCTTGTTGGATAAGACTATAGCCCAGTAGATGGAATGGTCTTCATCTAAACCTGCACCCAGAAATTTTTTTGAGGAAAGACTACAGGAGCGGTGTGTACACAGATCTGAAGGACTCCAGGCTTGTTTATCTTCTGTGGAACGGTCATTGTCATTGATTATAATCAAGAGGTTTGTGGCTTCCTGTATCTTCTCTGATGTTCCCATCAGAGCCATTGGTGCAGCAAAACTAAGAGGAAAAGAAAGGGTGTCTTTAGGCCGGAGATGTGGCATTTGTGACCCAGTCAGCATCCCAGTGGGTTTGGGTGAAAGTTCTTCATTGTTTGTTACATTTTCTGTCACTGAGATGAGACTTGCTCAGAGGGCATAAGTATGTGAATTGAATATAGTGTTGCCAAACCTATTCCAAAATAGGTGAACGTACATTTCTTTTATCTTGAACCATTCTTTTAACAGCTGTAATGAGTAAATTGCATATATAAGTGTAGTGTTTCATAAATCTTGACATGTGCATGAAACTAAAACCATCATTACACCCAATACTGATCATATCTGTGACTGTGTAGTTGCTTCATGACCTCGTTTAATCGGTTTGCTGTTCTTAATAAAGAACTGGGCTTTTTCCAAGTATTTTTCAGCTTTAATTATTATTTCATAAATTCTTGGAGATTTTTGAAAGATATATTAGTAACTCATCTTTTTTTTTTTTTAAATGTATTTTATTGATTTTACAGAGAGAGGAAGGGAGAGAGATAGAGAGTTAGAACCATCAATGAGAGAGAAACATCAATCAGCTGCCTCCTGCACACCGCCTACTGGGGATGTGCCCGCAACCAAGGTACATGCCCTTGACCGGAATCGAACCTGGGACCTTTCAGTCCGCAGGCCGACGCTCTATCCACTGAGCCAAACCGGTCAGGGCTCATCTTTTTTTTTTTGATAGACATTCTTATTGTTGTTGTTAATCCTCACTCGAGGATATTTTCCATTGATTTGTAGGGAGAGTGGAAGCACAAGGCAAAGACAGAGAGAAACATTGATGTGAAGGAAACACATCGATTGGTTGCCTCCTGCATCAGCTGTGACCATGGATGGCCCAGGCTGGTAAGGAGTTTTCAACCTAAGTACATGCCTTTGACTGGAATCTATCCAGGGACCCTTTGGTTTGCAGGCCAATGCTCTATCCAGAGCCAAACCAGCTAGGGCTCTGGTGGATATTCATATCTTGGAATATATCATCTTCATGTCCATTTTAATAAATATTTGGTTATTGCTAATAAAGCTGGTACAAACATTTCTGTATAATTCTTTTTATGGATATAAGTGTTATTTACCTTTGTGAGTCAGACATCCCCCGAGGGGTTCAGTACTGCAAGAGGGCACAGCCCAGGCTGAGGAATCCCCCTGAGGGCATGAATTTTGTTCACTAAGCCTGTAGTTTAAACATGTAAACCAGGAAGTCACAATTCCATTCACAGTCAAGGAGGATGCCTGTGCCCCAGCTAGATCCAGAGTGTGGAGCATACAGCAGGCAGCTGATAAATGATTCTCTCTCAGCATTGATTTTTTTTTCCCTCTCTCTCTCTCCATCTCCTTTGAACTCCAGCCTCTCCCTGCAGAGACATTCCCAGGCCAGACACTTATCACTCTCCAATGCCCAGAAGCACTGTTGACTTTGGGCACATTTTAATAAGGAATCCTATCTAATAAAAGAGAAACATGCAAATTGACCATATCTCCGCTACGCTCATCAGCCAATCAGAGCGAGTATGCAAATTAACCCAACTAAGATGGTGGCAGCCAGGGAGCTGGAGCAAGCAGGAGGCTTGGGTTGCCCCCGGCAATGGAGGAAGCAAAGCTTCCCTCCTACCTTGGCCAGCTATGGCCTCTGCTCAAGTCTACAACGTTTCAATTATAGGAGATAATTAAATCCCAAATACTTGCTTCCAGCCAGCCCTGGCCTCTGCTCAAGGAGGTGCTGAAAAAAAGAAAAGAAGGAGGGGCTGGGAGATTGGGTCGCTGGGGTGTGATCAGGCCAGGATGGGATGGCAGTTGTGGGTGATAAGGCTGGGGAGGGGGAGGGTCGGGCCGTTGTGGGAAAGCAGACCAGCAGGAGGCCAGTTGGGGGCAAGTGGGAGTCAGTGGGAGGTGATCAGGACAGCGGGGGGCGGGAAGGTTGGAGTGAGCAGGCCGGCAGGGGGCAGTTGGCAGTCACACTAGTGCCGAGGGAAGGTGGGAGCGAGCAGGCCACCAGAGGGGGCTGTTGGGATGAGCAGGCTGTCACTGGGGGCAGTTGCAGGTGACCAGGCTGGCGGGGGGAGGCATTTGGGGGTGAGCAGACCGGGGGACATGGGCAGTTGGGAGCGAGCAGGACGGCAGGCAGGGTGTTTAGGGGCAATCAGGCAGGCATGCAGGCAGGTGAGTGGCTGGAGCCAGCAGTACTGGATTGTGAGAGGAATGTCCAACTGGCAATTTAGGCTCTATCCCTGTAAACCGGCAGTAGGACATCCTTCGAGGGGTCCCAGATTGGAGAGGGTGCAGGCCGGGCTGGTTCTCAGAGAGACAGCTCTTGTCTCGAATCTGACAGGTTGACGTGACCTTTGAGGATGTTGCCCTGTCCTTCTCCAGGGAGAAATGGGGCCTCCTTGATGAGGGTCAGAGACAGCTGTACCTGAATGTGATGCTGGAGAACTTTGAACTTCTATTCTTGCTTGGTAAGACCCTCACTCTCACCAGTGACCTGGGCTTGGCTTTGCCATTTCCCAGGCCCCATCTCCCAGGGTGTGCTGTGTCCTCCCATGTAGACTGTGGTTCTGCTTGATTTTCCAGTTTCCTGGGTAGTTGCTGTCCTGGGGAGGGTTGGTCTGTTTCCACTGCTCCCTTCTATTCCTGAAGTCCCAATTCTCCCCGCTGTACTAAGTTCACAGGGAAGGACTTGTGGTTGGTAGTGTTGCAGGAAGCCTAAGGGATTCCACCTTGATCAGTGAGGAAAGCATTTTCTATATTCCTATTAGTCATGTGTATGTACTTTTTGAAGAATTGTTTCTACATCCTATCCTGTTTATTAACTGTATTTTTTTGGTTAAAGATTCTCTTGATTACCTTGTAGATTTTATATATTAATTGCTTATTACACACAGAACACATATTTTTGCATGTGGTTAATTGTTTTTCTCAGATACTACTCGTCCAGACCAGCTTTTCTATGAAGTCTGCCTGGGTTCTTTTTCCAGCCTTACAAAGGCTCGGCATTCTGGAGAAAGGGGCTGCACGTAGATGATTAAAGAGTCCAAGGATGAAAAATAATTTTGAAAGGCATTGGGGGTCAGAGGATCTTCAGCTGAAGGAGCTAAAGACTCTTACCTTGACCAAGGACCCGTTCTTTTATTCAACACAGTTTGTCCTCAGGCTCGGTGGATATAATACACTTCAAAGGGTAGGGTATCAAAGGATATTGTCAGATTGGGGAATAGCCTACAGATGTTCAGGTGTTTGGCCAACAGGAGGCAATAAAATGCCCAGAGCTGTCTGGCAGTTAGCAATCCTATTCAGGTTTGGGGGAAGTGCTGTTTAGCCATTTCAACAGGTAAAGTATATATGTGGCTCACCCTTGTTGAGCCGCCCAAGCTACACCAACCTTTTGGTGAAAGTCTTGTAATTATTACATGCTGGAATTGATTCCCGGTAGAAGTCCATATTTTTGGAAACAGTGCAGTCAGCAGGTCTACTTCCACCATTTTTCTAGCAAGCTCAGATGCTTGTTACTAGTGCTTAGCAATGAAGTATTTTTAATAAAGTTATATAGCGTTTGCTTTTGAGACAAAATCATTGCATTATTTGCCTGCAGTATAGTATTTACAGGTCAGGGTACATTTCCAAGTTGCAGGTACAAACCCAGTGTGCGGTGGGCAGGATAGAGGCAGCTACTCAGTGATGCTCTCTCATCATTAGTGCTTCTATCTCTCCCTTCCTTTCTGAAGTTAATAAATACATATTTTAAAAATCAAGAAACTATTCCTTCAAAATAAAAATAAGCTGATTGTACCTTTTGGCCTTTTCCCACCAGTGTGTAGGGTAATCACATGCTCCACATCCTAGAGCAACGATTGCCAACTGGTGGTCCACGGACTATTGGTTGTCCGTGAGATTCGAAAGGTTGGCGATCGCTATCCTAGATAATACTTTGTTTGGTCAATCATTCTTTTTTTTTTTTTTTTCCAAATATATTCTACTGATCCCTTACAGAGAGGAAGGGAGAGGGACAGAGAGCCAGAAACATTGATGAGAGAGAAACATCGATCAGCTGCCTCCTGCACACCCCCCACTGGGGACGTGCCCGCAACCAAGGCACATGCCCTTGACCGGAATCGAACCCGGGACCCCTGAGTCCGCAGGCTGACGCTCTATCCACTGAGCCAAACCGGTTTGGGCAATCATTCTTTATTTAAAAACTAGTGGCCCGGTGCACAAATTTGTTTCTGTTGTAAGGAAATTATTTGGAAGAAATATTTTCATATTGCCGTTCGCCCTTTATAATAGAAGTGTTAGAGATGAAAGGAAATTAGTAACGTGTACATGAAAATAATATATAAATTTATTAATAAAGAATAATATGATAACAACAAAGGCTATACAAAGAACAAAATCATTATATAAAAACAAAAACATGATATAAAGACAATATTGATAAAAAACAATGACTGATAGACGAAACCGGTTTGGCTCAGTGGATAGAGCGTCGGCCTGCGGACTGGAGGGTCCTGGGTTCGATTCCGGTCAGGGGCATGTACCTTGGTTGCGGGCACATCTCCAGTGGGAGGTGTGCAGGAGGCAGCTGATCGATGTTTCTCTCTCATCGATGTTTCTAGCTCTCTATCCCACTCCCTTCCTCTCTGTAAAAAAATCAATAAAAAATATATTTAAAAAAAAAAAAAAAAACAATGACTGGTAAATTTATTAAACTTATTCTAACACAGGCCAGTGTCAGATGGGGACAAATCAATTCCTGGAATCAGAAATACCTCTCTTCCGCAGATCCTGTTAATACTTCAGCTTCGATTATGTTAGGTCACAATCTTTCAATAATAAATCTAGTATTCTTACAAAGACCCCGTTTACTATTGAGATTTTCAGTAGCATGATGATTGCACCTACTTTCAACTCTAATTTATGACACAGCATTGCTGAAGGAGTAATACTTTTTTAAGGAATTCGATGGGAAAGCTTCCCTTTCAGCATCATTTATTGAATCTAATATTTTTGTCGATTACACTGTCGTCTCTGAGTCCTAATGCAATATTCGTTCACCAGCCTTTTTTTTTTTTTAAACTTATTTTATTGATTTTTTTACAGAGAGGAAGGGAGAGGGACAGAGAGCTAGAAACATGGATGAGAGAGAAACATCGATCAGCTGCCTCCCGCACACCCCTCACTGGGGACATGCCCGCAACCAAGGTACATGCCCCCGACCGGAATCGAACCCGGGACCCCTGAGCCCGCAGGCCGACGCTCCATCCACTGTGCCAAACCAGTTAGGGCCGCCAGCCTTTTTCACCATGTGGGAAAAGAATAGGATACGTCATTGCATCTAATGTAGGAAACAGGATACTGATTTGTTTCATTTATTGGCATTTGGCTAATTGGGATCTGGTTTAAAATGAATGACCAAGTCCTTTTGAAGAGGAGGTCCACCATCTTCATTCCTGAATATGACGGCCACTATGGTTACACGGGGATAATTAAATCTACTGGGATCACTATTATTATTGTATTTAATCGCCATTCTTACTTCCATGCACTGCCGCTGCTTTCTTTCAGCTTCAGAATGTCAACAAAAACAACCAAATTCACGATCGACGATGACAGATTGAAACACACGCGTGCGATTGGCACCAGCGAGAGCTTTATATGTATCGTGCATGCGCGAGTCAGCTCAGCCTTTTATACATATAGAATAAATTTGCGTAATTAGACCTGGTTTCTGATGTAGCTCAACTTTTTCCATCCCAGTGAAGCACCCCAACCTCTCTTTCAGGTAATTGTCAGAGAGACAGCAGTAAACATCAGCATGAAGCACATTATTATTGTAGATCACACAGGAAGAACAAAGGGTAAAATATTTAACTGCAGCAGTGTTTGGCTATATTCTGTGCAGTGGAAAAACCTGAAGTCATTTTCAAGATCCACCAATTCTTACTTCTTTTCAGTCAGGTCAACTTTCTAAGCTTTCTAAATCTACGTTTTCTGGCTAATGAAAAGAAAATAGAATTCCACTGAGTGTGCTATCTACCTACTCCAGGACTTCTGTGAGGATCAAATGAGATGAGGCACAGGAAAACACTTCACAGACATTTGGTTATAGTGTAAAGTGTTTCCACCTGAGGCTAGTCGTTGCCAGGGAGAGGAAGGCAGGTGTTACTACTGGACGTCATTACCCAGATAGTTGGACACTTAGCATATTGACATCTTATATGGATAGATATATAAATGGATATTCCATAATTTTGTCATTTTACCTCAATGTTGTTTGTATTTTATTGAGGAATTTATGGGGGGCTGTTTCTCAAAAGTGCATTTGTTGAATCTGTATTTTTGTTAAAACATATGTTTTTTCTAATGTACTATGCATTTTGGCAATATATATATATATATATATATATATATATATATATATATTCACATGCCCGGTGAACGATATTCGTACGGGGGGGTGGTGAGGTTGTCCATAACCCCAGCCTGCATCCTCTCCAATCTGGGACCCCTTAGGCCTGGTCCCCACTGGGATCATGTTGGACATCCCTCTCACAATCCAGGACTGCTGGCTCTAAACTGCTTACCTGCCTCTCCTGATTGCCCGTAACCGCTTCTGCCTGCCAGCCTGATCACCCCCTAATCACTCCCCTGCCAGCCTGATTGACGCCTAACTGCTCCCCGGGCGGCCCGATTGCCCCTAACTGCCCTCCCCTGCAAGCGTCCCCCCCCAACCATCCTCCCGTGCAGGCCTGGTCCTCCCCCCAATGACCCTCCCTTGCAGGCCTGTTCCTCCCCACAACTGCCCTTCCCTTCTGGCGTGGTCTCCCCCAACTACCCTCCTCTGCTGGACTGGTCCCACCCAACAGTCCTACCCTGCAGGCCTGGTCCCCCCCAACAACCCTTCCCTGCAGGCCTGGTCCCCCCAACTGCCCTGCCCTGCTGGCCTGGTCTCCCACAACTGCCCTCCCCTGCAGGCCTGGGTACCCCCAACTGCCCTGCCCTGCTGTCCTGGTCCCCCTCCCCAACTGCCCTCCCCTGCAGGCCTGGTGGCCCACTACTGCCCTCCCCTGCAGGCCTGGGTCCCCCCCAACTGCACTCTCTTGCTGGTCTGGTCTGCCCCAACTGCCCTCCCCAGCAGGCCTGGTCACCACCAACTGCCCTCCTCTCCTGGCCTGGTCACTCCTAACTGCCCACAACTGCTCTCCCCTGCAGGCCATCTTGTGGTGGCCATCTTGTGTCCACATGGGGGCAGCCATCTTATGTCCTGGACTGATGATTAATTTTCATATTGCTCTTTTATTAGATGGGATATATATATACTAGTGGCCTGGTGCATGAACATGTACATGGGTTGAGTCTGGCTGTCTGCCCCCGATCAGGGTGGCCGGGGCTGATAGGTGGAAGGGGTGAGAGCAGTTTGCCAGCCAGCCCTGCCCCCAATTGGTGTGTGTGGGGGGGGTGCCTTCCAGAGTGGTGCCGCACAGGACAGTCCAGCCAGGGGGAGTTTTTAGCGTCAAAGTTCTTTGCAGGGTGTATACACGTTTGCTGTTCGCTTTTGGATGAGTTGAACTTTCAAAGGTGCTTTAGTGTCAGGGACACTTACAGCTTCCATTTCTAAGCCTCTCCTGAGACAGGTGATACGGTTTAGTTCCATGCTGACAAACCCTCTAAAGAGAGGCCGTGGTTTGATGTGGCTGCCCTCTTTGGTAGTAAGCAGTGGAGAGAGAACACAGGAAGATGGTGGTTGTGCTGGGTACCTCTTCTGGACACCTGACTGTCGGTCCAGACCCTGAGCAGTTTTCCTCCTGATCACTCATCATTCAGGTTCCTGGTCTATGACGACTGGAGAGTGTTTACTTACTTAGAGTCACTGAAGGTCACACTTCAGTGATCAGGGTGGGGGTGCTTATCGGGGGTGAGGGCGGCTGGGGGGAGGGGCTGAGGGCAGTTGGCTGCTGCAGTGTGCTTCATGGCCACCGGTCGTTCTGGTCATTCTGCTGTTTCTTTGCTTGGCTTTTATACATATAGATTTTTGCTTAATATTTCAAGAAAAACAATCTTACATATGTTACATGCAGTAAACATTAATATCGCAAGAAAACTGAGCACTGGTCCTTTGTTGATTTATAGAGGCAGTTTTCTTTAACAAAAAGACAGTGGATGCTTGCTTCAGCAGCACATATACTAAAATTGGAACGATACAGAGAAGATTAGCATGGCCCCTGTGCAAGGATGACACACAAATTGGTGAAGCTTTCCATACTTTTATATGAAAATATTTTTAAAAAGGCATATGAAAAACAAAGATGGATATTGGAAATATCTCATTTTGTACCTTTTGTGCTTTAGGAAATAAAGGTTTTTTTTGCATTGAAATCATGTGTTTCAATATTTTTTACTTCTTAATAAATATTTCAATTGATTTTTAAATCACTTTTATTGATTTCATAGAGCAAGGGAGAGTGAGAAAGAGTTAGACACATGAATAATGATAGCCCAGCCAGCATGGTTCAGTGGTTCCACATGGACCTATGATCCAGGAGTTCACAGTTCCATTCCATATCAGGGCACATACCTGCGCCCCAGGGTAGATCTCCTAGTATGGGAATGCAAGAGGCAGCTGATCAGTGATTCTCTTTCATTATTGGTGTTTCTCTCTCTCTCTCCTTCTCCTGGTACCCCAGCCTCTCCTGCAGAGACATCCCCAGGCCAGGCACTTCTCACTCCCCTGATGCCCACAGGCACCGTTGTCTGTGGGTACATTTTAGTAGAAATGGGACCTATAAGAAGCCACTGACTCTGCTGCAGGAGGCAGGTGCTGTGGGCACTCAGGTCTCATTGTGGTGGGCCCCACCTGGGAATCTCCAGCAGACTCAAGTGAGCTCCCTGATTCTCAGTTGGCTGAATGTGACATGCAGATGATTGATGATGCTTACTTTGTTTCCAGGATTCCAGGGTTAGATTTTTGAGCATTTTCTGTGTGTTTTTGTAAAAATATATATTTTATTGATTTTTTTTTACAGAGAAGAAGGGAAATGGATAGAGAGTTAGAAACATCGACGAGAGAGAAACATCGATCAGCTGCCTCCTGAACACCTCCTACTGGGGATGTGCCCCCAGCCAAGGTACATGCCCTTGACCGGAATCGAACCTGGGACCCTTCAGGCCGCAGGCTGATGCTCTATCTGCTGAGCCAAACTGGTTAGTGTAAGCATTTTCTCTTTTAATTTCACAACAACTGGGCAAGAAGGAGAAAATTACATGGAGGATTATCAGCATTTCCAGGGACACATCAGACTGAGGACAGATTTATAAACACAAATTTAGAGCAGACCCAGAACATGGCAAGCTAGAGCTTTCCTTTTGCTTTCAGAGAACAGAAGAAAATGCTCAATGCTTAGGTAATTTGGTTTTTACTGTGTATGTGTGTGCTTCACCCTGACCCCAGGATGTTTTTTCTTCTTATTTTACCCTCCCCCACTTTCCCTTCTGACATTCCACACTCCATTCCCTGATTCCATGTCTCTGAATTCATCCCAGTTACCAGGTTTTTTTTTGTTAGATTCCGTATAGGAGTGAGATGAAGTGATACTGTCTTTCTCTGACTGACTTATTTCACTTAGCATGATGCTCTCCAGGTCCCTCCATGCTGGGTGAAAGGGTAAAAGTCTATGCTTTTTTATTGCTGCATGGTATTCCATGGTATAAGTGTACCACAGTTTTCTATCCGCTCATCTATTGGTGGGCAACTGGGCATTTTTCAGATCTTTGCTATTGTAAATTGTGCTGCTACGAACATAGGGGTGCATATATTTAATCTGATTATTTCAGGTTTCTTCGACTATATTCCTAGAAGTAGAATCAATGGGTCAAATGTCAGTTCCATATTAAATTTCTTTTATGAAAGTGCATACTGATTTGCACAATGGCTGTACCAGTTTGCATTCCCAGTAGCAGTGTATTCTGGTTCCCTATTTTCCACATCCTCCCCAGCTCTTGTTCTTTGTTGATTTGCTGATGGCAGCCATTCTGACAGTGGTGGGGTGATACCTAATTGTTGCTTTAATTTGCGTATCTGTGATGATCAGTCACTTTGAGCATTTTTAACTTGTCTCTGGGCCATCTTATCCACACTGCAGCCCAGGCAGAGCCGACACTTCGGATGGCATCAGAAACAGATGCTCTAAGTGTGAGTGTCTGTTTTGTGACGTTAACTTTGTACAATGTATTCAGTGGAGACAGGTTAGATCGAGTTAGAGACTTGAGCAACCTCTGCAAGCTATAGTTGGCCTGAAGGAGACACATGCCAAAAGTCCTGAATGAAGAAACACTGCCTGCCATTCAGGAAGAACAGGTCCTGAAGAAAGATATGCAAAACTTGCATTTAAAGGAAGACAGGCAGGGTCACCAGAAACACACTTGCCTCAGAAATCACCTCTCCTGAAGGTGGTAAAGGACACTTAATATATTTGGTGTGCTCTTGGGCTATCAGCCCCTAAATCCAGTCCTGGAGTCAACTGAGAAATACAGGATCCCGGCCTTGGAGCGGAGAAACTACATTACCCAGAAGGCCACGCATGGAATGTCACCAGGCTGAGCCAATGGGGGCTCAGAGAAGGCGTTTCCGTTTGGTTATATCTGAGGGCGGGACCGGTAGCCTCCTGGCGGGATTTTCTTAGATTTTTGTCTGAGGGTCAGGTTTCCCAAGTCTACGCTCCCGAGGTGAAGGTGGACAGTGGTGTTCCCCGCCTCACAGCCCATGGTGGGAGCCGGCAGTGGTGCTCACAGCTCACACGTGGGATTGGAGCTCGGAGTCACCGCCGGGACCCACGCCAGGGCCGGGAGAGGGACCGCCACTCCTTCAGCTACTTCTACTCCAGCCGCTTCCGCCCGCTCAGCCCACGGAGTGCAATGGCGGCGCCCATGCTGAGGAGACGGGCTGAGGTGAGTTCCAGTCCCCCAGGCCCTCACCGCCTCCTTTCACAGACACCACAGCTGGGGAGGGTTCCTGTCACGTCCTGCAGCTCAGTCCGCATGGAGGACCGTGAAGAAGGCGG
Source organism: Plecotus auritus (assembly GCF_963455305.1). NCBI lineage: Eukaryota > Metazoa > Chordata > Mammalia > Chiroptera > Vespertilionidae > Plecotus > Plecotus auritus. Next base: position 8,355,673 of record NC_137785.1, read on the forward strand.
AGGGGAGAGAGGAGTGTTGTGGCTTCTGAGGACACAGCCAGTGCAGGGCAGAGAGGACAGGGGTGACTGCATCTGAGGTTCCCCTGAGGGTGTGGGCTGTGAGGATTGGCGGACAGATCAGAGGCTGCAGGGAGGACGTCACAGCCTCATTGGGGCTTTCCCGGCTGTGGGGTCCATCAGAGGCCTGGGGTGGTCCTGGACCCGGCTGGAAGACAAGCTCTCTACATGCCATGTGCCAAGTTCATGGGGGAGTCCAGCGAGACCCAGTGGCATTGGAGCAGGAGGGGGGCAGAGCTGAGGGAGTGAACCTGGGTCTGAAGATGGGAAGGGGTTAAAGATTACCCAGTGGTGTGCACATCTGGAGGAAGTGTGAGCTGATGGTCCCCGGGACCTGGTGTGGGGACTTAAAGGTGAAGCATAAACCCAGGCTTGGCTTTGACTTGGAGGCATGATCTAGGAGACTGCAGTGGTATTGCTTGGCAGGAAGGCTGGTGCCCTGCAGGCATCGCCCAGAGCTTAAATGGCATTGCTCTCTACCCTCCCCTCCCCCAGTCCTTCCCACCCAACCCAGCTGCTCTGCTGAGGGCAAACGCAGTGAGTAATGGGACTGTGAAGAGAGAGCAGCCTGCACTGGCATTAGGGCCTGGTGTCCACACTAACCGGGTGCCCTGGAGGAAGTTGAGGGGGGGGGAAGGTGTGTAAGGAGTAGGATTGGGGGTTCTCAGGGAGACAGCTCTAGTTTCACTTGTCTCCATTCTGACAGGTTGGCGTGACCTTTGAGGACATTGCCCTGTACTTCTCCAGGGAGGAATGGAGCCTCCTTGATGAGGGTCAGAGACAGCTGTACCTGAATGTGATGCTGGAGAACTTTGAACTTGTGTCCTCGCTGGGTAAGACCCTCACTGTCACCAGTGACCTGGACTTGGCTTTGGGATTTCCCAGGCCCATCTCCCAGGGTGTGCTCTGTCCTCCAGTGTAGACTGTGGTTCTGCTTGATTTTCCAGTTTCCTGGGTAGTTGCTGTCCTGGGGAGGGTTGGTCTGTTTCCGCAGCTCCCTTCTCTCCTGAAGTCCCAATTCTCCCCGCTGTACTAAGTTCACAGGGAAGGACTTGTGGTTGGTAGTGTTGCAGGAAGCCTGAGGGATTCCACCTTGATCAGTGAGGAAAGCATTTTCTATATTCCTGTTCGTCTTTGGTACATAGTTTTTGAAGACTTGTTTCTATATCCTCTCATGCTTAATAACTGTATTTTTTGGTTAAACATGCTTTTGAAGAACTTGTATATTTTGTATATTAATAGCTTATGACATACAGGAACACATATTTTTGCATGTGCTTAATTGTGCTACACAGATATTGCTCCCCCACACCTGCTTTTCTACAAAATCCATGTTTTTGACAACCCTTCCTTCAGTAGGTCTAGTGCCACCACGTTTCTAGCAAGCTCAGATGCTTGTTACTAGTGCTTAGAATAATGTATTTGTAATGAGGTTATATTAAGTTTGCTTTTGAGACAGTCATTGCATTGTTATTGGCCTGCACTATGGTATTAACATACCTTTATTGTTCCCTGGGAACTCCATCTATTTGTGTGAATTTCTGTCTATATCGCAATATTTGCTTTATTATGCTGATCAGAACTGAATCCACAATCTCTCCAAGCGATTCCTTCATATGATTTGCAAGTATTTTCTTCTGTTCTTTAGATTTCCTTTCCTTTCATTTTGTTTATTGCTGTTTTGCTGTGAAGTAGCTTTTTTTCTTTATTTGTTGCAGTGTGGACTGTTTATTTTTTCTATTTTGTGTCATGATTGGTGTCACATTCAGAAAATCCTGTCCAAAACAAACCTCCAAAACTTTTTCTCTAGGTTGTCCTGAGGAGTTTTACGTTTTAGTGCTGACATTGAATTCTGTCCTGCAGGTTGAGTTACATTTTATCAGTGGTGTCCAGTATTGTTGTGTTTACATGTGAGTATTGATTTCAGCAGCACCATTCATTGAAAAACTATCTTTCCCTTCTTCTGTGTCTTGCAGCTTTGTCAGAGATTACTTGAAAGGATGTGCCTGGGTTTATTTCTGTGTTTTCTGTTCTGTTCTGTTGATGTATATGTCTGTGTTTCTCCACCAACACACCGTTTGCTTGCTTTCTCTTTGTACTAAATTGACGTCAGGAAGTGTGATGCCACCAGCTTTGTTCTCACTCACGATTGTTTTTGCTATTCTCATTTTTTAGTTTCATATATTTCAAGATTCTCTTTTCATTTCTTTGTAAAATACCATAGGAATTATCCTCAGGATTGCATTTAATCTGTAGATTGCATTGTGTACTATGGACATTGTCAACATATTTTTAAAATTTTTTTTATTGTTTAAAGTATTATATATGTATTTCATATGTCTCCTCTTTCCCCCATTGACCATAAATGAGTGAGATCCTGTGATATTTGTCGTTCTCCGAGTGGCTTATTTCGCTTAGCTGCTCTCCGGGTCCATCCATGCTGTCGCAAATAGTAAGAGTTCTTTCTTTTTTACAGTAGCATAATATTCCATTGTGTAGATCTACCACAATTTGGTGGTTTTTTAAATATATTTTTATTGATTTCAGAGAGGAAGGGAGAGGGGGAGAGAGAGAGAGAGAGAGAGAGAGAGAGAGAGAGAGAGAGGCACATCAATGAAGAGAGAGAATCATTGATTAGCTGCCTCCTGTACGCCCCACACAGGGGATTGAGCCCACAACCCAGGCAGGTGCCCTTCACTGGAATCAAACCCAGGACCCTTCAGTCCGCAGGCAGACGCTCTATCCACTGAGCCAAACCAGGGCTACCACAGTTTTTTAATCCACTCACCTACTGATGGGCACTTAGGCTATTTCCAAATCTTAGGTGTCGTAAATTGTGCTGCTATGAACATAGGGGGGTGCATATGTCCTTTATGATTTCTTTTTAAAAAATATATATATTTCTTTATTGTTTTCAGAGAGAGGAAGGGAGAGAGAAAGAAACATCAATGATGACAGGGAATCATTGATTGGCTGCCTCCTGCTCGCCTCCTACTGGGGATCGAGCCCACAACCCAACATGTGCCCTTGGTCTGTATCGACTTGGGACCCTTCAGTCTGCAGGCCAATGCTCTATCCACTTAGCCAAGCCAGCTAGGGCTGTTTCTGATTTCCTGGGATATATTCCTGGGAGTGGAATTACTGGGTCAAATGGGAGTTCCATTTTTAATTTTTGTGGAAGCTCTGTAAAATATTACACAGTGTCTGCACCAGTCTGTATTCCCACCAGCCGTGCACAAGAATTCCTTTTTGTCCTAATCTTTGCCAGCACTTGTCATTTGTGGGTTAGTTGATGATAGCCATCCTGACAGGTGTGAGATGATATCTCATTGTCGTTTTGACTTGCATCTCTCGGATGATTAATGACTTCGAGCATGTTTTCATATGTGTCTTGGGCTTCTGTATGTCCACTTTCGAAAAATGTCTATTTAAGGCCTTTGCCCATTTTTTGATGGGATTTTTTATCTTGTTTTTGTTAAGATGTATGAGTTCCCTGTCAATTTTGTAGAGAACACTCTTATCAGACATAACATTGGCAAATACGTTCTCCCACGCAGTAGGCTTTCTTGTTGTTTTGTTGCTGGTTTCTTTTGCTGTGCAGAAGCTTTTTATTTTGATGTAGTCACATTTGTTTATTTTCTCTATTGTTTCCATTGCCCTAGGAGCTGTATCGGTAAAGATATTGGTTCGACATATGCCTGCAATTTTTTTTAATGTTATTTAAAATATATATATTTTTATTGATTTCAGAGAGGAAAGGAGAGAAAAAAAAAGAGAGTGAGAGAAACATCAATGATGAAAATCATTGATCAACTGCCTCCTGCATGTCCGCTACTGGGCATCGAGCCTGCAACCTGGGCATGTGGCCTTGACCGGAATTGAACCCGGGACCCTTCAGTCAGCAGGCGGGTGTTCTACCCACTGAGAAAGACCAGCTAGGGCATATGTCTGCTGTGTTGCTGCCTATGGATTCTTCTAAGATGTTTATGGTTTCCCATCTTACTATAACATTTCTTGAGGAAGTACAGTTTGCATTGAATCCATACAGGGACCTGTGAGAGTGCATGTTCTTGATTGTTAACATTTGTTTTTTCAGATTACAGAAGTCGGTTTCAGCTTATTTTTAAAAAATAAAATTTCTACCCTCTTCTCCACTCCCCCCCCCCTTTTTTTTTTCTCTCTCTCTCTCTGTTTCGTTCCATGACCAGCACCCTTAGTGTTTCCTGGGATTCCCATAATGCAAATTATAGGTTAACTTTATGGTTTTACTTAATTTAATTTGCTGTGTTCTTTAAATTTATTTTTCTTCTTTCCATCTGGATGATTTCTAGTGACTTGTCGTGGACAGCACATATTCTTTATGTCTGCTTTTGATACTCTATTGCATTTTTCATTTTATTCATTGTAATTGTGCAACACCAACATTTCTATTTCATTCATTTTTATGATTTCTGTCTATCCGATATTCTCCTTTTGTTCTATGTTCATTTCTTCATTATGTTGGTTCTATTTGTGTTCTCTTGTAGCTCGCAAACCTCTTTATCACCTGTATGTAGATCTCCATTTATTTGGTATTGATTAGTAGATGGTGTCCTTGTTTTTAGTCCGGTGTTGATGTCTACGCATTTGAAAGCAGTTACTCCTTTCAACTCTAGGACCAATTCTAGCTCAAGAAATACATTGATTGGCATAATGGAATCAAGGCTTTGACCGGGTGTGGTGTTGTTTCAGGTTTGAGAAAGTCCCAGTAGCCTAGTCTCCTTGAAGCTCCATGAACTGAGGTTAGAATAACAAAGAGTCTGTGGGTCCACAGTGGCTTTGGCAGCAAATTATTTTTTTTTAATGACAAGTGACGGTTATAGAGGCTTTGGTGGCAAATACTTTGAGAACATATTGTTTTTTATTTTATGCCTGGGATAGGTTGTTGCCAAAGGGATTTCTTTTGGGATGCATGCTGATAAATATCATGGATCTGCTCATTAAATAGACCTTGGAGAGTTCACAAACGTTGCACAGAATTCTGGGATTGGTAAGTACAGAAATGTCCAGAGTTTTTCACAGAGCAGGCCAATAGGGTCAACATTAGTACAGGTGAAGTGACAGATGGAGAAAACTCTGACCCTTGTTTTGACTGTGAGAGCACAGGTCCTTCTCTGCCAGGAACTGGACAATTATGGATGCCGGGTATTAGATGGAGAAGATATGGGAAGTCGTGGGTATATAAGGGAGTCCTTATTGCAGTCCACGTAACCATTGCTACCAAGGAGCCACTAGAGAAAGCAGTTCTTCAAGGTCAAGTCCTACACAGTCGTCTATAAAATAGAGAGCTGCACGCTGGCTGGTTAACACTGTATCTTCCCTAAGAAACAGCCCCCAACGTAGGAGCCAGCCTAGGAGGCATACTAAGTAGCCGCTGCTAACATGGCAGCCATTGCAGACACAGCAATCCAACCAAGGAGGTGCATACTGGCTGGTCAGTAACATACTTCATACCAACTTAGACCAAAGAGGCTTCTTTCGAAATAGTGACATTCGTCTTTGGGTTATAGAAGCGCACGCCTGCACAGTGACTATTATAGCTTGCTGTGTCCTTGCTTTTGTGACTGTGTATAGCAAATTAGCCTTGAACACTCTGATTAGGATTCCCATGCTCAGATTGGCCTTGAACGTTCCATGTCCTCTGGACAGGGCACCCACATTGACCCTATCTAAATATGTTTGGTAACCCACTCTGGTCATCTCTTTGTAATTCAGCCCCCCCCTTTTTTTTGGCTCAACTGAATTCTTTTTGGTTTAATTGCACTCCTTTTTTTTAATCCTCACTTGTGTGTGTGTGTGTGTGTGTGTGTGTGTGTGTGTGTGTTTTTACCACGGTGCATTTCAGAGAGAGTAGAAAGGAGGGAGCAGGGAGAGAGTGGGGAACATTGATGTGAGAGACACATTGACTGGTTGACTCTCCCACCCACCAGGCGGGGCAGGGAGATAACCACAGCCCATGTGTGTAACCTTGACAAGGAATCAAACCCTCGACCCTTCGGTGTGGAGGCCGATGCTCCAACCATTGAGCAAAAGCGGCCAGGGTTTCACTGTACTCTTAACCCCTTATAGTTGTTTTTGTTCATGGAGAGCTGCCTACTTGTTCTGAGAGTGGAAAGGCTTATCATATTTCTTACCCTGCCATCTTGCTGATGTCACTCACATAGATTTTTTCCCCGCATGATCTCTGTTGTGCTTTGTAGTTCTATAACAGTGCTCACCATACATCTATTTGTTTTTTTCTTTGGGGTTTATATCATCTGAATCCCATGTTCGATTCAGTTGGAATTCATGGGGAAGAATCATTTGTGCATCACAGAAGGAACATGACTTTATGAAGGACAAGGTGGACCCAGAGGCGGTCTTGCCTTGGTGAAGGCCTGTTGGAAAAGTTTTGACACCAGGGCTTTGTTAAAGTCATAACTAGGAACCCATTTTGTTCAAAAGTATTTTGTTTCCATGACCCATTCCTCATCCAATTTTGCTTCTACTGTCTTATTGTTGACACTTTGCCAGCTCCTCAGGGGTAATAATGACCATTTCTACTCAGATTCCATGCCCACAGATAACTTTAATTTCTCTAGACCTTGCCCCTCTACCTCTTTCACAGGTCCCTCTTTACTGCAAACCAACCTAGGTCCATGCCTGCAGAGTTCTGGAGTGCAGACGTATTATTATATTGACCTTGAACATCCTGTGCTTCAATACAATTGTATTGTATGGCTTTCAGCACATGCAAATTATCCTACACAGACACAGGCCCCCAGCATGAAAGGTCCTAAAAGAAGCCGTTTGTGGAGGAACAATGAATAAACCCTTCTTGTCTTCTTTGTTTCCCACCCTAAGCTTTGTTCCTGTTTTGGTGA